>NC_134216.1:68545000-69795000 GCF_965140235.1 Caretta caretta | reverse complement strand
GTGACTTCTTCCTCAAAGCTGGCATTATTGAGATGTTTGGAGCCTGTCTCCTCCCAGAAATGAGACTGGGCACTAAGGAAGGATCACTGGGCACAGGAGCTCACAGTCACTTAGGTCCAATCTATATGAGATAAATTTACCATTTAAGAAAGGTAATATCTTCCTAGTATATCTGAAAAACACTTTGTCACATACAAAATAGCTCCAACCAGTATACATGTAGGTACATCAAACTGCTTCACTCTGTACCATTCCAGTGTGCACCATTTTAATTCCAGCGTGGACCAAATTAGCTCTCATGACAGTGCACATGGTTGAGAGAGTCTCTCCTGCTACTGTCCCATGGTGCACTGATTGTCTTTTGAAAACTCTTACAATTCTGTAGCTTATGGGGTGGGTACTCAGAGGCCATTGCAACTGAAATGGTCTAGAGCAGTACTAGTACTGACATAGGGCAATAGTGCAACAGTTTGGAACATGAATTAAGAGTGGGCACATAGAATCGTTTGTGCCTAAGCCAGTTCTGTTGTTCTAATGCAGACAGAATCTTAAGGCAGTTAACAATAGCATTAGTTTACCTCTTTAAGATTGCTATCGATCAGTGGTTCTCAACCAGGGACCTGGGGGCCCATCAGCAGGTTTCAGGGGGTCTGCCGAGCATGACTGGCTTTAGACTCGCTTGGGCCCAGGGCAGAAAGCTGAAGCCCTGTCACGCAGGACTGCAGCCTGGTGCGCTGAGCCCCACCACCTGGGGCTGAAGCCAAAGCCTGAGCAACTTAGCTTCATGGTGCCCTTTGTGATGTGGGGCTCCAGGCAATTGCCCTGCTTCCTACCGCTTGATGTTGGAGAAAAAAAAATTGTTATGGTACAGGGGGGCTGTGGAGTTTTTATAGCATGTTGTAGGGAGCCTCAGGGGGAAAAAAGGGTTGAGAATCCCTGATATAGATTATTCAACTCAGGCAAATTAAGAGTATATATTTTAAAGAATGATCCACATCCTTAATCCTAGCTTTTACCATTTGCAGAGAGGTTTCATGCAGCTCTTGGAAGATCCTGTAATTATTTACTCAACTAAGAGTTGATGTTTTTTTTCTTTCTGGAGGAATATCCCGAGGAACTGTTGAATGGAATGGTCTTATTTTCCTCTAAATAGTTTTATATTTATGTGTAAAAGGCCTAAAATTCTACCACTGGGGAAACAAATTGAATGAGTGATTGCTAATTAAATTCCCATCTTTTAATGGACATACAGTATATCTTGTACTATGAGTGTCTCATTCCCTTTTTGTGTGACATCTATATACTAGTCATGATATGACATTGGTTTTACTGAAACATTCCCACCTCCTGGAATTGGGGATTAATTTAATTTTCCCAAACAGTATAACTAGAATATGCTTGATACCTTTATGACTTTGCATTCTTTATTTCATTAACAAGAAAGCAATAATGGATGAGTTTTCCTCAATGATGAGGAAAAGGTTAAGAAATATGAACATTAAAATGGTTTTTTTTAGATTTTAGTTGAATTAAACTTTAATAAAATTGTGCATGGAATTGATTAGGGAAAAATGCTTTCATTCCTAGAGCACTTGAGGTTTCAGTTTAGTTTGTTCTGGGCAATTTTCAATTAAACTGCTTATCCAGTCCTGACTATAAGTGTATTTTCATGGCCTGCAAGGAAATTAATGACTGAAATATCATTTCCAAAATCCTCATGAATAAGGGTCCCTATTAGACCTTAATATACTTTATTCTGATGGCCATTGGTAATTAAAATTTGCATTTCACTAAACAGGCTGCATTTCCTCACCCAAAAGAAATGTCTGATTTCTAATCTCTCTGGAGTGCAAATAAGCGTCCCTAATATCCAACAGTATTCCCATGCTACTAACCATACAGTCTTTCAGTTTTAAGAGCCAGATCTTTATCTGGTGCAAACTGGTGTAGCCACTGAAGTCAGTGACTAGCAGCAGCTGAAGATCTAGCTCATAAATATTTACTAGTTAAGTTTGTGAGCAATGTCCTTGTTTGGTAGAAAACTTTGTCTAATGGAGTCTTGTGGAAGAAACTTTATGCCATAATATCCCTAACGTATTGCACCCAATTTCCTGTATGACTGTTAAAAGGGGGGGCATTCCTCAATGAATGATCTTAAATCCAAATATTTGAGTTTTGCACACACACTGAGGGAGGTTTGACCCCTAAATTTTAACACTTGAAGAATGAGAAACCCCTGCGATTTCCTGCCCTGACCCAGGGGCAATTGTGACTTCAGGCCAAGGAAAGCAGGAGGTAGATATATTAGCTCATAAGTCTGAGCCAAAGTCTGTCCCTTAATAGCCTTGGTTTAAGGCACATGATTTTATTCACACTGAAACAAAATACAACTAATTATATTCTTAGGATTAATACCTGGCTCACAATTGCTTGACAAGACAAAATTGTGAATATGCTTTAAGTGGTTTGTGTAGACATTTAGTTATGCTTCTGTTAACTTCTTTCAGACATCTTTGGTTTTGCTTTTTTATGTATGTATAAAAGTGAAATGAAAACCTGGCCTCCTAGGATCTGAGTTCAGGGTTCTCTGCTTCTTTTGCTAAGCCTTGTTAACATAAAGAACTCTTTAGAAACAAGGCGTCCTGTGGCACCTTATAGACTAACAGACGTATTGGAGCATAAGCTTTCATGGGTGAATATATCCGATGAAGTGAGTATTCCCCCACGAAAGCTCATGCTCCAATACGTCTGTTAGTCGATAAGGTGCCACAGGACTTTTTGCTGCTTTTACAGATCCAGACTAACACGGCTACCCCTCTGATACTTCAGAAACAAGGAAACTATATCTTGTCTCTATTTAAGTTTGTGTGAAACTAGATTAGATTCACAAAGAAATCTGAACTGTGGTCTTTGACAGTAAGTAAAGGTGGAATTTGTTTGAAAACCTTTTGTTTCAAAGTTTATTTGTTATAGAAAACTTCATATTTGGATTTGGTGTTAAACAGATTTTTTTAATTTCTTACAAAAAGAAGCTGTTTTGCTTCCTGTAAAAGTTCCTTGAAATATCTGTGTGGTCACTCATGGAATACCATACAAGATGGGTAGAATTTACAAATTTTCTCTTGAAGGGTTGGTTCTTTCTCTTTTGGACAGGAAGTTTCCAAACAGTGGAGCAATGTCAGAAAAGGTATTACCATGTGAAACCTCCCAGTCCTCCAAAATCAGCAATTTCTTTCTCAGAGTTTTTTCTCCTGGACTATTCTCCTCTAAGAATGTTTTACTGTGATTTGTTCTGAGACCGATGAAAACTGCCCAAGTATCCTACCGTATCATTCTGGAAGCCCCATAGGCTTGCTTTACTCTTAAGTGATTTTTGTTGCAGAAAAACTTAGAATATCATTTTCTGTTTTTTTAAGACATATGACCCTGGTTTCAGTCTTCTTCCACTGCAAATTCTCTTCAGTTTTCCCTAATTTCATAATGGGCCAACTCCCACATCCAAGATCCCACAAGGTGAAATATTGTTGAGTTATTGCCCAATAGTGATGCAGCATACAAAGACTTGTCTCTATTTCTCTCGTTAATCTGGTTGATGGTTGCTGAAATTCCTGACTTCTGAACCAGTGCTAGCATTTGTGCTCTCGTTGCTCAAAACCAAGGAATTTTAAACTTTTACAACTCAGTGCCTATGTCTTCCTGATTGCCATCTTTGGGTTTTTTGTATTCTGATAGTTTTTATTTCCTCTCATGCTCTTGACAGTCTGACTTGGAGTATGCCAGTGCCTATCCAGTGGTGAGAATGGTCTGAAGTTGCAGTGTGTAATAGTACTTTTTTTCCACAATTTCTAACGCCTCTTGCTATATCTGGTCAATAGTAGAGAAGGAGACCCAAAAAGGCAAATGATCATGATAGCAGTGTTGTGGTCTCTGATGTGGATACCTGACTCAAGGAATGAGACACATCCCACTGTTTCACTTAGCATTATGACATTTGTCAGACTCAGCAAGGCAAAGGATTAAATAACAATCATGGAGAATGAACTAACTCCCACCTAAAGGTGTCGTCCCTTCAGGGCTGCGTGGAGAAACTTGCATTACCACTACTTACATTGTACCTGCTCAGAGGAGAGATGGCTTCATTCTCCAGTGCTCTGTGTGGTAATCTTCACAAATACAAAGCTCACTATTTTCAAAATGTGCGTTTAATTGAGACATGAACAGTGAACTTTTTTCCTCCTTACTCCTGAGGGCATTCTGCGCCTAAAAATTCTGCGTGCAATATGTTGAAATTCTGCACGTTTTATTTGTCAATAAGTAAATGCAGAGGCTCCAGCATGGCAGTGCAGATCACAGGCCACTGACTGCATGAAGGTGGGAGATCACGCTGCAGCCTCCCCACCCCCCAGGACATGGAGTCAGTGGCAAGGCTGCACCTGACCCTGACACCGCACAAGGCCTGGGCCTACCCCAGAAACACTCCGGGGCCCTGCCCCTCTGCATCAGGTGTGGGTGGGCAGGCTCAACCAGGCAGGATCCAAGTGCGGAGGGACTCAGTATGGGGGGGAATCCAGGTGTGGGGTGAGAGGATTCTGCGTGGGACAGTCTGGGGTGCAGGCAGCTCAGTGGGAGGGTCTAGGTATGGGGGGTGGATCTGGATTCACAGAGGCTCGTTGGAGGGATTCCAGGTGCAGGGACAATGGGACTCTGCAGGAGCTTCCAGGTGAAAGTGGTTGGGGCTCAGTGGAGGGGTCTGGGTGTGGGGGTCTCAGCAGGGAGGTCTGGGTGCTGGGGGAGTGGGGCTTGGGGGTCTGGGTGCAGCTAGTTGGGGGGTCAGTGGCGTAGGGGTCTGGATGTCGGGGCTTGAGTGCAGGGAGCTGAATGGGAGTGGTCTGGTTGCAGAGGTGGGGGTCCTGATGCAGGGGTCTGGGTGCAGAGGGCTTCAGATGCAGGGGGTTCAAGAAGGTGGTGTATGGAGGGCTAGGAGGGTTTTGGGAGTACGGGGTGAGGCTTGGCGGGGGTGTCTGGGTATGGGAGTTCAGGATTCATGGGGTTTGGGTGGATGGGGGACTAGCTCCCTGTACAGTGATCCCTCCCCCACAGCTGAGGAGCAATGGGGGCAGGAAGCAGGGAAGGATGCTGAGCTTCCTGCAGCTGGGGGAGATTTCTGGGAATGGGTCTGACACAGCCCTAGCCACTCCTTATAGGGGAAGAGGAAGTCCCATCGTCTCCTGCCTCCAGCCCAGCTGGGACTAGCATCTGATCTTGGCTCAGGGTAGGAGCCACTGCCTGGGGTGTCCCCAGCCCTGCAGTGATTTACCTCTCTGCCGACTGCTCCAGGTGCCTGAAACAATGTACCTGCGCAGCTAGGAAGTGGTGCATGACTGCTCTTGCAGCTTCCCTTTGCTTACCTTTCAGTCATTTTTCTGCAGGGATGCAAAGCAGCCTGCGGGGGACATGAATTCTGCACATGCTCAGTGGTGCAGAATTCCCACAGGAGTATCTCTTGGACATTTTCCCCATTGTACAAAGAGCTGTCTTGGAGATCATTAAAATCTAGGTAGAAAAGCTATTACCTGTTAGAGCTGAATATTATATACAACTTTAATTTCCCATGTATTTCAAGCACCTTTTATTTAACATAACTCATTTCAAATAGATCTGTTCCTGGAAACAGAAGATGAATAAATCTGCAGTACAGTATATACCATGTCTGAATAGCCTTATCTTTGCTTGTGAAGATAAAATCAACATTCATAGTTACAGTATTTTTATTTGCAAAAAAGAAAAAAAGGATTTTAAGATTGGGATCCTTAAATCTGGGTTTAGATTACATGACAACATTAATACTGCTCCCTTGTAAGTCTATTGTGACAGAGCATAGGGTCTTGCTGTGCCTCCACAAAAGGCAAAGTACAAGAAGATCTTTTTTTAAAAGCTGCTGAATGAAGAGCAGTTCCACTTTATTTGAACTAAGCATCATTTCTACCTCCCACTAGCTGGCTGTTGTGAATCAGTGCTTCAGGCCTCCACATCAGAACTTGAAAACAAGCTCTTGCAGCCAATTTCATTGAAGGCTGTGTGTTTCTCTTTTTCTTCATTCCTTACCCCTATTTCAAATTAAGAATTTATTCACCCAGTATATTCTATTTCCTTGATCAGTGGCCTATATTCAGATACAGTTCTATCTGTGGGGAGGGATAACTCAGTGATTTGAACACTGGCCTGCTAAACCCAGGGTTGTGAGTTCAATCCTTGAGGGGGGCCATTTAGGGATCTGGGGTAAAAATTGGGGATTGGTCCTGCTTTGGGCAGGGGGTTGGACTAGATGACCTCCTGAGGTCCTTTCTAACCCTGATATTCTATGAGTCTGATATTCTAACACTTACTGTGCTTAGTTTTTGCATGGATATATTTATGTAGTACATATATATGGCAGAGGGCTCTATCAATTGATTTAACCCAGCAGGCATGAATAGTTTTAACTGCAGCTATTAATGTTAACTGCATGGTTATTCTTTAATAATTTTAAATCATAAACTAGCAATCTGAATCTGGTGTGATTCTGTTTTCTATATCCTCACTGAGTGTGTATATTGAATCATGCTCTGTTGATTTGTAGGAATACAGGACCTGGTTTTTGCATGTAGATCTGCATGTAGGACATGGGGAAAATAGAAATACAAGAATTCATTGATCTTTTCACCGGGTATTCTTACTCTCACTGCAGGTTGGATTAGAGAATGAGAGGCCCAAAAAGAAGAACTCCAAAGCAGTATGTATTTAGAGAGTGTTTTCCTCTGAGAGGGTTATGCTGGGGCTGGAGAGAACTTGCAAAAATTGTTGGCCATAGGGTTATGGCCAGATTGGGCCAAACAGTTTTCGTTTATACTGATAAATCAGCCTAATGCCAAGAATATATTGTAGCTCTTTGTAGTCTTGGGTGCATAAAAAGCACTAAGTATCAGTTGCTTATTACAAAATGCAGTTCAGCCCAAATGATTATACAGCAGTACTGCTTAGAGGATTTTTTTCAAGATACTCTGTATCTTCATATATTACATTAGTGAGTAGAAAGATGTAGGGAAAAGATGGTAGCAGCTAGTGTGACTGGTAACTAAGGTTGTATTTTTTCCATGAGGCAGGAGGAGGGAGAATGTCATTTAAAGTAGCAAACCAGTAAATGTAATGGGTCAACATTGAATCTAACAAGCACACGTAAGTAGCTAATAACTGAACAATGCTTTAAGATTCTAGGAGTGCTTCATTAAATAAAACAGTTTTTATAGGCTACTTGTTAAGGAGCTTTACACTGGAAAATTTTCAAAACTCAAAGAATAGCCGTGTTTAAAAAACAGACTCCCCCTCAAACATCCACAGAAATGACTTTCGAAACCTTTTTTAAAGGAAAATAGAGTTTGATTGCTTCCAGGTAGGAATGCAGACTTCATTTTGCAGAACCGGGGTGGTGGGAGGGGAGGTCATCAGATGTAAATGCCTCCACCAAACTAGGGACTAGTTTTCTTGCAGCATTGATTTCATGCCAAAGACATTTCAATCACTTGTTTTTTTTCTAGAGAAGGTTTTGTAAAATCAATCTTTATGTGACTTCCACAGGGCACCTACATGTAGGCTTTCTTTTGTCGTCAATTGGAATATTGCATTTAGTCCAAAATATATTGCCAGATAATGCAATAAATACCCTGGAGGTGGAAATGTGACAAATATTTACTCATTTTGTGTGTCTGCCACAACTTTGTTCATAGTAACTCTTATGATGAATGTGACAGTTCAGAGCAACTATCCCTGCATTTCCCCACAGTGGTTCAGCAAGAGCATCGACCCATGTTTCAGCTCCCCAGCTCTTGCCTTTCTGGGTGGAGAGCTGTCTCTCTCCTTTCTGATAAGGGTATTCACAGGCTGCTCAGTTCCCTGCTTTCACTGTGTATTTCCCAACAAAGACACTCTGCCTAAACAGACCTGTTTGCTTTCTCTTCAGAGACAGATAAGAGTGACTGATACAGATATAAATAACCACAGAGTTCTTTCTAAGCAAGCCTACTTTAGTCTTAAGGTAAAAGCACTACAGAGAAAATATTTTAAAAACAAAAGAACCTTACACAAATGTTTATAAGCTTACCAGAGTCCCAACCCTAACATGGATTCTGGCAGGAGCAGTCCTTCAAGCCTCCTTTCTAGGGGCGTCATTGTGGTTACAAGTTAATTACAGCTTCAGATCAGATCAGGCACGTGGTCTTGTGAGGCCTCAGTAGGCCAAGTCCTTCCAGGCCTTCCCAAAGGCTTGTGACCCTCCATGGACCAGAGGTCCTGGCCGTTTGCTGCATCAGAAACAAGGCCCTAGATCACTTTAAAACTAGGCTGTTTATCCAAAAATTGTTTCTTGCTCTGTTGATCCCTGGCAAATCCAGTTTGAACTAGTACATGCGCACCTGCCCAAGGGGATAGCTTCTAAGGCTGATAAAGGAAGAAATTAATAGCATCCCTGTCCCTACTAGAGAGAGTACATACAGTGCCACAACATGTACACAATGGCATTTTTAATACAGCGTACCCCAAAGGTATTAACCCTAATTCAGTAAGGTTCAGTTTAATTCAACAGTTTATTGTAATTCCGTAAGGCTTGTTCACAAATGTTAGTCTCTCATAATACAGTCTAAAGTTAAGCATGTGCATAAGTCTCTGTAGTATGAAGACCCTAATCACATCCACATTAATCAGGGTTTTCTCTGTGCATACGCAAGTAGAAAGGCCAACAGAAAGCTAGAATATGTCAAATATTTTGTTCACAGCAAATGCTCAGATTTTCTAGGAAATCTGACGACTCCAAAAATAAGTGTCTCACCAATTGCTACAGTAATATCTTAGTCCACTGTACTGTATAAATTTAATTAACTGTTAACAGCACTAGTGTGCTAGCTAATGGATTTTTATTTCTGTGCTGATCTAGAAGATAGTCTGATTAAAAATTAGTTTCTTATTGATTTTTGTTAAATTTCATTCTTTGAAAGAAGCATTTTCAGTTTTTTCACATACATTTATTGGAGAGAATATGCAACATATATGTTGCCAGGGGACTGTTTGAAATGTGTAGTTTGTGATTAGAAATTCAATCATTCGTAATCCTGCTAGATGAATGCAAATGTTAATGCACTGGTGCATTTTGACATCGCTTTATTACAGGCTTTTATTACCAATTCCGTTTTTGAGGGGATTTATCATTTTAATTTGCTTCAGTCTGTAATTTGGCATACAACTCTTCAGTGAGTATGCAGTTGCATTTTGCTTGAAAACAGATTCAGATTGGTTTGTCTGAGGTTCCTTTTAGTGATGTATTAAAAATACGTAGAGAATATTTGTAATAAAAGTAAAACCTATCAATAACAATTTTAGGGATTGAGAGAGACAAGATGGGTGAGGTAATTTCTTTTATTGGACCAACTTTCCCTTTCCCTTCAGTAGACTGAAGTGAAACCATCCCTTTTCACTTCCCAAGGAGTCAGAAAAGACTGATACTTTAAATACATTCTGCTGATCTGTTTTTACAAAAATTTGAGGTGAAAACAGGGACATTTTTCGATAGGTTACAGATATTGCTGGCAGATAAAACTGTCAAGTGTTCTATGAGCTGTCTGAAGTCATAATGATCCCTGGGGAACCAATGTCCCTGTTGTACTTGTGGAAAAAGCACCATCTGTGTCTTAGCTCTGAATAAATGATGACTTTCCCTGAGACCTCTTTTGGTTTCATTTAAGTTTTTTCTCTCTCATTTTTCTCTCATGACAGACCAATGGTTATGATGAAGACATGTATGGATCATCCCAGAGTAGAAAATCTAGCAGGGTTAGTAAAGAATTTCTAAAAAACATGTCACTCAAGTTCATGGAATTAACAGGAAGCTTTTCCAGAAATTAACCGTCTCCTTTGCTGAGGGCTTTTTCTAAAGCAAAATAGATGCTCTTTTTTTGTCCCTGCTTTGGAAGGCGTTTTCCCCCTGACTTCCATATTACAACTTGTGCAGGTCACTAGGCATCTGCTCCTCTGTAGAGGCACAACCAAGTCCATAAAAAACAAAACAAAAAGTAAACCACAAGATTCACCAAGGCCAAGTCTTGCCTGACCATCCTGATCGCTTTCTATGATGAGATAACTGGCTCTGTGGATATGGGGAAAGCGGTGGACTTTAGCAAAGGTTTTGATATGGTCTCCCACAGTATTCTTGCGAGCAAGTTAAAGAAATATGGATTGGATGAATGGACTATAAGGTGGATAGAAAGCTGGCTAGATCATCGGGCTCAACAGGTAGTGATCAACGGCTCCCTGTCTGGTTGGCAGCCAATATCAGAGTGCCCCAAGGGTCAGTCCTTGGGCTTGTTTTGTTCAGCATCTTCATTAAAGATCTGGATGATGAGATGAATTGCACCCTCAGCAAGATCACAGATGACACTAAGCTGCGGGGAAGGGTAGATACTCTGGAGGATAGGGATAGGGTCCAGAGTGACCTAGACAAATTGGAGGATGGGGCCAAAAGAAATCTGATGTTGTTCAACAGGGACAAGTGCACAGTCCTGCACTTAGGATGGAAGAATCCCATGTACTGCTGCAGGCTGGGGACCAACTGGCTAAATGGAGTTCTGCAGAAAAGGACCTGGGGATTACAGTGGACAAGAAGCTGGATAAGAGTCAACAGTGTGCCCTTGTTGCCAAGAAGGCCAACGGCATATTGGGCTGCATTGGTAGGAGCTTTGCTAGCAGATCGAGGGAAGTGATTATTCCCCTCTAATCGGCACTGGTGAGGCCACATCTGGAGTACTGCATCCAGTTTTGGGCCCCCCCGCTACAGAAGGGATGTGGACAAATTGGAGAGAGTCCAGCGGAGGGCAACAAAAATGATTAGGGGGCTGGGGCACATGACTTATGAGGAGAGGCTGAGGGAACTGGACTTATTTAGTCTGAAGAAGAGAAGAGTGAGGGGAGATTTGATAGCAGCCTTTAACTAGTGGAAGGGGGGTTCCAAAGAGGATGGAGCTAGGCTGTTCTCCATGGTGGCAGATGACAGAACAAGGAACAATGGTCACAAGTTCCTATGGGGGAGGTCTAGGTTGCATATTAGGGAAAAACTATTTCAGTAGGAGAATGGTGAAGCACTGGAATGTGTTATCTAGGGAGGTGGGGGAATCTCCATCCTCAGAGGTTTTTAAGGCTCGGCTTGACAAAGGCTTGGCTGGGATGATTTAGTTGGGGATTGGTCCTGCTTTGAGCAGGGAGTTGGACCTCCTGAGGTCTCTTCCAACCCTAATGTTCTATGATTTTATGATTCTAAGAGGCCGTGAGTGGGAAGGAAAAAGACTTGGCCTGAGAAAATTCAAGTAGGATTTGGGGCCAGAATATAGTTCTGTCGAAACTAATTGGGTAAAAAAAACCAAAACAAGTTATGGAGAAAAATACTTTGGCAGTGGAAATATAGCTTGGACTGGAGTCTCTGGAGCTCTTTCATGCATCCTTTATAGAGATTTGATTGCCATTGGAATATGGGCATGAAATATCCAATTGAATCTGTACAATCAATTCAAAGCATTTAAGTAGTTGCTTAACTCCAAGCATGTGAGTAACCCTGTAGCGTTCAATGGGGCTACTTACATACTTAAAGTTGAGCATATACTTAAGCATTTTCCAGAAGCCAGCATTTGTTTTAATTCCCTGTTGTAAACTCTTTTTCCTGTAGCCTTTACACTTTTTCTGTATTTAGCTGTTACATGTGGAACCTAGAGAATGAATTAAGTGCAATAAACTTCATGTAGCAACACCCTTACATGCATAAGGAGGCGTACAGTGATCAAAACTCCAGACAGCTAGCTATGTGGAGATATACAGCAAGTCTCAGTGGAAAAAACGTAGAATTGAAGTTATAGTTGCAATAAATTGTAGTTTTGTACATATGTTTGCCTTAAATTTGCAGTAATTAGCTGAAATTGCAACAAGGACTCTTATGAAAAGACAACACATACAGGGACATTTTTTGTTGTCTAAACAGTTTAAGTATTGCCAATCTCGCTGAACTTTTTGACAAAAGGAAACACTGTACAGTCTTTTCAGAGGACTTGTTGCTCTTTTGATTTGTGCCAGCATCTCTGATAAATGATGTTCTTGTTCTTTAATGACATACTCTAGAGCTCCAACTACAGCGGGGAGAGCAGAAAATCTACAAAGAAGTCATCCAGGGAGGAGAAGTTGGTTGGTTTCTATTTAAATATTAACATGATTTCTGTGGAAACTGCAGGGTTTGTAGCATGGAGTTTTTTATGTAGCGCATGATTACAATCACGTTATTCACTCCTTGGTGTCTTCATTACTAACAGTAATTCTGATCACTGTTTGAAGGGAGAGTAAGGTTTAGGGGAACAGTAACATAGTTGAGCTGTCTTCATAGGGCATAATAAACTCCACCTCCAGTATTACTCCCTTAGAACAATACAGATTTACATCCTACCCGTATGTTTAAAACAGAGAACAGGTTTTAATTTGCAAATGTGTTGTTTGTGCATGCAAAGCACCAAGCCATTTAATTCTTAACATGCCTTAACCATAATATTGTATGTTACTGTATGCTACAGTATAAGTATATAATACCTCATTTTTCCTAAAGCTTTTGGGAAACTAATAGTCCTATTAAGTGTTGTAAACTGCCTTTCTACTACTTGAAGGCCTGGACCTGTTATGTCTTATTTGCCTGCCCTATCCCCAAATAGAGACACCACAAACTGCTGCAGATAAACCCTTGTGCTGTAGAAGAGGGTCACCCCACCTCAACAGCTGCCTAAAAGATATAAAACAAAATTTGAGTGTTTGGAGTGAGACTCACTTCATCTCTTGCAAGTCTTTACTAGAGTTTCCTGCAGCTTCTGTCAGTAACACAGAGATCCGTCGTCCACAGCCGACTTTAAAGTTGGCTGTTTGTTATCTTTCCGCATGTCTGCCTAGAAATTACATTAAAATTTCCCCATCTAACTAGTTGGGCCAGCCAGATTCAGAACTAAACAGATGAAAGCTCGCTACTGGAGTTGAAGTTGCTGGAATGACACGGAGGTTACAAATGGAAGATATTTCATTTGAGAGGCCTACTCCTGCACTTCTGTTGTGTGCTTCACATTGTCGCACCTTTTCTGACCGTGGGTTGTTCCCTGCTTCTGTTAGCTATGGCATATCAGGAAAAAGGCTTGGCCTCACACACTCTGGATGCTCCCCAGACCAATCAGGTTGTCTTTTGACACCCTGTATTTTTTGCTCTATATTGTAGAGCACCCAGCCTTCCAAATAACTCTCTGGGGTTAGAGTTGGGCAGGTTTTTACTTCCTAGTTTTACCGGGTTTCTTGTTTAACTGAGTGGGAACAGACCTTTTGTTAAACCTGATTTGCTTCAGCCTGTCTTGGTTCTCTGTGCCACATTCTGCAGCTGTCAGAGTCTCTCCTATTCAGCAGGGAAGGTTAGAGGTGCTGATAATCAGCCTAAATCCAGAAAAAGCAAATAATTTTGTCTTTATAAAACCTCACCTTCATCTTAATAAGAATTCCAAGCCAAAGAATGTAATCCTTTCTCTTTTTTCCTTCATCTCCCCCATTTCTGCTTCACTTCACTCTGACTCCCCCAGTCTGAAGCGATGGAAAAAAAATTCTAGGAAAAGCTGTTGCTGGCAGATTTCGATCAATGATGCACAAAATAGTGCAGCTTGTTTGTTACTGAAATTTGTTCTAAAAATCTGAAATACGATCTATTTATGATAGCTAAATGAGAGGTGTCTCTGCTGTTTTGTATACATTGGTAATTCCTCTGCACAAGGACAAGACAATGTGATAAATGGAATTCATAGATTTTTTTTTACTAGGCTTCAGAGCTTTTAAGCATTAAACTGGAGGATATAGTGAATGAGAGTAATATGTTCTTTCACGTGAGGTCTATTTTTCAAGTGTCTAAGTGCTAATGTGCCTGAGGGATTGTCTATTCTTGAAATGCCACAGCTGCGCTGCTGTAGTGCTTCAGTGTAGACGCTACCTGTGCCAATGGGAGGGGTTCACCTATTGGTGTAGGTACTCCACCTCCATGAGAGATGGTAGCTAGGTCAATTGAAGAATTTTTCTGTTCATCTAGTGCGGTCTACTCTGGGGATTCGGTCAGATTAATTCCCAGGGCTGAAGCTAAAGGCTGAACCCATCACCCAAGTCTGAAGCTAAAAGCTGAGGGCTTCAGCCCTGGGTGGCAGGGCTTAGGTTACAGCCCTTTCCCTCCCACCCCCGGTCCAGGACTAAAGCCTTTCAGCGTTGGCCCCCTGCCCAGGGCAGCAGGGCTTGGGCGGGCTCAGGCTTTGTTCCCCCCTCCTGGGGTCGTGTAGTAATTTTTGTTGTCAGAAGGGGGTCACAGTGCAATGAAGTTTGAAAACCACTGTCCTAATTTAAATGAATTAATACAGAATTTGACAATTCCTTCACATTAAGCAGAGTTCTCAGGTTTTTCTTCCTGTTGATACAGGGTTCCTACTACTGTGACCTTGGTCTTCACAACAGTGGCTTTACTTCCAAATCCCAACCTTCTTCCCAAAATGGAAATAGGGTCTGTCACTGTCTGTTTCCCTCTAACCTTGACTTTTTTGTTTTGAGTTCACCTGGACAACACAACCTCCTGTATTCACACAAATAATGATAGGACATTGGAGCGAAGCAATGACACTGTTCTCGGTCTGGTTGCCAGGCGTGTCTAGGTCTTGTGTTTTGTTACAAATTTATGTCTGGAATGGGAAACAGAGATCTGTTTAAGACAGGTCATGATGTTGATATGTGCCTCTCCTTTTCCTGCAATTGTTTTATTTTGCTTTTGACAGTTGTCATAAATTTTGTCTTGGAAAAGATTGCAAAATCCCCATTAAATATTCGTAGTTCATCTTAGCTGAGACCACTCCTCTGCTCACCTTGCCAGTCTGTTTCCTGTTGGCACATGTGAGATGAAGCTACAACCCTTGCCCTTCCCACTCTGTGTAATTTACAAGGCAAATGATTCCTGTACTAGGGCAAGAAAATCACAAAGCATAAGGCCTTAAAATCCTCTTGGTGGTTGAATTGTCCTCTCTGCATACAGGCAAAGTACACTGTATCTGGCTGGGTGAGGGTGCTGTTAATGTATATACAGTATATACAGCACCGTATTGTGCCTTGTGTAGCCTTTGCTGAATGTGCACTCTGAACTTCACACTCACCTCCTGGGAATGTGTATTACTAACAGTAATGTCTTTTGTGAATGCACCTCCCTGTTTCTTTTATTTGATGGTATCCTGTCTTATAATGTAAGCAGAATTGTCCATCCTGATTCTGAATAATTTGAGTTTGTCGCTTTCTGTTCAATAATAAAATAGGTCACAGATGGTTCAAAACTGTCTGGAGTATTTTAAAAATCTACCCTCTTAATTTTCCTGTCTCTGTGGGTATTGTACCAAAGTTACTTCTGTTTTTGAATTGCTGGCTTTGACTGAAACCAGAATGGTCATAAGCTCTCCTTCTGACTGCTGTACATATAGGCAAGGCTAAGATTTTTTCACAGATATTTTTAGTAAAAGTCACGGACAGGTCACGGGCAATAAAGAAAAATTCACAGAAGCCTATGACCTGTCCCTGACTTTTACTAAAAATATCTGACAAAATGGGGAGCTGCTCGGTAGCTGTGGGGCTGGCTGGGAGTTCTGGGAGCCCCCACCACCCATGGGGGCTCGGAGCTCCAGGGTCCCCCTTCCCCCTCGGCTTGGAGCTGTGGGGTCCCACGTGATGGCCAGGTACAGCGGGGTCCCCCTTGCTGCCTGAGATGGCCAGGAGCGGCAGGGGTACCCCACAGCTCCCGGCCTCCGCTGGCGGCAGTGGGACCCTGCAGCTCCCAGCCACCTGCGGGCTGAAGTCACGGAAGTCTTTGGAAAGCATGGATTCTGTGACTTCCATGGCCTCCATGACAAAATCATAGCCTTACATCTAGGTCTTTCTCTTAGACAGTAGGAGAGGATTAGTGACTAAAATAAGTTACTCGGTTTTCCTTCTGCACTCTCTCTGATATCCTCCCTTCCTGTAGGAAACATGCATATATATCTGCTTTATTCTTAGTCTTTGTTTGGACTTGAGCTTTCAGGTTTTTAAGCACAGATGGTTAATACAGTTTTGTAATACTGTGTACGATATCTGTACACAGCTTCCCTGCATTATAGCATAAGAATTTTAATAGCATGAATATGTCTGACTGGGATGATTAATCCCAATGTGAACACTTTTTGCTGTTATCCATTTTTATATAAAAAAGGTTTGTGCTTGTCTTCCCCAGCCTTCCTTGCTGTACAGTGATGTTCTGCCTGCCAGAAGTTACATGGTTTGTTGTGCTTTGTCATTTTAACCACAAATGCAGAAGCTGTGCACTCACCCATGCACATGTTGTCTTTTGCCCTTGCAGTTTGTCGAGACTATCTTGTTGGTCCAGTTTATTTATATTGTACTATATTGTCATTTTAGTATATGATCCATTTGAATGGAATGCACATATGCCCATGGTGCATCTGTCAGTTCTGTTTTGCTGGTCCTACATTTTACTCCCATTGGAATTCTGCAACAGTTGCTTATGGATCTGTAACACTTCTGCAGCTTTCTAATTGGAGTAAGACATTTCTGTCTTCATTTTGGTGTATGATGTAGGACACTGAAATATGGACTAGAAAGAGGCAACATCAATCCTGACCTATACAAATTGGCAAAAATTTGTCTTGTTTAAAAACAAAATATACAGTGTAATGTTCTTGCAGAATACATTCCCACTGTTTTCCTGTGTTAAACTGAGTGCAGCTAACTTCATTCTCAAGTCTTGGCAATGGTGATAGGAAACCCTACCCTGCATTTTCTGAGCCACATAACTAAACCAGAGATTGGTGTTCTAAAATCGAACTAGATGGTAATGGTTTATAACATGCGTCCCCACCAACAGCTTCCTATTAATTCAGTAACTGATATCTCTTTTTCAATTAAATTTACCAGGAATCAATTTTTCTCTTTTCCTTACCCTGTCCCAACCCCAAAATATTTGGTTTAGCACCACTAAAATTATAAGAATTGATGTTGTCACTTTATAGCAGTAATTTTAAGTGTTAAAGTTGATAGTTTGAAAAAGAACTGTTAAGACTGCATGAGTGTGTGAAATTTCTGATGACTTTTGGATCTCATTTTAATTCTGCACGTGTTCTGTAGTGTTTCACAGCTCACTGGAGCTCACTGGAGAATTGGTGGGTTCATTCTTTGCTTGCATGCCATATATGGGGTTTTACAGGAAATGCCCCTGTTGTTTCTGCACCTTTGTTCGTTCTCCCCCTTGCACTCCTCGTTTGTGCTGCACCTTGCAATCTTGTAATGCTCCAGATTAGAAACAAAACCAAAGTCTACCAGTTTTGTGCTGACTCTGTTTTTTAATTGTAGGCGTCTCTGTATGATGAGAGCATTTACAGTGGGAATCGTCGATATAGTGCCTCTAGTTCTCGTGCTGTAAGATGTTTTCTGCATTTTTCTGCTGGGCCTGTCTTCAGTGTTATGTCCTACGATAACCTGTTTTACTAGAGCGTAGTTTTATCTGTATCAATGGGCAGTATAAGATTACTGGCCAGATAGCTGATGATGGAGAATTTTATGTAAACAAGACTGGGAGCATCACCTCTACAAAGTTCCCTCCGTGTAGATTCACTGGAGTCAAATACTAAGTGTCCTGCCTGCAATTGTCATGCTACACTGTGCAGGGGTATCACCTTATAGTTTCAATATGACAGTATAAGGGGTTCCTCTTTCTGGTGAAAGGAATCTTAGCTCTGCCTTTGAATTTATTTGCTGTTAAGAAAATTCAAAACATCAACTGGAAAACCACATTTATGTAAGACCCCCCCCCCCCCTTCTTCCCTAGGGCTCCATTTCACTTTTAAATAAACTGGCTTCAGAGAGCTTAAAAATTCAGTACCCCCATGCTACTATGTTTTCACTTGTGACTTAGTCAGGGTTTGGGGTTCATTCTCTTGTAATATGGTATTTATACCAGGTGACTTAGGAGGAGGATAGTCTGTAATAGTTGCTAGGGTGAGATTGGAGAGCTCAAGGAATCATTTATGGGAGATCCTTCTACCCATTTAAATCTGACTCTGGTCAAAAATGACAATTTATTAGCATTTAATGGTTGTTCACTAGCTTATTTAAATGAGCTAGAGGATGGGTAGGGCTTAACTAGTGGACAGGTTACAAATATCACCATTACTATTAACACCCTTAATGTCACTTGCAAAACGCAGGCTAAAGATGAAGACACCCCTTCTCCTCTCAGACAGTGTCCCCATGTCAGGTTTGGAGCCATTTTGGTGGGGCAGTGTGAGGAAACTTGTACTGCCATTGTACCTGTTCTGAAAATGTAAATAGAGACCTTCATTGTTCAGTGCTTCCCTTGTGAAAGTCTTAAACCTTTTGCATTATTTTTTGCCAGTAATTAATGAAAAATAGATATTCTAATGTTCTCTTATGCATTAGAAGTGTAGTCCTGTTTTTAACTTAGAAAAATAAATTGAAATTGTCTCTGTAAAGCTAACTCAGCTGATATTTTCACTTTATCCTCTACCAATACATGACATTCTGTTGCAATCAAAATATGACTTGCTAATAGAATTGTACATTTTATCAATGTTATCCTGTCCTCAAATTAATTTGCTTCACGGGTCTTATCTTGTTTTCATTTTGCTCTGTTGCAACATCCATTGATAATCAGTTTGGGTTGCCCAGCAGCGTGTAATCCAGTGGATTTGCCATCTGGACAGTGCAGTCGTGTTTTGTGGGTAGAGGTGTGTGTCATTTAGACAGATATCTCAAAGGATCATATCCTGCAGTCCTAATTGGGGCAAAACACTCATTTACTGTGGGTTCTGAGCCTGAGAGCTATTTCTCCATCTTGCTGAGACATGGAGCACAGCATTTTGAATGGAGAATGTTTAGGCTTGGAAGGATTAAATTTTTATCAGTAAATGTCAGTAAATTCAATTTCACTGACCACACAGGTGCAAAAATATTTCCATTGATGACTGAAGTTTATAGATAGACAAAATAAGAAAAATGCTGCATGAGCACTTACTAGAGTTTATTTTGACCCATGGTATTGAAAATTTGTGTTTTAATGGTTATAAAGCTTTTTAACTTTTTATATCTCAATGTCTACAGTCATTAAATAATTGTCTGGACCCCCATAATTTCCTTCAAGTGTGAACATTTAAATAGATAAAAATAAACGTCGATATTATCCATGGAAATCATAAAAAAAAAATTTTGCCAATCCTAAGAATGTTGTCCAAAGACACTAATGTCCATAGTATCATTCTCTTCTCTTCTCTCTGCTGTGCCGCAGATTCTGCATGCTGGTGAATAATGCCATCTCTCCAGTTCTAGTGTAGCATGGTGCTTTGTAATCACAGGACAGTTGAAATATGAGGCCTTTGCCTTCAGACAGAGGTGAAAGTAAGCCAGTACGGTCTGGTACGGCATACTGGCAAGAGCCGGTACAGAGCCGACCGTACCGGCAGGGGGCAGCTTCCCCAGGCTGGCAATTTAAAAGAGCCCGGAGTCCCTGGCAGCAGCAGGAGCCCCGGGCCCTTTAAATCACCACCAGAGCCCCGCTGTAGGAGCCCCGGGGTAGCGTTAGTGGCTGGGAGCCCCAGGGCTCTGGCAGCGATTTAAAGGGCCCAGGGGCCCAGGGCTCCCAGCCACCGCTACTGCAGCTGGAGCCCTTTAAATCACCACTGATTTAAATAGCTATTTAAAGGGCCTGGGGATTTAAAGCCCCCGCCTCTTCTGCTCAGGACCTCAGCCCTGCATACGGGTAAGTCCTTTAAGTTACTTTCACCCCTGCCTCCAGAGGAATATCTTGATTACAGCATTGCACTGACACAGTTATGCTCGTGGCCGTGAAGTTTATAGCTTTGCTCATATTTGGAAGAGACATTTGGGCAATTGTTGCCAAGAAGCATTTTCTGAAGGATGTTGGAGTCCTCTTCCTTGCTTGCCAAAGACACTGAGAGAATGTGTAGGACAAAGTGGTATGTAGTTCTTCTTTCCTTGCTCACCCCCAAATTACTGACCAGAGGGCACTTAACTCAGCAATCCATCTTTTTCTTTTGCTAATGACAATTTTCAAATTGCTTTCCCACAAGATCCTTAAATTTAATGAGCAGCTTTATCCCCGGTTATAAATGCTAAAACAAGGAGAGGAACAAGTGGAAATGAGGTAGCTGAGAAACAATACTTCACTATTAGGCTGGTATGAGCAGTTACATTTTCCCCGTAATATATTTCAAGAATAATTTCTTACGTTTTTGTTTTACTTAATGTATATTTTTAATAGCAATGATGGAGCAAGACTCGTCTAACAGGTTTCTTAAGGGAATGGAATCATTAAGTATTTGCTTTGATTTTTCTGAGACAAAGTTCAATAGTCAACATGCATGAAGCTTTGTCACTATCTGCAGAATATCAAGAAAAGCATGGTTTGAGGGTGCTCCTATCTCCTTTTTCCATAGCTTTTTGACTGTTATCTGCTGCCAAGATACTGTCTTGAAGTCACAATTGTTAAGCTTATGGTTCTGTTGCAGAAAGGACCATTTCTGTCCCAAACTTGAAAGTTTTTTCCCTACATAAGCTTCAATTCTTATCTTGTTTAAAAGAACAAAGCAAAAACCGCACACACAACCTCCCCCAAAAACCAAACATCCACTCAAGGGAAAAAAACCACCACCACCCACTAGAAATTGCATTGCTATCCACCTGTAAAACAATGTAGGCAAGCTTCCAGTGACCTGTTCATCTTGAGGATACGCAATCTTGTCAGTTCTCTCAGTAGCTGAGGAGTTGAGGATGGCTTCTCTACTGGCCCAATTGAGTTATGGAAGTTGGTATATTTTAGTGTTTGTCTTCAGAAATTATTTTCATGGATAGAAACTACATTTAGCGTCAAGGTCATTCCTCTTCAGATTCCAATAGTTGTTTAGAAGGTCAAATTTAAAGCTTCAATTGCTAGCACTTTATTCCAAAATGAGTCTTATTTACAAAATAAATCCACCAATATTACTACAAATTCGTAGTGTGTCACACACACAGCTGTGAATTGCCATCCAAAACCAGGATGTGTAAGTTTCCACTACTACTCAACACTGGCTCATAACTAACAAATACTATTCAGAAATCTGCATCTCTGATGACATCTTTGATTATAGGAATTCATTGACAAGGCAGTCAACAAAACGTCAGTCCTGTCTCCAACAGCATTTGAAATACAGAGGTTTTTTTGATCATTGAAGGACACACTCAACAGGACATGCTCTGTGTATTTCAGTTCCTTCTTTTTTAACAATCAAAATTGCATTTCTGAAAAATTACATTCACAGTTGTCTTTGAGGCAGCAGTGGCAGAAACAGTGTCACAGGAAATGAGCATAAAGAACACATGTTTTTTTTGGCTCAAGTGTGGTATGAATATGCTGAAATCTTTATATACACCTGATAATTCATGTGTGTAAAAATACTGAGCAGTGCAATAGGGTGTTTGATTGGTGCTGTGGAAGTATGTGTCAAATGTGGGGGGGGGGAAGAATTCAGAAATTCAAATCTAAGGGATTTCGATTCTGATTTTCTATTGGGTAAAACTCATTCTTTATTTTATACTGTTGCATTCTCCACTTTCACCAGATTCCAGCCTGTCAATATGGTGACTAACACGATAAAGTCTCTGACTATTTTGGCCTAAACCTCTCAGCCACAAGTCAACACTGTCAATTATATCTTGCTCTGTAGAAACCTGCTCTTAGGAAAGACTAGAATCCCTACGTCTGCAGGAGATGGAGGCTGAAGGGGTGATGCTCTCAGTCTCTATGGGAAGGTACAGTTCTTACCATAGTATCTGTATCCAGTCAAGAAGGAACACTTATCAACCACGGAGGTTTCTTGCTTTGGGTATGGAGCAAGTGTTCATTTTGTAACTTCACAGTATTGCAGAAGAGGTGAGGGTCTTGTGAAACTTTCACCCAGACCAAAAAGGTGTTCTCTTGCCACATGCCCTGTAACCTTGGGTACCTTTTAGGCTGTGCAGCTTTGGCTGAGAGCCCTGACACCAGCAGCATACTCACAGCACAGTGGTCTCACCCTGAGCTTCCATCAGCCCAGTTACTCCTTGCAGGGCATCCCCAGCAATCCTTCTGGACCCAAGGCTCCCCAAAACATTCTAACTTGCAGCAAACTATTCTCTTACTAGACACTCCCAGAGGTACCACCGTGTTCGCTGCCTCCCAAGAGCCAGTACAAAAAACAAGTTGACGCTACAGGGGAGATGGGTTTGGGGAGACTCATGTCTGGAAGATTATTGGAGTCATCCTGCAAGGAGTAAGTGGGCTGGTCAGAGTTGAGGGTGAGACCATTGTGCTGCGGGCATACTGCTGGTGTCAGGGCTCTCAGCCAAAGCTGCACAGCCTAAAGGCAGCCAAGGTTACAGGGCAGGGGCTGACAGAACCCCCTTACTGGTCTGGGTGAACTCCCAAAGCATCACAGGACTGAACAGAGCTAGGAGGTAAGATCTCCTAATGAAGGAATGGGATGGAATCACTCCATACATACAGAGATTGAAGGAATGGCTGATACCTTAAACTTTTAAATAAAATATTAAGGACAAACGTCTCTCTGCTCCACATGGTGTAAAAGAGTTAAACCAAAACCTTTTTACTGAGTCCATTTGTGTACCAATTGCTTATGCAGACCTTTTGTCTAATGTAGGTTTCTGCTCTCAACTTCAGCCTCCTCTTTTTTTTCTTTCACAGCTGCATGCACCCCTTTTTAAACTAACCTGAAATGGTAGTGTTCTGACTCTTCTATTGCTCTGATTGCTCCAGTGCTAATCCTGTTCTTATCTCTGCTTACTGTGTTCTTGGGGTATTTGTGGGCAGCCGTCGGAGTACAGCTGCTACCTCGGCTCCGGATCTCGGGCATCTTCTAGAGCCAGCTCTGCTCGGGCAAGTCCAGTGGTGAGCACATATCTTCTCTTTATCTCTTCCTCCTTTTCAGCTGCTTCATTCCTGTGTTTCCCAAGGCTGCTTGATACTTGTGCAGAAAGTGTGGTGTCAGACAACTAGTCAATTGCAAGTTTAATTTAACCTATAATACAATATTGATCATGACTAAGGATCAGTGAGCAGGATCAGAAAATACAAAGAAACAGTGTGAACCGTAGCTAAATCCTCTAACCAAAATAAATATTAAGTTTTGGAGAAGCATCACCAGACACAACCATACCCAATCTAAGATGTGCTCTTCCATCAGTTAGCCATCCCCACATGCACACATTCATTCCTTTCTCAATATCCTGCAAATTCTATGATGAGGGTCTGTGCCGAGCAGGTTCCATCTTCACATCTTGCAGTTTTGAAGTTTTCTTCGGAGTCAGAGGTGCACAGTACACTCTGACAGGCCTCTTAACAGGTGAAGCTCCAGATAGCACAGAACTCAAAACTGCAACAGCCTGAGTTCAGCAGAGTTTACTAGACTTGGAGACTCTGCAACAATTATGTCAAAAGGGTATTGATGCTTGTTGGTTACTGAAGATGTTGGGGCTGGCTCAAAATTTACCCTGCCTCCACTAGCAGGGTAATAAATACCCGGCTGCTGCCACAGCCCTGCAGTTTAAAGGAATAAATAAATAGTGTAATCATTTTTGTAAGTTAATCAAACATCTTTCAATCTAAGTACCTGAAACATAACTTCTCTCCCTTTCCTGCATCTTTTAGACTTTTTTCTGACCTGCTCGTGGTGCATTTTTTCCCCGGTGGTGGTTTCAATCTTTCCTATTTCCTCCTTTTCTCTCCTACCTCCTTGTATATCTATCTTTCCCTGTGTTGTTCTCTACCACTTTCCAAATATTTGGCTCTTTCTTCTCTCAAGATCTTTTAATACCATACTTTTTTAACTTGTCCAATCTGTCCCCCCCACCCATTTTCTGCCCACCTAATCTCTTGTATGTTCCCAGACACCCAAGAGCTGGAAGATTAGCCCTACTAGCAGACACTGCTATTAAGGTGAGGGGGAGGGAATGCACTGTAAAATAGCAATATCCTTGTACAGTAACGACTCCACTCTTGCTTGGAATAGAGGATGCTGGGATTACTGCCAAAATGCTGTCCTTGAGCCTTGCTTGGTGAGTCCATAGTTCTTATTAGCAGTCTGGGCAGTAAATGTCATTTTACTAGACAAAATGATCATATAGAGGCTTTGGACCTTACTTGAAGAGACATGTAATTATTTCAGACAACTTGTATACCAGAAAAAACCTCTCCTTTTAAGCAATGTTATCTCCTTATCTAACTGCAGAATTCCATGGTCCTTGGGACCAGGCTACCTATTTAACATGCCTAGAATGTGGAATTTAAAGAGAGCTATTTGGGCTTCCTCAGAAAATGACAGGACCATTTCAATAAGTTTCACTTGTACCTTTTGTAACTGTCTTTTATAATCATGTAATGCTGAAAAAACTGTATCAACAAAATAACCATGCCACAAAACCCTGTGTCTTCATAAAGACAGGTTTCAGAGTAACAGCCGTGTTAGTCTGTATTCGCGAAAAGAAAAGGAGTACTTGTGGCACCTTAGAGACTAACCAATTTATTTGAGCATGAGCTCATGCTCAAATAAATTGGTTAGTCTCTAAGGTGCCACAAGTACTCCTTTTCTTTTTGTCTTCATAAAGTTAGTATAAAATATAAGAGATGGGTGTCTCCGTATAGTTAAAAAACGATATTTACTGTGAGTTGTTAGCATTATGTGGACTGTGAATTTGGAGTGGCTATATTGATTTGGGTTTCGCTTTCCCTTGATGTGTACTGTAGTCATGCCTCACATTCTCCCTGCTTGTTGTTTGTCTTTTATCTCCATTTGGAAAATGTTTGGTATATGCTTCCTGTGGGTATCCTGTGCTTTCCCATTGTTGATCATGCTGCTATTTATAAATTCTGTTCTTAATTATTGAGATGGAAGAGAATTGTGTTTTCAGTCTACAGTACTTACATTAAATATGCATAAACCTACTCAGTAAAGAAAAGACAAATTGGAAGTATGTAGCCTTTCTTAAAGAATAAGTGCATAACTTACTAAGTCATCTCTTGATCTGTTAGTTAAGATGTAAAATTACATTTTTAGAAATCCTTTTTTAAACCTGATATACCATACGAGATCAGGGAAACTGACTTATAGAATGGACAATTAGAGATTTTCACCTCACAGGCATTTTAAATCTAACCGACGTTGTAGTGACCAGAGTTAATACCTGATAGCTGTGTTGTGGTTTAAATGAGATGAGTTGAGTCTAATTGCTGCTGAACAGCTGACTATGTTGCAAAAGCTGTTGCTACAGTTGGCACTCAGTGGTGTTGTCAGCAGAAAGGCTAGGCATTGAACACCATTTAATTTCTAGAAATGCCACCACAGGGTTAAGTGTGAGGCATGTTGGCAGAGCATTTTCAGCAAGCTCTACTGCCAGTGCTGTGTACGTTATGTGGATAAAGATAGAACTTCAGTTTCCAGAGACATCAGTCTAGCATTTTCCTTGCACCTAACCAAACAAAAAAAAACATCCACCGGCAGAGAATACGAGTAGACCAGTGCCTGAGGCCCCCACAATGGCAGGGAAACGAGTAAGTAAGAGACATTCAGATAATTCTGGCAAGTGACCCACACCCACATGCTGCATAGTGAACTAGATTATAGCAAAATTCAGTTTATAGTGGAGTAAGTCTTAAATTTTTCCAGTGAATTTCAAAGGGCTATGAGTCTGCTTGAATGAAGCATCACTTCACTTCTAGTAAAGTTTAACACCAGTATAATTATGCTAATTCCCTTATACTCAATCATTATTATCTGCCAGATACATGCTGCAGCACTTCCCCTTAGGGAGCGAAGATATGGACTTTTAGGAGGATGACACGAATGAACACCCACTTTTAGTAGACATCCCCAGTCGTCATAAACTCCACCATGAGTTTATGCACCTCCTAGCTGAGGAGCTAAAACTTGAATGTTGTTTTAGGCCTTCCCTTGGGAGATAATTTTAGAAAATACTTACACCTCTTGGTTTTTTTGGGAAAATATCCAGATAACAGGATAAGTTTGGGGCTTGGTAACTTTGATTATTCCTTTTGAAAATAAAACAAACAAAATCTGGTACCAATTAATTATTGTAAAGGTCACCAGTGAATGTGGTTCCCAGTTTGGAAGCTTATGTATTGATGAGATATAGATATAGATATGAGAGTGAGTGAGAATATGAATAACCAATAAGAATACTTTGAGGGTCAACTTAATGAGGGTCTACTTTATATGCTACACTACCATTGTGGGAACCGATAATCACAGATGTCTCTGACCTGTCAGAGGCAGACATCAAGACTGCACTGCTGAAGATAGCACCTGGAAAAGCAGCAGGTCCAGATGAAGTCATGGTGGAAATTATCAAAGCCTTGAGAGAGTTTCGTGTATGCTGGCTCAAGTGAGTCCTGTGTGCAGTTTGGAAAGAGAAGACACTCCCAAGAGAAGGAAAAAAGTCTATATTGGTGCCAATATACAAACAAAATGGTGACATATACATTCAAAGTAATGAGGAATTACATTGCTGTCCCATTGTATGAAGATGTTAGAGAGAATCATAGTCAAGGTTTCTCCAACAGTGGAGCCCATTTTAGGAAAGGAGCAATTTGCTTTTAGAAAAAGAAGAGGGACAACAGAACGATGTCATCAGGAGTGAAACCAAGGTCTGTGATATCAAAAAGAAGCTGTAAGAGAAGAGGCTGAAATGGTATCGGTGTGTACAAAGAATGGATGAAGGGAATCTTGTTAGGGAGATGCTTGAGATTAGAGTACATGTGTGAAGAACAAGAGGATGGCCAAGAAAATGGTGGATGGATTGTATGTGGTAGGATGGAGTGGATACAAAGCAAGCATTGGACCAGCAAGCCTGGAAAAGACTGATGTGGTGATGCAGCCCCAGCTATATGGGAAAAGGGGAAGAAGGCAGGGATGGGGGGTATAATAAAGCAGTCCCACTTTGCACCAATAGATGTCTGAACTCAAAACTTCAGGGGCTTTCTCTATCCAGGAGGAAGAGACAGATCCCTTTGTATGTATAAATTGAGAGCGGTTTGAGTTACTTCATTTTCTGCATCATTGAACTGGAATTCAACAGAAACAGCTGACTTTGGGTGCAATAGTGTACTCAAGTCATGTGAGCCAATATACTGCACAATAAATGAGCCAAATTTGAGTTGTCGGTGTGAAGACGGCTGGTACATAAACCACTGTGCTACTCAATCTGCTGTTCTTAAATATGCAATCTAAGGATATTTCAAAGTGAGCTTAAAAAAAACCTGAGGAGTACTTGTGGCACTTTAGAGACTAACACATTTATTTGGGCATAAGCTTTCGTGGGCTAAAACCCACTTCATCGGATGCATGCAGTGGAAAATACACTAGGAAGATATATATACTCAGAGAACATGAAAAAATGGGAGTTGCCATACCAATTGTAATGAGACCAATTAATTAAGGTGGGCTATTATCAGCAGGATGGCCCATTTCAAACAGTTGACAAGAAGGTGTGAGTAACAGTAGGGAGAAAAAATTAGCATGGGGAAATAGTTTTTACTTTGTGTAATAACCCATCCACTCCCAGTCTTTATTCAGGCTTTGTTGCAAGGCTAGGTTCCTGGGTTAGTGTTTTTGTTGTGTAGGATGTGGTTGCTGTTGAGTATTTGCTTCAGGTTGGGGGGCTGTCTGCAACAAAGCCTGTTGCCAATTCTGTCCACATATCTATTCAAGGGACACCATCTAGTCAAGGGACATTAATCACATCAGCCACACCATAAGAGGCTCATTCACCTGCACATCTACCAATGTGATATGTGCCAACAATGCCCATCTGCCATGTACAGTGGCCAAACTGGACAATCTCTACGCAAGAGAATAAATGGACACAAATCAGACATCAAGAATTAGAACATCCAAAAACCAGTTGGAGAACACTTCAGCCGCCCTGGTCACTAAATTTCAAACCTAAAAGTTGCAATTCTCCAACAAAAAAACTTCAAAAACAGACTCCAATGAGAAACTGCAGAATCGGAATTAATTTGCAAACTGGACACCGTTAAATTAGGCTTGAATAAAGACTGGGAGTGAATGAGTCATTACACAAAGTAAAACTATTTTCCCATGTTTATTCCAACCCCCCCACTGTTCCTCAGATGTTCTTGTCAACTGCTGGAAATGGCCCACCTTGATTATCACTACAAAAGGTCGTGACCCCCTACTCCCCCCCCCCCCCCGGGTAATAGCTCACCTTACCTGATCACTGTCGTTACAGTGTGTATGATAACACCCATTGTTTCATGTTCTCTATGTATTATAAATCTCCCCACTGTATTTTCCACTGAATGCATCCGATGAAGTGAGCTGTAGCTCACGAAAGCTTATGCTCAAATAACTTTGTTAGTCTCTAAGGTGCACAAGTCCTCCTTTTCTTTTTGCGGATACAGACTAACATGGCTGCTACTCTGAAACCTGTTTGAAATGGGCCATCCTGATTGTCACTACAAAAGGGTTTTTTTTCTCCTGGTTATAATAGCCCACCTTAATTAATTGGTCTCATTACAGCTGGTATGGTAACGCCCATTTTTTCATGTTCTCTGTGTGTGTATATATATCTTCCTACTGTATTTTCCACTGCATGCATCCGATGAAGTGGGTTTTAGCCCACGAAAGCTTATACCCAAATAAATTTGTTAGTCTCTAAGGTGCCACAAGTCCTCCTCATTGTATTTGTGTGGTGGTCTTTTTTTGGTTTGGGGTTTTTTTGCTGATACAGACTAACACAGCTACCACTCTGAAACCTGTCAGTGAGCTGGAGTTTGAGGAACAGTCTATATTGTCTTTTACATGGCTTTCTGACATCCTGCATGTACCCTAGATTAAGTTAAGCAAAGGTTTCCCCAAAATATAGTTAGCAGCAGCTTGACTTCAGGAACATGGTTCATTCCTGTTTCTTACACACAATGGCTTCCATCCCAGAAGGATGCCAAAACAATTTAGAAACAACAGTAAACATAGAACACTATTGAAAAGCAACAGAGTCTGATTTCAGAGTAGCAGCCGTGTTAGTCTGTATCCGTAAAAAGAAAAGGAGTCATTTTGGCACCTTAGAGACTAACAACTTTATTTGAGCATAAGCTTTCGTGAGCTACTGCTCACTTCATCGGATGCATGTGTCTGAGTGTGTCTAGCACATGACACAAAAGTGCCTAGAATAGGGGTGGGCAAACTACAGCCCATGGGCTGGATCCGGCCCCTCAGGGCTTTGGATCCGGCCTGCGGGATTGCCACCCCCGTTGCTCTGCGGGCCCCACACGGCTCCCAGAAGCAACCAGCACCACGTCCCTGGGGTGGGGGTTGGGGGGGGGAGAGCTCTCTGTGCACTGCCCTTGCCTATGGGTACCTCCCCTGAAGCTCCCATTGGCCGGGAATGGGGAACCACGGCCAATGGGAACTTTGGGGGAGGTACCCACAGGCAAGGGCAGCGTGCGGAGCTCTCTGCTCCCTCTCCCCCAGGGCCTCAGGGATGTCGTGCTAGCCACTTCCCGGAGTGGTGCGGGGCTGGGGCCAGGGCAGGCAGGCAGGGAGACTGCCTTGGCCCTGGTGCGCACCACTGCCACACCGGAGCCGCTCGAGATAAGCGGCGTCCGGCCAGAACCCGAACCCCTCCTGCACCCTGCACCTCAACTCCCTGCCCTAAGCCCCCTGCCTGCACCCCAACCCCCCCTCACTGTGCACCCCCCTGCACCCCAACCCCTCTGCTCTGAGTCCCCTCCTGCACTATGCACCCCCTCCTGCGCCCCAACCCCTTGTCCTGAGCCCCTTCCTTCACACTGCACCCCCTCCTACACCTTGGACTCCCTCCCATACCCCAACCCCCTGCCTCCTAACCCCCTGCCCCAGCCCTACATTCGTGGCCCTGCAAGCAGTTTCCCCACCCAAATGTGGTCTTCAGGCCAAAAAGTTTGCCCACCCTGGCCTAGAAGGTAAACTTTTGATGGACACCTACCCCACTTTATTTTACAGAAGGGATCAGTGGAGCTTAATGTCCACACAAGACTTTGATGTTTAAGATCCCTTCCTTAAGAAGTTCCACTCACTAAAGTCCATAGAATTCAGTTGATGTAACTATGATACGGTATTTTTCTGTAAAGGTGCTCTGTTTGTTGTTAGCTTGCCACAGGGGTTACTTATTAACGTGTAAAACTGGCTTTGAAAGACTTTCATTAGGTAGTGTTGTTCTTCAGTAGTTTGTTTTTTGGTTCTCGTGATTGGTTCAAACAGGAGTAGAGCTGTCCTGGTATGAAGTTTGGTAACGTTGTACAAAGAATGTGTATGTACAAAGCTCTGTACAGAAAATTTTCCCATAAATAGCTATGTATTTGACACAGGGTGATTATGATATATGTATTTATGATATTTATGATATATGTATCAGCATGAAACAGGACTAAATGTGGGTTTGTATGATCTCAGCCCAATAATGACTATTTTAAAGTTGTACTATTAAAAATAAAAACATTTTTAGTTTGAAAATGTATTATTGAAAAATCCAGTCTTTCAGGTCTTTTTTTTTTTTTTTTTAAATCTTGACGACTTACTGAGAAATGGATCTCTGTTTTGAAAAAAAGATCTTTGGAAGTAATTTGCTAATGCTTTAAAAACAAACCTTGCATCAAAAAGGTCAGGGTATTTCTGATTTTTTAAATGATATAGTGAAGATTTTCAGTGCACAGCTAACATACTGCAGCCATTACCTGTAAGTAAAAATTGGCATTTTTAAACAATTACTTAATGGCATAATAGTATGTAATGGTTCTGAAGGAACTGTGGAGTTTTTACAATGCATATAATATATCAATAACATTTTTAAGTCCCATTGAAAGCTGGATTTCAACCCTCCAAAAAAATAGGGAAAATTAGAATGAACAGGGACACTAAGGTATTTAAACACTTAAGGAAAAGTCCGGGTATATGAGAAAAATAATAAAAATCATGTGAGTTGGCAGCATTGAAATGGGCTTGGCTTTACACCCTTACAGATGCAGGTATTCTCAAGTCAGCACACAACCGTACCTATTTCCTACACTTGCTAATTGTGCTGAGAAACAAAACACAACTAAATGGTATTAAGTTTTCACAGAGTATGTTTTGAAGGAGTGGAATGCCATTGAAAGATACTGATTTCTCAAATTAAATATTGGAAAATGTCCCTCAAACTCATAACCTTTTCTCACTACTCCATTTATCCCCCCAGCACTGCTTTCAGCTCCTTTTTGCAAAAAACTGCAGTAGCTGCACCTGCAAGCAATTGAGAATGCAGATTTAGCCCTGCACAAGTCTTAGTGGTGTGAAGGTTTTAATATGCATGCATGTGTTGGGAATATAGTTGGTAATATTAAAATGATATACATAAAATTATAATTAATTTATATATTTGCATGTGTGTGTAGTTAAACTGAAGTGATAAGATGATGGTACTTAGTCAAGTTTGCTGATTGCAAGTTGATCTGGTGCTCACTAATCCCATTCATCATGTGACTGCCTCTTTATTGCCCACTCCTGTGTCTGTGCATATGTACAATAACTACATGCTAATATAACAGGAAACTGCATAGTTTTCTGTATAAATACAGATCTTCAGGATAATGCTGGTAGATTTCACTTTCCATAAATCTTCAGTACTTAAGAAAAAATTGGAGGTAAATCCTGATCATGTAGATTAGTCTTTCAAATGCTGAGAAAAGAGGAAAGTGTCACTGTATGCTATTAAGTCTGGAAATTTAAAAATGTTCAGACTTTTTAATCACTAAGAGGAGCTAGTAGTTTGAAAGATACGCCTATGAAACCAATTCCATTATTCTCTGAATCTGTGTTAAAAGATTTCTCAGAGCTAAAAAGAGGAAAACATATTTGGAATTCAAAGGCATATTTTGTTAGCCGGACACAACAGGTAATCTGTGCTACGTTCCTTTTCCCATTTCTTGGAGACACTCAGAAGGGTGGGGACCAACAGTCAGTTTTTTTTGTAGCCTATGAGGGGCTGTACTAGCTGATTGGCATCACAATATTTTCATTATAAGCCATGTCTTTGAAAATGAAAGTGTGGTTAGGAGAATGTGCAGGCCTAGCTGTAACAAACCAACATACTAATCCTTTGGCAGAGCTGCAACTAGCTTCTTATGTTGTAGGAGGGTACACCTTTAATGACGAACAGCACACAAGTGATAACAGAAGTAGATTTAACTCTAAGCAAATGTGTTAGTTGTTTGATACCTTGCCCTCATTTTTCACAGCTTTCATCCAATACAGTCTCCCCTTTCAATTTTAAAATTTTACTGGTATACCAAAGCTGACAGCTAAAGCCAGTGAAGAGTGGCGGATCTGTTTGTGCTTCAGCTTGTCTGGAGTGGAGATCTATTGCAATGCTGACTTGCATTCCAGAAATTCCTGATAGGTTTGTTTAAGTAAGAAGGATTGATTTAATAGTCATTCCTTATCTAGGTTAGTTACAAAGAATCCTGAAGAAACACCTAATCCTAACCTGACAAAGTTCAGAGGTTTTCTCACTAGTAAACTTTAAAAGTTCTGTGCTGATTCCTACAGCAGGGTAGACTATTATTTAAATGCACAAGGCCTTAAGATGGCCCTGTGTATGCCCACAGAATTTACCACTTTTAGACTGTACTTTTAATGAGTGGTGTTTGATTACATCAGTCACTGTTTCCCAATGAGGCAGGAAGGAACGCTACATTCTGATTATTAAAATTAGTAAAAAATTTATTTCCTCAGTGTTAAGGTAGGTTTATAATTCCTTGTATCTAATGACTGTCCATCTCTCATTCAGCATTAGATAGTCTGTCCTGTCCATCTCAGAGGTGGTGCTGTTTCATTCTTTCTTGATTAAGTTTGAGACTGCCCTCTGGTGCTGGATTTATAGAGCATAAAAGGTCAAAACAACTGTGAAATTGTACCAATGGTGAGCTCACTCCCCTAAGAGCCTAAATGATTTTGAAATACTCTAATAGTTTTAGAATAGAAAATGTGATCTCAGATTTCATTCATGTCACAACAAACAGGAAAAAAAGACCTTCATTTTCATGAGGAAAATGATCTTATCCCATGTCACTGAAACGGAGCTGAGGAGCAATTCAGTGATACATTCACACACTGGCTGTGGACTTTTTAGTACCTGATACTGTACAACGTAAGGTCCTCTAGCAGCTGCTTTGTCAAAATTTGTAAGCATATGTGGTCTAGTTTAAGAGGCTGGTGTCTGGGAGTTCTGGATTAAAGGCCTGACTCTTCCACTGATTTAATTTGACATTGAAGTCACTTAACTTTGTTGTTTGTTTATTTGTCACAGACTGGGGATAATATGAACCTACTTCACGGGAGTATTGAAATCTATTTAGTAAATGTTTGTAAAACACTTTAAGAGCTTCAGATGAAAGGCACTATATTAGTGCACAGTGGTGATGCTGGCACTGGGTATGTGTAAAGGCAAGGCATTTGAAGGGTTAATATCAAATATTTGCTAGTTAAGTGGAAAGAAAAAGGAAAATAAGTTTCAAATGTATTAAAACTGCAGTAGTTCATTACTGTTTCTGAAAAATAGGCAATGCTTCCATATATGGACTTGTAGAATTATTCTGCTCCTGCTTGGCTTCCAGCTGCATTCACCCCTCTGATAGTGCTGGCGCTTTTGTAACATGGCTCTGGTTTTATTCTGAAAAATAACCTTCAAAAGAGGCTGAACTCTGATCTCTGTGGTGTGCTTATTTTACAAAGAACAGCTTGTACCCCTTGCCAAGTTACAATGCTGCACATAGGAATTTTACTGAAAACTACTCTACGTATGCCTTCCTTCTCTTGCATAACCCCCCATGAAATGATGGGGATCTGTTAATAGAGATTAATATTATACATTATTAACACACATAGATTTTGATTTATTTTAATAGAGTCCTACAATAAAAAGCTTTTACATTTTTATTAGGTGTATTCCTATTTATATTACTTTCTTGGCAGGTGGTACTTTCATTTTTTCTGTAGCATGTATTTATTAGCTATTTTTACAGTAAAAAGTATGGTGAGCAGTTCAGAGACAGTTAGGTTGTTCTCCATCGGTTTGCTTGTGTGATAGCAGTCTTTGTTGCACAGTAACTTGGAAGTTCAGCATTGTTTGGCAACAACTTTGTGTAACCTCAAAGAAAAACAAACTTTCTTTCATGAACTTTCACTGTTTACAGTTTCCACTTGGTTCAAATGTTAAGGGCCTTCTACCATGCTGATGTCAGTTCTTAACTAACAGGGGATACCAAGAATCCCCTCTTCTGGATGACTGGAGCTGAGGGCGTTTCTACACTACAGACTTTTGCCAATGCAAGTTACATCAGCATAAAAGCTGCTGCAGTTAATATATTGCTTGTGCATGTGCATACTTGGCTCCTTGTGTCCGCAGTGCAAGAACTCACCAGGAGTGTGGTGCACCATGGGTAGGTATCCCAGTATGCACCTCACCACCATTCAGTTCACTGTCTTTTGGGAAGTTTTGGCAAGACATGATGGGGCAGAAACGAGTCGTGCAGGAGTGACTGGGACTCCAGGGTCAGGTTCCCATCATAGCTCCATTTTCTGCAAGAGATGGTGAATTTAGCTGAAATCTCACTTCTGAGGGTAACAAAGGCACAGAGAGCACAGCTGTTGCTGGCGTCTCAAAGCCACCCAGACCTTTATGCTGCTAGCCTGTTGACTGCAATGGTGCCTGCTGAAGTTATTGCTAGCTGGCATAGGAAGGTGTCCTACTGTGGAGGAAGAAATAAGGCTGCCATCCCTAGAAACTTTTGGGAGAGGATTTACAATATACCTCCATGGAAGTTTCACTAAGATCTCTGAAGAGGATTCAAGGGAAACCCCTATGTACATAAACTGCTCCATATGGCCCCCCTACTAATTCTGCAGGGCAATGAAAAACCGATAGCAACTCTACCTCTTTATTGTACCACTGCCTCTTCTAGTACAAGTAAATTAATGAAAAGTCAGTACCTGTGTCCTGCTAAGCTGGGGGGAGGGATCAGTACATCATTGTAGTGGGAAATACAATTACACATGTACCTGAGGTTCCTTCCCCTGCATCAGGATTCCCTGTGCTCAACTGCTGGCACTGACTGGACTGCAGTGGAATCTCAAACAGCTCCTGACTCGTGGAATAGCTGGACCCCGCAGTCACAGGACCCCCACTCTCCTCACTGTTCACACTAGGGGCCTTGGAGTATCCACAGTGGTGTGTAGGGTAGCAGTGGGGTGTTTGCCAAATATGACATGCAACTCTTTGTAAAAGCAGAAGGTCTGCTGCTCAGCACCAGATTGATTGTTGGCCTCTCTGGCCTTCTGATATGCCTGCTGCAGTTCCTTTACTTTCACACAGCACGGCTGCTGATCCTTGTCGCACCCCTTCCCCTGCATCTCCTGTACAATATGCTCATAGATGTCCATGTTTCTGTGGCTGGTCCATAGCTGTGCTTGCACAGCCTGTTCTCTCCACAGGCCCTGCAGATAAAATATCTCCTGTCTGCTCCAGGCAGGAGCATGTCTGGCGTGTGTAGCCACCATGGCTGGTTGGGCAGTTGCACACAACAATGGAGAGCTGCTAGGTGTACTTGCCAAGATAGACAATCAGGAAAAGGCATTTCAAAAATTTGTGGGGTTTTAATGGGGGTGGGGGACTTCTGGTCTCTGTGACCCTGGACAGTGAGTTGACAACTGTGACCAGAGCAGTCAGTATTGGGCATTGTGGACTGGAGGACTGTTAGGGTTGACAAAGGTAATGCAATATCTACATTCTTGCTGTGTCGACTTCAATACATGGACCATGGCTCAGTGCCACTTGGGAAGGTGCTGTTACTCTGTTGGCATAATGGAGCACTTACATTGGTGGGAGGCAAATTTAAGTGTAGACTTATGCACAATTAGGTTGACACAAGGTGGCCTGTGTCACTCTAACATTATGGTGTAGACAAGGCCTTAGCTTGGAGCTTAAAATGTCCCTAAAGGGATCTCTCAAGGGACCTACTATTCTCCTTAAATTACCATATAAAACTCACCTGAAGAGCCATCAGATATTGGAATTTGCATACTTTCCATGCTTGGTGTTGCCTCTAAGATTTCTTCTTCTATTATCTACAGTTTCTTTATCAATTTCATGTATCTTTGGCAAGCCTGCTACTTCCAGATATTTTTGAATCACTTCAGAGCTTGGTGTATCTGAAGTAGAGTGGGTTTATAATAAGCAGCAAAAGTAGCACGCATCACTAGGGTGTGTATCTGTTGCTGGCTGTTAATTGGTGGCATAATGGTTGCTTTTGAATCCCTATAAGTTTAAGACAGTAATTTACCACATTTATTTCCTGTTCCATAAAATATCGGCTTTATGTATCTAAGGGCTTTTTCAGTGGCATGTGTCATCAACATATTTAGTTTCCCACTAATATTAGTTAACTATTTATATACTTTTTTGAACCTGGAGTTTTATGAATCTCTTCTGATTTTAATTTTTCTTAATCTCCTTTTTCAATTGAGAGGTTCTGCTTATCAGCTGACCCCTAAAAACTTCTCCAAATGCATCCCATAGAAGATAACTCTTTACATTTATATCATTTGAAAATATTGAACAATGTCCTCATTAATTGTTGTCGTCCAGTTTTTGTCCTGGAGAATCAAACTCATTTTCCATACATCATCTTTGAGACCCACCTCAACCATGCAGTATAACTTGTAATGGGATTATTTGGCCATGCCAGTTTCTGCAGATCTTGTCTGCTTCATTAAAGATTTAGAAACCAGCATTTCATAGAATCATAGAAGATTAGGGTTGGAAGAGACCTTAGGAGGTCATCTAGTCCAACCCCCTGCTCAAAGCAGGACCAACACCAACTAAATAATCCCAGCCATGGCTTTGACAAGCCAACCCTTAAAAGATGGAGATTCCACCACCTCCCTAGGTAACCCATTCCAGTGCTTCACCACCTCCTAGTGAAATAGTTTTTCCTAATATCCAACCTACACCTCCCCCACTGCAACTTGAGACGATTGCTCCTTGTTCAGTCACCTGCCACCACTGAGAACAGCCTACCTCAATCCTCTTTGGAACCCCCCTTCATGTAGTTGAAGGCTGCTAGCAAATCCCCCCTCACTCTTCTCTTCTGCAGACTAAATAAGCCCAGTTCCCTCAGCCTCTCCTCATAAATCATGTTCTCCAGCTCTGTACTTATTTTCATTGTCATCTGCTGGACTCTCTCCAATTTGTGCACATCCTTTCCGGGGGCGCCAAACTGGATGCAATACTCCAGATGTGGCCTTAGCAGAGCCGAATAGAGGGGAATAATCACTTCCCTTGATCTGCTGGTAATGCTCCTACTAATGCAGCTCAATATGCTGTTAGCTTTCTTGGCAACAAGGACACACTGTTGATATCCAGTTTCTCGTCCACTGTAATCCCCAGGTCCTTTTCTGCAGAACTGCTGATTAGCTAGTCGATTGCCAGCCTATAGTAGTGCATAGGATTCTTCTGTCTTAAGTGCAGGACTCTGCACTTGTCCTTATTGAACCTCCTCAGATTTCTTTTGGCCCAATCCTCCAATTTGTCTGTCACTCTGGACCCTATCATTACCCTCCAGCGTATCTACTCCTCCCCCCAGTTTAGTGTAATCCGCAAACTTTCTGAGGGTGCAGTCCATCCCATCATCCAGATCTCTGGTAACCTGAGTTGGAGTAGTTGGTACAAAAAAGGTTAATGCTACACCTATTTCTTTATCTATTTTTTCTTACCTATCAGATTTGTCCCAGTAAGAAATTGGTCTACACTTGAAGGCTTTTCCAAGTAGGATTTACCCTTCCCAAAGTGTTGCAGTATTTGAAAGAAATGTTTTTAAAATGTTCTTTGCTTTTGACTTGGATCTTAGACTGAGCCCACTATTGATAATAACTCAGCAGTTGTGCTGTTTAATAAAATAAACCATCCTTTGTTATTAAAATGATCATTAATCTGAAAATGCCTGTGTTTAGCAAATATGCCTTTGAAAGAAATAAAAAAGTAATCTTGAAACCAATTCTTTCCTGCCACAATCTGGTTCTCCTGAAAATGAGTTTCTTGAAGTGAAATAATCTGAGTGATTTTTTTAGTTCTACCAGACCTTTTTTCCTTTTAATGACATTACGTTGCCCTTTGACATTCAAAAATGATACCTTAAAGGGAAAGACACTGATAACTCGTTAGCTTTTCCAAAACTTGAAAGTTGTATGTTTCTTTGGCTATTTGAAGGCATGAACCATTGTATGGCAAATGTTTCATTTCTAATTATATTGTATTCATAATTGTGTGTTTGAGTGGGCTTGATTTCTGCTTGTGTACTTCCATAGTTAATTCCTTTATTAATTCTTTTTACTACCTTTGCAGCCCCTCCCTCTGCGTTCACCTTCCTTTAAATCCAAAAATAAAATACCAAAATAGCATCTGCATCAGTCCTCAAATGACTGAATTGCTGAGCCCTAAACAGAGATGGACAAAATTTTACTTGGAATGCTCTGTTCCATTTTTTCAAATAAGGTCAATGTTCCATTTCAGCCTATTCGGAAAAGAACATTTTGATTTTTTTAAAGTTATTTTTTAGTTCCATTTTATATTATATAACATTTTAAAAGGTGAAATTGGAACAAGATGTTTTATCAGGCTGAAATATTTTTATCCAAAATAAAACTTCTTGAATGTAGTTTCATGGGAATTTTTTGTTGTTGTGTTTGGAACTGAAATTTCAAATTTGCGGATTTTTGCTGCCCATCTCGTTCCCTAAACCACTGTACTCTCCCCTTGAACACTTGGACTACTTCTCTTTGCAATCCAAAGGAGGTACATTCTCTGCCAATGGGACCTCAACCCTTGCTCTTCAGGATAGATTACCATCTGATCATTTGCACTACATTGGGAGGATTTATATAGATGCCAAGGGCCCCTCCTTGTGCCTGTCTATTTTCTCCTGTCTCCTCCATGTGTGAGACACACTCTTCATATTTTATTTTTAATTTAAAGAACAGAGCTATAACAAAGTTATGCCCACCCCAAGACCACCTTCTGGTTAATCTCATTCATCTTTTCTTTTTCTACCCCCCTTTTCAGCATCTTATTATAGATTAGTTTCTAATCTGGAGTATGCTCTTGGGTGGCTGAGATTTGGATATGGATTTCTATTCCAAGTGATTTATATGTGGCCTATACACCTGTCTAATTTCTGAATGATTTGAAATTATTTGAAATATGGCTTTCTTGATTAAGGTAAAGAGCATTTATATAACATATGAGCAGTCCTAACAGAAAAGTTCACAAGCTTCACTTTATCAGTTAGAAGAATACCCCATCTTAAAATGTACTGTACACCAAGGAAGGCTTGAGAGGTGTGATCCAGACTGCTTCCTCCCACAAATGCTATTACAGTGCTATGTGTTGTGGTTGTTCTTTGAGCAGAATATCTTGCCAGTGAACCTTCTTCCTCAGAGCTAGGTTTAAAAGCAAACAGCCTGGCTTATTTTGTCTTCCCTTTGTCCAATATTATCCAATTATTGCTTCTAAATAATCTCTTTTGTTTGCAGGTTGAAGAAAGGCCAGAAAAAGACTTTGAGAAGGTAAGAGAGTTGACATTAATTATATTGATCATAACACATATCTTACCACTTTTCCATGTTAAACTTGCATTGAATTTGCACTAATTTTGAATAAAATCCATGACAGGATATAGCTTCATATAGTAAGAACATAAGAATGGTCATACTGGATCAGACCAGTGGTCCGTTTAGCCAAGAGCTTGTCTTCTGGCAGTGGCCAATACCAGATGCTTCGGAGGGAATTAATAGAACTGGGCCAATTATCAAGTGATCTGTGCCCTGTTATGTACACCCAGCTTCTGGCAATCAGAGGCTTAGCGACACCCAAAGCATGGGGTTGTGACCTTGACCATCTTGGCTAATCACCATTGATGGACCTATCCTCCATGAACTTATCTAATTCTTTTTGAGCCCTGTTATGGTTTTGGCCTTCACAACATCCTCTGGCAATGAGTTTCATAAGTTGACTATATGTTTTGTGAAGAAGTATTTCCTTATGTTTGTTTTAAACGTGTGGTCTGTTAATTTCATTGGGTGACCATTAGTTCTTGTATTATGTGAAACAGTAAATTATTCACTTCCTCCTTATTCACTTTCTCCACTCCATTCATGATTTTATAGTCCTCTATCATATCCCCCTCCTCAGCTGTCTCTTTACCAAGCTGACAAGTCCCAGTCTCTTAAATCTTTTATATGGAAGGTGTTCTATGCCTTTAATCATATTTGTTGCCCTTCTCTGTACCTTTTCCAATTCTTATGTATCTTTTTTGAGATGGGGGTGACCAGAACTACACCCAGTATTTGTGTGGGCATACCATGGATTTATATAGTGGCATAATGATATTTTCTGTCTTATCATCTATCCTTTTCCTAATGGTTCCTAACATTCTGTTAGCTTTTTTGATTGCCACTGCACACTGAGTGGATGTTTTCAGAAAACTATCCATGATGACTCCCAAGATCTTTCTTGAGTGGTAATAGCTACTTTAGATCCCATCATTTTGTAGGAATAGTTGGGATTATGTTTTCCAGTGCGTGTTACTTCACATTTATCAACACGTTTACCAGTCATCTGGTACAGAAGTCGATTTAAGCGATAGGTCACTGGGTGGGGGCTCGAGCCAGTTCTGTGTTGTATTGTTGAAAGGAAACCCCTAGATACTGAACCTGGCCCTTGATGCTGCTGGATTACCGCAGGGTCGAGGAACCCCAGTCGTGCCAAAGACTCCCTAGTGCTCGGTTCCACACAGATGCAGAACAAAATGGGGCGGGGGGGGGGGGGGGGAGGGAAGGGATAGCTCAGTGGTTTGAGCATTGGCCTGCTAAACCCAGTTCAATGAGGAATCTGGGGCAAAAAATGGGGATTGGTCCTGCTTTGAGCAGGGGGTTGGACTAGATGACCTCCTGAGGTCCCTTCCAACCCTGATATTCTAGGATTCCATGATTTTACTTCTGTATATAGCATTGGTAAGACCAATACTGCAATACTGTGTCCAGTTCTGGTGGTCACATTTTAAAAATATGTTGAAAAATCAGAGGGTACAGAAAAGAGCCATAAAAATGATTCAAGGGCAGGGGGAAAAAGTGTTAAAATGAGACTTAAAGAGATCAATCCGTTTAGCTTATCAAAAAGGTGACAGAGTTAACTTGATTATGGTGTGTAAGTACCTTGATGCAGAGAAAATACTTGGCACTAAAAGGCCTTTTTAATTTAGCAGAGATCGAGAATTAATGGCTGGAAGTTAAAGCCAGACAAATTCAAATTAGAAATAAGGTGCTGTGGTGGAGTAGACCCCCACCCAGTCAGGAGAGGGGTTAAAGAGCCCTTCTGGGTGCAATCAGCCTCAACCCAGTACATCTGTGAGGCTTGTCAAACCTAGAGTGGGGCAGGCCATGAAAAGGGAGGATCCGGATCCCTGCTCAGTGCAGAGTGATATTCTGAAGGAACAGGACTGCAACTCCGAGGTCCCCATCCCCTAAAAGTGCTGACTAGGGAACCAGCTTGAGACCATGGCTGCCCAGGCCCTCTCAGAAAAGAGGTACTTTTCTCATTTCTTCTTCAGATTCCCAAAGGACTACAACTCTGCTTGCTGTGGAAGAATACTAACTTCTTGTTTAAACTGCTTTAACTTCCTCTTGCAAGGGGGCCAACATCTTAAAAAGCACAGCCAGAGAGCAGTGCCCCCAACTCTGAGGCAAGAGCAGAGCCCACTCTCTCTCCAGGGGGGTGTCAGAGAGGTATAGCCTATTGCAGGCACAATTTTTTAGCAGTGGAGTATGATTAAGGCTACATTTTAGTCACGGGTATTTTTAGTAAAAGTCATGGACAGGTCACGACAGTAAACAAAAATTCACAGCCTGTGACCCTGTCCATGATTTTTACTATATACCCCAAACTAAAACTTGGGCATGGGGCTGCGGGGGGCAGTCCAGGAGTGCCAAAGAGGTGGCCCGGGAACCTGCTGGTGATGGCAGGGTGGGGGTGCGGTAGCAGCATACAGCCCAGGACCCCCCTGTTCCCTCTGCCTAGGAACTGCAGGGCCATGCCAGTGGGAGCCAGGGAGCCCCCCACCCTGAGGTAAGCATCCCCCACACGCCATAACCCCCTGTCCCTAGCCCTGAGCCCTCTCCAACACATTGAAACTGCTGCTGCTGGCCCAAGGGCTGCCGAGCTCAGGCAGCCCCTGAGCCAGCCACTGCAGATGTCATGGAGGTCATGGAAAGTTGCAGAATCTGAGACAGACTCGCAGCGTTAAGGATGATTAACCTTTGATATATACTACCAACGGAAGTGGTGTATTCTACATCTCTTGAGATCTTCAAATCAAAACTGAGTGCCTTTCTGGAAGAAATGTTATAGTCAAATGCAAGCTATTGGACTCAACGCAGAGGTAACTGGGTGAAATTTGATGTGAAATTTCTGTGATATTACAGGAGGCCACACAAGATTGTCCTTTCTGGCCTTAAAAATATCTGAATATTACAGAATAAATTCAGTGAGCTTCACCTTGCCCCATTGTAATGAAGTAAAACTCTCATCTGAGGCTCTGTACTTAAACACTGGCCGCTGCTGGGACTGCCAACGTGAGTGCCAATTATATAATTTTGGTGGTGTTGGACACTTCTCTACTGTGAATTGGACTGAATTAAAGGCACAGACTTGCTTCTCATAGCTCACCAATTAGATATCTGATGGTAACTTCTGTCAGTCAATTTCATCCTGTTCCAAATTTGAACTGATGCCCTCAAGGTGAAGGCTTCTGTCTCCATCAGTAGTCATACTATAAATGATCTGAAAAATCTCAGGACATAAAATTTGTTCAACGGAAGTTCTTTTGTGACCCACTGATGCACAGCATGTCTACTGATGATCCATTTGCTATAAATGAAAACAACTTTCTTTGTTCCAAAGAGATCATTTTGATCATTCTGACTTGGTATGCATATAAAGAGGCAGATCACATTCTCAAAATATTCACATGCATTCATTTTTGTGTTTAAAAAGGATTGTTTTATACCCATTTTATTTAAACTGTGTATGGTTCTAGGGAGTTCGTACTGTGTCAAGCTTATCAGCAGCTACGCTAGCCTCTCTGGGTGGAACTTCCTCCCGGAGAGGCAGTGGGGACACCTCCATCTCCGTTGATACTGAGGCATCCATTAGAGAAATAAAGGTAAGAAGTCTTTGTAAGTGACATGTATTGGTAGGAGCTGTCTCTTGCCAAGCAGAATGTATTTCTTCATGTCTTGAAGTTTCCCACTAAGTTTGACTTAGTAAGCAGTGGAATTATTTAAAAGCATAGTTTTATATTTCTCCATCAGTATGTGTGGGAAATTACACATGCAAATCAATATTGGCAGGAGTTACCAGAAACACCTAATTCATCTAAAGATTTAGCCCTCTTGCAGTCTAAAAGTGGGCAGTAACTGTGGTCTGTTTTATGCAGAGTTGTGTAGCTATTTTGGCCCCAGGATATGAGAGAGACAAGGTGGGGTGAGGTACTATCTTTTATTGGACCAGCTTCTGTTGGTGAGAGAGATGAGCCTTCATGGAGCTTTTCTTCGGGTGATCTGAAGAAGAACTCCATGTAAGTTTGAAAGCTTCTCTCTCTCTCTCTCTCTCTCACCAACAGAAGTTGGTCCAATAAAAGGTATTACCTCACCCACCTTATGGTATGTTTTGTATTTTAATTTTATTGGTTGGTTAAAAGAAATCTTATTTTTTGGAAAAATGGTGCATAGCTGTTCTAAAACGAGATGCTGTAGCACTACTGGACGTTATGGGCTTGCTGTAGGAATGGTTGGGCGAAACACTATGGCTTGTGTTATGCAGGAGATCAGACTAGATGATCGTAATAGTTCCATCTGGTATTAAAAACTATGGAAGTGGGAAACAAACCCAGTCCCTTTCTCTTTCCTTGGTCACCTCCAAATTATAATATTTTACTTCTTTTGCAGTTCTGGCATCAGGAGGTGACCAAGGAGAGAGAGAGATTGTGTAAAGCTTTAATTGGGCTCATAATTAAAATGAATGTCTTCATTCCATTTCCCAGTGGTATTTCCCACACTTCCTAGGGTGTCCTGTTAATGCTCATGTTCCTATTCTCTGAGACTTATCATAGAGTGATGTAGCTATGAGCACCTCACATGCACTAATAAATTTATCTTCACAACACCGCTGTTGGGTGCTAGTAGAGAAATATAAAAGAAAAGGAAGTCTTGTGGCACCTTAGAGACTAACCACATTTATTTGAGCATAAGCTTTCGTGAGCTACAGCTCACTTCATCGGATGCATTCCGATTTTACATATAGGGAGCTGAGGCAGAACGAGAGATAGAAAGGGACTTGCCCAATATCATACAGCCTGTGATAGAGCTGAAAACAGAATTCAGATCCCCTGAGTCACAATCTAGTTCGTTAACCACAAGACCATCCTTATTGTTGTAGAAACATCCTATTTTCCCAATCAAAATTATTAGGACAGGAATATACGTCTATTCAAGAAGGATGATTGGCTGAAAAGCCTGTAAATCTTTTTACAATGAAGTTTAGAAAACTCAAACTAGAGTAGAAACGTGTCTGTAAATGGGAATTTTGAACACCGGCTTCTCATTCAGCTGTCATAACTGCCCATTAGTTTTCTTGATATCATTCACTTTTCTTGCCATTTCCCTCAGGATATCAATGAGTTAAAGAACCAGATTCAGGATGTAGAAGGCAAATACATGCAGGGACTGAAAGAAATGAAGGTACTGGTTTATTGCAGACTGAACATGTGATATTAACATGAGCTAAACTTTCAGAGAGGCACAGCAAGAGACAGAACTAGAATTTAACCTGCATGCTTTTATGCTGAGGTTTGAATTAACTAAAAGCATTTAATCAGTGAGGAAAACATGCTGATGACCAGTAATCATTTCTTTGGATAATTCTTGGTAATCAGCACATGTAAATATTCTATTAGCCTCTGTAGAAAAGGTGATTAATGAGAACTCTTACTACTGCATGTCTTATATTTTGGTGTCTTGAGAATGTATTTAATTCTCCATCAACAACTGTAATATAAAGATTAGAGCATATAGAATACCAATCAGTTACTCCTTTTAAAATATGTCCATAATACAAGAACAGGAAATCACTCAAAATTTGAGGGTAAATTTAAAATAAAAGTAAATGCTGATTATTAAGCATGTAACTAACCTGTGGAGTTCAGTGACATGGGAAATCAAAGTTAAATACTGTAAATGTATTTTAAAAGGTACTTGGTAGAGAGTCCCAGTAAAACAATTGGTAAGTTATGCATACCTGAAGGAGAGGCAATCATATCTCATGCTATACAAGCAGCCCTGGTAAAACCTCCGTATTGTGTGGGGTAAACTGTCACAGCAGCTGCAGGGGAGGAATGCCTACAAATTCCATTAATGCACACAAGGATTTTGGTGTAGCAGCTAAATAAATGTATCAGTTTGACACTTTATACTACGTATTCAGCTGCATTGGCTCGCGTTTTGAAAAACAGAGGCATGTAAAGATGAGTGTACTGGGGACTTGGCATACCAGATATGCTAATATGGTACATATTAGCATAATTGTTAATTAAAATTAAAACTTTCTCTCATACTTTTTCCTCATTTGTTCAGTAGTACAAGATATTCGGTTACTGGCATCTTATGTGACATCTTATCTGCAAATGTTAATTAAAATTAAAACTTTCTCTCATACTTTTTCCTCATTTGTTCAGTAGTACAAGATATTCGGTTACTGGCATCTTATGTGGCATCTTATCTGCAAATGGAAAAAATAGTTTGTGCTTTTTTTGCATCTTTTAGATATATGAAGCCTAAACTTTTTTCTCTTCTAGATCACAAAATATATATTAGATTCTGCAAACCAATCTGCCTTACTCTTTTGGAGAATAAGTTTGAACTAGACTTTTGTAATATTGTTCCCTTCAAGTGCATTTGTAGCATTTTTATCCAGGTCTGCTTGTGTCTTTGAAGACCAACAACTTCGGTTTTGCTTAGTCACCTCTGATCTTGCTTTTGGCATAGAATGTGGAACATATACTTAATTAAAAATTAATTTCCAGCAATAGTAACTTTCCTCAGAATTTGCCAGGAAGAGACTGGAACATTTTAAGCAAGCTAAATTCATCCCCTCACAGAATAAAAGTGTTAAATAGTGAATAGATTGAAACCTCCATCTGATTTTAGGCTATGTCTTTAGTGGTTTTATTCTCTGTATTCAGATTTAGAATTATTAAATGACAGATAGTCCAGGGTTGGGATAGAATTTGATAATACTAATAAAACAAAATTGGGCATGTTCTTCTATGGTTCTGCATTTAACCCTTAACAGTGTGTAAGTTCGTGCCAACTAATTTTAAGGATTTAATTAATCATGTAGCTGCTTTGATTCCTGATTGCCCTTTCAGAAACTGATATTTCTTGTCTTATACAGTACACCTGCAACACACACCAGTAACATGATTCATATTTAATGATGAGACACAAGTTCTTGTACCTTTAAAATGTCAGAGTGCCTTATACTTTAATAGTATTCCAAAATAGATTCTTAATTTGAAACTTACGTATTTTGTCATCTTTTCATATTTAAAAATCTGCGTATTTCCCCCTTTAATGTTTATGGATCTAGTAGAAGTGGAATATTATAATATCCAAAATTTATCATGGATGTCCATATAATGCTAGCAATGTGACTTAATGAACTGGTGGATTGTTGAGCCTAGCTTTAAATTAAGACATCTGTCTAGGCACCTCTTTTGTTTCTTGCCTGCATACTTACACTGCAATGCGTTTGAAAGTTGCTGTTAGGTTGGTCTTAATTCAAATTGTATACCTGGAGAGGTTTTAGACCTGCGGTGTAACATGGAAAATGGTACCATTGTATCTTGCCAACATTTCAGCTATTATTATATCTGAACTGTTCTCATGCTCAGCCTGAGTTAATAAATCTGAATTGCCTAGACAGTAGGAACAGGTTGAGAAAGGTGATCTAATAAAATAAGGGGTAAGCATGGAAAAAAATTTGTTTCACACTTCATCTGAAGCAAAAATCTAACCAAAAATGCAGTATAAAGGGCTGGTGTGCACTGAAAACTGACATTACAGAGCTGTCTCTCTCAGGCGTTTGAAAAATCCACTCTCTTGAAGGACGTGGCTATGCTGACCTAACTAACCCCTAAAGCAGACAGCACTACATTCTGGGGACCTAGCGGCTGCCTCTTGGGGAGGTGGACTGACTGCTGTAGTGAGTGTCTAAGCTGAAGTGCTGCAGCTGTGCCTCTGTAGCATTTTAAGTGTGCACATAGCCAAAAGGTAGTGTACAGTCACTGCAATTTTTAATTAAACATACTAGAGTCCTAATTTGAGACCGCAAAAAGCACAGATATTGCCAGCTCTTCTCCCAGGTTTGGGGTCCCAGTCAGCAAAGTTACTTAAGCCATGGTTAACAGCTGATTCAGCTGGACTGCTTGCGTGTCTACACTTAAGCATGTGCTTGCATACTTCGCAACGTATAAAAGTGCTTTCTTTGAAGTAACTTCTCACTGTACTTACATATTTCTTGCCTTCAGGACTCCCTAGCAGAAGTTGAAGAGAAATATAAAAAGGCTATGGTGTCCAATGCACAGCTAGACAATGAAAAAACAAACTTCATGTACCAAGTAGATACCTTGAAGGATGCATTGTTAGAGTTAGAAGAACAGCTGGCAGAATCCAGGAGGCAATATGAAGAGAAAAGCAAAGTAAGTATGAACACTTCTTGAGAAGCTGAAAGTTGTTTGAAAAAATATCTTCAGGGAAGAGACAATACTTTTTTTTAAGGAGAGGGGGATGAATCAAGTATGTAGAAATCTACCTGTTGAATAGCGCTCATTAGCAACTTGGCTGCCTTTTTTGCCTTTATCTGCCGGCACATGAATATGAGATTTACATTTTATAAGTCAATATCCAGGATATGGTGACTTTTTCGCATACAAGCTCATCAGTATAGCTTTATGTATTTCATTTGCATTTTGACTTAGAGAATATCCAAAAAGCCTTTCTGACTCCAGGAAATGTTATCCCTAGCAACTTTTGAAGGCTTTCCTGTTTCCTCTGGGACACGGTTACATACAAAGCTTAATTCAAAAGGCCATAGGAAGGTTGTGTGAGAAGTACTTCTTAAACAAATTAAGGCATTCATGGGCTTAACTATTGAAAATATACTATTGACTTGAATTACTGTCACCTCACTGAGGTGAGCCTGAATGAGCCTCACTGAGTTAACGTTCGTGCAAACTAGTATTTCCTTAGGGATTATGTGGTAACTTCTCAGGAGCTAAATCTCTGACTCATGAGATATTGGTTAGTGTGTCCTCCATCATGCATAGCTCTTGGTAAATGGTTTGCTTTTGAAATTTCACAATAAGGACTGGCCACACTGGAGTACTCTACCTTTTGAAAAAGGTAGGTTCCATTCCTAGTCATTATCTCTGAAGTCAGCAGGGCTTGAGTGCTGTAAATGATGTGCACTCCCCCTGCCCCAAAACCCACACCACCCAGTTTATTATGGATCAGTGTCTATATTGAACATTTGGCTCGAAATAACCCAGTCACAATCTGATTTCCTTCATAAGAGACACACCACCCAGTTTATTGTGGATCAGTGTCTAAACTGAGCATTTGGTTTGAAATAACCCAGTCCCAATCTCAGACAAACAAGCTTAAAATTGAAATATTGATACTGCCTCATCTGTAAAGCACTTTGAGATCTGTGTATGAAAAGCTCTAGGTGGTATTATTATTATGCATGACAAATAAATATTTCCTTGCCTCTCCAGGAATTTGAGCGGGAAAAGCATGCTCATAGCATATTGCAGTTTCAGTTCACAGAAATCAAGGAGACCCTGAAGCAAAGAGAAGAAATGCTCGAGGTAGGTAATTACTCCATTGTGTTTAATGTGGTGGTTTGATCCATGTGTTCCAAACTAACAGTTAGAAGATAGAAGGCTCAGACAGGAATGGGGAATCTTAGTCTCTGCCCCAGATTTCTCATCTGATGCAGTACTGTAGGTTCATTCTGTTAGACCTGAAATGGTTAGGGCTGATAAAACAAAAATATTTCAGAAGTACTGTTCGTAGTTGGATTTGTACATTACGCTGTCTTTAATTTCTCAGAATAAGTTGTTATGCTCTGGGCTCCTTCTTGTGGAGAGGCTGGAAGAAAGAGGACAATGGCATAAAACTCAAGTAAGGATTCAGAGCAAGATAGTTCCAGTAGACAGGTGTTTGTCGTCATACTAAAGATGAGAGGTTGGCTGTCCCTAGCAGGGTAGGTTTCAGGAGTTGCATTCATCTCTTTGAATGAAAACAGTTGGGTATGGGAGCGATGCATGTAGGTAGATTGTTGTATTTTAACACCTGATTTCATTGTTCTTTGCATCACTACAATCTTGACTTTTTCTTCTGATTAACCCTTTACCTGCTTTCTGTCTCCTTGTGTGTCCCTGCCCCTCAGGAAATCCGACAGCTGCAACAGAAACAGGAGAGCTATATCAGGGAAATTTCTGATCTTCAGGAGACAATAGAGTGGAAAGACAAAAAAATAGGGGTAGGAACGCACACAACTTCTGAAATTTGCTCAGTTTCACACTGAGCTTCTTTAGCAGACTCCGCCCCTGCAAAACTTCATGAATGAAATATTACCCTATACAATGTGACCCATAATCTGTCAAATATACTCTTTACATTGAATTGTGGCTTTAACTTAAAAGATAAGGTCCAAGAAAATGCTTATCTTCTGGCCAGATTTGAAAATTCACTGGAGTTCATATAACATGGTGAAATGTGTGCACGCCCATCATGGATATGAAGAACTAAGAAAGGAGTGCCCTTTAGTAAAATACTGGCTATTCATGATGTGGTTTCAATGCTGAATGGAATTGGTTTTCTATTCAAATTTATTACCTTTACTCTTTTAAACCATAACTGCACTGTGGGAAAGGAGAAAGTGGGCTTGTTTATAGCTCCTTGGACTCTTGGGATGAAAATCTTCGTATTTCCCCCCACCAGTGTAAATGAAATGTTAACTCTCAGTGGCACTTCTAGAGAGAAATATGGTAGTCAGTGACAGATGAGATGTGAGAGACTCATTTCTTGGGTGGACAAAAGAAACCTGGCAAGTCGTTTGTCCATGATGTTGTCCAATGATTTATGGCAATTTGAAACCCACAATTTAGAATGGTCAAAATTTCACTACAGCTGAGAATTTTATAAAAGTTTGTATTGCATGCTGCATACTTGAGGTATATACACTATTTCCATGACAGACTGCAAAAGTTCCATGGACGCCACTGAGATCTGTCAGACCAGCTTTCATACTTTCTTTAATGTATTTTGATTTTAAAAAACACACCCACACAAAAGTACTATAGGAAATTCAAAGTCAAGAGTATAAAAATCTGTTCTTAGCTGCCTCATTGTATCTAGTTACTGAAAAATCTAATCCCAACACAGTACAGGCTATCAGGGATTGAGTATTTATTATGAACTCCCCAAACTGAATCTTTGGATTAAATTATATATTTACTGGATTTAAATTTTTTATGAATTTGTAAATTTAGCCTTTAATCTTTTAATTTTCTCCTTTTCGTGCATGTCATTTCCATTAATTTCTGAATAACTGAAACCTGCTTATTCTTTTTTCTAACTTGCCTTACATAGTCTCTTCTCCTTTCTTGTTGTCTCCCTGCCTTCTGTCTGTTTGCTCTGTGAACGCTCAGGCGTTAGAGAGGCAGAAAGAGTTCTTTGATTCCATAAGGAGTGAGCGGGATGACCTCAGAGATGAGGTGGTTGTGCTGAAGGAACAACTGAAGGTATGCCATAAGAACAGAAGAAACTCTTGTTGCTAAAGCAATTAAGTAATCAGTTGCTGGTTTCTCTTCTGGTGCACTGGTCAGAAAAGCTGGTTCCAGCTATCCAGCACTGATAAGCCGTATGTACATGTTGCTCTCATTCATTTCAAGAATTTGCTTCTTACCTATCTCTTCTGTGGTTGTTGGCACTCCTAATATATTATAGTGAATATAGGCGAGGGGCTGTTGTCCAAGGAACATGTCAGATATTGAGCAACAGAGCTACTTTAAAAAGGTGATCAGATCGGTTCTGTCAAAACTTTGAACAAGGCACATTCTCATTGCTTTTGTTATGAAGCAACCACTGCTCAAAATATAAAGGGGCAAGAATGTTCAGCTAATTGTAGTGTTTGAACACCAGACTTTAAAATGAAAAGGAGTACTTGTGGCACCTTAGAGACTAACCAATTTATTTGAGCATAAGCTTTCGTGAGCTACAGCTCACTTCATCGGATGCGTACTGTGGAAAGTGTAGAAGATCTTTTTATACACACAAAGCATGAAAAAATACCTCTTTGTGTGTATAAAAAGATCTTCTACACTTTCCACAGTACGCATCCGATGAAGTGAGCTGTAGCTCATGAAAGCTTATGCTCAAATAAATTGGTTAGTCTCTAAGGTGCCACAAGTACTCCTTTTCTTTTTGTGAATACAGACTAACACGGCTGTTACTCTGAAACCAGACTTTAAAATGTTTCTTCCTTATCCACAGAAACATGGAATAATCCCAAATTTGGAAGTAGCCACCAATGGAGAGGCTTTAGACGGTCTCGATAATGAAGGATATTCAGATTCTACCAAGATTACTCCAGGGGCGACTCAGATCTTACAGACAGCTGGGGATGGGACACTAGGTAAGTGCTCAGACTCCACTAGAGCAGTGATACTCAGACTCTGGCTTGTGAGTCGCAAATGGCCCTTCAATGCGTCTCCTGCGGCTCTTTGCAGCACGTGATATTAAAACGCTGGATGCTTTTACTATGTTATTAATCGATTAAGTTATCAGCTCGCACTGTTTAAATATGAATAGTACTATAGTAAATTAAACAATGAATTCACACTACTGTGGCTCTTGTGGGTAATGTTGATTGCTAATTTGGCTCCTGAACCCCTGAGGTCTGAGTATCACTGCACTAGACTTTTCCATCTGTCTAATCATAATTCATTCACTTTTGTTGCTTGGAGATTGAGCATTCATTATTTAGACAATTAACCAATCACGCAGCTTCTTGAATCACCTCCTATGCCTTTTTCTGCTTATTGATTATAGTTGCTTCACTTCAAGCATATCATGACATTTTTCTGTACCTGCAAAAGGAGCTTTTATTGTACATTCCCTTTATTCTGCACCCTGAGAAAATAAATGGTCATGACACAAGTATAAATACAAGATGAGTAGCAGCTTATTTAGCTTAATATTAAAACCTGAATTTAGGAATGTCCTCAACCATCCTACTGTTGCTTTGGTTATTTTTTCTAACACAGAGAATTAAGCTGAGAGAGAACCAGAATAAGAGCATTTGAATTCATATATGTAAATTTAGTGTACAAATTCTGTAACTAATGTATTATTTGAGAACCATAAATGTCTGCTGAACAATAGTTCAGTGTGCGGTTGCAAGACATTTTAACATTTGAATTCTTAATATCTAATACTGTTAAGTATAAAGCAATTTATATTGCTGGAAATTTTATAACAATGATATGCTCAGCAGTGTGTACAGGAAGTATACATTATGTATGTGTGTCCTCAAACCAGGAGGAGTCTAATTGGTTGGCAAAGATTCTGACTTTGGTGCAATTATGTTGTATAGTCAGAATCTGAACTCATTAGCTGTTGAACTTTCCACTGTCTCATTATGCTCATGGAAGAGGAGAAAATACTGGATGTTTACTTCTAAATTGAAATACTAGCAAATCTCAACAGGCAGCCAACCATTTAACTGGAAGTGAGAGTTTTCTCAGATTTAGTTGTTGGCAGCTTTTTCTCATTCCATTGGGTGAAAACAATTTGAAACAACAAAAACAGGATATGAGAATATTTAAAAGTTGTATCTAAAACTTTAGTCTGTTCTAACGTATTCTGATTCTATGGAAACAGGTACATCATTGGAACAAAAGCTAATACCTGACATTGAGTGCTGGTTAACACCTGTTTTTTTGCTCCTAAAGTTCTGCAAATTGGAAGAAAAGTTATATTTTTAAACAATACTTGGGAAGAAATATTGTCCCTTTTGGATGGATGTAGTGCCTGAAAGAAGCGCTAAATAACTGAGCTTCAACCTTGTGGGTTATGTCTGATATCCATGCATTCAAAACATTTGCCTGCCAATCAGATCCCATCTTCTATAACACTCATTATACACACTTATTTATAAAATAGTGTCTGTTTTTTAAGTCAGTAGCTATAAAATATTGCTGAGTATTAGGTAAGTTATTTGGTTGTAATGCCATCAAACAAACACAGCTTGGCAATAATAATACAGTATAGAGCAATGTGAGGGTTAAAAATATGGTGATAGCTTGTACTTGTTAGCAGCAAAAAACCCTCTACCTTTGTCTCATAATCTTAAATCTGCGAGTTTTGTTACATTACTATTAATAAACTGCACTGCTTGAAAAATGTTCATCTCATTTATGAAAGCTGTACTTCATACAGCTTCAACTAGAGAAATCTTTAACTTATCTGATGCCAGAATCAGATACAATTCTTGCTTTTGGGAAAGCGGGGGGTTCACTGATCAGAGAATTTACTAATTCAATTGCTGCTTTGCCTCACGTAATTGGCAAAAGCTGATCTTTTATTAACCGATTCTTTCAATTCATTTTCTCTTTTGGGTTTTAAGTGGGGAGGTAAGTGTTACATGTTTAACAAATTTAAGTAGCCACCCCTTGGTGTAGTCCCTTCAACTTTCTCAATGGTCTTTTAGGCAGAGCCAATGAAGTGGAGATGAAAGATGAGATTTTGGAGGATATGGGGAAAAGAGAAATCTTGCAGAATACTGAGCATGAGGAACACAAAGAGGAGTCTGAGGAGCGGGAAATTGTAAAGGAGTGTACGGAGATAAAGACATTGCATGCTGATGAAAATACAGAGGCAGAGAAAACCATGGAAGACAATGATGTCACATCAACAGTGATGTTAAGTAGTGGATGTGAGGAACAAATTCAAAGCCATACAGAACATGTTTCAGGAAATGTTTCTTCCACTGAAAATAGTGATGTAATTGAGTTGAGAAAGGAAACAGAATCAGGAGATGATAGCTTAGAAGCCCAACAGTCTGGTAGTAAGGAATCTGAACATAGTAGTGATTTAAATCACTTGACTAATGAGAATTGGGAAACGGGTACACTGAAAAGTCAGGGTATTGAGACTCCTCAGGGAAGACCTACTGACTTAGACATAGAGCAGGAATCTGAAAGACTTGCACAAGAGCAGAAAATAACACAAGAGGATTTTACAATTTGCCAGCGAGAAGGCAGTAGTGAAATATTTCAGGAAGCTCTTGATTTTGTGGTTAGCAGCCATGCATCAGCTTCTGATCAGTCAGGATCACCAGAAGATACAAGAGCAGGTACAGGTATTGAAGAATCACATGTGGAGGCTCGCACTGAGAGTCTCTGTCAAGCAGAAGAAAGCACTGAAAATGAGGTTATGAGTAGCTTGGAGAAGCAGCTTGATGAAGACGAAGCGTACATAGACAGAAGTAAAGGAGAGGATGGTAAAAATGACAGTGATACAGCTGAAGAAGAAAATAAGACTGGAAATACAGTTCAGAGTCAGGGAAGGAAAGAAGTAGATCCTGTGGAAGAGGAGGGAGAAGCAGCATGTGCAAGTGAGGTCACACCAGATACAATTGTAAAAGAACAAAAAACAGATGAAACACATACTCTATCCACTTTTTCAAAAAATGATCTGATATTTGCAGAAGAGGAAGGAAATATGCAAGATGAGGCAGAGAATGAGAAGGATATTGCTGAGAGGGGACAAACAAAAGACACAGGAAAGATGGAAGAATTAACGGGCATGTTGGACGTTCAGCCAGATTCTGAAAACAAAAGGGTGGAAGAGGAGGAACCTGTGGTATCCCTAGATGAATTTACAGAGGTAAAAGAGGGTGTATCGCATCAGACAGAGCAGGACCAAGATGTTGTGAAAGAAATTCAATCCCAAGAAACTGTTTTAGTTACTAGTCCCAGCGATCATGAAATTGAGGAATCAAACACAGAAATGTGGGATGAATCTAGGAAAGGAAAAGAAAGTAGAAGTGAGTTGATGGAAGATGAGAGAACACAGGTAGAAACCCAAACAATTAAGTGCAGTGAAGAAGTAAAGAATAATCCAATACAAGAAAAAGATAAGACTGTAGAAAATGAAATGCAGAAAGTAGTTAAAGAAGTGGAAGATGAATCTAGACAGGAATTGACTCAAGATGTCAGTGTAATTATTGAAGAGAAAGTTGATGATAAAGAGGCATCAGTGGAAAGTAGCGAGAAGCTGGATCTTCCAGACCAGCAGCATGATAAGTTTGTTTCTGATGATAGTTCATTGCAGAAAATCACAGAACTATCACAGCAACTTAGTGAATCCCTTGAAGGCAACACAAAGGAAATGGAAATTCAGAAAACTGTGTTAGATGATGCATGTCAACTTAGCAGAAAAGAAGGGGATACAAAACAAATGGGAAATGGGAATGAGGAAGATGAGAATAAAGGAATAGACGAGCAGCATGAATTACAAGAAGTTAAGAAACTGGAAGTTGTTCCAGATGTTGAGGAAGATGCTGATTACCTCAAGACACAGAAAGCAGAGCTGGATGAGAAGTCTAATGAACAAGTTGAGGTGGGGGGTCAAGAGGAGGAAATAGTGGAAGATGATGGTGAAAAATTTGATTTTGATGATGAATTAGGGCTGATATTAAAAACTCCCAGAAAGCATGATGCTGAGAAAGTTAATACACAAACGTTGGAGGAAGTTAGGGAAAAGGAAATAGTCACAGAAACTGCCAAAACAGGAAAAGGTGAAAAGGAGGAAACTCATCAAAGCAGAACACAGAGTGTAGAGAATGAGGGCTTGGTTACTGAAGACAATGCTAGTACCCAGCAGGAAAAAGAAAAGGAAGCTGAAGAAGCTGGTCATTTGCAAACTGATACGTCTCGGTCTGCAGCTTCAGAAAAAGCCTGTGATCTGGTGGAGGACGAAACTGAGAATGAAGCAGTGTTAGACAGCAATAATATGGAAAAAATAGCTGCTGAATATTCATCAGAACAGGAGTTAGGAAACTTAGGCAACACTAGGGATGAAAGCAAAGAGGATATGCAAGCTAGTAGAAGGGGCAAGGGTAGATCTAAAGAAGACTGTGTGATATCATGAGTTCAAAATCGAGGACCCAAATAAGTTACATACCATTTGATCAGTTTCAATACAAAAATGCATTTTGCACAATAAATCCGACTTTAGAAATATTCTTTAAATTCCTCTATATGCAAGTCTCATAGTACAGTGTCAATCTATATATGTGGACATCCATCCAAGTTACTTACTGCGATACATGTCCACCAGAGATTAAACATGTAGGTTTGTTTTTAATCTCTCAGGTTTCATATTTTATCACCAAAAGAACAAGCAGCACAAATGTACTGTTCAGATTCACATAGAGTTAAAATGCCTTTAAGGCAGATATCTCCTGCCAAGGGACCTTAAATATTGCTCTTATTTTCTAGACTAGTTTTAAGCAAATTAGATGTTTTGAATGTACTTAAATACCTGCCAGAGGTCTCTGTTAGGTACATCACCACTTTATGGTAACTATGATAAAGCAACTCTCAAGCATTGCAGAACTTGTAATAATGTCCAAACTTCTTCGTGAATACCTACAGGTTCAGGAACCAACTATAACAGCTAAAAATAAAAACAACATATAAACCCACTTTGTGTATGATTTTAGTATGAACACATTCCAAAGCATGGTATATAAGATAAACACACAAAATGCCAAAATATTAGTAAGGTCGCTGTGAATCTGCTTAGTCTGCACACTTTGAAAGAACAGTATAGAGTTTAAGAAAGTAAAACATAAATGTTTTGACCTGTTAGTCTTCTGAAAGGAATAAGTGTGTATACATGTTTACTTAATCTAGGCACTTTGCACCAGAATAAGCCTTCTACATCATGTCTCACATGTACTTTTTTATTATTTTAGGATTGTTTTGGTACACATGCTAATGTGTGTGTAGATTTTCTGTCAAGTACATTTTCTTGCAAAGTTAATAGTATTATAAAATATCTATTTTTCTTAGAGGAAAGTTTGTTTAAATTGCATTTCCTTATTACATTGTCTTTTTTGCAAAAATATGGTTATGAAAGAATGTTTTCTTATCTCTGAATATACTTTTTCCTTCCTCCCTGCCAGGATGAAGTCAATTTTGAATGTCTTAATCTTTTTGAATGTCTTAATCAGATAATTGGTATTGCTCTTTATGTACTAGTGCCCATGTAGCCAAACCTGCCTTTTTGAAAATACCTCTCAACAGCTAGATTGCTTGTGATAGCCTGAATATAAACTGTAGAGAATTGTCTTATTTGCAAATTTTAAACCAGCTGGGAAGAAATTTGTTTTTTGCAAAAGGAAACATTCTTTTAAACTTGTTTTAAGCAATGAAAATCAAAAGGGAATGCAAACTCAAGGTTTTGGGCGGTCTATAGCAAGATATTGCTTGTATTGCTGTTACAAAATTCGTAGAGTGCAAATAGATTGAAAAGATTCAAGATGTATATCACAAATGTACTGAGCTGTATATAATTGAAATAAACATATTTTATACTTTAAAATACCTGTCCAGAGCACTGCTTGCAAACCTGCATAAAATTCAGTCTAAACTGATAAGAGATTCTAAAAGCTTTTTTTTGTAAAAAGGCATTGCAGAGTGGCCTCTCAAACGCTTTATGTATTGTAATTTCTCTAAACGTCTAACTTCTTATTGACCATTTTCCTCCATGCTCATTATAGGTAGTAGAATTGATGTTATTTAATTCTGCTAAGAAACCTTGACCTCCACATCCCAGGAACTTAATATGACATTACAGGAGTCAGTAATTTTAAACCTACAGTGCCTTTTACATGGCTTCCTTTCTGACACTGTGATGGCAGCTTTGGTGCAGTTTCTATGAAAATGTGCAATCCTTAAGATTGAGGACAATAAATGTTAATATTGGAATATAATCATTACACTATTAATCTGATGAACTGCAACAAGTCTTCAAAGCACCTCTTACTGTATAGTACAGTTAACTAGTACGAAGATTTTTTCATTGCTTGAATCTCAAATGGAATATAAATAAATGTGCTCACTAGACTTTGTCAGTAATTAGGAAGTCATTTATAGTTATGTGTTAATGATGCCTAATCCACTGAAGCATATACCAGCACTTGGTATGTCTGGAGACAACTTGTTCATAAGGAGAAATGTAATTTAAATACTTCTGACATAATTACGGGAAAGTTAATACTAGTTTTTCATTAATATTTCAGTTTATTTTCCTCTGAAGCGTGTGCACATCTGTAAGAACTTTTTAGAACATTAGTACAGGGCCAGGGAAACAGATACAATTATGACTCATTTAATAACTTGGTCATATTGTCTTCTGTTTTTCCAAATTTGGGCACTCTCTACACTGGATATTGGCCATGATTTCAGCATTCGGTGGCCAGCCATCAATGTAGCAGAGTTTTTACTGGTGCAGCTACATCCATGACTGGCCACCAGTTGCTGAAATCAGGGCAAATACCCAGTGTAGACAAGGCCTCTGAGTTCTTAGGTCATTTTCCGATGTGAATCTCCACTCATTTTGTATGCATGCTTTGGGTTATGTGCACTGCATGAGTGTGGTTCCATGCAGGCAAATCATCTTGAAAAGAACCACAGATAATAGGGCAAAAATGGTTACTTACCAGTCCTCCAAGATTACACAGATGGCACCCAGCAAAATGTGCACTGTTATATAGGAAACGTGACTTCCCAGTATGTGTTTATGTAATAATGCCAAAGATTAGAAAAAAGAAAAGGAGGACTTGTGGCATCCTAGAGACTAAGAAATTTATTTGAGCATAAGCTTTCGTGAGCTACAGTCATCCTCCTTCAGTCAACAAAAGTACAAATCCATGGAGTAAACTCATTGACTCTTCAACGAAATTCTATAGTTTCTTTTGTATGTGGGGCTATTAAGTGATAAGAGCCAGCCTTTGGGGCCCTCCAAAGCCAGTGGCCAATGGCTCCAGTTTATCTGGGTATCTAGCAACGGCAGCGCTAGTCTCAGCTTTCATATAAAAGACCAAGTTCCTAGTACTCTTCTTCCTAAAATTAGACTCTGAATTTTTCCTAAAGATTCATGGTTTACTTGCAGTCCTCCCACCACCACCTTTCAGCTGCCACGCTGGCCTTTCGGGTACACATAACCCATGGTTTGGGGCTGGTCCCAAACCAGCTGCCACGCTGGCCTTTTGGGTACACATAACCCATGGTTTGGGGCTGGTCCCAAACCAGCTGCCACGCTGGCCTTTTGGGTACACATAACCCATGGTTTGGGGCTGGTCCCAAACCAGCTGCCACGCTGGCCTTTCGGGTACACATAACCCATGGTTTGGGGCTGGTCCCAAACCAGCTGCCACGCTGGCCTTTCGGGTACACATAACCCATGGTTTGGGGCTGGTCCCAAACCCAAATGAGTTCCCAGGTCTGGGGGAGCAATACTGCCCATGCTGCTGCTGATGGCACTAGGACACCTGCAAGTTCTCCCCCTTGGTTTCCTGCAACTGACCAGCTGCATTGCTGGGCAGCCACAGCAACTTCTGGCCACAACTGAGAGAGTTGAGTAGCGTGAGACACCACATAGGTTAAACGTGGGATGGAGGGCAAAGGGATCTTGTCTCCAGGTCTCAGCTCTGGCACGCCATGCAGATGCCTTAGTCAAGTCCCAAACTCTGTTTTAGTTTTCACCATCAGCAAAATGGAGATACACTGTACCCCGTAAAGAAGATAATTAGCTACCACATATAAAAGGCACCATAGAATTCAGTAGAATGGAATAATACTCCTACTGCCCCTCAGACACTTGGCTTGTTAGAAAACTGCAGCATTTCAAAATAAAAATATAGTGGATTTTTCTTCACAAACCCCAGTACAGGCTCCTCTTCTATGCATGTGAGGAGGGGTGGAGAGGGGAGAACCTAAAGAACTTTTTACACACACACACACACACGTTTTGTTTTACCTAGAAGAACCATTTCACTTGCCCTTCCACAAATCCTCACACCTGCACAAGACTCATGTGATTGAAGTAGACAGGAGTCCATTATGTTGCGAGGAGTGATGTGAAAAACTGCTTTGCAAGTGCCCCCAAAAATGCAACGGGTAGCTCTAAAAATAACTATGACAATTAAGTGCTTCCATTCTGGACACTGCAGATATATTTCAAACACAAAAGGCATATGTGTACCATACTGTAAATACTGTGGTAGTTGTGTAATAATTGTGTATATATGTGTGCATGGTTAAATTTAGCTTCCAGAATTAAATGGACCATTTGGCAGGTGGGGCTAACTTTAAAATGGGACATTCTGTCCTATATTAAACCTCGTTCTTTAGCAGTTTGCTTTCTGGGTCTTCTTCTGATGTTTGACTTCCAACCCTGTCTCCAGCCTTGAAATATTTTTCCTTGCTCTTCTGTTCTTTGGCTTTGTTTCCATTTTTCCTTTATTTTCCTTCTTTAAGCAGGGTATTCTGCTCTCCACCTCCCTTTGCTTTTCAGCCACTGTATATGCACATGTGTTTCAAACCAAGTTATTTATTTTGCAGGACTTACCACAACGTGTCATATATGGGTAGTCGTCCGTCCCTCCCTTCTTCTCCACCCCCACTTTCAGTTTCATATCAGGAAAGTTTTGCTTTCCCAAGAAAGTATACAAAATGTGGTTTCACATAGATGCCTGGCTACCACAGAGATGGGTGTTCTTGAAATTCCCTGTGTCCTGTCCATTTCTTGGGCAGTTCTGAATGCTGAATGCTTTCATACAGTAGATGTACAATGGTGCTGAACTGTCGTCTGTCTTATGATATGTGTGTTTGTTGTATCAGACACCACAGATAAAAAGGTGCATTTTCATAATCTTAGAATGACCACTCTGACTGTAGGCACACACCGTGATGAGTCACTGCATTATCTCGAATCACCATTGTTCGTTGTAGATTTGCCATATATAGAGGCTTCCATTTAAAAAGTCAACGTTTTCTCATTTACCATATACTGGTATCTCCGATTCCACAGTTATTTCCTGTGTTAAGTATAGTATGTCAACAAAGAAAAAGGGTAATAATTTAGGGATGACCTTTTCCATATATAAGATCTAAAAAGGCCTACTATCTTCATATTTTAAAGAATTCAAAACATACAGTGTAGGTCTCTTTACACAAATTATATCCTTAGGAATATATTCAGTAAAAACTATAACGGATTGTGAGTTGTCAATTGCAAACTCTAAGAATGTTGAGTGTTCAGCACCTATGTTTGGCTCTATGTAGCTGACTGCCTATCTGTAAGGAGTGCTGTGGTGGTGTAGTTGTGTTGGTCGCAGGATACTAGAGAGACAAGGTGGCAGAGGTAATATATTTTACTGGACCAACTTCTGTCCACTCTGTCTCTCTATCTGTAGGGAGGACAAAGTAATATATATGCTCTACAGAATCAGTATAAAACAAAACATTGAGCAGCTTGTAGAAAGGAAAATCCTGTTGGTCAAATTCAGCTGCTCTAAAGGAATACATTTTTCAATGTATTTTGTTCAGTATAAAGGTAAAATCAACTTGGTGGTAATGTAGCTCCACAGTTCATAAAATCACTTGTTGCATAAAACATATGGCACCTGCTGAAACGTTTCCCTTTGCCTCAAAGGAAAGAGATGAGTGTTTGTTTACTTCAGTTTTCTTTTCTCAAAATTATCTTTTTAATTCTGTGTGCTAGCTCGTATTTGTATACTGATCCCTATTGCTTCAAAATTCAGTTCTAACACAGCAAATTGTCTAAGCTAACAATCTCCTATTTATATTTGACCTGAAGGACTAAAATGGAGAGAACCACTTCACCAGACTTTATTTCTTTTAAAAAAAAAAAAAATCACACAGGCAAATGTTGTACTAGAGATAACGAAAGAAAATGTTGTAGCCAAGCTACTTAGTTACAAAGATTTTAGTAAAGATTTTAAAATGTTAACGTATGATTAGCAATGATTGCAGGTGTATATAATCTCTTGTTAATGATATTAAATTTTAAAGATTTGTGAGATTTTTGTGTTGCAGTTGTGTTTGACCCTAGAGTTCTTGCATGCTAACCTAAAATAGAAGATTAGCCTGTTTGCATGCAGCTGGGTGCTGCTACTGAAGTGACAAGCATGCTCAGTGAGAATGACATAACTTCCTTTGGCTGAAACCCCTTCCCAGTCCTGTCTGTGACCTCATTTCCTGTGGTACGTGCATAACTACCTTCATCATTAGTTTCACTAACCTTCACAATTCTTTCTTTGATTAAATATATACCCTGAAAGATGTAACTTAACTAAATCAGTACTGAGTTCTCTCTCTTCTCTTTCAGACAGACTGAAAAAGCTCATTGGTGAACGAGAATCCTTGCTAGAACAGGTAATTAACATATTTCAGTATTGCTGGATGCCTGGTAAAGCAACATGGTGAGGCGGAGATTTACAAGAGAACAAAATACTCCTATAACATAAAGAGCATAGGCGATAATGCCCAACAAAGCATAGCAACTGCTGCTTTGCTTCCCTTCCTGTGTTCAGTGTTTTTATTCCACAGGAGCTGGGTTCAGCTTTGTACACTGGAGATATATTTATGGGGATGGGCGTAAGGCAGATTTCTGCCAAAAAACAGTCATAGACAGGAAAGGACACACTCAAAAACAATCTTCATAAAAAACTTTATCAGGATTTTGAACAGGGGATTCTCTCTTCTCTCCCGCCACCCCCACTCCTCCACCCCAAATGGACTAGTTGCATGTGTCACAGGGCTAACTGCACTGTAGACCCCTCCTGGTCTCTTCAAGGGTGCCTCATTCAGGTCTCTGGCCTCACACAGCCACCTTTCTTGGGATGGAATCATGCTTTTCTCCTACTCAGACTCGGCCTTGCACTACAGTCCCCAAAATTAACCATGATTATCTCAACAGGCAGTTCTGCTTTCTTGGGAAGCAATGATGGTGATAAACAGTGACCAGACAGCCTTCTTAAAGCAAAGTGCTTAGAACAAAAACATTCCAGAGAAAACAGCCCTTTAAACAGTAAACAGTCTGCATGCTGGCCTGTCTTTGCATAAGGCTTATCATTAAGGCTACCATTTTGTCATGGATTTTTTTAGTAAAAGTCACGGGCAAAAAACAAAAAATCATGGAAGCAGTGACCTGTCGTGGCTGGGAGCTGCAGGGATCCCAGTGGCTGGGAGTGGTCCCCCTGCAGGTTTGTCCCCCCACTACCTTTAAGGGCCGAGAGCTGATGGGGGGTCCCCCTTGCTACCCCGGCAGCAGGGGAGCTATGGGGGGAAAGGGGACCTGCTAGTGATGGAGGCTGGGGAGCTGTGGGGGGCCTCCCCCAGCTGCTGAGCAGCACCGGCACTTGGGAGCTGCAGGAGGCCCTCTCCCTCCCCCCCCCCCCCCCCCCCCCCATGGCCACTGACCAGCTTCAGAGTCCATCTGCTGCTGTCGACTGGGAGCTGTGGTGGGGCCCCGGCTGCTTGTGGTGGGTGGCAGCTCGGGTTGCAGCTGGTCAGTTGCAGGGGGTCCTGCCACCCTGGTCAGCTGCGGGAGGGTCCCCCACCGCCCACAGAGACTGGTCAGCTGTGGGGGCCTCCTGCTGCCGGCAGCGGCTGGTCAGCTGTGGGGCCCCCAATGTCACGGAGGCCTTTGGAGGTCACGGATTCCGTGACTTCCAGGACCTCCATGACATAATCTTAGCTTTCCGTGAATGTGTGGGAAGCCCTACTTCAGATTCCCTCTGTGTCCTTGGACAGCTGCTGACAATCTTTGTTTCACAACATACAGTTTAGAAGGAAAAATGCAATAGGAATACAATAGCTGGGTAAATGATAGCCAAATTATTGATGGTGAAACTATAAATCATAAAATTCCAAGGTAGGATAAAGATTCCTGTCAGTTATTCTCTTGAGACCTTTGGGACTATTATGATTGTTCATCTGCATTAACTCATGTTGTAAAAAATCTGACTTTCTTTAATTTGCATGTAGAGTATAAACTTCATTACCAATAACTCTGTCCCCTCAATGTTACGTACTAGTTCTACTCTAGAATCTACACCCTGTTATGCAAATAACTTCCCATGATAAACAGTGCTGCAAAGGAATTTGTAGGAGACTACTTTATGACAAACGGATATTTTGAGACAGATGATTTAAGTATGACCATTCCTTCTGGCCAACTGAACTTTTGTGGGGGGCAGTCTGTACATTGATTTGGACCACTCTCTGTAGAGACACTGAAATTAATGAATTATTTTGGGACTTTCAGATTAAAACACTAAAAGGACAACTGGAAGAGAAGCAGAAGAATGACAAGATGGAGAATATGCAGTCTGAAGATGAAGTTCTTGAGAATGGGACAGATGTGCACATGATTGATCTCCAAAGTAAACTTAATTTCCATTTTAAGAGTAAACTGCTATGTGCGGTATATTGGTTTACACTTGAGTCTTGAATTCTGAGTCTCTGTTACTTACAGGCTATCTTGTCTGTCCACTTGTTCAATTCATTCTTGTTACGTTGATAGAATTTTCAGTGCAACGGGCAGTTAGATAAGATTCTACAGTAGGTGCAGGAGGGGGGTGCCCGTAGCGTTTCAGTTTCCGCTTTCAAGACTATGCTGCACAGAAACCTCCCTTGTATTATCAAGTAGGGCTGGGCAGGGGCTCCCTTCACACTACCAATTCTGCTCTTAGAACTGTCAAGTAATGTGATCTGAGTCGCTCCCTGCTAACAGGGACTGGAGTGTCTATGCGTACCAACTTGCATGTATAAGGGAACTTTACAGAGTATTTCATGCCAAAGCACAGAGCATGAACCACCTGCCCACCAGCCAGCCCCACATAGTAATAAGGCAACATTTTAAAGCTCCAGCATTTTATGTACTGGAGCCCTGTCCAGATTGTTCCTACATCTCTGATAACAGATTTGTAATTTTTTTAGGAGATGCCAACAGACAAATCAGTGACCTCAAATTTAAACTTGCAAAGTCTGAACAAGAGATAACAACTCTGGAGCAGAATGTAAGTTTGCACATGGAGAGTGAGTGATAAGCTAAGAAATACAGTTCCATGATAAACTAAGGTTATGTCTACACTGCCTGACAGGTCAGACTACAGGGGTGTGAATAACAGTGCGGACCAAAGTGCTGTAACTCCCCTGTCTGGACACTACAGGCACAAACTAAAAGGTTCTAATTCGCACTGAGGTATACTCCTGGGGGAATTCTGCACCAGAAAATTAAAAATTCTGCACATGATATTTTAAAATTCTGTATATTTTATTTGTCAAAATAACACAATATAATCATGCCAGTTTCAGTTATTTTGGTAATTTATTTCAAAATGCCTACCTGTCAGCAAGCGTGTCTGCAATACAGATAACAAAAAAAGAATCCCCCAGGAGTAGAGAGTTAAAGAAATCCCTTCAACAACCCAGTTGCTGTTTTTCTGTTTGTGCTTTTGTTGGGTGTGTCACGTGCCAGCTGGGCACATTTTGGGAGAAAACTCTGCCCCTGAGGTCTTTTAGTTGATTCTCATTTTTTCGCCCTGTCCCCGTAGGATTACCATAAAGAGGTTTCCAAATAGAGGATACTGCTGGGGGGGAGTGGGAGGTGGAGCTGGAGGGGGTATAGTTGGGGAGTGCTGGAGGTGGTATTTGGGGATGCTGGAGAGGTCCATACTAGGAGAGGATATTTGGGGGGTGTTAGAGAGAGCTGCGTGGGGCCTCCCAGCCCAGACAGCCCACCCCCTCCCCACAGAACCCAGTCATGGGGCCAGACACCCGCACTCCCAGAGCCCAAAGATGTAGAGGGAGAAAGAGCATGTTGCTGAGTCCTGGGCACATATGGAGTTTCCTGCACACTGCCTCCTTCCTTTGGGGCGTGCTGGGAACTTCAGCTGCTGGGAACTCTCCAGCTCCCCCTTCTCTTGACAGTGTTCTCTATTTGCGAGCTTGGGAGCCAGGCTTTGTGGGGTACAGCAGCCTCTATGGGCGGCCAGCAGCTCTGCAGTGCAAATTCTAAGGGGAAAAATGAAATTCTGTGCAAATTCTGCATTGCACAGTGGTGCAGCATTCCCCCAGGAGTAAAGTAGTCTTGTTTGAAAAGGACTACATTAACGCGAACTATGAACCTTTCAGTTAGTACCCGCAGCATCTACATGGGGGAGTTACAGTGCAACAATTTGGTGTGCACTGCTATTCACACCCTGTAGTCCAAACTCTGAGGCAGCGTAGGCAAGCCTTTAGTCTTGTTTGCTGTAAGAAGCTTTGAAGAAATGATTGTTAGGGAGTCAGAGCGATCTAATTGTGTTCACACAGACTGGAAATACTTTCATTTACGTATCAGAAATATTATTCTATAAATGTAGAGTTCAAAACAACGATCAACTTCAAGGATCTGTATTAACAGCATTTTGAAAATACAAGAACTCTTTAGAACGTGGTTATATCCAGATACCTGCAGTATTTGACTGGCTGGAGGCAAATGGTGTGGAGTACAAGTCTGCATAACACAGTTGGATATCACTGCTCCTTATGCCTTTTGTCCTGCATAAGTCAGCCACACAGTTATTCTTCAGGAGGAAAGAACGGCCCTACTTAGTCACTGGTTGTAGAGAAGTTTGCCCTGTTTAACTTTCAGTGTAGGTAAATTACATTTTTTGTAATACATTAAAGCATTTCCCCATATCGTTAGTAGAGTATTAGAGAAAAATACGGACAAGCAACCTGGCGTTACCAGTAACTGACATCTCTGTGTCATAGTTTATTTCTCAGAACATGCCCTTCATTCTAATAAGAACACAGTGTAGACTCCCAACTTCACTGGGTTGCCAAAGGAAAGACAGGATTAGAAGTTATTTTACCTGTACAGAGTTCTTAATGGTATACTTGCTTTTTAACCTTAGGTAATACGGTTGGAGGGTCAAGTAGCTCGATACAAATGTGCTGCTGAAAATGCTGAAAAAATAGAAGATGAACTGAAAGCTGAGAAACGCAAACTCCAAAGAGAGGTAATTTACTGTTACAACATTATAGACAAGCAAATTCCGTTTCTACAGAGGAGAAGCAGACACATCTCTGAAAGCTATTTTCTCCAATAGTTGCCACTGTTCTTGGGTTACTGCAAGGTAAATGGCTACTTTTGTGTTGGTCTTGTTAATCGTGCTGAAGGATGTGTCCAGAATCTTCAGACTCTTAGATCTGGTTAGTGCAAACACAACTGTGACAACTCACAATAGCACATTTCCCCTGAACTGATCACTGTAACTGACTCTCAGGAAACGTCATCCTTAATGCCTAGCATCTCTCTCTGGCTTGGTGCTACTGACTAGACTGGAGCTCTCATATCCCAGGGTCGTATCCTTCAGTACAGTTTTACTTCAGTGACAAAGTGTCATTTACAAGTGTCAAATCCAAATGGTCATTTCAGTCAGCATACATAAGACTTGAGTAATTGGTGTTTGTACTATAAAAAGTTACAAGTGTTGGCATACATGTCCTTTAACTAACTTCATTAAGAATCAGTTCTCAGTTACAGCTTCTGTTTTTGCACTTTCAGATCTTTGACCGTATTGAGATGTGTAAATGAGAAATGAGTGGGAAGCTGGGAATGCTGGCAAGGGGGTATCAGAGGTCATGTTTCATTATTTAACCACAGTGACACAGAATCAACAATAAAGGACATAGAAGATAGGCCACACAAGCAACTTCACATGTTTGGCAGAAGTCTAAATTTTATATCAACATTTTCAAATTTCAGTGCTTAAAGTCAAGCACTTAAATGGATTGACATTGCAGCTACTGAACTAGTCTTCCTTGCTTGTTGTTTTGATCATGTCCCTCAATGGGCTCCCCATACATGATCACCTCAGATTTAAACATCTTGTCATCACCTTCAAAGTTCTGTATAATTCTGCCCCTTCTACTTATCTTTTGTCAAGCTTCATATTGTCCACCCCTCCAGCCCATCCACCGCTCCTCCAGCCCTTGTCTGCTCATTTGTCAGTTTTACACAATAACCTCTGTGTCGCCTTCATTGTGGCCCTTTCTGCATGGTGCAGCCTCACTGATCTCATCCACAGTGTCCCTACTCTATCAACATAAGGCCTTCTTAAAAGACCCATTTCCTCCATGCTGCCTATAATGAATCAGTGACTTTATTACTTGCTTATTGATGTTCCTGTTCCTTTTCCCCAACGCACTCTCTACTTCTGTTTTTATAGTGTGAGACCACTGGACCAGAAACTGTCCTTCATGAGTGTTTGGGAAGTTGGTGCTACCGTAAGCTTACTGTATAGTAAGCAAAAGTAGTAATATTCAGGCACCTAAGTAAATGGCCTGAATTTCAGAGGTGCTGAACACATACTATTCCTCTTGGAGTTTGCACTGACTTGAGAGAGAATGAGGTTTGCTCAGCACCTCTGAAATTAAAGCTATTTAGTTGGTGTGACATTCCCCAGGGTAGAATGTGGAGAGTTGAACAGCAGAGTCCCCTTAACTCTAGCCTGGGGTGCCTTTTATGCTGTTGTGCTGTCACAACACCCATTCTTGGCCTGCTCACACAGCCCACAGCATGCAAATTCACTCCCCGCTAAATACATGAGCACGTTGACCAGTCACTCAGGAATTACATATAGGGCGACACCTGCAAATTTAGTCCCAGATTTTCCACCAAAAATGTGCATCTTGTGCTGTCCACCACACTACTGAACAATTCAAGCTCATAGAAAGTCCATCGTTGCATCAAAGGAAAAGGATAAGGGCTTATCCCAAAAAGAGTTTCCCACGCACTTCAATCCAAACACACTGGTTAAGATACAACAATAAGCAAAGTTTAAATACAGAAAGATAGAATTTAAGTGATTACAAGTGATAATGCATAAAAGTTGGAATTTAATTACAAAAGAAAATAAAAGAATAATAAGCAAGCTAATACCTAACTTAAAAAGCTAACTGAACTTAAAAGCAAAGGTTTTGTCTTACCATACACTGTTGTAAATTTCACAGGCTAGGTCTCCTTGCAGCCTAGGACCACTCCCTCCTTAGCTCAGTTCTTTGAGATTCATTATGTTATGAGCAGAGAAATGGGAAAAGGAGAGGTGAAGTCAAGCATTTTCTTCCCCCTTTATAACTTAATTTCTTGTGCTAGAAATAGCCTTGCTGAGTCGTGGTGACACAGTCTGTTGTGGACGTGAAGTTTGAAATGTTCCTGTGATGCAATGTAAATTGCTTATTCATGCCTTCCCTCTCCCCGGCCTCCCCGCCCCCCCCCCCCCCCGCCCCCGGTGGGAGAAAGGTCGCATAAGTATCTGCTTGTTTTTAACACCTGGCTGGGGTCTCTGAAAAACTGGTTTGTGGGTGTTACCCAGAATTACAATATATTTCAGTAACTATCATACAGCAGAATCTCATAACTTTACACATAGTGTTGCTACACATATTTCAATGGAATAATAATGTTCAGCAGATTATGACTTTTCAAATGATACCTCACAAGGTATACTTTGTTCAAAAGTTATCATAGTCTTGTAAAAGGGGTGACCATAATATTATAGACCATCACACTTGGATTCAGAATCTGTGGCATGTTAGTTTGGAAAAATGTCTTATGAATAAAATACACTGTGTGGCTTTCAAAGTAATGGTGCAGGCAGTTGCTTAATTTGTCAGAACTTGTTGAAAATCTGTCAGGACCTTCTGCTTGTTCTTGTAGTGAGGTTGCAGCAATATGGAATTCAGAATAGAATTAGTGTTAAGACACCCAAGCCACATTCTTTAGGAAAGCAAAAACATTTCAAAAGCTAGTGATGGCTTTTCCTTTGCTTCTTCCTTTCAGCTTCGCTCAGCATTGGATAAAACTGAAGAGCTTGAAGTTAGCAATGGCCATCTAGTAAAACGGCTGGAGAAGATGAAGGCCAATCGAAGTGCTTTACTATCTCAGCAATAATAGCCAGCCTTTACTGAAAACTACTACTTGATGGAATGAGAACAACATTGGAGAAGCTTGTCTTTGGCTGTTTGGGATGCTTTATCATCCTACCTTCTGAGAACAAAAAAATCCCCAAACATGTGCACTCATTTGCTATATGCCACCAAACTGTGGTTCTCTCTACGCAGATTCAATCCTGCTGCACTATATAAATAGGAGTAGCTGATCCAAATGGCTGTGCCTGTAGATGCCTTTCCACTCGGTATGTTTGCAGTACAGAGCCTGGACACCATTTAACAAGCACACCGGGCATCCTGTTAGTTCTTCATCCTGAAAGGCACAGTAGCCATTTTTTGCCATTTAAAATGGTGTTAAAAATAAAGAGTAAACCTGGACTTGACTTTTGTCTTGCTGAAATTTAGGGCCGGGGGGGGGGAGGAAGCTGTAATTTTTTGGACTTCTCATGGCAGTATCTGCAATTTAGTGACTACAGTAGTATATTCATAGTAGCCTGTTCATTAACAAAACACTGTGGAACCACGAGCCATTACAAAGCAAAACTCCTTCAGTGGAAACCATGGAAGACGATGGTCTTGGAAGCAAAAGTGACCTTAAATGACTTTGCCAATAAAACGAAGGTGATTGGAAGGATTTTTGCACCAGTTCAATCGTAAGACTGTTTTATTTCAGGGTGAATAGGCAATAGCTTCACTGAATTACAGCTTTTTATGTGTATTATTTAATCCCTATATTTGGAATTGAAGTAAACTACTTCTTTTAAAGGATGTAATAATGTTGCATAAATAAACCAGAGTAAGGCCATGTTTTAAAAAAGGTGGATTGCACTTAAGTCATTTCACTACCGTTGTTGAAGCAAATATAATTGATTTAAACAAAATGTGTGAAGGGTTCTTCTATATCAGGAATCACCTACCAGTACCTGAGCTGTTAGGAATCTCTGTGCTTCTACAAAAGATCTACCAGTCTAATTTTTGATAAGTAGCTGAGAAGTAAAAAGCACTTTAGAATACATTGCTACATAAATTTTTTCTACAAGTTCTGTAATTGCAAAACTGTTCCGTGGGTCTTTTACGAAACAATTTTCAACTTGAAAAAGAAAACATAACCAATTAAAATATCCCAGGCAGTTTTCACAATCTAGTGACTCACAGTTAGCATTACAGCTCTGCTTCATTAGAACAGATTTATAATGTTGAATTCAAAGCAGTTATCTGAGAAATAAAGCCCAGCAATTTGTCCCCCCATCCAGAGAAATTTTGTAGTACATAAGGAATGCAGATGATTATTGTTCAAAACTCCCAAAGACTCTGTTCCAGATATAAGATTAGATATCTCTTCAACAGAAGTAATTTTGCATGAATGCTGACTGTTGCAGACTCCCTTCACTTCTGTTGCTTGCCACCTACTAAGCCAAATTCAGGGTCAAGAGGCCAAATTTCTCTTTAACCTCAGTTTTAGGTTTCTGGTCCACATACTATTCTTTCTTCTCCCTCCATATTTAGAAGTTAGAATACAGGACGCTGCTGTTGTCCACTAAAGGAAGTATTGCTTATCTCTATGCTTAATTACCACCAAAGGTCAGATAAAAATGTTAATTGGATGTGTTTCCCTGGCTAGAGAAGGAACACTCCTCATTCCATCTAAATGAATTCAGGCATCTGGCTTATCAGTGGGGAAGGAGTAGGTCAGTGTTTTGGAAGAGGGAGTTGGGATGAGGAGACTTCTGTGGTCCTAAAGAAATCAGAGGGTATGTCTACAGTACGGAATAAGGTCGAATTTATAGAAGTTGGTTTTTTAGAAATCGGTTTTTATATTCGAGTGTGTGTCCCCACAGAAAATGCTCTAAGTGCATTAATTCAGCAGAGTGCTTCCACAATACCGAGGCTAGAGTCGACTTCTGGAGCGTTGCACTGTGGGTAGCTATCCCACAGTTCCCGCAGTCTCCGCTGCCCATTGGAATTCTGGGTTGAGATCCCAATGCCTGATGGGGCTAAAACATTGTCGCGGGTGGTTCTGGGTACATATCGTCAGGCCCCCTTCCCTCCCTCCCTCCGTGAAAGCAAGGGCAGACAATCGTTTCGTGCCTTTTTTCCTGAGTTACCTGTGCAGACGCCATACCACGGCAAGCATAGAGCCCGCTCAGGTAACCGTCACCCTATGTCTCCTGGGTGCTGGCAGACGCGGTACGGCATTGCTACACAGTAGCAGCAACCCATTGCCTTCTGGCAGCAGACGGTGCAGTACAACTGGTAGCCATCCTCGTCGTGTCCGAGGTGCTCCTGGCCACGTCGGCTGGGAGCGCCTGGGCAGACATGGGCGCAGGGATTAAATTTGGAGTGACTTGACCAGGTCATTCTCTTTAGTCCTGCAGTCAGTCCTATTGAACCGTCTTATGGTGAGCAGGCAGGCGATACGGATTGCTAGCAGTCGTACTGTACCATCTTCTGCCAGGCAGGCAAGAGAGGAGGATGGCTAGCAGTCGTACTGTACCATCTTCTGCCGAGCAGCCATGAGATGTGGATGGCATGCAGTCCTTCTGCACTGTCTGCTGCCAGCCAAAGATGTAAAAGATAGATGGAGTGGATCAAAACAAGAAATAGACCAGATTTGTTTTGTACTCATTTGCTTCCCCCCCTCCCCTGTCTAGGTGACTCATTCCTCTAGGTCACACTGCAGTCACTCACAGAGAAGGTGCAGCGAGGTAAATCTAGCCATGTATCAATCAGAGGCCAGGCGAACCTTCTTGTTCCAATAAGAAATGGTGCACCTAAGTTATTGTTCTTATTGGAACCCTCCGTGAAGTCCTGCCTGAAATACTCCTTGATGTAAAGCCACCCCCTTTGTTGATTTTAGCTCCCTGAAGCCAACCCTGTAAGCCGTGTTGTCAGTCGCCCCTCCCTCCGTCAGAGCAACGGCAGACAATCGTTCCGCGCCTTTTTTCTGTGCGGACGCCATACCAAGGCAAGCATGGAGGCCGCTCAGCTCACTTTGGCAATTAGGAGCACATTAAACACCACACGCATTGTCCAGCAGTATATGCAGCACCAGAACCTGGCAGAGCGATACCGGGTGAGGAGGCGACGTCAGCGCGGTCACGTGAGTGATCAGGACATGGACACAGATTTCTCTGAAAGCATGGGCCCTACCAATGCATGCATCATGGTGCTAATGGGGCAGGTTCATGCTGTGGAACGCCGATTCTGGGCTCGGGAAACAAGCACAGACTGGTGGGACCGCATAGTGTTGCAGGTCTGGGACGATTCCCAGTGGCTGCGAAACTTTCGCATGCGTAAGGGCACTTTCATGGAACTTTGTGACTTGCTTTCCCCTGGCCTGAGGCGCATGAATACCAAGATGAGAGCAGCCCTCACAGTCGAGAAGCGAGTGGCGATAGCCCTGTGGAAGCTTGCAACGCCAGGCAGCTACCGGTCAGTTGGGAATCAATTTGGAGTGGGCAAATCTACTGTGGGGGCTGCTGTGATGCAAGTAGCCCACGCAATCAAAGATCTGCTGATATCAAGGGTAGTGACCTTGGGAAATGTGCAGGTCATAGTGGATGGCTTTGCTGCAATGGGATTCCCTAACTGTGGTGGGGCCATAGACGGAACCCATATCCCTATCTTGGCACCGGAGCACCAAGCCGCCGAGTACATAAACCGCAAGGGGTACTTTTCGATAGTGCTGCAAGCTCTGGTGGATCACAAGGGACGTTTCACCAACATCAACGTGGGATGGCCGGGAAAGGTACATGACGCTCACATCTTCAGGAACTCTGATCTGTTTCAAAAGCTGCAGGAAGGGACTTTATTCCCAGACCAGAAAATAACTGTTGGGGATGTTGAAATGCCTATATGTATCCTTGGGGACCCAGCCTACCCCTTAATGCCATGGCTCATGAAGCCGTACACAGGCAGCCTGGACAGTAGTCAGGAGCTGTTCAACTACAGGCTGAGCAAGTGCAGAATGATGGTAGAATGTGCATTTGGACGTTTAAAGGCGCGCTGGCGCAGTTTACTGACTCGCTTAGACCTCAGTGAAACCAATATTCCCACTGTTATTACAGCTTGTTGTGTGCTCCACAATATCTGTGAGAGTAAGGGGGAGACGTTTATGGCAGGGTGGGAGGTTGAGGCAAATCGCCTGGCTGCTGGTTACGCACAGCCAGACACCAGGGCAGTTAGAAGAGCACAGGAGGGCGCGGTATGCATCAGAGAAGCTTTGAAAACCAGTTTCATGACTGGCCAGGCTACGGTGTGAAAGTTCTGTTTGTTTCTCCTTGATGAAACCCCGCGCCCCTTGGTTCACTCTACTTCCCTGTAAGCTAACCACCCTCCCCTCCTCCCTTCGATCACTGCTTGCAGAGGCAATAAAGTCATTGTTGCTTCACATTCATGCATTCTTTATTTATTCATCACACAAATAGGGGGATGACTACCAAGGTAGCCCAGGAGGGGTGGTGGAGGAGGGAAGGAAAATGCCACACAGCACTTTAAGCACAGCACTTTAAAAGTTTACAACTTTAAAATTTATTGAATGCCAGCCTTCTTTTTTTTTGGGTAATCCTCTGTGGAGGAGTGGCTGGTTGGCCGGTGGCCCCCCCACCGCGTTCTTGGGCGTCAGGGTGTGGAGGCTATGGAACTTGGGGAGGAGGGTGGTTGGTTACACAGTGGCTGTAGTGGCAGTCTGTGCTCCAGCTGCCTTTGCTGCAGCTCAACCATACACTGGAGCATACTGGTTTTTGGTCCTCCAGCAGCCTCAGCATTGAATCCTGCCTCCTCTCATCACGCTGCCACCACATTTGAGCTTCAGCCCTCTCTTCAGCCCGCCTCTTACTCTCTTCAGCCGGCCACCTCTCCTCCCGGTCATTTTGTGCTTTCCTGCACTCTGGCATTCGTCTGCGCTCTGTCAGTGTGGGAGGACAGCATGAGCTCGGAGAACATTTCATCTTGAGTGCGTTTTTTTTTCTTTCTAAGCTTCACTAGCCTCCGGGAAGGAGAAGATCCTGTGATCATTGAAACACATGCAGCTGGTGGAGAAAAAAAAAAGGGACAGCGGTATTTAAAAAGACACATTTTATAAAACAGTGGCTACACTCTTTCAGGGTAAACCTTGCTGTTAACATTACATACATAGCACATGTGCTTTCGTTACAAGGTCGTATTTTGCCTCCCTCCACCGCGTGGCTACCCCTCAACCTTCCCCCCTCCCTGTGGCTAACAGCGGGGAACATTTCTGTTTAGCCACAGGCAAACAGGCCAGCAGGAACGGGCTCCTGTGAGTGTCCCCTGAAGAAAAGCACTCTGTTTCAACCAGGTGACCATGAATGATATCTCACTCTCCTGAGGATAACACAGAGAGATAAAGAACGGATGTTGTTTGAACGCCAGCAAACATACACTGCAATGCTTTGTTGTACAATGATTCCCGAGTATGTGTTACTGGCCTGGAGTGGTAAAGTGTCCTACCATGAAGTCCTACCATGAGGTAAGGCTGCCGTCCCCGGAAACCTTTTGCAAAGGCTTTGGGAGTACATCCAGGAGAGCCGCGAATGCCAGGGCAAAGTAATCCTTTCACATGCTTGCTTTTAAACCATGTATAGTATTTTAAAAGGTACACTCACCGGAGGTCCCTTCTCCGCCTGCTGGGTCCAGGAGGCAGCCTTGGGTGGGTTCGGGGGGTACTGGCTCCAGGTCCAGGGTGAGAAACCATTCCTGGCTGTCGGGAAAACCGGTTTCTCCGCTTGCTTGCTGTGAGCTATCTACAACCTCATCATCATCTTCTTCGTCCCCCAAACCTGCTTCCATATTGCTTCCATCTCCATTGAAGGAGTCAAACAACAGGGCTGGGGTAGTGGTGGCTGAACCCCCTAAAATGGCATGCAGCTCATCATAGAAGCGGCATGTTTGAGGCTCTGACCCAGAGCGGCCGTTCGCCTCTCTGGTTTTCTGGTAGGCTTGCCTCAGCTCCTTCAGTTTCATGCGGCACTGCTTCGGGTCCCTGTTATGGCCTCTGTCCTTCATGCCCTGGGAGATTTTGACAAAGGTTTTGGCATTTCGAAAACTGGAACGGAGTTCTGATAGCACGGATTCCTCTCCCCATACAGCGATCAGATCCCGTACCTCCCGTTCGGTCCATGCTGGAGCTCTTTTGCGATTCTGGGACTCCATCATGGTCACCTCTGCTGATGAGCCCTGCATGGTCACCTGCAGCTTGCCACGCTGGCCAAACAGGAAATGAGATTCAAAAGTTCGCGATTCTTTTCCTGTCTACCTGGCCAGTGCATCTGAGTTGAGAGTGCTGTCCAGAGTGGTCACAATGGAGCACTCTGGGATAGCTCCCGGAGGCCAATACCGTTGAATTGTGTCCACAGTACCCCAAATTCGAGCCGGCAAGGCCGATTTAAGCGCTAATCCACTTGTCAGGGGTGGAGTAAGGAAATCGATTTTAAGAGCCCTTTAAGTCGAAATCAAGGGCTTCATCGTGTGGACGGGTGCAGGTTTACATGGATTTAATGCTGCTAAATTCGACCTAAAGTCCTAGTGTAGACCAGGGCAGAGAAATGTAGGGCTGGAAGGGCCCTCAAGAGGCCATACCCCTGCACTGAGGCAGGATTTAAGTATACCTAGACCATAATTTCTTGCCCTAGTCAATTGTATATAGAGCTGTATAGTGGGTAAAAGGACTCCTTTAAATGAAATCTCCACCTCCAACTGAACTTTTAGGCAAGACTCTTCAGATGCAGAGCCAGGTTTCTTGCTGAATACGTCAAACTAGATGTAGAAACCAGATTTGCAACTTTCTGTGACTTTTATCATTTCTGGTGTATAGAGCCTCTAGTGTCTACAAAATACAATGAAGTTTTTTATTAAAATAAACATACCATAGTATTTTATTAAAGGATTAAGTTGTGTGATTGATTGCTGCTTGGCATCTCTTCTTGTGGTAGCGGTGAAAATACTGTCTTGTGGCAAAAATCAGGAGAAAAATCAGTAACAATAAGGGTTGGGCCAAAAAATTAAAACGAATACTTTGTTCATCAGGAAGTGCTGCGATTTTTTTTTAAAGGAACTTTCATCTTGCATCCATGTGCATTAATCTCTTATCACAGACAGAAGTCAAATCCAAATTTCATAACCTGGATGCTTATGCCTCTAAGAAATCTTTCAGTGTGTGATAAAGTAGCTTTATACACAAACCATAATTTTTGTTCCCTTTGAATCTCAGTATGACCTAGGTTTAATTGTAAGGGGAAAATATCAGTTGGTTGTAGCACATTAATATTTGTTTTCCTATGAAGCATGCATACTAACAGGGCTTTAAATGGTAGTAACAACATTGGCTCCAACCGCTCCAAGCCAGTGCCTCCGGTTGGAGTTCAAGGGTATGTCTACACTGCAGCGGGAAGTGAGCCTCCTAACCCAGACAGAAACACCTGCTGAGCTAGCATGCTAAAAATAGCTGTATGAACATGTGGCTTCGGCCGTAGTTCGGGCTCTTAACCTGACCCTCTTCGTCTGAGCTTGGGTGGCTAGCTTGAGTCTCTACCACAGCTGCAACAGCCACACTTATTTTTAGCATGCTAGTTCCAGCCGAGCTAGTGTGAATCTGTCTACCCGGACTGGCAGATGAGCTCTCAGCTGCAGTGTGGACACAGACCTGCTGACTTCCCTGGGACTCCACGTGGCAGCTCATTGCAGAATCAGAATGAATGTTCCAATAATTATATTTAAATTTGCTGTCCTTTGATTTGTTTTGAAATGTTTAATTTCATTGTATTAAAAAACTATGGCATGTGTTAACTTAAATGGTTTTTAAAATCAGTTCTTCTATTAGGGAAAAACAAGCACATATAGACCTGAACTGATCTGGAGAGCCATAAGCAGAAACTGATGTTACTTGGGCATTTTTATGGAGGGGTTTATCATGATAAATGTCTGCATTGAAAAGTGTAGGCTTTTCTTTAACTGGACATAAGAGTTTATTTCAATTTAAATTAAAATGTACATTTATAAGGGTTTCACTCTCTGAATGTAAATATAAAACAGGTAAAATGCCAGCTCTCCTACAGACCACTGCAATGAGAACTGTAGTTTTTATTTTAAGTAGATCGAACTATGGAGATAACCAGGGTTCAAACTTGCCATAAATAGGTTTGAAGGTGTCAGTCCAGTCCTTTGTAGATGCTTGTTCACCACTGTACAGTGAGGCACATTTGGCAATCTTGAGCTTGGGAAATACCCAGAATTAGAACAACATTGATTCTGCTGGATGAACTAAACTGGTAGTGAAAAGACAAGGAGGACTTGTGGCACCTTAGAGACTAACCCATTTATTTGAGCCTGAGCTTTCGTGGGCTACGGCTCACTTCACCGGATGGTAGTGTGGTGCAGTGTCTGGTATAATCACTTATTTATCACATTCCATATATAAGCCACCACTCATTTTTCCTTTTCATCCAAAAGGGTCCTGTATAGACATCGAGGTAATTTTTATTCACCAAAATCTTGTAAACTTCATATTTTCATCTCGCTCTGGCCATACAGGTATCCCAATTTACCTATTGTTAGCCGACGGCCAAGGATGTTTGGTGAGGTGCCAGCTATGCCCGTTTATACCATCCGTGACTTTAACCGCTAGGACACACTGTCCCTTCGCGGCGGGCAGCCCGGGCTAGGCTGACGGATGCCCCAAGGTCCTAATCACCCGTGACTTTAACTGCTAGAGCTCAGAGCTCCTTCGCAGCGGGCAGTCAATACTGACTGACAGGTGCCCCAATGGCAGCACTAAGAGCCTCTCCACACCCGTGACTTTAACTGCTAGAGCTCAGAGCTCCTTCGCAGCGGGCAGCCAGGATTGACTGACAGGTGCCCCAAGAGTTTGCCCCGTGGAGGCGGCACAACTCAACGCTAGGCTCTTAGTACTCTCACCTAATGGCCAGGCTTTAGAGCCACAACGGCTGAGGTTCTTTAATTGTGTTGGCTGCTTTACAGTAAACCAGAGAAAACAAGTCAGGCTTATGCACAAATGGTTACCAAAATTTGTTAAGCTAGATTCTAATCATGTGGTTACAAAATTGCTAGTGCCTACTTATTTAAATGTAGAGATGTTTTACACACACAAACAAGTTACAAAACTGAAGCCACAATCCCAAAGAAAGAAAACAAAGTATAGAGCTCTATTTCAAAATATGTGTACACTAAAGGTAGGAGATCAGGTGTGGGTGCTTCTTACCCTCCTTGCATCTCTCGATTCCAGCGGTGCCAAGCCAGGATCGGTCACTCAATTCCGCGGAAAGACGAATAAGGGACAAGGCGTAGGGACCCTCTTAGCTGCAGAAGCCTTGGGAGGCTGTCACTTATCTGACCAGCAGATAGATAGTGAAAAGCACTCAAAAATCATGGTGCTGTAGGTCCCCTACTTATACCTCTGTACTCCTTTATTCTCTTTCTCCTTTCTTATGCCAAAATGAGGCTGGTCTGTCTGGGTGACGCCAGCTTTCGCAAGAGTAGTTTACACTTGCAAAGGAGAGAAACAATAAGTTTCGACTACTGGACATTTCTTTTATCAGGGTAAATATTTTCCCACCTAGGATGTTGGTGTGTGTGCATCACGCTATTTAGTAGGGGCTAAGAGCCATGTCTGTCACAGGGCCTCTGCCTGCTGTGAGCTTAATCGTTGTATCTGTTCCCAGAGGCACATTGTAGCAGCACACCTGTGCTTCAAAGGCTGTGCTGGAATATATGTTAAGTGCCCTTTTCCGGCTTCCTCCTGTGTTTCCAGCAATGCTGGTCTGAGGGGGGGGTGGGAGGGCTGGCTGTCTGGCTACATCTATATACAGTTTTAAAATGTACTAACTGGAAAATGCAGTATTTGCCTTTTTTCCTTCCTCTTACAATATTTCTCAATTGGTATATTTTTTTCTCCATTATAGCCAGCTAATGGCATTAAACCAGTATGAGGTCCTAATGCCAGTAAGTCTCTTCCTATTTTAGCTTGATGTCTTTCACATGAGATTAGGGATATATGTGTAAGGCACAGTTTTATTGGACACACACTTGCTTCAAGAGTAATGTAAAGGGCAGGGCCAAAAGTAGAGTGGCTTTAAATTTGCACTTAGATAATTTATAGTATAAGAATGTATACAAATTACCATCATAACATCTTGTCTTGATAGTCATTGCTTTGAGTAAAATTCTTCATATTTTTAGTGTCTAGCTCCCCAGACATAACACAGTTGTGTTAGCTGATTGAAATCCTCCTTTCCTACTCCACTTTTCTTATTCTTTTGACTTCTTAGGTCAGTATCTTGCTTTGACAAGTCAGTGATTCTTTCTTCTTCCTACTAAACAGGGGAAAGAAGTCTTGATGTTGTCAGAGCAATGTAGGTTCTTACCCCTTAAGCCTATACAATTGAGGAAACGTATATTTTGTAATTCATATCTATAATATTGCTATATATAATGTACAGGAAGGTAATTCAGGTCAAATACTTCTATCTCCATTTTAATAGCTTTACATACAGTGCAAAAAATGCAGTCCATAAGGACCCTACAGTATGTGTGCCAATTGCTGTATACATGTGGCTTTCCGTATTACATATAGTAGGGGGGAAAACATATACTGTAGGCATGATCACCCCACACAGATCTGGAAAAACGTTAATAGTAATGGCTACTGTGCTGATCCTGAGGGTCTTATTCAGAAAAAACTCCCATTCTAATAAAATGATTAATGAAGACTGCAGAACTGAGCCCTGCACTCCCAATGTGTATTTGACGGACCCCTTGGACTCCCAACAAGCAATACCTTAGTTCTCACTATATCAGCAGTTCTAAAATGAATTGGGCCATAAGAAAAGCTAACACCCCCCCCTCGCCCCCCGAAATAAAGCAAATGCTGGTGCTTTCTATTCATTGGTAAGCAGACAATCTAATAGCCATGTATCAAGATAGTAATTAAGGTGCCAATACAAACTTGTCTGTGAGTTTGTCCTAATGTGTTGCATTAATAATTAGCTCTAAATTATGCCTTTAGACATTGACTAGCCTTTGCCTTAATAATCATGTGCTTAAGTGTAATGTGTTCGTAGACGTTTGCATTTGGTAGGAAATACCCAGTACTGATATCCCAGCTTACCCTAATACACATTTTATTTCAGAAAGACACACAGGATGGAACATTTTTATTTTTGAATTGATCAGCTATGGTCAGATAAAGAGGTTTTAGTGCACAGGGCCCCATATTTCAGCAGAAATTTCACAAAGATGTTTAACAAGTCCATGCAATCAGAACTTTACTACAAAGCTGCTGCTGCTACTCTGTTCTGAAGTTTGGTAGGGAAGCGTCTTTCTTTTTCTCTAGACTAACTGTTCCTAAACAGTAGCCCACAGCTGAGCGGCGGAGAACCAGCTGAGCAGCGGGGACAGCAGAGCAGCTCACAGCAGGAGTTTGCCTGGGAGTTCGCCTGGAGTGAGCCCAGTGAGGCTTACGTCTTGCAAACTGCTCTGAGGAAGCTCATAGTAGGAAGGTGATATGGAAGGGGGGGGTTCAGCTGTTGTGACCTGCACTGGATGTGCCATGTTTGTCTTTCTTCCACAGGACAGAAGCGACTTTGTCTGTACAAAGTGCAAGCTGGTCTCCATATTGGAAGAGAAGATTGAAGGTCTGGAGCAACAGATAACAACCCTGCGTTGCATACGAGAAACTGAGGATTTTCTGGACAAAACTCAGGATAGGCTTCTAGGGGCACAAAGCTCTAAAGATATAGAGCAGGTTGCACAGAGGAGCCAAGAGGCCAGTGAAGAAGCTTGGCAACATGTGACCTCCAGAAGAGGTAAGCGGAATGTCCGGGTTCCAGTAACACAGACACAGGTAACTAACCGCTTTCATGTTCTCTCCACAGGTATCGTTGCGGAGAGTGGACCAGATGATATGTCTGGGGCGAGAAAGCAGAAGGAGACTCCGCTGGTTGGAAGGCATGAGATGCGCTGTCCTGAGGTTGGGAGTTCCACGACCACCACTCCCAAGAGGAGAAGGCGGGTGGTGGTGGTCGGGGACTCTCTCCTCCGGGGGACTGAGTCATCTATCTGCCGCCCTGACCGGGAAAACCGAGAAGTCTGCTGCTTGCCGGGGGCTAAGATTCGCGATGTGACGGAGAGACTGCCGAGACTCATCAAGCCCTCGGATCGCTACCCCTTCCTGCTTCTCCACGTGGGCACCAATGATACTGCCAAGAATGACCTTGAGCGGATCACTGCGGACTATGTGGCTCTAGGAAGAAGGATAAAGGAGTTGGAGGCGCAAGTGGTGTTCTCGTCCATCCTCCCCGTGGAAGGAAAAGGCCTAGGTAGGGAGCGTCGAATCGTGGAAGTCAACGAATGGCTACGCAGGTGGTGTCGGAGAGAAGGCTTTGGATTCTTCGACCATGGGATGGTGTTCCAAGAAGGAGTGCTAGGCAGAGACGGGCTCCACTTAACGAAGAGAGGGAAGAGCATCTTCGCGAGCAGGCTGGCTAACCTAGTGAGGAGAGCTTTAAACTAGGTTCACCGGGGGAAGGAGACCAAAGCCCTGAGGTAAGTGGGAAAGCGGGATACCAGGAGGAAGCACAGGCAGGAATGTCTGTGAGGGGAGGGCTCCTGCCTCATACTGGGAATGAGGGGCGATCAACAGGTTATCTCAAGTGCTTATATACAAATGCACAAAGCCTTGGAAACAAGCAGGGAGAACTGGAGGTCCTGGTGATGTCAAAGAACTATGACGTGATCGGAATAACAGAGACTTGGTGGGATAACTCACATGACTGGAGTACTGTCATGGATGGTTATAAACTGTTCAGGAAGGACAGGCAGGGCAGAAAAGGTGGGGGAGTAGCACTGTATGTAAGGGAGCAGTATGACTGCTCAGAGCTCCGGTACGAAACTGCAGAAAAACCTGAGTGTCTCTGGATTAAGTTTAGAAGTGTGTGCAACAAGAGTGATGTAGTGGTGGGAGTCTGCTATAGACCACCGGACCAGAGGGATGAGGTAGATGAGGCTTTCTTCCGGCAGCTCACGGAAGCTACTGGATCGCATGCCCTGATTCTCATGGGTGACTTTAATTTTCCTGATATCTGCTGGGAGAGCAATACAGCGGTGCATAGACAATCCAGGAAGATTTTGGAAAGCGTAGGGGACAATTTCCTGGCGCAAGTGCTAGAGGAGCCAACTAGGGGGGGCGCTTTTCTTGACCTGCTGCTCACAAACCGGGTAGAATTAGTGGGGGAAGCAAAAGTGGATGGGAATCTGGGAGGCAGTGACCATGAGTTGGTTGAGTTCAGGATCCTGACACAGGGAAGAAAGGTAAGCAGCACGATACGGACTCTGGACTTCAGGAAAGCAGACTTCGACTCCCTCAGAGAACGGATGGCCAGGATCCCCTGGGGGACTAACTTGAAGGGGAAAGGAGTCCAGGAGAGCTGGCTGTATTTCAAGGAATCCCTGTTGAGGTTACAGGGACAAACCATCCCGATGAGTCGAAAGAATAGTAAATATGGCAGGCGACCAGCTTGGCTTAATGGTGAAATCTTAGCGGATCTTAAACATAAAAAAGAAGCTTACAAGAAGTGGAAGGTTGGACATATGACCAGGGAAGAGTATAAAAATATTGCTCGGGCATGTAGGAATGTTATCAGGAGGGCCAAATCGCACCTGGAGCTGCAGCTAGCCAGAGATGTCAAGAGTAACAAGAAGGGTTTCTTCAGGTATGTTGGCAACAAGAAGAAAGCCAAGGAATGTGTGGGCCCCTTAGTGAATGAGGGAGGCAAACTAGTGACAGAGGATGTGGAAAAAGCTAATGTACTCAATGCTTTTTTTGCCTCTGTTTTCACTAACAAGGTCAGCTCCCAGACTGCTACGCTGGGCATCACAAAATGGGGAAGAGATGGCCAGCCCTCTGTGGAGATAGAGGTGGTTAGGGACTATTTAGAAAAGCTGGACGTGCACAAGTCCATGGGGCCGGACGAGTTGCATCCGAGAGTGCTGAAGGAACTGGCGGCTGTGATTGCAGAGCCATTGGCCATTATCTTTGAAAACTCGTGGCGAACCGGGGAAGTCCCGGATGACTGGAAAAAGGCTAATGTAGTGCCAATCTTTAAAAAAGGGAAGAAGGAGGATCCTGGGAACTACAGGCCAGTCAGCCTCACTTCAGTCCCTGGAAAAATCATGGAGCAGGTCCTCAAAGAATCAATCCTGAAGCACTTGCATGAGAGGAAAGTGATCAGGAACAGCCAGCATGGATTCACCAAGGGAAGGTCATGCCTGACTAATCTAGTCGCCTTCTATGATGAGATTACTGGTTCTGTGGATGAAGGGAAAGCAGTGGATGTATTGTTTCTTGACTTTAGCAAAGCTTTTGACACGGTCTCCCACAGTATTCTTGTCAGCAAGTTAAGGAAGTATGGGCTGGATGAATGCACTACAAGGTGGGTAGAAAGCTGGCTAGATTGTCGGGCTCAACGGGTAGTTATCAATGGCTCCATGTCTAGTTGGCAGCCGGTATCAAGTGGAGTGCCCCAAGGGTCGGTCCTGGGGCCGGTTTTGTTCAATATCTTCATAAATGATCTGGAGGATGGTGTGGATTGCACTCTCAGCAAATTTGCGGATGATACTAAACTGGGAGGAGTGATAGATACGCTGGAGGGGAGGGATAGGATACAGAAGGACCTAGACAAATTGGAGGATTGGGCCAAAAGAAATCTGATGAGGTTCAATAAGGATAAGTGCAGGGTCCTGCACTTAGGACGGAAGAACCCAATGCATAGCTACAGACTAGGGACCGAATGGCTAGGCAGCAGTTCTGCGGAAAAGGACCTAGGGGTGACAGTGGACGAGAAGCTGGATATGAGTCAGCAGTGTGCCCTTGTTGCCAAGAAGGCCAATGGCATTTTGGGATGTATAAGTAGGGGCATAGCGAGCAGATCGAGGGACGTGATCGTTCCCCTCTATTCGACATTGGTGAGGCCTCATCTGGAGTACTGTGTCCAGTTTTGGGCCCCACACTTCAAGAAGGATGTGGAGAAATTGGAGAGAGTCCAGCGAAGGGCAACAAAAATGATTAGGGGTCTGGAACACATGAGTTATGAGGAGAGGCTGAGGGAGCTGGGATTGTTTAGCCTGCAGAAGAGAAGAATGAGGGGGGATTTGATAGCTGCTTTCAACTACCTGAAAGGGGGTTCCAAAGAGGATGGCTCTAGACTGTTCTCAATGGTATCAGATGACAGAACGAGGAGTAATGGTCTCAAGCTGCAGTGGGGGAGGTTTAGATTGGATATTAGGAAAAACTTTTTCACTAAGAGGGTGGTGAAACACTGGAATGCGTTACCTAGGGAGGTGGTAGAATCTCCTTCCTTAGAGGTTTTTAAGGTCAGGTTTGACAAAGCCCTGGCTGGGATGATTTAACTGGGAATTGGTCCTGCTTCGAGCAGGGGGTTGGACTAGATGACCTTCTGGGGTCCCTTCCAACCCTTATATTCTATGATTCTATGACTGCTCATGTGGTGTTGCTTTCCTCATTTCTCGATGCTATTCCTTCTAAAAGAAGCTTAAAATAAATTCATTATTTTTGTAACGTTATCTTTACATATTAGAAATCCCTGTCATTTGTACAGAGAATTTTCCATTCAGTGATCTCTATTAATGTGGTCCACTCTACGAACAAAAGTTTTAAAACCAGTTTCAAATATGGCCCAAGCCCCTGGATGCCAAATATTACCATGTGTAAGCTGTTTCATGAATCAAAACCAAAGTGAAATGAGCTGGTGATCTCAGTCTGTTTCTTTGGTGAAGGGCCTAACCAGGACACCTCACTCAGGCCTTGGCTGATGGGTTAATGGAGACCATCTGATCTGCAGCAGTGTTTGGGACTGAGATACATTGATGGCAGTGTGAGGAAGCTTGTGTGGTTGGTGCCTATTCTATGGAGAAAGGGTGTGTTTCAGTTCACAGCCCTGTCAATGCCACTTACGTTGTGGATGCACTAATTTCATTTTTAAAGACAGATTATTTTATAAAAGTCCAAATAAAAATGGTGTATTCTAAAATATGTAGTGTGTGTAAGCTATTTGGTATCGGGAATGTGTGTTTGTACAGCATCTGGCATACTGGAACTATGCTATTGACAGGCCTAGAAGGTACAATTGTAATATCAATCCATATGAAATCAACCTGAAATATTTTAACATTCTAAATCTACAATGGTGTAAATTGTAAATACCTAAGGGACGGCACTGTCATAGGCGGCAAGTTATATGGGCCCGTGCTCCACCAATATTCAGGAACATGGACCCAGCTCCACCAGTGTTTGGGCTTATATTTTCAGAGCCGTCCCGGCCATAGGATGGACTGGGGCAACCGCTGCGGGCCCATGCTTTGGGGGGCCCTGCGCTTCAGGGGGATGTGGGGTTCAGGGAGCCCTGGAGGGTTAGCGGGGGCCTGGCACCGGCAGCAGCCAGAGACCCATCCCCAGCCTACGCCGCTCTGCCAAACCTCTTCCTGCCCCTTCTCTGCCCCGCCCCTGCCCCAACACGCTTCTTTCTGGCTTCCTCCCCCGAGCGACTCCGGGCGCTGGCGGGATGGAGCGGAGAGGAGTGGGGTGGGCTGGGGCCGGGTCGCTCGCTGCTAACCCCCCAGGCCACCCTGGACCCCGTATCCCCCTGAAGCAAGGAACCCCTCAAAGCGCGGGGCTTGGGGCGGTTGCCCCAGTCCGTCCTATGGACAGGCGGCTCTGCCTGGACCCGTTCTGGGCACCACCAAAAATTATACAAACCAGGTGCCCATGTGCTTTGGCTATTACACTGAAAAATAAGTATTTACTCGTTGGAAAGGTTTCCCTTTTTCCTAAAGCTAATCTGCTAGTTTGAGCCGGCTTTTAAATTACGCTGCCAGGCTTCCACGTGAACAACTAAAGATGCCCTTCCCTCCCGTGTGCACAGGGCAAGACTCCCGTTCAGGAGGCCGCTGCCCCCAAGGCCTCGCGTCCCTTTAGTGCAAGCCTCATGCCATGCCGCTGAGTGGTCTTATGAGCGGCGCCTCAGCCAGGGGCTGAACTGCAGCCCTCCCTGGCAGGGTGGCGGGTGCCCTACCACCACCATGAACCCGCGCTAGGTGGAGCTAGAGCGAGCGCACGGCCCCGGGGGTCAGCCTCTGCGCAGTATGCGCTGTGCTTTGCCCGCCATTTTGGCTCAAAGGCGCCTTCGCAGGGGGCCAGGGCGCCTCAGGCGCGCCCGTCCGCCCGCTGCCCCGGGCGCTGCGCAGGCTCCAAAGGAGGCCCAGGCGCGTGCTGGGAGCGGCCGCTCACTCGGCGCCCAGCTCCTCCCGCCGCTTTGCGAGAATGACCAATCAGAAGATAGAGCCGTTCTCCTGCCAGCCAATGGGGGTGGGTCGCGCCGTGCGCTCCCGGACCGAGGCTGTGAAGAACGGGCGGCCGCGCGCCGCCGCGGGGGGGCGAAGGGATCGTTAAGTTGGACGTTTGAGGCAAGCGAGGCCGCTCGTCCCGTGCGGGCCAGTGTATTGCCCCTCCCCCAGGTCTGTGCACGCGCCATTCGGTGCCTGTCCCCTGCTCCCCCCCCCCCCGAGCGCCCCTCCTCGGGTGTGGGCCCTTCGGCGCCTGTCCCCCCCTTCCCTCAGAGCGCCCCTCGGTGCCTGTCCTCTCCCCCCCCCACCGAGCGCCCCTCCTCGGGTGTGGGCCCTTCAGCGCCTGTCCCCCCCCTTTCCCCCGAGCGCCCCTCGGTGCCTGTCCTCTCCCCCCCCCGGAGCGCCCCTCCTCGGGTGTGGGCCCTTCGGCGCCTGTCCCCCCCTTCCCTCAGAGCGCCCCTCGGTGCCTGTCCTCTCCCCCCCCCCGAGCGCCCCTCCTCGGGTGTGGGCCCTTCGGTGCCTGTCCCCCCCCTTCCCTCAGAGCGCCCCTCTGTGCCTGTCCTCTCCTCCCCCCCCCCCCCCGAGCGCCCCTCCTCGGGTGTGGGCCCTTCGGTGCCTGTCCCCCCCCTTCCCTCAGAGCGCCCCTCTGTGCCTGTCCTTCCCCCTCCCCGAGCGCCCCTCCTCGGGTGTGGGCCCTTCAGCGCCTGTCCCCCCCCTTCCCCCAGAGCGCCCCTCTGTGCCTGTCCTTCCCCCCCCCCGAGCGCCCCTCCTCGGGTGTGGGCCCTTCAGCGCCTGTCCCCCCCCCCTTCCCCCAGAGCGCCCCTCGGTGCCTGTCCTCTCCTCTCCCCCCCTCCCCGAGCGCCCCTCCTCGGGTGTGGGCCCTTCAGCGCCTGTCCCCCCCTTCCCCCAGAGCGCCCCTCTGTGCCTGTCCTCTCCTCCCCCCCCCCCGAGTGTCCCTCCTCGGGTGTGGGCCCTTCGTCACCTATTCCTCCCCCTTTCCCCAGATCGCCCCTCGGTGCCTGTCCTCTCCTCTCCCCCCCCCCGAGCGCCCCTCCTCGGGTGTGGGCCCTTCGGCGCCTGTCCCCCCCCTTCCCTCAGAGCTCCCCTCGGTGCCTGTCCTCTCCCCCCCCCCCCCGAGCGCCCCTCCTCGGGTGTGGGCCCTTCAGCGCCTGTCCCCCCCCTTCCCTCAGAGCGCCCCTCGGTGCCTGTCCTCTCCCCCCCGAGCGCCCCTCCTCGGGTGTGGGCCCTTCGATGCCTGTCTCCCCCCACCCCCACCCCCCGTGCCCTGGCTGTAGCACCCCTCCTTGGGTGTGCCCCCCAGCGCCTGTCCTGGAGCCTGTGCCCTCTGTCCTGGAGTTCCTCTTCTCGGGCCTGCTGCACCTGCTCCTTGGTCTGTGCTGGCCCCCTGGTGTGCCCCTCCCCCAGAGTACCCCTTCTGCCTCATGCGGCCTCCCCCTGTCTCTTCTTCCGCCGCTGCCTCCTGCCAGAAGTTGGGACTGGGCCACGGGAGGGTCACTCGGTGATGACCTGTTCTGTTCATTTTCTCTGGGGCCCCTAGCATTGGCCACTTTCGGAAGGGAGGATACTGGGCTAGATGGTCTGACCGCTCTTATGTTCTCCCCCTGTTTATGCCCCCCCCCATACCCACTCCTGCAACATGTGCTTCCAGGGGTAGGTTGCTTGTCTGCAAATCGGGAGAGTGGTGTTCAGTTCCCAGATCTGCGACTGGCTTCCTGTGTAACCTTGACAAGTCACAAACTCAGCAGGGTCTACTACACGATAGAGTTAGGTCAGCGTAAGGCAGCTTACATCAGCCTAACTGTAAGCGTCTACACTGAGGGCTTGTTTTCACAACCAAGAAGATCGAAGCTGCTGCAGTCAATGCAGCAGGTGTTGATTTTGCTAGTCTAGTGAAGACCCGATAAATGAATGGCAGAGCGCACTCCGGTACTCCAGCTCCCTAAGAAGAGCAAGGGAAGTCTGCCAGAGAGTGTCTCCTGTCAACACAGTGCAGTGAAGACACCCCGAAGTCAATCTACGCCGCATCGACTCCAGCTAGGTTATTCACGTAGGTGGAGTAGTGTAAATTAGGTCAACTTACCCCAATAGTGAAGACAAGCCTTAAAATGTTACTCCCAACTATGTAATTCACTTACTACACCAAGTTAACTCCACCTTGGTCGATGTAGTTAGGTCAATACAGCGTAGACACTGTGTTGCTTACACTGACTATTGCTGTCTTTCAGAAGTGTCCCACAATGCCCCACACTGACAGTTAATTGGGTGCAAGCAGTCCTGGTGGGGATGAACCCCAGTGATACATGGAGCTTAGTTGGACATGCAAAAGCAATTTACTGTGGTGGCTGTAGGTTGACGTAACTTAGATTGACTTAATTTTGTAATGTAGACTTTCTTTGTGTGCCTTTCTTCCCAGTCTTTTCATTGGGGATAACAGCATTGCCTACCTTGGGGATACATACATTAAAGCTTCTGAGATGCTCAGGTACTCCAAAAATGGGCTGTGTAAGACCTTAAGCTAGATAAATGCGCAACAGTGGCATTTTTGCCCCTCTCAGCACTCATAATGAATATCCTTTTATTTCAGTTAAATAATCTAATTTGGACCCGAAACCTAAGCAAGTGGCTGAGTGTGACTGGGCCCCCCGTTACAGTCAGTGGGGCTCCACACCTAATACATTTTTGGATTAAGGTCTAAATTACATTTCTTAATTAAATTAATAAATATGTTCCTGTTTGTAAAATAATTGTTTTGAGACAAATATTTGGAGAATCTCAATCTTCAAAATTAAATCTCTTTGGAGTTAATAACTGTTAAACAGCACTATGAAACACTAAACATTACTGTAACTAGGACATATTGAACAGCTTGTTGAAACAGCGGGGATGATGTGAATGTCATATGTAGAAAGCTGAGTGGACTGAATTTAGGAAGCATGAAGTAAGATGGGCACTTCTGATTTCTTTGATTATGTAGAAAAGTTGTGCATTGTATGCTTCAGATTAATTGCGGTTTTGTTGCTTGGGTTTTCAGCTTTTTGTTTGTTGAGGGGGGGGCGGTTTGCTGCACACATCAGAGCTATCCAGTGTCTTGTACATTACTCATTTAAAAAAAAACAACTTCGGGAGTATTAAGAGATTTCTTTAAACATCTGGAAAACTTGCAGTTCTCTGGAAGTGCAGTGGGGGACTAAATGTATTGTTAAGCACATACATAGTATTTACGTATGTTAAAAAGGTTTCCATGTCAGAAGGAGAGACTTTCTGACAGTTGCCATTTAGATTTTCCCAAATATTCCAAATATCAGATTTTTCAAAACTTTTTGAGTTGCCTTTTCCCTGTGTTTTTCAGAAGGGCTTGATAGAAGGTCTTATATCTAAAGGCAACACTGTCCACAGCATAAAATATTGGAAATGGGTAGTTAGACCTTGATCCTGTGATTCACTCTACACAGGCAGACTGCTCCGCCCATGTGGAGCTTCACTGAAATCAGTTGGTCTGTCCACTCAACAAGTAGCAGGATCATGGTCTTAATATTGGTATGTTTGAAACACCAGTATGTTATGGGCACCACAGAACTTTTAATTCATAGGAGCAATTTAGCACATGGCAGGTGAAAGCATTGTAGATTTACATCCCCGTTTACCATGCACGTAGTCTCCGTGTTAGGCACGTCCTAAGGCAGATTCTTCTTCATGGATCTTTTCCTGTATTTTCAGATGTCTTTTTCCATCCTGAACCTCTGCAGTTGCTGCAACAAATGTATAGTCATCAAAGTAGCGAGCAGGGATCTAGCCTTCTGAGACTCAACAGCTGATGTTGCAGCACAGGTTTTCAGAGGATTAAGTAATAGAAAGACATTTCCCTCTTCCATTTTTACATTATCACTGCTATACTGGTAGCTCAGATTTAATTTAAGGCTTGGATTTTCATTTGAAATATATTCTAGTGTACATTTGCATGTTCACATAATATTTGAACATATTAGTTTGCTAGTTATGTAGTGAGTTAGTAGAAAACACTGAAATTCAAAGTAATATTTTTTTTAAATCTCAGAGATAAATTCGCTTTTTTGTAGATCCCATTAATGCAGGATGAGAGATTTGCCTTCAAATCCTGCTTTTTTGTGTTAATCTTTTAAATTTGATTTTGCGTTACTGTCCTGAGGATGGGGGAAATAATTTATTTTCCATTCCTATGATTTTACTGTTTCCAGTGTGCTAGTCAGAAAAGCCTGAAGTATTAGAATTGGTAGATATTACCTACTAGTCCTTACCTGTAAATTTAACTAAGCCCTAAAATTAAGACATTAAAGTTGATGGACAAAATTTAACAGTTTTGTGAGTGGGTAATAAGTTGTACTCCTGTTTAAAATGCGCTGAATTGGGGCCATTATGTTCAAGGTGGCTGAGAAATGATTGCATTGGAAAACATAACACAGAATTTCATGACTTTCCATATTTAAAATCTCGACCATAACATTACGTTAATGAAGTTCTCTGAATTTATTGTGTAAATATTTCATATTGAAATGAGCTAATGGGTGGGCGATCAAACGGATTGAGCAGTATGAAGTTTGCTATTTGCCTTATGCATTTATCAGACGAGGTCTCTCTGATAGTTGATTGAAAATACAGAAGATGAATACAATAGATTAATATACGAAAAAAGAAAAATGGTCAGAAATCCCACCAAAATGTTTGTTGATAATGCTGTTAATTTTCCAATGGATGCATCATATAGAGTAAAAAGGAACGTGTGGCATCATTTGTGTGCTCAAGTTTCTGTATTTGGGTAGTGGTTGTATTTCTTGGGGAATAACAGTTACCAATAACAGCCTTACTTTAGTAAGCAAAATATATTCATTATTTCCTTAGGAAATAGATAGTACTGAAGAAATGATATCATACAGTGAACAAAAAATCAGTAAGATGGAGAAATAGATAGCCTTTGTCAGTGCAGAAATCTGCCCACACCTTTTCCCTTTGCCACCTCAGTTGTCAGATACTATACCCTTTCTTGTTTTTTGTGTCAAAGCTGGATGTTTCTAATTACTAGATATTAACAATGATGTTTTACTCCCATAAACATGTAAATGAGCAAGAAGTAATATGGTGCAAGTTTGAGTAGAACATGGGAGTTTTGTGACTGAGTTTCTTTAATCCAGTGTTTTTAACTTTACTAAATTTTACTAATTTTTTGTTTGCATTTCAGGATTCATTGTGCATATAGCTGTTTTTGGCATACTGTCACCAGGTCACACGTGTGGACTAAATGCCACAAATCTTAAATCATGTCATGTCCATCTTATTTTAATGAAATTTCACCAATAGTGCCGGTGTTGTCTGTAAGGCCTGCTATTTCTGAGGGAATCACTTACTCAGCACCCCCTTTATATTTTCATCCGGGAACAACTGCTCAGTTCGCTATATTTGAACCACTCTCCAATCCTCTGATATCAAACCCCTATGTATTATTGCCCTCTGTCCAACCAGTTGCTCTTACTCCTGGGGCAACGAGATGTCATTACTGGAGAACTAGTACTACTGCAATGAATGCTTCTGGAATACATGTTCTAGAGAATCATAATACTTTTTCTAAAACTCCAGGTGAGTTAGTTCTGCTTTCATTAGGTTAGTAATATCTCTATACAGTAGTGTTTTGAGAATCTCCATAAAAGCAAACATGTTATATTCAAAACCTGTTTAAGGCAATATGAAATATATTGTGGGATTTTATAATAAATATATTATTGTAACCAGAAATCAGTTCCCTGTGCATGAACTGCATGCAGGATTGGGACCACATTAGGAAAAATCTTTTTTTCTATGCTGCAAAATAACTGTTTATGTAGTACATATTAAATATACGGTATTTGAGATTGGCAAATCAGACAAGACAAAAAAAGTACGTCAGTTAGCTGCCACTCTGACAAGTGAAACGATACCATATTTGAAATATTAATATTTTATTTCTCTTTTGAAAAAGTATTTTTAGGCTTCATGCTAAAGATCAACATTTATAGCATTACATGAGTATAGATACAAATGTCAAGAATCCATAACTTGAAGTTGTATGGAAGAATAATTGTTAAAATGAAAGATTAACTGTTCAGTTTTTGGAAAAACTTTACACCTGTCTGTGTACTGCAATATGCTTTGCTTTGATCTGCCAAAATCAGCTGAGTTGCTTCTGATATTGGTTCTTGGGATAAAACTTTTTAGGACTGTCAGCAGGGTATTTTCTGTAGAGGAGAAATGCACTTCTTTTGGCAGTTTTAGACCCAGAGATTGGCTGCAGGACACAATGCAGTCTCCTTTGTCTGGGGAGCCTTTAACTGAGGCTTTGAATTAAGATATGATATTGTAGGGAATCAATTCTTTGAGTAAAAGAAATGTAAATTTTACCATGAAAATGGTGGGGCGTGGCTATCCTGTGCAGTTGGTATTGCTTTCATTTTGTATTTTTAAAAAAATTGTTAGGAGCCCAGTTGCTGTGATAGTGTCTTGTTTCAATAAAATCAAATTGAAGTTAATGGTGTTTACAAATAACTGAGTTAAATGGATACTGTTACAGACTCATAATGTTTTCCTGGACTTTCTGGTCTTGTCTTATAAGTGAGTTACACTATTTGAATTTTTTCACATGCAGTAAAATTAGATTGGACTTTTGGCTCATATGTTGTGAAATTGAGGTTAATTGGGTAGATAGATTAAATCTGGAATGTATATAAAATTACCACAGCAAGATAAAAGTTGACATGGCACTTCCATTCTATATCTCTATTTTTACTTGCTTTAGAAATTGAGAAATTTCTCAATTTATAATACTTAGGACTGAAATTTCTTATGCTTTCTTTTAGTTCTGAATGCTAGAAAATCTAATCATTCAGTTTTGAGGTTGTTCTGTCATGAACAAGGGAGAGAACATTTTTAAGCTGTTACAGGTTTTTTTTATTTTAAACCTTTAAACTTGGTCTATATATAATCCTGAATGAGGAATGTATGTGTGATATATGCACACTTGGCAGTGTCTGGGGAAAATCTGGTTTTGTAATAATGATGATCTGGATATTTAAAAACGGAAGAGTGGTCATGTAGTTAGGAACTTCGCTTGAGAGATCCAGGTTTGTTTCCCTGATCTGCCACAGACTTCCTGTGTACCTTTGGACGAGTCACTTAGGGCTTGTCTACAGGAATGTTTCGTTCAGGGCAAGCTGGAGTGTGAATCTACCCCATACTAGCCTGCCATGGACTAAATGTAAATGACACCCTGCTCATGTGTATTAACAGTTTGTTAAAGCACTTTGGTCAGTTCTGTTTCAAAGAGAATGGAGTCAAAACATATTAACAAACGGTTAATGTTTCTCAGCAAGATACACATGGACAGTTAACCTGATGCAGGATAAGGTGCAGAGTAGATTCACATCCCAGCTTGCCATGAACTAATTGTTCATGTAGACAAGTCTTTAGTTTCTCTGTGCTTCAGTTTCCCATCTTAAAATGGAATAATAGTACTTCCTTACCTCGCAGAACTGATGAGAGGAAAAATACATTCAAGACTATGATGTACTCAGATGTTATGATAATGCAATCCATGTAAGTATCTTATACAGATAAAATAGGGTGCAGAGCATCTTTGTATGTGTCTACTAATCAGGATCTTTTACTTAGGCTATGTCTACACTGGCAACTGAATGACAAAACATTTGTCTTTCAGAGGTGTTAAAACACACACAGGTTTCAGAGTAACAGCCGTGTTAGTCTGTATTCGCAAAAAGAAAAGGAGTACTTGTGGCACCTTAGAGACTGACCAATTTATTTGAGCATAAGCTTTCGTGAGCTACAGCTCACTTCATCGGATGCATCGCCTTGATTATCATGCACATTGTAGGGAGAGTGGTCACTTTGGGTGAACTATTACCAGCAGGAGAGTGAGTTTGTGTGTGTGGTTTTTGGAAAAAGGGGGGGGGGGTGAGAACCTGGATTTGTGCTGGAAATGGCCCACCTTGATTATGATACACATTGTAAAGAGAGTGGTCCCTTTGGATGGGCTATTACCAGCAGGAGAGTGAGTTTGTGTGTGTGCGGGGGGGGGGGAGGGTGAGAAAACCTGGATTTGTGCTGGAAATGGCCCAACTTGATTATCATACACATTGTAAGGAGAGTGATCACTTTAGATAAGCTATTACCAGCAGGAGAGTGGGGTGGGAGGAGGTATTGTTTCATGGTCTCTGTGTATATAATGTCTTCTGCAGTTTCCACAGTATGCATCTGATGAAGTGAGCTGTAGCTCACGAAAGCTTATGCTCAAATAAATTGGTTAGTCTCTAAGGTGCCACAAGTACTCCTTTTCTTTTTTTGAAAACACACACACACATCCTGAAAGAAACAAGTTTTGCCAACGACAGGCGCCGCTCCTGCCGTTGGGGGTGGAAGATTTTTGTTGGCAGGAGAGCTGACAAACAGCAGCTACACTGTGTGCCTTTTAGCCGCATGGCTGTAGTGACACAGCTGTGTTACTAAAAGATGCGAAGTGTAGACCTAGCTTAGAGTGCATATAGCTCAGCATCACCTTGATGCTGCAATAGTTACTGTCCTTCAGTCTTCAACTTGTACGTATGTACCAGTTTATAAAATTTTTAACTGATTTCCTAGAAATTCAAATTATATTGTAGATGTACTGTTGCATCCTGGGATGAGTAAATTATTGAAGTGATAGCTACAAATGAAGGAGCAGTGTTTGAAAGTAGATGGCCTTACTGGTCAAATAGGCCTAATCTTATTTGATTTTACCCTTTAAGAATATTATGACATTGGATAGATGATGTGTAAGTTAGAGTATCACCCTTCCTGGAGTTTGTGCTTTATTTCTTGGTTGGAGTTTGAAAACTCCATTCCACTGTGACAATTTCCACATAATTTACGCTTTCATTAAATAAAGTTTGTAGCCATTATAGTTGCTATGGTAACCCTACAAATATTAACCTAATGTAAATTTGTGTAGTGCTGAGTTCCTGAATCTGAAGACATCTCTGGTGTTTTTGTCATTGCTTATGGCTTTCATAGAATATCAGGGTTGGAGGGGCCTCAGGAGGTCATATAGTCCAACCCTGAGCAGCAGCAACTAAAATTAACAACTTTAGTCAGTTTGACTTAAGCTACTCGGAATCCTCTATGTAGTAGTGAAATGGTCAATCATTTCAGTTTCATTCTTGTTGTATGTGAAAGCTAAGCACTGCAGCCAAAGCATGTAAGCTGTTGTCGCTGGACCACTTGGTGACCTTCCTCTTCTTTCCTCCAACCCCTCCTCATTCACCTGATGGGTATAGCTCTCTGCTTACTAGATGTCTAGTAAAATCTCAAATCCGTTTCTTGATACAATGGCTGTTCTTAATGCTACAGAATAATTTTTTTAAACAGGACTTTATTTTGAAATGGCTTGTTTTGCTGGCTTGGTTTTTGTCTGGTGTTATAAAAACACCTTGTGGCGAGAGCCCTGCATGGATACAAATTTATATGCGCGGATGCGGATATCCACAGATAGAAATCGGTATCTGCTGAACTGCACGGCTCTCCCGGGAACCGCAGCAGCGAAAGGAGCAGAAAGTGGGGCCGCCACTCCCAGTGCCCTGGGTTGGAAGCTCCTCCGGCTGTACCGCCCCTAGCCCTGTCCTCTGGTGAGGCTTTACAGACCCCAGACAGGTGACACAGCTGCGTGGAAGGACTGGGGGCCAGGCTGGGGGCGGTACAGATGCCCTGGAGGAGCTGCTGGCTCGGGGCACTGGCTCCCAGGAGCGGCGGCCCCAAGTTCTGCTTCTTTCACCATTGCGGTTCCTGAGAGAGCCCTGCGGTTCAGTGGATACCAATTTATTTCCACGCAGGGCTCTACTTCTAGCCTAGTAGTAATTTGCAGTACTACTAGAAGAATCGAGTTTGATTTCTGCTCCTTTCTTTGCTCTTAGAGGGCACAAGTAAAAAGAAAAACTCACTAGCCTAGTGTCACTAGGACTTGTGGCACCTTAGAGACTAACAAATTTATTTGAGCATAAGCTTTCGTGAGTGAGCGGTAGCTCACAAAAGCTTATGCTCAAATAAATTTGTTAGTCTCGAATGTGCCACAAGTCCTCCTTTTCTTTTTGCGGATACAGACTAACATGGCTGCTACTCTGAAACCTGTCACTAGCCCATAGTAACACCATGATAAGTTGTGTGTAAAACCACAAAAAGAGGAAATTCTAATAAAACCAGTTTGTAAATGCAATAATCCATGTTTATGTTGAGATTTTTAACTACACAGAAATCAGGAAATTCAAACTTAATGTTTTCACCAAAAAAATTAAAGCACAACTGAAGTGATTAGTTTAAAAAAAAAAAAAAGCTATCCAAATAACAGTTCACTAAATAAAAATATGTACATCTGCAAAGCTTGTTATAATAATTACCTATCACTGTTTCATTGTTTGTTCAGTGTTAAGGCTGTTTTCTTTATCAGTTAGAGGTAGCGTCTTTAATTCCCAGCAGAGGGAAACTTAGAAGGGAATGGATTTTGTTTCCCATTAGAAAGCATTGTTGTTAGAAAGTTTCCAAACTATTACTTTCTCTGAAGTTACTGTTTGTGCAGGATTTTTACTCTTGAGTCTCAGTGAACTTTTGCAAAAAGGGTAGAACTTAAGCTTTTTGGCCCCGAAGGTAGTGCATGACATTCTCCTCAGGGCACCCAGAATCATATGCCACTGTGTTACTACTTTGCCTCAGCAAGAGTGAGCTTTGCTGGAGCTTAAACTGTGTGTTAACTCACTGCCACACCAGCAAACTCCTTGAGACTCTACCAGTCTTAACCTTACCTTTCAGGTAATAATCAGTGAACGCAAGTTCCGCAGAGATGTCTACCTGCAGTGTCTGGTCCCTCTCCCTCAGCACTCATAAATTAAGTTTATTGCCTCCAAAGAGACAGTGCACACCACAGTGTGTCGGTTTTGCTGAGGTCCCACACTTGACTTTAATATACAGCAATGAGATGGTTTTGTAATAAAACAAGAATAAGTTTATTAATAAAGAACACAGATTTAAGTGATACCAAGCAAGAATAAAAAAGAGAGAAAAGATTACAAAGAAAAAACACACCTTCAAGTGACTGAAATGTAATCCTAACAATCTATATCTTTGCCTAAAACAGTTTCTCTCTTACATCAAGCTATCAGCAACTCCAGCCCTTCCAATACAAGGATCTGCTTTTCACAGAATTAGAAGGTGCTATCCCTTTGTCCCTTACGTGATGGATAACCAGAATGTCTTTTTGCTCCCCTTATATGTCCCAAAGTCTTTGCCTCAAGAGTCAGGAAGACCTCTTGGGGTTCAAGCTGGGGCGTGTCTCCAGGTGTGCTCGCCAAGCTGTTTACTCTGCTGCTTGTTAGCTGGATTGCTTTGTTTACCTTGTATGTAAATGTACTACTTTAATTGTCATTTGTAATCAAGCCTGGCATACCCGTAAATCCACATTCCATTGTCTAGGGCAGGCTTGTTTGTTATTGCCTCCAAAATGTATTTCTAGCACGCATACATAACTTTTTATACACCGCTCTTACGATATTCTTGACCAGCATACCAGTTTTAATAGGATACCATACAAGACACTGTTTGGCTAAATATTCTGACAGCAGTATGTTGTGTGCTCTTTGCCAGTGGGCATAAAGGGGTTCTTAGAGATGTGAGTCAGCTACCACTTCCCCACTCATTGTTAATCAGGCACTTGCTGAACTTCCAGTTGTTGTCCAGTAAAACGGTTCTTTTTTGACATAATTCAGCAAAGTAACTCCCCACAGGAGCATTTCTTCAGCTCCCACACCAATTCTATATCCCTTGATTCCATCGCTGTGTGGAACTTGCTTTTCAGCACTCCTTTGCATTTGTTTAGCACTTCTGTGCTTTGTGTCATAAGGCCTTGATTTCTTGCCTCGAGGTCCTCGGTCCTTTTGTTTTGGTGTTCGTGCCATGTCACCTTTTGTTTTACCTCTGAACTTTAGGGATTCCTTCAGTATTTCTTCATGAGGTTTATGTGATTTGCCTCAAGACCTTGGTTTCTTTTTGGGATCGTAGCCTTTTTTGTCTGGGTTTTTGACATTTTTGTCTTGAAGCCTTATTTTGTTACTTTGCGCTTGAGGATGCTTTCCTTGAGTCATCAGCATTTGGCTGTGACACTCTAGCTCCTGTGAAGCTAAACAATAACGATGAAATACAATTATAGAAGTGTAAAACTGCAGAACTATATAAGACATGTTGATCCGAACTACTCTTTTGTGCCTTTTTTTCTTTCATGCCTTTCCAGTTCCTAATGGACAACAAAAGTGTCTTCCTAAAGACATCCATAGTCAATAGCATTTTCAGCAAATAGGGAGCATGCCAATATGAATTCTTTTGTTTCAAAGGATAATGTCCTCTGATCTGTTTGAACCCAATCAAAATCCTAGGTATTTTTCATCAGTGAGAGCCATGACTTCCTGTATAAAGTTCCACCAATCTCTCTTCTTCCTTTAATCTTCAGGAAGTTGATGCAGGACAGAGCTCACATTCTCATAACTTTATCTTTTGCTTACCAATTCTGGTATTTAGATTCACTTGCTGTGACAAGTGGACTTTCCATTTTCCTTGCTGTTATCTTCAGAGCTTGTTTCAGAACTTAGGGCCAAATCTGTCTTCTAGATCCAGATTCATTCCTTGTAGCAATATGGATCTTTGCACCTGGGTAAATATACATTTCCAAAGCTCAGATGACGTACAGCAAGTTTGTCATAAGTGTCGTAAGCCATCTATCTGTTAGACAAAATTATAGTTAAAGTGGTTTCCTATTGAGCAAGAAACAGCGATATAGCCACTTTAATCTTGCTCTGTTCCAAGCACACTGGACTATTTAGTGTCTCTTCAAAAGAAGTGTGGGGTGGCTTTTGTCTCTGTTGAGATTAATCCTTTTACTGCAGGAGTTTTTAATCAAGTTCTAAGAAGCTTGTTTTTGTTCATGACACTGTAAATAAATAAACAAAACACCCTAATTACAGAATATCTTCTCTTTGGGTTTGTGCTCCTAACAAGAGACAGGTGAGATTCCCCCTTAGCTCTGAAGATTTTTGGGTTTCTCAAATTCCAGCTTCCCAGGTGAAACTGCCCCCACCACAACACCGTGTACAGGCAGTATGAAGAGAAATTTGGTGTGATGCAGCCAGTGCTCTTGATCTCTGACCACTTTGCAGCAAAGTCTCTGGCTGTTTTTTCCCCTGCCTATTGTATTATTTTATTTTGAGATGTGTTTTGATCTTTTGAGTTGTAATAAGTTGAAATATTTTGATGACTGTATGTTTAAGGAACAAGAAATTACTTGTAATTTTGTTTCTTTGAAGTTAACTTTTCACAGGATTCCCACTTACCTATCCCACCTCCCCTTACAGTTCGGGGTTCCATTCCAAGTTGATGTATTGCTGGTAGGACATTATACCATATCCATCCTTCAAATGAGGAGGTGGCTTTCCATCAGCACTTGCAGGATTCCTGGTTCTTGGGAGACATAGGACTCCACTCTTTCATTTCCATCTGCCTTTTTTTAGACAAGCTCCACTCATTTAAAATAGTTTCTGGGGTATAAGTCGTCTCCTCTGGCACAACTTTACTCCAATACTGTATCAAAACTGTTTGCATGTTATCATGACTTCAGTAATGTACGATGTAAATTTCTCACTGTATACCAATAAAAGAACTGATGGTTCAGCTCAGAAATAAATATTTCATAGAATCATAGAAGATTAGGTTTGGAAGAGACCTCGGGAGGTCATCTAGTCCAACCCCCTGCTCAAAGCAGGTCCAGCCCCAACTAAATCATTCCAGCCAGGGCTTTGTCAAGCCGGGGCCTTAAAAAGTTTTAAGTGTGAGAAAAGTGAGAAGATGGAAAGTTTACTTTGCCTCCTTTGCTTGTGTGATAAGAGAAGGAGCAGTGTTTCATCTAACTGGGTTGTGGGGACATCTGGAATTATATTAGATAAAATGTGTTTTCATTATACTTAAAATAAGTTAAAAATAGCAGATCTTTCTGGGGATTTTTCATGGTCTACCTGATGACTTCTGAGTGAAATTTTCTGTTTTTAGAGAGTATCAGAGGAGTAGCCGTGTTAGTCTGGATCTGTAAAAACAGGCAAAGAGTCCTGTGGCACCTTATAGACTAACAGACGTACTGGAGCATAAGCTTTCGTGGGTGAATACCCACTTGTCAAGGTTCCTCCCCCACTCTGAACTCTAGGGTACAGATGTGGGGACCTGCATGAAAAACCTCCTAAGCTTATCTTTACCAGCTTAGGTCAAAACTTCCCCAAGGTACAAAATATTCCACCCATTGTCCTTGGATTGGCCGCTACCACCACCAAACTAATACTGGTTACTGGGGAAGAGCTGTTTGGACGCGTCCTTCCCCCCAAAATACTTCCCAAAACCTTGCACCCCACTTCCTGGACAAGGTTTGGTAAAAAGCCTCACCAATTTGCCTAGGTGACTACAGACCCAGACCCTTGGATCTTAAGAACAGTGAACAGTCCTCCCAACACTTGCACCCCCCCTTTCCTGGGAAATGTTGGATAAAAAGCCTCACCAATTTGCATAGGTGACCACAGACCCAAATCCTTGGATCTGAGAACAATGAAAAAGCATTCCGTTTTCTTACAAGAAGACTTTTAATAAAAATAGAAGTAAATAGAAATAAAGAAATCCCCCCTGTAAAATCAGGATGGTAGATATCTTGCAGGGTAATTAGATTCAAAAACATAGAGAACCCCTCTAGGCAAAACCTTAAGTTACAAAAAAGATACACAGACAGAAATAGTTATTCTATTCAGCACAATTCTTTTCTCAGCCATTTAAAGAAATCATAATCTAACACATACCTAGCTAGATTACTTACTAAAAGTTCTAAGACTCCATTCCTGGTCTATCCCCGGTAAAGACCAGCATATAGACAGACACAGACCCTTTGTTTCTCTCCCTCCTCCCAGCTTTTGAAAGTATCTTGTCTCCTCATTGGTCATTTTGGTCAGGTGCCAGCGAGGTTACCTTTAGCTTCTTAACCCTTTACAGGTGAGAGGAGCTTTCCCCTGGCCAGGAGGGATTTCAAAGGGGTTTACCCTTCCCTTTATATTTATGACACCACTTGACGAAGTGGGTATTCGCCCATGAAAGCTTATGCTCCAATACGTCTATTAGTCTATAAGGTGCCACAGGACTCTTTGCCTGTTTTTAGGCACCATACAACTCTGACTTTATCACAATATAGTTGATCACAGCATGATACCATTTCTATTTTATCTGACAAAATGTTTTATACATTGACATATTTTTGTGCATTATAATTCATTTTGAACTTCTCTTCTTATTTTTAATCAGGTGAGAAACCAATAAATAAAAACAAGTCGTTGACTTCAAGATTTTATAGTGAAAGTGAATTGGAAGAAACTGTGTTTGAGCTGATTGCTTCTAGTGACAACTCTGATACTTGGACCATGGAACAAAGAGAAAACATCAGTGATAAGAGTAAAACAGGAGTCTTCACTGAGCCATCCTATGCAATAGACAAGTCTGATAAAATTGACTGCGTTGATTCTCTGTCCCGTGAACTTGCAGAGGGTGTCAACTGCTCTGTTTCAGGCCAGGCATATTCCATAAATGTCTCAGAATTAAAGTTTCCAGATGAAAGCTTAGCTTGTTTCAGTTCATCACTAGATGCAGAACTTGAAACTTACAATAAAATAAGAGAGAGGATTTCCAAAGTATATGAAGACAAAAGTGAAGCTGGTATGTTGGGAAAGGTCTGCAACAATATACATTTCAGTTACAAGGAGAGTGACGACAGACACAAGAGTGATGTAGATGAAGACTCACAACTAGAGTATCACAGTGCTGAAGAACAAGATTATTCTGATCAAAATACCTCGTATATGCATTTTGAGCAAATTAAAACTCTAAGGATGCAAAATTCAGAAATTCCGGAGTTGATAGATCCACTTTATGAAGTTGTATGTGATGGAGCCATAGGTGGGCAAAATCCTGTTAGCAAATTAGGTGATGGTTCTTTTGCCTCAGATTATGGTGCTGTTGATGAGTTCTATAATAAAGCAGCTATACCAGAATACTCAAAAACATCTCAGGACTCCATGTCACTGATGGATTACAAAGGCCTGAAATATGAAAATCATGAGGAGGAACAAACTGATGATACATATCATAGTATACTTGGTGAAAATTCATTTGAAAGTGATACTGTTGTGAATAGAGAAAGGGCTTATCAAAAATCACTCTCCATGAGCAGTTCAGAAAATCAACAAAAGATGAAAGCTGTTTCTTTTTGTGATGATGCACCGTCATCACAAATGGCTATACAAAAAGTCTTTAAAATGAAAGATGGTCACAGCACTAACAGCATGTTGCAGAACCATGGAAATACTTGCGTGTTACCATGGGAAAGATCTTCTGTGACATCCACACAGATTTCTCGCAAAAATGCAGATGGTTCAATTTCTTGTAGTTGTGAAGAATCATTTTTGTCTGTATTTAATTCTGATTGTCATGATTGCAGCCAGAAGACTGTTGAGAGGAAACCAGATTTTTCTTTTGCAATCCCCAGAATTCCAATGAAAGATGGTCATTTGTCTTGTGTGGAAGTTATAGATAAGTATGCTGGTGATAGTACCAGACATCAAGTAGATTTTCCTAACTCAGAAATCAAGTGTCTCACATGCTTGAATAATGCTACAAGTAATAATAAAGTTACAGTTAACCAGACTGTTGATGCAAGTTCTGATTTTAGGGCTTGTTTCACTACAAGTAGAGCTACTAGTGCAAATGCTTCTGTGGTATCTAAAGCAAACAACACAAAGTTAACAATGATGAACAAAATCAAGTCTGAAGAATGGCAGACTGAGACCTGTAGAAGTGTTGCCTGCAATACAGATTTGTCATGTGTAGGTGGCAATATGGAGCAGATTGCCTCATGGCTTGCTGAGACATGGGAAAATTGTATCTACAGTGAAATCCCAACAACTGAATGGAATTCCCAAATTAAGGTAATTTTGAGCTCACTGAGCAACTCAAAATAAACTCAGTTTTTAAAACAAAATAATTATATTTGTAACTCTTTCGGTGTCAGTAAATGCAGATGGTATAATTATTTTCCTTTAAATGATGATTGTTTCTAGGATCCTTTGGAGTTGAAAAATAAGTTGAGTGTCAGAGATTTAAGAGAAAATCCTGAAAGGTATGTCATAAATTATAAATATTTGTATTTATGGATGCTCAGTGATAAATGTAGAATTTACTTAATAGTTTTCAGGTTTAATCTCTGAATAAGCAAATTAAGAATTCAAGGTAAATATTTATTTAGAATACTTGCACTGAAGATTAACAAATTAACAGAGCCACTGACCTTCATTTCATTTTTATGACTGCACTTTCTGCATAAAGATGACTAGAGTTGTATTGCCACTTCGTCTTCTGAGTTAGGGATCAATGTCATGTGAAAGCCACCATATCACGTGAAAGCTTGGTACTGCGGAGTACTGTTTTTCCTGTTTGGCTAGTGGAGAGTAGGAATTAACTGGTTTTAAGTTTTCCATCTATAATGTAATCAGAAATACCTTCTAAAAGTTATTCAAATGTCAAGATAATACATATACAGTAAATTAAGAAATATATTCTCTTGCTTAATCAATATTTTTTTCCTTTTAAAGGATGTTGCATCTTAGCAAAGAAACTGAGAAGACTTATTCATCAAACTGTTGTAGGATGCTGCTGCAGAGAGCTATAAAAGCAGAATTGCAGCTTCTAAGAACTCACTATTGGATGTGTCACCAGCACTGCTGGAAGATTTACAGACTTATTATGGAAGAAAGAGAATGTTTTAACAGGCATGCATTAATTTTATTTCTCTTGAATAAAACAGATGTGATATTCTTCAATAATTTAGAATTTAAGAAATCCAGCTGCTCTTTAAAGAGAGCAACAGCAAGTGCTTTCCTAAAATCCATTTGAGTGTCAGCCAAATAACTGTTAGTTATTTGATAGTATCTTGTGAAATTAAAATATTCCAAATCTAATTAATATTAGTCACTGCTATGAAAAATACTGAATGTATTCTTGTACACATGTAGTTGTAATATATATTCAAATACACTCACTGGACCAGTTAATCAGTTCTGCTGAAGACATATTCTTAGCGTGTAATGCCAAAACATCAGAATATTTTGACCCTATCAGAAGATGGTGGTGTTTGCCACAGAGCTCAAATTGTTAGTAATAATTGGCCTAATTCTTTCTTTACTTTTATCTCTGCGGTAATATTTTGTGTTTTGTTTAAGTACTATTGGAGGGCATTAGTTGCTGAATAGGCCTGCTTTATTATAGGTGGAACAGGTAGTGATGCATATAATTGAGGTTGCCTGACACTTTCCATTATTAGATCCTGTTTTCAGTTGCTTATCACTGTCAGGCTTGAACCATTCAGCCTGAAATTTTCCATAACAGGTGTTTGCCTCAGGCTATGCGTGCACTTTGAAAATTTCAGCTAAATCAGTTCATTTGTTTTCAAGACCAATTTTACAGGAAAATCTCTGTAAAGTGACTGAACGTGCTCCCTTCCAGGAGCTGGTGTGGCCACCCTAGTGCCAGGTACTGGAACTTAGAATAGGAATTCTCCTGTGCTATCATTGTACCACTGCTGGTGCCCAGACAGCACAGAGGAGCAGGAAGCAGCCTGATGCAAATGCCAGAAGGTGAGGGCCAGGGTAGAAACAGAGAGGCACAGGGGAAATAATAGCCAAGTGAGACAGAGAAAGGAGCTGGAAGAATGAATAGGTGCAGATTCATATTAAGCAGTGGGAGCGGGGGTAGGGGAGAAGAAAAGAGGGAACGTGGACAGGATCCCGAGGATAGTTAGGAGTAAAAGGGTCAGACAGGCTGGGGGTGAGGCTGGGACAGGGACAAAAGAGTTTATAACCACTAAATCACACTTCCTCTTCAGAACTTGGAATTAAACCCATGATTCATGAGCCTCACAGTCGTCTTGTGCTAGCAAGTAGTTTTGCAACCCACTGGCAAAGTTTGCATTTCATCCTCCTTCGCTGGTTTGTCCACGTAAAGGGCAACAGCCTGTTCCTACTAGTTACTTCGTAAGCTCAAATGATAATAGTTCTGTGCAGTGGATTTAATGACCCATGTGGAGGTCAGTATGATTCTGCATGATGGAATATGATTTTTAAAAAAGAAAAGGAGTACTTGTGGCATCTTAGACTAACAAATTTATTTGAGCATAAGCTACAGCTCACTTCTCTAAAGTGCCACAAGTTCTCCTTTTCTTTTTGTGAATACAGACTAACACGGCTGCTACTCTGAAACATGTCATTATGATTTTTTAGTTTGCTTTAAAAAAAAAAAATCTTAAATTGCATCCAAAACCACTTCAGACTCCAGGTCAATACACCATGAAAGAAAATAGAACAATGTTTTCTATTTTATCTTCAATTGTATTCTCTTAAACTAAATGCCCACCAGTCTGGAGGAATTCTTTGGGATTGTTTGAAGTGATTGAAGATCCATTTATAATCTTTGAGGGAGGTATATTTCAATCTAGCCTTTTAATACACTTTCTGTGCCCTGGGGAAACAAATTTGACTCAGCTGTTCCAGTTGATCCCATGAGTGGATCTTACACAGAAATAACTCTGGAGTGGTGATTATTGATGAAAAGACAAATTTACAAATAGGAAACAAATTGTCCTACTGTATTTTTTAAATTTATTTTTATTAAGACTTCTAAATAATTACAAATAAGTATTCTTTCAAAGGGCAAAGTGAAAGAGTCTCATAACTCTTTGATGCAAGAATCTATATAGAAAAAAGAAATTGTTGTAAAAAGGAAAGTCCACAAATAAAACGAAAAGGAGGACTTGTGGCACCTTAAAGACTAACAAATTTATTTGAGCATAAGCTTTTGTGAGCTACAGCTCACTAGCTCACAAAAGCTTATGCTCAGATAAATTTTGTTAAGTCTCTGAGGTGCCACAAGTCCTCCTTTTCTTTTTGTGGATACAGACTAACACAGCTGCTACTCTGAAACCTGTCACAAATAAAACGGTATTAGAGATCACAAAAGACCAAGATGGTTTAAGCGAGTGGTTCTCAAACTTTTGTACTGGTGACCCCTTTCACATAGCAAGTCTCTGAGTGCGACCCCCACCCCCTTATAAATTAAAAACATGTTCTTATATATTTTAAACCATTATAAATACTGGAGGCAAAGCAGTGTTTGGGGGTGGAGGCTGACAGCTCGCAACTCCCCCATGTAATAGTCTCGTGACCCCCTGAGGGGTTCTGACCCTCAGTTTGAGAACCCCTGGCTCAGGCTAACATTTATCAGAAATAATAGATTTCTTTGTATGTGGTGGGGGAGGTGCAGGGACATGAAAAATCTTGAGGCACCATAAAATATTTTTGATAATTCTTGAAGTATTAATAATGTAACAGGAATGTCCTATTACGTATTTGAAGTGTTCTTTTATATTTTTTTCAGGAATTTTAAAAGTGACATTGCCAAGACTGAACTAGGGTCATCTTTGTTGTCTGTTTTTGAAGAACTGAAGGCTAGGTATGAAAGCATGAGAGAAAAATTAGTCCTGGGTATACCATTGGATTCACTGCCCCCATTATCAGTAGAGTCAAAATTGCTCTCGATCTTTTCTTCCTATGTTCCTTCAGAGGTACAGTAAGTTTTTTTTTTAAGTTACTCTTTGGCTTTAAGTAGGAATATTTTTATTTAAAAACTAAGGGAAATCTTTTTTTTCTTGACAGTTAGTGAAAGATGACCTTCTTTATAAGTAAGTAATTAAAATTTTTATTTATATATTCAGATTAAGGTATAGGCCAGAAGTGAGCGCAAAATAAATAGTGTAAGTTATTTTTGTTTTTTTGTGTATGAACTTCACTTGTTACTTCAACTCTGTTTAGCTGAAAAAGCAGGCTGACGCTTTTGGCAGTGAGATTTTATTTTAGAGTGAGGTTTTACTCTGCAAAGTAATTGTATGCAAACGGTATTGTAGAGTTCTATGTTTGTATCCTCATGACCTTCAGTTCAGATTTTATCAATTTACAAATAACAAGGTGTATTTTCCCTACTATTCAACATTTACTTTCTATCTGGGATCTTAAATTCAAGTTGTGTTATTTCTGGCTTGCATATATTCACCAGTAATAAAGATTTTTGCATTCAGCACATAGTTGACAGTTCTGTTGTTAATGTGCAAGTCTGAAAGGAGTCCAGTTCACTGTTACATAGATGAGTTGTCTGCAGTGCTAATGGGTAATAAATAGGGCTGTCAAGCGATTTAGAAAAGATTAATCGCGTGATTAATCATGCTGTTAATAATAGAATTTAAATATTTTTAAAATATTTGTGGTTGTATTCTACATTTTCAAATATATTGATTTCAGTTACAACACAGAATACAAAGTGTACAGTGCTCATTTTATATTTTTGATTACAAATATTTGTACTGTAAAAAACAAAAGAAATAGTATTTTTCAATTCACCTAAATCAAGTACTGTAGTGCAATCTCTTTATCATGAAAGTCGAACTTACAAATGTAGAATTATGTACAAAAGAAACCTGCGTTTAAAAATAAAACAATGTAAAACTTTAGCGCCTACAAGCCCACTCAGTCCTACTTCTTGTTTGGCCAATCGCTCAGATAAATAAGTTTGTTTATATTTGCAGAAGATAATGCTGCCTACTTCTTGTTTACAATGTCACTTGAAAATGAGAACAGGTGTTTGCATAGCACTGTTGTAGCCGGTGTTGCAAGATGTTTACATGCCAGATGTGCTAAAGATTCATATGTCCCTTGATGCTTCAACCACCATTCCAGAGGACAGGCGTTCATTCTGACAACGGGTTCTGCTTGGTAACAATCCAAAGCAGTGCGGACCAACGCATGTTCATTTTCATCATCTGAGTCGGATGCCACTAGCAAAAGGTTGATTTTCTTTTTGGTGGTTTGGGTTCTGTAGTTTCCGCATCAGAGTCTTGCTCTTTTAAAATTTCTGAAAGCATGATCCACACCTCGTCCTTCTCAGATTTTGGAAGGCACTTCAGATTCTTAAATCTTGGATCGAGTGCTGTGGCTATCTTAAAAATTTCACATTGGTATCTTTGCATTTTGTCAGATTTGCAGTGAAAGTGTTCTTAAAATGAACAACATGTTCTGGGTTATCATCCGAGACTGCTATAACATGAAATATATGGCAGAATGCGGGTAAAACTGAGCAGGAGACATACAATTCTCCCTCAAAGAGTTCAGTCAGAAATTTAATTAATGCATTTTTTTTTAAACAAGCGTCATCAGCATGGAAATATGTTCTCTGGAGCAATGGCCAAAGCATGAAGAGGTATATGAATCTTTGGCACGTAAATATCTTGCAACGCCAGCTACAACAGTGCCATGCAAATGCCTGTTCTCACTTTCAGGTGACATTGTAATTAAGAAGTGGGCAGCATTATCTCCCATAAATGTAAGCAAACTTGTTTCTCTTTGTGATTGGCTGAACAAGAAGTAGGACTAAGTGGACTTGTAGGCTCTAAAGTTTTACACTGGTTTGTTTTTGAGTGCAGTTATGTAACAAAAAAACCTACAGTTGTAGGTTTAACGATAAAGAAATTGCACTGCAGTACTTGTATGAGGTGAATTGAAACATACTGTTTTATCATTTTTACAGTGCAAATATTTGTAATCAAGAATAATATAAAATGAGCACTGTGCACTTTGTATTCTGTGTTGTAATTGAAATAGATATATTTGAAAATGTAGAAAAATATCCAAAAATATTTAATAAATTTTAATTGGTATTCTATTGCTTTATTGGTGTTCTGTTGCTTTTTTAAATCGCGATTAATTTTTTTAAGTTAATTGGGTGACTAAACTGCGATTAATTGACAGCCCTAGTAACAAGTAGCAAAAACACACAACCCTCAGGTACACAAAACTACAAAAGCAGGGAAGTTAAGTTAAGCCACCTAACAGTGCACAGCCTTTATTCCCCCTCACATAGTCACACACCATATCATTTCCACTACTGCCCTATGCCATAGTCCACGTACCACAGCATTAACTCTCCCCCCTACGTATGTCAGCCTTCCAGTACGTGGTTTACCAAACTACTCCGACAGGCTTTCCGTGTGCACACCACCTTCACAACTACTACCCTCTTCCTTTACTATTAGCTTGAGGTGAGGGAGGTAGTTTGATAAACAGGATGCAAAAAGGCTGACCTCTCAAGGGGAAGGAGATTTGAGAATAATGGGAGTTGGTGACCATTTGGAAAGAAATTCTTTCTGAATTTTTTGGAAGGAGATTATTCTTCAGCCTCTGCTGAAAGATAAACTTTCATTTATAAAGAATAGCAACAGATTCTAAATATATATTTTCAGAAAATCCACTGTATCAGATATACTCAAGATTGATCTCTCCACTAATTTTTGTGTAAATAGTTTTCAAAGGAGATGTCACTAATAATTGTCTGATTACAACAGATAAAGTTTAATGACCAGTTTCAAGTTTCTTATTTAAAATAATGAAAAGAAATCAACAGCAAAAGTAACGCAAAATGTCAAACTAATGAAAAATATTTCAGTACTTCAGTGAAGATGAAAAGGTTCTGTTTTTCATCTGAACAGACCCCACAAACAAGCAGCTCAAGGATCTGCACTTATATTTCCTGTCTCTATGGAAACAAAGGGCTAGTGTTACATATATGATGTTCTTGTCATATCTACAACCAACACAAAGCTGGTACAATAGATCTAAAAGTCTAAGAGTCTGACAGTTGCCCTGTAAGTATCATTAAAGGTTCCAGAGTAACATTCGGTTAAAATGAACCCATTAAATTAATAGTAATTTTATTCGTGCTGTCTCTAACATGGAACCAGTAAATGTTTCTGTATTAATTTTTTTGTTACACAAGCAGTGTCATATTACGTCACTCAGAAGCTGTTGGAATATGGTGTGATGTAATGGAACTGGCTGTAGTTTGTTTTATGGCTAATGGATAACACATAAATCTGCAATAATGCAGCTTATCAGAATTCTATCTTTAAACAAATATTATGACAATGTAGATAATTTTCCAGTTTTCTTTTGTCAGTATTTTAAAAACATTTATGTTTAAATACTGTATCATAAAAGAATGCCACAGCAGAATAATAGATTGCCATATTATGACTCTATATAAGTAGGACAAAGTGAAGAGAGAAATAAAACTTCCAGTATTACTGTGTAATTGCAAAATTATTTGTCTTGTGAGAAAATTTAAAAATCAAGCAAGTCATATCTCATAGCTACTTTTAAACTTACTCTTAATCATGTTAAGTGTAGTCAGACTGAGTAACATGCAGTATATTCTTAAAATGAAAAATATAGCTGCAGAAATTAGCAACTTAAATTGCTGGTTACATCACAATGAATACAATATATTTACATAAGATGAGTAGTGTGATTTTTATTAATAAAGTAGGTAGTAGTCAGTAACGTAATATTACAGTGGATGAGTGAAAGAAAAGGCCTCTAAAATGTTTCTCGGAATTTTTTTGTTTTTTTTTTTTGTTTTTTTTTGGTATGTATCACATTACCAAATAATTGATTTTTAACTTCCAAAGAATTTTTTCTAGAAATCTTAATTTGGTAAAATATTCCGAGCAATAGGGACAAACTGTACATTTTTTCTTTCTCTGTTAATATCTAGTATGTTTATAGAATCTTCAAATGTACAATTATGCTTTTCTCTATAAAATTCTGTATTATAATATTAAACTTTAGTATCTTTTACAGTGGATATGTTGATGTTTATATATTTATTTTTCTTAGTACATTGAAGATGAGGAAAAATTAAGTTGGTAGCGACCATCCATTTTGAAAATTACACTGAATAACAGGAGACTGTATTAGAATTTATAATCTGTTTTCAAAAGTTGCATGTTATTTTTTAGTTCTAGTTCTGGGGCAGAAAAATCAGGATTAGAAATCTCAAAACATCAAGAGAGTGAAATTTCCTCCAGCCTGAAAACACCACCACCTTTAGTGAGTTTCCTGAACATTTACTTTGGAACCTTCTTATAAACTAATAATCTTTTAAATCCTATTCTTTATGCAGACATATTTTTAGAACAATATATACAAATATAATTTTGATCTTTATACTGCATCCAAGAATTGGCATATTTTAGCATATATCTCAGTGCTAGCAATAGGATGCAATGCAACTGATGTTACCAAGGGATTATAATACTGCTTTCGAAATGCAAAACTGACTGAGATCTTGAACAGATTAGTGGGCAAAAGTTTTTCTATAGCTGATTAGCGCATCTATAGTATGAAACTTAAAAAAATATTAAATTATGCATTTTAAGCAAAAAAAAAGTATTGTTACTCAATAAATAACTAAAGCAAGCCTATTTATAGGTCACTCCTCAAATGATGTGTTTAACTGACAACAGGCAGCATAAGCAATATCCTTCCTACAAGAACTTTGAAATAAAGTATGAGGCTCAAGATATAGAAAGGGGTAAGTTAGATGTATCTAATTCAAGATTTGATAGTAAAGTTCAGTAGGAACAGCACAATGTGTTTGTTACTTGTATTGTGAATTTGCAAAAACCCCAAACCTCTGAATAAAATATCCACGTTGATACTCTACTGCCCTTTCTCTAAGGGATCATTTAATGTTAAATCAGCTACACACTGCAGTTTCAGATATACAATCTGTGGGTAATGTAACAAAGAAATGGCAACATGCACAAGTATGTTCAATATGTAGTTGCAAGCCACAGTATCTTGAATAATGTTAGGTAGAGGCCTTAGAAGAATGATTCCTTTTAAGTATAGTGTGAGTCAATGGTGAAAGGGAAAAGCCATGTATTTTACTAACATGTTAATGTTCTTGTCAGTATATTACTACAATTAAATTATTTTCTCTAGGTACTGGAGAATGTCGTTAGGGCTGTTAAGTGATTAAAAAAATTAATCGCAATTAATCACGCTGTTGAATACTAATAGAATACTATTTATATAAATATTGTTGGATGTTTTCCACTTCAAATATATTGGTGTTAATTACAACACAGAATACAAAGTGTATGGTGCTCACTTTATATTTATTTTTATTACAGATATTTGCACTGTAAAAATAAAATAGTATTTTTCAGTTCACTCAGTACAAGTACTTACAGTGCAATCTCTATTACGAAAGTTGAACTTATAAATATAGAATTATATACAAAAAAACTGCATTCAAAAATAAAACAATGTAAAACTTTAGAGCCTACAAGCCCACTCAGTCCTATTTCTTGTTCGACCAATTGCTCAGACAAACAAGCTGGTTTACATTTGCAGGAGATAATGCTGCCTGCTTCTTGTTCACAATGTCACCTGAAAGTGAGAACAGGTGTTCGCATGGCACTATTGTAGCCGGCGTCACAAGATATTTATATGCCAGATGCGCTGAAGATTTATATGTCCCTTGATGCTTCAACCGCCATTCCAGAGGGCATGCATCCATGCTGATGACGGGTTGTGCTCAGTAACAATCAAAAGTAGTGTGGACCGACGCATGTTCATTTTCATCATCTGAGTGAGATGCCACCAGCAGAAGGCTGATTTTCTTTTTTGGTTGTTCGGGTTCTGTAGTTTCCACATCAGAGTATTGCTCTTTTAAGACTTCTGAAAGGATGCTCAACACCTTGTCCCTCTCAGATTTTGGAAGGCACTTCGGATTCTTAAACCTTGGGTCAAGTGCTGTAGCTATCTTCAGAAATCTCACATTGGTACCTTCTTTGTATTTTGTCAAATCTGCAGTGACAGTGTTCTTAAAATGAACAACATGTGCTGAGTCCTCATCCAAGACTACTATAACATGAAATATATGGCAGAATGTGGGAAAAACACTGAGTAGGAGACATACAGTTCTTCCCCAAGACTTCAGTCATAAGTTTAATTAACGCATTATTTTTTTAACGAGTGTCATCAACATGAAAGCTTGTCCTCTGGAATGGTGGCCAAAGCATGAAGGGGCATACCAGTGTTTAGCATATCTGGCACATAAATACCTTGCAATGCCAGCTACAAAAGTGCCATGCGAATGTCTGTTCTCACTTTCAGGTGACATTGTAATTAAGAAGTGGCCAGCATTTTCTCCTGTAAATGTAAACAAACTTGTTTGTCTTAGCAGTTGGCTGAACGAGAAGTAGGACTGAGTGGACTTGTAGGCTGTTAAGTTTTGCATTGTTTTGTTTTTGAGTGCAGTTATGTAACAAAACTCCTGCATTTGTTAGTTGTGCTTTCACAATAAAGAGATTGCACTGCAGTACTTATATGAGGCGAATTGAAAAATACTGTGTTTTGTTTATCATTTTTACAGTGCAAATATCTGTAATAAAAATATAAAGTGAGCAGTGTACACTTTGTATTCTGTGTCGTAACTGAAATCAATATATTTGAAAAAGTGGAAAACATCCAAAAATATTTAAGTGCTATTCTAAAATTGTTTGTTGGTACGATTAATCACGATTAATTTTTTAATCGCTTGACAGCCCTAAACATAACCAGTATTTTTAATATCTTCCTTTATTTTGAAAAAGGAACTAACATGATGTGCATGTTCCACAATTTTTTCTCTATCTTACAGATGAAACTGAGACAGAAAGGTGAAATCACTTGCCTGAGACCATATAAGTCAGTGGCAGAGTCAGGATTAGTGCTCAGGGCGTCCTAATTCTCAGCCTTGTGCTCTTTTCTGCAGGCAACTCTGCCTTCTCAATATCATTGCTTGAATTTTAGTATATGAAACTAAATTTGCTTTAACTGTCTTGCAGACTGCAGAAAAAAATCGAGAAATACATGAAGACTGGTTTGATGCTAAAGAAAATTTTACAGTGACTGATTTTTCAGTAACGCTTCAAGGGAATGAAAAGGAACAAGAAAATCTAGGGAAGGTTATTAGTACAACAGGTGAGTTGAGCACTCTGGTTTAGGTAAGAATGGCATTAGTGTTGCTTTATTGAACATTGCTTGTCCTCTGAAGGATCAGCTGGATTGTCAAGTGCTACTTTTTAATATTCTTTTAGTAATGTTCTCTTTCCTTGTTTGCGATGAGTTTCCTATAAAGAATTTCTTCTAGCTGTTGTGTAAAATTTACCACTTTGGGCAAGATTTTCAAATGTGTAATGTCATCAAACACAGAGCTGGAAATATTCCTCTTTAATTTTTTCCAATACTAACTTCTCCAGAGATAATTAGGTCAGATTCGCACTCTTCTGAGATTTTGCCCCTGCATGGGGGCATAGTTGGAACTACTCAAATTAAGTGTAGTAAAAGGATAAAGCTTCTTGGTTCCATAAGAAGAGGAGGGGAGGCATGTTATACCCATAGGTGCCTACTTCCTCTTTACCTGGGGGGTGCTCGACCCCCCCCTTCCCCAGGCTCTGCCCATACTCCGCCACTTCCTCCAAGCCCCCGCCCCTGATCCTCTGCAGTCCACGCCTATCTCCACCCCTGCCCCCAAACCTCCATTCTGCCTCTTCCCTCTCCACACCACCTCTTCTCTGCCTCTTTCCAACCCCTCCCCTGAGCATGCCCCCATCCCCGCTCCTCCCAGTGCCTCCTGCATGCCATGGAACAGCTGATCGAGGCAGGCAGGAGGTGCTGGGAGGGAGGGGGAGGAGTTGATCAAAGGGGCCACCAGCAGCAAGGTGGGGGAGTTTGGCTGCCAGTGGGTGCTAAGTACCCACTAATTTTTTTCTGTGGGCGCTCCAGCCCTGGAGCACCTAAGGAAGTCAGCGCCTATGGTTACACCTCTCACGCAATGGAATGTGGGAACGTTTTTGTGTTCCAACCAGTAGTACCTTTCTGATTGTGGTCAGTGAAGAACTCCCAACTTTCTTGCTCCATATTGTCGCCTCTTCTACTACTTTATTCTTACAGAAAATACCTTTCAATAGCACTTCAAACCTAGTGTGTCCTATTTGATGTGAAGCATATTTTTTACAGCTCAAATTGGAGTCCCTGCATCAATGTCACCTGCATCAGTGCCATTAGTGTGTCCTTTCCTTTGGAAAGGACTGTGCATTCCCTGCTCCTGTGATTTCCAACTTTGAGCAATTAGGTGCTGAAGAAAGTATGTAAAGTCTCTCTTGGCTTCTTAGCCTCTTCTTGTAAATCTAGTGAGGAGCCAGCCTGGAAGACCTTGAAAGTTTCAGCTTCAAGTGTTCCTGAGTGGCAGGTTCCAGTTGAATATCAAGACCTGCATCACACTGACATCACTGCCCAACCATTTCAGTGTATGCCAGAAGTGGTTTGCAGAGGGGCACCTAGTGGACTGTACCCTGTTAGCTGAAGCCAACAATAATCTCTGGGTTCCTGAGACCCAGTGGTAACTAGAGGAGGAAAAGATCAGCTTACTCCTGCCCCCTATAGCTGCTGCCACCCTTCCCCTTCTTGTCAGACCTACCCACATAAGGCTCTGCTCCAGGCTAGGACCATCAGCAATTTAAGGGACTCTAGAACTGACATTAGAGTCCCTTGATGTGGCGCTGCCCAGAATATGAGTGTTGTGCAGGTGAGTGCTGGGAAGGTGGAAGGAGTGTCTTTCCCCATTTTATTGTAGAGCACCAGTCTCTCCCACACCTACCACTCAGCAGTAACAGCTGTCTCACAAGCCACAAAATTCTATCAACAGCATAAGCTTTTCATCTCACCCCATTAATGACGCCAGCTCCCAGTACCCATTTTTTTAATCCATAACACTCAAACCCCTCCAAACCCTAAAAATGATTGACGCTCTGATTTAACAGTATGGGTCTCAAAGCTGCATTTTTGACACCATCGGAACATCTAGCTACACCTTATGCATAGTTGCTGAAGCACATCAAAACTTTGAAGCCCTAATTGCATACCTGGACAGCGTTTGATACAAGCTTCTCCTCTAAAAAGACATTATGCCGTCAGAGCTCTAAGCTTTTCCTGCGCAAGAGGGGATCACTAGAATCCCAATTTGTGACTCGCTCGGACTTTGAGTCTTGGAAAGGAACCTATTGTTTAGAATTAAGGAAATTGGTTAGACAAACACAGTTTCAAATTAAAACCCGTACTCTGTTTTGAGAATGAATTTATCAGATTTTGTAGAAGTACATGAAAAAATGTTTCGGGACTTCATGCTCTCCTTTACAAAACCTTAAATATGTATTTTTCTATGTAGTGTTTTATGGCAGCTGTTAGAAAACAAATGCAATTTCATCCTTTTTCCTGCTGTATCATGCATAGGGCTCTACCAAATTCACGACCATGAAAAACACGTCATGGACCATGAAATCTAGTCTTTTGTGTGCTTTTTACCCTATACAGATTTCACTGGGAAGACCAGCGTTTCTCAAATTAGGGGTCCTAACACAAAAGGGATTTGCAGGGGGGTTGTGTTATTGCCACCCTTACTTCTGTGCTGCGGCCTTCAGAGGTAGGCAGCTGCAGCCAGAGAGTGGTGGCTGCTGACTGAGGGTCCGACTCTGCAGGCAGCAGTGCAGAAGTAAGGGTGGCAGTACCATACCAGGCCGTCCTTACTTCTGTGCTGCTGCGGCGGCGGCAGCTCTGCCTTCAGAGCTGAGCTCCTGGCCAGCAGCCACAACTCTCCAGCTGCCCAGCTCCGAAGGAAGTGCTGCCACCTGCAGCAGTGGGGCACTAAGGGTAGCAGTACCGCAGCCTCCCCACAATAACCTTGTGACACCCCCACAACGCCTTCTCGGGTCAGGACCTCTACAATTACAACACTGTGAAATTTCATATTGAAATAGATGAAATCATGAAATTTACGATTTTTAAAATCCTATGACCATGAAATTGACCAAAATGGACCCTGCATTTGGTAGGGCCCTAATCATGAAACACATTTTTTCCATTCAGTCACTTCAGTTTTTTTAGTGATACTGTTTGCCTTTACATATTTTCTGCTTTTTTTACAATTAATTTATTGTAGATTGAATTGAATAAGGAATAGCACATTAATATTTTTCTTGTATATTTCTATACTACCAGAAATAAAGACGGTGAAGAATACAAAAAGTGAGCCAAATAAGCATTATTTTATTCATGTTGGTGGCTTAAGTCCTTCAGTATCAGAGGTAAAACAGCCTTTCTTTAAATAATAATTATTAATACCTTGTTTATCTAGTAAATTACTTTCATGCTATACTTTACATCCTAAATATGCTATCTGTTATAGGTTGATCTAAGGTCTCATTTCCAGAAGTATCAGGTTTTGGAGGTTTCAATATGTGAGTTTTCTAGTAACTACAGGTACATTAATATTAATGTAAATTTTATTTGTATTACATTTGTTACTGACAAAATAAGTGGCGCTTAGGAAAGTTGTTTTTTTTTTACTCTGTAAGTTACTTTAAGGTCAGTGGAATTTTAATTAAATCAATACATTTTCTACAGATTATATTTTAGATGTAAACTGGCAATGTCTGAGTTCCAGAACAGTTGACATGTTATTGGAAAATACCAATTATAAAATATTGTCCTTGCTGGATTAAAATATTGTAGTTCAGTTAAAAGCTGTAGCTAACATTTTAAAGTAGAGAGTTGCACCATAATCAGAAGCATTTGTAATTAATGAATTTGGTATCATCCACATATGGATGCTGGTTAAATTGTATATTAAAGGGTTTTTTCTCAGTTCTTGCACATGTTTTTAAATTTTAGATATGCATCTCTGAGTTTTAAAAAAGCTAGTAAAGCAAAATTGGCTGTGGAAGAAATGAATGGGAAAGAAATAAAAGGAAAAGCAGTAAATGTTCGTCTTGTAAAAACTGCAGGAGAAAATATACTTCCAGCTTCTCAAAAGGTTTCCAGACCACTTCACTATGAAAACCAAGCCACTGATAATTTGGAAAAAAATATGCAAGTCAGAACTACGTGCTCTGTCCTGGACTCTTTGGAAGTGCCTTCCACCACCTCAACCTCTTTGAAAGTGCTTGCCCCTGTCCTGGCCTCTTCAGAAGTGCTTAGCTCTGATTTAAAGCCACTTAGACATGAATCAGGACACCTTTTATTCTCAGTTGATCAACAGGTAAATTATTCTTCCTGGGACAGATTATGATGAGTTTTTAAAGTTAATTCTTTCTTTGAACTTAGCATATTTTGCAGTAGTGTTGGCTTGTGCAAAGTGCTCAAAAATCAGTATTTGTGGCATATTGTGGACGGGATATAGCTCTCCATCTTCTCCTGCCTAATATTGACATCTCCACCTTTATTTTTTTAGTGATGTAAGCTCATTGAGTAACTGTACCTTTACATTTCATCTCTGGAATAACTATGGTTTTATTTTGGTTTTTCTTTTAGATATAAAAGTTTTCACTTTTAATAAGTTTGTATAAGTGAAATGGATTGTGATTTATTAAGGTACAAGAAAGATTTTTGTGTTTGGCAGAAGAGTGGGAGGAAAAACTTCTGTTTAAATTGTATCCTAAATTATATGATGAATTCATTTTCAGATTTTCTTTGTCCACAGACTTTATCCAATAACAAGCTTTGCAGTTGTGCTTATTAAAAAAAACAAACAAAAAAACAACCCTGAAAACTTATTCTACTTCGATTTAATATGAAAATGACTGTTCCTCCGGTAATCTAGATTTTGCCTAATTTAACATGGTTACTCATAAAAAAACATAAAAATGGTAACCAAAATAAGAATATTTAATTTTAGGATATATGCAGTAGTTAGTTGCATTGTAACATGATCAGTTTTGATCCTGATATACATATCTATAAATATTTTACTATTGAACTAAATCTGTAATTGCTCCAGTAGTTTGAAAAATGGTACATAACAGAAGCGATAATCTTTTGTAAAATAGGATAAGCAATCCATACAATACTTAACACATTCTATGTTTAATTGTTTTAATTTGCATCTAGAGTATGAGAGAGAATCCTCTGCAGATAAAACCTGTTCAGTTCTCTCCTAATCCATCTGCTACCTTTATACCTCCTAACACATTGAACTTGAGCAGCTTTACCAAATTGATGAAGAAACTAAAAGAACTACATCCCAAGGCTAGTAGGTAAGAATATCTGGTTTTTCTCCCCGATTTATGAATCTTATATTCAGGATAGTCAAATGAAATGATAAATGTGGAATCGGTGAGAACATGTTTATATAATGTCACTCAGTTAAAGACAGTCTTATTTCTGTCTCATTTGTTTAGCGACAATATTGTGGATGCTTTGCTGGAGGTCAGAACAAATAATAAAGGTTTCCTAAGTGGCTTGTCTATTAATGCTATTGTGGAAATGGCTTCCTTTGTTCTGAGGAAATCTGCATCCAAATGTGAGAAAAAGTAGCATGAACAGGTGAGCATTCTAGTGCAGAAAGAAAAATACTTCAAAATAGAAAATGTATCGTTCGCATGGCTGTATAACATAGCTATATGTATAGCATAGTAAATAACTCTTTGTGCTTGGAATAACACACATGAACTTCATTGCCAGTGAGGAGTGCACTGAAAGAATTGATACTAAAGAAGAATTAACTTCTTTTGAAATAGTTGTGTGATGATCACTTAGTTTTTAATGTCTACCAAGTTAAATTGCTAACTCTATCAGATATAAATCTCACTGTGTAAAATTTAGCATACTTGAGAATATTATTCAAATTCTTTCAGAATTTCTGCTGATTTCACAACAGAAAGGTTAAATCTCCATTAACGTTACTGTACATATTGATGGTGCTGCATTTACGAAAATTTTCCAGACAAAAGTGACATCTAATGGCCTGTTCTTTTAACAGAAATCTATATAGATAGTCCAGAGAATATATACTAGACCCAGTTTTGTATTAAAAGTTGACAGTCCAAGTTCTGTTAAACATGAGGATTAGATGGGTGATTTGCCAACCTTGGTCTTTGGTGGCGGGGAGATTGTCTGATGGGATTCTCTGGGGTTTTTTTTCTTTTTTTTAAGGAACTCTGATCCTTTTTTCTTCAGCCCTGCATCTCCCATGGTTCTTGACAACTGGGCTGCTCTGTTAACTTCGCAGCTCACAGAGGCAGATCAACTTTTTGGAACCGCCAGTCTGGCTGCTGCTTCTCTGCTCCCACTCAAGGCCAATTTTTCTTCTTCTGCAATGGAGTGTGGATGGCTGTTTTAGTGCTCCTGTCTTCTCATCTGCCTAAGGGCGGGGGGGTTATCAAAATTTGGGGCAGTGGTGAGCAGTGATCTCTCTCCTAGCCTCTCTTCTCCCCCTTGTTAGTTTTTGGCTGGATTTTTGAACGCTCCCACTCCGGAGCCTTCACTGCAGTGCCTCCCTGCTGGTTCCTCTGCACCTTCTAGTTATGGCAGAGCAGCCTAAAAAGCACTGAATGATTGCCAAACAGTCTTCCATCAGTGAGACAGCTGCCCCAGGATCGGCAGACAGTGAGTTGTGCCCAGTCTTCCATTGTTAACTGTGTTGGGTCCCACGGCTGAGTCAGACAAGCATGTAAAATCCCGTACCCACCAGAGCAGCCGTGTCTCCAATGTATGTGGGAAATTGGACCAGGAATCTATAGCAGAGCAGGGTGAGGCTCCAAGGATGAGGACTCCAGTCAGTTGACTAGGGATAAATCCCAAGGGGTCCCTGGAAAACAGAGGGTAGACTTGCAGGGTCACAAATCCCCCAAGTCCTAAAATGTGTCCTAAGCGTCATGGGAAAAGAAGTGGGGCTCAAACGTCCCTGGCCCTCTCCCATTTGGCCAGCAGGGCTCTGGAAGCATTTTTCCTCCCCACTCTGGGGTAATGGGACCCATCAGGCAAGGACTCAAAAAGAAATCTTGTCAGAGGACTTCAGGTCCTCAGCATGACTAGCTGCAAAAGGCCTCACCAAAGTGCAACAGAGCTCATACGCTAACAGAGCTAAAAAAGTGAAAAAAGCAAACCAAAAAGGAAAGAAAAAGGCATAAGAGATCTGGGAAATAGAAGCCCTCTGACTCCTCTTCCCCCTCTTCCACAGATGATAGTGAATTGTTGGACTCTGACTCTGATCAAGACTAGGAAAAGACTCAGCAAAAGTTTGTTCCCTCTGAGAAATTCAAGGCCATGTGCAAAAAGGTTGTATCCACTGTTCAGATTCAACCCAAACAGAACCCTGTGAGTAAGCCTAAAAGCAAATTTCTCTTCTTGAAATGCTCCCTTGAGGCATGATTCCCCTACATTCCTCCTTCAGGAAAGTAATCTGGGATGAATGAGACAAGTCAAGCAAGGGCAAACATACTAACAAAAATGATCTTAGATTCTAAAGGATCCAGCAATCAAAGGTCCAGCTTACTGAGATACAGAAAGTTGACGATCCTTTAGGGTTTCTGGCAAAAGATATGATTATTCCCTCAGAAGGGGAATTCTAGATAATACTTAGTCCTGCCTTTAGTGCAGGGGACTGGACTAGATGACCTCTCAAGGTCTCTCCCAGTTCTGTGATTCTATTCTTAGTATCCCACAGTTAGAAAAATAGAGGCCACTTTCAAAGACTGAGGCCTCCTCAGCTTCCAACCGGGCATCCCTTAGAGGCTGCTGGCTTTGTGAGAGCAGCTTTCTCCTGGCTGGAAGATCTCAGAGTTCAAGGGCGGAGATCCCCCTGACTTCGACTCTGTTCTGAAGAAAGTTTCCTGAGCAGCAGCGTTCCTGGCCCGTCAATGGCTCTGATGAGATTCTCAGCCAAAGCGAGGACCTCCAACTCAGTGACCAGGTACTACCTATGGTTCTGTCCCTGGAAGGTGTATAGCCACTCTCAATTGGTGCTGTTCTCCAGATTTCTGGGAGTCCTGCTTTTTGGAGAGAAGCTAGACAAAGTAGTGGCGGACAGTGCTGCAAAATCGGAACAGTCCCTCCCAATGCCACACCATGCGTTTAAGAAAGAGTGCAGACTGGCCTTCAGACAGAGATGTTCCAGATGGAGACCCTAACCTCTACAATGTCATCCCTGTTCCAGGGGTACCTTCTGACTTCAGGGGATCTGGTGAGTGCATACCTCCACATGTTGATCAGACCATGCTGTTGCAGGTTCCTACAGTTTGCATATGGTGGTAGGGAGCATTATCATCTGATGCTCTTATTTGGCCTGTCTTGGGCCCCCTAGGACTTCACAAAGATCCTGGTTTTGCAATCATAGCCAGGCTTGTCACAGGGGACCACATGTACCCCTTGCTGGACAATATCTTAATCACAGCTCCATACCTGACAACAGGACAAAGAGCCATGTCCTTGACTTTAAACCTCCTGCTCACACCCAGCTTTACTGTCAATATCGAAAAAAGCTCCTGAATTCTGTCCACCAAAATATCCCACTTGAGAGTGGACAAAGACACCTTGATAGCAAGGATACCCATGTCTGAAAAGGGTTCCAGAAGATTCAGGACCATCTTATATTGTTTGAGAGCGGCAAGAACCCTACCATAACACTTAGCTTTCAACAGTTAGACCTCCTAGTTTTGTGCATATGGATCACTCCATCGGTACAGTCACACATCAGGCACTTTCAGGCCTTCATCCTGAAAGTATGGGACCACTGCCTGGAATGCATGAAGGATCAAATAAAGGTTCTGGTGCAGGTGATAGACTCCTTGAAATGGGGGTGACCCCAGGGTAGCGTCCGTAAGAGCATGCTGCTTTCCTGTTCCTCACAACTGATCCCAGCCTGAAGGGCTGGGGAATAAACAGCTAAAGGCACCTGGAAGAAAGGACTCAACATAGACATTCTAGAACTAAGAGCAGTCATGCTTATGCTGTGAAGATTACATCCCAGTTTAGAGGGGAACCACATCCTTAGATAGTCAAACAACGTGATCACAGTCACATGTATGAACAACCAAGGAGGAAAAAGAATCCCAGAGTTACACACCAAAGCAATGGAAATCCTGAAGTGGGCAGAAAATTCTTCGCCATCAGGGCAGTTCACACAAAGGGAGACCTGAACCAGAAGGGGTGGAGTGGCTCAGCAGGCACAAGGTGAACAACTCTAAATCATGCCTGAATCAGGAAGCCATTGAGTTGATCATTGAATCATTCAGCCTGCACTCATGTGACCTGTTTGCAAACCACATGAACACCAAGAGACCAAGATACTTCACCAAGGAGATCAACGTGGGAACAGATGCTCTATCGCACAGATAGTAGCAAAGTCTCCTCTGAGTTTCCACCCTTAATGTTGGAAGTTGATCCAAAAAATAGAACTGGAGCAGGTGACAGTGATACTGATACTTCTCCTTGTCTGAGAAGACCTAATAGCACTGAAATTAGGATCGCCACTGCAGCTCCCAAAGAGATACAGCATCCTCTCACAAGGTCGTCTTCTTCATCTGGACCCAAACTGGTTGCATCTAACAGCCTGGCTATTGAAAGTGAAGAGCTAGTATCCTTGGGCCTTTCCTCTAGAGTTATCAGGACACTTTTCTTTTAGAAGAGCATCGAATTTGAAAGCATACTCCTCTCTCTGTACCATAGGTGCTGATTCTGTGGGTGCTCCGGGGCTGTCTCCCAAGGGGTGATTCTCCCTTCATTTTGACCAAGGTAGCAGTATCCCATCAAGGAAATTTGGCACATCCTAGATGTTAGAAAGGCCCTGAAAATCCACATCAAACGTACAGGGTCTATGAAGAGAATGGGGTGTCCTACTTGTATCTTTCTGCATGAAATGCCAAGAACTCAGAGCATCCAACTTCTCTCTCACTAGAGTATTAGACTATGCATTGCAGAATGGAAGTGTACAAAGCATCGGATAGTCTGGCTCCAGCAGGGGTCATGGTACACTACAAGTGATCCCTCATGACCTCATGGGAAAAAAGAACTAGTGCATTCATACTGGAAATTTGTAAGGTGGCTACCTGATCAAATGCTACTACCTTTATCAAACACTACGAAGTGGACTTCCTGTCCTCAGCCTTGGCATCCTGTGGCAGGAAGGTACTTAAAGCAGTATCCCGGAAATGATTTTGCACTTTGAGGAAACGTAAATAGGAATGGATACTATTTTTCTATTCCTCTGACCTTATCCTTAACTCTCCCTACATCTGTTCACTGCTCGCTACTTCCCAGACACCAAGAATTGTGGGAGATGCAGGGCTGCAGAACGGAAAATTTCTTATTTCCTTTCTGTTGGCAGCATCTCCCACGCTTCTACCCACACTAAATGGCTCAAGGGCTAGAAGAGCAGATGCTGAGGGAGATCTGAGACTGTATTTTCTGTTTGGGTCCACTGTATATAATAGGCAGTTAAGTATACATGTTTTGCAGCTTTGGAATAACTCATCTGGCCGTAAGTAGCAGCAAAGGGAGCATGGCCAGAGTATTGGCAATTTGCTCATCCTGATCTTTGCTTTCAGGAAGTTATTTGAATTATGAGAACTGTGCTTTAAGTTGATTGCATGTAGATAAAGAAAGCAATGCTTAATATATTTAGAAATCTGTTTGATAGGGTTTTTGGAGAGGGCTAATAGTATGCTTCCTATTGCAATACAGGGCTGGAAAGAACTCAATCAGTGTTTGGCTGGTTGAATTCCTCTTGAAATAGTTACTTTAAAGCTTCTGGGATTTTATTTATTGTGTGGTTAGGGTGCCTAGAGTCATGGATAGGTGTCTTTTATTACTTTAAATCTAAATAAAATTAAAGATGATAAATGTCCTAATGTTTCTACAGAATGTCTAATTCTTAAACTATTATTTTCACAGCATTGCAAGCATGGATGCAGAAAAGTCCAAGAGAACCAGTGTGGGAAAGTGCTTGTTTTTTAAATATTAGTTTTATTTACGAAACATTTATAGTATTTGAAAGCTCTGAAATATGTTGTGTTCAAGTGGATGAGCATTCTCAAAATAGATTTTTTTACAAACTTTCCTTTGTAATTTTTTGTTCCACTCGTGACAGGTAGTCAACAATCTGTAGCAAGATTTTGACTTTCACTGTGAGGGAGCTGGATAAAATGAAAACAGCCTTCTGCCTCTGAGGCTCTGAAGCAACCAAGTCATTAGTTTCCAATGGGAAAAAGTTAACATCTGTGTAAAAACTGTAATCCTATTAGAGCATGTTAATGAGAAAAAGGTTAAAAATAACTTTAAGAAAAGTTTGCTCTTGTTAAAGTTTGTTTATAGATATTCCAGTGTATGCTTTCAAGTTTCCTGTGGATGAACATCCACTGAGGAAATACCTTTTGAGTATCTTAAAGTCAGTCCTGGAAGCTGATGTAACATCTAAACATATTTTGCAGCATGTTATATGTAACACTGTAGTGTGAAACAAATGTAACATCACAGGGTCTTCCATTCAGCAAGTTACCAGTGTTTGTTTTGCAGGAGAACGTGATATAAATATCAGTTGTAGACTTTGGTTTCACAAACTTGTATTTAGACTTTAAAAAATGTTTTCAAATGTTGCCTTTGATCCTTATTTCTTAATTTTAAGGTTGTTTTAAATTTTTCATAGATTAAAGATGTAGTGCAATAGAAAAATTACACTGAGGTTTTTGTATTGTAAACGTAGCACAGTATAAATGTGTCAGGCCAACTTCCAGTTTTTGAAGTGCTGCATAAAGAACGAGGCAGTTCATTATAAAGTTGTTAAAACTCAGAATTTCCATTTCAGGGAAAATTTCAGCATTTTAGAATTTCACACGAAATAGAATTTCCAAAAAATTTCTGTTTCAGTATTGTGAAATTTGTTTCAAATTTTATTTTATGGATCTTTTCATTTATATATTTTATATTATTTCATAACATGTCAGAAGTGTTAGTACATAATGTAATAGTTGAAAACTATTTTCATTTTATTTTTAAAATCAAAGGCATCTGTTACTTAGAACTAATTGAAACATGATCTTGTCTAGATCAGAGTTCCTCCTGTTTGTGTTTTAATAAAACAATTTGACAAAAATGTTTGTAAAAATCAACATTTTTCAAAATGTTATGATTTCAATGAAAGTGTCATGGGGGGGGGGGCACGAGGGAGGAAGTGTGACTAAAAGTTTCTGACCAGCTCTATTTCACTATTTAACAGTAGAATAGTTAAGCATTTGTAAACAAAAATAGGTGAACTTAGACCCTGATTCAGCAAGGTACTTCAGCACATGCCTAATGTTAAGCATGTGAGTAGTCCCAGAGTTAGGCACATGCTTGGCTATCTTCCTGCATTGGAAGCTGGGGAGGAGGAGGGGGTTGTTGGCCAGGAGGCTGAGCAGCAGGACTGTCTATCTCAGGGGTTCTCAAACTGGGGGTTGTGAGATTATTACATGGAGGGTCGCGAGCTGTCAGCCTCCACCCCAAACCCTTCTTTGTCTCCAGCATCTATAATGGTGTCAAATTAAAAAGTGTTTTTAATTTATAAAGGGGGGTCGCACTCAGAGGCTTGCTATGTGAAAGGGGTCACCAGTACAAAAGTTTGAGATCCCCATGTGTAGCTCCTGTTGCCGGGGAGAGGTGGGGAGGCTGAGCACACAGGCTCTCTGCCTTACCATAGCTGTGGGGGTATAGGGAGAAGGCTGAAGACCCAGGCCAGTCTGGCAGCAGGGCTGGAAGTGAAATTGACAAGAGTATTCCCGGCAGGAAGCTTAAAAAAATCCACTTTGTTTCTACTGAAACAGAATTTCCCTTCCCATGAAAAATTTTGCTTTGACATTTTGAATTTTTTTCAAAAACACAAGATATTTCCATTTTATGGCCAGCTTTACATGAAATGCTATATCACATTAGTGTGGAGAGTCACAAACGGCATTTTAGCAGAGTACAAAAATGTACTCAGTGAAGCTACAGGGATTTTTAAATGGATTGAAATTTTGCCATAACGCTTGCAGTTCCCATTTGATTGAAGAAAGATGAAATTATAAAATAAACGGTAAGCAAGGAAAAAGGAATATTCAGAGTATTTAAAAAATAAATGTAGACCTCCTAGCGACTTATCTTTGTTTATGTAGTTTCCAAAACTGGACAAAAGAGTATTAGCAGAATGGTTTCAATAGAACTAGGATAACGTGTTCTAAATGTCTGTGTACTGAAGTGTATGTATACAAAGTCTAAATATATAAATACAGATTCCCAGATCAGTGATTATAACTTCTAATTCCTCCAATTTCTGTGCTAGGTTCCCTCCAATAGGGGTATTGGGTTTTTTGGTGGTGAGGTTTTCTTTTTTGTTTTTGTTAATCAGGTAAAACCATTTTTTATCTTACCTCTCCCTGACCAGGAAGAAATAAGGAGCTACCAAGACTAACACCACAAAAAAACAAACAACCCCCCCCCCCCCAAACCACTAGAACAAACAAGCCAACAGATTTACACTCCTACCACTAGATATAAATAAGGGGAATTGTATAAGAGTATGAATAGCAATCACAAAATCTCCCTCATATGATCTAAAATGGTGTCTAATAGGTAGTTTACGGACTTGAACATGCAAAATAATAAACACACCCCTTTGGTAAGAGTACCCAGATTTCTGCTTGTTACATAAGGGCAGAAGGAAGGTGGAAATCAGGCCTCAAGTGTGTACTTTGCAGCTAGTTTCCTTTTCAAGTTTTACTTTGGGACTTGATATTCTTTTCAGCCTTTAAAAAAAATAAAATTAGTATGTTTCCTGTTAACTCTTGAATAATTCTTGCTTATGGGCTTTCTCATCCTCAGTACCGAGTGGCTTTGTCACACTTGGGTAATGGAATGGAACTCTTCACCACCTTTCTTTTTTGACTCCACCAAGGTCAGTAGTGAACAATAGTTGTTACAATCTGATAACCATTTTCAGTGGTCCACAAATGACCATCTTACTTCATTTCCAAGTGTCCACATCCAAAAGCCTGCTTGCAATTGATAGTCTCTCCTTGGTTGCTATTGATTACAAATGCTATGGAAATAGAACTACAGTATTCTCTTACCCATGGAGATAGTCCCACCAGGTCATGGTTGAGGCACATTGCTTGTGCAGTGTGTACAAGTTTGTTGAGTCTGTTACTGCTGAGTGTTGTCCATCTGGCACCTTTCACCAACATCAAATTCTCTTCACGCCAAACCCAGATACTAATTTGGATGATTCACAGGCCTCTTTACGCTCAAGTGCAATTTTGAAAACTGTTTTATAGATGTATTTGGGGACATTTTGGTTTTATTTTTGCACTGCAGCCTTGTTTAGTTCAAATATTCAAAAATAGTTTGATTTTATGCCTAAATTGTGGCTATTGCCCTGCTTTTTTTCATAAGTATAATGATGTAAAGATACAAGTACCAATTCTTGTTCTCTTTCAGTATTTCAGTTACCAAGTGGTAATAATTTTTTTGTCTCATTTCACTGTAGATCTGGTGGTCTCTGAATGTTCGAAACCTTTACTCTTTGCTTGTTATCATGAGCTTGTTCCAGCTCCCATTGAAGTCAATGGCAAAATTTCCATCGGTTTCAGTGGTATACCATCAAGCCTTTATTTATTGTTTCTTACAGAAACTACCTATTTGGGGTTTTTTAAAACTAGCCTTTTAATGATGAATTGATGATTATGTCACTTAAGATTTTTCTAAATCAAACTTTACTTTAGTTCAGAGTAAAATGTTGTTCTCACACCTGGTGCAACTTCATGAATTTCTATGGGAGTGCACATGGTGGTGGTGGATAATTTGATCCATACACAATATATGGACTGCAGTGAGATGCAAAATAATACATTGTAAAGATCATATAATTTCTTCTTATTCCCAAAACAAATAAACAATTCTTCATTTAATTTGTTTATATAGTTTTTATACTAAAGTCCTTATATGGCTCCCAGAACATCTCACAATTTTTAATATATTTATCCTCACTTATAAGGTAGGGAAATACTATTTATCCCCATTTTACAGATGCAGGAACTAAAGCACAGAAAGACTAAGCAATTTGATCAAGGCCACACAGGACATCTATGGCAGTGCAGGGCGTTGAACTCCGGTCTCCCAAGTTCTAGGCTAATGCTCTAATCCAGGGGTGAGCAAACTATGGCTCGTGGACCGGATCCAACCCGTCAGGGCTTTGGATCCAGCCTGCGGGATTGCCACCCTTGCGGTGTGCGGGCCCCAGACTGCTCCCAGAAGCGGCTGGCACCAGGTCCCTGTGGCTCCTGGGGGAGGGAGGGGCAGAGGGCTCTGCGTGCTGCCCTCGCCTGTGGGTACCTCCCCCCGCAGCTCCCATTGGCTGTGGTTCCCCATTCCTGGCCAATAGGAGCTGTGGGGGGAGGTACCCACAGGCGAGGGCAGCCAGGACATGGTGCCAGCTGCTTCTGGGAGTGGTGCGGGACCAGGGCAGGCAGGGAGCCTGCGTGGGCACCGCTGCCACCTTGGAGCTGCTCCAGGAAAGCGGTGCCAGGCTAGAGCCGGCACCCCAAGCCCCTCCTGCACCCCACACTCCAACCCCCTGCCCAGAGGCCCCGTCTGCACCCCAACCCCTGCCCTGAGCCCCCTGCTGCATGCCTCACCCTCCTGCACCCCAACCCCCTGCCCTGATCCTCCTCCCTGCACCCCTGTCCTGAGCCTCTTCCTGCACTCTGCATCCCCTCCTGTACCCCAACCCCCTTCCCTGAGCCCCCTTGTATACCCTGCACCCCTCCTCTACTCCAACCCCTTGCCTAAGCCCCTTTCTGCACACCTCACCCCCTCCCACACTCCCTCCTGCACCCCAACCCCCTGCCCCAGCCCTGCATGCAATTTCCCCTCCCAGATTTGGCCCTCAGGCCAAAAAGTTTGCCCACCCCTGCTCTAATCACTTCCTTTCTATGTGCTGTGTATACATAGAGCTCAGCCTTAAATGGTCCATTGATCACCTCCCTGCAGTTTTGTTCTTCTCCAGCAGTTGGCTCAAGTGTTCCATAGCTGATATTTCTAGGTAATATAAGTAAAAAGATCATATTTCAGTGAAACAGGATTTCTTTAATTTTGGAATGCCATTTCTATTTCAGGTATTACTAAGGCACGCATTACTGTGGTTCTTCAGTGCCCCTTAGATTTAGGCATGGAAATAGCTTTTTAAGCATCCACAGCTTTAGTGTACTGGATGTTTAATAAGTTGTCAATGTTATGTAAAAAAATCTAAAGTTCTTTCCTGAAAATGAAATCTCCATTGTGTGGCCTAAGTTTACATGCACATCTTAATATGGAACATACAGAAGCCAGAGCAGATTGTATTTTAATTAGTAAAAGAAATCTGTTTATCAATGCTGAAAAATCCACTGTAAATTAGCTCTGCAGGTTGTATTAAGTGCTCCTTGCTTGGCTAATAAAGACACCCATAAAGTAATGATAGAAAGCTCTTTAAGGGGTCTAAAACTGTATAATAATTAGAATTCTGAGTTGCTGGTGCATAACTTAGAACATTTGTTTAAACTTGACTGTTTTATAAAAATGTTAGAACTATATTCCATTATGGTAGTTCACACAGATTTGATGAAAGCTTCTGTTATCTTTCCCTTCAAAAAATCACATTGGTGTATTGCTCTTCTCAATTCAGATAAACCCCTCACTTCCAATTTAAACCTCTGCTCAGTTGAAAGTGTATCTTATCTACTGAAGGTAAGCCAATAGCTGGTATTGAGGTGTTTTATTTATAGCAGCCAGCATTGCAAATTCAAGCCTGAATATGAAATTCATGCCTCAAAGCTGTTGTTTCCTGCTCACACTATTAATGAAAATTCTGCAGACAAATCCTGTTACACCATTGACTTCAAATGCTGACCTTACTGTTACACTTGTCCATGCAACCCCACTGAGGGCAGGATTTGATCCTGTAATTGGATTTTAGTTGATAATTCTGGGACATAGTCCAGCTCTGTTATGTAGCTGTGTTGGATCTGCAGGGCTCATAGGAGTAAAAATGCATATGGTTACATACTAAACGCAGGTATGACTAAAAGTGTACAGGATATATCGGATGTTTGCTATTTTTACACAGTTATTTCTTAGGGCAGAGCTACACCAAAAGTCAATAGGAGTAATTTGTGATGTACTTGAAGAAAGGCACTGAGCTCAAGATTCCCCCCCCCCTCCCCCGGCTCTTGCATACCTTTAATTACTAGTGAGCCTGCTGTGGATTGAGCCTTGTTAACTCATTAGTAGTGTACCACTAATCACCTTATTTTAAAAAACAAGTATTTCCAGATAAGGATGAGCTTAAGTATATTATGCAAGTGAAGCCACTTAACGTTGCAGGAGGTAATAGATTCAAGGTAATAATTTAATCAATTGTAACATCTTTTATAGTCCTTTATCCAAAAGTACACTAACTTCAAGAGGTTAGGATTTATGTATAATCCCATTCAATATCTAGGGTAAGTTTTAGTACTGAAGGAGTAATTTATCAGAGTCCTATCTAAAGACTTAAGGAACTGCAGTTGCCCTAATGAAAAGAAAAGAGGCTTTTTTATCTATGAGTGAAGCCTGCCTTCCTTAGCATTTCAACTGGCCACCAATATATTTTTCTTCTTTCCTCCGCTCTTTTTTGACGTCTGTCCCTAATGGCTGCCATCCTTCCTTAAGCCTAAGGCAGTGGGACCCAACATTAAACAGGAGGTCCACATAAACCTAAGCACAACCTTGTGTGGGCCAAATGCATTCTACATATCTTAATAAGATTTAAATCTGTATTGATTTATATTTAAGTCCATCTTGTTTTGTATGCATTTAGAGAGGTGGTGTCTAGATACAGTATTGTCTGTTTACAAACTTCTGTCAACTAAATTGATGTAAACATGATGACAAAATGCTAATGAGTCAGCCGTTAGTATATGGTGTTAAACCAGGCAGCAAGCCCTATGATATGCTCTCGTGGACCATGTACGGCCTGGGCCATAGGTTGGGCAACCCAGCCTCAAAGATGGAGCAGTTCTGTCCGGTTGAGGTAGAGCACTTTGGCCTGCAATGGGGTATAGGTTCTGGATCCCTTCTAGGTGTAAGAGTCTGATCCAGAGGCTGCTGCAGTCAATGAAAAGATTCTGACTTCAACTGGATTATAGACCCCCCCATAGTTATTCAATAAGTGACCCCCAACAATCTGTGGTGGTAGGACTTCTCTATAAGGTGGAGCACTAACTACTCTCAGAAACCTCAAAAATGACTGTCTTACGGTTGAGTGTTGTGTGACTTTATTTACTGGTTCCAAGCTAGCAGGTTTCCTCATATTACAACAGATGGCAGCAAAGCAAAGGATTTTGTTGCCCAAAATACTTTGAAGATCTTTCCAAGCGTCTAACTTTTCTTTTTCCTAAATGAGTGAAACTATGAATGTGCTATTTTTGTGGGTGTATATTCAGTGTCACCAAAGGCTCTTTAGCAAGGTAAGCTCTCATGGGATAAGAAGGAAGGCCCTCTCGTGGACCAGTAACTGGTTAAAAGATAGGAAACAATGGGTAGGAATAAAGGGTTAGTTTTCAGAATGGAGAAAGGTAAATTATGATGTACCCTAGGGGTCTGTACTGGGACCAATGATGTTCAGTGATCTGGAAAAAGGGGTAAACAGTGAGGTGGCAAATTTTTCAGATCATACAAAACTACTCAACATAGTTAAGTTCAAAGCAGACTGTGAAGAGTTACAAAGAGAACTCACAAAATTGGGTGACAGGGCAACAAAATGGCAGATGAAATTGATAAATGCAAAGCAATGCACATTGGAAAACAATCCCAACTATACATATAAAACGATGGGGTCATTGCGGATAATTCTCAGAAAACAGACAATGTGCAGTAGCAGTCAAAAAAGCTAACAGTGTTGGGAATCTTTAGGAAAGGGGTAGATAAGACAGAAAATATACTGCAGCTCTAAAAATCCATGGTACACCCACATCTTGAATACTGTGTGCAGACCTGGCTGCTCCATCTCAAAAGAGAGATTGGAATTGGAAAAGGTTCAGAAAAGGGCAGCAAAAATGATTAGGGGTATGGAACAGCTTCCATGTGAGGAGAGATTAGTAAGACTGGGAGTTTTCACCTTGGAAAAGAGGTGAGTAAGGGTGGATATGATAGAGATCTATAAAATCATGACTGGTGTGGAGAAAGTAAATAAGGAAGTGTTATTTACTCATAAGACAAGAACTAGGGGATTAATGGGCAACAGGTTTAAAACAAACAAAAGGAAGTATTTCTTCACATAACACACAGCCTGTGGAACTCCTTGTCAAAGGATGTTGTGAAGGCCAAGGCTGTAACAGGGTTCAAAAAAGAACTAGATAAGTTCATGGAGGATAGGACCATCAATGGCTATTAGCCAGAATAGGCAGGGCTGGTGTCCTTAGACTCTGTTTTACTAGAAGCTGGGAATGGGTGACAGATGATGGATCACTTGATTACCTGTTCTGTTAATTCCCTCTGGGGCACCTGGCATTGGCCACGGTCAGAAGACAGGATACTGGGCTAGATGGACTTGTGGTCTGACCCGGTATGGCTGTTCTTATGTCACCTACCCTCAAGTACAGTTACAGTTTTCACTTGATGCCAGATAAGACACATTTCAATTGAATCAAGGAAAGTATCCGATATTAAAGCCACTATATGTGAATATAATTTAGTGACAATGGGTTGCCTACCTTTTTGTTAAAAAGGTGGTCTTTGTTTAAACATTTACCACAAGGGCTCTTCCTTAAGAGGACTATAAATGTTAAATTACCATTTTAAATGGTCTATCAGTGGTGGGAAACTCCAATGCACCATCAGCCTTTAACAGCTGGAGGAGCTATGCTACATTTTGTGATTTTTTAAAATTGATTTTTCACAAAAATGAAAAAGACAAGAAAGTAAATGATTTGCAGCATGTACATGTTCCCAAATACCACATGCTTCACAGGATCTGAAATCGAATTATGCAATTTTTCAGCTCCTCAAAGCTACACGACCAAACAGTACTACATAGACATAACATACCAAGGTCCCCTCTTTTCTTTTAGGCAAATGCAAAGGGTAGGTAATTTTTATTTAGTTATGGACATGATTTAGCCATCAGGCTTTAGGCAGGACTCTGTTGAGTCACAGGGCTGAGTTCTACTTAGAAGTGGGATGACACCGTAGGGCCAGATGCTTTTAGGGGTAAGAATTCAGTTGTGGGGGCCGAATCCGAGTGAGTTATTTGCTTGCTAAGGAACAATATTGCATGTGCGCCACAACTTTGATACCGTTATTAAAAAAGCGTAGCGATGGGATGGACCTGTGTAATAATGGATGCAAAAAGTGGAATGGAATGCGTGAAAGGGTGATTAGCGAAAGTTATTGACGGTAATGATTATATATCCGGAAACCCCCAAACACGTGGAGAGGCGGTAAGATCACAGCTTCCCATGGGCGCGTTTGCAGTGCCCCGATCCCGCCCGAGGCTAGCCGGCCGCGCAGCCCCTTGTGGAGATGGCATCAGCGCTGGGGGAAGTTTGTACAAGTAGGATCACGCTCCCACGTATGAAACAGAAGCAGTTTTCCAAATGCCGCTCCGTGGCAGCCTTCCAGCCCGTCCCGTGCTGGATCTCCCTTCCCCCGTAGCGTTCATGTACCTCCCCTCGCGCCTTTCCCCGCTGGGGGGCTGGCCCCGCTGCTTTTCGCCTGCACCTGGCAGCGCCCGCTCACGGAGCCGCCGGCCTGGCTTGTAAACGGCTGGCGCAGCTGCCAGCGTCGGTCCGGCTATTTTTAAAGGCTCAGGTTGGTCTAAACTTAGATCCGCCCAGTGATCTTCACGCGCGGCGCTCCCCGGGCTGCGCCTCGGCCCGACCCTGCCCGCTGCCGGCTGCCTCGGCCCGGGCTCGCGGGTACAGCGACCGCCCAGCCCCGGAGCCGGGCATCGGCTCGCCAGCCGCGGCGAAGCCTGCGCGGGGACTGGAGAGAGGCCAGGGGCAGCCAAACCAGCGCGGTCCCAGCTCCGGCGACTGCCCCGGGCGCGGCAGCTGGGCGGCCTGCTCCCCTGCGGCCCGCTGGGGGGGCTTCACGGGGGTGTGTGTGTTATTTTGCTCTTAATTACTCGGCAGGGTAGGATCTCCCCACCGCTGTCTCTTCCCTTCTGATGGGGCGCCCGCGCCGGTCCCGTGGCTCGGGGTAGACTCATCCGAAGTCAGATTTGTGGCATAATTTGCATCATGGCTCTGGAGATGACTTTCATCCCGAGACGTTTCCTCTGGTTTGTCCTAGGTAAGTGCATGCCTTTGTTTGGTCTGCGCCCTTTGGGACCTGGCTGCAGCGTGCATGTGTGTGTAAAGGAGTTTATGCTGGCTCGACGCTGGCCCTGTAGCTGCAAGGAATGGAGGCTAAGAACCCCCGACAGAGCTCATCCCCCGGGAATATGATCCATCCTAATAAAGGAAACATAAACTAATTAATGGGACGGAAAGAATTTGCACCCAACGTCCTAATTGCCCGCTACACTGTATTGGGTATGTTGCCAGCTTTCTGTTCCCTGTAACTTGCGGTGTGAGATTAATGAACAACTTCGGTGCTTTTGCAGCCCCCTTCGTTGCAGATTGCTGGGCAGCTGGTTGCTTTGCAGAATGTTTATCCTCTGTTGACTTTACTCCGTTTTGCTGTTATCACGGTGGATTTTAATGTTAATCTGTTTAATTCGCTGGTTTGAGCAAGCGGTAAAGCTAGTGAAACAGGCTCACTGGAGGCAAAACCAAACAAACCCTGTTGCGGTTTTGGGGTCGGTTTGTGTGATGAGTTTGTGCGGGCTGAGTCATAATTTACTAGTAAACCAAAATGTGGGGATACAACAGTAGTCGGTTATTCAACATGTGTATTCCTATGACCAATGCCCACTCACTGTCCTAACTACAAAGTAACCTCTAGTGGAAACGCTGATGGCTGCCTGTTAAATACCCAGTTAAACAATTCCCCCCCCCCCCCCCCCCAGTATGTTTATGTACAATAGGTAATTGCAAAAACTCTTCACTTTTTAACTTCTGAAGGGATACCATTCAGAAAAATGTGTACTTATCTCAGCTTTCTCTACTCAGTTAATGAAGCCTTGGCTGGACTGTCCTGCCATCTCTATCCTGATTAAGTGGGGAGTCACGGCATTGAAACCTGGCCACAGGAAAATCTCTCCCTTCGCAAATGTGCTATAAAAATACTTTAGTGAACACTAAACACTAATATTTGGTGCCATTCTCATTTTACATTATCCATTGTAACTTCACTAAGTGACAATCCTCTACTTTTAACTGCAGTCTAAGTGCGAAAATGTCTGTGTTGTATTTTGAAAGCATGTAATGAAAGCAGCGTATCTATTTAAATAGAGATTAAAATTAGAAATCATTCTAAATAACATGGAATTGAAACTAAATGTTTAGCTTGGCTCCCAGCATGTCCGCTGGTAATGCCACTTGGATCAATCTGCTTTAGATGTCATTTTCTACTTGAAGGAAGGTCTGCTTTCTAAAGCAGGCTATGGTTACAATTTTTCATTGTAAAAATTTCATTGAGCTTTACAATTTTCATTGTAAAAATTTCTCAAATATTTATATTGTTCTACAGTTGTCTTCCCTATGTCTCTATTTCTGACACGTATGCATTTAGAGGGCCCAACTGGAATGACCTGTTTTGAGAAATGTTTATATCCCTAAGACCAGGATTCTATAGTATATAGTTCATTTTAAGTCTGTCTCTTTACAATTAGTTTGTTTGGTAATTCTTTCTGTTTCTTGCTTAATTATTTTCATGTGGCATCATGTGTCTCTCCATGTTCTTGTTAACAGAATTACAGATGCAACAGGTAGAAACTAGCCTGTTATTTTGCCATAAGTACCTGAAAGTCTGTGGCAAAAAGCTTTGAAGAATAATCTATCTGGTATTCTTTATAATAATTACCCAAATATTCAAAGAAGAGCCATATTAGAATCATTGTGATACTGACTTGAAATACAAAAATCTAAGGATTATTTGAGGAAATGTGGAAATCCATTTTTCCTGCCTTCAGTTCTTCCTTGTTGTTTTCCTCCTCAGAACCCTAGTAAATAATGTATTGAGCTGTCTTATCTGTACAGCGTAATTAACTATTTACCACTTTTTAGCTTGTGACTGTTCACAAGGAAATAGTAGACAGCACAAGTTAGGCAAAACTCATTCTCCATGTTTAGTTTTAGAGACATCCTCATTGTACATGACTAAATAGTAAGTTGTCCTGTTCAGAAACTGTGGTATAAAGTGAACCCTAACATTACTGCCCATACATAGCCATTCTCATTCACCCAGGACAGTTGTTCTGATGCTTTATTTTTAGAATAGAAATCTGCTTGTCAGTATTTATCAAAGCTGATGTTAAGAAAACTGTCAATAATGTGTTGACTGCAGCTTTGTTTTATATTCTAGAAAATCTGAAATTGAATATTATGACAAGATGCTAAAACCAACCTAAATTGGTCAAATCAGTGACAGTACTATGCATGTGTTGGGCCCAATCATACAAAGTGCTGAGCCTCTAATTAACGTCGCTTCATCTCACGGAATTGGACCTACACATGTCATTTATTATTCTCGAGTTAGCATTGCCCTTTGATAAAATCATCCTGGCCATAAAGTCGCCAATCTAGACAACTGATTCAAAAGCCTCAGGTCCACTATGTAAAACCTGCCTACATTGAAGCTGTTGTTTATTGCACAGTAATAACTTGTTCAGTTACCAGGTATTATCTCTTGGTTATGCTCATCTATGGGATTCCTTTGTTGCACATATTTATACGATATTCGTCTCTGCTCGGTTAGATGGAGAGTGTGGTAGTGTACAGCAATTTAAGCATCGGTTCTGAAATGCCTTTCCTACATATGTAATGTGACACCTTGGCTGTGGGGATGGAACCTCGGACCTCTGGATTCAAAAGCATATGAGCCCCTATTGCCTGAGCTAAAAGATCCAGCTCTGTTAGCTGAAAACCAGTAGCTGACTTGTAAAACTATGTGTTCTAGCAACACTGCCCTAGAGAGGGGAAGCTCTCCCAACTGTGTAAACATAGGTTACACACAGCACCATAGGTGCAAATCCTGGCAGGATCAACTCGGCCCTTCTTCCCATGCCAGATACATTTGAGCACGATGCAGATGATTGCTCAGGTGTCTTTCAGATATAAGCCCTTCCAAAACAGTAGTGACCAGAACACGGACTTTCTACAAATAATCACATTCTCACTCAGCAGATCTGATACCTGTTTGAATCCTGAGGCAACTGTTTACAGTAGTGATAAAAATAAGCTTATATTATCATTCCTGCAGAACTAACATAGCTATGAGAAAGTGAATTGTGTTCTCTCCAGACTGTGTACCATTGCCAGTAATAAAGGTTATGCAGGCCCAATTCGTCCCTCAGTTACATCTGCACAACTCCATGTAAGCATTTATGGGGCTGCACAAATGTAACCATGGGTAAAATTCGACCTGCAGAATCTTTATTACTGGTGATGATGAATGAGCCAGAAATAAGTCAACTTGACTCAGATCCCAGGTTGAGATTGCAGGGCTGGCAGTTAGGGGGGAAAAAACCCTTTTTACTTGTAAACTGAGCAAATGTGCTTTGCAAATCATTGAGACACAATAACATGACTCCCACCTGATGCTGTTTCTGCAATCTCACTTTTAAATATGGAGCCGCACTTTAAAAACAGGATCTTCCCTATTTTGCATTGATACCAAAAAGGCAGGATTTTTTTTTTTTGTTTTACTAAGAAAAAGGTTCTTGTTTGTATTAATGGCCAGCATTTCTCCTCTCCTCACTATTGTACACTGTACCAGTTGGCTGTTACATTCCAGAGGTACTGCTTGTATGTACTAGCCAGTTGCCTGAGATCTTTTTAGAGTGAAGGGTGGTGTACAAACGTATAAATATGTGAGACAGGAATACTTGGTGGTATAAAGGTTTTATTGGCTTGAGCTTGGGGTGGCTGAATTCCGCACAAATGAGTTATGCAGAGCATCCCAAACAAGTGCTTGGTACCATAGTGATCCATCATGTATTCTGTAAAAAGGTCACAATTAAAAGATTAGAAACCTTTAAAAGTGATCTAAAATGGCTCATCTGAACATATAAATATCATGACTTTGAAGTCCATTTATCTCTGGACCTTCCATAGGTAAAACCAAGTTCTGTGTGTACCACTAAGAGTTAGGAATGTAACCCTTCTCATTGGTATAAAACTTACATTTCTAGCAATTCAGGGTTGTTGGGGTATTTAACTTTAATCTTTCACCGAGTCCTCAGACCAATGTAATGGGGGTAGGGAATGAGAAATTTTACATCTGATGGAAAGAAGGAAACATTTTTGTGACAGGTTGACTTAAAAATATACGACAGCTGCTTAAAGCTGCTCAAGTATGTGGAATTTTAGACAGGCCTGATAGAGATGGATTAGTGAGCAGAGCACAGGTGAAGTGTTTCAATGTTATGTGCTAAATGCAGTTTATTACATGGGTATTATATCTACAGACACCCAGAGACAATGTGAAACAGGTACTTCTATAACACACACACACACACACACAATCGTGATCATATTTCCTCTTTTCCCCATAACTTTTTAATACCATAGATTAATAGATTCTAAAGCCAGAAGGGATCATTATGGTCATCTAGTCTGACCTCCTGCAAAACACAGCCATAGAATCTCAACCAGTAATTTCCACATGAAGACGATAATCTCTGAGCTGCAGTATATCTTTTAGAAAGCGATCTAGTCTTGATTTAAAGACTTAAAGTGCTGGAGAATCCACCAGATCTCTAGGTAAGCTGTTCCACTGGTTAATTACCCTTATAGTTAAAATTGGGCTGCCTTGTTTCCTATAGGCTTCTTACAGATGAAAAACAAAAATAAAATGGGTTCAGTTCTTAAAAATAAAAACCTCTCTGGAACGTAATCTGTTCCAGTTTACAGATTATATCAATAGCTCCCAGTTCTGTATAGTTAAATAAAATGGTGATTGCATTTGATTGTGCACTGATGGGGCGGTAGCCTGCTTAACATAGACTAGCAGGAATCTGCTGGGCTTTGAGCAATTTAATGACATCAATTAACTCTGCAATGTTGTTGAACTAAATATCCGTTAAATACTGATACGTTAATCTCTTCTGTGTAAGTGCCCTGAAGACTGCGATGACTAACAAATACCATGACCTGGAATGAAATTGGAAGCCTTGTAAATTATTAAGAATGGGACAGACACTTTTCAGACTTTCAGCTGGAGTAAAATCCATTATAGATTTTCTAATTCTAGACTTGAGAAGATCTTGGAATTATGAAAATGCAGATTTTGATTTATTATTAAACTGTAGCAAGTTCTTTTTACCATAGCAACTGGCTGTAGATCTGAAACCAGATCTTGGGATATTATGTATTTAAATGAGAATGGTTTATAGTCACTTACGACAGATAAATAGACTTAATAGAGCTGGTTGAGAAATGATTTTTTTCCTGCTTATTTTTTTTTTGACAAAAATGAAAAAAAATTATAGAACATTTTGGGGGTTTCATCAAAAAAAGAAAAAGCTGGAAACTTAATCTTTTTTTGCTTTGAAGTTCTCATTTTTGACAAAACCTTGATTTTTTTTTTTATTAACATGGAAACTTTTGGCAAAAATGCGCTTTGTTAAAAAGCCATTTTGGGGGAGGCAGCAGGGAAGGGGAGGAGAGATGAAAGAATTTTTTACCAGCTCTAATTCTTAATTGAAAAAAAGGAGATACGGTACTCTGGCTGGTAGAATAGTATCAATTACTATATTAAATATATTTCATGGATATGCATCAAACTGTTTATTCTGTTAATGCTTTATGAGATATTTGACCAGCTCTACGTCTGAATAGAATTCAGCAAGTTGATTATTCTCTGATTACCAGTGAAATTTTCTAGTGACATATTTGCGAATATGAATTCCTGATATTTGACTAGCCCTTGGTTCAGTGTAGTCTTTTTGTGTGCTTGCTAACTTATCAGACCACATTTTCACCCAAAGATCTCTACATATTAGGGTATATTGCACTTATTTAAAACACTGTTTCCCAATGTCCTTATATAAAAACCACTACATTGCATATCTGTACACAGTTGTGACTTTCATATATTTGTTTTTCCTGAAATTCGTTTGTGATACTTTTTGTAAAACTAATCTAGTTTTGAAAACTAAGTCCACATCTGTCAGTTCTACACTTCAGTGACTAGCATTAATCATTGTAGATTTTTGGCATCATATTCTTTGTTTACATTTTAAAAACAACTCCAAAGCATGAATTTAGCGCTGGCAAAAGGTGCCAAAGTGAATGTGATAGAAACTAAAGTCCTCTCTTTATCTGTAAAACAGAAGCATCCCGTTCTGATCAGATCCTGTTTAGGTGTGAAATGACAATTGGGTACATTCAAGCCTTGGCTTTCTTCTGCCAACTGTGAATGGTTGTTAACAAAATGTGGACATAAGGAATTAGATTGAGATCACTAGCTCATTTCATATAGAGCAACAAACAGACATTTGGTGGTGATACTGTCGGGTCTGATTTGACCTAGGGGTTGGTGAAGTAAATGGAGTTAAACTTTTGCCAAACTCTCAAACGGCACAAAACCTAGTGCAAGTTTAAGAATCATTTTTTTTGCAGTAGTTTAATCAAAGTGAGTCAATAAAAAAAAAAAATCTATGCTATGTATTGAGAGAACAATCCCAAAATGGATTTTTATGCCAAACTTCCCCTTCCTCTCTCTGTTTCTTTCTGCAATCTGTTTCTCGTTGTTTTTCACTCTGACTGGTTTCTGATCCATTTTATACCCTGTCTACCTTGTCTACTCCTTTTTTCCCCACTGTCTGTCCTTAACAGAATGTGAGCCTAGTAACAGTCAAGTCAAACTGTCAAACCTCTAATGTTCAAGTGGGTTCAAAATAAGTTTGCCCATCCTTTGTCATCAGTCCTTTGAGCTATCTGTTGCTGTTATATCAAATTCAGAGTAGGCATAATTTTTGTTATCTATCTAATATTTTGGTATATGGGCCCCATTACTACAGGATCTGAGCACATCACAATCTTTAATGTATTTACCCTCGTAAGACTCCAGTGTAGTGGGGAAGTGATGTTATCCCCATTATAAAATGGGAAACTGAGGCACAGATGGAGGAGACATGCCCCAGGTCACACAAGAAGCGTGTGGTGGAGCAGGGAATTGAACCCAGGCCCCCCAGGCCCAGGCTAGCATGCTAATCATTGGACCATTCTTCCTCTTTTTGCTAGTCTTACAAAGCTGAGTTTATAAAACAAAACAATATGAAAAAAACTCCACATGATGACCTGTCCTCTGAGCAAAGATGAATCCTGATACTGCAATGTGCGGTGTGGCCTTACCCCTCCCCCCATCAACTGTTATATGCATTTTAATAAGGGTTGAGGGCACTCGGTACCTCACAGGATCAGCTCCACCATTTGGAAGACTAAGGCAGGGACCAGGACAATTATAAATTGGTTTGGGACGTTCAGCCAGTCAGGTAGCTGGATGGATGCATGCAATAAAATGGTTTGGCTGAAAGCTTCAGTCTCGTTGGTTTCACAGAACCGTCTTCAGCCAATCAGTGATCTCCCAAGAAACACATACTGAGACCTGATAGCTGAGAGGCTCAACAAAATTCAGTTCTTGAAAAGGCCAATTAATATTTTACAATGCCAATATCTGCCGTGTACTGTACCCTCGTTAGCAAAAACAGCGATACTGAAAACACCACAGGAGAATTCATCCAGGCTGTCGGGGGAAGTGGACTTGCTGTAGCTTTATTTGATGGATGCTCCGGTACTATTTGTGAATCAGTTGCCATAATTTCTTATTTGTATTACAGTAGCTGGTGGTTAAAAACTATCCAGGACCTACTACCACAATATTGTCTTGCATGTTAGATCCTTCAGCTAAGTATAAGAATTTCAAATGATCTTATTTTTGATATTGAGGACTGGCGATGCCAAGTACCTGTGTTTTCCAGCCTGCTACCTTGAAGCTAGTACATTTAAAATCCTATATGAGACTTAAGGGAATAGATCTGGCAAGAGACCTGTTAAATGAAGCCATCGTGCACAATCACTCTCTTTATTACATAGAGAAAAAAATTAAATGGCTAAATCCATCCAGGAATAACTGGAATTTCCTTCCAGGTCTGGATATAACAACCATCAAATTCAAATATCCGTTTGGTTTCTAACTTGAAGGGGAAAGGAGTCCAGGAGAGCTGGCTGTATTTCAAGGAATCCCTGTTGAGGTTACAGGGACAAACCATCCCAATGAGTCGAAAGAATAGTAAATATGGCAGGCGACCAGCTTGGCTTAATGGTGAAATCCTAGCGGATCTTAAACATAAAAAAGAGGCTTACAAGAAGTGGAAGGTTGGACATATGACCAGGGAAGAGTATAAAAATATTGCTCGGGCATGTAGGAATGATATCAGGAGGGCCAAATCGCACCTAGAGCTGCAGCTAGCCAGAGATGTTAAGAGTAACAAGAAGGGTTTCTTCAGGTATGTTGGCAACAAGAAGAAAGCCAAGGAAAGTGTGGGCCCCTTACTGAATGAGGGAGGCAACCTAGTGACAGAGGATGTGGAAAAAGCTAATGTACTCAATGCTTTTTTTGCCTCTGTTTTCACTAACAAGGTCAGCTCCCAGACTGCTGCGCTGGGCATCACAAAATGGGGAAGAGATGGCCAGCCCTCGGTGGAGATAGAGGTGGTTAGGGACTATTTAGAAAAGCTGGACGTGCACAAGTCCATGGGGCCGGACGAGTTGCATCCGAGAGTGCTGAAGGAATTGGCGGCTGTGATTGCAGAGCCATTGGCCATTATCTTTGAAAACTCGTGGCGAACGGGGGAAGTCCCGGATGACTGGGATCCCTTCCAACCCTTATATTCTATGATTCAGTGTTGAAATACATTGGACCTTGCAAAGAAACATACTAATTATACACCAAGCTGATGTAGACAGTCCTACAAGAATTTATATCCGTTTAGTTACAGCTAAAATTGCATTAAACCTCCCCTCCAGAGATTCTTGTATTCGAGTCAGGCCACAGCCAGAGACAGAAAAAAATGGGAAGGTTTTATTGGCCATAGAGGTGGATGAATAGTCCAAAAAAAATTTGTGAAAGTTGATTCAAATTTGTAAAGGAATTCATTTCACTCCGGTGTGTTCCAATTTGTTTGTTCATTGTCAGCAAACCAGTCAAGTGTTTCAGTTTTTTGCTGGCAAATATATTCGTGGACAGTGGATTTCAAAGTTGGATGCGTACGTGTTTCTGGGAAATAAAATGAAAATGATCACCTTCCAGTATTTATGTGGGAGTGGGCTTGTGCACTTCTCTAACCGAGGAACTGAAATAAGGCTGGGAGATTTATTTGGTTAGTCACTAGTGAGCAACATCGCAACGATTTTTGAATGTTTGTGAATTATCAAGAGTTTAAAAAAAAAAATTGAAAATATTTGTCCAATGCACTTGAATAACAAATACATTTGAGAGAATTATGATTGGTCTTCTCTCATGTATCCTGTGCACAGGGAAAAGAGGATAACTTAGCTGAAAAATGTATTCTGTCCGAATTATTCATTGACTCTAACTGGCAATATAACTGTCAGCAGCTGCTAGCCAGATCCAACACTGTAGTGTAGCTGGTTAAATTCGCCTCTCGCAACTGGTTCAATACCAAACACACTTTATGGATAACAGTAAAAGAACAGTCAAAGGAAGGGAAGAATAGCAGTCTCCTGTGGGCTCTGAAAACTCACTGCATTATCACATATAACAGGAATGACCTTTATCCGAACACATCTTCCACAGTAAATTAACCTGGTCTAGATTCTGAAGTATCAGAGCACGTGTCCCAGCCAACTCGGCAATGGTTTAAGCTAACAGAAGTGAGAGCAGTGTCTTCTTTAGGATTACCACAGTGATTCAAAGCTGAGATGGCCAAAGAACACACATTGTCTAAGACTAATCTTGATGAGGAGTCTACTTAATGTGACAATACCAAATTCTGAAACCATTCTTTGTACTGACTCAGTCCCTCCAACAGGTGATTCATCTGTGCAGATATGTATAGCCTGCCTGTAGGAAAAGTCTTTCTCCCTTTTTTCATTGGGGGGGATGAGGGAAATGCACAGGAGCTGGTCTTGACTCTTGCGGAGCACCTGTAATGCTTGTGGATTCAGATTGTAAACACTTTGTGACGGGGACTGTCTGTCTGTACAGAGCCTAGGGCTCCTGGGCATTGTGGTAATACAAATAATAATAATAAACTGTTGTGGGAGTGTTGGGCATTCAGCACTTCTCAGGGTAAGGCCCTTTTTCTCATATGGTGTGTCTCCCCCATGCATGTAGCTGATGATATTAGAAGTTGTAAGCTCTTGGTGGCAGGGACTGTGCCTTCATAAGTATTTGTATAGCACCCAGCACTGGAGCTGGAGAGTAATTTTCCATCAACATGATTGTTTGTTTTTCAACAGAAAATGTTGTTTTTGCTTCTTTTTTTGCTGGAATTTTTTGATTTTCTCAAACAGAAAATCAAAATGAAATTTTTTTTGGTTTGTTGAACTGAGACCAATATTTTGTTTTCAGTCATGATATTAAACTGTATTAACCTAGCGTGAAGCCTCATGGGAGATGTAGTTCAGGTGCGTCATGCTCCCACTCTCAATTATAGGGCTACTTGGATGGCCTGTATTTCCCATCATGCACCGAGCAGTGTGGTGCATCATGGGAGTCCTATGACTGTAGTAAAGCTTGAGAGTTGTAATCCAGCCAGGGAGCCTGTAAGGAAGAGTGAAGGCATGAGGGACCACTCCATCACAGGTGGATGCGGTTTAATATTGGATGGAAACAAAATGTTTCCACTGGGAAGATCAAAACATTTCACTGTAATTTAAAATGTCAAAACAAAACACTTCCAAATCAAAATGGTTAAAACCTTTCGTTTTGTGAATTTTTTTATATTTTTACTTTGTCCCAATTCGAAATAGCTATGCATCAGAATTTCCCACGGGACGGAAATTGTGATTTTTTTCACTCAGTTCTACCAAATGCACAGTGGTTGCTACTGGAATAAAGTAATAAAGCATAACAATAAGTAATGTATACTTTTTAAACTTAGTAACCTCTATGTTCATTTTCCCCAACAGACAGTGGTCACCCTTAAAAAGTCGGCATTAGCCAATAGCTCTTCGGGAATGGTTTGAGGGAGCACAGCGCTTCCTTTTACTTGAATAGGAAACAAGCTGCAGAATATGGTAATGGTTTGCAAATGGTGACTTTTTAATGGCAACCACTGGAATTTCTTTCTTGTCTGTTGCGTGCATGGAAGAAAGTAGGTTCTATATCTGGTGGCCAGAAGATTTTATGTGTGTGCATGTGTATTTCTGTGTGCAGGCTGGTGGATAAAGTTTTAAGCTTCGGTGGAGCTGTGCAGTCTACATCAACTAAGAAACTGGTCCTCTGTTTCTTTCTCTGAATCCAAATTCCCATTTGAAGCAGATAATTGCCTCCTAGGAAGGGGAGAAAATGGTTCAAATTATGTTTTGTTTAAATGGTGAACTCTTTTTATAATGTATAGTTTCTAATCATCATACAACAGAACTTGGCTGTTGAATGTGCATGTTGTTATGATTCAACTTGTTTTAACTTGGCTTTTTGAACACACAACATTTTGGATCAGGTATTTAGAAAATATTGCAAAGGATTCTGAGCTTCGTTTTCAGCCACGGTAGTGTGAAGTTAAGTAATGGCTGGACATGCTTTTCGTTCATCATGGCCATTGTTAAAATAGCCTTATTTCTGAGTCAAAGAAACTTGCTGAGAGTAGCGATGTGCTGCACCACGAGCAACATTGAATGTGCGTTCCCCTGTTACAATTCAACACCGTTCAAAGAGGGGAAAATTGCTGAAATAATTTCAACCTGCGGTCTGATCCTGAACATGAAATAAATTGTGTGTGAAATGAACATTGAGCACAAATGACAGCAGTTAAGATGTTTAGCCACCTGAGCTGCCGGCATAATGAGGAAATTACACATTGAAGGCCTAGTGTACACTAGAAAGGGTTTGCCAGTATAACTAAACTGGCAGCTACCCCAGTGGACACACAGCTTGGACCAGCAAAAGAATTCTGAAGTCTTTTGCCAGTATAGCTTTTACCAGTTCACTGACTGAAATAAGCGACACCGGCAAAAGGATTTTATTGCTGGTATAACTGGGTCTATGTCGGGGGTTTTTGCTGGAATAAAAATGTGGTAAATAATCACACCCCTAACCAGCATTATTATGGTGGAAGACATTTCTAGTGTCGACCGGGCCAAAATGTTCTTACATGTCCCTGCTGTTCCTGGCAGCTGCACACGATACAAATGCGGACCCGGAATTAAGGCTATGTCTACATTGCAGCTGAGAGGGAACCTCCCTGCCTGGGCAGACTGGCTCACTGGCCCTAGCTCAGCTTGACCTGCAGTGTGGGTGTTGCAGAAGGCCAGACTAGCTGCTGGAGCTCAGCCGCGGGGCAGCGGTGTGCGTGTGTCACGTGGCTCCGAGTTCGGGTGGTTACCCCATGCCTCGGCTGGTGCCACAGCAGCCCGGCTGCTATTTTTAAGTGCAGTAGCTTGAACTGAGCTAGCGTGAGGCTGTCTGTCTCCCTGGGCGGGAGGCTGGCGGCCAGCTGCAGTGTAGAGAGATCCTTCCAGACGGTTTCTAAAAAATGTGGCCCCGAACAAAAATCTCAAAGCAAGGGAAGGAACCGTGCTACTAATTACTGGGCTAGAGCAGGCGTTTAAAACCAGTCTTAACAGATTTTGTCCCATTCTGCACTGGGTAGGCTGCACAGTGTCTGGCCCTGATTGAGCTAGCGCATAATTAGGTGCCACCGAAATTAACCCTGTCCTTTCAGTACTTTGCTGGATCAGTCTTAATTGGTCTGAGTTTAACGCCCTTGTTAAAGTTGGTTGTTCAGTTAATGTAGGCGGGAGACCTAAGTTGGTGAGTGACTTCACTTATTCTCTCTCTGCCTCAGCTTCCCTATCTGGAATATCAGTATCATGCCTACCTAGTGTGAATAAAATGCTTTCCGGTCACCTTCTATGTTAGAATCCATGTGTTAGCCTGTTTTAAAGGAGTCCGTTTTCCCTTCCATGCGCACAAGCCTTTTCCAGGCACATTTCCCTTGCTGGAAGGAGATTCTCCCATTAAAAGGAGAATTCAGGGTGGGTTCAGAACATGCAGCCAAACCTACAGCCGGAAGAGGCCCCTCCATCGCAGGGACAGGCTGTGCTGTGTGTGTGATTCTTTCTGCTCGGTCTCCCATGTCCTGTAGTGTGGAGCGCGAAGTGCTTTGTGCTGACTGGGCAGTCTGGAAATAACCTGAGTCCCTTGTGTTCAGACTTCAGCCATTTTTATCTGTGTTCCCAGGCACTGGGGTTATCCCTGCTGCATCTGGGGCACATTGCAAGTTCCTCCTGGCTCTTGTGTAACTGGAAACCTCCATCCGCTATTCTGTTTCCTCTACAAAACATAGAGTCATAGGACTGGAAGGGACCTCAAGAGGTCAGCTAGTCCAGTCCCTTGCTCTCCTAGCAGGACTAAGTATTATCTAGACCATCCCTGACAGGTGTTTGTCTAACCTGCTCTTAAAAACCGCCAATGTCAGAGATTCCACAACCTCCCTAGGCAATTTATTCCAGGGCTTAACCACCCTGACAGGAAATTTTTCCTAATGGCCAACCTAAACCTCTCTTGCTGCAATTTAAGCCCACTGCTTCTTGTCCTATCCTCAGAGGTTAAGAAAAACGATTTTTCTCCCTCCTCTTTGTAACAACCTTTTATGTACTTGAAAACTGTTATGTCCCCCCCCCCCCCCGTCTTCTCTTTTCCAGAGTAAACAAACATATTTTTTTCAATTTTCCCTCATGGGCCATGTTTTCTAGACCTTTAATAATTTTTGTTGCTTTTCTCTGGACATGCCCTGTTTCTGGACACATTCCCAATGTCTCTCCCTACTCCCCATCCACATTTCATCTGAACCCTTCCAACGAACATGATCTGAAGCTATATGGGGCAGCTGTGGGGGCAAAGGCCCTTACACTACCTTTTATTATTGCATCAGAGGTCTTAATGAAATGGCATTACAGGGGTCCCATATTTATTTGCATCACCCTTGGAAGTATGGACCCTAACAAGATAGCAGAGCGTCCACGTTAGCCTGTAGGAGCATATCTGCGTTTTTAAAGGGAAAAGAGGATCTGGGAAGCAAATGTGCAGCTTTTCTCCCTTAAATGGAAGTGTAGTATGCACTAGACATAAACAGATTAAGCAATTTCTTAGGGCCCCAGGCAGCGAAAGGGATTATTAATTATCAGTATGCACTGGGCGGGAGAGATATTCCTACTTAGGGTCCCCAGTGGGTTAGCATCACCTCTGTTCTTGACAAAGGTTTTTGACTGTAAAACATCTTCTTAGCGACGCCAGATTGACATTCTTGATTATACTGTCGTCAGTCGGCTCTTTTTATCCTGTACTAGGGCCTCTGCAAGCAGCTTCCAAAGCTTACTGTTGGCCAGAAATTAAAAGAAAAACATGGGAGAAATGAAAGGGCACCAAATTAGCAGACAGTGTAAACATCAAGATAGCAGGGGTAACTGACTGAGTGACTCAATCTGACTTGAAAAGGGAGAGTTTAGGTGGTTTTCTAATTTGAATTTATTACCTGCAAATCACTGCCTGGGGTACTCCTGAGAGAATTCTGTGCCAAAAAATTAAAAATTCTGCACACAATATTGCAAATTCTGCATATTTTATTTGTCAAAATAACACCATATAATCCCAGCATTTTCAATTATTTGCTGACAAGTATTTTGAAATAAATTACCAAAAGAATTGAAAATGGTGTGACCATGTTGTTGTTGTTGTTTTCTGTGTTATTTTGACAAATAAAATATGCAGAACTTTTCTGAATTTTAAAATTTTTGGCACAGAATTCCCTCAAGAGTACCAGGGCTCTGTGTGGCACAATCTGTGCGCGGGCAGCTCGGGTGAGAGCTATGGGGAGGGGGGTGGGATCTGGACGCACAGGGGCTTGGTGCGGGGTTCTGGCTGCCGGGGGAATGGGACTCTGCAGGGGAGTCCAGGTGAAGGTGGTTAGGGCTCAGTGGGGAGGGCTGGAGGATCAGGGTGCAGCTGGTTGGGGCTCAGTGGGGTGGGGAGAGGCTTGGCAGGGAGTTGGGGCACTCAGTTGGGGGTTCTGGGTACAGGATGCTCCTGATGCAGGGGGCCCCAATGGGGGGGGGGCAGTTCTGGGTGCATGGGTCGGGGGAGGGGTCACCGTACTGGGACCTGCTTCCCCTGTCTGCCCAACCCAAATCCCCTGCACCCAACACCCCCTCCCCTGAGCCTCACCGCCCCCACCCAACCCCTCTGCTAAGCCTGCCTCACCCCCCGCATCCTGACCCTTCCACCCCACCGAGCCTCATACTCCCACACACCCTGACCTCCTCCTGCCAAGTCACCCCCCTTACCTCCCCCACCCAGTGCAGAGCTTCCTGAGGAAGTTTCTTCTGCTCCGTAGGGGGAACTCCATCCCCATCTTCTTCTCCCTCCCCCCCCCCCCCCCCCCCGCCAGTTGGGACTAATGTCCTTGGGCCCCCTCGGGGCATCCCCAGGCCTCTTCCCAAAAGATGGGCCTAAAAGATGCTTCAGCCTTCACCTCTGACTGGCAGGCAGAGCTGTGTGTTAAACTTGGTTCATTTGCGGTTTTGTTTGCAAACTCAACCCACGTTTCTTGAAGAGTCACGGACGTTTCAAGGCATCTTGGATTCAGTTATGAGCCTGCGTGGCTTGGTGTTGAAACTGGGCAGTGCTCGTGGTGTGCATGTTTCTGAATTGAAACCAGGGCAAACTGGGCAGTTTAAAAAGACTTTCCTTTTTTCTTTGATTATTGTGGGTTTGCTTGAACCTATTCTATATAGGTTCTTATATCACACTCCTCATTGTAGTATCTGAGCACTGTCCCACAGTGCATTAAGCAACATGACTAACGTGTCCCCTGTCTGTTCTCTCATCTTCTCCCCTGGGAGAGAAACAGGTGCAATGGAGTGACTTTGTTTTGGGAGTATTTTTATTATATTGTTGCTATGTATTTATGTTAGAGAAGGCTAGGTCAAAGACATGTGCCTTGCACTTGGAGCAGGAGGTGGTGAGGTTTATGATGGTCCTTATTCCTGGGAGTGTTCATGCCACAGTCTCAGACCTGCCGCTAAGTTCTGTCTCCCGCACAGATGAGCGTTCCCTCCTCCTGTTCCATTGTGCTAGAGGAGTGAAGTTGTCGATCTCAGTCTCATCCCAGAGCTTTAACCTGATTGTTAAGGGTGTAAACCCAGGCAAATTCCAGGTGAGGGAAAGATTTCCACAAGCCCCCAAAGCCTGAAAATGGAGAAATCTACTGTCTTGGAAGACAACTTGGCTTTAGATCAGCGGGGTGGCACAGCGGAGACCACCAGTTGCAATTTCTTTCGTTCTTGATGAATTTCCACCTGATCTTTTAGCAGGGCCAAAGGGGCATCACTCCACTAATGTTGAGTCTCTCTAGTACCGTCCTGTTGTACTGATTTATTTTCCTAGCAGCAGTGACAGAGCCAAAACCAAAAGGCCCTTGGGGGGCAGGGGAAAACAACATTTCATTAATATCATCTTAGAAATGGCCTTTCTTCCTGGCCCATTCTACAAGATTTCAGTTGTTGGTGTTCTGAGTTTTGCTGTCTTTGGTTCTGTTTGTTTGTTTCCCGTCTGTAGAGGGGTTTGGCTGGGGCTCGTCCCTCTCTGGGGCGGCGAGGAACCACGCCGCCTCGCTACTTCCTTCCAGTTGTTGACGGGGAATCAGCCTGGCTGCGGGAGTTTCTCGCTACGGCAGCAAAAGAGGCAAACACAGATGGTCATTCATGCACGGCTCACGGTCGGGGGGCAATAGCTAGTCAAGGGCTGAGGCTCTCAGGCAGGAGCTGAGCAGCAGTTTATACAATCAGCAGGCCCAGGCCTGGGTCAGAGCGGGGTAGCAAAGAGTCAGTGGCTCAGGCCCTCAGGCAGGGGCTGAGCAAAGGCAGGTTAAGAACCAGCCCAGGCTCTTGGCTCACAAGGGCCTGGGAGAGGGGAGACGGCCACCCACAAGCTGGGTGGCAGGGGGGGACACAGGCCCACCCACTCCACTGCATCCCAGCCCAGGGCCCTAGCAGCGGCAAAAGACCCGCTGCTGGGTCAGTGGGGATCCTGGCCGCAACACACTGACATGGGCTCTGGCTGTGCTGCAGCCAGACGAGGGTCGGCTGCCCCCGGGCTACTTCCAGACTCCCCCTCTAGAAGTACCTGGGTCCAGACCGTGTCCTCCGGGGGGGGGTCAAGCACCGTGGGGTCCTCTGGGTAACTGGCGAGGCGCAGGCTGGGCAGCTCCTCTGGGCACTGGTTGGTATTGGACATTGGCAGGCCAGTCCTCAGGTCCACTGTAGGTCACCGGGGTCTCCCAACCAGGAGCTAGGCCAGAGGCATCTGGTCTCTCCGATGGCTGCTGCCCGAGTGAGCTCTGGGGTCGGGCTTTTATACTTCCCATCCTGTGCCTTGACCTCTGGGGGGCGGGCGCAGGACTCGCTGGCTCCACCCACCCTGGTGTCGGGAGGGGCTTGTCCCTCTCCGGGGCAGCGGGGAACCACACTGCCTCTCTACACCATCAAACACTGCAAGTGAGAACTTTTGAGCCTTGCAGACAGCGATAAAACAAAATGACTGCTTCAGTAGTTGAGAAATCACATGGGTCAGAAGAAGAGATGTCGGAGTCCATCCAACAGGAAGTTCTCATGGGCATCTTTGATCTACAGGCTACTTCTTCCAGTAGCAATTAGATAAAGAATCTAATTAATGGACATATCTATGGGTGGGACAAGAGAGGAAGGTACGCAAGGTTCTTTCTTGGCACCAAAAATGTGTAAATCCTGTCTTTATAAATCAGAATTCCTTGGCAAGATGTAATGTTTTTAATTCATTCTGAGTTTAGCTCCATGACATTAAAAACCTTGATGTGTTTATTAATAGCATCTGGTTGACTTTGTAGAGTTGATAAGGGTAAATATTGGAACAAGAACAATACTCTGGGAAATGTATTCATTTTTGTTCACTAATGAAATCATCACAATTAGCCACATGTATGAACAGCTTCAATCCCTCTTGCTATTTGCATACCAAATATACCAAGCCTTTTGGGCTGAATTTCTCGATACCTAGATTTCAGTCATGTGCTGACAATATTTTACTGAGGGGCTTCCACTAAATTGTTCCTCCTTTTTCCTGGCTTAGAAACCCTGTCGCCAACGTGCTTTGTGAGCTGACACGCAAGAATGGGGCATCTGGGGGAACCTAATTTAAACAGGAAACTATTGCTAAGGAGGGAGGCAGCTCCAGTGGCCAAACAAATGTATCTTAAGTGCACTTGAGGGGAATTGTTTATCCTTTGCTCCTGAAAAATAGGGGGAGGCCATTAGTAGTGTAGCACAGTGTGCATCTTGTGGAATCTGAAAGGGGGTCGGGGGATGATGGGGAAGGAGGGCTGCACGCTTTGTAGGGTGGTCTGACCTTTTGGAACTTTTCTGGACAGAGTCTGCTATTTGGTGCAATCAGATCCATTCCCAAAGCAAAATATTTTCTCTTCAGAAGTATTTTTATGAGCTGCAGGCTGATGGGCATTCTCCTGAGGTGGGTCAGAGGGAAACTGATGCCAACTTTCTTTTCAGTTTGGTAGACAACTTTTACCAGGGGTCTCCAGTTAGGCCCTTCCAGTTTATCACTGCTCAGTATTTTCAGGTTGCTATTTCCTTGACTTCATTGCTTTGGACTCTGTGGCACAGTTTTCTAAAGAGTTCAGCGCCCACTAAGTCACGTTGGGTGCTGAACTCTTGTGAAATCCTGAGGGTGCTGAGTGCTTGGCAGCCTAGCTAGCCCTGGTCTCCTCTTGAAAATCTCATCCCCTAATCATTAATCTTGTACCCTGAGATTCTGCTCAAATGTTGGCTCATAGAAAACCATCTGGATTTCTGTGGCTTGGATACATGCCGAAGCACATCATCTGCATATAGAGAAGCACTGTCTGTCTCCCTGTGGCGTCAGTATTCTAATATAACGTGCTGAAGCTTCCGTTTGATAGTGTGAATTAAAGAGGACAGAAGAACAGCCTTGAACCGTCCCTTTCTGCAATAAGAATAGCTGTGAGTTAAGACCAGTCACAGGACCAGGTCGCCACCCCTATAAAAACCCTGGTTTTGTCCTCCTGCAAAATGGGCAGGAGGTTCATACCCCAGAATGTGCAGATCCTTGAAAGTCAGAGTTCATTGCATGGATGCATTGGTCCTTTGTGCTTCTTCCTTGCTCCATTTAGCATGGCTCTACCAGAGCTGTGCTGATAGGACCTTCCCCCGGTCGCCACTCTCCCTTGGAACACCCCTTAAAAAGCAGTGGAAGACATGGTGTAGAGAGGCTGTGCGGTCAGATAACATGCTCTGAAGGCATTTGTTCTTCAATGGATTCTCTGTTGGTTGCAGTGGGTATTGAGTCAGGCACAATGCATGTACCACAGTAGTCAGTGTTAAGAAAGTGCGCTCTGTTTGTATATGTGTAAATAGTTAATCAGGTGCCAGTAGGTGGCGCTCAAGAGTATACAGTGGGTTTTGTTGGGTCAGTAAAAGTTGCCGCACTGCAAATGGCTTCCGTTGTTAGAAGCATTTGGCTGGAACTGTGTAGTGTATTGCAGACCATCACAGTCTGTGGTTAGCAGAAATCAGAAACCTGTATGCTAAAGCCTTAACACAAGTCATGTGAAATGGGGAGTGTCGACTACGTGAAAGCACAATGCTGACCAGAAAAGTTTTATTCCAACGGTTCACTATGTGGCAGGAGACCAGGATTTGAGATCATGCCAGGTCGTGGTGGGTCCTGTCTGGAACAATAACACACAGTGACACTTCAGGGGTAAGTGCCTTGCCTGCAGTGCCATACACCAAACGCCCCTCCAGGAAAACAAACTGACCTTCCAACTGTTGTCAGACACTTCATAAAACACCATTTTCTCAAATGAAACGACGAAGCTAAATCAAGCTAACAGTGTTATGAAAATATAATTTGAATGCTCTCATTTCAGAGCCCTTCTTTTGATGGCTGGCTGCCCTCCAGCCCTGAGAAAAGCAATCTATGAGGTTAAAGGTGAATATTTTCAAATCTGGGGGAATCTAAATTTAAGTTCTTAAATCTGCATTTGGGCAGCTAACTCAGAGTTTGGTCTGTGTTCCAAAGTTGCTTGAAATGGGACGTCAGTGGGAGCTGGCGGTGCTCAGCACCTTTGAAAATTAGGCTTCTACGAATGGGCTTTTCAAAAGTGACTTAGGAGCACAAGTCCTGCTGACTTTAAGTAGGCCGTGTGCTCCTGAGTCACTTAGGCGCTTTTGAAAATCCCACCCAGTTTGCCCAAATACAGAGTTTGGTGACTAACTTGAGATATCCAGGAATGAAAACTTTGGGCAACGTTCCTAAATGGGATCAGGGTCCAGGCATAAGAAAATGCAACACTGATTGAATGTAGCTCCCAGGCTGATGTGTAGATGTCTATGCATAGGGGTGAGTATGTGGGGACTGGAGAACATCTCCCTCTCCACCCCTAACTCGCTGCCTGGGGGTCAGCAACAAATGCGTGTGTCCCCAGCCCACAGATTTATTTGGGAAGGAAGGAAAAGGTGGCCTAAGGCTGCTTGGACAGGAGCACAACCTATTTCTCTCCCCCTGCCGGCTCCGCCAGCCCAATGTTGCGCTGATCAGCTTTGCAGGGAGCTGGGGTTGGATCCTTCTGCGGCTAGGGCCTGCTCTGGGTAAGCTAGAGGCCGAGGCTCCTGTGTGCCATCTGCTCAGACCCTTCCCTGGCCAGTGTCCCTCCCCTCGCTGGCGCTGAGATTCTGCAGAACAGAGGGGGCCTGGATTGGATCAGAGCAGTGCTGCTCTGTCCACTCCCTGTGCACCTGCTTAAGGGCAGAGTATGCGTGGGTGGAGGGTACATTTTTTTAAGGGGTAAGGAGAAAAGCGTTTGGGTGGTTGGAATATCATTGGGGGGTGGAGCCAGGAAAATATACCTCCCCACCAACCACACACACACTGTTTAAGGTCAAATTATTCCACTCTTCTTATGGCTGCATTGGGGCCCAGCAGCCACCAGGACCGAAGGAAAAAAATTCCAATCGACAGTTCTCTAAAGGACTGGGGAGGGTAAAAGGGAAATAACCCATGGGGTTGCAAAAATGTGGTTTTTTTGGGGGGGTGGGGCACAACCACCCCATTCGATGTAGCTAGATGGGAAGTGGGTCCCAATGCTTTTCCTTCTATTGTAACATGGGCCCTGGTATTGAAAGGGTGAGAAGTACTTGTGCCGGGTTCAGTCACAGAGACCCCCTTGGGACTGTCACCTGACGTGCTGAATTTATTGGAAGACCTAAATGTTGGGGAACTTGAATTGTGACTTTGTTGTTGTTTTTTCTTCGTACAGTAAAAGCTGTGTTATCCAGCACTTTACCAGCCAGAAAGCTCTATAAACCAGCATTTCTGATCTTCATTGGAAGTCCGGTTTATAGTCCGGTTGGCGCAGGGCCGGCAGGCTCCGACCCTGGCCCCGCGAGGCTCCCCAGAAGTGGTGATATGTCCCTGCTGCTCCTAGGTGGAGGAATGGCCACAAGGGGTTCAGAGTGCGGGAGGGGCTCTGGAGTGCGGGAGGGGTGCAGGGCACAGGCTCTGGGAGGGAGTTTGGGGTATTGGAGGGGTTTTGGGCTGCAGGATCCAGGCAGCGCTCACCTCGAGCGGCTCCCCGGAAGCGGCGACGTGTCCCTGCTGCTCCTAGATGGAGGTGCCCGCACTGGCCGGGAACCACGATGGTGCCCCCATGGCAATGTCATCGGAATGTGGCAAGATGGAAGGGGATAGACTCTGCTCTAAGCAGAACCAAAAGGCGAGTGGCATCCACCTTCACCAGGGGTCTCAAACATGCAGCCCACCAGGGGTTATTTTCTGCGGCCCACCAGCTCCACGCGGCCCTCCCGCACATCCCCACCCCCCCAGCGTTTACCTAGAGCAGCTCCAGCCTGGTGTGCACCGGGGGCAGGGCAGGCTCCCTCCCTCCCTCCCTGCCTGCCCTGCCCCCGCGCCACACCGGGAAGTGACTGGGACCTGGGGGAGGAGGGGCACAGGGATCTGTGGTTTGCCCTGGCCGCGCCTCCAGGTACCTCCCCCAAAGCTCCCATTGGCTGCGGTTCCCCGTTCCTGGCCAATGGGAGCTGTGGGGGGCGGTGCCCGGAGGCACAACCAGGGCAACACACAGACCCCTGTGCCCCCCCTCCCCCAGGTCCCGGCCCCTTCCCGAAGCGGCGCAGGGGCAGGGCAGGCAGGCAGGGTGCCTGCCCTGCCCCTGGTGCGTGCCGGGCCGGAGCCCGCCCCCCGAACCCCTCCTGCAGCCAAACCCCCTCCTGCACCCCAACCCCCTGCCCTGAGCCTCCTGCCACACCCTTCCTTCACCTGGACCCCCTGCCGAACCCCACACCCCTCCTGCACCCCAACCCCCTGCCCGGAGCCTCCTGTCGCACCCTTCCTTCACCTGGACCCCCTGCCAAACCCCACACCCCTTCTGCACCCCAACCCCCTGCCCTGAGCCTCCTGCCGCACCCTTCCTTCACCTGGACCCCCTGCCGAACCCCACACCCCTCCTGCACCCCAACCCCTTGTCCTGCACCCCTGGGGGCAGGGAGGGAGTGGAGTTGGGATGTGGATTTCGGGGAAGGGGTTGAAATGGGGACAGGGAAGAGGTGGGGCGGGGGGGGGCCTGGGCAGTGGGGGGTTGGGGGGTCAGTGGTGCGGCCCTCGGGCCAATGTACTAGTCCTCATGTGGCCCTCATGGTCATTTGAGTTTGAGACCCCTGACCTACACTGTGGCTGAATTTGTCTCTTTCACTCTTGAATTCTAGAGCCCTGCTCCCCTCTTTACCAAAGGCTGCTTCATTCACAAGGTTAGATTTCTATAGAGGCCCATTGGCTGTTCATTTAAGATGTCCCCTCTTCCGTTCCCCTAAAATAGCATAAAAGCCAGATCCCAGCTCCGATAACGTTTGCCACAAGGAAAGAGATTGAATTAAATTCAGGTTCCCTGCTTAAGTCCTCCTTGTTGTTAGGAGACACTAACCCTTCCTTCCCACTTCAACCGCTGCAGTAAACCACCTAATTAGCCTGTTAGCTAGAGGTGAAAATATACCGTTCTTTATCTGGTTCCGGTTCTGATAAAAGAATTCCCAAAGGAATCTGTAAAGGGAAACCCATTCCCAAAGTCCTAAGAGGAGAGGGGCAGATAGGGTTACCACCTGGCTGGTATTTGACTGGTCTGGCGAGTTTTTTTTTATTTTATTTTATGGATTTGCTAGTTGCCAGAAAAATAATTTAATCTGCTGGGGGGTTTTTTTCACGTGGGTCTAAAGATTTGCGTTATTCTCACGATGCACTAGGATATCTAATGCTAAGAGTTTCTGTGTCTGGCTAAAGATGCTGCAGTGTTCCCACTTCCACAGTTTAAGCGATAACTGGGCAAAACTGTTGAAAATACAGCAGCTGTCTGCCCACCAATGCACAAGCGCACCGCACGTGTGTGTGAGAGAGTGTTTGAGTCACATGAGAGTGAGGAGACATGCAATGTTATCAATCTTATCTATTTGTGTTATTTTTCTAGGTACTATAAGTGGCAGTTGATGGAGGAGGATGGAGGATTTGCCTTGTGGTTGGGGGTTGAGGTTGTGGTGGGCTTGCCTTGTGGAGATGGGGGGCCTGGGTTCTTTTGCATTTCAAAGGCGGTAACCCTAGGGGCAGAGCAGAAATGCTACAAAGAAATAAAAGGGATTGTGGGGAAAACACCTTCTTAGACCCCAGTCCTGCAAATGTTTACTCTCACAAATCATCCCCCAGTGATCTCATGGGTATTTGCAAGATCTCGGCTTCAGACTTCCCTCCCAACCTGCATGTCTACTTATCACATACTTATTGTGACTTGCATTCTACTCCTGATGTGATTTTAGTTTTCATTCATTAATTACCCGTACACTGAATCTTCACCCACACTTTCTCAGCATAGCAGTCCTCCCTCCCTGGTAAAATCTATGGCTTATTCCTATATTTTTCCTTCCGATTTAAAAGACCGCTCAAATCCTCGTTTTCCAAGTTATCCAAATTGCTCTTCTTTCTGCATTGTGTGTTTCCTGCAGCATTGTGGTGCTTGCGGGGAGTATGATTTTTAGATCTCCGATAAATTGACTAGAGGTTGGCCTGAATGGCCAAGCTTAAATCCCGAACTGCACCAAATGTAACTTTCCCATGGTACGTTCAGGTTTGGTGGTTTGGATCAGCCCATTACAGAGATCGGGTCCAAGCTGGAGAGATGGGGTATGGATCAGAGTGTTCTAATGGGAGGCAGTGTGGCCTAGCAGATAGCTCACTAGACTGGGACTCAGCAGACCTGGGTTCTGTGCTGGACCCTGTGACTGATTTTTGTGTGCTCCTAGATAAGTCACCCTGCCTATTTCCCTATGTGTAAAAGAGAGAGAATTACATGCATCCACCTTTGATGTGCTATGGAATGTGCCGATGAAAAGCACTATAGAGGTACCTCTTATAATTTTACATTGAATAGTGGGGGCAAGGGGCAGGAAGGAGGTTCTGGTTTAAGTACTGGCCACTGTCGGCTGTGTGAAGTATGACTTGCAACTCCTACTCTCCTAGCCTGGTGCCCACTGTCAGCAGCTCCCTAGTGGCTCTCCTCCTGCCTAAGGACTGTGAGAGGGGCTGTTAGGTTCCCCCCCATGGTAATGTGTAGCATAGAGGACTACTTAGTCCAGCCACTGGACGGAGGACTCCCCCAACATCATTAAACCTGCTCTGGTATCTGCCCAGCAATAAAACCACCACCGGCTGAGGCTTCTCCTTCACTCAACAATCTTGCCAACTCTGACAACACAGGGACCCGATCCTGCTGCTCTTGGAGTTTGAGTTTTTCTGTTCACTTCATGTTGTTCTAGTGGGTGACTCTGCAGTATGCACACCCACCAGCTTCCTGGACATATTCGTGCCCTATAGCAATCAGTAGCTATCACCAACAAGCTTCAGAGAGAGTGGCTTGTTTTGTCCCCTGTCCCCCTCCCCAAGCTTTTACTACTTGTAAGAAATAATGCGATGGAGCCTACTGCTCAGCGGGGTAGAAAACCAAGCTCCTCTATTACAATATGTATTAATTAGCCAGCGACTTGTCAGGGCTTTGAAAACGCTTTACTAGTGCTAAGCATTCTTACAATGTATTATTTATTAGCACCAGGAATATTGGATTGACCAGAGTGATAGAATAAACAGGGCAGCTCAGAGTGTTTATGGCGGGCTCTTCTATTCCCTCTCCCTTCATTAAATAATAATAATCCCTCGCTCGTCTGCTGATGGAAAGCCCTGTATATTTCAGTGCGCTTTACAATGGAGGGCAGTATCTTTATCCCCATATTACAGATGAAGAAACTGAGGCAGTGAAGTGACTTGCCCCAGGTCTCCCACCAGCACCAGAGCTGGGAATAGAACCTAGGACCCTGAGTCCCGTCCCAATGCTCTAGTCACTAAATGCCCATTTATGACTAAACTGCTTTCTGATTAATTAAAGCACAATATACATCTGTTCTCCAAACCAGTGATGATGCAGGATGTCACTCAGCTGCCCCAATGTCCATCATCCTATTTAATAGATTTATTATTAATAATACTGCTTTGCTCTTCAACAGCAACCTTTCCACTGAGAAGCTCAAATCATGTTACAAACATTAGTGCATTAGACCTCATGACACTGCTGTGGGATAGGCAGCTGCTATTATCCCTCTTTTCCTTTTATTTATATGAAGCACTTGGCATAATAGAGTACATCAACTGGAAGCGAATGTTGTCTCAGGGTGAATGTGTCCTGACTGTACCTTAATGGCTTATCCTGGTAAATGCCTTATCTTTGCCTCAGCACACATTTAGCAGCAGGAGAGCATTATCTGCTGACAACATTCTCCTCTGTTGCAGGATTGCAATCTTACTTCTTGTTGTTGAATATTCAAGTGGTCGCTAGCCACTTAAAAATCCCACTGTCTGAATATATTTATCTCGTGGTGTTATGAGTATTGTTTGGGTGTATTACCATAATGTCTATCAGCCCTTGTCATGGACCTGGACCCCATTGTGCTAGGCACTGTACAAACACCCAACAAAAACACCATCCCTGCCCCAAAGAGCTTACAGTAGAAGAGATGGGGGGAGTATAAGGAAACAATGAGACAATATTGTCCAAATAGACCAGACAGATGCAAGGTGGGGAAAAGAGCGCAATGCACCAACAGAGTAACCAATGGGAAGGCAGCAAAAGGCACTCCCTGATTTATTTCAGGGGTGGGACATCCCTGCACAGTCCTGTGTCCTCAAGGGTGGAGCCCCATTTTAGCCCCCTCCACATGAGTGAAGCAGTCCCTTATTTGGCTGCTCCTGTTCCTATCATCTGGAGTAAAGCCTCCATTGACTAAACAGATTAGAGGAAAAGAATAAAACCCTGCTTTGTTCGGTTTGCTCACCTAGGACAGTGGCTCTCAACCTTTCCTGACTACTGTACCCCTTTAAGGAGTCTAATTTGTCTCATGTACTCGCAGATTTCAGCTCACTTAAAAACTACTTGCTTACAAAATCAGACCTAAAAATACAAAAGTGTCATAGCACACTAGTACTAAAAAATGGCTTAACTTCTCATTTTTAGCATATAATTGTAAAATAAATCAATTGTTATAAATATTGTGTTTACATTTCAGTGTATAGTATAGAGAGCAGGATAAACCAGACATTGTCTGAATGAAATTTTAGTTTATACTGACTTTGCTAGTGCTTTTTGTGTAGCCTCTTGTAAAACCAGGCAAATATCTAGATGGTTTTTGTACCCCCTGGAAGACCCCTGTGCACCTTTAGGGGTGCACGTACCCCTGGCTGAGAACCACTGATCTAATGCACCACTCGACAGCACTTGGGGAAAATCACTTGTGCTGTTTTTCCTGGACAGCCAGTGAGCTAGGCCCTGATCCTGTAACTGTCTGCACTAATGCAGGGTGTTAACACCTGCATGATAAGAACTTCAGACATTTGCAACATCAAGATGTTTTTATTGGTCCAAAAATCCACTTAATTAACCCTAGGGACGAAAAATAGAGAGTTCTGTCTGTGGTTTGGTCATGGGAAAGGAACTCCCAAGCAGTAAAAGAGCTAATGGGAAACCCCTTCCCAGAGCGCTGGACTGGGGAGGAGCAGAGAGAGGGGATGCTTCGAAGAAACAAACTAACCTCCTCTCTGAGAAATCCCTTTCCCTAGACCAATGAAAGAGCTTGACAGGACTAGTGCTGCATATTCTTCAATGCCATCTACTGGCACCTTATCTGTTAATTAACCATTACGTAAAAACAGATACCTCTTTTATAGCACTCGGGCAACACAGGGAACCACACAGGTGAACCAAGAGTGAAGCCTTAGTCAATTTCCTGTGCTTTTTAGTATGGGTTTTGCACATGGCAAAGGGGGCAAGATTTTTTTTTTTAATAGGAAAACGTAATTGCAAAACCATAACATTGGGTGGGTGAGCCAAGGGCAAGTATAGTACCCGAAACTGCTGTTATCCGAGATTTTGGAACGGATTGGAGGCCTGATCCAAAGATGATTGAAGTAAATGGAAGCACTCCCGTTGACTTCAGTGTCCCTGTATTAAGTCCCATTGAGCAAAAGGGCCTATACTATTTGCACTATGTGAAGAGCTGCTTTAGTAAATTCTCTCCTCCCACCATTTCTTAATCGTCTGGGATAGATTCAAAATAATCCACGTGTTCTTCTGAGATCTAATGTGAAACCTTTCTGAGTTATGTGTTTAAGGTTTTAGGGGAAAAAAATGAAAGCAACTTAGAAGTCATCTGTTATGAGTTGGACAATAGTGGGACTGAAATGCTCTCTTCTATGTCCTCTTCAAAAGAGAAGCATAGAGAGAATTTAAATAATCTGTTTTGAAAATTATTCTTTTAATGTTTCCTGGAGTCTCTTTTTTGTTCATCTCATCTTGCATTACCTGTTTGTCCCCTCTAACCAGGGTTGGTGAAATGTTTTAAAAATGAGATGCTAATACAAATCTTTAAAAATGACCTCAGCAATGCTTCCCAGGGAAGTGTTCCCTCCTACTGTAATAACAGCATGTTCTAGACGTCTGTGCCCTAAGATGTCCAGAATGCCAATTGGTAAAGTTGGTCAGGGATTTTTTGACAAAACCGTTTTTTGTTAGAAAATGCTGATTGATTGAAACTGAACCTTTTAACGGGAAGGGGTTGGTTTTGTCGCGAAAGCAGAGCAAGAGTGTCACCACAGAATAGCCAAGGGCCCGCTGGTTAGGACATTCATCTGGGATGTAGGAGACACTAGTTCAAGTCTCTGCTCTGAATCAGGCGATTAGCTATTCTTGGGGACGAAACGCTCTGTCTCTCGATGAACTTTGAAAGATCTAGTTTTCATTCCAGTGCAGAACAAAAACAAATATTGAAACCTCGGTGTTTTTCATGAAACAGAATTCTGGTTTTCTGGCCAGTGAGTCCTCTCATGGAACTAAGTGTAAGGAAAACCTGGGGAGGAGGAGATGCATGGAAAAGGTGGTATAGCAGCACTAATCACAAATGATCCTTCTGTCCAAGTATTTCAAAACACATAAGGTAATTCTCCCAACGCTCCCTGAGATCTAGAGTAAGTGTCTTGCTCATACATCGATGGGGACAAAGGCACCCAGTTATTGTTCATGGAAGGAGACCTGGCTTCATATTGATTGCATCTGTTAACCTTTACGTAATGAATGGAGTATGTGCATTACAGGGCTGGTCCAGCACCTTTGTATCGGGGCCATCTGTTGCTATCTAGGTAGGAAGTGTCCAGGAGTCCAAAATGTCCACCAGTAGGGAAGGATGAAGGGGAAAGCATCTGTGCTCCCAGATGGCGGTCTGTTCTTCATGGCGTCTGCCTCTCTTGTACTCTCCTCTTTCTATAGGGATATCAGAGGCAGCTCACTCAATGAAAGGCATTTTAATCACCCTGATCCTCATGGGTAGGTACACTGAGTGTTGTACTTCCATAGTTCGAAGCATGTAGGAAAGAGAGGGCCCTAGCCAGGGGTTATTCCTTTGATGGAAGGAGATTGAGTGGCACAGACATATAGTACTGTCTTCCTAGTCTAATAGAGTCACAAATGTTTAGACCCGTGAGAGTTTGTCTCCTGCTTCTCTCAAAACTGTCTGAACCCTATTGCCAAACATAGGAGAGATGGGTTTTGGTAAGTCCTGATTCACCCACAGGACCAAATCCAGTTTACCTAACTCATGCGAGTAATCTCATCAGTGTGTCTCATGCTGTGTTTTATGTTGGTTCAGTATCAATCAATGCAGCATAACAATAGTTATCATGGAACTGTGTTTTGCAACATGTTGTAATTTGGCTCATTATTTCAGGAGTAGAGCAGCCTGCCTAGTGTCCATTTGTGCGTGCAGTTGTTTTTTGCGTGCACTATAGGGAGGCAGCTGAGTTTTCAGTAGCAGCTACAGTTCATGTCTCAGAAAGAGAGGTTTTCACAGGAGTACCCATGTGGGAGCAATGGTGAGAACAGCAAAGTCCTCTCGGTCATGATGAAAGTATTGCTATATGTGCCCAGTCTTGTTCAGCATAAACTGTTTCCTGTGCCACATGTTGGGCAATAACATGAAAGGACCCCATGTTTGTAAACCTAAACGGGTTCTTTAAGAAAAAAGTTTTCAGATGTTGCAATTGCAGCTGGTATTCCAGCCATGTGCACACAGACTGACTTCCTGGTGCAGTCTTGAAATTCCTCCCACCTAGAACCAGTGCTCTTCCCTCTGAGTTCCATGCAGGATCGACAGTCCAGTCTTTAAGGAGCTTGCATTGTAAGAGCCATAGCACAGCCGTTAGTGAGAGCAACAGGGGGGTGTATACACTAATACCAGTCTCAGGAGATATTGAGCCTGTGGAGTGCTGAGCCAAGCACCGTGCCTGAGGGAGCACTGTGGGGAGTGTGCTGTGATGTGATTCCTCTACCTTTCGGAGGGGTGGCATCACTTCTCCCTACACCAGCTTCAAGCTAGTGGGAAGGAGAGGCATGACTCACCCCAGTCTCCTCTTGGCCCCTGTGATGTATCTAGTGTCGATCGTGGCACAAATACTACCCCCCGCTTACAGATTGCAAGGACCAAGACTGTCTCGCCCCCTGTGCATGAAATCAAGGGCAGAGAGCTTTTGCACCCTCTCCCAGCCTTGTACAGATCTGTATCATATACAGTTCTTTTAATTAATGTTTCCAACAGCCCATCTTATGTGAGCAGCAATTAATGGCATCACTGCATGCTACAATGCTGTGCTCCACTCACTAGGCAGGTAAAAGGAACCAGACCTGGCCTTGCATGATTTGTTGTCTGCTGATCAGTGGGAAGTCTGTGAATTATCTGCTTCATTTGTAGCATAACCTCCATCTCAAGTCAGAGGGAGCAGTATCTCCCAGGATATGGTCTGTGAAGGATAAGCCGGCTCTTGACCTCCACGTGCTTCCTGAAATAACGACCTTTGTTCTTGTGGTTGGTCCCTTGAGCCCAGGTTTCTGGCTGGAGGCCCTTATGCTGGAAGAGATGACTTGCTCTCAGAGAGCAAAAGAATGCTTAATGGAGCAGTGTGTTCTGAGGATGCAGCATAAATGTTAAAGCCCTTTAGTGCGCATGCATAATTCAGAATCGGTGTATGTGTCTGTTTGCTGTGGCAGGACGAGTGCATGTGATATGGTTGCAGTGTGGAACAGAAGATTTTGTTTCTGAAAGAGGTTTCAGGAGCTTAAAGTGAGTCCTCCCTGCAAAACGCTCTTTGGTATAAGAGGGGAAATAGCAACCCCTGTTGCATGTGAAAGTTTAATTTAAATGTCTTGGTTACAGAAATGAATAGCACACACTCCTCCCCTGCCCAGAAATGGAGGAGTTGGTACAAGGTGCCCAGGTACCACTGTGACGGGTAGTCTAGAGAGAGATGGCCTTCACCTCCCCAGTGAGATCTTTGGGATTCCCATCACCAACTTTTCCCCTAGGTCCTCCATCCTTTTAAGTGAGTAGAACTCCCTAGGGAGCCAGGAAACATCTGGAGGGTCCCAGCTGACTGACCTGAGGCCTTTCTTATCTGTCCAAGAGTTGAGCTGTCTGCCGTTGCAGCACTCCCTGCCCCTGTAGACCTATAGGACAAGACCCTGGACTCGGTGATGTTTATACAGATATAGCTAGAAGCTATTTATCTCGATAATGAGAGCATCCTGATTAGGGGGTGGGTGGAGGTGTGTGTGTGTGTGTCCGTCTGTCCGTCCGTCTGTCTGTACGTCCATATATTTAAAATAAGGGATCTTATTTTAAGTCAGCAAGTTAAAGAAGTATGGGCTGGATGAATGCACTATAAGATGGGTAGAAAGTTGGCTAGACTGTCGGGCTCAACGGGTAGTGATCAATGGCTCCATGTCTAGTTGGCAGCCGGTGTCAAGTGGAGTGCCCTAGGGGTTGGTCCTGTGGCCGGTTTTGTTCAATATCTTCATAAATGATCTGGAGGATGGTGTGGATTGCACTCTCCGCAAATTTGCGGATGATACTAAACTGGGAGGAGTGGTAGATATGCTGGAGGGCAGGGATAGGATACAGAGGGACCTAGACAAATTGGAGGATTGGGCCAAAAGGAATCTGATGAGGTTCAATAAGGATAAGTGCAGGGTCCTGCACTTAGGACGGAAGAACCCAATGCACAGCTACAGACTAGGGACCGAATGGCTAGGCAGCAGTTCTGCGGAAAAGGACCTAGGGGTGACAGTGGACGAGAAGCTGGATATGAGTCTGCAGTGTGCCCTTGTTGCCAAGAAGGCCAATGGCATTTTGGGATGTATAAGTAGGGGCATAGCGAGCAGGTCGAGGGACGTGATCGTCCCCCTCTGTTCGACATTGGTGAGGCCTCATCTGGAGTACTGTGTCCAGTTTTGGGCCCCACACTACAAGAAGGATGTGGATAAATTGGAGAGAGTCCAGCGAAGGGCAACCAAAATGATTAGGGGTCTGGAACACATGACTTATGAGGAGAGGCTGAGGGAACTGGGATTGTTTAGTCTGCAGAAGAGAAGACTGAGGGGGGATTTGATAGCTGCTTTCAACTACCTGAGAGGTGGTTCCAGAGAGGATGGTTCTAGACTATTCTCAGTGGTAGAAAAGGACAGGACAAGGAGTAATGGTCTCAAGTTGCAGTGGGGGAGGTTTAGGTTGGATATTAGGAAAAACTTTTTCACTAGGAGGGTGGTGAAACACTGGAATGTGTTACCTAGGGAGGTGGTAGAATCTCCTTCCTTAGAAGTTTTTAAGGTCAGGCTTGACAAAGCCCTGGCTAGGATGATTTAGTTGGGGAGTGTTCCTGCTTTGAGCAGGGGGTTGGACTAGATGACCTCCTGAGGTCCCTTCCAACCCTGATATTCTATGATTCTATGATCTAATCCATCATGTTCCAGCATATACATTAACTACGAACTGATGAGGTTAGGAAGAAACATCACCTATAGATAGGTTATTCCATAATGTCCGTTACAGAGAATTTTGCACCATCTGATATTGACCACTCTGAGGGACAGGATACTGGTCTGACCTGGTGCGGGAGCTACTATTCTGGCCTGAAGATGACATTTCTAATGAGTGCTGACCTCTTAGGGGGCTTAATCATTACAGAGCGAAAACCAGCCTCCTAGGAAAGTATGCTTTCTACCAGCGGGCAGCAGAACAGCTCAGTATAAAGATACTAGGCTGTTGGGTATATTGGACAGGAGGATTGTTTGCACTGATTATGTTCAATCTGCATAGCACACATCTTAGACTTTTCCTAACTGAAATAAGTGAGGGCCCTTATTTCCTTTGGCTTCCTTATTTAAAATCCCAGTACCTTCCTACATCTCATTTGCTGCCTTCATTGGTTCATACCTCAACCCCTCACTGTGCTGAGGTTTTCGGACGACCCTTCAGGAATTAGCCCATGTGAAATAGTGGATGGTCTAATGAATTAAAATGCATTTGTATGCCTTCATATGCAGTTAAGATCAGAGTGGAGAGGGAAGTAAAACCTGGCAGCAGTCAAAATTCCCGCTCCCGTACCCATTGCAGACCCCTCGGTAATTTTTTCAGAATGTGTGGCTTGTTTTTGTTTTTTGGTTGGTTGGTTTGTCTTAAAGGCAGAAAGGATGGCTGGGGTAACAAAGCAAACAAAAATTGCCTTTTTTTTTTAAAATAAAGTACAGTTTATTTTTCTTATAAAATCACCTGACCCTGGGCCTTTGAGTCTGCATGGGGGGAGAGACTCCTCCTAATTTCAGCCTGTGTTTGCTGCTTCATCCGTGATTTAGAAGCTCAGGCATCTACAGAAAGGAATGTGTAGCCTGGCGGGGCGGGGGGGGGGGGGGTTATTTATGGCCCTTGCCATGTCCCTCCCAAGGTCATTCAAGGACCTTCTTGAATCAAAACACTAAGGTCCTGTATTAAGAGAGACAAGGCTGATCTTAAGCTACTTTATCTTCACACTGAGTCACCCCATCATTTTAGTATCACAGAAACTCACTAGCTAACATCCCAATCCTGCAATCTGATCTCCGCATGCAGAGCCCTGTAGAAGTCAACAGGCTCCATGTGGGTGCAGGATTGGGGTCTGAAACCAGGGTGTGGCAGCTTGCTGAGAACTGGGGGGTAGAGGGATAGGAGGGGGAGCAAGGGGATCTGTTGGGGGGGGGTGGGAAGCAGCCTGTTCCAGGTTGGGAAGTGGTGCTGGCACTTCCTACCTGCTCCCCAGCCTGATCCTGGGTGCCGCAGCAGCTGCTCCAGCCCCTCCACGTCCTGCTTTCATCTCTGCAAGTTTACATGGGGGCAGAGCCTCGGTGATATTTCCGTTGTGGAGGTGCTGTCCCCCACTATCACCCGGTTCTTCCGTCCCTGGCTGAAACGCCTCTGGGAGCCTGTTGTAAATCCTGGGGTGGATTCTTCTGGGGAGATCTCTCCTTCAGTCAGTCCAAAGTTCTGGTTATACTGAGGGGATGGGGTTGGAATTCGTTCCAAGGACACTAGTCCTCAGAGGAGAACTTCTCTTAGACTTGTAGACTTTAAGGCCAGAAAGGACCATTGTGATCATGTGATTTCCTGCACGTTACAGGCCACAGAACCTCCCCCACCGCCTTTTGTAGTAGGCCCATAACCTCTGTCTGAGTTACTTGAAATCTTGATTTGAAGACTTCAAGTTATAGAGAATCCACCATTTACTCTAGTTTAAACCAGCAAGTGACCCGTACCCAATGCTGCAGTGGAAGGAGAAACCCCCCAGGGTCTCTGCCAATCTGACCGGGAGGAAAATTCCTTCCTGACCACACACATGGAGATCAGTTAGACCATAAGCATGCAGGCAACACCCACCAGCCAGACACCTGGGAAAGAATTCTCTAGTTATTCAGAGCCCTCCCCATCTAGTGTCCTATCACTGGCCATTGGAGATATTTGCTAATAGCAGTCGTAGATGGGCCATATGCCATTGTAGGCACTCTTATCATACCGTCCGCTCAATAAACTTATCAAATTCAGTCTTAAAACAAGTTTGATTTTTTGCCTGCATTACTAATTTGGAAGGCATTTCAACACTGGACCTTAAGATAAATATCTCCTCTCTCTCCCTAGTGTTTATCCCTCTGATGTAGTTATAAACAGTCATATTTCCCCTCATCCTTCATGATAGGTAATTTTGACTTGAAAAATAAACTTTCTGGTTTCAAAAATGTTTCTGACAATCTGAAACTTTTCCCCCCAAAATGTGTCAAAACCAGCCCTAGTTTGTGAACAGCTTCAGTTTAAAAAAATCAGCATTTTCTCAGCAAAAAAAAAGAAAAGAAAAAAGTTTGTCAGAAAATTCCCAGACAGCTTTAATAATGAGAAGACTTTGAGCTGTATTTGTTAATTTGGATTGAACATAATTAGGGAATGGTTTTACCCTGGACGTTTTTTGCCATTGATGTCCAGGAACAGGCCGTAGTTCACATGGTTTTGTTTCTGTTCCCTGATTGGATGACTTGTAACAGACTCAGGTTTCCAGTGCAAAGACTCAGGTTATAAATTCAGAACTTGCTTTGTCTAAATGTTTTCTAATTTTCAAGTAAAATGCATTATTTCTGTGAGCATTCCTACCTATTCACTAGAATAGCCACAGAAAGCAAAACCAGACTCAACAAATTCATTACAAATTAGACCTAATAATCAGAGATTTTTGCATGGTTTTTATTAGATAATAGTTTGAGGTGTATGAAGGAGAGCACAAAAATGGGTTATTGTTCCATTTCTTTAAAATTGATTGGTTCCATGCACAAGATACTTACAGGTACTCCCGCCCCAATACACACATGCTCTCTCCACTCCTGTTTGATAAGCCCTTTTGCTTCTCTAGCACACCCTTCCTGCCCCTACCCAGCCCTCTAAATACTGAAATAAGTTATTTTAAACAGTGCTTCAGGCAAAGAGTTGAAAACAATATCTGAAAATCTTTGTATGAGAAAGTGGAAATTTGGAAGAGGAGTGATAGAAACTTCATTTAGCAACAATTTGTTGGGAGCTATTTCCAGTGGCGTAATTGTGGTGAATTACTGTGTACTTCTGGGGATGTTTTGATTGCATAATTTTTTTGTCTTAAAACATTTCAAATAAGTACAAAGCTGCTGAACCATTTCGGCATTTTCATATCACAGAGATGAGAAGTGACAGCTTCCTTCTCGTTCTTTATTTGCGAACACAGCACAGATTGGATTCCCAGCTCTTCTGGCATAACCAAAGCAAAACAAAATTAAATCTCTCCAAAAACGTGCCTACTGGTGTGTCAGCTGAGTGCAAGAGCTACTTCAGCCCCAAGCTCTGCCTAGTGTTAGGTCATCAGTCCTTTATCGTGTAGCTGTTCGTGAGGCACAAATGTGGTCCCCAGAATTAATTTATTAACCCAATCTCTTTCATGTGTGACTGAAAGTTGAGGCTAATACATCTCCTCCCTACTGCATCCCCACACAGCATCACAGGGCAAATTATGACCCTGGGGTCACACGAGAACCATCTGGATTAGTAAAAATGTGTTTACTGGTGTCTGTCGTTTGATATTTTCTGGAGCGTGGTTTCAGACTTCAGAGAGGAAGTGTGATCCAGTGGTTACGGCACTAGCCTGGGAGTTGAGCAATTGGATTCAGTTCCCTGCTTTGTCGCAGACTTCCTGTGTGACCTTGAGCAAGTCATTTAGTCTGTCTGTGCCTCAGTTTCCTACCTGTCCGATGGGGATAACAGCACTGCCCTGCCTCACAAAGATGTTGAGAGGATAAATACATTAAAGACTGTGAGGTGCTCAGATAATATGGGAGCATATAAGTAATATAAGACTTCTAGCATTATCTTCTCCAAGTCTCTATTTTCTTTACCTGTTTTCTAGACCTATTTTCACTTTGCATGTAGTGCAATAGGTATGATGGGATTAGATGCTTCCTTAGTTGGCTGAGCTAAACTGGTCTTCGTTGTAATTATTCTGAGCTTAGACAGCAAACTCCTGCTCTGCTTGTTAGTTATTCGTACCAGGCTTTGGTGAACCACTTTATCCTGCTTCCAGTATGACCAGACTTCTATTCTGGTGTACTTCTGCTTCCAAACTTGTCCCTAACACCAGAAAATGCAGAAAGTAAATAGGAAAAGCTACTAGTTACCTAAGCTATCTACAAACCTCCAAAAAGGTGGTTTTGAGTAGTGGGGCATGGTTGCATTGGTAATTCATAATCCTAGATCCTAAGGTCAGAAGGAACCAGTATGATCACGTAGTCTGACCTCCTGTCGTAACTTCCCCAAAATAATACCTAGAGCAGATCTTTTCGAAAAACATCCAATTTTGATCTAAAAATTGTCAGTGATAGAGAATCCACCACTACTCAGTACATTAATCCAATAGCTAATTATTCTTACCATTAAAAGTTTACGCCTTGTTTCTAGTCTGAATTTGTCTAGCTTCTACTTCCAACCATTGGATCATGTTATACCTTTCTCTGCTAGATTGATTGAGCCCATTATTGAATATTTGTTCCCCATGTATAGACTTATAGATTGTAATCAAGTCACCCCTTAACCTTCTCTTTATTAAGCTAAATAGATAGATTCAAAGAGTTTTCTAATCCTTTAATCATTCTTGTGGCTGTTCTCTGAACTCTCTCCAATTTATCAACATCCTTCTTGAATTGTGGGCACCAGACTGGGACACAGGATTCCAGCAGTGGTTGCACCAGTGCCAGATACAGAGGTAAAATTACTTCTCTACTCCTACTTGAGATTCCCTTGGTTATGCATCCCAGGATCGCATTTGCTCTTTTGGTCACAGCATCACAGGGAGTTCATGTTCAGCTGATTATTTACCATGACCCCCAAATCTTTTTCAGAGTCACTGCTTCCCAGGAGAGAGTCCCCCACCCTGACCTTCATTTTTTACTTCCTCTGAGTCGTTCTCTCCCCCCCCCCCCCAACTCTTTCACAGTTACACAGAGCCAGGAATTATCAAATGTTCCTCCTAGTAGAGTCTGCAACTACGAGAAATTTGGACCCCTCCCATTGGCGACCTGATCACTCAGGCTACATCCCCCATTCATGACCACAGCTTAGCCCTTTGACGTCTGCTTACACAGAAAAAAATACTGTCCTAATGTTATCTACCTTTAGGAAATATTATTTTTTCCCCTGGCAAAACATTTTGATGAAAAAAATCTTTTTTAACTTTGAAATTTTTCAGGTTTTTGCCAAAAAATGGAGAATGTTTTCAGTTTTGGGGTGGTTGTTTCTTACTCTGCCTCAGACACTGGTCATGGACCCATAGTGCTAGGTGCTGTATGAACACACAACAAAGAGATGATCTCTGCCCCAAGGACCTGACCATCAAAGTATAAGGCAACCAAAAACCTGAACATATTTGACATAAAAGCAATTGTTTGCGCAAACTCCCCCGCCCCCCCCCCCCCATTTTGTAGAAAAGCCACTTTTTGGCCCAAAAAGCATTTTGGGTGACAGTTTTTGACCAGTTCAGATCTTTAGCTTTTTAATGCAGTTTAGCAGCTAGAGGCATGGAAAGGACCTGGTACCATCTGAGCAGCAAGGACTTCACTCACGCCTAGTTTGCTGTATCTCATCACATTTGCTAGCCCACTCCTCTCTCCCTCTCTGCTGCAAAGGTGGATGGTCCCACTAGCCTGGGACTTGAGACCCTGGTTTAATTCCCTGTTCTGCCACAAGTTTCCTGTGGGACTTTGGGCAAGTCACTTACTCTCTTTTTGCCTCAGTTCCCCATCTGTACAATGCACTGCCCCGCCTTACAGGGGGATCGTGGGGACAAACACATCGAAGGTTGTGAAGTGCCCAGATATGAGGGCAATGGAAGCAATATAAGAGCCGCAGATAGCGAGGACAGGTGAAGTACAGGAAGTCCTCACTTAACGTTGTAGTTATGTTCCTGAAAAATGCGACTTTAAGCAAAACGATGTTAAGCGAATCCAATTTCCCCATAAGACTTAATGTAAATGCGGGAGTTAGGTTCCAGGGAAATTTTTTTCATCAGACAAAAGACACGCACACACACAGTATAAGTTTTAAACAAACAATTTAATACTGGTACACAATGATGATGATTGTGAAGCTTGGTTGAGGTGGAGGAGTCAGAGGGTGGGATATTTCCCAGGGAATGCCTTACTGCTAAATGGTGAACTAGCAATTGGCTGAGCCCTCAAGGGTTAGCTCTCACACTCTACAAGGCAGCAGGAGAGGAGGGAGGGCAGACAGAGACACACACCCTGTGTGTGTTTGAGAGAGAGAGATGTGCATTTCCCCTTTAAGTATGAAGAGTGGGGTCAGAAGTACCCGGCCTTGTTAATTAATCAGCAAGCTGAGACCCTACCGCAGCTGCTGCCTAAGGCATCAGCTCCCTCTGTGTGCCCCCCGCTCTATGGAAGATGGGATAAGCGGGGTGCAGGAGCAGAGGGGAGGGGGACACCCTGTCATTAGCCCCCCCCTTCTTCCTCCTCCCCCTCCCCCCACACAGCAAGCAGGAATCTCAGGGAGCAGCACATGGCAGTGGGGGGAGGGAAAGCTGAACTGCCTACAATGGATAGCCAGCAATGTAACAATGTTAACCGGGACAACTTTAAGTGAGGAGTTCCTGTACGCTGGTCCTGCCATCAGATTCAGCAAAGCCCTTTAAGGAAGAAGGGAAGCTTAGAAACCCTGTGCTCTCGTCCACATGGGGCCAGTCTTAAGTGTTTGCATCTGAGAATAGAATCATAGAATATCAGGGTTGGAAGGGACCTCAGGAGGTCATCTAGTCCAACCCCCTGCTCAAAGCAGGACCAGACCAAGTACTGTCCCTTATTTTTGCCCCAGAACCCTAAATGGCCCCCTCAAGGATTGAAGTCACAACCCTGGGTTTAGCAGGCCAATGCTCAAACCACTGAGTTATCTCCCCCTCCCCCCCAATAGCTGTGAGCCATTGACTGTCTGAACAACATGTATTTAATGAATTCTGTTTATTACAAACATCCTTTTGGCCTAATTCTTTTGAATGGGTGCTTAGAAAGGGCTGTGCTGGAGGTTAAAGCTGGCTGAGGGCACAGAACAAGTGGAAATGCACTTAATATTTCACAGATGGGCTAGCTCTGCTAATGAGGGTTACTCGCCACCAGCCCCTGAGTGTGGTTGAAGAATACGTTTGGGCAGCATGAGGTGTTTGCTTTTGTTCCTGCATATGGAACAGTCGGCAAAGGGCCCCCTCACTGTTCCTTCAGGTCCTTTAGAACCTTTTTCTTCCGGAAACCCTTCTGTCCTAACCTGACACCACTAATCACACATTTCCCGTGCCCAATCCTGGACTATTATCCTGGGTCTTGTTTTGTCTCAACTGGAATTGTACACCACTAAGGGGCTCTCTACTATTAATTGTACTCTTTGTATCTGTCTTTTTGGGTGGGGGTTTGGGTTGGATGGTCATGGTGGTCTCCCATCTGACCTTGGAGTCTTCGGGTCCCGCTGCTCATCACCTTTCTTTGTGGGCCTTGGGGAGGATGGGATTGCTTGCATTGGCCTTAACGTGCCTTAACATAACACTTGTTGCTGTGTACTACGATAATGACTAATCTAATCCCATGCTTCAAGGCTTCAGCCAGTTGCCTGCAGGGGTCAGGAAGGAAATTTTTCCCTGATGCATATTTGTAAACAGGTTTTTTTTTTCTGTCTTCCTCTGAAACATCAGAGGCTGGCTACAATCAGAGATGAGATAGCAATTGGGGTGGACCCATGTCCTGAGGTGGGTCAAAAAATTCTGTCTTACATGCCTGGCTGGTGTATCTTGCTCACATGCTTATGGTCTAAAATTTGGGGTCAGGAAAGAAATTTCTCCTCCCCCCCTCCACCCCCAGTCAGACTGGCTGGACTATGGGAGTTTTCTGCCTTCCTCTGCAATGCTGGGCACGGGTCACTTGCTGGTTTGAACTAGAATAAATGGTAGATTCTCTGTAACTTTTAGGTTTCAGAGTAGCAGCCGTGTTAGTCTGTATTCGCAAAAAGAAAAGGAGTACTTGTGGCACCTTAGAGACTAACCAATATATTTGAGCATAAGCTTTCTTTCAATCAAGATTTCAGTAACCCAGCCAGTGGTTACGGGCCTACTACAAAAGGGTTGGGTGAGGTTCTCGCCTTCCTCGGCAGCTCATAGACATAGTTCTAAGAGCAAACTCTTTGGCTTTGGAAAGCACTGGGATGCACCAAGAGTCAAGATGTTCCAAATCCCGCTCAAAGCTGAATGCTGCATTGCTGTAGCCATGTCGTTTGCTCCTGAAAACTACACTCTACGTGTAACGCATCTATCAAAGTGTAGCTTCCTAGGAGTGGGTTGTGCCGGCATATCTGCCTTCCCACATGTTTGCAGTTATGACAAAGAAATGTTGTTTGAATGGGAAAGCAAATGGATTCCTCATCCCTGTGCATGCCTGCACCCCTGGGACTCGGGATGTATGCCAAGTGAAGGGGAAATGTTTGTGGGAGCCCCTGTTAAAATATTGGCAGCACAGCACAGACAGGCTCAATTCCTGGCTCTGGTTTCTGGGAACCAAGCACGTTCAAAGTTGCACAGCTTTGGGTTAAACTCTGTGGCGTGTGTCCACAAATGAGACTTCCTGTCTTGGAGGACCCCTAAGCTCACGGGCCCAAACCTGCAGCCACCCCGGACAGAGAGGATCTGCTGCCCAAGTATTTGCAGAACCAGTGTGTCATGGGCTGTGACCAGAGGTCTAATGACAGGGGACAAGAATGGCATGAGCTTAAAACAAGCCACTGAAACCGTTAAATACCAGCCTGAGAGAGCCCAGTGTGATGCCCGAGACCCTGCTCTCCCACCAATGGCATCAACTTCAACTCCGTCTCCATTCCTGTTCGATTAGTGAAGTCTACAATTCTTGTCCACTGTCAGTAAAATACACATTCTGTTCAGCTTCCTAGGCCCCCCTCAGGGACTGGCTGGCTGTGGGTCTGAGAAATATAAGGGAACGTTACGGTTTCATCCTATACACAGAGAAATTAGATAAAAACCTACATATTCTCGCTGGAAGGTTGCTACATAACCCTACTTTATTTCTTAGAATTCAAAATTGAACATACAAGAACCCCAAAATAGAGAGAGACAAAGCAGGCTGCCTTCTAAAACAGAGAGGGGCAACTCTCCCTACCTTACTCCAGGCTGGCTCTTGGCAGACTTAACTCACGCTTCCCTATGGAGCCCCCTAGCCTGTAAGCAGGCCCAGGAAAACCCCATAGAATTTAAAGTGATGACAGTTTTCAATACACCACAGAACACACTATAAAAAGGTTGGAAGCATCTGAGCACGTTATTGGTGCTTAACCATTACAATAAAAAAATAAACACTGGTGAGGCCTTTTTATGCTCATTGGAGCAGTACTGGAAAGAGGGAGATGCTTTTAAAAGTATTTGACTGGGACATGCCTTATGGAGTAGTGGTGTGCCTTTTGTTCCCACTAAAGCACTCTGGGGGTTGGCAGAGCCCTTTCTGGTTGGCCACAGAGGGTTGATTGGTCAGATGACTTGAACCTGGCCCTCCACTTTCTTTCCAGTTGCTTCTACATCTCTTCAGCCTCTTTCTTGCAAAGAAATCCCTAGAAGCCTGTAAAAATGGCTGGAAAAGCGGAAGTCAAGCTGGGTTGCTTCTGCTAGTAGGTGATGCTATGCAAGGGGAAAGAGGAACTGGAACAACGAGTGGCATTTGGGATGTCAGCCACCAATGAGAGAATGACTGTCCACAAAAACAAGGCAGCCTGTCCCAGAAAGGACGACACACCATGGCAATGGAGCATGTACGGGGGAGAGGAGGACAAGGGGACCAAATGGCCGGGAAGCATGTGGAGGGAAATAAGAAGGTGGAATGGAACAGATGAAATGAAGAGCAAAATACTTATCACATTAGCCAGTTAAAGATACTTTGCATTCTTTCCTGACATCACTTCCCCAGCTGAGCAGTTGCCACTGATGTTTTACAATCAATGAATGGAAGGGGAAGTGTCCACCAGACAGTATCTCTAAGAAGCTGTGACCCGCTGCCCTAAAATGAATCCGTGAGGGTCTCAATAGCAGAAGTAGTATTTAATTTTTCAAATTATTATAATGGTTTGGTGCCAAGGCTGGCTTCTCACAGGTATGTGTGTGTGACTTGCGTGCCCTTTCCTTGTAATCGTCAATACTCTAAGCCCTTTAGTACGTTCTACATGATTACATCAATCCAGGACAATCAAGGCAGCCTGAAACAACTGGAAAGCTTTGTCACCCAATCACTCTAAACATAAACTGGTGCTGTGTTCAGTACTGAACAGAAAACGAGGGCTCTTAACGGTACTTCTCTTAATCTGCAATCAATATTTCTCGCTGCAGAGGGAGAGGTATCAAATCAACAATCACATACATCCTGATTTTGAGAAGGGCAGCCCAAATGCATAAAGTTGCACATACCTCTCGAAATGTCCTCTTTAAGCTGCTTGGACAAATGCATCGTGCAGATGATTTGTTTAGACTCCTGGAAACAGGCAGTCTCAACCAACATCACATATGAGCCCTTCTGTCCTGACTCTGTCGTTAGGACTGCTGCCCATTGTATGGTATGGGGCTATGTGGGGTTGGGAGCTGGGCAAATCTTTGAAAATACAGTTGCAGGGGGAAAAAGAAGGATTCTACCTGGACTAGCTTACTGTGTGAGCCCCGCGTATCATAGGATGATTAAGGGACCTAAATAATACTAGCTGAAGTGATGTGCAAGATCCCGTTCTCCCAACAAGAGCAGTAGGATGGCCAAAAAAAGGTCTTAGAACAAGCACATGCCGTTTCCTGGTGGCCAGTGTGAGCAGCACGGACAGAGGAGGGTCTCGGATTGACCTAGATAAGTGACTCCGTACCAGATGGGAAAAGGAGATGCTGTTGTAAGCACCTGAGTTTCCGTCCTAAGGAGCCTAGCCTGTGGATATGAGGTTTAGCTGGTTCATAGTGCACACAGCGGCAAAGGCAAAGAGAAATCCAGATAGCTAAGCTTTCCTCTGGTTTGGGGGAACCAAACTGGGAATTCTTGCCTGGCTCAAGACTGCATCTCTGTGGCTCACAGTGGTTTCAGAGTGCCTACAGTCATGTGGAAAGCTTAACACTGGAAAGAAAGCCAGCGGGATTTCTTTGGGGCAACAGAGAGCAAAAGGAATTTATTCTTGATTTGTAGAGTGATCCCCAACCTTGATTATACTGCGGCTTGATCGAGAATGAGTTGCTAGGGCAACCAGCACCACTTCGACAGGGGTGTTTGCTTAGAGCTTGATTCAGTGCAAGATGAAGTCAATGGAAAGGCTCAGTGGGCTGTGTCTCAGGCCCTTAACTGAGATGCATGGCAGGGGACTGTTTCCTGTGTGGATGAGAGGTGTGCCAGGAAGCAGGTTAACAGCTCATCACCCAGTTAAAGGAGGGCAAGACACAAAGATCTCCAGTGCTGCTGATCGGGCCTTTTCTATATGGGAAAGTTTTACAGGTTTAACCAAAGGTCTGAATTTACATCCATTTAGTTAAACTGGTGAAAACCCCCGTGCAGTACTCTTATTTCAGTTTAAGAATGGCTTTTTTGGTTTGTCCTAGTTGTACACATTTAAGCTAAACAACAGTCAGCCTCTTGGGTACTGAAATAAGTTTGTCTACACAGGGATTTGCACCAGTTTAACTAAACCAGTTTAAATTAAACCAGTGAAAATTTCTTGTGTAGACAAGGCTTGAGTCCTGCTTGAGACAAAGGTGTAGAACATATGCTTGGCTCTAACTTCGGCTTTGGTTCTTTCAGCAGCCTGCTTTTCTGGTCGCCAAGAGAATCTAGTGTCCTAGATGCAGTTGACTCACCTTCATGTAAATTCACCTTCAACAATGGCAGAGATGTTTCAGATCTCCCAGAGCCAGCCGAGGAAAGACAGCAGAGTAGGGTCTCCATTCCGAGCCAACATGGGATAGGAGACTCTGGGAGATTCAAGACGTCTTCCTGGTCTTGTTTAGAAAGCGACTGGTCCTTTCAGTCCTCTGATGAGAAACAAAGTGCAAAGGGATGCGATGACTTCAAACCAACGAATGGCTGTTTATCAAAGTGGAAATCTAAGGGAGAGAGAGCCTGATCCAATGCCCAGAGAAGTTGGTGGACAGATCCCTGTTGGATCCGGTCCAATGCCACCCATCCCTGGCTAGCTGCTATACGGACCTGCTGTTTGTCAGTTATGTGCTGGATAGCATTGTTCATGGGCCCACACATTTCTGTGCTGGAAAAGAGGTCGTGGTCTGTGTCTACGTGCTGTGCTCTGCAATCTCATTCAGGGACTGAGGAACAAGGGCTGCTGCTTTTTAGAAACAGGCTTGAACCACCTGGAAGTTTGGGGTGCAGGTCCCAAATCTGAATGTAGACATGAATTTTGCAAAGGTGCTTCCATCTTTCTAATGGGCCAAACCGAACCTGGCTCTGGACACTCCCAAATTATTGAGCTGTTTAAAAATCTGGCTTTGTATTTTGTGGCATAAGCTCATCTCTGCTTTTCATGGCAAAAAATTAGCTGTCCCTGTTGTGCTGCCCTAAGATATCTGCCTGCTCCCCTGGGTAGCACTCGAAGGGCCTGAATTTCATGCATGGAGCACCCACCCACTAATCTCATTGGACACCGTGGGAGCTGCAGCTGCTGAGCACCTTTGAAATTCAGACTGTCTTTCTGGAAGAGCTGCAGGTTTGGGGCAGTCAGCTTGAGGAGCTCCGAGCAAGGAAACCTGATTTGTGGACTCCTCCCACAAAGCTTAAACCAAAGCTGTGCAGCTTTGATCTTGCTTTGGTTCCCAGCAAACACAGCCAGTGTCATAGAATCATAGAATATCAGGGTTGGAAGGGACCTCAGGAGGTCAGCTAGTCCAACCCCCTGCTCAAAGCAGGACCAATCCCCAATTTTTGCCCCAGATCCCAAATGGCCCCCTCAAAGATTGAACTCACAACCCTGGGTTTAGCAGGCCAATGCTCAAACCACTGAGCTATCCCTCCCCCCCGTTCAGCTTGGCAGTGATGTGCTGCCAAAGGCCTTCCGCAACCATTTCAGCTTTGCTTGTCACACATGTTTTGCCATGACCACAAACTGTGGGGCACCATCGCCCCGGCAAAGCAGCTCGTGTGGGCCTCAATTCAGCAAAGCACTTAAACACCGCCTTCATTTTTAATTCAGCAGGGCGTAAGCACCTGCTTAGGCTTTGTGCTGAATAGGGGCTATGAAACGGCACACGGCTGGAAAGCTACCCTTAGTTCTTGAATGCTATTTCGTCATGTCGACAGTGCAGTGTTCAACTGGTCTAATTTGAAAAGGGGGCTGGGGATGAATTGAATGTAAACATTTTTAAATAAAGACTGGATATCTTGCCAAAAAAGATGCTCTAACTCACCCAGAGGGTATGGGCTTGATTCAAGAATCACTCAGTGAGGTTTTACAGCCCATGTTATGCAGGAGGTCAGGCAAGATCCTAACCGGTCCTTCTGGCTTTAAAATCTATGAACGCTTAAATAATTCTGAGCTTGGTTAAATCCTCATTTGGTTTTCCTTGATGAATGAGTACTGCTTCCCATAATTCCTTTGTTTTCTGCTCATCCTATTCATCTTTATTCTTGTTCTCCCCCCTACCCTCAAACTTGTAGGAGCCCTACCTGAAGATCAGGGCCATTGGATCAGATAAAATGAAAGGATTATAAAGATAAATTCCCCAAATTAATCAGTAGTGAAATAGGATAAAAACACTGTCAGAGACACATCTGAGACGAAATAAAGAAAGCGATGCAGGGGATCTACAATTGAAGATGGGGGTGGGATACCCTACAAAATCTGGTGGTTTGACACATGGGGCCCACTGGTTAAAAGGTCGGAAACAAAGGGCGGGAATAAATGGTAAGTTTTCATAATGGAGAGAGGTAACTAGTGGTGTCCCGCAAGGGTCTGGACTGGACCCAGTCCTATTTAACATATCCATAAATGACCTGGAAAAGGGGGTCAACAGTGAGGTGGCAATATTTACAGATGATACAAAACTACTTAAGATAGTTAAGTCCCAAGCAGACTGCAAAGAGCTACAAAAGGATCTCACAAAACTAGATGACAGGGCAACAGAATGGCAGATGACCTTCAGTGTTGATAAATGCAAAGTAATGCATATTGGAAAACATCATTCCAACGATTCGTATAAAATGATAGGGTCTAAATTAGCTGTTACCACTCAAGAAAGAGATGTTTGAAAATGCCTCGTGCTTGCATTACTTGCTAATTTGCAGAAGCAGCAGGACAAATCCATCTTTAAAATAATCATTATATTTAGTAATAAGCGCATCTGTATGTTAGGGTTACCAAAACAAGGTCTGGCAATAAGCATGTGGGATGTAGCAATAGTTGAGAATTACAATTTAGTGGCAGCTAAAGTCAGATCCTTGGGGAGGGTGGGGGGAAGATGATCTAGAATAGATCATATAACAAAATCTGCTCACCTGGTCAATGTGTCTGCAAAGTCCGCAGAGATCCTGAGATGCAGGGCACTGCATGAGTTCAATGTTGTTGTTAGTCACAAGCTTGAGAGTGTAAGGGGGGAGGATTTTTTTTCTCAGAAGGGCATTATTATTTCTTCTACTTCCAACAGCTGAATTCTTTGCACCGTGAATTGATTTGCTTCTAATTATATTAAAAAAAAAAAACCTGTTAGCCAAAAATATGGGCTCTCCCCCCTGTTGAATACAAGATGTATATTCTTGTAGACACCTGCATACAAGGTGCAGGTGCCCTCTGCTGATTTTGTTTCTTGCTCTCACTCTTTCACCACTCTGCTACTTGCTGACTTTCCCTCCTCCTCCTTTTTTTTAAGTTTCTATCATTCTTCCTTTCCCCACCTTTTCCCCAAAGCACAGCTGGCTTTAGGGCGTACACCCTTGGGAAAACCACCGGATGGCCACTCCTCTCCATCTGCAGTAATCCACGCAAATCCGTCATGAAATGATTTGACTGTCCACTCTGGTGCAGTTTACCCTTCTCTCTGGCTTTTCCTATGACAGACATTTACGGTTTACTTTGGTTACTGCTGATCTCTTTTCCTTGGCCTCATGGTCTGTTTAGTTTACGTCTACTTCCCTTCTATTCTTGTTCTATTGCTCTCATGATACCCTTCCTTCATTTTTAAGTTGATTTCTCTTCCTTAATGTCTTGCATGTCTCTCACCTGTATTTTTGCTTCTTTCCATTTCCTCCTTCAGTTTGATTGCTTGTCAAACTATTTTTTAGCCTCCTTGTTCTGCTCTTCTTCGCAGAGCAGAGCACAGGACTATGAGAACTTTTATCTCACTACTTTTCTTCCCATCTTGTTTCTTTTCTCCTTCCCTTCTCTTCCATCTAGCCTGGAGCTGTGTTTGTGTTTTTGTTCTTTTTGTACTGCTGGCCGGCTGCACTGGAAATGCTGCAGGGGTTGAGTATAAGATAGTAAGTTGACAATCGCGATGCTGCCTTTCTTGATGGAAAGGCCAAATCCGTGTTTGCTACCAAATCTGTGTTTAGCAGACCTTGCTCTTGGTTGGCAAAGCTGGAGTGGAGTGTCCTTACAAATTTCTATGGTAAGATGATTTCTGCTGCTTTGTGGTTGCACCTAGTAAATATATTATTGTTCTCAGTCAAAGTGAACAAGAAGTTGTTTGAATGCTCTCAGCCCAGCAGCAGGGTGAATGGCTGTCCTGTTTACAGCAAATTGACAGCCCCAGGGGCTGTTTTGATTTAAAAATGGATGGTTCACCCACAGCTGCTGGACGTGAACATGGAGCAGTGCTGTGCCTTGCCTGGTGGGGCTGTAGGAATTAGTGTACAGGCCCAGCCCCACCACCCTGCCTGGAGACATGCAGTTCCAAACTGTGACAGAATTATATTCTGCGCAGCCACCCTGAAAATGGCTTTGGACTTCCCATAGAATCATAGAATATCAGGGTTGGAAGGGACCCCAGAAGGTCATCTAGTCCAACTCCCTGCTTGAAGCAGGACCAATTCCCAGTTAAATCATCCCAGCCAGGGCTTTGTCAAGCCTGACCTTAAAAACCTCTAAGGAAGGAGATTCTACCACCTCCCTAGGTAACGCATTCCAGTGTTTCACCACCCTCTTAGTGAAAAAGTTTTTCCTAATATCCAATCTAAACCTCCCCCACTGCAACTTGAGACCATTACTCCTCGTTCTGTCATCTGCTACCATTGAGAACAGTCTAGAGCCATCCTCTTTGGAACCCCCTTTCAGGTAGTTGAAAGCAGCTATCAAATCCCCCCTCATTCTTCTCTTCTGCAGGCTAAACAATCCCAGTTCCCTCAGCCTCTCCTCATAAGTCATGTGTTCCAGACCCCTAATCATTTTTGTTGCCCTTCGCTGGACTCTCTCCAATTTATCCACATCCTTCTTGTAGTGTGGGGCCCAAAACTGGACACAGTACTCCAGATGAGGCCTCACCAATGTCGAATAGAGGGGAACGATCACGTCCCTCGATCTGCTTGCTATGCCCCTACTTATACATCCCAAAATGGCATTGGCCTTCTTGGCAACAAGGGCACACTGCAGACTCATATCCAGCTTCTCGTCCACTGTCACCCCTAGGTCCTTTTCTGCAGAACTGCTGCCTAGCCATTCGGTCCCTAGTCTGTAGCTGTGCATTGGGTTCTTCCATCCTAAGTGCAGGACCCTGCACTTATCCTTATTGAACCTCATCAGATTTCTTTTGGCCCAATCCTCCAATTTGTCTAGGTCCTTCTGTATCCTATCCCTCCCCTCCAGCGTATCTACCACTCCTCCCAGTTTAGTATCATCCGCAAATTTGCTGCGAGTGCAATCCACACCATCCTCCAGATCATTTATGAAGATATTGAACAAAACCGGCCCCAGGACCGACCCTTGGGGCACTCCACTTGATACCGGCTGCTAACTAGACATGGAGCCATTGATCACTACCCGTTGAGCCCGACAATCTAGCCAGCTTTCTACCCACCTTATAGTGCATTCATCCAGCCCATACTTCCTTAACTTGCTGACAAGAATACTGTGGGAGACCGTGTCAAAAGCTTTGCTAAAGTCAAGAAACAATACATCCACTGCTTTCCCTTCATCCACAGAACCAGTAATCTCATCATAAAAGGCGATTAGATTAGTCAGGCATGACCTTCCCTTGGTGAATCCATGCTGGCTGTTCCTGATCACTTTCCTCTCATGCAAGTGCTTCAGGATTGATTCTTTGAGGACCTGCTCCATGATTTTTCCAGGGACTGAGGTGAGGCTGACTGGCCTGTAGTTCCCAGGATCCTCCTTCTTCCCTTTTTTAAAGATTGGCACTACATTAGCCTTTTTCCAGTCATCCGGGACTTCCCCCGTTCGCCACGAGTTTTCAAAGATAATGGCCAATGGCTCTGCAATCACAGCCGCCAATTCCTTCAGCACTCTCGGATGCAACTCGTCCGGCCCCATGGACTTGTGCATGTCCAGCTTTTCTAAATAGTCCCTAACCACCTCTATCTCCACAGAGGGCTGGCCATCTCTTCCCCATTTTGTGATGCCCAGCGCAGCAGTCTGGGAGCTGACCTTGTTAGTGAAAACAGAGGCAAAAAAAGCATTGAGTACATTAGCTTTTTCCACATCCTCTGTCACTAGGTTGCCTCCCTCATTCAGTAAGGGGCCCACACTTTCCTTGGCTTTCTTCTTGTTACCAACATACCTGAAGAAACCCTTCTTGTTGCTCTTAACATCTCTGGCTAGCTGCAGCTCCAGGTGCGATTTGGCCCTCCTGATATCATTCCTACATGCCCGAGCAATATTTTTATACTCTTCCCTGGTCATATGTCCAACCTTACACTTCTTGTAAGCTTCTTTTTTATGTTTAAGATCCGCTAGGATTTCACCATTAAGCCAAGCTGGTCGCCTGCCATATTTACTATTCTTTCGACTCATTGGGATGGTTTGTCCCTGTAACCTCAACAGGGATTCCTTGAAATACAGCCAGCTCTCCTGGACTCCTTTCCCTTTCATGTTAGTCCCCCAGGGGATCCTGGCCATCCGTTCCCTGAGGGAGTCGAAGTCTGCTTTTCTGAAGTCCAGGGTCCATATCCTGCTGCTTACCTTTCTTCCCTGCGTCAGGATCCTGAACTCAACCAACTCATGGTCACTGCCTCCCAGATTCCCATCCACTTTTGCTTCCCCCACTAATTCTACCCGGTTTGTGAGCAGCAGGTCAAGAAAAGCGCCCCCCCCAGTTGGCTCCTCTAGCACTTGCACCAGGAAATTGTCCCCTACGCTTTCCAAAAACTTCCTGGATTGTCTATGCACCGCTGTATTGCTCTCCCAGCAGATATCAGGAAAATTAAAGTCACCCATGAGAATCAGGGCATGCGATCTAGTAGCTTCCGTGAGCTGCCAGAAGAAAGCCTCATCTACCTCATCCCCCTGGTCCGGTGGTCTATAGCAGACTCCCACCACTACATCACTCTTGTTGCACACACTTCTAAACTTAATCCAGAGACACTCAGGTTTTTCTGCAGTTTCGTACCGGAGCTCTGAGCAGTCATACTGCTCCCTTACATACAGTGCTACTCCCCCACCTTTTCTGCCCTGCCTGTCCTTCCTGAACAGTTTATAACCATCCATGACAGTACTCCAGTCATGTGAGTTATCCCACCAAGTCTCTGTTATTCCGATCACGTCATAGTTCTTTGACATCACCAGGACCTCCAGTTCTCCCTGCTTGTTTCCAAGGCTTTGTGCATTTGTATATAAGCACTTGAGATAACCTGTTGATCGCCCCTCATTCCCAGTATGAGGCAGGAGCCCTCCCCTCACAGACATTCCTGCCTGTGCTTCCTCCCGGTATCCCGCTTTCCCACTTACCTCAGGGCTTTGGTCTCCTTCCCCCGGTGAACCTAGTTTAAAGCCCTCCTCACTAGGTTAGCCAGCCTGCTGGCAAAGATGCTCTTCCCTCTCTACCCAGCACTCCTCCTTCATGGAACACCATCCCATGGTCAAAGAATCCAAAGCCTTCTCTCCGACACCACCTGCGTAGCCATTCGTTGACTTCCACGATTCGACGGTCCCTACCTAGGCCTTTTCCTTCCATGGGGAGGATGGACGAGAACACCACTTGCGCCTCCAACTCCTTTATCCTTCTTCCTAGAGCCACATAGTCCGCAGTGATCCGCTCAAGGTCATTCTTGGCAGTATCATTGGTGCCCACGTGGAGAAGCAGGAAGGGGTAGCGATCCGAGGGCTTGATGAGTCTCGGCAGTCTCTCCGTCACATCGCGAATCTTAGCCCCTGGCAAGCAGCAGACTTCTCGGTTTTCCCGGTCAGGGCGGCAGATAGATGACTCAGTCCCCCGGAGGAGAGAGTCCCCGACCACCACCACCCGCCTTCTCCTCTTGGGAGTGGTGGTCGTGGAACCCCCAACCTCAGGACATAGCATCTCATGCCTTCCAACCAGCGGAGTCTCCTTCTGCTTTCTCGCCCCAGACATATCATCTGGTCCACTCTCCGCAACGATACCTGTGGAGAGAACATGAAAGCGGTTAGTTACCTGTGTCTGTGTTACTGGAACCCGGACATTCCGCTTACCTCTTCTGGAGGTCACATGTTGCCAAGCTTCTTCACTGGCCTCTTGGCTCCTCTGTGCAACCTGCTCTATATCTTTAGAGCTTTGTGCCCCTAGAAGCCTATCCTGAGTTTTGTCCAGAAAATCCTCAGTTTCTCGTATGCAACGCAGGGTTGTTATCTGTTGCTCCAGACCTTCAATCTTCTCTTCCAATATGGAGACCAGCTTGCACTTTGTCTGTACAAAGTTGCTTCTGTCCTGTGGAAGAAAGACAAACATGGCACATCCAGTGCAGGTCACAACAGCTGAACCCCCCCCCTTCCATATCACCTTCCTACTATGAGCTTCCTCAGAGCAGTTTGCTCATGATGTGCCTCTCTCCGTTCAGGCTGAGGCATGGAGATCTCAGCAGAATGTCTCTCTCAGAGAAGCCACAGCACCCCAGTGAAGATTTAAAAAGGTCAGCAACAGATCAGAGAATATCAGGGTTGGACGGGACCTCAGGAGGTCATCTAGTCCTACCCCCTGCTCAAAGCAGGACCAATCCCCAATTTTTGCCCCAGATCCCTAAATGGCCCCCTCAAGGATTGAACTCACAACCCTGGGTTCAGCAGGCCAATGCTCAAACCACTGAGCTATCCCTCCTGTCCTGTCTAAAGCTATGCTGACTGGGCTTACCTGTGACTGCATTTTATTCTTCTTTTGTAGTGTTAATCCTGATTTCCTCATACCTGAGCTCCCGGCCTTTCCCTTTCCCCAATTATGTCTCTCTACAGCCTTCTTCCTCTTTGGTCACCCAGCACCTCTGGCTGCATCCTTAGTCCCTGTGTGCACTGTATCACAATACTCTGCATCTTTCCTTCTGTATGATACTACCCTCCACAGAGCTGCGTCGATTTATGCTAACTATCTGCCACTGAATAACAGATATCTGTGGGCTGATTTCACATGCCTGTGCCATCTGGGCTGGAGTACTGTTGGAACAGTTAGACACAGCAGTCCACAAGCTCTTCCACAGCTCAGATCAAGATGGGTGGTTTTGAGAGAAGGAAATTTGTTATCAATTAGTAAATCATTTCTGAGCATGATCAGTGTCAAGCTGTCTGGAGTGGCTCCCAACTGGGATGTAAGGGTCGCAGTACCACAACCCCCCTACAATAACCTTTTGACCCCCCCCAACTCCTTTTTGGGTCAGGACCCCAACAATTACAACATTATGAAATTTCACATTTAAATAGCTGAAATAATTAAATTAAATTTTTTTTAAAATCCTATGACTGTGAAATTGACCAAAATGGCCAGTGAATTTGGTAGGGCCCTAATTATAAGCAACATTAATGCATGCAGCAACTCAAAAGCATTTCATAACGTCTAAACACATTTTTATAAACCTAATAAATACCTATTTTAACTATACTAACCCACAGGTGAGCCAGACTGGTTTCCAGCTATGCATCTGTCCGTGGTCAGTGAGGCCTAGGGGCCTAGTTGGCAGGAGCTGGCATCTGGTCTGCCAGCGTCATGCTCAGATGGCCTGTATTAATTTTTTTCATAGAGTCCGAGCTCTCTGCCCTGTGTAACATTACTACACATTTTCTCATCCCAACCTCCCAGGCCTGGTCCATGCACTGTTATAGTGGTTTAATTAAAGGGATCCTTTTTATACTGATTTAGTTACAGCAGTGCAGCTGTGTGTGTGGACAATCTCTTGAATCCGTTTAAGCCTGGCTTCTATCAGTTTAGCTTGCACCAAGCAGCATCCCCTCTCACCCCTCCACCCCCCCCAAAAAAGGCTTTTTTTAATGTCGGGGACAGGACACAATTGTACATCGGTCTTGCAATTTTCAGGTCTCACTCTGCAATTTTTGCAACATACTCTGCCCTTGCTAAATTTGCATTTTTAACCACATGCTTCGTTTCCGTCCTTTTTTCTATTGGAAAAATACCAGCACCAGTATTCGGAGACATGCTACGGCCCCTCTTCCAGGCCAGACAGCAGCAGAAGCAAAGTCAGGAACTCCCAATGTGCTTATCCACCCACCTCGGGAGGTATGACCTTTGCCCTCTCCTTCAACCCATTCATCTCACTGAAGTATGAAACTTTATTGATGATGGTTAAGGGTCCTGACCTATTGCCTGAGTGAGAGCTACAGGATTAGATCCTATTTCTCTCTCTCCCCACTTTGTCCTTGGTTATTTATGATTTCTATAGAAGACATTATTTTTAATAATAAACTAAATCAGTGGTTTTAAACCTGAATCACAAACCTCTCTGAGGTCTTCAGCAAAACAAGGGAAGGACCAGACTTTGGTCACCAATGGCTGTAACTGGGGCAAATCTCCAATGTAGAGAAGGCCTAAGATATAATAAAGCAGACCCATTTGGAAATTCTAGTGTCCCAGTCAAATTAGGTGAATACAGCTTCCATCTAATCCATGGCAGGAGTTGTATCCTTCATGTTAAGGTTCCCATTGTGATTCTCATGGCGACTTAACCAAGCCTGGTTTCATCTGACTTAGCCGAGCTTGATTTCATTGATAGCACATGTGTTCTCCACCACGTACTGAAGAACTGGACGTCAGCATTCCATTAAGGACAACACTCTCCCCTTAAGCTTAAGCTTTTGCTGAAACTGTTCCTAAAACTGTACGTACTTAAGAATTTGGTCCAGGTCTTTTGAATAATATAAAAAAGATCGGGTCTTGTTACCGATGTTCATAAATAAAACCCTTGGCTGCTGTAGACTGTGGTGTCTTGCTGTAGGGTTGCTGGTTTGGTCTGAGTCATTCTAGTGCTGGGTTTCAGGTGGTCAGTGCTCATTTGTCCTGGAAAGAAAGCCTTTGTTCTGGACTTTGCAATCAAGTATAGGAGGGCATGATCAGAGCTGATATTTGCAAACCTTAACCCTGGTGAGTTTACTCTCAGTTAGCTGACGTGGTCGTAACTGGCCTGATCTGCACTGACCGTAAGTCATGATTTGAATCGTCTCATTTCATTCAGTCGTTCGCAATCGTGTTCAAATGTGGCAACTTTCTGTAGTGTAGGCCAGGCCCCTGAGTGCGTCGGCACACCACGTTCAACTTACCCTCCCATCATGTGCTGACTAACAAAGGGTGACCTGTTTTGGAAACTGGAACCAAGCCTCTCTGGCTCCTACCACACACCATGAGCCGGGGGTTGCCATCCAAATACTGAACACGGCTCCCCAACCATAAATGTCATGGAAAAGCAACATGTTCACATTGATTCAAGGAACTGAAAACTACTCTTATGCAGAATCCGAGTGATTTATAGAACTTGATTTATGGAACTCCCTACTGCGTGCTGCTCTGGAGGCAAACAGCGTGGTAAGGTTCTAAACAAGATGAGACATACTGGTATGAATTATTCTAGCATCTGCTGCTATTATAAAGTAGATAGGATAAAAATGGCAAGGGCTATCAATCCTCATATGTCAGTGCATAAATTCATCCCAGGATGGACTCAGGAAGAAACTTAACCACTGCGGTATAAGATTGCACTATCGGATGCTTCATGGGAGATATTTATAACTTTCTTTGAATAGCCCAGGGCTACAAAAAGGCTTTTGGACTAGATAAAATGTACTGGTCTTTTTCTATGTCAATTTCTATGTTCTTCCCATATTCTTCCTAGGCCTTGGGAGCTGTTTCTATATCTAGGCTCCCATGTGGGGACCACATGGCTGCTAAGCTTGTGTGTCCAGCTCGAGAGCTCCTAATGGACAATAATTCATTAACATGCACAAAAAGTGGAATCCTGTCATCCAGATACTGGCTCCTCGTCTGGAACTGTCATGTTTGGAGAGGAGAGTCGAGTACAGTCCTTGGCAGAGCAGTATTTGCCATTCTTTTCTAATGAGGATTGCGTGGGAGGTTGGACAGGCCATTTCTGAGGCTGCAGCATTGTGCAGGGGATCTGGTATGGAAGGATTCTACTGAGAACAGGGATGCTAATGATACTCCAGTTACATGGACGCAGAGCAGAAGGGAGGCTTCCTGACATATTAGTCAGCTGGCTTATGTCAGTGGAATTATAATTGCTATTGGCAGAAGAATGAAGGGAGTTGGCAGGCAAACTCTGAGGAAGTGCAGGACCTACCTGGCCTTACTGCCAAGCAGGGGGTGGTTTGTACCCCAGAGAAGGGAGAAAAGGCCAGGGAGTTAGGTACCTAAACACCTTTGAGGATCTGGGCCGGGGTGCTGTAATTGGGGAGTGGGGAGAAGGAAAGATTTTGATGACAATATTTTCAGTGCCAATAAATCAGACCATTAAAGCCAACCCAACCTTGTTCCTTTTCTCTTTCAGCCCATCACTTTATCGTGGTCACCGCGTGCCATGACGCAGACTATGGCCAGCTGATCCAGGATTACTGCCTAAACCGGTTTAAATTTGACATGGAGGTGATAGGGCAGAAGCTGTGGTGTGACTGGGATGAGACAGTAGGGTGAGTGTCTTGGTGCTATTGTCTCCAGACCTTTCTGATATAACAAAGCAGGGTGTCCTGGCCAGAGACCTGGTGACCAGCGAAAGAACTGCCAGCCTGCCTCAGCTACCCACAGGGTCTTGTTTTCAAACTATCAAGCTTAGGGTTTAGTACTAGTGCCTATCACCATAGTGTCTGAGCACCACGCTTCCATGGGAAGCTGATCACACCATGCATTGTCCAGTGTGACCAGGGCAGTGTTTATCCCCTGCACTACGGAAGATGATGTGGTCATTACAATGTAGCTGTGAGCGAACTGATGTAGCGTAATATTACATGTTGTCCTTCCAAACAGTGCTTCTGAACAAGAGGCAGCAGGGCGCTGTGTTAGGTTCACAGATTGTATTCCACACTGCCTTGCAACTTGTTTCAGTTTCCAGGGACTCCACTTCAAGGCATTACATATTGGAGCCTATTTTCCCATCACTGCTTGAGAGAAATATCTTGCATACTTTTCTGAACGTATTTCTGTTTGCTAGAAGCTGAGAATGAACCACAGGGCATGGATCACTTGATGATGACCTGGTCTGTTCGTTCCCTCTGGGGCACCTGGCACTGGAAGACAGGATACTGGGCTAGATGGACCTTTGGTCTGACCCAGTAGGGCCAATCTTATGTTCTTACTCTGCTGCCTATCACTGAGTAACTTCCAGGAATAAGTGTAGCGACAATTATGTTGGTCGGTCTGTCTCTCTCTCTCTCTCGCTCTCCTTTCTGCCAGTAGGGAATAGGCCTGAAGATGCTGATTTATTTTAAAATAGAGTAAAATGGATGGTGTCTGGAGTGTGTTTGAGCTATTGCTGGGAGGCTTGGCCAAAGAGGTGGGTTTTACACTTAGGGCTTGTCTACACTGGCAAGTTTCTGTGAAGCAAAGCTGCTTTTTGCACTCAAACTGCAGACATGTACATGCTGCCAAGCTACTTTGCTCACCGAAACTCCTCGGGTGCCGCGCTGCAGAAAACCCACCTCGATGACAGTCAAGCTTTCAAGTGCAGAGGCTCCGGGGCTCTACTGCCAGTGTGGACACTTGAGCGCTGGCTGCCCTGTAATTGGCCTCCGGAGCGGTCCCATGATGCCTCAAGCGGCCGCTCTGCTCATTGTTTTGAACTCGGCTGCCCTGGAGGCATGCACCCTGCCGCTTTCAAAGCTCCGTTTCTGACAGCCCTTGCGTGCTGTGCTGACCAGCCCCGGGACACAGAGCAAACCATTCATGTGGAATGCTTGTGCTGCTGAACACAGAGGCGTGTGTGTGAGAGAGAGAGAGCCCAGGGATGGAGGCAGGGGTTGATGTTGGGGTTTCCCTCTCCCCCTGCTTCAGGACTGGTTGCTTCCTACTGCTGTCTGAACTTACAAGACAGCATGCTGATGCACTGTCTGTCCCACAAAACACACTGTCTGTCTCCCCACCTCCATACACACACGCACTCTTCCCTCCCCCCCACTTCAGTTGAAAAGCAGCTGGCAATGTAGTAGGATGCCCATGGAATGATGGGATTGGTGCTCCGTGCTGGTCTGACTCGCGGCACTGGTCTCGCAGCCCTGATCCTCGGAGCCGCCCCCGCTCGAGGTGGTCATCGGCTGACAGGTTGTGGTCCTGCTCGAGGTCTAGGTCAAAGTCTGAGACCCCGTGGCACCGCTCCGCGACGCTGTCCGCGAAACCACTCTCCATCGTGGCACCGCTCTCTGGCACGGCACCATTCCCTGGCACGGCATTGGTCACACTCCTGTGGCCGCTCTCCACTGAGGCGAAGTCCAACATCTCGGAGCCAATCGATCTCCCGGTACTTCTCTCCACAATGGCACCGCAAATAACCGTCTGGATCTCGCCACTCCGCACGGTACCCATTCCGCCCGTCAGGGGACGCAGAACCCCCCCAGCCCAGCGTACCGCCCCTCCTTGGCCGTCCCGCTCCCAGTCACCCTCCCCCAGGTCAGGTAGGGCATCGGGAGCATCGGAGGCACCCCAATCAGGTCCGGGCAGTCTCGGACGGGACTCTTCAGTGCCCCACTGGCAACCCTAGTGGCAGTTCTGGACTCCCTGGGCGTACCACCAAGCCCAGGGCACCCTCCAGGCATCCCTCCGCCATCTCATTCTGGGTCTTGTATTCCCATCAGTTGTCATCCTCCGCACCCCACACAAACCCTGGATCCGGCCCCACCCCCAGTGGAGGCTACACCTCGTGCTCAGGAGGAACCAGAACCAGTGACCAAGGGGCTGTCTTGGACCCAATTCTGCTGGTCACCTCCTCCTCGTCTTCTCCTGATGAGGCGGTGGTGGGTACATCCGCATCTGGCCCCCAACCCATGGACTACCGGGCCCTGCAGGAACTCCTATGGCGAGTGGCCTTAAACATGAATCTCCAGGTGGAAGAGGTCGTAGAAGAAGAGGATCCCATGGTGGACGTTCTGACACCAGAAGGGCCCTCTAGGGTGCAACTGCCCTTTGTTTTGGCATTTGACTGAACTGACTTTATAATCTGGCAAACTCCGGCCTCCATTCCCCGCACAGCCAAAGGGGCCTAAAGAAAGTACTTTGTCCTCACTAAGGGGTACGGATACCTCTTTATCCATTTCCCTCCCCCCCCATGCTCCCTGGTGGTGGATGCGGTAAACGAAAAAGAAAGACTGGGTCAGCAGGGGCCTGCCCCTAAATCAAGGGATGTGAAATGTCTGGATCTCTTTGGGAGAAAGGTTTATTCTACCAGTGGCCTCCCCCTACGGATCGCTAATCAGCTCATGATCCTTAGCAGATACAGCTATAATTCCTAGTCTGCTATTCAAAAGTTCAAGGAGCTCCTCCTATCCGATTCTCGGCAGGAGCTGGGAGCCATTGCTGAGGAGGGCAGACTAGTGGCCCGAACTGCTCTTCAAGTCTCCCTGGATGCTGCGGACGTGGCGGCACGTACACTGGCATCTGGTATCGCCATGCGGCGTAACGCCTGGCTTCAGTCCTCAGGTCTCCCGCTGGAAGTTCAGCAAACTATCCAAGACCTTCCGTTTGACGGTCAGGGGCTCTTCGCTGAACAGACCAACTCTAGGTGGCATAGCCTGAAAGATTCAAGGAACACAATTAATTAAGTCTCTAGGCATGCATACCGCGGCGACTCAAAGAAAGCCGTTTAAGCCCCAGCCCACCCAGCAGCTGTCTTTCCCTGCTAGGCCCAGGCAGGACTTCTCCCGCAGGAGGAGGACATACATCAGGTGCAGACCATCGCGTCCTCCCTCTGGTCAGGGCCAGGGACAGTCCAAGCCCCCTCTGGGCCCTAAGCGTCCATCTTGAAGATGCACACGAGGATGGATTACCAGTCCATATCCCAGCCAGTTATCCTCCCTCCCTGAACAGTCTATCCCGCTTCTACCATGCGTGGTCCCTTATTAAATCGGACCAGTGGGTCCTCCGCACGGTAGAGGCTGGCTATTCTATCCACTTCTGCTCCTTCCCGCCCTCCCACCCCCCTGCCCATCCCTCTTCAGGGACCCCTCTCACGAGCAACTCCTGGTCCAGGAGGTCCAGTCCGTCCTCCCTCTAGGAGCAGTGGAGGAGGTACCTCGGGAGCTCAGAGGCAAGGGTTTCTACTCACGCTGCTTCCTCATTCCCAAGGCAAAGGGGTTCTACAGCCCATTCTGGACCTAAGGGAACTCAACAAGCACGTCGTCAACCCAAAGTTCCGCATGGTCTCCTTGAGCACAATCATCCCCTCCCTGGATTTGGGAGACTGGTACGCCGCCCTCGACATGAAGGACGCTAATTTTCATGTTTCAATCAACCCGTTTCACAGACGTTTTCTCCATTTTGTAGTAGACAGGACGCTTTATCAGTTCACGTTCGACTGCTTAGGCATTATTCTGAACGTCAACAAGTCTGTTCTCACCCCAACACAAACAATAGAGTTCACTGGGGGAGTCCTGGATGCAAATCAGGCGAGAGAGTCCTCCCAGAGGCCCATCGTCTAGCCCTTGCACATGTAATCACTGGCCTTTGCAATTTTCCCACCGCCATTGTGAGACAGTGCCTCAAGCTGCTGGGCCACATGGCGTCCTGCACCTACGTGCCACGGCATGCCAGGTTGCAGCTCAGGCCCCTGCAGGCATGGCTTGCACCCGTGTATCATCCGGATTGTGACAGTCTGGACATGGTGCTTACCGTTCCAAGACATACCTTCGATTCCCTACATGGTGGCTGGACCCCCGCATGGTAAGCACCGGGGTACCGTTCCACCCCCCTGCCTCCCAGCCCACTCTGACATTGGTAATGGATGTGTTGGTGCTCGGCTGGGGAGCACATCTTGGGAGCATGACGACTCAGGGCCTATGGCAAGTAGAGGAACTGGCTCTGCATATCAACATCAGAGCTCAGGGCAATCTGCCTCGCATGCCAGGTGTTCCTGTCCCACTTGCAGGGCCACTGTGTAGCGGTACTGATGGACAATACCACGGCCATGTTTTACATAAACAAGCAAGGCGGAGCCCGGTCATCTCCTCTCTGCCAGGAAGCTCTCCTCCTATGGGAATTTTGTTTAGCCCACTCCATCCTTCTCTAAGCCTCATACCTGCCGGGTGTTCAGAACGTACTGGCGGACAGCTTGAGGAGGCAGTTCGTCACACACGAATGTTTGATTCGGCCGGACGTCATCCATTCCATCTTCCGCAGCTGGGAGTTTCCCCGAATTGACCTGTTCGCCATGTGGGCCAACAGGAAGTCCCAACCTTTTGCTCTTTCCGGGCTCACAGCCCGGGCTCGATAGTGGACACCTTCCTGATCCCATGGTCTGGTCAACCACTACGCCTTATCACCACTTCCTCTCATCCACAAGGTGCTTCTCAAGGTCTGAAGGGACAAGGTGGACATCATCCTGGTGGCCACAGCTTGGCCTCATCAGTGCTGGTACCCCACCCTCATGGACCTATCGATCCGGTCACCGATTCGCCTACCTCTCACTTCTGACCTCATCTCGCAGAATCTCAGTCGCCTTCTCCACCCTGACCTTCAGTCACTTCACCTCATGGCCTGGAGGATCCATGGGTGAACCAAGCAGAGCTCTCCTGTTCGGACCCGGTGAGGCAGGTGCTCCTGGAAAGCCACAAGCCTTCTACCAGAACCACTTACAAAGCAAAATGGAAAAGGTTTTCTATCTGGTGTGCCCAACGGCAGGTACTCCCACTCCAGGCTTCAATCCCATGCATCCTGGACTATATGGTGCACCTGAAAGATCAGCGCCTGGCATTTGGTTCTCTTAAGGTTCACCTCGCGGCTATTTAGGCATTTCCCCTGGGCATTTCCAGTCGCTCAGTGTTTGCACACCCTATTGTGGGACATTTCCTAAAAGGACTAGAAAAGATCCATCCCCCGCTGAAGCCCCCTGTCCCTGCCTGGCACCTCAGTTTAGTCCTATCTTGTCTCATGGGTCCTCCCTTTGAGCCGCTAGCTTCATGCTCTCTCCTCTACCTCTTCTGGAAGGTTGCCTTCCTAGTGGCCATCACGTCAGCACGATGCGTTTCTGAACTACGAGCCCTCACACGTGATTCCCCCCCCCCACCATCTTTCATAAGGACAAGGTGCAGCTTCGGCCTCACCCGGCCTTCCTACCAAAAGTCGTGTCCTGCTTCCATGTTAGCCAGGATACTTTCCTGCCGGTTTTCTTTCCAAAGCCATACGCCATCCTCTGTGAGCAGCAGCTGCATTCGCTGGACATTAGAAGGGCGCTCACCTTCTACATAGACTGAACAAAGCCGTTCCGGAAAACAACCCAGTTGTTCGTCTCTCTAGCGGAGCGGATGAAAGGTTTGCTGGTCTTTTCCCATTGGATGTCCTCCTGGATCACGGCGTGTATTCGCACTTGTTATGACTTAGTGAAGGTCTCTCCGCCTGTTGTCATGGCTCATTCCACGAGGGCTCAGACCTCGTCAGCAACCTTCCTGGCACACGTACCCCTCCAGGAAATCTGCAGGGCTGCCGCATGGGCTTTGGTGCACACCTTCACGTTGCTCTACGCCATTGTCCACCAATCACACAATGATGCGGCCTTCGGCAGGGCGATTCTCCAGTCTGCAATTCCTTGACTCCGACCCCACCTCCGAGGTAAGGCTTGGGAGTCACCTAACTGGAATTGATATGAGCAAGCACTTGAAGAAGAAAAAACGGTTACTCACCTTTTTGTAACTGTTGTTCTTCAAGATGTGTTGCTCATATCTATTCCATTCCCCCCCACCTTCCCTTCCGTTGGAGTAGCTGGCAAGAAGGAACTGAAGGGGGGTCGGGCTGGCATGGTCATGTATAGAGCACCCTATCGGTGCCACTCCAGGGGGCTCCACAGCCAGCCCGATGGGTAGCTGCTAGGGAAAAAGTTTCCGACATCCGTGCACGTGGCATGGGCGCACACACCTAACTGGAATAGATATGAGCAACACATCTCGATGAACAACAGTTACAAAAAGGTGAGTAACCGTTTTATTTATCCCCTATCATCCACTCCCAGCTTCTGGCAGTCAGAGGCTAGGACACCCAGAGCATGGGGTTGCATCCCTGCCCATTTTGGCTAATAGCCATTGATAGACCTATCCTCCATGAACTTTCCTAGTTCTTTTTTGAACCCTGTCATAGTCACAGCATCCCCTGCCAACAAGTTCCAGATGTGACTGTGCATTGTGTGAAGAAATACTTCCTTTTGTTTGTTTTAAACCTGCTGCCTGACACAATAATTAGGGGTCACCCAATTAAATTATTATGAGAAGGAGTAAATTACACTTGCTTATTTACTTTTTCCACACCAGTCATGATTTTATAGACCTCTGTCATGTCTCCCTTTAGTTGTCTCTTTTCCAAGCTGAAAAGTCCCAGTCTTATTAATTTCTCTTCAGAAGAAAGTTGTTCCATCCCCTTAATCGCTTTTGTTGCCCTTCTCTATACCTTTTCCAAATCCAATGTGACTTTTTTGACATGGGGCAATCACAGTTATATGCAATATTCAAGGTATAGGCGTATCATAGTGGCATTATGATATTTTCTGTCTTATTATATATCCCTTTCCTAATGGTTTTTCATATTGGGTTAGCTTTTTTGACTGCTGCTGCATATTGATCGGATGTTTTCAGAGAACTGCCCACAATGACTCCAAGATCTCTCTCTCTCTCTCTCTCTCTGGAATAGTAATGGCTAATTTAGATCCCATCGTTTTGGAATTATGGGATTATGTTTTCTATTGTGCATTACTTTGCATTTATCAGTATTGAATTTCATCTCTCATTTTATTGCCCAGTCACCCAGTTTTTCTGAGAATCGTTTGTAACTCTTTACAGTCTGCTTTGGATTTCACTATCTTGAGTAATTTTGTTTTGTCTGTGAATTTTGCCACTTTACTGTTTACCCCTTTTTCCAGATCCCTTGTGAATATGTTGAACATACCAATCCCAGTACAGATCCCTGAGGGACACCTCTAATTACCTCTCTCCATTCTGAAACCTGACCATTTATTCCTGCCCTTTGTTTCCTGTCTTTTAACCAGTGACTGATTTGTAAGAGGAACTTCCCTTTTATCCCATGACACTTACTTTGCTTAAGAGCCTTTGGTGAGGGACCTTGTCAAAGGCTTTCTGAAAGTCCAAGTATACCATACCCACTGGATCACCCTTGTCCACAAGTTTGTTGACCCCCCTTAAAAATTCTAATATATTAGTGAGGCATGATTTTCCTTTACAAAAGCTATGTTGATCACTTCCCCAACAAATAGTGTTCATCTATGTGTCTGATAATTCTGTTTTTTACTAGAGTTTCAACCAGTTTGCCTGGTACTGAAGTTAGGCTACTGGCCTGTAATTGCCGGGATCAACTCTGGAACCTTTTAAAAAAAATTGGTGTCCCATGAGCTATTCTCCAGTCATCTGGTACAGAAGCTGACTTAAGTGATAGGTTACATAAAACACTTAGTAGTTCTGTATTTTCATAATTGAGTTCCTTCAGAACTCTTGAGTGAATACTATCTGGTCCTGGTGACATAATATTGTTTAATTTATCAGTTTGTTCCAAAACTTCCTCTTTTGGCACCTCAGTCAGGTTAGAAAAGGAGGAGGTGTTGCTTTGTGTATCAAAGATGTACACACTTTCACTGACATTGAGATGGAAATAGGAGACAGACTTGTTGAAAGTCTTTGGGTAAAGATAAAAGGGGTGATGTCATGGTAAGGGCCTACTGTAGACCACCTAGCCCGGAAGAAGAGGTGGATGAGATTTTTTTCTTAACAACTAACAATCATCCAAAGCACAGGACTTAGTGGTGATGGGAGACTTCAACTATGCAGACATCTGTTGGGAAAATAACACAGCAGGGTGCAGATTATCCAACAAGTTCTTGGAATGTATTGGAGACCATAGGTGCCAACTCGGTGGTTGCTCCAGGGCTGGCAGCCAAGTTCCCCTCCTCCCCGCCCCACCTCCTCTGCACCCTGGCTCCTCCGCCTACCTCCCATCGTTTCCTGGCCAGCTGCCACCAAACAGGGGTTGGAATGGGGGTAGGGAAGGGGCAGGGCCTCATGGAAGGGGTGAAGTTGGGGCGGAGCCAGGGGCGGGGGGGGCGGGATTGAGCACCCACATGAAAGGGGGAAGTTAGCACCTATGTTGGAGACTATTTTTTATTTCAGAAGGTGGAGAAAGCAACTGTTCTAGATTTGATTTTGACAAATAGGGAGGAACTGGTTGAGAATTTGAAAGTGAAAGGCAGTTTGGGTGAAAGTGATCATGGAATGATAGGCGGGAAAACAGCAGAAGAAAGATAATGGATTTCAAGAAGGCAGACGTTCGCAAACTCAGGATTTGGTAGGTAAGATCCCATGGGAAGCAAGTCTAAAGAGAAAAGCAGTTTAAGAGAGTTGGCAATTTTTCAAAGAGACATTATTCAGGGCACGAGAGCAAACTATGCCACTACAAGACAAGAAGAAACAGCAAGTATAGCAAGAGATCACCCTGGCTTAACCAGGAGATTTTCAATGGTCTGAAACTCAAAAAAGGGTCCAAGAAAAAGTGGAAACTAGGTCAAATTATGAAGGATGAATATAAAAAACAGAAGCATGTAAGAGCAAACTTAGAAAGGCCAAGGCACAAAATGAGATCAAACTAGCTAGAAACATAAAGGATAACATATAAATACATGAAAAGCAAGAGGAAGACCAATGACAGGGTAGGCCCATTACTCATTGAGGGGGAAAAGACAATAACAGAAAATGTGGAAATGGAAGAAGAGCTCAATGACTTTTTTGTTTCAATTTTCACCAGAAAGGTTAGTAGCAATCAGATGTCTAACATAGTGAATGCCAGTGAAAATGAGGTAGGATATGAGGCTAAAATAGGAAAGAACAAGTTGAAGACATCTGATTTGTCTAAGTAACTTTTAAGTCTGCAAGGCCTGATGAAATCCACCCTGGAATACTCAAGGAGCTGACTGAGGCGATATCTGAGCCATTAGCGATTTATCTTCAAAAACTCATGGAAGGCAGGAGAGATTCCAGAGGACTAGAAGGGGGCAAATATAGTGTCAATCTGTAAAAAGAAGGGAATAAGGACAACCCGGGAAATTACAGAGCGATCAGCTTAACTTCAGTACCTAGAAAGATAATGGAGCAACTAATCAAGCCATCAATTTGCCAACACCTAGAAGATAGTAAGGTGATAAGTAACAGTCAACATGGATTTGTCAAGAACAAATCATGTCAAACCTGCTTAATAGCTTTCTTTGACAGGGTAACAAGCCTTGTAGATAGGGGGGAAGCAGTAGATGTAGTATATCTTGACTTTAAAGGTTTTGATACCGTCTCACATGACCTCCTCATAAACAAACTAGGGAAATATAGCCTAAATGGAGCTACTATAAGGTGGGTGTGTAACTGGTTGGAAAACCATTCCCAGAGAATAGGTATCAGTGGTTCACAGTCAAGCTGAAAGGGCATATTGAGTGGGGTCCCACAGGGATTAATACTGGGTCCAGTTCTGTTCAATATCTTCATCAATGATTTAGATAATGGCAAAGAGAGTATACTAATAATATTTGCGGACGATACCAAGCTGAGAGGGGTTGAAAGTGCTTTGGAGAGTAGGATTAGAATTCAAAGTGATTTTGACAAACTAGAAAATAGGATGAAATTAATAAGGACAAATGCAAAGTACTCCACGTAGGATGGAACAGTCAACTGCACACATACAAAATGGGAAATGACGCCTCGGAACGAGTACTGTGGGTTGGGATCTGGGGGTGGTAGTGAATCACAAGCTAAATATGAGTCAACAGTGTAACACTTGCAAAAAAAAAGTGAGTGTCATTTTTGTAATCAAGGCATAAGAAGTCATTTTTCCACTCTACTCTGCACTGATAAGGCCTCAACTGGAGTGTCGTGTCCCGATCTGGGCACCACATGTCAGGAAGGATGTGCACAAATTGGAGAAAGTCCAGAGAAGAGCAACAAAAATGATTAAAATTCTAGAAAAATGACCTCTGAGGAAAGATTGAAAAAATTGGGTTTGTTTAGTCTGGAGAAGAGAAGACTGAGGGGGGACATAATAGTTTTCAAGTGCATAAAAACTTGTTACAAGAAGGAGGGAGAAAAATGTTCTCGTTTAACCTCGGAGGTTAGGACAAGAAGCAATGGGCTTAAATCGCAGCAAGAGAGATTTAAGTTGGACATTAGGAAAAACTTCCTAACTGTCAGGGTAGTTAAGCATTGGAACAAATTGCGTAGGGAGGTTGTGGAATCTCCATCATTGGAAGTTTTTAAGAACAGATTAGACAAACTCTTGTCAGGAATGGTCTAGTTATTACATAATTCTGCCTTGAGTGCAGGGAACTGGAGTAGTTGACTTATCGAGGTCTCTTCCAGTCCTACACTTCTATGATTTGTCACCTAAAAAGAAGGGTTCAGATGTGGGAATCTCCCTCACATGTTCTGCAGTGAAAACCAAAGCAAAGAATTCATTTAGCTTCTCCTCAATGGCCTTATCTTCTTTGAGTGCTCCTTCAGCACCTCGATCATCCAGTGGCCCCACTGAGTTCTTGTTCTTGGTTTTTCTCCTGTCTCCTGCACTCACCTGTCTTCCCGTCATTGTTGATCACACTTGTTTGGAGTAGGTCTGTTGTTGAAAGGACCATCTCTCCCTAACATGACTGACTTACAGTGGGTAGGGCCTATCCTATGCAGAGCTTTGAAAATCAAGACAACAGCCTTGAAGTAGACTCTTGTGTTCCATGGGATACCAATGCAAGAGAGGAGCAGATGATGACTGAGAATATGCAGTGCTGCAGAGATGTCATGCAGGAGGAGAACTGGCCTATTTCCTTGCTATTCACGGAGCATCTAATCCAACTCCCACTGAAATCACTGTGGAGTCTCCCATTGACTCAGTGACAGTTGGAGTAGGCCAATAAATTCGGTTCACACCAGTAGAATACTTTGCTATATTGGAGAATAAAAAACCGTCTTTTTTTGCTCTTGAACTATTATTGTCAAGTAACAAGTCTGGCTTTTTGATGTCTAACTGGACTGAATAGGATGTGTTTTGCCTTATGTTTACTGGCAAATTTTTAAGACTCTGCATTGGAGGGAAATCAGTACATTCTCTCAAGAAGGCTTATTTGGTTAGTCAGTGACCATTTTAAAAAACAAAATACCCTGTGACCTTTCAAATTACAGTTTTATGGGCATTCCAGTATCTCAGTAATTTTTGATAGGGTTAGGATGACCAGACAGCAAGTGTGAAAAATCGGGACAAGGGGTGGAGGGGCAATAGGAGCCTATATAAGAAAAAGACCCAAAAATCAGGGCTGTCCCTATAAAATCGGGACATCTGGTCACCCTAGATAGGGTGATAATATATTTATGAAGAAACATGTCCTCTTATCATTGCCTAGGACTTCAGGCACACTATCACCTTATGACCACTTTGAAGGCAACTGAAACACCTTGTTCCTTTATCTTAACTGTCACAATTACTTGTTTAGAGGAGCTCTGCGCTGATTAGTTGTCATATCAGCAGAACTATTTTCTGAATAAGAATATGGGTGAAATCCTGGCCCCACTAAGGATTTTGCCCGTTGAAAATTAAGTTTCAAAAAGGTTTTTAGAAATACCTATTTCTGCTTCAATACCACCATGGTTGGTGCCGCTGTCTTTTAATGAGGGCTGCCATTTTACTGACGTTTCTAGGAATGAAATCTTGTAGTTTGAGACTGAGAATATAACAACAAAATAATTCCTGACAACAACTTGTCTCATTCATTTTTAATGTTGAGAGATGCTAAGCTATCTCTCAGACCCGGTCACTAGACTTGATGGCTTTTTACTGTTTATTTTTTAAATGATATTTAAGATGCATTTTTTCTACTGATTCATGTTTCTTGGTAATTAGAAGAAATGATTAGAACATCTTGTATATTACATCGCAGTTTTCTGCTGAGCCCTCTGTTTGTAATCAATGTCAGTAATTCAATTCCAATTTATAAAATATTGGAAACAGAGATGCAGTCTGTTTCTCCCTGGAACATCCTGCCATGTTCTTTGGATAATAATAAAATAAGCATCTTTAATTCAGGTTGAAATAAATCAGCGATAAGAGGAAGAACATTAAGTCTGTAGAACGTACTGTCCTGATTTTACAATAAATAACCCAAGACGTGCTTTGTTTTATTTCTTTCCCTTTGTGATCAGTAAAATTGCATAGTACCACAATGTTGCAGACAAGCTGGTTTTGGTAAATATCCAAAGACTAGCAAGTGGTGGTGGGAACCTAGTTCCTAATACTTTCTTATACCCATGTTAAATCTCTAATGGACACATTTTCCACCTTTCTCCCCAACACCCGGGCATATAACCATATAGTGCTACCATATTACCACTTAGAATGTATTTTTATTTATTATTTGTATTGCAATGGCACCTGAGACCAGGGCCCTGTTGCGTTAGGCATTGTGCAAATGGTGGTAAGAGACAGTCCCTGCCTTTAAGAGCTTGCTGTCTAAATAAGCAAGACAGTCAAAGGCTGGGAAAGGGAAACCGAGGCATAGTGTGATTAAGTGACTTGCCCAAGGTCACCCAGCAGGCCTGTGGCAGAGCCAGGAACATAATCCAGGATTTCTGAGCCCTTTGCTCAGTGTCCTATCTAGTGCCTTTCAACTGAACCCCAGAACCTCTTGGTCCACTTCTGGGGGTGCTTGATAACAAGCACTGTGGGAACTGGCCCACTAATTTATAGGATACTTCTGACATCTGAGAAGGTCCAGAGGCAGGAATGGCAGCTGACTTGTGCCTCCTCACACAAGGCTGAGAATCGAATGCTCCACAGATGTGAGGAGAGCCAGAACCATCCACCCCCTGACATCACTGGTGGATAAAGCTGACCCAGAAAGGAAAATGTAGGCTTTTTTCTTATATCTTGTTATTTCAGGATGTACCATTTCTAGAGGAGGGGTTTTCAGGATTGTCCTCCAAAGCACGCTGACTTCAGTGGTTGTAATGTTGCCAATAGCAGTGGGTGGGGTGGAGAAGATCTGTCTTATTAGCCCTCTGGACATATTGCATTAAATACTCTGGCTATAGTACTTCAAGCTTGGCATCTAGGTATTTCTTTTTCAGTGTGCTTTCCAGACCTATTGCTTGCAGTCTAAGCACATGCTAACCTGGCTTTTATTGATCTGTACTGATGAGGCAGAAGGAGGGAAAAATCCTATTGTAACCAGTGACTATACTGGAGGAAAAGGGAAGTTTCTCCTCAGTAAAGTTAATAGAGGAAATCAACAAGGAAAAACAGAATCCGCTGTTAGGTCTTCTTTCCCGTGGGGGTCCACACGCACTTTCCCCATCACAAGAACTTTGTGTTGTATTAATGTAGAGTATTTTTGGGAAAACAAAGCAAAGGAAAAAAAGGAAGATCTTACTATCCTCAATAGCACAGAGCGAGTTGAAAAATGGTAGGTATGTGTTGATAATCTTATACAAAAACTTCATTTTAAAAAATATAATACCCATCCTATCATCCTCAATGATGAAAATGTTTTGCCTTTCAAAACCACTTTGTTTTCCCCTCCTCTTTTTACCCCCCTCAGACCTTTTTTGGTGGGAAAATGAAAAAAAAGGGACATAGAAGTGGAGGGAATGTAAAGATTTTGATTTAAAAAAAAGTTGTCCAATCAGAAAATTTGAAGGAAAAAAAAAAAGGAAATTGCTTTGTAAAAGCAATTTTTTGTATTTAAAAAGCCATTTTTCTTTTCTTCTTTTTTAATTTATTTATTTAGGAAGTTTTTAACAAGTTTACAAATCCTTGCCATGTAACTATTAGAATCAAAACAATTATTACAATAGATAGCTTTTGTTTAAAGAGACATTATACAGGATTCTAATCATCAGATCTTTCTGTTTCATCGTGTTACCGTATTTCAGCGTGAACATCGTTACAACACCCATGTAATTTCTAATGATTTTAATAATTTGAGTAAAATCTCTGCATACATATGTGTAACTGGCCAGGCATGTTTAGCAAATGTTAATATTCAAAAAAAAATAGGTGTGTTGTTTTGTTTTGGTGGTGGTGGGGTGGTTTTTAAATTTTTTTAAAAATTTTTTGCAGGCAAATGTACTTTGAGTATTGAAAAAAGGTAACCAAATATCTAAGTATCTGTCTGTCCATTTTGCTGGTTGTGTAATTGGTGTGTTAATTTTTCCACAACTTCCCCCCTTCCCCCCGTTTTTTTTTTTAAACCGTTCCTCTAGGGTTGGGCTATTTTTTCTTGCTCCAATGAGAGGCTACCAATAGCTGAGCAGCTACTAGCAGAAGAAAGATTAATTTTTCATTCCCTTTTGTGGGACCATTTCCACTGGGAAGCCCCAAGAGGATTGTCAAAGAATCATTTGGTAATAAAACACAACAATTTGTGGTATGTAGTTATGGATTGCTTAAAATTTCCTCTTTCACCAGAATTTCTCAAACATTTATCCCCTTTCTATCTATCTATCTATCTATTTAACCTGAGTGGTCTGAGATACCATTGAAACAATACCTTAAAGAAATTGTCTTGTATTGTGTTCCAGGCTGAGATTGCTGGCCCTGTTTTTTCAGAGCAAAGCCCATTCCTCTAGGGTAATTTGTCTATCCAGGATGTTTTCCCAATGCATCATCTATGGATGCTTTTTTGTTAGAAAGCTATCTGCAAAGATTTATATAAATTATAATTTTTTTGTCTTCTAATTGACCAGATGCCATTGCTTCTATTAAAGTTAGCTTCTGTAGGCTTACTAGGAAGTTGAGAAACATAATGCCTGACTTGAAAATAGTGGTACCAAGGGAGAGTGGACCAGCTAAAGTTAGCTTTGATCTCTAAATAAATTAGAGAAGTTTCTTTACTGGCCTGCTTTGTGTACTCCATGGCTTTCCCAATCTTTGAAGCGCCGGTTTGCAATTTGGGTTAAAATCTGGATTATTTGCAATGGGTGTCATTGCTAAGGGAAAAGAGTTTATCTCCTCTCTAGTTCAATCCTAAACCCACAGAGTAGCCTTTGCTAAAAGATGTGTAAATTTCTGGAGGGTGGGATTTTTCATTAATCCATGGTAGCCAAGCGATGTTCATACTTTCACAATTTTCCTGTTCACTGAAGACCCAGTGTTTGGCTGGATTAGAGCACCCCAATCCACTACTGCTTTGAGTTGGCTGGCTTGATAGCACCATAGAATATTTGAAGCAGGTAGTCTACAGCTGCTTAATGGGCCTGTACATCTAATCTGCTCTGACTCTTGGTCTTTCTTTATAAAAGGCCATTTTTCATTTTTTTTTTTTTAAGTTTAGAATAAAAATTTTCAACCAGCTCTAACTGGTTTACTTTTCCATGATGTCACAGAGGTGGTCTTTGCCCTGTAGTGACTGCATGGCTTGTTCTATGGGATTGCTCTTTATCTCTGGCATCACTTTTTTCTTCCAGGTGGTTTCTACTTAGCTTGTTATGTCTGAGTCATTGGCAAATGTAGGGAACTTTTCAGTGTTTCATTTGATTGCTTGAGCCCATTTGTTCAGTATAAACCTAGAATTACCTGATTGGTTGGCAGACCTCTTTAATTCCTAAGTAGAAGAGAATCCTTACCTTCTCAGATGTACTTGGGAGCTCTGAGCAAAACGAGGAAAAAGCTTATCTATTGATCTGTACTAATTGATGCTGCCCACTGACATTGATTTTGGATGTTTGGCTTCCTCAGTATCCCTCAGACTGGGGGGCGGGGGGAGAGGGAGGTATGACAGTTAAGGCGGACTTATTTTCCAGAGCCTGACTTGTCCATTTTCCTTAATGTTTGTTAAAGGTGGACACTGGGGAGGAAGCATCAGAGAAGGGAGAGGGTTAGTGTGCATTGGGAGAGGAAGGTAGGGGGCTGCTGGATGTCAGGGAACCCGTGGAGAAGGAAGGGAAGCATGGAGGAAGTGGGGAATTAGTGAGAAAGGCAAGGCAAAGAAGTCATGGGAGGAGCACTGCCCAGGCCACGTAAAGGAAGGAAGATTCCTGGAGAACAGCAAGGGTGGCTTAGGGTCTCGGAGAAGGAGTGGGGGCTGCTAGAACAGGCCAGATGTGATTAAGACACTGGGGGACACCACAAAGATAGCTCCGGACTGGTTCAGAAAATGTCCACATAAACCAGCTTTTGTATGGCTCAATTGACAGCAATACGCATAGCATGTGTCCATGTGCCGGCAGGGCACAGTCTGATAAACTGTGTCCCCTTGACTCTACTCAACCTTGCTCCTCAGGAAGGAGCAATCCAGCCCTATGTGTTTCCTTCACAGAGTCTCTTCACTGATGCACAGATTTGGGTTGAGGGAACGGTCAGAGCAGGGCATTGGGCTGGGTGGAGCATGTTGTGTGCGGCATTGTGGGAGAAGGTGGTAGATCATCCAGCACTTAGATTCCTTGGAAATTCCCAAACGTGTTTTCACAGCAGCCACTGATATTTAAGGAGCTGTCTCAGTGGGGAGAGCCAAGGTGCCTAGAACCCGAAGGGCAGGGGAGTAGCTAGAATTAAATGAGCGGATACATTCCTGTATACTCCATCCTGGCCTATAAATCCTGCATGCTTTGATTCCAGCTTCCTAGCAGTCCCCCCTCTTTCCTTTTGCACCACCTCAACAGTGTTTGCTAACACTTCCTAGGTTGGAATGACTGGGGGTGGCAATGGGGCATTGTAGCTGGAGGAATTTCAGCACCTCCATTGGTCTGACATAGCTCGAGTCTGTAGGCCTTCAGAGCACCTGTAAGGCTTCTGCCCGAGTGGATTTGTGGGGGGGGGGAATGTGTCTCCTTTATCCTGGGGGGTGTCTATTCAAAGCTCACTTTGGTCAGCATGTGGTGTATTTTTTTTTTAATTTATTTTAAATATGCACAGAGAATGTTTGCTGGAAGCACTGGCAACCTAAAAAGTAAATAAATAGAGCAGTCCTGGAATTCACTAATCTATCGTGGAGAGAGGCTTGTCACAGCAGCCAGAGGGCATGACTGTGTGTGTCAAACACGGCTGAGCTCAAAAGAGATTGAATTTAAGTTTCTCGTCATCTGTCAATTATATCTTCATTGCCGGCTGCAGGAGCACAGATGGGGGAGATTTGGCTGGTAACAGCTGCCTTCCGTTTCTCGCATGCCTCCCGTTGGGAACAATCCCTGTGTGTTTTACAAACACAGGAGCAGGTTCTGCACAAGGGGAGGAAAGCTGCAGGGGACCCATTTCTCCATCTTAGTGAACCCACATTGGGGTGGGGGCAGCGAGAATCATGGTGGGCTGCCCCTAGGCAAAGGTGGGATAGAATGACCGCCCCAAGGGTGACCCTAGACACCAAAAAGGGGACAAAGCGGGACCATTGCCCCACCCAGATGGCGGGGCTGGGCTGACGCTGGGGGAGCACACGCTCTGCACCAGGGTTGTGCCAGAAGAGACGCCACACTCAGTTTGGAGGTACGCTACCTGCCATGATGTCCGCTGCAGATAGAATGCCTCCAACACTGCCTCGGGGGCAGGGCACCACTTCTCTGTGTGTCCCACGCTCCCGCCTGGTGAGAGCACCCAACCCCTTCAACTGAAATACAAACACTGCACAGGGCTGACTGAATGCACTGCTGAAATGCGATCACGTCTAGGGTAAGCCAGGGCCGCAGCCTAACAGGGCCCAGCAATCCCACACAACAGCTTAAGTCAGGAAAACAGGTACTGTTCTTTCCTAGAAGTGAACCCCGAATCCCCGGTAATGCAAACTAGAGTTTCAAGTATGCACGTCAAGGATGAGCTGGCTTGTGTGTAATTGCCCCTAGATGGCTTATAACTAGCTCGTTCATTCATCTGTAGGTTACTGTCATCTCCTGGTGAAGCTAAATATTCTGCAAGGAACGCTCAGATCTAAACTCACCGCTTCTGAGCCTTTTATTGATAAGGCCTGGAATCAAGGAGGCACATGTATGAGCAGTCAAAAGGCACTGAAATGAAAGTGTAAGGGAAAGTGCCTACAGACTAAAAAAGGACCGTTTCCTTGGCAGGTGGGTGTGTTGCACACATTTCACGTTAAGGGTGTAACGCGAGTGCCTCACACAGCACATAGATTCTGGCACGTCAGCCTTGGACAAAAGTTGCTAGCCATGCCAAATAAGTGAAATCAACTGCGGGCTTGGTCGTGGTTAAATTCACTTAAACATGCCTTCTTTCATGGCTGGGTCTAGCCAGCCCTGGCTCTGCCGTTTAGGTCAAGAGTTGCAAAACGCCCCACCCCCCAGGTTTATTGTGCCAACTTCAAATTGTGCTGCAGCCCCTGTGACTCTGAGATCGGTGGGCCAGATCCTCAGCTGGTGCAGGTTCATTGACATCAGCGGAGCGACACGGACTATCATTGGCTGAGGCGGGACCAGTCACGTCCGTACGTGCTTGCAGGATCGGGGGTTCGGTCTTTACTGTATTAAGGGTACTAAGCCCAGCATCACATCCCATGTTCTAACTGGGACATAGAATCATAGAACTGGAAGGGACCTCAAGAGGACATCTAGTCCAGTCCCCTGCACTCATGGCAGGACTAAGTATTATCTCTAGACCATTCCTGACAGGTGTTTGTCTAACCTGCTCTTAAAAATCTCCAGTGATGGAGATTCCACAACCTCCCTAGGCAATTTATTCCGGTGCTTAACATCCAGATCTTTGCATTAAGGTCGGAATAAGATCTGGGGTCCCATGTTTAGCACAGCATTTGGAGAGAGGCATTTAAATTAACTCCATCAGTTTCCAGCTAGGTTGAGATTGGGTAAACGAAAGAGAAATGTCTGTCCAGAGCTTTTCTTCCTGCAGCCAGGGTTTTGAGTTGGAGAATTTTACTGTCTGAATGCTGTTTAAAACAGCAAATTAAGAAGAGGAACATTTCACCATTATTTCTGGGCCTGTAGCAGTGTCTCGGGTTTTTGGTTTCAGGTCTGTGATTTCTTGTGTAGAGCATTCAAGTGTGAAATACCGGTTGGGTCAATTATTTGTCACCTGACTGAGAACAGCTGGCGTGATGTGATGGATACATTGATTCTGCGATTTTCATCAGATGCTTTATTTTTAGGATGCAAGGTTTTACATCTATGTTGGACCCAAAAATCTGCCCTGACATTTGGATCTTAATATTGCATTTTATGGCTTTATACATCATTCATAGTTCTTCTGTGGACCACTTTTCTGCAGAGATGCAGGAAGGTTTGGGGACCCCGTTAGTGAACTGCACGCTATACTGTCTATAATTATGTTTGTTTTGTGGTGGTGCTGAGCAGCCCAGTCTTGGACCAGGGCCCCATCATACTAGTGCTCTACAAACAGAACAAAAAGGCAGTCCCCGCCCCAGGCGGTGTACAATCCAAGTATAAGGTGGTATTTTAGAAAATTGGGAAGCTAAAACGAAGTCCTTTTTGGCAGAGAATCTCCAGGCTGAGCATGAATAGAGGAAAACCCTTTGGGCTAATGGAGCCCCAGTATTTTCTCTCTCCGTACACTCTGGCACTCGATGCTGCTTACAAGAATGACTCTGTCACCATCTGTGGAAGCTTCCCCCTGCTCCTCTTTCTTAAATAGCCCCAAAAGCTATGGAATTGGTGTATTTATGCCTGGGACCTTTCCAGGTAGCAGTAGGGGATCTCATGGGAAGCCAGTCTCTATTAAGCAAAGTCACGTGCATTCAGAATGAGTCAGTCTTGTACTGTATGGGGAAAAACCACGCATTCTTCAGACTGCCAAGCATGTTTGCCCATCATCCAACAGTTCCACTGAGTTTTTTATCATGGTAATTCAATGCAGAGCTGGTGGTGTTTTGCCGAGGTACAGCGGAAGCATGATACGCCATACAAGCCATTAGGAGTTTGACATGGCAGTGTGTGTGTATGCCCCCACCCTAGGAGAACAGGGGAACATTTTGTTTTCATAATAAATCTATTGTAGAAATCAGATGCGAGTGTGGACTCCACGGTAAAGCACAAATGTTAGCAATGGAAACACATCTCTGTACTTTTGCCCCTCACGTCCTCCTCTGTCTCTGGGTTTTATTTATTCCCTCATTTAAAAAATTCAGGGCCTGATGCATCATTGCCTTAGGCCAGTGTGAAGCTGTTGCAACTGCATGGAAGTCACTGTCTTAAAACTGGAGAAGGGCGATGGCCTATCAGCCCCTAGATCTGAAATGGTATAGGTATGGAATGGATCTTGCTCAGCTGAGCAGAAACCATTTGTCTGCTACCTTACGTGGATGTGTGAGCGTGAGGCTGTTTTCTGTGTTCTGCACCTTTAAGAGTAGAGTGGTTCCCTGGACCTATCTTCGGGGCACTCCCTATGAGTTTGTTCACGGCAGGTGCTGCTTTATAGTGAGTGAAACACGCTGTGCTCTCGCTTGTGGAGATACTTGATTTTGTTCTTCTCTTCTCCTCCTCCCCTATTGATCTGAATTAAATACAGTCCAGACTAGAATTGCGCGTATACTCTGTGTATGGAAAACCCGAACCTCACTGTTCTGCTGTGAAGGGACTGTGGGAAGAAATCTCCCCCCACATTGCAGCAATAACTCCTAAACTGGCTCAGATGAGGTGGTGACACTTCCCAAACTGAGGCAAGGATGGTCCATTGCTGTCTGCTTAAATGGACACCATCCAGAGATTTGGTGATGGGCGAGAGGAATAGGACTTCTTCCTCCTGGTTCCTTTACTTTGTCCATTGGGAGGCACTTTGTGCATGGCCGGCCCCTGTGTTTGGGGGCAGTTAGGTGCAGCGCTCTCAGGCGCTGTTCTGGGGGGAGTTCACCTGCGCACCTTCCCCCAGCTGTGCCAGGGGGTGTCTACCAGTAGCACCAGCGCTGAAACTGAAGTGGGTGCAACGAGAGCAAAAGTTCAGCCTGTGCATATTAGGTGGTGGTGACCTCAGGCCTGCCCAGGAGGCCCTTCAAAACCTGCTGTCAGGGCTCCGCTTTCCTTTCACTGCATCTCTGCTGTTTGTAATGCTGTGGTCTCACGAGCCTGGTTTATTCTGGAGAAATCCAGAATGCTAACCACCCTCGCGACCCCTCACACGCCTGTGACGCCCCCCGCCCCCACATCAGTATACAGCACTGCTCTCAATGGCACAAAGGCATACATCTAAACAGGCAGAAGAATGCCTTGCTCAGCTATCAAAGCCTTGGGTCCGTGATCCTGTCCAGCTGCCTTACCGCCCCCAGGCCTGAGCTGGAGAATAAGCAAATCCATGGCCTTCCCTCACTCTGCAAGCTGACACAGAGGCCATTCTTGCAGGTCTGTAATAGAGAGCAGACTGGGATGGTGAGTAAAATAATAGCACATTAGGCCTGGAATCAACAGTTGGCTACCCAAAGAATTCTCCAACTTACCGTCTGGTTGCTCTCCTGCCACCAAACTCCTCTCCCGAGCTGCCATGTAGAGTCCCCCAAGGGTGCTGCTGTCACAGCTGGCATTGGGCACAGGAGTCCACAGGAAGCTTCTGCTTTGCCTGCACCTTTGCTTCTGCTTTGTTCCCGAGGATCTGGAGATGGGCACATCCTGAGGGCAAACGCGAGGCAGATGGAAGTCATCACTGCAGCTTGGAAAGAAGCTCGAAGCAGCAAAACTTCACCACAGAATGCGTTCCACACAGTTACCCAGGAAAGCAAAACACAATTCTCTCTCCTTTCCAGGCAGCATCACCCTCGTGTAGCAGCGCTTGTTAGCGCATAGGTCTGGGGCCCAAGCCCACAGATGAATGGTGTTGGGGGGCAAGGGAATGCTGTGGGCAGCCTCTCCCGTCCGTGCTTGTTGTGGGGAAAAGTTTGAGGGCACACGAAGCGTGGCCATCTCTCAGGGTTTTATCACGGGTCTCATGATGTTTCGTTGGTGTTTCGTTTAAAGCTCCAGCTCCTGGAGTCAAGTGATTTAAGTGAGAATCTTCCTTCTTATTTTAAAAAGTGAGTGTCTCGCCCTCCTGGTTGTGGAGGAAAATTTGATGTGGCCTGAAGGCTCCAAAACCAGAAGGCAAGAAACAGACCCCTGAATGAATTAATGTAGGGGGAAAAAAATCCCATGACTTTCTGAGGCTTGACTTGTGATTTTTGAACACCTGGGGTTGGCGGGACTGCCTGATCCTAGGGAACCCATGCACGGATTGCCAGCAAGTGCAGAACCAATTGGAACGATCATGGGACTAAACCACTGGGACTTCGCAGCTAAGCACCAAGGGCACAGTGGTCAAACTCCCACTGATTTCAATGCGAGTGGCGTTTGGTCAGCGCTGAGAGCTTTGAAATTGCAATGCAGAACATGAGAAAAAAAATTGCCACGGTAATTGTTACAAACCGTGATGAGAACAATAAAGACGACAAGTTATACTAGATGGATTGTGTTTTAAATATCATCTTCAAAGGAGAATTTGACATCACATGATTGATTGTGCTGCACGAAGATATTAATTCTGCTGCTGCTCGCTATGCCATCTACTGCATGAGCTGGAGACTTAGAGAAAAGGTTACCCACAAGTTGAGTTGGGAACATTTTTTTTTCAGCAAATAGTAAATTTGCTGAAAAATGCACTTCACAAATTCAGGTATAACTCAGTGAACAGCTTCAGCCAACCCCAACCCCCCCCAAACATTGGAATTGTTTTTGAAAAAGTCAAAAGGGTTCATTTTGGCCATTTCAAAACTACACCTTTTAGAAACTGTTCATTTCAAAATGGTGTTTTGTTTCGTTTCGAACATTAGCTAATTTTAAAAGGTTTAAAAAAAACCCTGAAAATGAGACAAGTGAAATCATTTTTTTTTTTTTGCATCAAACAAAATGTTTTTCTTGCCAAAACAAAAAAAACTGAAAAAATTAATTTTGGTATGAACAGAACCAATTTTTTGGGTGGTGGGATGGGGGGGGTATTTCCATTTGGCCCCAGAACTGAAAAACCAGTTGTTCCCTGAGCTCTCCACACACGGCATGCGACTGCCACACTGGCAGAGTGCAGCACGTCGACGCAAGGCGGCCGCGCCTGTGAAACAAGACGGCAGAAACAAGACGGCAGCGCTGATCTGCTGCACCATTGCTGTTTGAGCCAGTGCAGTTCTACAGACTCAGTTATCAACAGGACGATTCCCTTCCTGTCGACACCCGCTTGCAGGAATAACTAAGAGTCCTCAGCCACGTGGGTTATTCATAACGCAGTTAAACTTTAAACAGCTGTATCTGCCGTTTCAAGGCTACAGATGCATTCATTTAGTTACTAAGGACCTTTCACAGCTGTGGGTTGTTTTTCTGTGTTTGTGTGTGTTTTGCTTTTGTGTTTTTTTAAAAGCACTTCAGTAAATTCAAAGCTACTGCTTCATTATGCCGCATGGTTTCATGGTAACGTGACAGACGTTTGAAACGAGAATTCAGCTGTGGATGACTAATTATCCCAAATACCAGCATGGCTATTTCTCTTCCATTTAAAAATTGATCAGCGTGATGATTAATCAGGAAGGGTTAGCTGTGGTCTCTTCTCTAGTGGGTTATTTTGAGGAAGCTGAGCACTTGCAATGTTACAGTGACAGGGCCATTCGAAAGGGGCGCTTTTATTTTGCGGGGGAGAAGCAGAGAGGGGTGATTAACCCTTAGAACACTGGCCTGCTGCAAGGGCCACAGAACGAATGCTGTAGGTTGGAGTGTGTGCAAACTCAGCAGTGCAGAATTGTACTCGCAAAGAAGAAGAATATGTAACCGTTTAGTAAAATATCAGTCGTTGTGGGTTTTGTTTTTTCCTCCCCATATCATTTGTTATGGGAAAGGTGGTGTCTGGATTAGGGCTGAGGGAATAATGGATTTTTCAGGTTCGGAGCGAAACACGTTGTAGAATTCGTCAACGCAAAACAACTCTCTTTTAATTTGTGTATTCAATTTGGCCATGGGGGGGGGTGTTTACCCCTTTTTATGGTGTATTTTTTAATTGGCCATTTTTGAAAACAGAACGCCAATCTGAAATGAACAAGTCACAACAAAATGTTTTGATTAAAAAAAAAAAAAAAACTCCGGGTTGTAGTTTTCTGGGGAGAGCGTGGGCTGAAATTATTACTCAAACTCAGAGCCCTGGACAATCCGTTTTTTCCAAAATATCTCCTAGCTCTAATGTGGAGTGGTAAATCTTTGACAGGTTTGTAACACATCCCTCTCTGGTTTTCCAGAGGGTTACTGTAGTTATGCACACAGATATAGCAAGAAACTCAGCCTCTCCAAAAGAGACTCCAGCCATTCCCATACCTGACTCTGCTTTTCATTAAACTCTACTGGCTGTTATGTGTGTTAAGTTGAGACTTAAAATGGCCCCTAAAAAGCAATCCTGGCACTGTAGTTTTCTAGGCCACGTCTACACTACAGCGGCATTACTGCAGCTGTAGCTAGGTCGATGGAAGAATTCTTCCGTCAACGTGGCTGCATCTACAGGTTAAGTCGGCCTAATTAAGTCACACCGGGTGCAAAATTTAGTGATCTAGCTAGGTGAATCTAATTTTTAGGTGCAGAGCAGGCACAGCTGAACCTCTCTGAACCTAAATATGACCCTCCGACTGTCAGGCCTCAACGTCTCGAGAAAAGAAAAGGAGGACTTGTGGCACCTTAGAGACTAACCAATTTATTTGAGCATGAGCTTTCGTGAGCTACAGCTCACTTCATCGGATGCAACGTCTCGAGAGAATCCTCTCAGTACAGGTCTCATGCTTTCTTCAGACTCAGAACATCCATTGATCCAATGGAACAGACTGAGAAGGATAATGATGGATAAGGCCTTTCTTCCATAAAGAATCCAAAGCTCTTTTATAAACTGATTTTATGTACTATAGGCAATGATTCACTTCGCCCACTACTGTAGTGAAACATCACCTTATGTTTAACAGCACACAGCTGCGCTGCAGAGGAGAAGTGAAGAACATGTTTTACAATTGAAGCCACAAGAATTTTAGGTAGGCAAATGCACTCAATCAGCTTGCAATTTGGTCATCACACCAGGATTAATCCCCCAGCCTCTAATGTTTCAGGCCTTTGAAGCTAAATGGGAATCTTTTTCCATTGATGGTAGTGGGTTTTGGAGCAGACTCTTAGGATCAAATTCTCTTCTGATTTATACCCCATACAACCCTTTTCTTTAAGCATAGATAGCCATTTGGCCAGCAAGCAGGAGGAAGTTGACCAGGAGGTCTCACAACTTCGTGGGGCCATGGACAGGGTGAGCGTAGATCAGGAGGTCTGGGGAGAAGTGTAGCCAGAACCTTAGAAGAAGGTTCTGGAGGAGCCGAAAAAGGGGCTGCAACCTGACGCACTCCAGATAGATGTGCACCAAGGTCTCCCTCAAGCCACAAAAAGGGCAGGTGGCGGAGACGGGGGTGAACTGCTCCAGGTACACGCCTATGCTCAGGAGACGCAGCACAAGCTATCATAGTCCCAAATGACCTCACAACTGCTTGCTCTACACATTATGTTTGCTACCAAGTTCTACAGAAAGTCAAACCACTGAACCCGTGGAAGTTACTGGAGTGCTAAATCTACTTCTGACAGCATAGCCTCTTTTGTTGGTGCGCACAGAACATTTTCTTCAGCTAGTTCAGTTCAATGACTGGTTCATTCAAAGTTTATAAAACCAATTGGGAGCTGAAAAAGCAGGAAAGCTTGTTTTCCCTCTTCCAATCTCTGAATAAAAACTAGCTGTGAGAAGATGAAATCTGCAAGTTTTAAAATCTTTTAGGACATGGTGACCAGAAACAATTAGTTAAATTAACTTACTACAGATAAGACTTCGTTTGTTTAATAATCAGTTCTAAATGCAAAACATTTTGATAAACTTTTTGATAAGTTTTTTTTCCCCCTTTTGTATCCAGTACTTTTAAGGTAGTTTTATCTAATGCAAAAATTAAAAAGCTGTTAGTGCATTTTTAATTGAATTGGTAGTTCCATCCAAATAGAGTGGGATACAAATCACAAATAAAAAATTAATTTAGTCAATGCATCATTCACCACTTTTTAACATATGTAAAAATTAACTTAATTGATAGATTCTTTAGCTGTATAATTGCTTAAATATGTATAGATATAGCGTATGTGCCTGACTAGCAAAAAGAAGCACCAAACTTAGTGCAAACGCTAAGTTTTAGTTGAAAATCAACATGTTTTAGTGGTTACCAACTAATGAGAATCAACCTTTCTTTAGGAAAATAGCTAAAAAGTACAAATGCAAGACATGATTAAAATTAAAGATTTAAATTAAGGTTTCTTTTTGGTTAATTTAAATGGATTTAAATCACTTTGATTTAAACCAGTCCACCCTGGAAGAGGATCACCTATTGAATCACCAATCCCCCCTTCTTCAATAACTGGGTTTTTCCTGACAGGCTCCCACCTAAGTGCTGACTCAGATGAGCCTGAGAGTGCTGATGAGCGAACAGTCCTAGACGTAGGCGCCGACTCAGTGGGTGCTCTTGGGCTGGAGCACCCATGGGAAAATATGGTGGGTGCTGAGCACCCAGCAGCAGCCCCGCTACCAGAACCTCCCCCCTCCCCCCAGCACCTCCTGCCCGCTGGCAGGCCCCACAGATCAGCGCCTCCCACACCTTCCCAGCGCCTCCCACACCTTCCCAGCACCTTCTGCCCGCCGTGGATCAGCTGTTTTTCAGCGTCTGGAGGCGCTAGGGAGGAGGGGGAGGAGCAAGGGCGCAGCATGCTTTGGGGAGGGGGAGGAACTGGGTGAGGCAGGGGTGGGAAGAGGCGGGGTGGGAGCGGAGCGGGGGTGAGAAGAAGCAGGGCAGGGGTGGGGCCTTGGGGAAAGGGGTAGAGTGGGGGCATGGCCTGCGTGGAGCCGGTGGGGAGCACCATCCAGCAGATTAGAAGCTATGGTCCTAGATGGTCTACCGCCTATGGTCCTAGATAGGAAGGACCTGGCGCCAGACCATCAGAGCAGCTATTTCTCTGCTGTTCCTAGGGCTCTGTATAGAAAGGCAGAAGCAGCAGCACAAAAACCTTAGCCACAGATCAATAAATAAGTACAGCTGCTCTTGCAAGTACTCTAGAAAAGGTCCCCTCTGGTATATTGAACTTGTAGCATCTCTTTCTGTCCTATCTTGCAGCTGCCGGCTGCTGTAGCCTGGGTAAGAAGTGAGACATTTTGATGGCAGCTGAACCCAGATTTTTCACAGGTCAGGGGATCAGCATGAAATTATTTAACACTGGTGACTCCATGCTGGGGATGCATTAAGAAAATGTACCGTGTCTCATCAGCTTGGAATTGAGCTGAGTGCAGATCTAATCCTGGGTTCCTAGGATCCTGAGCTATAACATAAAAACTTCTGGAATACTGGCTGGCCCAAGGTATCTCTGGAAGGTAGATGTTAAAAAACAATAATTATAATAAAACATGGAGGCCCACAATTGTTCAGGCGAAAGCAGGTAAATAGGCTGGAATTTTGCATGGTATAAACTTGTGATCACCAAAGTATGGGCAGTGCAGGGAAATCTTAACTGATTTTCAAAAAAGCATATGTGCGGTTATGTGCATAGAAATGCATGTACAATCGTGTGCCCAGTTGGTGTGCTCAATTACCGTGAATCAGTATTGCTACTTCTCATTATTTGATTTAAATCTCAGGATATTTGGTTGTGACGGGATCCCCGGGGTGCAACCTGGCACTGTGGGACTGATGTGTCCCCTTGTCTCACTATCCTGAGTTGTCTCTCACAATGCCTTACTGGTGGCAGACAACAAAACCCTCCAGGCATTGTTACTACTCAGTACGACCTCATGTGGAGCCCCACACCCAACTAGATTGCATGAATGCTCCCAGGGTCACTCATGAATCGCACTGAGAAAGGCAGCAGTCAGATCCCCCCATCTCCCAGCCTCGTACCCCAGGAATATACTGCGTTGCACTGCTCAAGACCCTTTCTTGAACATTGCAAGTTTATTAAATTATTCACCGCTTCATCAATGGAAAGTGGACATGCACCAGCAGATTTACCAAACACTTTGGGCAAACTCACTGGTAAAGATATCCAGTAAAACAAGTTTATAGATTTTAAAGGATTACAAGTGATAGGAAAAAGTAAGTTAGCTACCAAAGAAAAGAAAATAAGTGCACAGTCTAAATCCTAAACCTGTAAGACACTAGGCAGTATTAAGATCAAGCAGTTTTCTCACTCCATTGGATGTTACAGTTCAGAATACACAGGTTTCACATTTGAAAACTGGGCCAGTCTCCTCTGTTGGAATCTTCTGAGCCTTCTTGTTGCTTGCAGCGTAGGTGGGGGAGGAGAAAAGGCAAAGCATGCGGCCACTGTGTTCTGTTTTGTACCCTTAGTCCATGTGCTTGGAGAACACAAGTCCAGACATGTCTGGGGGGCATTGCTGAGTCACCAGGCAAGGCTGAGCAATTCTCCTGGTGTGGCCTTGTCCAAGTGAGTCATTGAATTGTAACTCCCTTGCTGGACAATGGCTGTTGATGGGTGTTCGACACCCGCCTGGGTGTTGGTTAGCTCCCTTGTTCTTATCTCTGGGGATCTAATATCAGGGTGGTTCCCCAACTCACAGCATATTTTAGTGCCAACCATAAAAAAACACAATCTCATAGCTTCATTGGCACTAGTGATACACCTGTTTAGATAGAACAGGGGTTTCAGCAGATCATAACCTTTCTCATGATACCTTACATGGAATGCTTTATATGATGAATATGGGGGTTACAGGCACTTCCCCGAGGTATAGAGTGTCACACTGGTGTTTTTACTTAAAGCTCCAGCTGCTGGAATCAAGAGATTGCATGAGGATCTCAGTTCCATTAAAAAAAAAAAGTTTTTAGCTCTCCTGGTTTTGGAGAAAAGTTTGAAAGTGTGAAATGAATACAACCCAAAAGGGCCAAAACCAGAAGGAAAATACAAAAATAGCCCCCAATTTATTTATTTTTTTTATTTTTATTAAATTTCATGGGTATTTTGGCCAGTCTTGTGATATTTTGGAGCCTGACCCCTGATTTTTGAACAACTGGGCTCGGCAATACTGATGATTGCAATTTGCAGATTGGTTTTATGATTGCACAAATAGCCAGGCATGCATCGAAGTGGACACAGACCCCTTGTGTGTACAGACCCTGGATATACATGTAACCATGGCACTTACATGCACAAGTTAGATGTGCAATGGTTCATGCTTTTCTTTTTTGCCTTTTTTTTGGTTGTGCAGAGTACATGCACTTTTTTGACAACCTGTCTGTATAGGTCACTCCGTCAGACAGTTCCTCCCATTTCAAACCCAAAGTCAAAGTTTCAGTTTGTGAACCAGGTATTGAAGAGTTTGTCGCATAAGCCCTATGCCCAGAGCACTGGGAAGCCAAAGAAGGCTGCAGCTGCCAAACTTACAGGATGAGAAAACCACTCTTGTGCTGCCTTGATATACAGGATTTCCTCTGGCCTTGTCATATAACAGAGAGAGTGACCTTGGATTATGCAAGCAATAAAACAGCTGTGACAGTGATGAGATACTTGGAAGAACAGTTTATTGCTTTGTCCACTCTTCCACCTCGAGAGTTATCCTGTGATGTAGTTAAGGCACCAAATCCATGGACAGTCAGTTGTTTGAACACCTACTAGGGAAGGCTATACTTTACAAGTCTTCCCCCTCCCCTTCCCCCAGTCTCACTCAGGCATGGAACTCTGTAAAGCTAAGACCCCGAGGGCTGAAATAATATCTGGTTAAGAGTGGTGCTGGGATTTAAATTCAGGACTAGCAGATGTAAAGGATAAATGCTGGCATTCAAAAAGCATCAACTCAGCACTGCATCTCCTTCCTTCTGTCACTTGTCTATATTAGTATTTTACTGTGACGATTTAGTATTTATTTGTTTTATTATTAGCTGTTGCTTGTTCCCCTGCCCACTTCCCCCTCCTCCCCCCACCACACACACACACAAACACCTGGCTCTGGTCTCCAGAGATCAACAGAACCATGAGTGCCTCATCCTTCCTTTGTCACAAAAGGGACTTTAGCTCTGCAGCTGTTACCAGCGCTTAAAGAAACCTGAAAAAATGAATGTGTTCACTTTGTGTCCGCTGGTGCACGGGCTCCATCTGCAGCAAGGGGCTACAGATTATGAATTGTCCAGGAGACTGAGGGGATGAGCTACTTCGGGGGTCACGTTTTAATACCTGTAATGAATGTTGGCATAGAGTGGTTCACAAGGGAAACCCTGCAGAGGTGCTTCAATAGGAGCCTAAGGTTCTGAAACTGACCCGGAACTGTGAGCCCCAAGCACTCAAAAATTGAGTCAACCCTCCCACCCACAAATCATGAGATCAGCATCAAAACCATGCTCTATTTTTACAATAATACATGTTGGGTTCTTTGTATTGGCCACTGGTTTTTGAGCCTTCAGGGGGTGCTTAGGTCACATTTTCAAGCTTTTCTCTGCAAACAGAAGGGATAGAAACCTACTTCTTTAAAACATGAAAGCTGTGATTTTTCACTTAATCATGACTCCAAGAGTTGCTGGCTTTAAAAAAAACAAACAAACACCAAACATTGTGAGACTTGCGATGATGTCAAGATAGTAGGCAACGTGAGTAGCATAAAAAGCATGAGAATCAAATTCTGGTCTGAGTTTCACTGGTGAAATCAGTGGCTCCAGTTCTGTGGAGCTGCTCACCTCTGTAAAGTTACTCGGTGCTGAGTGTTTGCAGGACTGGTGCCGGAGTTGGGCTTGTTTTCTGGTTCTCCTGAGCCAGTAGTGCGTTAGGTTCCCAGCACTGCTATGGACTGTTTAAATCAACCACAAACTGGTTTCCACAGTATTTCTATTCTATTTTTAAAATTCAAAGCTGCATTTTGGCCCTGGATTAGTTGCTTATGTCCCTTTAGGGTCAACCTGTATAGCTTTATCGTAATCTCCTGTTCGTGAGGGAGCTGTGTGTAGTGTCCCCATGTAGGGCTCCTTCCTGTGAGATGCACAGCACGTCCAAGGTGGGACTTATCACCTTGCAAGATGGGAGTGGACCAATTCACTATTGGGATAACTCCACTGAGTTCCACAGTGTTCCACCAGAGGTGAATTTAGCCCATTATTTCACGTAGATGTGGTGGTTTGGGCATTGTCCCTGGACAAGTGTGCATGTCACAGACAGCAGGAGCAGTATAGATGGTAGTCTCAGCTGGTGGGCCACCCACTCAATGGGCATAGAAACTAGATCCGGGCTGAGGCAGCCTGGTGATGCAGACTGGGCAGCTTGCACTGCCCCTGCCTGTCCTGTGGATCCACCCATACTGACAACCCCAAGGCCCCAGAATCATGAGACTAGCTTAAATATCATGAGGTTTTCACTAATTATACAGGTTGGGTCTTTTTGTTTCCCTCCTGTTTTTTGAGCCTTTATGGGTCATGTTTGTCGAGCTCTTCTCTGCAACCATGAGGGCTAGAAATGTTGTTTTAATGAAAGCTGAAATTTTTCACACAATCATATGACTCCAGGAGCTGGGGCTCTAAGAAACACACCCAACATCGCAAAACTCCTGATAAATTTATGAGAATTGGCAAACAGAGGGCTTCATCTCCTGGCCTGTGAATCCAGCACCTCTCACAAGCAATGTGGTCCTGTTCCTGCAAAGCAAGTGAATGGCCCAATTGATTTCATTGGGACTACTCTGTGTGATTGAAGTTATGCTTTGCTTTGCTGGTCCACAGCCTAAATTCATGCACTAATATTTAATATAAAGATCAGGAAAGAAATCTGGGGAGGGAGAGATGAGAGAGATGCCATCTAAAACAGGACAGGCCACATATGAAGTGACACACTGGGTGTCTGCAGTGAACAGCCCCCGTCCTTGCAATGTGACATGGGGGTTTTTTGGTAGGGATTGAATTGAAAGCATGTTGCTGGGGGAGAGGCATGTTGCTGGAGCGCTGGGGAGTTTGCAGCATTACTCTGATTTCCCCAGATCATCAATTCTATAGGAGTGTTTGTTTGCTACTTGGCGTGTGCTGGTTGCCTGGGGCCCCTTCCCACTCCTTTTGGAGCATGTGCTAGTGAAGTTCATTTCACAGCGTTGAGGACGAATCTTCAAATCTGAAGGTTGCCTCTAGAGTTTATTTCTCCTTTGCTTTTCTGTCGCACTTCTGATCGTAGACACTTTGGCCTTCAGGGTATGTGACAAAAGCTGCTTTTCTGCTCCAACATTTGACTAGCTGCACCAGCTCAGAGGAGACTCGTCATCCAGGCAACAAACTTCGGCTTGTTTCAGCTCCCTCAGTCCATCTGGCTCAATGCATAAATCCCTGAAAGCAGCAATATTCAGAGTATACGTGAGTCAGTGAAGGCTGGTATTTCATAGATTCCCAAGCCAGAAGGGACCATTATGATCATCTAGTCTGACCTCATGTAGAACAAAAGCCATATTCAAAGGGGACTAGGGGATTTAGGCACTCAGTCCCCACTGACATTTCATGAGCACTTAAACTGTTTTGGAAATCCTAGTTGAAATGACTGTACAGGGCCTGTTCTTGCTCCTACTAAAGTCAACAGAAAAGCCTGTGAACCCCACATCTGCTGCTGTGGGTACTTCATGGATGCAGCTGAGAGGAGCTTTGATCACATACCTGGAAGGCTAACGCAGCCGTGTGAATGGGATCAGAGAGGGACAGTGAAAAGGAAATACAAAAAAACCTTGAATTTGGAAGGGTCTGCCTTGATGATGGCAAACATCCCATGGATTCCGATGAAGCCAAGACCACTCCCAGCGGGGACTGTGTTCTCCCTAGAAAGGGTGTGACATGGATAGCTCTTGTTCGGCAGCTTTGAAAGAAATAATGGAATGGGTTGGTGTTCCTTCTCCTAGGCAGTTCTAAGCATCCTCAGTTCAATGTCACATCTGGTTGGAGGTTTGAGATGAGTATATACTTAGCAGTTTTCATATTGGCTTCTTATTCAGACTTTTCTGAACGTCCTTGAGCTGCAAAGCTGAGTGGCAGAATCTTGCAGTAACAAGTGCTTTTGTGAGATTTCCAAGACCTTCCGGTCAGGAAAGAAATGTTTTCTGAAAAGCCTTTTTTGTTGTCGTATTTTACAAGCAGATCCAGGCGATATACTTTAATTTCCAAGCAGGGTTTTAGTAAATGAACTTTTAATTAAAAGACAAATATAGGATCATTTTGAAATCACACAAAACAAATGGCTTAATAATGAAACTCTGTTCTCAGCTTCGCTCTGCTGTGCCTGTTATTCACAGCCCATGTTATATGATATGCTACTAAAACACCCTCTGTTCAATTTACTTCCTGCTTCTGATTCAGCAGAAATATCCTGACCGTGGACACTCTCTCTAGGATAGGTTTCAGAGTAAGAGCCGTGTTAGTCTGTATTGGCAAAAAGAAAAGGAGTACTTGTGGCACCTTAGAGACTAACCAATTTATTTGAGCATAAGCTTTTGTGAGCTACAGCTCACTTCATCGGATGCATACTGTGGAAAGTATATAAGATCTTTTTATACACACAAAGCATGAAAAAATGGGTGTTTACCACTACAAAAGGATCCTCTCTAGGATACTTCAGCATTGTCACTCCCAGTTCTGGCTGGGGTGCAAAAATGACTGGAAAAATGTAACCAAACATTTCATCCTCAGAAATGGTTTGGGTGCGATTTCAGGCTTGCAGGAGGGTTCTGGTCGTGTCTTCATTTACCCCAAATCACTTCTGAAACGGGCTTTGGTAGCTTTTACTGGGGCGCAGCCCGCAGTGTGTCCTGCAATAAACCACTCCCAGGATTCAACAGCTGTCATAAGGCTGCCTCTTCCGCCATATTCATAGAGGGGCAGGAGTTCTTGGTCTCTGGGACACACGAGGAGAGGATGTGGACTGTGCATTGTGCAGAGATTTCCTAGCACACCCATTGTTGTCGGTTCTGAGCCGCAGTGTTAGCGGGGGCTGAGTTTTGCCTTCTAGGCCCTGGTTTGCACTACAGAATTCGACTGTCTCTCGACACGGTTGTCAAGGCCCTTGCATTTTAACCCGGGCACCGTCTGACTCTCCACAACTTGGTGCTTAAAAGGCTCACTGCCACCGGAGCCTTGTCTACACTAGTCCTCCCAGTGTTGCTTCCCGCAAGGCCAGGCAGGTCGGAGCCCAGTAGCTGGGCCTGAAACTGAAAGCTGAGCAGCAGAGGTTTGCTGCGCTGCTGTGTTTCGTGACATGGTGGGAGATGGGGTGAGAACTACTCTTAAAAAATTATGGTGGGCTTACTGAGCCATTGGGCAAAAGCTGCGGCTGCTATTTCTTGTCCAGGCGCGAGTGTTTCCGCTGTAACTGCAGTGAACACTTCGGCCTTCACTGCAGAGAAGCGGCCTGAACGTCCCTGGGATGCTGATGACTTTGGCGTCAGTCCTTAAGTTAAATACCGACATTGCTTTCACGACCCTCTGGGCGTCCTAGGGACCTGCACCAAAAAGCTCCCCTGTCGCTTTTCTGCACCATGTTTCCCCAAACTGCCAGGGCTGACAGTAGGGTTGGACAGAAGTGACCAGAACACTCTGATTCACAGCCCAAGTAGCATAGTGCTCATAGTGTGAAATCATGATCTATTTTTACCCTTGTCTCTTTATATTAATAGATTCATATTCCACTTTGCCAGCGTGCTGCCCTTCTGTCTGAACTGCTGCAGGGTATCGCTGTCAAGTGGAGCATTTGGTTCTGAAAGGAGACGTTCTCCCAACGTTACTTGGAGCAGGTCTAGCGGACCCAATGGTAAAAGCACCTGCATCCGGATTATGCTAGCCCCTGCACTTGTGCTAGACTAACACTGGGGAATTCGCCCCTGTAGACAAGGCCAAGACTGGAAAGGGCTCCTTTCCATTCACAAAGGAATATTCTACTGAATTTACTTTGGGAGGCTTTTCTTATACTGTAGCCCAGTGGCGTGGGAATGATTTAGGGAATGCAGTCGTGCTTAACCTCCCTACTGAAATAGTCTCAATTAAGGCTAGGAGATGGGAGGATGCTGAAGTCCTAGTGGCATCTAGCGAGCAACAGAGCTGGTCAGAAAATGCCAATGTGTCAAATCTGAATCGTTTTGCAAAACTGGGTTGGATTTGATGAAGTTTCATTGAACCTCAGGCAGGTTTGCTTTGTTCCCTGCCAGCTTGCGTGGCGGATTGCTGGGGACCAGGGACTGCAGGGTCCCCAGTGCTGTGGCAACCCTGTCATGCGGAAACCAAATTTCAAAATATCAAAATTTCCTGTGACCCGGCAATCCCAAGTTTCATCCAGCTATAGAAAGAAAGTTCAGGCAGAGAGCTAGAGGTAAGCAGTAGTGCTGTGAAAGGACAGGGTGAAAGTACTGACAGGGTGAAAGGAGAGAGAGATTCAAAGACGGGAAACGGCAGGACGGCGTTCGCTAGTGGTTTTGTCCCCCAGATCTGGAAAATTCGAGGCAAACTGGGGTCATTTTAACGGCAAAAGAAATTGGACAGCTTCATTCTCCCAGATTGCTCCTGCATTGTCTGGGGCCTGAGCGGGCGCTGCCTGACATACTAATGGGCCAAGGGAGAGGATCATAGTGATGGTGGATGGGGATCTTACCTGGTCAGAGGGGTAGAGGCAGAGGGCTGCTGAAGGAGGGATGGGGTCAGTCTGACTGTGGAGTGCTGAGTATGCCACAGCACATACCCTTGTACAGGGGGAACGAATATAATGACTTTGGCAGGACCCTTTGAAAATGTAACCGCAAATATCTTCCCTTTTTTCTGGTTATAACTGTGCATCTGACTATGTAAAAAGTGTCACCTTCTACTCAGCAGCTCTGCTCCTAATGTGCACAAACAGAGAACTCCCAGCTGGCACTAAAATAAGTTTTTAAGGCATTTCACAGCTCTGGGTGAGGGAGTTAGGATCTGTTCCTTCTTGTGCATCATCAACAGATTTGTTTACTGAGCTCCAGTTACAGGGCCAATCAAGTGCACCCGACTAAAGGCAATGGGCTTGCACACATGTCACTGATGCAGACTTTGGCCAGCGGAACTTTTACCACTGGTGGTGATATGCGAGAAGGAAAGAATCCAGTGGACTTTCAGATTCCAAGATGATATTTTAGGGCTGGTAGTTAGGAGAAAAGCACTGTTTTCCTTGTAGGCTGTGTACACGTTTGATACGGAATCACAGAGAAAGAATGAATATGTGAACCACAATCCCTTTTTTAGTCATTTTTCAGAGTGAAGCCATGCTCTCAGTCAGCCATCCCCAAGAGAATCACCACTCTCCCTTGACAAGCCATGCACAGGAGAAAAGATGGCCTGGGGAAATCTTTAACTTATTCTCATAAATAGCAACTCTGGGAAGCGAAGTAGAAGGAGAAGGTTGTCAAGTGGCATTTCACTCAGTGCTGACTGAGAGAAGAAGCGGCTCATAAAATAGCCCTGTAAAATATAGTCTCACAGATTTGGGGATCGTGAAAGCCCACAACTGTTTAATCTCTGACAATGATGAGAAATCCAATGTTCTGTCTGAGGACAGTGCTTCTGTGGAGTAAATTCTGTAACCGAGAATTGTTTAACAACATCTGCTGTCATGTATTTTGGGTCTCTGAGGAGGTCAGGGACCATATGACGAAACTGGCTGTTTCAGTAAAAGATCTGGGCTCTGCCTAACTGGGAAGGTGCAAAGGACGGTTAAGTCTCAGAGCTGTTGTTTCGGGAATCTGTTTGAGTGGCAGCAAGGTAACAAATCTGTCTTGAAGCTTCCACAAGAAACTGCCTAAGCACACGATGTTGTACGTTTTCCCCTGGGAAACCCTCTGCTGTTTTCACGTATCTGGGTCCTGCGGGTCTTGTTTGGTACCAAAGCAGTAGTTGTTTTGTCTTTGCCCCGGCACAAAATGTTGTTTTGTCTTTGCCCCGACCCTTTGTCAATGGTAAAATCAACTCCGCAAGAGTAACTGCTCTGATTATGTATGAATCCGCTATGCAAGGCGGATTTAGAAACAATTTTGGCTGTGTCTTGAATCCAGGGCTTATCCCATAGCGAACTCAGACTTGTGTAACGCCAGTTACTTTACTAAGGTTCACCATATGACAGTAGCCACTGGAATCAGGAGACACTGATGTGTCAGCCACGCAATACGGGGTATTAACCATTTGTAACCGTTGTTACAATCTCATGTCGGGCCAGGAAATCAAGATCAGTCCCTCACCAACGCTCCTGCATGTTGCACCCTTCTGATAACTATGATAATGTGTCCCATAGACAAAGAGTTTGTTTCTTTTCCCACATGAAAGGACAGTCTCGCTCAGATTTTTTTCCAGGGGTCTTCCATAGCTCTCAGAGAGCTCTGGAGATCCTGCTCAATGTCCCATCATCTAATTCTCTCTTTCAAGGCCCTGATTCACAACCACCATCTTACTATGACGAGGAGGACTAGACAGGACTTCTCTTCAGGTCCATCAATGTAATTCCTTAACTGGCATAGGGTCACTGAACAGCATGAACCATTCCTTCCCCACCCAAGGCCAAATGTGCTGTTTCCGCTGGCCACAGACTGTAAAAGCCTGAGGAGAAAGAACTGGAGGCTGGATGAGAACTATAATTAGACTTCTAGGGTGACTTTCAGATGGGAGTTCTTTAAACACTGGGCCTCGTTGGTACATGGGTCTTTTGTAGCTGATCCTGGAAAATACATTGCAATTCTGTAGGTACCACTTCTCCCTCTGACTCACAGGCTTAGGATGGTATTAGAGGATAATGAAATGTCTGAAAATCAGATATTCTGCTTGTCAGAAGGCTTAATAGATAATGAATTTGTTTAGGCTCTTGGGGCTTACACTTCTTTGGTTGACTTATTTATAGACCATCTATAGAAGCACATTTTTGTACCGCAGATGCCCCAGCCTTTCTGGACACTTAATGCAGAATTTGTAAATACAGCAAAAAATACTTTAAAGGCTCCCCTGACAAATCTCTCTCCCTGTCTTCAACCACCTTCCCAGCTGCCCAGGCTTTAGCACCTATTCCGGCTGTAATTATTAACTCAAATTTTAAAACCTTTTGACAGAGTGCACGCAAGGAATGATATCTAGATAGGTGGGTTCAGTCACTGAGAGAACGAAAACTCATAAAGGGAAAAAGAGCATGACCATCATGCTGAGGATAGAAATAGAAATTTACTAAGCTTTGGCACTTCCATAAATTCCTGGGGTCTGACTTTCTACACGAGCTGAAAAAGTTGCTCCTCATTCATATCTGAAAAATTGTCCCTTGAACTTGGACTCTGATGAACAAGGATGCTGATAAAAACAAAGGTCCGTTTTAGGACATTGTGCTGTAAATGAAATATTGAATTGCTCCCCCCCCCCCTCAAGTTTACTAGTACAATCTCTCACCATTTACGCACATCACATGAGTCACCGAAGTGCAGTGCCAGCCACTGAAGCATTAAGGCTGGATTGAAGGGATCATCTGGTCCAAGCAATCCAAAGACAAACACTGAGGCTTAGCATACTTGAAAGTTATACCTGGAGACACTTGGGAAGAAGAAATAGTGACCCAACTCGTAACTCCATTGACATCCAGTGGGCTAAGAGAGCTTTCTGGAAGGACAGAGTGGAATGGTAAGAGCAAATCTGCTAGAGACCAGTAGGAACTAGCCCTCCCACTAAGGACAGTGGATGTGGCTTAGTGGAATACAGTAGCCTCTTTCCCCAAGCTTTCTGAAGACCTAGCCAAGGCTCGGAAACTGAAAATCCCGTAGCAATGGGAAAAACATTAGTGGATCCCTGGAAAGGGTTTCAAGCCAAAGGAGATTTGGCAATTTCTTGTTAGCTTGGTCACTTTCAGTTAGGAGATTCCAATTTCTAACCTCTCTGTGGAACAAATGGCTGCCTTTTTGTTACTTGTATGCAGGATGGTTCTCTGGGTGACGGGGGAGAGGTCTATTGAGAGCTTTCAACAGCCTAGGAGCCTAAGGCAAAACTATGTGAAATGCAGCTTGCTAGGTCCCACAGATGAGAGGCTGCCTTAAGCAGATAAAAGAGCAGGGCACTGTTCTCCCTAGTGCTGCACCTGCAGGAACTCACAGGTAGGAAAGACTGCCCCCTCCTTCCCCCTGCCCACACAGTCCCTGAGAAAATACTAACAGCCTTGGGCCTTGCTTGTTTTGGGCCTTTGGCGTATGCTGTTCCACCCTGCAGGAGACCCTCAGTCACACAGGGCCGTGCAGCATTGCATTGCGGTAGGAAGCTGCGCTCTTGCTTAGCAAGCACCTCGGCTGCATCGGTGCACAAACAGCTGCAACGTAAAGAAGGGGCTTGCTCAGGTCGCACTCAGCATCCTCTCTTCTTCCAGCCGCTCCATACGCAGAGGCTCAAATCTAACTTCTTCAGCGCAGGGAGTCCAAGATCATTTAGCTGGTAGGCTCTTCAGGACTCTCTCCCGGTGGGTTTGTACAGTGCCTAGCACACAAGGGGCCCTGGTCTTGGTTGAAGCCCTGAGGCACCACTGTGACACAAATCATAAATGCACCCTATGAAGCCAAAAGCAAACTGAGGCCTTGACTCCATCGCATTCTCAATGGGCTAGACCAGTGGTTCTCAACCTGCGGCTCAATCAGCACAGAGCTGGGCCCATGTGACATCGTCAGGGCCATACAGGTAGTGTTGGATGCGGCCCACAATGGTATATAGGTTGGGAACCAGGGGCCAGACCATGCTGTCATAATCTTCCCCGAGGAAGAGGTGGAGCTGAGTCACAACAGGAGCTTATGGTCACATTTGTTACTGCATATAAATGTATCCCAGAATCACGATCCCTCCCTGCTCTCCCCTTGCTCTAGGGTCCAAGGGGTTGCGGAGGGCACTTTGATACGTGCTGCTAAGTGATGCTAAAAGTAGCATTTCTAGTTGAAAAATGGAGTGGCTGCTCTCTCATTCTAACACCAAACAGAGAGCAGAACTGGAAGAAAACCGGAAGTGTGGAAAAACCAACCTGCATCCATCAGTCACGGCGCTACAGCCTAACAGAGCATGACCCAGCAGTACGAGACATCTGTCTTAAAAATAAAGAGGGGAGAGTGACACCAACAAGATCTTTGAAGAGAACCTTCAGACTAGTGTGTGCTTAGAGTGTATAAATGGGGATTAACGTCTCACCCTTATTTATAAGGGCGGTAACACAAATTCTCGTATTAAAGGATTTCCATAAGAAGCCAATGATGCCTGCATTGGGCCCAATGAGTTGTGATTAAACTAGAATGCTTCTTTTTAGAAAGAAATCCAGTCTTAATTCAAAGGTTCCCAGTGATGTTGAATTTAGCACACCCTTTGGTATTTTGTTCTACTGGTTAATTACTCTCTCTCTCTCTCTGATAGGGCAGCACAAACCACCCCTAGAAATTCATTGATCTATCTGCTTTGGAATATGATCATCAAGACAAAAAAAAAAAAAGCAAGACATTTTACTGTGGCCATTGCTGAAACAAGGATTTCCCAGTGTAAACAGGTTGGCTGTGGAAACAGACTAGAACTGTGCTAACAGTAACTTTATTCTCCTTTTGCTGAGAGGATGAGCTAGTGCGACCTAAGTAATTCTGCATATGTTGCACCTAGTTAGTGTACGTATTTGTACCATGTGTGTCTTTTGAGTCATAACTGACACTGCAGTCAGTACGAGCAAGCTGTGTGCTCATCTGCTTCTGGCATCAATACCTCCAGAACTTTTATTACTGGTGATGATGTAATGTATGGAGCAGTAAGAGCACAAATTGATCTTACTCAGCTATATCCCAGGCTGAATCTCCTAACGCTGGCTGTTGCATGAAGGTCTGGGTTTGTCTTGCAAAGTTTGGAAATGTGATACAGAAATCACTGGTTAAGAATAAATATGGAAAACCAGGATATCGTCTTGTCATTAAGAGCAGTGAATTTCTAGTTGTAAACCCAGGTTAAGAACAGTGTCCTTGACTCCATGGGAAGAGCACCCATGGTTTTCAGTATCAAGCCGTAACTCCTAGTCACGTCCCCTATCTGTACCTCAGTTTCCCCATCTGTAACATGGGGCTAATAATACTGACCTTTCTGTAACGTGTTCTGAGCTCATCTGATGAAACGCTGTATCAGGGCAGAGATTAGTTTATTATAAAATGTAATCCATATTGTACCGCAGTAGCACCGAGAGGCCCCCATGGTGCTAGCAGCTATATACACACAATGAAAAGACAGAAACTGCCAAAAAAAAAAAGCTGACAATGGCACAACAGGTGGGTGCAACAGACTAATTCGAACAGGAGCAATGCCCTGTCCATCAAGTGTTGAGGTGACAGCACAGAGTAACAGGGAGTATTCGCTTACTGGGACAAGTCCTGCCTACCTTATTCTGGCACTGCCTCTGTTGAAATCACCGTGCCAACAGGAGTTTTGCCAGAGTAAGGGAGATGGGATTTGCCCATTGTATTTAGTACAGCTCATGGTGTTTAGACCTTTTTAAAAAATGGCTCCAGGCCTGTTCCGTTGACTTCAGTGAGAGCAGGATCAGGCTCAATCATTGTAAAGAATGTAGGACAATCCATAGTAAGAGTATTATTGTATAAACTGAATGAACGCTTGACTTCACTTAACTATAGTGTACCTATCCCATGCTGTTTTCATGGACCCTACAATGATCAGATATGTGCTGTGTGCAAACACTTGTTTTCTGAATTAAGGATGCCCAGGATTTAAAAAATTTCCCATTCACAGGGGAATCTGCCTTCAATAGCCACCCAAGAGAACAGCAACAGTGATTTGCTTAGGAGAAATGATTTGCTTAGTAGAAGATGAACCAAGGTTTTACTTATGCTCAAATAAATTGGTTAGTCTCTAAGGTGCCACAAGTACTCCTTTTCTTTTTGCGAATACAGACTAACATGGCTGTTACTCTGAAACCTAGAAACCTTGAAGATACTGTAAAGAGTATGCTTAAGTCAGGGGTTGAGCACAGGTGTTTAGTTTAAGTGGGGGGTTCAGAATGTACAGTTTGATTTTAATTGAGACCAGCACTTACCTTTGTTGCTAGTTCCGTCATACAGCCTTTGTGTTATACCTTTAAATTCCAGTTAGACTTGAGGAGAATAAATTACTGGTTAATATAAACCCCAGAAGAACGTTTTTTCTGAACGTCCCCCTCCCCGATTGTTTTTTAAGGGAGAGGGTAAGGAGGGAATAGACGTTGCATCAAACTCAGTAGGAAGTTTAAGGAAGTCTGGAGGGGTATAACTCGTACCTTCCATGTTCTCCTTGAAGAATATTCAGCTGCTAAAGAGTTAACAGTTATGCTGTGTAAGTTACACCAATCTATGCCTGATCCTGGATTCAGTAAAGTCAGTGGCAAAACTCCCCTTGAAAAGGATAGACTAGTGCACATCACACCTGAATTTGACATATTAACTTTAAAATTGTTAGTTATTCAAGTAATGGTCGTTAGGACAGCCTTTTATAACCTGTATATAATACTTCTATAGCATTCCCCTATAATGAGTACAGGGAATACTGCAGATACATTTATTACTTTCAAGGGCCTTTGTATAGATATTAATGGCAACCACTGTTTGTCTGCATAAATGGTTATTTAGGCACATCATTTTAGGTGTGTGCATTAGAAAATTAGGCTCTCTGTGTTAAGGTTCAAAAGGTACATTTTCTGGTACATTTTCAAGATATCATGTCTGAATCTCCTTGAGAAGAGATATCCTAAAGTGGTGAGAAGACGTTGATCCACCTTGTGGATTTAATATATCCTCTCACCCACCACGCTGAACCAGGAAGGCCATTAATAGATTTTAATTTCACCAGAAACATGGGCAGTGGGTATCGAAGACAGGGAAAGGCTAAGCCTCTCCAAACAGCCTTGTGTGGCCCTGCCTATGCTCTACCCCCAGGCCTTTCCTGCTTCCCGGCACTGTACTGCGGGGGTCTCTTCCCCCCGTGGCCGGGGCCCCAGGCTGAGGCTAATGGGGGCCGGCCTGTGCTCTGGGCCTGGGGGCGGAGGGGAGGTGCTGCCCTCCCACCCAGTGCACCTGCCTACTAACCCACCTGGTGCTCTGGGGCTTGGGGGGGGTCCACACTGCCTTCCCGCTCACCCACCCACCCGGCACCCACTTGGAACGCTGAGGTGGGGGATGGGCAGCCCGGGGTTGGGGGGGACTGGCGACTGCGTGGCGGGGAGGAGCCTCTGGGCTTTGGTGGGAGGGGGAGGGCCTCAGACAGAAGGGGTGGGCTGGGCCAGGGGCTAGACTCCCCGAGCCCGGGGTTCACCCGCCACCCATGACCAGAAACATCGCTGAGGGTCAGTGTTTCCTTTCCCTTCCCTTTCCTTATCGTACGCTGAAAGGTACCTGCTCCACTGATGGGATGTGGTCCAGGTTGTCTATCATAGGTGGCCATCCACTCTTCCTGAGGACCTGATACCAACAATGAAGAGTAATCCTATTAGGAGGTCTTGTAGGAGATTAATGGGTGTGTGTGTGGGGTGGGGGGGAACAGGGGCAGAGTTGGGAACTTTAAGGTGCCACTATTGAGGTCTCCATCTTCCATCAAACTGGAATCTCTGGGAGAGCAGAACAACTCTTGGGGTAAACAGCTGATACGATAACTTCATGTATCTGTTAGCGTCAGCCAGCCCTATTCTTTGCCTATAATTATGTGCATATTAGAAAGAGAGAATGACTTCATTTCTACCCTATTTGAAGTCGAGGATTTCATAATGTTGTGAGATCAGAGATGTCAGGTACTGTACAAACACAGACACCATGGACCAGGTACTGTACAAACACAGAACAGAACAGCATTCATACTGGGTTTGGAACTTCCCCACAGCTGGTTGGTATTCAGGGATTTGGAAGAGTCCATCATAGAGAGAAAGTCCAGGTTGCAAAATTCAGACCTAGATCTGAACAATTCCAGAGCTGAACAATGTTGGGATTTTGATTCAGACTTATCTCTGTCTGATACAGATAAAGCAGTTGGAGGAGGTTATTCATTTTTAATATAACGAATCCTATCAAAGATTAGACAAGGACTATATATTTCATTTTCCCACCCTTGGGACCCAGTGTAATCCTTCCTTTCTCCCTAAGGGGTATAAAAATCTGTTTTAAATTTCAGTCATGCTTCAGTGCCTCTGGTATGTGAGGGCTGACCTTTTTCATCCCCCCAAGAAGTGGAAAGGAAGTCTTGGAAATCGCTTGTGGCCAACTCAGTGATTCTTCTTGGTGGATTTCTTGTATAAACACTAAGCTTAAGACTGGCATTTCTCAGGCACCCAGAATGTGAAACATATTTTTTTAAAAATATCTCTCCAGGAAGAGTACAGTGAGTGGAATGTTGGAAATGCTTTTTGAATTAGCTCTTTTTCAGGCTGGGATAAAAAAGTCAATCCTGGGGAGAAGAGAGTGGCATTCAAGCTATGGGAACTGTTCTTCATGTGTTCATCTGAGATGTTCATCGAGGAGAGCCCCGTGTGAAATGTTCTGTAGCACAGGAAAGCCACATAAAGTTTATCGTTTTCTAGTGTTTATCGTTTCCTACAACTTACCCAGCTGTCACTGCATCCTGAGACTTGTAGCAAAATACCTTCCCACCCATGTACATTCAAATGATGCTGTTGTTCAGTAGAGAGAGAGCACTAAATAAGCCTCTTGCCTGCAGCTGTGATTTCTAGTTATTTTGTTATCTGTACTGGAGTAAAAAATAAAGGCCCCAAATGAGACGGGGTCCTGCTGTGCTAGGTGCTGTCTATATAAGTGGCTCAAGCTGTAGAGACTTTGACTTTTAGCTTATGAGGTCCCTAATTCCATCTCCAGTGTCAGCCAAGATGGAGGCCATTACACTGTCCCGAGTTGGAGCATTAAAAGCCAGGCTGGTGTGGTCAGGACAGAGATGATGGTGACTGTTGAAGGAACACAAGGACAGGAGCACTAATTAGTCTGTGTGTGTACATTTGTCACACTCATGTGACAAACAGAAACATCCAATAATTTCATCTTAATATCACCCCACCCCCTGATTTGGGGGCCTATTGTGATCAATAACCTCAATCCAAGAGGTAAAGCAAAAGTACGAGGCATATTTAGAAACCATTCCTACTACAAAATTTCTCTGAAAAAATCTCCCTCCAAACTATCACAATTCTTGCTCCTTTTATAAGGCCAATCTTCCTTAAAATGCCCCCAGGAGTACAATGCTTTATGAAGTCAAATAGTCTAATAAGCAGAGACTTTTGGAGCAGGTAGAAACCACACTATATCTCCTTAGGATGTTACATTCTATGCTGGTTCCAGGTCTCCTTTGGTTGCAAAGCTACCAATGACTTCAAATTGACAAAGGTCCATCATACAGAGACTGTTGCTTTCAAGGATATAGAAAGACCGCTCATTGGGCTCTGTGTCTAAAATCGTTTGCTCTGTGTTTCTCCATTCTACACTCTTCCCTTAAGTCTCCTGGCTCTCCTTCACTCTCGAAGTTCCCCTCCCTGAACGAAGCCCCAGGGGCCAAGATCAGCTCTAAGGATCCATGCCTGCTCTTTAAAATTGGATGGCGCACACCTCTTCATGTCACCTCTGTGCATGGGTGAACTTGCTGAATGATTTACTGGAGTCTGCCTAGGGGGTTAAGGTCCTTGTTTATTAACAGCAGCTAAAGTTAAGACATTGATGTGCTGTAGGCAGTGAGTTCAAGGGCTGGTTGGCTTCATATTGCAAGCGCATTGAGAAAGGGATTGGCAATCAGGTAAGTAGCTCAAGACCTTGAAACAACAATACTTCTAGTGCAGGGTGAGAAATGGCTCCAGTAGAAGTCGCTTTGTTAAGCAGGTTTCTGAAAGCTTGTTGGGCAGGGGCAGATGCTGCAGGGTATATGAGTGGGTGGCAGATTACATCTACTGTGAAATAGCTAAGAAATACATCTGCTCAGAAATATTCAGCTCCATCCCATATAGTGCCAGGTCTCCGTCTGACAAATTATAGGGCCCGTTTCCTAGAGTGGGCCAGATAGTAGGATGCATGTCCCTCTGAACACAGGGCTATTTGGTGAGTAAGTTTGGGTATGCTTGTTTGGCCACACTTTAAGGGCTCTCGCGTTGCAATTTCACTCTTGAAATCTGTACTTATTGGAAAGAGATTGCAGTGTCTAAGACCTCCATTAATTAGCCCTGTGGCACCATTTCAAGAATTGCCAGTTCTGAGATGTAGCATCTCCAGGTCTCACCTTAGGGTCTGATTGTCTAGTTCACCAACAGGTAAATGAGTATTAGTGGGTACATTTTTCACCCAACTTTTATTCAGTGAATTACAGCCTTTAACCAAGCAGAACTGCAGCCACTAATCTTACTGCTTTAACGCAGCAAATTTTGTGTACTGAGTGGGGTTGTTTTAAACCAAGAGTTTGCAGCTGCTCCCATATAGTCTAATAAATAACATTCTGGAAAGGATGCAAGTTAGACCTGAACTTAATGCTGCCGGGCATAAAAATTGCAATTGAATCACTGAATGTCCCAGGCTTCCAACTGAGAGCCTGCCTGTCCCGCTGCCATATTAGATAAAACGCTGACTCTCTGCTGCGATCAATAATCTGTGTTTTATTAAATGACAGCAGAGAACTTTAGGGCAACGGGGCTCTTGGGTTCTGTTCCTGACTGATTTCTGCATAAGTTATCTGACCTTTCCTAGTGCCTTATTCTGCTCCTGTAATGCCTTACTCGGGGGGCTGTGAAACTTAATTACTCAGTGCTTTCAACCAGTGTTCAGATCCCTGGATTAAAAGTGCGGTATAAATGCAAAGGATAAATATTATTTATCCACTCACTTTTCTAAATCTAACTGCACATCATCACTTGTAATAATCAATGTGCCTACTCGCAATCGTGAGCAGTGTTTATATAGGGAAAGATCCAAGCAAACAGCGGGGAAAATTGTCCATAAATATTGATTCAGATTCTTGATTTTTATTCAGTCCTGTCTTGAACCTTTCATGTTCAATTCTGCAAACATTTGATCACTCCAGGTCCGGTAAGGGGTCACAAAAATGAAGTGTGACGTTTGAATGCTCTACTAGTCAGCAAAAGCAGATTTTGACAAGTCTGTTTGATAGTAGCAGTTGCGGGCTGTATTGTATTGCATGTGGAGTCACAAATGTGGTCTGGATGCAGTTGCATCCATCAAAACGTTCACAAACAATCGACAGGCCAGAATTCTTTGCTGAAGGAATTTGCAGATAATTGTGAATAATGAATTAGTTCAAGGATTTCACAAATTGAAAAAGCCAAAATTTGATGAATAATTCAGAATGAACGTTCACTCAACTGATGTGTGGAGAATTACATAGTCAGCAAGTGGTATTACTTTCCCTTTGCTAGAACTATTCAAGGGCACATTACAGCTGAAAGGTAATCTTTAAATTGCATATGTTTGCTGTCCTCCACCAAAGCAATTAAAGGTTTATTGGGTACATTTATTTTCCAGCAGAAGCATTTCCTTTTGCTGATGTAGCCTTTTTAATGGCTATAGTAGCAAGTAGTGCAAACCCAGTGCATTGGGGAATGATCAGGGCTGGGGGATTATTTTACAGATTACAGTAATTTTACCAACTGCCTCCTTATCCACCCCCCCACCCCAAAGCGATGAACATACACAATGAAAATAGGAAACAAGATGGTAGGAGATGGGACGTCCAAGGGTTGGATCACAGGAGCGTGAGAGAGAATCAGCATCATATATCAAAGGTCTTAGGCTAATTACATCAATACATCTGCCTGACAAGGTATTACTGGAAAGAGAATGTGATGATCCTTTTAAATTACCAGTGGGAAATATTTTTACTTACTACATAATGAAAACAGAAACCCGTGTCACTGCAGAATTGTCTCTGCAATCTAATGTGTTGACTTGGGCAAATGGATGGGCAAGACCATTCATCTGACAATGGACGTGTGGCTCAGTGGGCACTGCTGGACTGTGATCTAAATGCTGTTGCTATTGAAGTCACTGGCAAAACAACCGTTGGCTTCAGCAGGACATGTATGTATGAGTGCTCCCACTGGGCTAGCTCTGGGACAGAAAGAAAGGGAAGGCCAGTACTACAGGAATATCCAGCAGGATACCATGCTAAGCATGTTCATGTTCCAGATCTGTTGCACAGGATGAGGGAGGTGACAGAGAAGTGGCCAACCAACTCCTTTCTCTCTTCTGGGTTTGTTGTCCCAGATGATGGCTCTCTGAAAGGCAACAGATACGGATAAAGGGAGCATTTTTCTCCCTTGTGCAGTGCTCATCCAACCTTCCAGGTTATCAAAATTTTAATGGCTTGATCCTGCTCCCATTGAAGTCAAGAGCTGACTTCCAATGACTTAAGAGGTACAGTGGGTCCTGTAAAACTTCACAGACAGCACTCCTGTAAATAGGTATTCTCCTCATCTTACAACCGGAGAAACTGAGACACAGACATCACCTAGCTGGTGGAGCAGAGAGATCTAGTGGATGATGCATAGGTTTGTGATCAGGAGAGCCCTATTTTATTCCTGGTTCTGACGTTGAATTAAAAATCCTGTGGAAAGGGCATTTTTCTTTGACATTCTGTAGTTGAATTGCTGTGGAAACTTGTAGGTCTTCCGCCTATTTGTTTGAGCCCTCCTAAATGCTATACCTAAGGCTACATTTTAGTCATGGGTATTTTTAGTAAAAGTCATGGACTGGTCATGGGCAGTAAACAAACATTCATGGCCCGTGACCTGTCCATGACTTTTACTAAAAATATCTGTGACTAAAACTTGGGCGGAGGGCCGCGGGTGCTCGGGGAGGGGGGGGGATTCAGTGGCGCTGTGAGTGCTGCAGGAGGTGGCCCAGGACCCCCGCTGGTGCTGGGAGGGGGAGTGGGCAGGGCTGGCAGGGGCTCCCTACCCGGCTCCGTGTCCCTGCAGCTCCTAGGTGGCAGATGAGCCCAGGGGGCTCCACGTGCTGCTCCGGCCACAAGCGCTGCTCACTCCATCCCCCCTCCCTCTGTCGCTCACTCTCCTGCACCCTCACTCACTTTCACCAGGCTGGGGCAGGAAGTTGAGGTGCGGGGTCAGGCTCTGGGAGGGAGTTTGGGTGCATGGGGGTTCGGGGTGCGGGTTCTGGGAGGGAGTTTGGGTACGGGGGGGTGAGGGGTGCAGACTCTGGGAGGGAGTTTGGGTGTGGGAGGCGGTGTGGGCTCTAGGCTGGGGCAGGGGGTTGGGACGCAGCAGGGGGTCAGCGCTTACCTTGGGTGGCTCCCGAAAGCGACCAGCGCACCCCTCTGGCAGCAGCTCCTAGGCAGGGGGCACAGGGGGTCTCCACGTGCTGCTGCATGAAGGCACCGCCCCCGCAGCTCCCATTGGCTGCAGTTCCCGGCCAATGGGAGCTGCGGAGTCAGCGCTCAGGGCGGGGGCAGCATGTGGAGACCCCCTCCCCAGGGGCACAGGGATGTTGGCCGCTTCTGGGAGTGGCGCGGTGCGAGGGCAGGCAGGAAGCCTAGCTCTGCTGCTCTGGTGGTGGCGCGCGGGGACCCCTGGGCTCTTTTAAATAGCCTGGACCCTGGGCGGTTGCCCCCTTTGCACCCCCCCATTGACAGGCCTGCTTCTGTGACCTCTGCGACAGACTCGCAGCCTTAGCTATAGCACCTTCCAACAATGGTTTTGTGCCCTCCGGCTAATCAATTAGCCTTTCTGAGACTCAGGTTTCTCACCTGCAAAATAGGGCTAATGATATTTAACTGCCTTAGGGAGGTGATGTGAGGCTTAAGTAAATATTTGTGAAGTGAATCATAAAATGTTCCCTTTTCCCCCCCTCGGGTTTCCATTTAGAAATGTACGTCTTCTCTGCGCCATTTCTCTTGGATGAACCAAGAACTAACAGGCTTCTGAAATCAGAAATACAAGGCAAGTGAACGCGGATTAGTTGCGATAGGAAGTAATTTTTTTTTAATTCCCATCTTAAACTGATGTACCTACTGAATATTTAAATACATAAATGTCTTTCATCCCTTCATTTTACTCTGCCCAGTAATCCCTCTCTGTCGGGACTGCTTCTAGTATTTCAAATCTCTGAGAAGCCTCAGAGAGAGAAATATTTCACAATTCCCCCTCCCCCAAATATGGAATTTCACCCTCACAATGGCACCTGTCCAGAATAGGCAATGTTTGCTCTTGGCCCAGTGACAGGATTTGAGGTCAGATACTTTATGGCCCTGCAGAGCTGTAAGTGGGAGGGTTGGGATGGAGGGACTGGGAAGCTAGAAAGGGGACACAGATATACAGCCCTTGCTTTTAGCTCTGGTGCGTCCTGAGAAACCCAGCTTTAAAGCTGTAAGATTATGTATATAAATAGCAGTCATGAAAACTAAGGCAGCTTGGTTTAAATGTGGAGGGACACAAAATATAGTCCCATCACTTTTTAATGAAGCATCCCTAAAATAGTATTTTTGTAACGTATGCAGCAAGTGCTGAATACTTGGTGGCGTGGAATATATAAAATAAATAAAAGGTTTATTGGTACTGTGACAGGGCAAGGCCAGATGGCTATAGAAAAGTAGTGGGAGATAGATATATTCGCTTCAGGCTAAACAAATCCCTGGTACCAGGATAAGTGAAATGGCAGCTGCTCCAGGTCAATTAAGACACCTGGGGCCAATTAAGAACTTTCCAGAAGGCAGGGAGAAGGCTAGGTTGATTGGGACACCTGAAGCCAATCAGGGGCTGGCTGAAACTAGTTAAAAGCCTCCCAGTCAGTCAGGTGGGTGTGCACGTCAGGAGCTGTGGGAGGAAGTTGTGCTGTTGGAGAGACTGAGCAGTACACACCATAACAGGCACAAGGAAGGAGGCCCTGAGGTAAGGGTGAAGTGGAACTTGAGGAAGTGAGGGCTGCTGTGGGGGAAGTAGCCCAGGGAATTGTATATGTCATGTTTCTAAAAGGTCAGCTACCATAGCTGATACTATTAGGGTCCCTGGGCTGGAGCCTGGAGTAGAGGGTGGGCCCAGGCTCCCCCCCCCCCGACCTTTGCCCCCTGATTAATCACTGAGACTGGGAAACAACAGAGACTGTGCAAGGAAGGATAACTTCTCCTCACCTCCCTTGCCGGCTTATGATGAAAATGGCTCAGTAGACTGTGACTCTTGTCTCTAGAGAGAGAAGGATTACGTGGAGGGTCACAGTGAGCCTCTGAGGCTAGCGAAATCTGCCAGGAAATGCGGGATCCACGGAGGCAAGGACAGAGCTTTGTCACAGTACTCATTTGAAATATTCTAACCCGAGGCTTGTAAAAACTTTGTATCACCGCACAGAGTATGCGTTTCATATACTCTGTGTGCCTATATATATTGGTGGTACTATAAAAATTGTTAATTGCCTTAGATAATGAACTAACTACATGCAGTCAGTAAGCATAGGGAATTAAAGTGCACTACTGCAGATATTGAGGTAGCTGGATCTTGTTAAGTTAAACAGGAAAGTGGTGATTTGGGGGGGGGGGTTTTCTTGGTGCCCAACTTACACTTTTGGCTGTCAATACTGGAACTATGCTTTTCTCTAACAGCGCCTCCAGGGGACATGGTTTATTACACTCTGAAAATGCTGTAACTAAGTGAGAAAAACCAGAAGTTGAAGTAAGGGCCCAAGGGTATGGTTATCCCATAATGCTAAGGGATAGAACCTTAATTTAGCCAATCAGTGCTGCCCATTTTCTAAAATGTGTCTGCATAGTGTTATCCCCAAATAGAGTGGCAGGATATGGCTTTTGAAAAATAATGTAATACTGTGAGACACTTCACTCGCTAGTGCTAAAGTTTCAATTTTCAAATTTAGCAATTCCTCCCTGGATCCTATGCGGTCAGGTTACTAAGAATGGCCAAGAATGCCCGTGGGAGCTCATGGAAAGACATTCTGGTTTCAGCACTTGGACTGCTTCAGAATTTTAAAACAATTGAAAGCCACTGGTTTTTAAATTGGCAATTTATAGTCTGCTGAAGAAGAAGCTGTGTCTCTCTGCCAGCGTTTGTTGTTTCGAAAGAAGAATTAGCTCACAGCATGGTTCTTTTGGGGAGAGCTCTCATTTGTGAAATGGTGCTTGGAGAATTTATGGCTGCTGCTTAAAAGGACTTGAAGTCAGTCACTGCTGCTTGCTGTTGTCCTGCCAAAGACCAGTTTGGAAAATTTTCATTCTCCTGGATTGGGTATTGCGGCCAGATTCTCAAATGGAAGAAAACTGGTCCAATAGCTCCCCCATCCCTATTCAGGAGCGTTGTGATGGAGGACTGGGATACTCAGGTTGGTTCTGAACAGGCTGGCAAAAAGGAGTTGGTTTGCACTGACCAGCTGATGGCTAGATGGGTGTGACACACGCCCAGCATTTTAGCCATTAAAACATGTACTATGAAATAGAAAGTACAAATTGTAGATCCCAGGGGATGGAATTTCCGTAATTCCATTGCAAATGATACGGTAACTAAATTGCGATCTGTGACTTACAAGTATGTAAATATAGTTGGATAAGTTCTGAACATGAAAGTGCACACACAACTCCCCCTACGTGCAGTGGTGGGTTTTAAACACACCTAAGGACAGAATTTGGCCATGTGTTTGGAAAAATGTACGGATGTTAGCCATGTCCAGTGGGACTCTGGGATTTCACATTTGCAAACCTAATTCAGTGGCAATGCAAATAAAGAAGGTTGGTTGTCACATACACGTGGTTGTAACATTCACATGAATATTTATTTAAAGCCAAGTCCTGAACTCCTTAGGAAGCTTTTACTCGGTCCTGCTGCAGGCAAAACTCCAATGGGAATTCAGGTTAAGTAAGAATGTGTGCATCCAATGAAGTGAGCTGTAGCTCATGAAAGCTTATGCTCAAATAAATTTGTTAGTCTCTAAGGTGCCACAAGTCCTCCTTTTCTTTTTGAGGATACAGACTAACACGGCTGCTACTCTGAAACCTGGATTTAGACTGGTACGGCTCCCATTGGATTTCAACAGGGTATGACTCGGACCTCTAGCTCTTAGACAAAATGCTTTTGATTACAGCTTGATTACTTGGCTTCCTTCGTGAGCAAATTCAGTAGCAAATGTGGGAAACCAATGTACATCTACTTGCCTATTGCATTAAACGTATTAGCATTGGCCAAAGGCGGCTTCAGAGTCTTGTTGATTTCAATGAGGGTTGCAGCATTTCGTAGATCCTGGCATTAATAATTACAATTGTTGTTGGTTTTATTATACACATACACTGTGCGCATATATATAGTTATGGTGCCTACCTGCAGAGGAGTGAGGATGAGCAAATGGCCTACTACATCCATGGGTGCTGGAACAGTTTGTCCAGTGGAGGTGCTGAGAGACATTGAACCAAACTGTAAACCCTGCATTTGATGGAAACCACTTCAAGTCAAGGGGCGCCCTCACAGCCCCAGCACCCCTACTTCCAGCACCTATGGCTACATCTTTTCCAAGGGCCAGCTAGTACCTTATGTAAATAAACCAGAACGGATCAGAAGTTCACATCAAATGGGAGGGTGTACTGGCCTGACTAAAGGAAATGCAGTGACTGCAACTTTGTTATCCATCAGCCGGATTGGCTTCCACAAGGGCTAAGCACTGTCCTCAGCTTTGTGAACTCAGAAAACACCCGACACGTTGGACTCAGAATATCTCACCAAAGACCTTCTCCGCCCTTCCAGAAGTCAGTGCCCTGTACTCAAAAGGTGCATCTACGCTGCAATAAAACACCATGGCATGGCCACGGGTCAGCTGACTCGGGCTCGCGGGGCTATAAAATAGCAGTGTAGATGTTTGGGCTTGGGCTGGAGCCTGAGGTTCTGAGACCCTGCGAGTGGGGAAGAGTCTTAGATCCTCGGTTCCAACCTGAGCCCAAACATCTACATTAATTTTTAGCTCCGCAAGCCTGACCCAGCTGACATGGGCTCTGGGACACAGTGCTATGGGCTTTTTATTGCAGTATAGATTTACCCAGAGGGTTATCACGTAACACTTAGACAGGGGCTTGTTTACCTACGTAAGCTCAGCCAACCACTGTTGGCTATTTGTAGCATTTGCTCTCCTGGGTCACATAATTGCATCAGGGTTTAAGATTATGGGCACTGCATGTTTTTTTGAGCCTTTGCATCATATGTAGAATTAAAGTGATCAGAGGCACCAACTATCTCACTTTACTATTTCCCTGGGTCTTTTGTGGGAAAGGCAGGAAGGTTCATTATTTTCTACAAGACATGGAGTGTAGGGCGTCTGGGTATATTGATGCTGTTGCTCTGGTGCCCTGCAGAGTTTCACACAGTCTAACTGTACATCCCTGCATGGTTATCGTCAAATTGTCTCTGCAGGCCAGTGCATTCGCATTCAGTATGGAAGGCCTGGCAATGCAAGAGCCACTAAGGGCTAGATCCAGAAAGGGATTTAGGCAACCAAATGCCACTTTAGTCACCTAATCCAAAGCTTAGATCCTCAAAACCCCACTCAATTGTTGCCTAACCCCCTGTAGGCATCTGAATTACCCGGGTGCCTACACTTTGGGTCGTAAAGTCCTCTAAATTTCTGCAAGTGGGCATGTGCACACAGCCTCCCTGACCCCTGGCACCTTGGCTCATGCCAAAGTCTCAGGAGAATCCTTAAACTTGGCATTCCCCACCTGTCTCACCTACAGGACTTGCTCTTGCAGGCATACCTAAGCCACACCCCTCTCCTTAGCATTTCTTATTGGTTAGCTTAGGCAGCTCCCCATCAGCTTGCCCAGGTTTAAGCACCTAGCTCTCTCTCTAGATTGCACAGGAGTCTGGGTTCCTAATTTGGTGCTGTGGCTTTCGCTAGGCCGCAGAATGTCTAAAAGTTAGGTGTTACAAGGCTGAGTCCAAGTCCCCTTTGTGGATTTAGCCTTAAATCGCCACCAAACTACTTGCAGCTTCTATTACGAATTCATGCCACGGAGGAGGGCCTCCCCGACTAGCTATTTTAAAAGCATCGTATTTTGCTTGTGAAGGCCAGTCTATTGCTTAGGTTTTCTAATCGTACCCATCGTAGCCCTGACTCCACCCTTTTTGAGGAGCAAATCTGTGGATGCTTTGAAGCCTTTACATTTTTCACTTAAATGCACAATAGTGTTTTTAGTGCAAAAATAAAGTTTTTAAAAGCTTCAGAAGTGGGCCCCGAGGGCAGAGCAAATCCAGTGTGGCAGCCAGGAAAGCAGCAGCTTTCCACAGCCCTGCAAAATGGAATCCTTTGTACCTCAGATTCCTAACGCTTGTCAAAGGATGGTGCCATTTTAGTCTCCGTGATTCGGGCTCCTATCTCGTTGTCTCTATACAGCACACCTAACAACTGCGAGAGGGATTTTGAAACAACATTGGCCTAACTCTGCACCTGCTGAATAGCTCCCGCTGGCTTTAATGGGAGCACAGTTAGGAACATGCCGAGCGCTCTTAAAAACCCCATCCCATATAGTTAATATTTACACCATCTGTGTTAGGCATTTTTAGATTAAAATATGCAGGTACAGATAGATACATATTCTAATATGGGGGGGGCATATGTTATATAAAATTTGGTGTTGTTACATACTCCTTTTATTGTTTATAGTTCAGAATTTTGCAAGATGATTGTAAAGCAGCACTTATTACCAACTTACAGGTATGAGAGGAGGGGAAAATGAACTTGTTGAAAGTGTGTTAGAAAAGCAATGTGGCCACGAGCCAGCTATCGCTGTAGAGCTGGTCAGAACACAGGAAGAATATCATGCGAACATTTTCATGGAAGAACGTGTCTCTTTTTCCAGCTCTACTCCTGCATTCCAAACTCCGCTCTGCCACGGACTCATCTTGTGCCCTTGTGCAGGTTACTTGAACTCTCTGTGCTCCAGTGAAATGGAGAAGGGAGGGAGTTGCAAGGATAATGCAATTGGTTGGTGTCTTTTAAAGCAGCGGTTCCCAAACTTTAGCCAGCTGAGGACCCCCATTTTGATTTATAATTTTTCATGGACCCCCAAGTCCCTCACTCAGCCCCAAGCCCTGCCCCCACTCCACCCCTTCCCCCAAGGACATACCCCCGTTCCATCTCTTTCCACCCCTGCCCCTCCTTTTTCCCACCTCTTACCATTCCTGAGCACACCCGGTTCCTGCTCCGCCCCCTCTCTCCTGCACAGCTGTTCAGCGGCATGCAGGAGGCACTGGGAGGGAGGGGTTGAGGGAGGGACGGGGAGGAGCTGATCAGCTGGGCCAGTGGACCCCCCTCCAGGGGTCCACGGACCACAGTTTGAAAAACACTGTTTTAAAGCATTCTGAAAAAGGTAAATTACTGGGCAGACATTTGTTAGTATTTATTGCTTCCTTCCCTCCATTTTGTCTCTGGGGCTGGATGGTGTTTATCAAAATAGCTGAAGAGTGGAATTAGATTGGCTGTGGTGTCGGACTGACCCTCAGAGCTATGAACGGGGGGTGGTGAGTGGTATGCTCAGAGCTGCAGAACATAGTACACAGTCTGCCTCAAGGCCTGATGGTTTAAATTGCTGGATTTGTAAGATGAAAGGGGAGCTACTGTGAAAATGACAGTAGGCTGGCAATCTTCTGGCTAGCTTTGTTCAGAAATGGGGACCCCACAGCACTGCTGCTTTGAGTTGATTGCAAAAGGAAAATAACTGAGTGGTGTGAGAAGAGTCCTTTTTTTTAAAAAAAGGATTTAAAGGGCAAGGGGCAGTCTAAAGAGCCCAATCCAAAGCTCATCAGTGTCTATGGGTATCTTTCCATTGAATTCAGTGGCCTTTGGATCAGGCCGTAAATAAAATTCTGCCAATGATATGGAGAACAGCATTTATATGAAGAGGTATTTCCGACTATTAGTTTCGAAGGACCCGATTTGCCCCCATTGCAGTCAATGGGCTTTTTATCGTTGTTTTCAATGGGCATTGGAACAGACTCGTATACTGTGTACACCAGGGGTCAGCAACCTTTCAGAAGTGGTGGGCCGAGTCTTCATTTATTCATTTTCATTTAAGGTTTCGCGTGCCAGTGATACGTTTTAACGTTTTTTAGAAGGTCTCTCTATAAGTCTATATATTATATAACTAAACTATTGTCCTATGTAAAGTAAACAAGGTTTTTAAAAAGGTTAAGAAGCTTCATTTAAAATTAAATTAAAATGCTGATCTTATGCTGCCGGCCCGCTCAGCCCGCTGCCAGCCTGGGGTTCTGTTCACCTAGGCTGGCAGGGGCTGGCGGCCGGGACCCCAGTCCGGCAGTGGGCTGAGCGGGGCTGGCGGCCGGGACCCCAGACCGGCAGCGGGCTGAGCCGCTCAGCCCGCTGCCAGTCTGGGGTTCAGTCCGCCACCTCCTGCCAGCCAGGGTCCCGGCTGCCGGCCCCGCTCAGCCCGCTGCCAGTCCCGGCCCTGCCACATAGAGTGGGTACCTACCTTCTCCCTGGTTCTAGCCCATTCTCTTCCTCTCTCTGCACTGAGCTGAGGGTGGCAGTGCGCTGAGCACAGGGCTGGGGGTGAAGGAGCAGGCTGGGGGTTGGGGTGCAGGGTCTGGCCAGGAGCTAGAATGAGGGTGGAAGGTCAGGTTTGGGGCAAGAGGTTTGGGTGTGGAGTGCTTATCTGGGCAACTCCCATTTGGTGTGAGGGGTGCAGGTGGGAATGTGGGAGGGTTCAGGAGCTCCTGTTTGGTGCTCAGGGTGGGGGTGGGAATGGGGTGTGTGTGCAAGAGTCTGGACATGGGGTGTGGGGGGTACTGGAGTCAGGGCTGGGGCCATGGGAGGTGCAGGGGTCAGGGCAGGAGGCTGGGGTGTGTGAGGGGGTGCTCCCAGCCCCCTGCCCAGAGCGGCTCACGGCAGGGGGCTGGAGGGGATATGCCCTGATTCCACCCCCTTCCCCACAGCCCCGTCCCCACCTCATCTCCACCTCCTCCCCGGAGCAGTGAGCGCGCTGCGGCTCCACTTCTCCCGCTCCCGCACAAGGGCCATCAGCTGATCGGCGGCAGGGAGAGGAGGAGGAGGAGGAGGGGCAGGAACCCAGCAGGGCGGGGGAAGAGGTGGGGAAGGGGGGACCTTGCCTGCCCTGCAGCAGCAGCCGGCAGGACCAAGCTTCTTCACCCTGCCCCCGCAGCTGGGGGGCGGAGAAGAGCGGGCCAGGGCGGGCAGGATTTTTCATGGCTCTCTGCTGGCTGCCGGGGTCCCGGCCTGGGTTCGGCAGCGGGCTGAGCGGGGCCGGCGGCTGGGACCCGGCAGGCAGCAGCATGCCATTAAAAATTGGCTTGCGTGCCGTCGTTGGGACGCGTGCCATAGGTTGCCGACCCCTGGTGTACACACACACACACACACACACGTATGCCGTGTATATACATATGTCGGTGCACACAGGGGAGACCATTTAACAAAGCAAAGCGGGTTCTGAGAGGTGGGAAATCCTCCTTCCAATGTAGAGTTCTCCCTCGAGTGGCTGTTCATGTCTATTCCAATCAGCTGTGTGCGTGTGCACAGCAGCTGGAAATCTTTTCCCCTAGCAGCACCCGTCCGGTCGGCCTGAGTGCCACCTGGAGTTGCTCCTTCATGGCGCTCAAAATAGAGCCCTGCTGACCTGGCACCCCCTCAGTTCTCTCTTACCATAGTTAGTTCTCGGTAGTTTACTAGTGTTAGTTTAGCATTAGTAGTTAGGTCATAAGTTTCCTTTCAGGGGTCCCTCCCAACCCTCAACAATGCTCCCCCGGCACTGGGATATGCCCCAGTCCCCAGGGTTCAAACTCTGCAACGACTGTGAAAAATTTATGCCTAAGAGCGACCCACCCTTTTCCTGTCTGCAGTGTCACGGGGAGAGCCACCAGAAGGAGAGGTGCAGAATTTGCAAAGGGTTTTGCCCTAGGACCTTAAAAGACCAGGAGCATAGGCTCAAGATCCTTCTCATGGAGGCGGCACTCCAGCCACAATCCAGCCCCAGATGAGACCGTGGAAGGGACACGGATGGCCCCGGCCTTGGAGAACAACAGGGTCCCACAACGGCTGCTGCGACGGGTGGCCCAGAACCTGGGAATCTAGGCAGAGGAGGTGGTAGAGGATGCTGACCCTATGGTAGACATCCTCGCCCACTCCAGGCCCATCTGCATTGCCCTGCCATTAATTAAGACCATTGCTGAGACCACAAAGATCTTGTGGAAGACCCTGGCCTCTCTGCCCCCTCTGGCCAAGAGAAATGAAAGGCGTCACTTTGTTCCCTCAAAAGGATACGAACACTTGTATACCTCCCTCCCCTCTCCGATTCCCTGGTGGTTGATGCTGCTCATCAGTGCGAGCACCGGGGCTACTAGGGGCTCTCCCCTAAAAATAGGGATGCTAAAAAACTAAAGGTCTGCTTTAAAAAAAGAAAGGTCTGCTCCACTTGAGGAGCTGCAGCTCTGTGTTTCGAACCAGCAGGCCGTCGTGAGCAGATACTCGTATAACACCTGTGGCATGATGGCCAAGTTTGTGGAGCTGCTGCCGCCTCAGGACTCCCGTGTGGAATTCTCTGCACTGGTGGAGGAAGGGAAACGAATTGCACGAGGAAACGGGGCAGACCTCAGTCTGATCCTTTCCAGACTCACGGGGGGTCTGCCCTTTGAACCTTTGGCAACGAGCTCCCTGCTCTCTCTCTCCTACAAGGTGGTGTTTCTGGTAGCGATAACCTCAGCCAGGAGGGTGTCTGAGGTCAAGGCCCTAACATCAAAACCTCCTTACACTGTGGACAAGGTTCAGCTCAAGCCTCACCCAGCTTTTCTCCCGAAGGTTGTCTCCCAGTTTCAAATAAACCAGGACATTGTCCTCCCTGTATTCTTCCCTAAGCCACGCTCAAGCGGCAGGGACCAAAAGTTTCACTCATTGGATGGCTGCAGGCCGCTACCCTTCTACATCAAGAGAACGAAGCTGTTCCAGTCCAATACCCACCCTCCTTCCCCTTTGTCGGAGGGGAAGTTTTCCGGCTGCCCTGCACCCGCGTGCGCGCACACCTGATTGGAATGGACATGAACAGTTACAAGAAAGTGAGTAACCGTTTTTTTCCTGCATGGCAAATCTGGCAAAATATACTCAACTTCTTGCTGTTGTCACGCTATAGATATGGGATGTGCTTCTGCTTAGGGATGGTTTTAAAACTGAAGTGAAGCTCCTAAAACATGCAGGGGCAGATATCTGCTTCTGCAGGGATTATGGCTGTGAGGGGCAGGAATATGCCCCCTCTGCTCAGCTACTAAACCACAAAGGCAATTGCCATGTGTATCTGCTAAGTCCTACCAGAGAGAGAGCTTCAGACCTTTGGATGACTGAGCTGGCAGGATACTACCCTTAAAACAGTGCTTTGCTGCAGTTCCCGTGGGAGAGGTGACTTAGCTTCATTGCAGTTGTCATGCATAGTAAAAGATCTCCCTCTTGATGTTTCTCATTCTTTCCTTTGCAAGAAAGCAGCTTGGGAGCAGGCTCAGTAAACCCCCTGAGCTTCATAGACTATCAGGGTTAGAAGGGACCTCAGGAGGTCATCTAGTCCAACCCCCTGCTCAAAGCAGGACCAATCCCCACTTTTTACCCCAGATCCCAAATGGCCCCCTCAAGGATTGAACTCAGAACTCTGGGTTTAGCAGGCCACTGCTCAAAGCACTGAGCTATCCCTCCCCCATGGTGGGGAAACAGACAGTCCTAGAGAAAGAAGGAAGAATGGTGAATGGACAAGCTGAGGAGCAGAAGATAGCAGGAAAATGGCCATTTACAGGGAGTTACAAGGAGGCACAGAGATGTGTTTAGCATCCTGGCAAACGGATATATTACGAGGCCATTTGTAGGAGTGCAGTAGACACACGGTCCTGTAAATAACTAATAGGCAATGCTCGATTGATGAATGTGCCCATATATAGAGACCCTTCCTCCAGCAGGCCTAGACAGGCAAGTGTTCCCACTGATGAGTTCAACTACAGCAAAGTCAACCAAAAGTTTCTGTTAACGTGTGTGGGTAAATACAGCAAAGCGGATGCCTTGCACTTAGCCTTTGGAAATGGCAAACTGAAGTAGTCTATGTACAAAGAGATCCCAAATGATTAAACATGAGGGGTTAGGTGGAAGACACAATCAGTCTGAGTTTCTATGCAACTGCTGCATTTTTCACTTTGCAAGGGTTTTTCCCCCCCCCCAAGCTTTTCTTCTTCTTTTTTGAACTGCCTTGCAGCTAGACTCCAAATATATCATCTATTAAGGATATGGGCCAACAAAGAAAAGGAAATGGTTTCCAAGCAACAGGAACTACGCCAAAGTTTTCAGAATTGATTGTAGCCCTCTGACTCAGGTATCCTTTTATTCATCCATTCTCCAGTGTGGCAGTTCTCTGCATGCTCCTTCAGCGATCAGAGAACTGGACACCTACAGCGTAATTTCAGTACAAAAGCCACATTGATAATCCTCTCACAGCAATAGGCACACAGAAATATAGCCTCTGAGGAGGCCCATAGGCCTCCATGGTTTAAAGAACAGAAAGTGAGTGGATGCAGTATCACTGTTACAATTGTGGTCTGACTGTGAGGGACTGGGCTTTGAAAATTCTATCCTTTACTAGCAGTCAGAAGTGGTTGAAGTCCCCTCAGACGTAGGCCAGTATGTGGTTTCCAAATTTCAGATCACTTACAGCCTCAGGGTGTGCTGGAGATGCCTTTGGGTGGGCTGGGGGCTCCCCACTTGGATGACATTTTTGTTGCCACCAGCTGCAACTCTGAGAGATGGCACCATACCCAGTGCTGAACAGATCTCAAAAGGTCTAGGGGTGAGGTGAAAATAAGCAGGAATTTGGATGTTCACCTGAACCTCTCTGGGTTGTAGAATTGAGGTGTTGTGAGAACAGGTGACTCTAGAAAGTTTCCAGTACTTCCTGTCACTTGTGTGGTCTGAGCTACCATGGGAGTTTGTCCTATAGGGATACTTTTGCCTCCAGTCCTGACCACAAAGTGCAGGGGAAATGAAAACAAAAGTTATCTCTTGACACTCAGAAAAAGATGGATTTGATTTTGGTGTGCTGGCTGGGCAATGGTTAGGTCAGGTTTATTTTGTGTGAACGGTTTCACTCACTTCTAATTATTCACCCCAGCTGTCACCATCTTACTGGGCAGCACCAATTGGCCACAGCTCGACGTCACTCCTATAATTTCTTCCTTCTGAGTGTGGTATGCAAATGTGGCAGTTCCTGGTGTCGCAGTTTCAGGGTAACTGCACCTGTATATCCCCTCTGTGGTCCCTCAAGGGCACTCACTTAGGGTTACCGGCTTCCAGCCGTCACCTCTCTTGAGCAGAGACCCACCTCTCTCTCTCTCTACTGGGGTTTTAAGGCTTCACACACAGTCCCCTGCTTTACACAGTGACATCCCCAGCAAGCGAGTCTGCCTAAACACCAGTTCCCGTGCTTTGCTTTCTCTCTGAGGGCAATCAACGGTGTGATGCCAGCAGTTACAAGCCAGCACACAGCCCTTTCTAAGCAAGCACGCTTATTCTTAAGATGAAAGCATTACAGAGAAAACAAAAACAATATACCGTATATCCATGCTGAAAACTTACCAGAGGTCACCCGTTAGTGTTATGGGGCCCTAAAAGGCAGGCCAAGGTCCTTCCAACCATTCAGCAAGGATTGGGAATCCCGCCCCCCTTTGGTCTTCCCCCTTAGCTGGATGAAAATAAAGGCCCTGGGTGAGTTCAAACACAGCCCTTTTAAGCCAAAATCCTTTCTTCGTTTTCCTAGTCTCTGGAAACCCTGTTGGAACCAATATACGTGAGCCTCCCCAGAGGGTGGTATCTCTCGCTGGGTTTACAATGTGAGTGAGTCATCTAAATGAGCCCCCACCGTTTCAGTTCCTGAAGGAGCTGTGGTAACCCTCCCCGTGCATTAGAACACAATCATATGCACAATCCCTGGCCCCCAGTGCTACATCCGCTTAATACAGTAGGTTCCCCCAAAATACTGCATGTCTGTCACACCTGGCACCTGTGCAGAGTAGGTGGAATTAACAATAAGCGGTGTTTAACCAAAAGCTCTTCCCACACTTGCCCATTTACATGGAGGAAAAAAGCCTGGATGTGAGGAGCCTACAGTTCTTACTGGGCCATATCCCTGACTACAGCTGAACTGCGCTCTGTGTTCCTTTGCCCTGAATTAGAGCAGCCCCAGACCCTAAGCAGCCAAAATTACAGCCACAGATATTGGACACCTGCCCTTTACCCTGATATACCGCAACAGATAGGGAATGGCCTAGGGCAGGGGTTCCCAAACTGGGGCACATGTACCTGAGACATCTCTGGGGGGGTACACAGGAGAAATTGTGTAATAGCAGATTTTAGTTTATTTATTGCGTTTTCATAACAGGCTACTCAGAGGAAGCTTTAAAACTCTGTGGGAATTTGTTATAGAAAATACAGTAGTTAATTTACTTCAAGATGTACCAATGAGAACACAGATACACAGAGATGCTTACATACAGAGCCCTCACCTCCAATCACCATACAGCGCAAGTTCAGTTGCCCAGCAACCATCCAGTCTAACTGAGCTCAGAACATGGGGGCGGGGGCAGTCGGTTGTATAAGTCGCACTATATCTGTGCATAACAGTGAAATATGGACAGATGGTTAAAGACAGGTAGCGTTAAGAAGAACACACAAAGTATCGGTGATGAGACGGGTACGGGTATGTGGGCAGCTGGTAGATCTGGAAGTGGGTACGCAATAAGAGAAGTTTGGGAATCTCTACACCACTGGAGAATCACCCTTGCGTTGAGGTGACCATCCTGATGCTGGATACTTTGGGTTTAAGGCCCGTTTGCATTGGTGACATAGTGCAATATGGCCATGCCATAAAGGAAAATCTGTCACACAACTTCATTTTGCTCTGCATCCTGCACCAGCGCGCACAGTGATCTTCACTGAGCGGCCTGTCCTGTGAGCCATGCAGAAGAAACAAGAGAATGAAGAACACAGTTTGACAAGTCAAAGTAATAAAATCCGATCCCTGTAGCAGCCTCCCTGAAACGCTGCACGGTAAAACGGTTAATATTTAGCTGCTTTTGTTTTACATCTTTCCCCTGGGGGACACTCTGAAACGCATTCTGTTTAGAAATTCTGCTGCTCAGATGGTGGGGCCCAATCCAGCCATCCCTGTGCTGAGTAGGGCCTGCCTCTGCAATGGGACTCTGCTTTATGATGGGAGGTGGGGGCAGAATTAGGCCCTTAGGTTTTCTGGATTTTTCTTTCTTTGGGGCAAGATTGTGCCTTTCAGCACAGCCATGAGCAGGGGGTGGTGTACCAGCTGCCCCACCCAGGGGGCACTGGCTGCACACACACCTTTGTTCCCTCTTGTTGTTTTTGGGGAGGGGGAAGATGAGGTGGGGGAGGAAGGAAGGAAGGATTAAGGGGATGATGAGGAGGGAGTAACTTGTTGCAACCCTTTGCAAATGTGCGGTTTGCTCCCCCTTGCACCTAGCCAATTGCTGTGCTCCCCAAGTAGAAATGAAGCTCCACCCCACCCGCTGGCTTCCAGGGGATGTGCTTCACACCAGACCCAAGATATGGGGATGGAGATGCCTTACTTCCCCACACCGCCTTACTCAGGCAAAGATGACAAGGGATGATCTAACCTTTGGGGTTCTTACTAAAGACCTTTGTGTGAAGCCAGCATCTGCCCCTAGGAGTTCGTCTGCTCCTGCTTGTATCCTCAGGAATGGGATGTTTGACATGGGGCCATAGTTAGCTAGAACTGAAATATCCAAGTTGGGCTTCTTCAGTGTTGGTCAGACTATTGTGTGTTTGAAGGAGGAAGGGAAGATACCTTCTGTTGATCAGGAGTAGTTGCTCCTGATTCATTTTCACAAGTTGCTCATGATTTTTCACAAGTTGCTCATTTTCCAGTTGCTCATGATTCATTTTCACAAGGCAGGATGGGCGTAGGTCGGATTCACAAGTCTTGGGTCGAGACTCCTTTAAGATGTCCAGAACTTCTTGGTGAGAGAATGTACTGAACTCTGGGTGTGCAGGCAGGCTGTTGGTTGGTGGGTATAGGTGATCCATGGAGTTTTAGAAGCCTTCCCCAGTGTGGGCGATCTTTTTGGTGAAGTAGGATTGCAGTCCCTCACAGCGCTTGGTACTGGGCTCTGATGCATATTCCAGCGACTCCGGATTAATGACGCTGTTTACCACCTTGGATAACTCTTTGGGGCGGGATTTGGTATTCTCAGTGGAGGCTACTGTAGTGATGCTCAGAGAAAACCTCGAGATACTTCTTGTAACTTTCCACTGGAAAGGAAGGGGTGGGGGAGTCAAGTTTGGGAAACAAAGGTTTCCCGCCTTTATGTAAATCCTATTTAAGGGTGGGGAGGAAAGCAAACAGGACTCCTCCTCTCCCTGGCCTATCTACCCAAGAAGAAAGACTGCTAAAGCTGCCTGAAGGGAAGGCGGGGGGGAGGGGGACGGAGAGTCCTGACTGAGACAGCGGTCCAGTCTGAAAAGAAATATAACTGGAACTCTGAACCACAGAAACTTTGCAACCTGCCTAAAATAACATTTAGGGTGAGAATTTACATTTTGTAACCTGTTTGTTAAGTATATTCAGCTTAGCTTGCGTATTTTGCTTTATTTGGTCAGTAATCTGCTTTGTTCGGTCTGTTATCTCTTATATTCACTTAAAATTCACCTTTTGTAGTTAATAAACTTATTGCTTGTTTATAATATAACCCAGTTTATGTAATTTCTAACTGGGGGGGGGGGGGGTAAGACATTGTGCATATCTCCCTCCACATTGAGGGAGGGGGCGGATTTCATAAAACCTTTGGGTTTGTCCCCCTTAAAAGGAGTGGGCACCAGAGTGTTGGGGAGAGACCTCAGGCTGAATCTTTCCAGAGCGGATCTCTGTCTCTCTCTGCAGCTGGGTGTGACCCTCCCGGTGTGCTTGGCTGGAAGAGGCTTGTGAGCCTAACCCAGGAAGGCCAGGTAAAGGGGACCCAGGCTGCCAGAATAGACAGGCTCAGTGGTGTCTCAGCACATAAGGTGACAGGGCCAAAACCCGTCACATTCCCAACCTGACAACAGCACAACTTGAAAAGGAACACAAGTTTTGCATTCATTGCCTGGATCTCTTGTGAATGTGAAATCTTGTCTGCTTCCAACATGAAGAATTGTGGTTTTGAGGGCTCATTAGCCAGTGGTGGATCAGAGCTGGTGATTGCTATTGTAATGTATGGTGAAGGCATTTCAGTCACCCCCGTTGGTGCTTTTCCCTGAGCTATGGATGTCATCGACTGTGATGTTTGCTGATCTTTTTCTAAGCACTAATCTGTTTTATTTTCCTCACAAATCCAGGTTCTAAAGCCCTTTGGAGTGCTCCTTTGAGGAGTGAGTTAGGCCAGTGAATACTCCTCACCGTTCTCTCCTTGACATTTTAGCATTATTGCTCAATCAAGCATGAAGCTCTTGTGGTCTCATCACCTCAGGCTGTGACTGCATCCGATCCCACAAGCTCAGCAGTCTCAAATCTTGGGCTTGTTACGTGCTCCTAAGACCAGGGGGAGCTGAGGGTCCTTTCACCTCACAAGATCCAGCCCTCAGGCTTGGTCGATAGCGTCCAGTGTAACTAGAGCTGAGAGGCCCAGTTTTCAAAACAGCTCCCACTGCTGCTAGGCAGAGTTTTGGGTGCTGAGTATCTCTGAAGAGCAAACCGGAGGCGTTTTAGCTCATTCTGTTTGGTGAATGACAGCTCTGAACCCATCTAGTGTTCTTCTTCTTTTCCAGCTCCTACGGCGAGCTCACCAACTGCACCATCCTGATAGCCAAGAAACTGGATTGCTATTGGCCGAACCAGCTGGTGGACGAGTTCTTCATAGCCATTCACAAGCACTATTTCAAAAACTGCTCCCTCTCGGGGAGGTCTCTGCGCGACCCACCTAACAACATCCTATGCCCGTTCCTTGTGGTCCCCATCCTCATCACCCTGCTCATGACGGCGCTGGTGGTGTGGCGGAGCAAGCGGAGCGAGGGCATTGTGTAAGCTAGCATCCCCAGGATCTCAGTAAATCAATAGAGAGACCTACCTTCCTGTGGACTAATCCCTCTCTGTCAGACTCGGCGAGCCCTTGTGGAATCCGCAGCACGTTGGAAGCTTTGGTGAACAGCTTTGTAACCCCAAGGCAAAATGTGGAGAAAGAACAGTGCACACTTGACCTTTAACACTGTCCTGACTAGAGAGGTGTGCTGTACTCATACACATTTCCTCTGGATAACAACCCTTTGTTCAGGCAGAGATGACATGCTTTGGACTAAATGCCACTTCTCATTACTCTCAGTAACTGCAGCACTTCTTGCAAGCCAATTACTTGGTCATTTTAAAAATCATTTATGAGCCAATTAATTGAAAACGTATATCTATAGGTCAAGATTAGTATTTATACACTTAATCAATAATCAGCCACAGGATGGATCTGGGGAGGCACCATTCTGTAGACATCTAATTATTATAATTTATTTCTTGCAAAGTTTTTTGGCTTGAATGCTTCTGAAGTCTATTGTTGTTAATTAAAGGAACCCTTGATTACTTTGCAAACCGCTGTTGTCAGTTTTTGCTTATAATGTACTGAAATATTGCAGCATTGCCTAGCTACACAGAAGCCAGACTTTTCATGGTTAAAAGAGATTTTTTGCAAATTATTTCTCCTATAGTTTCATAGAACTGTAGAAATGTAGGGCAGGAAGGGACCATGAGAGGTCATCAAATCCAGCCCCCCTGCTCTGAGGCAGGACCGAGTAAACCTAAACCATCGTTGACAGGTATTTGTCCAACTTGTTCTTAAAAACCTCCATGGATGGGGATTCCACAACCTTCCTTGGTAGCCTGTTCCAGAGCTTAAGTACTCTGACCAGTTAGAAAGTTTCTCATAATATCTAAAGGATATCTAGAGACCTCAGCCAAGATCAGGGCCCCATAGTGCCAGGCACTATGCAAACATAACAAGAGACAATTCCTGCCCTGGGGAGCTTACAATCTAAACAGAGGGAGGGGGAAAGGAAAAATTCTCCCCCGGGGAACTGAGGTACAGATAGATTTCAGTGACTTACCCAGAGAGTTTGCGGAAACTGAACTGAATGCAGCCTAAAGCTCAGTCTGGGGCCTTCACCACAAGCCCATTCTTCCTTCTTTGTAGCACCCTTCAGGAGGAAGGTGCTTTACACATGTTAGCATGAGTAATTATCGTATTATCGGCAAGTTTGTTCCACTCTAGGATCTTATTCATGAGATTTCTGATGGTCTCCGAGCTTGACAGGCAGTGTTAACACCCCCTCCCACACACACACACACGCGCGGTCACGCTCCCTTCCTCCACAAGCATAGAGCCGCTGCCATAGAAAGCGTCACATTTTATAGTCCCCAAACATCTTAAGTGTCCAGCCACAGTCTGAATGGGGGGGCAGGCGCAGGAAGCAATGGAGCAAAACGCAGTGAGACATGGCACCAAAACAGTGGACGAACACAGCCGTCAGTTATAGCAAAAGCACGGCTCTTTTCCCCAACAGGATAAGCTCTTGGAAGCAGAACTGTTGCTCCTGCAGATTGTTTTCCTTGATTCATTTTCCTCCCCTAATTCTAGCGAACAGTCCATTAGCCAGTGCGGAGACCCCAAAATATTATTGGAAAACTGACTTATTCCAAGATCTGTAGGGTATAGAAATCCAACTTCAATCCTGGAAAGCTCTCCTTGTGTCCACCGGCTCTCCAGCTGGCTGTTACAATGAGCCCTGCGCTTCCTCTAGGCTGCTAGCCTCTGTCCCGGTCCCTCACTTTCTCTAAACTCAAAACATCTTCTCCAGCGAAAATTGTATTTAGGTCCCAATCCTGCTCCCACTGAAGGACAGAGTGGTATTGAGAGGATGGGAAGGAGAGAGGTTGCTGTTGGTTTCATTGTTAGTAGGATAAGTCCCTTGTACTGGGGTTGACAGCAGTTTAAGGTAGTTGAGCTATACTGTCCCATTTACTTATTGCTCAGCCTTATGATATGCATGGAAGGTGCTCGATAAGTTTTGATAAGATACAGAGATATTGCAGTTTAAGTGCTTTTGTGCTGTATTTTTATTGCATAAAGACTGCAAAAATATTTTTATCATCATTAGTCAAATCTCCAAGTCCTTAAATCAAGGTTCATGGCCCCGGGTCTCTTAGTGGAAAATGTGTATTTTGTTCCAGACCAAAGCAGCATGGAATTGTCTTTAAATATTGTACAGTATTCTGTAATAAGGAATAAGCACGTTGCCAAAGGGGTTAAGATGGGAGGGGGTTTCTGAGAAGGACAGCTTTGTTGTTTCGCAGGGACAGGGTGATTCATAAAGCAATAACTTCCTTGGAAAAGGGAACTTTTCTACCCAGAGGAGCCTGGATCTGGATGAGAACAAATTCTAGTTGTATCGGGGGAGGTGCAGGAATTTAAGCAACCACGTAAGGAGGCTCATTCAGACACCGACACATGCATGTTCTAACTAAATGGTTCACGCACAGCGGCATGAAAAACAAACATCAGCATTGCCAACAATGAGCACCTACAGTTAGGTTCCTAGAACCAGGTCCTGGTATTTAAGTGCCTAATTCCCATTGAAATCAATGGAAGTTAAGCACTTAAATTCCTTTGAGGATCAAAGCCCTAAGCCTGATTTTCAAAAGAGATGAGCATCCAGCCTTTCCCACTGCAGTCCTGGCCAAACGCTTTTGAGTCTCACACAGATCCCAGCTGGATGGACTCCACAAGGCTGGATTCCTTACCCTCCTCTTCTCTTCTCTGGTGTCCTGCAGTATTTTCCTTTCCTGCTGCCACTGTCTCCTCTTTTTCAAGGCACAGATGGGGGTTTGCAGAGATCCACTGAAAGAAGGCAGAGTTATAAGACCCAGCACTCATACTGCAGGGCCACCTATATATCTAACCACAGGGGCCTAATTTTGAAAAGCATCTAATGGACTTTGTGATGTATAAAGCCCACACTGGCAGTGACAGAAATGCAGGGGAGCTTAATAAGCCCATGCTGTGGCACCTGGAGAGGAGATAGGTAATTAAGGATTAGACCCAGCTGGGAAGAACCCAAGTGGGTAGGTCCTGTAGCAATGCAGGGCTTTACTTACAGGAAACAAAGGAGAGAGAGGTAGTAGGGAGTTCTCTTCCCCTCTGGCAAAGGAACCATAGAGGGGCCTGCAGGGTGGAACACATACTTTGGGATTGTCCCTGAGGGGAGCTGGGGAGAAGGAGATGTCTAAAGGAAGCCTGGGAGAAGAAAGATTGCAGGGCAGCAGCTTGGGAGGAGCCAGATCTCCAGAGAGAAAGCCCTGAGAGGGAGTGCTCTGTAACAGAATGAGGAGGAACCCTGCAGAGCCCAGCAGAGGAGAGAGGAGTCTGTGGTGGACTGAGCTCGGGGGGCGGGATGAAGATGTTCTATTCTGTTGAGTTTTGAGTTTGGCCTTGTTACCCCGGAAGGGGTGGGAGCTGGCTGGAAGCCCAAGTTGCTGCACAGGCCACCGGAGGACCAGAGTGAGGCAGAAGGGCTGCAGTGTTGGGTCTCACCATGAGGCAGTACCCTGGGATGGTGAGTCTCACAGACTTAGATTTCTAAGTCATGTAAGCACTTTTCAGAATTGTTTGATCCTTAAATTCCACAGAATTATGCGGTTATCCTCTATGGAGGGGGTGGGGGGTGGGCAGAGCTGTGGAGGCAGAAGCCATGCACAGACAGGTGTCTTCAGATTTTTAGCAAAGCATAGCCGCTTATTCATTTCAATGTAAATTCAAGCCAGTATAAAAATTCTCCTTTTAAATGTACTTTTTAGAGTTGTGTTGGTGGATAAGAATGAGCTTGTTTGGTCTAAACCTCACTGCACACTAACTAAGAATACTGTAAAGTGCTTTTAAATGATTGTCTTGCCTCGAGAGAAATGACACAGTGTTTCCTGAGTGTTTTTTCCCTTTTCATTTGCATGGAGGAACTGGCAGAAAAGCATGCGCTATCTGGGCTCTTCTGTAAAGCTAGTAAGACACCCTGGCCTATGGCAGCTGAGAGCCGTTTGTACTGGTGTATTTATGGTATCTGCTTTCATAGCCCGCGCTTTAGAACGTTGCTGGACGTTTTCTGTCTGCCATGTAACGTGTTAGCTCCTTACTGGCTGAATGCACAAGTGAGAATTAAATAATCCCGAGCACTTCCATATACTCTTTAATGTACTAAAGCAAGCAGTGGATCGTAAATTTGAATAACTCATGCTAATACCAGGCTTGAAGCATTAGTTTATGAATTCTGTCTCGTTAGAGTTTGGGGCAGGGGGGGAGACACAGTCTGAGAAGGTGCTGTTTTATCCCCAAGCCACTTCTACACACACACTATCTTGGGTGGTATTCATGCCTGCACAGAGGCCCAGTGCAGGACCCATGTGCCTCTTGCTTATTTTGGGAACATAAGGGTGCCCTAGGCCTGGGGGTGGGGGTCATGACATTCTGGGGTGCAATCCAGAGCAGTGTGGGGTTGTCACCACTTGTCCAGCAAGCTGGGGGTGCCTCCGCTGTGCAGTTGCAGCTCCCAACCTGGGCTCCTTGCGAACAGCATGCCGGTCCACAGGCGCTGACTGTTGGTTTTGGGTTTTCTGCTGGTGGGGGCTTTTGAGGAGGGGGTGTGTGTGTTGAGGAGGAGGCTCTGCCAGTTTGGGGAGAGGCTATCATCAGCATTTTTATACACTTTCATATTCCACTTACTGAATGTGTGTATCATTGGTACACCAGTGGGTATGGGGGGGGGCTTGGGGAGGGGACAGAGAGGAGCAGTTGGGTCCACAGTCTGGGCGCTGGTGCTCCTCCACGCTTCTAGGGAGTTTCCAGTGCTCCTGCCCAGCCTCCCCAAATGCAAGAGTCACGTGGCGCCTATGACTGACTGGCTCGTGGGTACTGAGCACCCCCTATTTTTTGGGGTGGGTGCTTGAGCCCCAGAGCACCCACAGAGTCGGCACCTATGTGCAGGTCACACCCTGAGTGTGTGTGTGTGTAGCCACAGCAACCCGTCAGCAAACGCCAGCTACACTGGCTTCCAGCAGCCTTGGTTACAACTTGCAGGTGACCCCAATACACTCCCAGTACTAAATTTCCCCTCCAAAACATGTGTTCTGCACTGTCCAGCTCTTTTCTGGACAGTCCAGATATACTGGGTCTGTTGCCTCTCTGGGGGATTAGTGTACAACAGTTTGCTACCCTAAATGGAGTTCCCCGCACAGTTCACAACACTGGATTTGTTTTGATTGGAAGAATGAAAAGTCCAGTAAACTACAAAGAGCGAGATTAAGGGAGTGCGAGGCATTAAAGTCAGAAATTGTCACAAGAGAAACAAAAATAAAATGCTTCCTAGTACTAAACGTAACAAATTAGACGTGGTTCAAGGTGAAGTCCCTTTCCATGCTCCCAGCGTCCAAAGTGTTTTGTTGTCTTAAGGGTATAAGTGCCGTGTCCAGTTGGCAGCCAGTATCAAGCAGAGAGCCCCAAGGATCTGTTCAGTATCTTCATTAATGATCTGGAGGATGGCGTGGATTGCACCCTCAGCAAGTTTGCAGATGACACTAAACTGGGAGGAGAGGAAGATACGCTGGAGGGTAGGGATAGGATACAGAGGGACCTAGACAAATGAGAGGATTGGGCCAAAAGAAATCTGATGAGGTTCAACAAGGACAAGTGCAGAGTCCTGCACTTAGGACAGAAGAATCCCATGCACCGCTACAGACTAGGGACCAAGTGGCTCGGCAGCAGTCCTGTAGAAAAGGACCTAGGGGTGACAGTGGACGAGCAGCTGGATATGAGTCAACAGTGTGCCCTTGTTGCCAAGAAGGCCAATGGCATTTTGGGCTGTATAAGTAGGGGCATTTCCAGCAGATCGAGGGACGTGATCATTCCCTTCTATTCGACATTGGTGAGGCCTCATCTGGAGTACTGTGTCTAGTTTTGGGCCCCACAGTACAAGAAGGATGTGGAAAAATTGGAAAGAGTCCAGCGGAGGGCAACAAAAATGATTTGGGGACTGGAACACATGACTTATGAGGAGAGGCTGAGGGAACTGGGATTGTTTAGTCTGCGGAAGAGAAGAATGAGGGGGGATTTGATAGCTGCTTTCAACTACCTGAAAGGGGGTTCCAAAGAGGATGGCTCTAGACTGTTCTCAGTGGTACGAGATGATAGAACAAGGAGTAATGGTCTCAAGTTGCAGTGGGGGAGGTTTAGGTTGGATATTAGGAAAAACTTTTTCACTAGGAGGGTGGTGAAGCACTGGAATGGGTTACCTAGGGAGGTGGTGGAATCTCCTTCCTTTGAGGTTTTTAAGGTCAGGTTTGACAAAGCCCTGGCTGGGATGATTTAGTTGGGGATTAGGTCCTGCTTTGAGCAAGGGGTTGGACTAGATACCTCCTGGGGTCCCTTCCAACACTGATATTCTATGAAGAGAGATGGGTAGGGAGAGAGAACTTGAGGTGTTTTTGGCCCTCACTTTTATAGTTCAGTCCCCCCTGTAAAATACATTTTCTTGTGGGTTACCTCTAGGGCTTTAGCCCACGAAAGCTGATGCTAAAATAAATTGGTTAGTCTCTAAGGTGCCACAAGTCCTCCTCATTCTTTCTGCTGATACAGACTAACACGGCTACCACTCTGAACCCTAGTTTAAGGTTCATTCAAACAGTAAAGGAGGCAACACGGTATTTGGTGGTGAAAGCGGTTGCTCAGGTTTTTCTCCCCTCTGTTAACTGAAATGCTGATTTTTTTTTTCTTGTCTCCTGTCTTCTCCCTCATTGTCTGAGAACCCTGATTACAACTTGTATTTAAACTGAGGTAAACCCACATTCCTCTATTTCGACAGGACTGGTCAAGCAGATCTTAATTGGGGCTTTGTGGCTTTGAATATTTGCTGCCAACATTATTCAGGGGGAAGTCATAACTTTATATATAATGTTGCTACACACACATTATTGACCAGTGAGTGATTAGTTTTCAAATGATACCTCACAAGGCAGATTTTGTACAAAGATTCCTACAGTGGAGCGTGGGGTGTGAATACAGGAGTATGTTCTGTCACAGCTCGCCCTCTACACAAAGGTGAATTTCACTTGAAATAGCCCTCACCGCTCCTGTGTTAAGCCCAGAGTTTGGCAGCAGACTAGTTGTGCTTCCCAGCAGGCTGGGAGAAAGTGCTGAGGACTTGTCGTCTGTTGGGAAAAGCAGTAGGTTTGTCAGGCCTGCTCATGTAATGCTGCTCATCTGAGAATGGCGAAGCTCTTCACAAAGATTGGGAGTGCTACCTCCATCCCCCAGAAGGGGAAACTCAGGCTAGCGGGGGTCAAAGCCCATACTTCAGACTTGGGTGCCTAAAGTTAGGTATCGACATGAGGAGGCCAAGAAGCCACTTCTCACAGGCAGCAGCTCTGCACTGAACCAGGAGACCAGAAAAGCTAATACAGAGGCTAAGGGCCACTCAGGTATACCCTAGCAAATATAGACTAGAATTACAAGGCCTCCATTTCTAACGCAGTGAAAACTGGCTTTAATATCATTTAGATATATTGTCGTAGCCTGAAGGATCAAGACCTCATTGTGCTCGGCGCTGTACAAACAAACAAAAAAGCCAGTCCTGTTCCAAAGAGCTGACAGTCTAGCTATAAGACAAGAGACAACAAACTGATACAGAGAGACGGGGGGAGTACAAGGAAACAATGAGACAATATTGTGTAAATAGACAAGACAGACGCAGGGTGAGGGAAGGGGCAGAACACGCCAGCAGAGTGACCAATGGGATGGCGGCAGACTGCATGTTAACTACCCCTTCACAACTGGGGAGGTAAGAGGGGATCTGCTAAATGGAAGGGGAGGGGTGATCGTGTGGAGTGCAGCTGAGGTGAAGAGGCTGTGAGGGAGTGGGAGGGTTGGAGCAAACAGCCCCTCAACATAGAGCGCCGACAGACAGCCCATTCCGCAGCTCTCTCTCAATGTCCAGGGCTCCTGGCTTTGACTGCTCCCACCAGCTGAAGCCTCTGGCTGGCTGCTCTCTGCACGTCTCCCCCAGGGCCATGCTGGGAGGTACCATGTGAGTCTTAGTCCCACCCATCCACAACTGGGGGCACTTCCTTGCACAGTTCTGGGTCCGGAGGGGCAATGCGGGGCGGGAAGAGGTGGCTCTAGCTGGGTCCCATTTTACCCCCTCCCCACTAGTGCAGCAGTCCCTGCCATGGCTTTGGCATTCCTATATTATCTCCTGGGTACCATGTCATAGACCAGGGTGGGCTGAGTCTTCATTTACCCACTGGTTTCAGAGTACCCACTCTAATTTAAGGTTTTGCGTGCCAGTGATACATTTTAACGTTTTGTAGAAAGTCTCTTTCTATAAGTCTGTATATCATATAACTAAACTATTGTCCTATGTAAAGTAAACAAGGTTTTTAAAAAGGTTAAGAAGCTTCATTTAAAATTAATTTAAAATGCTGATCTTATGCTGCCGGCCGGCTCAGCCCGCTGCCAGCCTGGGGTTCTGTTCACCGAGGCCGGCAGTGGGCTGAGCGGGGCCGGCGGCCGGGACCCCAGACTGGTAGTGGGCTGAGCGGCTCAGCCTGCTGCCAGTCTGGGGTTCAGTCTGCCAGCTCCTGCCAGCCAGGGTCCCGGCTGCCAGCTCCGCTCAGCCCGCTGCCGGTCTGGGATCCCAGCCCTGCCCACATAGAGTGGGTACCTACCTTCTCCCTGGTTCTAGCCCATTCTCTTCCTCTCTCTGCACTGAGCTGAGGGTGGGAGTGCACTGAGCACAGAGCTGGGGGTAAAGGAGCATGCTGGGGGTTGGGGTGCAGGGTCTGGCCAGGAGCTAGAATGAGGGAGATGAGTCAGGGTTGGGGCAGGAGGTTTGGATGTGGAGTGGGCACTGGACAGCTCCTGTTTGGTGCTTAGGGTAGGGGTGGGAATGTGGGTAGTGCAAGAGTCAGGGCATGGGGTGTGGGGGGGGCTGGGTATGTGTGTGGGGTGCTGGAGTCAGGGTTGAGGTCATGGGGGAGTGCAGGGATCAGGGCAGGGGGCTGAGGTGTGGGGGGGTGCAGGGGTCAGGGCAGGGGGTGCAGGGGTGTGGGCTAGGGTCCTGGGGGTGCTCCCAGCCCCCTGCCCAGAGCGGCTTACGGCAGGGGGCTGGAGGGGATATGCCCTGATTCCACCCCCTTCCCCACAGCCCTGTCCCCACCTCTTCTCTGCCTCCTCCCCGGAGCAGCGAGCGTGCTGCAGCTCCACTTCTCCCCATCCCGCACAAGGGCCATCAGCTGATCGGCGGCAGGGAGAGGAGGAGGAGGAGGGGGGGCAGGAACCCAGCACGGCGGGAAGGGGGGACCTTGCCTGCCCTGCAGCAGCAGCCGACAGGACCAAGCTTCTTCACCCTGCCCCCGCGGGTGGGGGGCGAAGAAGAGTGGGGCGGGCAGGATTTTTAATGGCTCTCTGCTGGCTGCCGGGGTCCCGGCCTGGGTTCGGCAGCGGGCTGAGCGGGGCCGGTGGCTGGGACCCGGCAGGCAGTAGCATGCCATTTAAAATCGGCTCGTGTGCTGTCTTTGGCACGTATGCCATAGGTTGCCGACCCCTGTCATAGAGTCATAGACTATCAGGGTTGGAAGGGACCTCAGGAGGTCATCTAGTCCAACCCCCTGCTCAAAACAGAACCAAAACCCACTAAATTATCCCAGCCAGGGCCCAGCTTTACAAAGCCATAAAAACCTCTAAGGCTGGAGATTCCACCACCTCCCAAGATAACCCATTCCAGTGCTTCACACCCTCCTAGTGAAACAGTGTTTTCTGATATCCAATCTAGACCTCCCCCACTGCAACTTGAGACCATTACTCCTTGTTCTGTCACCTGCCACCACTGAGAACAGCTGAGCTCCGTCCTCCTTGGAACCCCCCTTCAGGCAGTTGAAAGCTGCTATCAAATCCCCCCCCCACACACTCTTCTCTTCTGCAGACTAAATAATCCCAGTTCCCTCAGCTTCTCCTCAGAAGTCATGTGCCCCAGCCCCCTAGTCATTTTCATTGCCCTCTGCTGGACTCTCTCCAATTTGTCCACATCCCTTCTGTAGTGTGGGGGCGCAAAATTGGACGCAATACTCCAGATATGGCCTCACCAGAGCCAAATAGAGGGCAATAATCACTTCCCTCGATCATGCCAGTATTTGCTATGGAGTGAAAACAGCTGGAGGTCTGCAGCCTTAGTCCATTGTTCTGTGACATTATTACGAATTTGTATTTCCATAGTGCCTAGGAGCCTTAGTCATGGAGCAGGCCCACGTTGGGTGAGGCATTGTTCAAACACAGAACAAACAGATCAAGGCTTACAATGTAAGTGTAAGAGATGGCTGCAGGCAGACAGTGGAGTGTAAGGAAACAATGAGATAATACTGGTCAGCATGAGGGGCCGCTGTCTCAGCACCCCTGCTGAGGTAGCTTTACGGATGTTTATGGAGAGCGCCTCTGAAGCATGAGCCGCAGCATGGGACAAAGCTCACAATTGTTTCAAAATTTAACAAGCGGGTAGTGGAGGGTGGCCTCGTAGGCTGATTGGAGATGATCATCGATAGTGAATGAGAGATAATAGGCAGGGTGGGGACTGATGGAAAAGGGTCCTGAAAGCAAAGACAAGTAGCTTATGTTGAATGTGATGGCGGAAGTGGAGGGATGCAGAGCAAGGGATGCCCTGGCCACAAGGACGGGCTACAAAAACGATACATGCAGCAGCATTGTGAATGGAAGCGAGTGGAGCAAGGCTGCGTTTGTGGAGGCCGGAGGAAAAGGGTGCTGCTGTAATGGAGAGGCGAAGTGGTGAGAACTTGGATGGGACTTCTAGCTGTTTGGATTGAAAAGAAAGGCCGTGTCTCAGAGGTGGTATGCCAAAAGGATCGGTAGGCTTTAGCTATAGCCTGAATGTGAGGCTCTAGAGAGAGGAGTGAGTCAAAGATGATGCCCTGGTTACAGGCCTAAGCGACAGGTGGATGGTGTTGTACAGTGATTGAGAATGGGGGGACAGGGGGAGGTTAACAGCTCTAATTTAGCCATGTTTAGCTTGGGCTGACTACAAGATGTGCACAAGGAAACGTCCGAGTCATGGGGAGAGATTTCCATTTGGACAGAAAGGAGACCAGGCTGGACATACAGAGGTATAGGCAGTCTTCTGAGCTCTGCAGCCTCCAAACATGGTAACAGCCTTCCAGATAGGAAGGAGAAAAGCTATATATGTTGTGACAAAGTTCCTCCTCTACCTTGGTGGGTCTTAAGCTTATTGGCGGATTTGCTCACCTTGGAGCTTCACGGCAGCCCTCAGCTTGGCCGTTTTTCTGAACCCACAGTCCAGATCGACTTCTCCTGTGTCTGACCAGGAGTTGGGAGGTTTGGGGGGATACTGGGACCGCCCTCTACTCCGGGTTCCAGCCCAGGGCTCTGTGGAATGCAGCTGTCTAGAGCACCCCCGGAACAGCTGTGTGACAGCTACAACTCCCTGGGCTACTTCCCCATGGCCTCCTCCCAACACCTTCTTTATCTTCACCATAGGACCTTCCTCCTGGTGTCTGATAATGCTTGTACTCCTCAGTCCATGTTCTCACTCTCAGCTCCTAGCGCTTCTTGCTCCCAGCTCCTTACACAAACACCAAAAACTGAAGTGAGCTCCTTTTTAAACCCAGGTGCCCTGATTAACCTGCCTTAATTGATTCTAGCAGCTTCTTGATTGGCTGCAGGTGTTCTAATCAGCCTGTCTGTCTTAATTGTCTCCAGAAGGTTCCTGATTGTTCTGGAACCTTCCCTGTTAAGGAGACGGAATCGTTCTTCATTCGCTCCTGAGCTATCTGCTTTCCTTTCTTTCCTAAAGCCCCCCGGCCCGGATTTTTCACACTTTTCCTTTTGCTTAGTTTCCCCCCCCGCGTTTGGGCCGGACGCTTTGTTTTTTTGGTTTCGTTTTTTCCCGTTTTTCTGAGCTGCGTCAGTGTGCTGGCCGGTCGCCAGCACCCCCCCCTCCGATGCCTGCTTTTGGACTTTGCTCTTTGCTAATTTGAAACCCCCGGAGGAGGGGGGGAGGACTGCCGACCTGCTGTCCGGAGAGGGGAGTGGACCCCCCCCAGACCCAGCTGTTTTGTTTTTTGCCTGGACTTTTTCCGAGAGCCTTGGGACAGAGCCAACAGCTGTAGCAGACGCCAGAGGCCGGAGAACTCCCGGGCGGCTATGAATCATCGTGGAGAGAGGCCGTAAGACTGAGGGATTTCTTTTGAACTTCTACCCTCGGGGGGGGGAGTTGACTGCATTTCAGCTGCGTCTGCGGCGGCACAGGGGTGTAGCAGGGAGCTACCCCCAGATCCATCGGTGCCCCCAACCCCCCCACCACTACTACGACTATCACGGCCCCCGCTGCTTCGTCCCTGCTGGCAATCTGCCATCTGCCTTCGGATCCAGCTGTTTGCTTTGGACTTTGCCTTTTGGACCGGCATAATAACCGACCAAGCGAGACTCTTTGGACACTTGTGGTGGGTTGTCCTCCCTCCACCCCCCCCCCCCGGATTGTTTACCCCATAGCCTACCCCTACTACCGGACCCCGATTTTTGCCCCCCCTCCCCCTCCCAGTGTTTCCCTGTCACTCCCTGCTTACAATGGCAGAGAAGGAGGGACGCAAGGCCCCTCCACCGAAATTGGTTGCCCCTTCCTTATCTACCCTCCTGCCCACCCCTCAAGATTTCCCCACCGCCTCCATTGTTAGAACCCCTGCCACCGCCCCCGCTGGGGCATCGGCAGTAGGAGGCACCGGGGCGCTTACTACTGCTGCTCTGGTTTCTGCCCCATTAGATTTTAGGAACCCCCCCCCGGTTAGACGGAAAAATCGAAGCGGGCCAAAAGGGAAGGGCCCCGCTAATGCCGCTGGACCCTCCGTGGCAGAGGCCGCCCCCACCACAGTGGCCTCGTCATCGATCGCGGCACCCCTCCCAGCTGTTCCCTCCACCAGCTCTGCGATTATCCCTCCCCCGGCCCCCAGGACGTATGCCCGGGTGGCGACAGGCCCCCCCTCACCTGCCGCCTCCTCATTTCGCCCACCCACTGCCTCCGCTGCCATCACTAGCAATCGGGGCCCTTTTCCCGCCCTGACCAGGAAGCACGGTGTCCGCTGCCTCCTAGTGCCCGCCTCGCCCCACGTGGAGGCATACGTGCAGGCGTTGGCGAAAGTGGTAGGACCCATGGCCATTGTGGCGGCCTCCAAGATGTATGGGAAGGTCGTTTTTTTTCTGGCCTCGGAGACTGCCGCCCAGGAGGCGGTGGAGAAGGGCCTAGTGGTGGGGGGGGTGTTTCTCCCCCTAGAACCGCTAGAAGATCTGGGCGTTCGCTTCGTCCTCACCTCCGTTCCTCCCTTTTTGCCTAATGTTGCCCTGTTACCTGCTCTTTCCGCCCTGGGGAAGCTTGTCTCTGTTATTAGCCCTCTCCCGTTAGGCTGTAAGGACCCCGCCCTCCGTCACGTCCTTTCGTTCCGCCGGCAAGTGCAGATTTCACTGCCGGCGGGGGTGCGTGACGGAGAGGCGCTCGAGGGGTCCTTCCAAGTTCCCTACCAGGGAGCCCGCTATAGGGTCTTTTATTCCACCGGAGAGGCCCGGTGCTACCTCTGCCACTCGGCAGGGCATGTCCGCAGGGACTGCCCTTTGGCCCGGGAGAGAGGGGCACCTGAGACCCCCGAGACCCGGCGGGATATCGGCCCTGTTGTTGCCGACACCCCCGGCCACCCGGCACCCGACACCACCCCCCCTCCCACCCGATCCACCGCTGCCCCCGTCCGGGCCCAAGAGGCGCCCCTCCAACAACGCCCGGGCGACCACGGGAGTCCCACTCTTGCCGTAACCACCTCGGCAGAGTCCATGGAGGGGGGTGTGGCAAAGCTTTTGCCGGGTGCAGGAGAGGGCTCGCCCCACGGAGAACCCCCCGCCCCTAATGCTGCCTTACCGCTACCCCCCCAAACCCCTGAACCTCTGCCTCCGCGCCCCGCTCCGTCCCCTGCTACTCAACCCCCGGACGACGCCATGGAGGGCTGGACTGTAGTCCAGGGGAAGCGAGGCAAGCGGAGGGCTCGAGCACCGCTGCATTCATCTGACGCGGAAGCCCCCCGGAAGACCAGGAAGGGAGGTACCGACCTTGAGCCTCCCGCCTCGGCCACGAGTGAGATCCATTCGCTGGTGTCGGGAGGTGAAGATAGACCAGCATTGGAGGGTGGAATCCCCCCTCCGCGGGGGACCCTCCCCTCCGAAGCCCCGGGGGAAGCCCCTTCTAACCGGATACCACCTGAACTCCCAACGAACCCCGACGTGACCATCGAGGCGGGCCCTAGCGGAGAGGCCCCTGGGGTGGTGGGAGTTGGCCTCTCCTCTGTGTACGCAGAGATTGAAGCCCTTGATTTGACCCCGGTCACCCGGGGAGGGGATGATTTCCTGCCGGCCGGCCTCGATTTGGGCAATCTCACCCCAGGCCCCCTCTCCCCATGTTCCTTCCCCCTGACCGCCTTTCCGGGTGAGCACCCCACGGAAAGTGGTTTACCACCTGAGGCCATGGCTGCCACGACCACCCCGGAGCCAGTACCTAGCATTCCTCGGAGCCCCCTCCCTTGCCCCTTAACCCCCGACCCTGCTCGGGAGGCACCTTCTTTTTGTTGCTCGCCTCCTGAAGCCCAGGGCCTTACCTCTGCCCCTGCCCCCACCCCTATTCCGGTTCCGTTTCCCTCCTCCTGCAAGGCTACCGCCGCCCCTGGGGTTATTTCTTTTCCGCCTTTTGCAGATTCCCCCCAGGGAGCAGTCTTTACGTTTTCTAGTTGCGACTCCCCAGGAGTTGCACCTTTCCCCCTGCCATCCCCGTCCACCCCAAGGCATGAGATGGAGTTAATAACCCCAGCCTGTCAGACACCCCGTCGGCGGTCCGCACCCTGCCTACCCGCCTTAGCGGACCACGAGGCTGTATCAAAAGCCCCACCAGGGACTGCTCTGGGAATTGTAACCCTACCCCCCCATGAGCTGCAGCACGCACTACGGGAGTTCTTAAAACAATGCCGTGGTGCCCGCGATAGGGCACAGCTGGCTCTCCAGCAATGGGGGGACTTTGATCGACTCCTCCGAGCCGCGAGAGCCCTTATGAGGGAGGGTAGACGGCAAGGGAAGGGCGGTGCCGCGGCCTACGAGCGGGCCCGCAGCTTCCGGAAAGATTTACTTACTCACGGGATGGGACACGGGTTGCTACGCGACCCGCCGGGGGCCTTGAGTACCCCCACCAATGAGAACTCCCCACTCCCCCAGCCCTCCGCATGACACCTCTCACTATTGTAACCCTGAACACCAGGGGCTGTAGGATGGCTCTCCGCAGGTCCCAGGTGCTCTCCTACCTTCGGGAGGGGGGGTACTCTGTGGTTTTCCTGCAGGAGACCCACACGGACCCAACCGCCGAGGACAGGTGGCGGCTGGAGTGGGGGGACGGGGTATACTTCAGCCACTGCACGGCTTGGCAAGCTGGAGTGGCGACCCTGTTCTCCCCCACCCTGCGGCCCAAGGTGCTAGGAGTCACTGAGGCCGTGCCGGGCCACTTGTTGCACCTCCGAGTTCGTCTGGAGGGGCTCGTGGTCAATCTTGCTAATATCTATGCCCCGCAAGTGAGTTCACAGCGGCCACAATTCTACCAGCAGGTGTCCGAATTTCTCGACACCCTAGATTCACACGAGTGCCTGATCCTGGGAGGGGACTTTAACACCACCCTCGAGGAACGGGACCGCTCGGGGGCCGAGCCGAGCCCGGCCGCCGCGACCATTCTCCGAGACATAGTCGACTATCACTCCCTAGTGGACGTCTGGCGTGACCATCACCCAGATGATACTTCCACCTTCACCTTTGTTCGGGTGGAGGCCCGTCGGTCACACCGCTCTCGGTTAGACCGTATTTACCTATCCCGTCTCCATCTCTCACAGGCCCACTCCTCCACCATTCGGCCGGCCCCTTTTTCCGACCATCATTTAGTTGCCGTCACGGTCTCCCTCCGTGCAGAGGGACCGGGGCCGGCTTACTGGCATTTTAACAACAGCCTGTTGGAGGACGAGAGCTTTGTGATGTCCTTCCGGGAGTTTTGGCTGGCCTGGCGGGAGCAGTGGCGTGCCTTTCCTTCGGTGCGGCGCTGGTGGGATTTAGGGAAGGTACGCGCCAAGCTCTTCTGCCGCAACTACACTCGGGGCACCAGCCGACGGAGAAATGCGGCGATAGAGCAGTTGGAACGGGAGGTCTTAGAGCTGGAGAGGCGCCTGGCCGCCAGCCCCGGGGACCCGTCCCTCTGCGGAGCGTGCCGGGAGAAGCGGGAGGAACTTCGAGCCCTCGAGGACCACCGGGCCCGAGGTGCCTTTGTCCGGTCCCGCATCCGCCTCCTTCGGGAGATGGATCGCGGCTCCCGCTTCTTCTACGCCCTGGAGAAAACGAGGGGGGCCAAAAAACACGTCACCTGCCTTCTAGCGGAAGACGGCACCCCCCTCACGGATCCGGAGGAGATGTGTGGGAGGGCCCGTGACTTCTACGCAAACCTTTTCTCCCCGGATCCGACCGATCCTGGCGCTTGCGGGGTGCTCTGGGGGGAACTCCCCACGGTCAGCGTGGGCGACCGAGACCGGCTAGAGCTGCCTCTCACCCTGGCCGAGTTCTCGGAAGCCCTCCGTCGCATGCCCACCAATAAATCTCCGGGCATGGACGGGCTGACCGTGGAGTTTTACCGCGCGTTCTGGGACATCCTTGGCCCAGACCTAGTCACTGTCTGGGCTGAGTCCTTGCAGGGCGGGGTCCTCCCTCTCTCGTGCAGACGAGCGGTGCTCGCCTTGCTGCCGAAGAAGGGGGACCTCCGCGACTTACGAAACTGGCGTCCCCTCTCACTCCTCAGCACGGATTACAAAATCGTAGCGAAAGCAATCTCGCTGCGGCTAGGGTCCGTGATGGCGGACGTGATTCACCCAGACCAGACCTATACTGTCCCGGGTCGCAGCATTTTTGACAACCTCTTTTTAGTCCGAGACCTTTTGGAACTCGGGCGGAGAGACGGTCTGTCGTTCGCCCTCCTGTCTCTCGATCAGGAGAAGGCGTTCGATAGGGTAGATCATGGGTACCTCCTGAGCACCCTGCGAGCGTTTGGATTCGGACCTCAGTTTGTGAGTTTTCTCCAGGTGCTGTACGCCTCCGCGGAGTGTCTGGTTAGGCTCAACTGGACCCTGACCGAACCGGTCAGCTTCGGGCGAGGGGTGCGGCAGGGGTGCCCCCTCTCAGGCCAGCTGTACGCTCTGGCGATCGAGCCCTTCCTCTGTCTCCTCCGCAGGAGGTTGACGGGGTTGGTGCTGCGGGAGCCGGAGCTGCGGCTGGTCCTGTCGGCGTACGCCGATGACGTCCTCCTCGTGGTCCAGGACCCGGGCGACTTGGCGCGAGTGGAGGCATGCCAAACCATCTTTTCGGCAGCCTCCTCCGCCCGAGTCAACTGGGTCAAGAGCTCTGGCTTGGCGGTGGGGGGCTGGCGGCAGGTAAGCTCCCTCCCACCCGCGCTTCAGACCATCCGGTGGAGTGCCGGCCCTCTGCTCTATCTCGGCGTTTACCTTTCTGCCACGCACCCTTCTCCGCCGGAGAACTGGCAAAATTTGGAAGGCGGCGTGATTGAGCGGATCAGGAAATGGACGAGGCTACTCCGATGTCTCTCCCTTCGGGGGAGAGCACTGGTGCTTAACCAACTAGTCCTGTCCACGCTCTGGTACCGGCTCAACACCCTAGCCCCGGCCCCGGGTTTCCTGTCCCACCTCCGGAGATTGATTCTGGAGTTCTTTTGGTCAGGATTGCACTGGGCCCCTGTTGGAGTTCTCCACTTGCCCCTGAAGGAAGGAGGGCAGGGCCTGAAGTGTCTGTACACTCAGGTCCGCGTTTTCCGCCTCCAGGCCCTGCAGAGGCTCCTTTATAGTGCAGGTAGTTCGACGTGGAGCATATTGGCGCATGCCTTTTTACGCCGCTTCCATGGGCTCCGATATGACCGACAGCTCTTTTATCTTTGTCCGAGAGGTTTTCCGCGAGACCTCTCCGGGCTGCCGGATTTCTACCAGGACCTCCTCCGGGCCTGGAAACTGTTTTCAACGACCAGGTCCGTGGCGGCCATCGTGGGGGCAGATCTCCTCACGGAGCCCCTGCTACACAACCCTCAACTTTGTGTGCAGGCGGCGGAGTCCCGCACGGTGCGCCAGAGGTTGGTCCTGGCGGGAGTTACGAGGGTCGGGGACCTCCTGGACTACGACCGGGGGGACTGGCTGGATCCCCTGACGCTCGCTCGACGCATGGGGCTCTCCAGCCTTCGCACCCCCCGGCGCGTGCTTCAGGAGGCGGAGGCCGCTCTGACCCCCGCCGCTCGGGCTTATGTTAGCCGAGCCTTGCGCGAGGGCGCACCCCGCCCATCCCTTACCCCAGGCCCGCCGGACCTTTCCATCGGGCCCCTACCCTGCCGATCCCAACACACCCCTCATCCTTTCACTGCAAGCCGGCTGCATGAACTGCAACCGGTCGGTTTTCAAGTTGCATCACGGCAATATTTATATACACTCACGCTTCATACCCTTCATGCCCGCACCCTGGTGTCCCGCCCCGATACAAAGTGGCGAGATCTCTTACCACCTTTGGAGGGTGAGCAACCTCGGTGGGCCAGCCTGTACTCCACCTTGGTCCCGAGGCCCGTCGGGGACATCAGTTGGCGGCTCCTTCACGGGGCTGTGAGCACGGGCGTGTTTTTGACACGTTTTACCTCCCTTCCGGAGACTTGCCCTTTTTGCAACGTGAGGGAAACCCTGGCGCACGTCTATTTAGAGTGTGCCAGATTGCAGCCTCTTTTTCGGCTCCTCACAAATATTCTTTTGCGCTTTTGGCTTCATTTCTCCCCCCACCTCTTTATTTATACACTCCCCATCCGTGGCCCCACCAAGTCGCGGGATCTCCTGGTTAACCTCCTCCTAGCTTTGGCTAAAACAGCCATTTATAAGACCAGAGAGCGGAGGTTGGCTCATGAGGCGTCCTGCGATTGTGAGGCCGTTTTCCGACTCTCAGTACATTCACGTATCCGGGCGGAGTTCCTCTGGGCAGCGTCCACCGACTCCCTTGACACCTTTGAGGAGCGGTGGGCGCTGTCCGGGGTTCTCTGCTCGGTGACCCCGTCCGGTTCCCTCCGTCTGACCCTCTGATTGAGGGAAAGAGCGAGAGCCTCCAGCCACAGCCGTTAGTTGCTGTGAATACCATCATTACTGTCTTCTAGGAGGGGTCCTATAATACATGGGTGTACCCCCCTCCCTCCCAACCACCCACCCCGCAGCCGTGCCCATCTTGTCGGGCACTCTCAGGAGAGGGAGGGTCGGTGACCCTGGGCGTGGCACTAGGTAACTCGAGAGGGTGGAAGACCACGAGTGTCGAGGAAGCCCCCCCGCTCTAGGCCACCAGGTAACTCAGGAGGGTGGAAGACCACGAGTGTCGAGGAAGCCCCCCCGCTCTGGGCCTGGGCTAACCTGAACACCTCTCCCTCCTGAAAGCTGTTGTGTTATACCTTCTGATTGCGTTGTTTTGTTGCTAAGTTTTTCTTTATCCTTTTGTATTCTCTGTAACTGTTCCAAATAAATTTCTTTTCTGTTTCAATAAAAAAAAAAAAAAAAAAAAACCTTCCCTGTTACCTTACCAAGGGAAAAGGGACCTACTTAGCCTGGGGCTAATATATCTGGCTTCTATTACTCTCCTGTAGCAGGACTCTCTGTGTAGTCCTGTGGTTGGGCTCTGTGCTCCAGAAGCAGTGAGTCGCTGGTTCAAATTACTCTCCTGTAGCCATCTGGCCCGACCCTGTCACTATATATATATATATTTATATTTTGATCATCTTGGGTTAGTTGTTTCCAAAACTGTAACATAGTATTGTACACCTGGCCAAAAACATTGTGAAGAATCTATGTTCAGTTGTAGTTAAAATCAAAAGCAGTGCAAGTTTTTCAATAGAATAAAACTCTCTCACTCCAGCTCTATTATGGGAGACGTTTTGACTCGTGAAAAGAGGAAGAGCCGTAACAAAGCACGAATTCTGTCAATATAAAAAAATAAGGGAGTTGATGTTTCCATAAAAAGTACAGTAATTTGATTTACAGTTCAATTAACAGCCCCACCCTTGTAGATTGCAGCTAGTTAGACCCCTCCACTTTTCCATGCTGGCCCTGCCCTCCCCCAATCACTTTTTCTACCTTACTACTGATCAGGACGTCACCCTACCCCCACCCCACCCAATTAATTTATATCTATAGCACTTTCCTGTTCTTCAAAAGGAAGCTGCAATGGGCTCCCCCTGGCTCCAGTGAAAATTTTGCACAAAGGTTGCTACAAGGTAAGAGTGCCTGCATCTCTACTCCCTAAGACCAGGGCAGCTGGAAGTGTGCACCCTGCCATTGGGGTGTCCTTGCCTGTCCTCCCCTTGAGACTTTAGAGCATCTCCCTGACCTGGTGTGTGTGTGGGCGGGGGGGAATGGTTGTGCATTCAATCCTAGGCTGTACAGCTGCGGGGGTTGCAACTGAATGGCTTGGGAGAGGGCCCTAGATTTATTTTAAGGTGTTCTTCCCCCCCCCAACCCAGGTGCCATCAGCTTGATCCCTTCCTAGCTGTTGAAGCTCATAGCACAAATAACAGGGAAGCCCCTGAAAGCAGGAGCACATGAATATCTGAAAGGTGTGGTAGCCTGGGACCTGAGAGTAAGAGTCACCAGTTCAATGGAAGTTAGGAGTCCAGCTCCTTTTGAGCATGCATGCCTTAGTGCCCAAATCCCGGTGACAGATGGTGTGAATTTGGTACCTACCTCCTCCAGCCTGCAAGCTTCTCGGTTCTTACCCCAATCAAACCTGAGACTCAACCAGCACTCATTCCTGGTCTCCCTCCTGCCCGTAACTGAAAGGTGCCCCAAATGGCTGCTTAATCTTCTGGCTTTCTGCTCCGTTAACACAGTTGAGTTGGAACTTGCTAGATTAGAGCTGCATGCCCTTAAAGATACAATGAGCTGGACAGATTAGGGTGATGAAAGGAACTTTGCCTCAAGCAAAAGCTATAAAATCTCATCTCCTTTGGTCCTGGGAGCTGAACTGAACTGACATCACTGTTCCGTCTTCCACCACTCTTGTGTCTGGAGGCCAGCAATGTTTCTAGATCAGTGGAAAATCTGGCCTTTCAAAAGAGCAGTCCTACTAAACTGAAACTGACAGAAGTTTTTGCTGTAGCATAGAGAACTCCACCTGGGTGAAATAAAACTTTCTCAGTCTTTTATTGCCTTCTCCCCCACCCCCGCTACTGCTAAACTGTCTGGCACCAGGAGACAAAGAACAAAGTTTTACTGAGCTAAAGGTTTGGAATTTGGCTGTGAGTGATTTAGGGAGTCAGAGATTTAAATGAAGAGGAGAAAGCTGTATCCTAAGTGTAATGTTTGCCAGAGTAAAAAGGAGGAATTGGTTAACATTTGCGCTAATCCTGACCTATTCTCGCTCCAACCCTGTCTTGCACGAGCCTTTGCCGGGCTCTTCTGAAAAATGGATTCTTGACTTTACAAAGGACTTGGGTGCCATTATGCCCATTTTATAGATGAGGAAATTGAGGCACAGAGAGTGGTTCCTGGTCCAAGGTCACAGCAGATCAGTGGCAGAGTTGGGACTAGAATCCAGGAATCTTGAGATCTCTTCCAGTGCTCTATGCCCGAAGCAACGCTGCCTTCTGAGGCCACCCCTGATTTTTCACTGGTGTAACTGAGACTTGGGCCCTGAGAAGTGGTGCTGCTTGTGCCTCGCAAGTTGGTTTCTAGATTGTTCAGCCAGCTGACGACTGACTGACTGCTGGTAGCTAGGAGTTGCGGTCCACCCTCCCATCGTTTACTTGTGGACTCCCAGGAGCACAAAAAATTACTTCCTTAGGCCCAGGGACAGATTGTTTCTAGCCTTTGCAGAGCATGTGACCAGGCAAAGGGGGTGGGAAGTTCCCATTGCATTACCCCTTCTCTCCCCCTTGCAAGGTGCATACACGCAGCCCTGTACACCTGTGCTACAGCCAGGGACAATCTAACCCTCTGGGTTTTGGTGTCCATTTCTACAGGATTCCAAGCATGGGTAGGGTTACCATACGTCTGTATTTTCCCGGACATGTCTAGATTTTTGGTTCTTAAATCGCTGTCCGGGAAGAATTTTTAAATATCTTAAAGTCTGGGATTTTGCCATTATTATTTTTTCCCCAAAGAAGAGTTGATCATTCAAGAAAGAGAGTGAACGCTGATCACTAGAGAGAGTGCCCACTTTTTCCCCCTAGCTCCCAGCGCTTGCGCCATGAAACAGCTGTTTCGCGTGGCTGGGAGGGAGCGGGGAGGAGGGGGAAGCGGCACGCTCAGGGGAGGAGGCAGGGCCAGGGCAGGGATTTGGGGAAGGAGTCTGAGGGGGCAGAGTTGGAGTCGGGACTTTAGGGAAGGGGTTGGAATGGGGGTGAGGAAGGGGTGGAGTTGGGGCGGAGCCAGGGACAAATACACCCCCCACCCCCGCCCCAGTGGAGGATCATCTTTTTTTGAATATTCAAATATGGTAACCCTAAGCACATGGGATGTAGGTGTCTAAACTGGGGCAGAAGCTGTTGGATAGAAATGATGATAAATAGTTCTCGGAAATCTTAGGTTCTGTGAAAATAGAATCAAACCAATCCCTTCTTCCGGAAGGCACAGAGCTGTCTGTGCCTCCAAGTTGCAGTACATCACTTCTGGGCCTTGCCTTGAGCCACTCCTCCCTCTTCAGAGAGTTTGCCAAAGGATTACCACTTCTGAGGGGGTGTGGGCTTACGCAAACAAGAAATGTTATAGACAAATGATGCTTCAAGGAGATGTTGGATATCGGATTGCAAATCAGGAAACCTGGCACTTGCAGGCTTTTATGGACGAAAATAACCTGCTGTGTACGAGGCTGACAATGGTTCCAGTAGTTGCAAAGCAATGCACGCTTCTACAAGATCTGTTGGCCTCCAGAAGAAAATGCCTACAGCCAGAGTTCTTACCTACACGACTGTCTTCATGACATCCATCTGCAGCAGCTGTGACCATGAGCTGGGCTCATGTCTGGCACTGCTGGCCCAGGGCCAATCTCAGAATAAGGAAAACAGCTTATTAGAGCCAATAGCTGTGTCCTTGCAGCATGGTAGCTACTCAGAGAGAGGCACACTGGCAAATTTTAGAAGCCCTAACTTGCATCCAAGCACAGATCCTGGCCTGGCTTAACAGGTTGCTGAATGGTCAGAGGGGCTGCCGCAATGTAGAAATGTGGCTTAGTCCAATCTTCGCAGCTCGGGTGTCTGGGGTGGAGCTGGAGCCAGGTAGCCCATAGTGTGGGGTGCCCCCCAGCAGGGAGTGGGAAGAAACAGCTAATGCGTGACAGACAGGCACATAGTTTGACTTTTATTTTTTGGGGGGAGGAAGGGGGGAAACTCTGCCCTGCAAGAGGCTTGCAGTTCTCTCCCATGCTCCCCCAAACTATGCCCATGCTGGCAGGCCAAACGCAAGGCCTTTGCAGGTTGGATCTGGCCGGCAGGCTGCCAACTGAAGAACGCTATCTTACAGTTATCTGCTTATGGCAACGTGACATGCCTTTGGAATTGACACATCATGTCCCACAGAAAGAAGAATTATCTGCCAACGGCTTGCAAGTGACTAGAGAAACAATGGCAGATGGCAGTGACCGTAGCAAACACAATGGCATTGTGTCTTTGTACAGGACTCTTTCCCCAGAAAAAGGGGAACAGAGGCTGCTGACAATTCCTCCCTGATCCTGCAGACACTTGTCTCCTGGCTTCTCTTGAATACAGTGGCAATGAAAATATTAAGATGGATGCTTGGAGTTACAGGATGGGCCATGTTCGAGATGAATGAATTAGGCAAAGTGTGAAGGGGGTACCAATTATAGAATAGCTGTGGGAATCAAGGCTTAGATAGTCTTGGGCATGCAGAAACATTGACAGAATAATGAGGAGACAAGGTATTAAATTTAGGGGTGGAGGCCAAAGGAGGAGTTGGAAGACCTCAAACTAGATGGCTGGGTGTCACACAGGGATTTGTCTAGCTGCAGAGTTTGAGGCACTGCTTCAGGGCCCACTGAAATGGAGAAGAGCTGACCCCATGTCTAGAAGGACAAGATGGCAGTTGCGCCTGGAGGCTGCCACTGTGATTGGAGCCCTGTTGTTCTGGGCTCTGGACAAGTGTAGAGTGAGCAACAGTCCTTGCCCCCAGGAGCTTACAGTGTAAACAGCGCTGACTAATGGAGTGTGGGATGTAAAATGCAGGCACATAAAAGGGAAGCCATTTGCCCAAGGTCACCCAGCAGGATAGGGACAGAGCCCAGATCTCCTGGCCGCAGCCCACTGCCCTACTCAGAGTACACACGGTGGCTGGGAAGGGGCAGAGTGGCTGGCTGGGAGGTAGCTATGGATGATGATCATAATGCAGGCTGGAATCAGGAATACCGCAGGGCAGGGGTGTACAGTGTCAGGGTTTCCTCCTGCACCTCAATCCTGACCGGCCATGTCACAGCCAGTCCCACGTGTGCTCACTGTGGAGCGGGGGCTGCTGTCTATGGCAAACTGGGCAGTGACTTAGTGGTATAACTGTCTACTAGGGAACCAAGGGGTTAAGAGCGGCCCATAAACTCGCTTCCATTTGTGGCCAAAGGTCTCCAGAGCTGAAAAACTTGTGCATGAAACCACTGCAGTCCCTGTCAGCTGCTGTATTTTTATAGTACTGTACAAGCATGAAATGAGCCTTTCAGCTTTTCACTGCAGCTCTCAAGGCTCATTGTCCAGCACATTCCCTCCGTTTGCCAATTATGCAGTGACCGCGTGACCCACACCACCACTAGGGTGACATGTAAGAGACGCCCCTGACATAGGAAGCTGTCTTGGCTTGTGTAACTCTGGCTCCTCCCCCCCTGCCCCCAGTTTCTTGCAAATGTGGGAAAGTCAGCACCACTTTTCTTCCACGGTTAGTTCTGGCTGAATGAGCTCTGGCACTAGTCCCAATGCCTAGGTGTATGACAAGGGCCTGCCACGTTTATGGTTAGCAATAATTAGTCTGTCTGAGGCAGGAGTTCTCTCTCCAAATTTTTTGGATGCCTCTGAGAAGGTGGGGCACTCTCACCAGCTGCCTACTCCTCTGGTATTTGTTGCTCCAGAGGAGAGCAGGGCCCAACCCCTGCTGGCAGCCCCAGGGAAAGGGCCTCTGCTTTATTTCCTCCCCCCCCCCCCCCCGGTACCCCCGTCACTGCCTAGGAGACTGGGTGCACAAAAAGCTCCTGGTGGCTGCATTTGAGAAAGGCCGACTAAGGTGATTACTTAAGTGATTTGTCCAATCTGGCTCTGAAGTATCTCAGTAAAGCCAGCAACTAAATAAAGGATGTACCAAAGTCAGCACCTCCTTCCTCTTGCTAAAGCCTAGGGCAAAAGAACAGACCGTACCGGTTTCGCCTTATGCAACTGATGACCCTGGAATGGATGGCTGGGTGGTGGCAGGTTTGGGGTGGAGGTTTACAGCAGTGATCACGCTGCTGTTTTCTGCTGGCTTGCATGTGAGTTCCAGCACAGTCCCATCACGCTCCACTGGCATCAAAGATGTCTGTAGCAGGGACAGAATCAGGGTTGTGTTGTGTCTTCAGAGCTGGATTTAGTCCTGGGCTGATGCTGCCTCCCCTCTGTCCAGACACCAGCTTGCACTGCCCTAGTCAGGAATGACGGAGACCGGGAAGTAGAGTAGCCCGTCGAGCTGTGGGAACTTGTACCACTGCTGAAATGGCCACTGTGGGGCTTTGCTGGGATGCAGGTCTGCCCTGGCCATACCCCCAAGCAACACTTTTCTCCTTCAGACTACCCACACTCTGCTTCCATTCCACCCACTTTGCCCAGGACTGCTGCGTAGACAGGCCTACATGGTGGCTCCAGACTGAGGCATAGGGACCACCTGAGCCAGGGTCTTAGTTCTTCCCCTCTGGAAACAATCTCTGCCCTATAGCCCCTTTGGGTTAGCCGAGTTGCCATGAGGGCTACGGGGCATTGATGAATATGTCCCTTAAATGGCCAGTCTGGAGGCATGGTGCTTCGGTGGGAACTTGGGAGATCTTGGTACCTCTAGCAGGTGTTCTGTTTCCTGGTGCTGCAGGGAGCATAGGGCAGAGCTGTCCACTCCTTGCTGGATGAGAATATGTGTTGCCAGAGCAACAATGTAGGGTGGTGTAAGGAACTCAGAGGAGACTTTCTGGTGGCTTTACAGCTGGATTAACCAAGTTTTCTAAAATATTATTACCCATTACAGAGTTTCCTGGGGCAGTTCAGAGATTTCATATTCCGGTTACCTCGCAATAACCTTCATCAAATCTGTGCCCTGCACCAGCTCCCTCTCTGCAAGGACAGGCTAAGTGTTGTCTTTGTGCTGGTCAAACCAAAAGCCCAGATAATCTGGGTCCAGCTCTGGCGCACACTGCAAAATTCAATCTCCAAACTGAAATATGCCTACCTGTAAAATAAAATACAGCAGACTCAAAGGATGATCTTGTAGTTAAAGTCCTGGACTGGAACTCGGGAAATCTGCCTGCCCCAGAGTTTATAATTACCCTCCTTGTTTAAAAACTTGCATTCTCTTTCCAGTTTGAACTATGCTGCTTTAAGCTTCAGGCCATTGGATCTTGTTGAAAGCTCTTTGATCAAGCAGACTAGTATAATAATTTAATCCCTATACTGGGAGGAGATATCTCTTAATTTTCTCTTTGAGCTTCTTTAGTCTGTCATAAGGTAGGTTTCTTGTCTGGAGAACACTTCTCATAGCACATCTCTGAACCCTTTTTTTTTGTTTGTTTGTTTGTTTTTAGCATCCTGTTTAATGTACAGACCGCAGAACCACAGGCAGTATTCCGGTAATGGTCTCCCTTGTGCTATATACAGAGGCAAAACAATCTCCCTACTCCTGCTTGGCATTTCCCTATTAAGATATCCAATTATTGTGTTAGCCTTTTTGTCACAGCTTTCAGTGGGAGTTCATGTTCAGCTAGCTATCTACAATGATGTCAGAGTATTTTCCAGAGTTCCTACCTTCCCGAATACAATCCCCTCACCCCGCAAGGGTGGCCTACGTTCTTTATTCCCAGATGTTTGATCTGGCCTTTGACTGACTGTGTTTAAAACACGTTGGTTGATTGGTTGTGTCTAGCTTGCCAAGCTGACCTGTCCTCGTTGTAACTTACCATCACACTGGTCTGTCTACAAGCTTTATGAACAATGACTTTATATTGTCTGCAGTAGTTGATGATTCCCCCTTGACAACTGTATCTCAATATGTTAATTATCTTTTAATCCATTTAATCCTTTTAATCCATTTAATATGTGCCCTACTGCTTTTGTGTACATTTTTAGCTGTGTGTGTTTGTACAGCACCTGGCACAATAGGGGTCCAATCTCAGTTGAGGTTTGTGTGTGCTACTGGATTACAAATAATGTGCCATTGGCAGACTTGAGTTTGTTGCCATATCTAAATGAACTCCGTGAAAATAAAGCATTCTCATTAGTGCCTAACACACTGCAGTAAAACGCTAGCTAAAAACTCCCTTTAATTGGCCATATGGAGACAAAGCCAAATGACATTTAGAAACATATTCCAGCAGTGTTACTGCTAATTAACGCAGAGCAGGGGTGAGCCATTGACCTGTCTTCAGTTTAGATATGAGAACATAAATAGAAACAGAGCAATAACCTCGGCCTAGTTACTGGAATAACAAGTCTCTGGATGAGATTTCAGACCTGATTTGTATATGAGTACCAAAGAATGAAATATAAGTAGGGCCCTAGCAAATTCATAGTCTGTGACACATTTTTAATGGCTGTGAAATCTGGTCTTTTGTGTAATTTTACACTATGCTATACAGAATTCACAGGGGAGACCAGCATTTCCCAAATCGGGAGTCCTGACCCAAAAGGGAGTTGCACGGGGGTTGCAAAGTTATTGTCGGGGGGTCGCAGTATTGCCACCCTTACTTCTGTGCTGCCTTCAGAGCTGGATGGCCGGAGGGCGGTGGTGGTGGGGCAGGGCATGTAAGAACCCCCTTGGGCCCTGTGAAGGAATGCAGTCAACATGCAATCTAGCCCGAAATGAACTGAACAAGGCACACCGCATTAGCAGAGCCGGAACTGCTAACTCCCAGTACTCCATTAGTCCATGCTACCTTTCAGACCTACTGTACACACATTTTGACCACTTAGCTCAACCTACACCAGTGGTTCTCAACCTATTTACCATTGAGGGCCACATATGCAGCTCTCTGTGTTGTGAGCCACATCCACACAACATATATACCGTCCGTATGGCCCTAAGGATGTCACATGGGCCGCAGTTGTGCGCTGATTAGGCCGCAAGCAGCCTGTGGCCCAGAGAACCACTGACCCACACATCGAAAACCTGAAGAGCAGCCCCCGTCTGCTGTGTTCCATTGCCCTCTTTTACTGCATATTGCCAGTCTCAAGGGTGCTCAAACCTTCCTACATACTAGTTATGTCTATACTGCAATCCCCGGTGTGACTGCAGCACGGGTAGACCTAGCATGGCTGAAACCAGCAGAAAAGAGATGGGCTGGCTTCTACAGCTCATGCTGAAGCCATGGCACCAGGGACGCCAGGTACATCTTTGCACTGGTAGCCCGGGACCCCATGTCTACACTGCTATTTGAACTTTGCTAGCGTGGGTAAGGTTAGGATTGCTAGGTCTGTCCGAGCTGCAATTCCACCAAAGACTGCAGTGGAGACATAATGTTAGGTCAGCATGGATCTGCAATACCTCTCTCTCCAATGCAGGAAATCCTCATGCCTGCCACCATTTGAAGGGATTCAAGCCAAATGAATGCTGGGGTGGGTGGGGTGTACATGCACGCACTCATTGCACCATCATCCAAAGGATTAAACTAACTTTTCCCTGCAAATCTCATGCATTCCCTACAGGAGGGTGATGGTTCCAAGCTTTGTAGTGTCCCTCTCGGGGAATGGTGCGTACAAGGTATCTCCATAGTGCTAAGCACATACAGTGGCCTCCGAAGGTTATACTGCACATCCAAAAAAACCCAGATCCCCTCTTGTGTATCCCGGTGCTGAATGAAGAAAGGCTCAGACCAAAAATGGATTAGCCCCAGTATCCAGAAACATGGTTGGTTCTGAGCTCTCTGAGATCATAAGACAAATGCTAGTTTAAAAACGTAGGCCTCTTTCCTGCTGAACCGAAATACGCTTCTGCTTCCCACTGGCAGCAAAGCAAGAGGGAGCCCATTTCTCATGGACAGCGATGCCTTCTCAGAAAGCCTGTCTGGAAGAAAGACGTTTTCCTTTCAGTGCCTGGCACTGCTGCCTGGGATACCCTCCCAGCACCATGCTGCTGTTCCACTTAGGCAGTTCTCTCTTTGACTTGCGTTTTTTTCCAGTACTCGGTTCCCTGGCTGGACATCGATTTGCATACAAATGGGAATGCCTGCTGGAAAAGGGGCCTCATTCCAGCTTCTCTTTGGCTGTGGCAATGCAACTGTTCTCCCTTCTACAAAGATGGATGCCATCTCTCCTTCCTCAGATTGTCTGCCAGGCAATGGGCCTGATCTTGCTACGTGAACATAATTCCACTGAGGCCAATGGGCCAGATCCTGGGCTGGCATAAACGGATGCAGCTTCATTAAAATTGAGCGATGCTAATCGCCAACGCTGGAGACCTGGCCCAATGTACTTTTACCAGAGAGTCAGGCCAACATTTCGCTCCTCTGCTCTGGTGGAAATCCAGAGGAACTCCCTTGACTTCAGTTGAGCTACATTCTGAATTTATGAGATATGGCAGAGAAGGGCTTCAAAAAGCTTTCCTTTCAGTATTTTACTTGCCCAATTCTAGAACATCATCACAGTGTAGCCATTTTCATAAAATTCTGATTAAATTGTTGGTAATCCGCCTATTGTTCCTGGCAGATAACATTCTTTCCCTGCAAATTTGTCCTGTGAGGAAAAGTTTTTTTTTATTTTTGTTTTCAGTGACACCGTAGTGACTTTGACTGGCTGAACTGTAGGTCTTGCCTTGTTTGTGAACCCATGTCACAGTTTTTTGATGCTGTTTTGAATATACAGTTCAATTAATTTGCACCAGCAGGGCATAAAACACGAGGGGCTATATTTTTCACATACAAATGTGTGTATGTACCTGCACACTCTGTGGAAGACAAATAGATAACACACACTCCCAGCTCAGGAATTTTATGTATGTTATAAGCTATTTAAGGAATGTTTTCAGAAAATAAAAAGAACTATTTCTTGTATCCCTCCACTTGTAATGCCATGTGCCTTAGTTCAACTGTGCAGGTTTTGGAGTGAGCCATTGAAAACCTTTACAAATAACCAAAAACCTTGGTTCAGTGATCATCTTTGTTCTCTGTTTGTGCAGCTCCTAGCACTATGGAGCCTATTCCATAACTAGGGCTCTGCAGCGCTACGGTAATACAAATAATAATACACCACATTTCCCCATCATGCATGTACCACTGTCTGGTTTACCTACCCATTAATCCGTCTCCTCAGGATTTGTCCTCACATTTCAAACCCACAGAGCCAATCCCACCCCACTACACTTCAAAGTTTTCTATTGGCAAAACAAACTTCAACCAAAATAACAACTTTTCATTTGTTTTGGCCAATAAGCCATTTTTCATCCAGAGAAAACTTCTCCGTAGCCCTCATGAGCAGCTGTATTTAAAGCTGCCGTTTCTAGCCCTGTAAACTTGCAAGAGATCAAGTTTGGCATCCTGAGGATGGGTGTCAGTCCTCAGCAGCGAATGCTCTTGCCGGGCCTGGGGAGAGGCTTTCTTCTCAGGAGCAGTCACTAGGTGTCTCAGAGCTTCTGAGGTGGCTTCCCGTAGAGGACTTATTAGGGAGCCTGAGAGGGAAGCTGGGGACCTGAGACTCAGAACCTAACACCCTCGCCACTTCCTGCGGTGAGGAGGCCCTTGGTTCGAGGACTCGCCGTGGCACCCTGTGGGGAAGGATACGAGCCTTGCTTCTTGGTCTCGAGGTAGGGTGACCAGATGTCCCGATTTTATAGGGACAGTCCCGTTATTTGGGGATTTTTCTTACATAGGTGCCTATTAGCTCCCATACTCTGTCCCAATTTTTCATACTTGCTATCTGGTCACCCTACCTCAAGATCTTCTGGTGCTGCTAACTAGGGTGATGCTGAGATGGAGGCCATGACTCGGGGTCACCTGAACTGACTTCAGCCTTCTCTGGGCCTCTGCCTTGGCTCTGGGGCCTCTCACATTAGGGAGCCTGTTAACAAAGGTCTGATGCCCAAGAGTGCTGGGAAGACACTGCTCATGATCATCTAGCCCCAGTCCCATAAAATGGGTCAGGGTTACAAAAGGCTAATGCCCCATCTTCATCCAGTGACTCCTGGTACAGGGGTGACTGGCTGCAGCTTGTTGTGTCTTCCCCTCCTCGCGCAAAGGCCTCGTGTGGTAGCGTCAGGGTTCCTTCCCCACTCTGAACTCTGGGGTACAGATGTGGGGACCCGCATGAAAGACCCCCCCTAAGCTTATTTCTACCAGCTTAGGTTAAAAACTTCCCCAAGGCACAAATTCTTCCTCGTCCTTGGACGGTATCGCTGCCACCACCAAGTGAATTAGACAAAGATTCAGGAAAAGGACCACTTGGAGTTCCTGTTTCCCCAAAATATCCCCCCCCCCCAAGCCCCTTCACCCCCTTTCCTGGGGAGGCTTGAGAATAATATACCAACCAAATAGGTAAACAAGGTGAGCACAGACCAGACCCTTGGGTTTTTAGGACACTAAAAACCCATCAGGTTCTTAAAAGCAGAACTTTATTATAAAGGAAAAAAAAGTAAAAGAAGCACCTCTGTAAAATCAGGATGGAAGGTAGTTTTACAGGGTAATGAGATTTAAAACACAGAGGATTCCCCTCTAGGCAAAACTTTAAAGTTACAAAACACAGGAATAAACCGCCCTCTTAGCTTAGGGGAAAAGTCACAAGCTAAGACAAAAGAAAATTTAATGCATTTCCTTGCTTTACTTACAATTTTTGTAATCTTAGATGCTTATTTCAGGTAGGGTTTTAGGAGAGGTTTTTTCCTGACTGGTCATAGAATATCAGGGTTGGAAGGGACCTCAGGAGATCATCTAGTCCAACCCTCCTGCTCAAAGCAGGACCAATCCCCAACTAAATCATCCCAGCCAGAAAGCGCAACAAAGAGAGCACAAACCAAACCTCCCCTCACAGATTTGAAAGGATCTTCTTCTCTTATTGGTCAGGTGCCAAACAGATTATTTGAGCTTTTTAACCCCTTACAGGTAAAGGAGGGATTTTATGCTACCCTTAGCTGTGTGTTTGTTTATGACAGGTATGCACAGAGGGTACCAGGCCTGCTTTGCTGGTGCCCCGGTTAGCTTCCCGCAATGCCCTGCTGCCTCCCCTGTGAAGCTGCCCGTTGGCAAGAGGCTCTCTGACCAGCCGCGAGGGAGCCAGGCCTTGGGGAGCGGCAGAGAGAGCAGGCTGCGATGAGAGGGGCCTAGCAACAGCCAGGCTGTGCAGCTCTGTGACCCAAAACTCACAGGCCCTGCAGCCCAGCTCCCCGAGGAAGCGTTGTCCCTAATGTCAGTGCTGCCAATCTAACCCATTCAGTTAGTCCGGCTCCCTTCAGGGAGCGTCAGCACCAGGTGCAATGTGGTTTCCTGTTTGTCAAATAGGTCAAAGGCTGCTTTTGGTGTCTGTAGGCCCCAAGTATTCTCCGGCCTAAACAGGGGGGCAGAGCTGTACAGCGGGGACTGTTGTATCATTAAAAATTAATTGAGGTCATCCAGCTGGGCACATTAAGCATTAATGGCTCTTGAGTTGCTCAAGTGATTCATCCTTGCCCGCAGGGTACACTAACCAGCAGGCCCATCTCATGCAGCTTAGTGGCCTGCGCCACAGTCCCACAGAGCAATACGGGGAATTCCACTCTGTTTCCAGACACTGCCTCACTGCATGAAACATAATTGCCCAAGAACTTCCTCATCCTAAATCCTATTAGCAGACTCAGATATTCTCTCCGGCCTTGTTCACAATAGGGGTTGGGGCTGTGGGGAATGCATGTTCCTTGCACTAGAGTTTGATGAAGCAGGACTTAGACACCCCTCCCCTTGCCCCAAGCTGACGGTGATGATGTTTAGTGTATATTTTTACAATAGGCATACTAGCTATATACTTTACTTTTACAGATACCACTGCCTAGATCTAGCACTGCTTTCTCTAATACACACAGAAACTTTTTGGAGATGTATTTTATACACCCTGGGCTAGCGTAGGTGTTTGATCTAGAAAAGGAATTGGAACCTATTGTATGATTAGAGGAACATAGTATGTCTGTCACGCACGATTGCACTCCTGAAGCTATGCCATCAGTTGAGAGGATGCAGAGTAAAGTCAGATGTGGAGGCGGCCATCAGGGAAGAGAGAGGAAAGTACTCCTGTTTATATGGGAGTCTGTTCCTCCCCACTCCCCTTCCTTCCTAGGCTCTTGAGACCAACTTTATTTAAGTGGAAAAATAAAGCAGTGGCGAGAGAGAGCTTTGCTGAGTGCGGTGTATCCGTTCGCATAGAAAACATGAACGAAGGAAGCTGCCCCACACTAAGCATTATCCCCATTTAACACAAGAACTGAGGCACACGAAGGTCTGGGGGACAATTTTCAAATGTGGGTGCCTAAAGCTAGGCACTTAAAACCTAACCAAGTGATCTGACCCCTCGGAGGGGCTGAGCACCTGTACCTCACATTAAAGTCCATGACAGCTCAATGCTTGTGAAAAACCAGGGCTGCGATTTGCACAAGTGACGACTGATTTTTGGCAGCCCAACTGGAAACGCCTTAATGAGGCCTGATATTCAGAAAGAGTTTGAACGCCTTGCGACAGAAGGACAATATCCCAAACAAACCTTATGGAATTAGGATAAACTGCATTGAATTAAGTCAAACCTTACTGAACTAGGGTTAATACCGTTGGGCTCCATTTGATTAACAACGCAGTTGTGTACATATTGTGGCATTGTATGTACCCTTTCTAAAGGGCGGGGGTGCTAATGAATTTCCTCCATTATCAGCTCTTTGAAGCCACCCCCACTCCCACCCCGGCAGCGTGCATATACCAGTTCAAGCCAGTCTCCAGGGGCCACCACAGCCGAAGAAAGGATGTTTGGAGAAATAGCCTGGTTTTAAAGTGACTCAAGGGCTTCTTCCTGATCCGGGGAGTAAGAATGATCGGCTGGGTCCCAAGGACACGTTTGGCGGCGGCTCCCTATTCCCCTGCTTTGTCACAGTCTCAGAAGTTCTCGCTAATCCGTGCCCACTTACTTCGGACTGCAGGTGAGCAGCACTCGGCACCCGCTGAAGAGAGGCAGGGGGAGTGGGTGGCCTCAGACCGGCCTGTGGGGATTGAAAATGGCCCTTGGTTCCTCAGTGAGGGGCTGGGGTAAGGGGGGCATGAGCAGAACCAGCGCTGGCATTGGCCAGAACAGGCTGCCGCTTCCAGGTCATTGTGCCCCATTAATGCAGGGCGCCCACTGGCAACAGGCCAAAAAGAACCGATGCATCAGGGGAGACACGAGGGCGAAGCGAGCGCCTTAGGAGTCAAGAAACCTGCTGTCGAAGGAGGTGGTGTAAAGGTGCTGGTTTTGTGGTTGAGACTCAGTCCTGGGGCCGACTCTGGCACTTGGGGGTATGTGTGGTTAACTTGCACCTATGGGGTGAGGGATGTTCACAAGTTGTTTGGTGTGAAAGGAGATCTTGCAGCAGCAGGTGGACTGGAGCCTGTAATTGTGCAGAACCTAATTAGGAGATGCCCGAGCCAGCCCTGAACAATAGCTCTAGAAACCCTTGGGTTTAATTAGGAAACTGGTGCATTTTTCTGCAGTTGTCTGATCAAAATGAAATTGAACAAATGATCGGGGATCTAACCTGTGAACCGGAGCTGCCTTTTTGGGTCTATTAAAACCAGCTGAAGCTGAACCAGCAAGACTCATTTAGCCCTAAGGGAGTCTCTGTATACTTCAACCTCCTCCTATACTGTAATCGGAATAGCCTTCCCCTTGTCTTTTATGTAAAGTGGTGGTGGTATGCACTGCTGCATGGCTCTCTGGATCTACCCCGGGGGGACTATACTTCAGGAGTGTGTGAAGTGACTCTGGTGTGAAAAGCATTTTGGGGATTTCCTTGGGCTCAGAGGCCATTTGTGCAAATGTAATAAGTTGATTTGTATTCAGCGTAATCCAGACTGTTGTGTGACCTAGAGCAGGGAGCTTAACATAAAGGGATGCTATTCTGGGACGCTCGCCTTCTTCTGCCTTCCGGATGGAAGTGTAGGGAAGGTGCGTGTAAAGAAACACAATGAGGATTAATCTGAGCTGCAGCTGTTTTGAGCTGCTGATACACGCAGTACGGTTGATTTCAGGATCCGATGAAAAGCTGAGAGGGGATAGGACAAAGAATAGTGGGGCAGAAAGTAACACAAAAGGGAAGGGAGACAGAATGGACTTGTATGTGCCCCTGACTGGAGCCTCTGCGGTGCTGACCATTAGGTATCCCCACTGAGGACTGGATGTTGTGATTTCAGAACTCTCAGGTAGAAAATGCACCAGTCTAGTCTGCGCCTTCTGGTTTGTGGTCAGGGAAGATAAGCTGGGATGAGTTGAGATGCTGGGATGATTTTTCTAAGTCTCTTTTTCACAAACCCCTCAGAGGTGTGGGTTTTTTTGTGTTTGTTTTTCCTCTGCCTGATTATTTTGGCCACCCCATTAGGCCTAATGTTCGACACACCAATTTTGGTTCATTAATTTCCAGACCTGCATTTTCTTGTTTATCAACATGATCTCGGCACAGTCCTGGATTTATATCAGTGGGCCTTTTTGTTTGGACTAATTCAGTCTCTCTGTCTGGTTTTCTTGCAGCTGTATATAACATTCGTCACTTGAAAATAACTTGACTGCCTTTTCGAGGTTAATTCCCAAGCAGGCAAAAGTTATAGGCCTGATTGTCAAAACAGGGCCAAAGTCAGAGGTGAGTGCCACACGTTGCTTTAATTTACACATTCCTGTACATTCATTTTCCTGCTGTTCTGCTCTCTTCTGGCCCGTTGGCATGAGAGTTAAACTAACTTAGACTCAGTAGGCCTGATTCTCCATTCACAGCTCCTGTAAATCAGGAGTGACTCCACTGAACACTGGATTTACACTATCTTAGAACTAGTATAAGTGAGAGGAGGGCCGATTCAGAGGCAATGTGTGAGGAGGGTGTACCTAACACCTCAGCAAGTGGGTGAGAGTCTAATTGAGTTGAAGGCCAACATCTTCCAACTTGGGTGCCTACATCCACTTTTAAGCATCTGGATACAAGGCCTGGTCCCCGGAGGCCTTCTATCCAGCTTCTATTGATTTTAGTTGGAGTCTGAGAAGTTCTGCATGGGAGTAACTCTGAATTTACAGGTTTCAGAGAAACAGCCGTGTTAGTCTGTATTCGCAAAAAGAAAAGGTGGGGTGAGGGAACCATTGCTGTGGCCCCTTGAAGTGAGCTGTAGCTCACGAAAGCTCATGCTCAAATAAATTGGTTAGTCTCTAAGGTGCCACAAGTCCTCCTTTTCTTTTTTCTGAATTTACAGCAGCTCAGACCCTTAGATTTACTTAAATGTGCTTCTGACTTCGGCCCTTACTGCCCCGGATTGCCAGCCCCAAATATTCAGAAAACATCTGTCAGCCCTTGAAAAAACATGCAATGTTAAAAAATGAATGTTTTGGGTTCTCTTGTGTCTAGTTTGTAATATTTTAAGTAAGTCAAATTTCAAGCATTTCTTAGCAAACATGAGGGCTAGAAATGTACTTTCTGTGAAAGCTGAGATTCTCATGTAATCCCATGACACTTTAAGAAAACCACTAAACATCACAAGATTGATGATAGAATTGCAAGAGCTGGCAACCCTGGTATCCCAGGAAGAAATCTGATTTCTTGACCCACCACAGACTATAAAGGTGCTTGGGAACTATGGTGATGAGCATGGTATAATGACCAATATACAGTAGAACCTCCGAGTTAGGAAGACCTCGGGAGTGGAGGTTGTTTGTAACTCTGAGGTGTTTGTAACCCTAAACAAAGTGTTACGGTTGTTCTTTCAAAGTTTACAACTGAACATTGACTTAGTACAGCTTTGAAACTTTACTATGCAGAAGAAAAACGCTGCTTTTAACCATCTTAATTTAAATGAAACCAGCACAGAAACAGTTTCCTTACCTTGTCACATCTTTTTTTAAACTTTCCCTTTATTTTTTTTTAGTTTACATTTAACACTGCACTATACAGTATGGTTTTTTTTTTTTTTGGTCTCTGCTATCAGATTGCATACCTCTGGTTCCAAATGCGGGGTGTGGTTGACTGGTCAGTTTGTAACTCTGGTGTTGTAACTCAGAGGTTCTGCTGTAGAATAGAACATGTCCACATTGTCAAGGCCTCACCGGCATCTGGTTCTAATCATAGCATGTGTGTGTGAGCTCAGTGGCATATTGCACTTGGCTGGATTACAGCGTGACATCCCATGTCCCGTCATTTGGGAACCCAGAAGATGAGGTAAACCATAGAACTACTGTGCATCCTCTTTCTAACTGTTCTCTTTAACCACATGGTGTCCTAATCTGGGAAGCCTAACACAAAGACAGGCTTAGCATTGTATCAGTCATCTGAAAGAAAAGAGAAAATGATCACTAATAGCATTTTCAGATAACACAGATGGGGAAGTGGTAAACACCGAAAAGGACAGGTCGCTGATACAGAGCGATCTGGATCACTTGGTATGCCAGAGTCAAGCAAATAAGGGGTTTTAATACAGCCAAATGTAAAGTCATACATCCTAGGGGCAAAGAATGTCGGTTACGCTTATACGATGGAGGCTCTAGCCTGCAAAGCAGTGACTCTGAAAAGGACTTGGGGGACATGGTGGATAATCAGCTGAACATGAGCTTGCAGTGTGATACTGTGGCCAAAAGGGGTGCTCCGACCCTTGGAGGTATAAGTGGGAACATGGAGTATGAGTAAGGTGTATGTAGTGGTGCTGTAGCCCTGTCAGTCCCAGGACATTCGAGAGACAAGGTGGGTGAGATAATATCTTTTATTGAACGAATTTCTGTTGGTGAGAGAGACAAGCTTTCAAGCCCCACAGAGCTCTTCTTCAGTGGGGCAGAAAGTAACCTGAACCTGAAGAAGAGCTCTGTGTAGCACGAAAGCTTGTCTCTCGCGCCAACAGAAGTTGGTCCGTTTTCCCCGCCCCCCACCAAAAAAAAAAAAATTACCTCACTCATGTTGTCTGAGTAAGGAGGTTATATTCCCTCTGTATTTGGCACTGGTGTAATTGCTACTGCAATAGTTTGTCCAGTACCGGTGACAATAACTTAAGAAGGATGTTGATAAGTTGGAGAAGATTCAGGGAAGAGCCATGAGAATGATTAAAGGACTAGAAAACGTAAGTTTTAATGGTTCCTTCAAGAACTGAAAACAGTCAAGATGGTGCCCAGTTTTGCTGATTATCCCATTTTGCTGTAGTTCAGACTAAAATGTGGCTTCCTTTTGAAATCCTCCATTTACAGCTGATTCTTGTGATGTGGAAACTCTTCCACTGAGAACTGGACCAAGATTCATTTCCACTAGTCCACAAAATAACAGTCATTATCCACCTTAACTAGGTTAGATCCAGTGGCCTAAGAGCGTGCCTTTTATAGTGTTAAGAGATGATCATTGCTTATAGTAGAATATCTAAATGCGCCTTCATCCCAAAAGAATAGAGCTCAAAAATTTCCCTTTATTCGTAGTTGGGAGGTACAGTTCCTGAACACTTTCATTGCCTGCAACAATCTGTAATACTAGTCCACATCTCTAGAACAAAACCATTTTACCATGTAATAAAGTAGGCACCAATAGTTTAGTGATTGTACACAAACAGCCAAGGGGGATGCTGTGTGCATTGCCACTTGATTTGTAATCAGAAACTTAGTAATGTTGGAACTATTTTAAAACAAGCATCTCTTTGTGAACCATCTTGTCTGGTAACTCCCACACATTCATTTGAAAGAGCCGTTTATTTTTTAATTGGTTTTACATGTAATATTTTAATTACACCACTTTTTAGATAAGCTACAGCAACAGGTTTGCTGTATGTGTCTGGCGCATTGTTACTCCAGTTTTCTGCCTGTGTAACTACTCATCTCAGTGGAGATGTGCCAGCCTGAAACTGGAGTCTTACAGTGGTGAATTGGGCTCTTTGGATTTACAGTTGTAGCAAGCCACACCCATGGGAACGGGGAATTACAGAGGGCATGGAATTCAGGCACAACAGAGAGGTGGAGCCCACATAGTGAGAGATGAAATTTGAGTGATTGTTCATTTAAAGGCTCAAGTCAATGGAAAGACTTCAGGTGAATCAGGCTCTAAATGCCCAATGCTGTGAGGTCCTGAGCTCCCTCAACACTTAACTGAAGCCATAAACTTATCCTGAAGTCATCGGTAGGTGAAGGTGCTCAGCATCTAACAGCACAGGCCCTTTGTTGACTTACGTATGATCTTCTCTTGCAATAGTTCAGGAATGGGTCCCAGATTGGGTCTAAATTCCTTAGTCTGGATGGGCTCAGTAGATCGGTATCAGGTCCAACAAGATAAGAAATTCTTCTCTCCCAGTAACATGCATGAAGACTACTCAACTTTCTATTATATTTGATCTGTTGGGGCACAGAGGATTTCTTCTAAAGGGCTTATTCTTTTCAGCAAGGGCTGTTTTTGTTCACTAGGTTCATCGTACTTGTGTGCCCAAAATTGCAACAGAAAATATGTTCTTTTAAAAAAGGTCTTTTGCAGAGAGACTGGTGGAATAGATCAGTGGTTCTCAAACTACTGTACTGGTGACCCCTTTCACATAGCAAGCCTCTGTGTGCTACCCCCCCTTATAAATTAAAAACACTTTTTAATTTATTTGACACCATTATAAATGCTGGAGGCAGAGTGGGGTTTGGGGTGGAGGTTGACAGCTTGTGACCCCCCATGTAATAACCTCATGACCCCCTGAGGGGCCCGACTCCCAGTTTGAGAACCCCTGGAACAGATGAAATACCGGTAGTATTAGGTGTGTGTTTTATGGATTTTTCAAGCTGTAAAACACACAATGTTATCTTCTGGGCGGACCTCTTGGACCCAGGAATCGTGGTCACTGCACTCATGAATGCTTGGAAAGGCTTCTTGAAGGATGGACCTATGCATAGAAATAAAAAATTGTCCAGCTATTCCAAAAGCTGCATGTTCAATATAAAAGCCTGATACTAGCTTAATTATAAACCTCTTTCTGCAGTCTTTCAAATTCCTGCTGATAAGGCAGGAATCCTTGGCAGCAGGTAAAATGGGATTTAAAGGTGGAATTAGCACAACAGAGGAAGATGCTTTTTGCAGGATTCAAGAAAGGTTCTTCCCTCCCCCACTTTAAGTCTCCGCTAGGGTGACCAGATGAAACGGACAAAATCTCGGGACACAAGGGGGAAGCAAAAAAAAAAAAGCGGCCAGAGCAGAGTTGCCGAAGCAAATATTGAGACAAATGGCGTCCCGACTGTGCATCGGTTGGGACATAGGACAAAGAACTAAAAATCGGGACAGTTCCAATTTTATTGGGACATCTGGTCACCCTAGTCTCCGCTGTGTTTGCTGTTCATTTGTCCAAATAGCTTTTGAGGGGGATGTGAGTACAGCTTACAGGACTGGGCCTGAGATGAACCGTTTGCAAAGGTTACATACAAATGTATTTATCAAGTACTGTGGAGTGCGTGGTTCAGAGTATTCTTGGCCTTTGAGACATTTCATTCTTGCCACTTTATGGAAAGGTGAAAAATAGATCCATAGGCCTGGTCTACACTACGAGTTTATGTTGGATTTAGCAGCGTTAAATCCAATTAACCCTGCACCCATCCACACAGCGAAGCCATTATTTTCGACATAAAGGGCTCTTAAAACCGGTTTGTGTACTCCTCCCCAACGAGGGGAGTAGTGCTGAAATCAACATTGCCGTTTCGAATTAAGGTTAGTGTGGACGCAATTCGAAGGTATTGGCCTCCGGGAGCTATCCCACAGTGCACCATTGTGACTGCTCTGGACAGCACTCTGAACTTGGATGCACTGGCCAGGTGTACAGGAAAAGCCCTGGGAACTTTTGAATCTCATTTCCTGTTTGGCCAGGCAAGCTCATCAGCGCAGGTGACCATGCAGTCCCAAAATCAAAAAAGAGCTCCAGCATGGACCGAACAGGAGGTAGTGGATCTGATCGCTGTATGGGGAGAGGAATCCGTGCTATCAGAACTCCGTTCCAAAAGACGAAATGCCAAAACATTTCAAAAAATCTCCGAGGCCATGAGGGACAGAGGCTACGGCAGGGACGCAACACAGTGCCGCGTGAAACTTAAGGAGCTCAGACAAGCGTACCAGAAAACCAAAGAATCAAACGGACACTCTGGGACAGAGCCCCAGACATGCCACTTGTACGCTGAGCTGCATGCAATTCTAGGGGGGGCCGCCACCACTACCCCACCCCTGTCCGTGGACTCTGATGATGGGGTACTCTCCACCATCCCTAAGGATTTTGCGGACAGGGAAGATGAGGACGAGCTTGAGGACAGCACACCGTTCTCCCCGACAGCCAGGATCTTTTTATCACCCTGACTGAAATACCTTCCCAACTCAGTGAAGCCAGAGAAGGCACCTCTGGTGAGTGTACCTTTTTAAATATAATACATGTTATAAAAACAAGCATTTTTTAATTATTAAGTAGCCCTGAGGACTTGGGATGCATTCATGGCCAGTACTGCTACTGGAAAAGTCTGTTAACATGTCTGAGGATGGAGCAGAAATCCTCTAGGGACATCTCCATGAAGCTCTCCTGGAGGTACTCTAAAAGCCTTTGCAGAAGGTTTTTGGGGAGAGCAGCCTTATTCCGTCCTCCATGGTAGGACACTTTACCACGCCATGCTAGTAGCACGTAATCTGGTATCATTGAATGACAAAGCTTGGCAGCGTATGGTCCCGGTATTTGCTGGCATTCAAGCAACATCCGTTCTTTATCTCTCTGTGTTATCCTCAGGAGAGTGATATCATTCATGGTAATCTGGTTGAAATAGGGGAATTTAATTAAGGGGACATTCAGAGGTGGCCGTTCCTACTGGGCTGTTTTGCCTGTGGCTGAAAAGAAATCCTCCCCACAGTTAGCCACGTGGTGGGAGAGGGGGGCCATTGGTGCTGAGCAGCTCGCGTTTGGCTAGCAGGGATCTTCCCTGATACCAGCCACGCGGTGGGGTGAGGGGTAAAGCAATCATCCCAGAGAATTGGATTTGAGGGTGGGGGTTAGTTTGGTTTCTGCTGCTGCACGTTAACAGGAAAACCACAACACTAAATGGCCAACTCAATGTGCTTTGCTTGGTATGGGAGAGGAGGGTGCTGCTGTTATGAAGGTTGCAGAAGCCAAAAGACTATGGCTTACCATGGCTGCCTGCAAGCCGAATTCTGTTGCCCGGCACTGCGTGTGTGACCTCTATTACCAAAGCCGCAGGCACTCAATATAAGATGCAAAATGCGACCTTGTACCAAAATCATATGTGCTATGTAATGTGAATAGTGTTGTTCACCGTGAAAGAGTATAGCCATTGTTCTGTAAAATGTATCTTCACTCCCTTTTTTTCCTCCAGCAGCTGCAAATGTTTTCAAGCCTTCCTCCTCCGTCCCAAAGGCTATCTCAGATAAGGCAGCAAAAAAAAAAAATGCATGCGCGATGAAATGTTCTCTGAGCTCATGCAGTCGTTCGGCACTGACAGAGCTCAGCAGAATGTGTGGAGGGATACAGTAGCAGAGTACAGGACCGTAGCTGATGAACGTGAGGAGAGGTGGCGTCAGGAAGATCAGAGGAGGCATGAGGCAACGCTGGGGCTACTGAGGGATCAAACGGACATGCTCCGGCATCTAGTGGAGGTTCATGAATGGCAGCAGGATCACAGACTGCTGCTGCAGCCCCTGTTTAACTGCCCTCCATCCTCCCCAAGTTCCATGGCCTCTTCACCCAGACGCCCAAGAACACAGGGGAGAGGCTCCGGTCACCCAACCACTCCATCCCAGTGGACAGCCCAACCAACAGAAGGCTGGCATTCAACAAGTTTTAAAGTGGCCTTTTCCTTCCCTCCTCCCACACCCCACCCAGGCTATCTTGTGAGTTATCTCCCTATTTTTATAGTCAATTAATAAAGAATACATGTTTTTAAAATAATGACTTTATTTCCTTTGCAAGCAAGCTGTGATCTAAGAGGGGGAGGGTGGATGGCTTACAGGGAATTTAGAGGCAACCAAGGGGGCAGATTTTCATCAAGGAGAAACAAACAGAAGTGTCACACAGTACCCTGGCCAGTCATGAAATTGGTTTTCAAAGCTTCTCTGATGCACAGCGCTTCCTGCTCTGCTCTTCTAACCACCCTGGTGTCTGTCTGCGCATATTCAGCGGCCAGGTGATTTGCCTCAACCTCCCACCCCGCCATAAACATCTCCCCTTAGTCTCACAGAGATTGTGGAGCACACAGCAAGCAGCAATAACAATGGGAATAATGGTTTCGCTGAGGTCTGAGCGAGTCAGTAAACTGCACCAGCGACCCTTTAAACGTCCAAATGCACATTCTACCACCATTCTGCACTTGCTCAGACTATAGTTGAACAGCTCCTTACTACTGTCCAGGGTGCCTGTGTACAGCTTCATGAGCCAGGGCATTAAGGGGTAGGCTGGGTCCCCAATGATAACTATAGGCATTTCAACATCCCCAACAGTTATTTTCTGGTCTGGGAAATAAATCCCTTCCTGCAGCTGTTTAAACAGACCAGAGTTCCTGAAGACATGAGTGTCATGAACCTTTCCTGGCCATCCCACGTTGATGTTGGTGGAATGTCCCTTGTGATCCACCAGTGCTTGCAGCACCATTGAAAATTACCCCTTGCAGTTTATGTAGTGGCTGCCCTGGTGGTCCGGTCCCAAGATAGGGATATGCACCCACACCACAGTTAGGGAATCCCATTACAGCAAAGCCATCTAGTATGACCTGCACATTTTCCAGAGTCGCTACCTTGATAGCAGAAGCTCAATGATTGCGTTGGCTACTTGCATCACAGCAACCCCCACAGTAGATTTGTCCACTCCAAATTGATTACTGACTGAGCGGTAGCTGTCTGGTGTTGCAAGCTTCCACAGGGCTATTGCCACTTGCTTGTGAACTGTGAGGGCTGCTCTCATCTTGGTATTCATGCGCTTCAGGGCAGGGGAAAGCAAGTCACAAAGTTCCATGAAAGTGCCCTTACGCATGCGAAAGTTTCGCAGCCATTGGGAATCATCCCAGACCCGCAATACTATGCGGTCCCACCACTCTGTGCATGTTTTCCGGGCCCAGAATTGGTGTTCCACGGCATGAGCCTGCTCCAGTAACACCATGATCTCCAAATTGCTGGGAAGTGCAGCTTTAGAGAAATCTGTGTTCATGTCCTCATCGCCATGCTGCCGTCGTCTCCTCCCCTGGTTTTTCAGGTGCTGGCTCTGCATAAACTGCACGATAACGTGTGAAGTGTTTACAATGGTCATAACTGCTGCGGTGAGCTGAACGGGCTCCATGCTTGCTGTGCTATGGCGTCTGCTCGGGCAATCCAGGGGAAAGGGTGCGAAATGATTGTCTGCTGTTGCTTTCATGGAGGTAGGGAGGGTTGACTGATGACATTTACCCTTAACCATCTGCGACAAATTTTTGGCCCCATCAGGCATTGGGAGCTCAGTCCAGAATTCCAATGGGCAGTGGGGACTGCGGGAACTGTGGGATAGCTACCCACAGTGCACTCCTCGGAATGTCAACTCTTGCCACGGTGCTGTGGACGCACACCGCCGAATTAATGTGCTTAGTGTGGATGCATACACTCAACTTTATACAATCTGTTCCCAAAAATCGACTTCTGTAAAATCGGAGTACTTTCATAGTGTAGCCATGGCCCTAGATTCCAAGGCCAGAGGGGCCCAGTCTTATCTCCTGTAGAACACAGGCCAGAGACTGTCCCCAAAGTAATTCCTGGAGCAGACTTCTTAGAAAAACATCCAATCTTGATTCACCCTTGCTAAATTGTTCCAATGGTTGATTACTCTCACCATTAGATACTTATGCATTATTTCCAATCTGAATTTGTCTAGCTTCAACTTCCAGTCATTGGATTGTGTTATACCTTTCTTTGCTACATTGAAGAGCCCATTTTTAAATATTTGTTCCCTGTGTAGGTACTTATAGATGAATCAAGTCATCCTTTAATCTACTCTTCATTAAGCTAAATAGATGGAGCTCCTTGAATCTATCACTGTAGTGAATGTTTTCTAATCCTTTAATCATTCCCGGGGCTCTTCTCTGAACCCTCTCCAATATATCAAACATCCTTCTTGGCTTGTGGGAACCAGAACTGGACACAATATTGCAGTTGCACCTGTGCCAGATGCGGATGTCAAATAACCTCTCTACTCCTACCTGAGCACACATTTGTGCCTCCCACGATCATATTGGCTGTCTTGGTGACAGCATCACATTGGGAGCTCATGTTCAGACGATTATCCATCATGACCCCCAAATCTCTTTGTGAGTCTCTGCTTTCCAGGAGAGAGTCCCCCATCCTGTAAGTATTCTTTGTTCTTAGATGTATACGTTTACATTTAGCCATATTAAAACACACATTGCTTGTCCGTGCCCAGTTTACTAAGTGATCCAAATCAGTCTGTATTATGACCTGTCCTCTTGACGGGTGTGTGGGGATAGGATAGGGTTGTATGTAGGTGGTTTTTTGTGTGTGTGAAAAAAGCAGAAAGCACTTTTCTTAATTCAGAAACAGAAATAATATCAACTAGATTTGCTGGGATGTGCATGTTTTTTCAGTCCCATGTCTGTTGACGCATGACCCGAAGACTGTGTCTACACTGTGACCTAGGGCTGTGACTCCCCTGCTCATGTACGAATAATATAAATAGTTGTTTAGCTGTGGTTGCATGGGTAGCACCAGCAGAGGCTTGATTGAAACTGAGAGCTAGCGTATGTGTACAGGAGCAGGGGAATTCTACCCCTAGCTGGTAGTGTAGACATAGCCTTCGTGACAAGGAGGAATGGACTAAAGAAGGAAAACCCTTTTCCCCATAACCAGTGACTTGTCAAGAAGAAAAAACACCCAGGCCAATGGCTGTAAAGAGTCTGGATATTATACTGTGTTCAGGCACTGAACTGCTTAAAGGGGGGCTGCTGTAAGGAAGTGGGGGTGGGGTGTGGGGGGGAAGTGAATACGTTAGCCACGGCGCTGAGTCTGGCATAGATGCTATTGTATGTGACAAGGGTAGAATACTGAGGATCAATGAACTCTTTCCCGTGGCAGCTGCTAAATGATTGGACTGTAAATCGTATACAATATCCACCCCGTGCTGGGCTGCATTTTAATAAAAAACATACTTCAATAAGCTGAGAACTTGTCACCAGGCCAAAGTTTTTAAAAAAAAAAAAAAAAGCAAAGCAAAGCCAAATAGGGCAAACGAGGATGCCAAATATGAAAGGAAGAGTGCACAGTGATGGCAGAGAATCCCTACGGAAAACCTCTCTAGATATTCCTATAGTAGGAGGGCTCTGAGGATGACAAATCAACCCACTAAATCCTTGTGTTAAAAACTGAGCACAGTAGCTCAGCGAAGACTTTTCTAGTCTCTGCTGGTGCAGCAAGTGGCTGCAAATGCATTCTGGAAACCAGAGACTAAGAGGGTGAAATCCTGCCCATAATGTAGGGCGGAGGAGAGAGGAAGCAGTGGTGGTGGTGACTATGCGTGCAGCAGTGGAGCCATCCTGCCATCTGCTGGCAGCACAGCGTACTTCTGGTGGATGGTATGGTAAGCTGGGGCACGTGGCACCGTGCTATGACCCCTAATTGTGTCCCTGAGCAGAGTCACCCCACCCCTGGCTGCTACATGGATATTGGGGGTGATGTGATCCCTCTATGCTCTCTTTCCTCCAGTGCATCTGTAGTGATTGGGCAAGGGCCCCATTGTTCCCTAGGATGTACAGAGTCTCAGGAGTCAGTGGAACGAAGTTCTCCCAGTAACCAAACTTCCCAGTAGTGAACAGGCTAAACCACTGTAGTGTCATAACTCTCTGGGCTGTAAAACTGTGGTGTTTGGCTGCTGTAAACAGGATTACAGTACATTGCACAGCTGTTTAATAGGAAGGGAGAACCTCACCAATTCATCCCTGTGTCGCAATAAGTCCAATGGCGCATTCCAGTAGCCAGCCTTAATTTTTTTCCGTTGTCTTCCAATCTAAATAATATTACCCCACAAGCCCTTAGGTATTGCCTCTGTATTATATGGGGCAGTTTAGGGATAATTGGTAATAGACAAAAAATAGAAAGGTCTTTAAGGGCGACCATTGTGAATGTGTGTGACTCTCCCATGTCGCACTGGGGCTACCCAAACAAAGCTGAACCATGGGCTTTAAAACATACTTTCTTAAAAAGAGAGGGTTCTTACCCTTCCCTACCCCGTAGGGGCTAAAATTGCATCTAAGACCATCGGTACAAACAAGTACAGTAACTACGCCCTTTTCCTTGTTTCTGAGACATGCAGTTAGAAGTGGATAATGGCATTTGATCACTGGAGCACACCTACTTTACTCTCCTTATGTGAATTGATATCATGTGGTAGCTATTGTAGAAAGGCAAAGAGCACACCTTATCTGACTGCACTTGCCCGTAGTAAGAATACATCTGGGAGCTCAACTCACAGCAATAAAGGGTTAACACAGGACATTAACGCTAACCAAGTTTCTGCCTGTTAACTCTCTAAGAAATGCGATCCTGAAACCCAATTATAACCGTGGGTCAGAGCTGGAACAGGGTTGCTTCCATCTATTCCTACGCCTTAATGGCACTATGCTTTCTAAGGGGCCCCTGTGATCTTGTTCGTGAGTCTCCTTTGTGGCACCAGGTAATTGCCTTCGCTATGTCCTCTCCTTTCAGCCAATCTCTTCCCCAATAATTAAACTTTTCTATTTGAGCATCTACTCATCATCATCTTCTGTGCATTCTTCTTGCGCGGCAGTGGTCGCAGGTCAGCTTGCCCTCTAATGTAAACTGCAAGAGCTTCCCCTGAGTCCTGTGTATTCCAAAGGAAGATCTCACTCATTCTGCCATATTTCCAAATTAAACATGTTCTTCACAAGCAGTCCTGTAGGCCAGGTCTACACGAGGAATTTAGTGTGGTATGGTTACATCTTGCAGGGCTATAAAAAAGCCAGAGACTTAGTTATGCCGACTTAAGTCTGGATGGAGACAGCGCTAGGTCAGTGGACCTAGCTCCCCACCAGAGAGGTGGCTTACCTCTGCCAAGGGGAGAACACGGCAGCTTTGTTGCCATAGCATTTTCAATGTAGACATATTCTTACATGCTAGACTCAAGATGGAATTCCATGATATTAAAAGGACAGTGTCCACTGATTGTAATTAATAGTTCCCTTTCTCATTTTGTCTTTTTACATTTCAGCAACCCCCTTCTTGCGCCCTCCCAATGATTGAATCTTTTCCCATTTGGTAAAATATATGATTATTGTCCCTGGAAATAACGCAAACCAGCTGTGTTTCCCTTTTACATACAATTAGTGCCTTGTTGTAGCAAAATGTCACTGTGCAGCGACAACATGTGTTCATTGTTGTACTTCTTTCACCTCTATTCTGCTCCTTTTGAGACAGCAGGTAGTTCTGCATTCAGTGCAGATTGGTTGAAGAAAGCGTTACAGACAATCACATACACCTCCAATGCTTCTGGCTTGCATAAACTTTGCCTCTCAGGTAATTTAAAGAACATAAAAGTGGCCATACTGGGTCAGACCAAAGGTCCATCTAGCCCAGTATCCTGTTTTCCGACAGTGGCCAGTGCCAGATGCTCCAGAGGGACTGAACAGAACAGGTAATCATCAAGTGATCCATTCCTTGTCACCCGTTCCCAGCTTCTGGCAAACAGAGGCTAGGGACATCATCCCTGCCCATCCTGGCTAATAGCCATTGATGGACCTATCCTCCCTGAACTTATCTAGTTCTTTTTTTAACCCTGTTATAGTCTTGGCCTTCACAACATCCTCTGGCAAGGAGTTCCACAGGTTGACTGTTTGTTGTGTGAAAAAATACTTCCTTTTCTTGTTTTAAACCTGCTGGCTATTTAATTTTATGTGGTGACCCCTAGACTCTTGTGTTATAAGGAGTAAATAACACTTCCTGATTTACTTTCTCCGCATCACCCATGATTTTATAGGCCATTTTCACCCACTTGAGCTAAGAGGACCCCCAGGTAGGAGTGTAGTGAGACAGGGGCCTGGAACGAACACAGAGGGATCACCAGGGAAGGGGCGGCGAGTGGGGGGTTTTTAGGACCTTTGCATTCTAAATGGGCTGCTCTCTCCTGTGCATCAGCTGTGAAACAGAGCAGTCTCACACCTGGGGGTGGAGTGCTTGGAAAGGGCATGGTTAAGATAGGGGAGTATCTTGGGGGTTTGTGCTGGGTTTTGGGAGCTCCACAACCGGGTAGCAGACAGCATCAATTCCCAGAAACATGCTAGAGCCACCAAGGAAGGAGTACTGCAGCATGCTGTGCCCCAGAGAAGCTTAAAACCACCCAGAATTCCTCTCACAGGAGCCCAGTGGACAGCCCAGCACAGGCAGCCTGCCCAGTTCTGTTACAGACAGAACTGCAGTCCAAGTGTCTGTACACTCTTAATATTCAACTTGGGCATGGTGACTGACCTGTATTAATACCAAGCATCTCTCATCACACACACTGCCTGTGTGAGGAAACACTCCCTTTTCCAGTCATCTGCCACTTAGTGGAATAAGGTACACGCACTGATTCTGGAGAGAAACCTACACTGGCTTGCTCAGAGAAAACTGCACCATTTCCCCCTCTTCCTGGCAGGTGCATGGCTCATGGTAGAAGAATGGGAATCAGAGAGAGTGCATAGTTTCTTTCAGGTTTCAGAGTAACAGCCATGTTAGTCTGTATTCGCAAAAAGAAAAGGAGTACTTGTGGCACCTTAGAGACTAACCAATTTATTTGAGCATGAGCTTTCGTGAGCTACAGCTCACTTCATCGGATCATTTCTTTCAGTATTTTCTAATGAACTAAATGGAATCCTCTTTCTATACAATTTTAAGAGCAGCAGCAGCATGCTGCCTCTTACTAAATGTAGGGCTGCCTCCTTGCTCTCACATTATAAAATGCATTTTGGAAATAAAGATAATTTGGGGTAGGGATAAGCATATAAGATTTTCTGCCACCAGTGTTAAAGTAAAACATGGAAAATGCATTATTCTAACTAAGGAGGGTGGCACAATATTTTCATACAGCAGCTTTTACAGATTTTTGTTTTTTAAATCCCCAAGTGTGGCTCCAGTCTTGCAAGCTGCTCTGTGTGGATGGATCCTTGGAGTCCTACTGAAGTCAGTAGGGCCCTGTATAACTTTCAGGGTCCAGCCACAAGAAGCAGATGGCAGCAGCAGGCTTTAAGAATGCATCACCTGAGTTTAGAATGTGCCAGTGATCTAGTAACTTTTTTTTTTGGATAGACAATAGGTAATTTCACTGGCGAATGAAAGCCCCAGCATTTAACAAAGAGCAATGATGAGAAATTAAGATGACCAGCAGAATCAAGTAGCCTTCCAGGTGGTGCAAAATGTAAAAGCGTTATACACACACACTCCGTATGTATGAAACCACAAACATTTATTTTGCTGCTTCATCTATTTGTAAAAACTTGAATCAAATCCATTTCCACTCTCTGATCCCACCATGCAATGCATTTAGATGTCTATGGCTATATCCATTCATTTTCACTAGGCCAAACAGGATATTGAGCATCGTTCTGATTAGCATAAGTGAGTAATAGGGAGTGATGGTATACAATACACAATACTCTTCATAGCACTGATTCCAAGTGTTTCATGCCTTTAGCTTTGAACGGACTCTCTGCTTTCACATGTCCTTACTCTTCTTTGATATACAGCTCCTTACAAGAAGAGGGATTATAGCATATCACTCCTTCAGCATAACCCCTCCCCCCACCAAATTAAAAATAAATAAAACCTAGGCTCACAGGAATAATATAACAATGGTGCAGTGTGTTACACACGCTATCAGTATGTTGCTCTCAAGGGCACAGGGTTACAGGACACAGCTGGGTCATTCACCAGAAAATTAATCTAAACTCCATTGTCAATTTATGGAACAGTCTCCAAAAATTTCCTCTCCACATCTGGATCTGAAAGGCCTGTTTTGAAAAGTTAGCCTTTTGGTGCATTTGCACAGAATATATAATTTTTTCCCTAAAACTACAAATTTAGACTTGTAGGTTCTGGATTAGCCTATATTTCTCAACTATTTTGCACAAACAATACAAACTAAAAGTACTGTAGCTCAGACTCAAAGCAGCAGTGTACAAGTCATAAATTTGTGCCAAAATGTACTTCGATTAAATAGAATCATTGGAGTTCAGTATTAGAGGGAGCTGATTTTATGCGTTCTGACACGCTCTAGTGACTGCTGGGAAAAGTTGGTATTATTTTTGCTCCATCAAAGGCAAGAGTAGTATAATTTGGTTCAGAGGGAGACCATTTTATTGCCAACTTGAAGTGTTCCAGAACATCACTGTTTTTACTAGGCAAGAAGAAAAGTGTAGTACAACTTCAATAGTGATTTCTTTTAACTCTCAAGCATATTTCATCAACAAGATATACAGTACAGTTTCAGAAGAGCAAACATTTTAAAAGTAAGCAAACAACTTTTTTTAACCAACATACACAATTTCTTGCTGTATTTATGTTGAACTGTCCATTTACCTTGGACAATTACGAAGTTAGGTTTTTTCTTCAGTACAACATGGACACAGGACTAGTACAATCTGGGTTTTTTGTTGTTGTTTGATAAAGACAACTCTATAGTATGAAATCCATGGTCCTGCCATCAGTCTTCCTTCATCATCTCGCATACCGCTTAATGTAATCTTCAACTTTATTCCGAAAGTCCTCCTAGAGAAAAGAAGAATCAGAATTATACCACATACATTTCACAAAAACTCATTCTGGATGAGTGAAATTTCCATGTTAGGTACTCAAGGAAGTTGGTCTGCAGTTCTCTCTCAGACTAGTATGTCTTGCAAAAATGTCTCTATCGTAGCATCTTTGCATTGCTTTGAAAACTGGCTGACTCACTGCATTTTTCACACTGCAGCAAAAGTCACTGGAAAAAATAGTATATACCACACTTAGAATCCTTGAAGTAACACTTTACTATGGACACCTGTCAAGATCGGTACAGTTTGAACAGTTCTGACAGGATTCCCTTACCATCGGATGGGTTCTAACTATGAATGTTTCATCATGTACAATGTAGCCATGGTTATATCATTTTAGAGCGAAAGAGTCCTTAATCAAATGAGGAATGATATGAAATACACTATTAGCAGATGGCATGCCACATTATAACTTTCCCCCTCTTCTATACAGTTGCATAACAGCTTATTTATATGGTAGTTGTGATATCTTTTAACTGTCTAGACTAATTTATTACAACTCTGAACAAGTTATTAGTTTCCTACAGTGATTTTTAATTACGGAAAAATTATTAATATTACCCTTAAGGACAAAAATGGACAATATCTGACAGACCCTAAACACAAGAATGAGAGATGGTGAGAATATACTATGGCCTGAAAAACCTCAACTAGAGAGCAAGCCTGCCAATAATGGATGAACAAATCATGGTACCAATAAAAAAAATTCTGAGCAGAAAAAAAAAGCACTAGCTTATGATGTAATACGAACCGAACTGTTAAAAAGTATAAGGGGATGAAGATCTGAAAGCTCTGTCAGAGGTGATGAAGAATATGTCTGAGACAGGAGAATTACCAGAAGATTTTACAACCTCATGCATATTCAGATCCCCCCCAAAAAAAGAACAGTGCTATGAATTGTAAAAACAACAGAACAATCAGCCTAGTATAGCATGTTCTTGCAAGTTGTTCAAGACTGAATACAAGGAAAGACTGATAAGGAAATAAGTGGACAACAATACAGTTTCAAACATGGAAAGGGCATCGCAATTATGAACCTGAAGCTTATATCAGAAAGATCAATCGAAATGGAGAAAACAGTATACTTGTGTTTCATTGACTTCCAAAAAGCATTTGACAGACTCTATCACTACAAATTGCTCAATATATTCCAATCTGTAGGGATTGAGGGATATGAACTCAGAGTAATAAAACAATTATACTGGAATCAGACAGTGATTACAGTGGGTGACACAAATAAAATCTAATAGTAATCAAGAGAGAAGTGAGACACGGTTGTATGCCACGGACTACTCAACATTTATAGCAAGTGATTAAATTAACCGAAGAAAGCATTAAGATGAATGGAAAAATGAATGAATGACATTCACTATGCACGGTACAGTTGGCTGATTCAGAAGATCTGATGAAGTTAGTGAAGATTACATATGAACGTGGGAAACCATATAGTATAAAGTTGAATGTGGACAAGATAAATAAGGGTGCCCTGTGACTATTTTTGCTATAGTGACAAACAGTCTCAGAGATTTCCTGATTGGTTTTGTTCTTTGTAGTTAAAAAGCCAATGTCCACCAAACATTGAGGGAGTGGAGTCTTCATTCCTCTGAAGAAGTGTGCAGTGTTGGGAAGAACACAGGTAAATGAATGAATTGGTTAAAGTGAAATTCTGCAACTACTTTAGGGGGTGAATTTGGGGTGCAGATGTAAAGACACTGTATCCTTATAGAATATAGTGTATGCAGGCTCTGCCATCATTGTTCCAAGATTGCCAGTTCTTCTCGCTGAAGTGATGACTACAAGGAAGGCAATCTTCAAGGAAAGGAGGGACATGGAGCAAGTAGCTAAAGGCTCAAACGGGGACCTTATGAGTACTGAAAAAACAAGGTTCAGGTTCCACTGGGGAGTAGACTTCTGAGTAGGTGAGAAAGTTCTTATTAGGCCTTTCCAGAATCTATTGGTCAGCGTATGTGCAAAGACTGAGTAGCCCTGAGAAAGGTGGATGTTATGTGCTGACTGACGCCAAGTACACTCACAAGGAGCTGCTGGACAAACCTGGTGTCTTCAAAGATAGGCTGTAGTCCAAGATGAGAGGAATATTTGTAGTCTCTGGGAAAGCGCCTCTTTGTTGTGCCCCAGAAGAGAAGTGCTTCTGTTTAGCTAGGTAATATTTTCTAGTACAGTCCCTTCTACTATTATAGAGCAGTGGGACTCAACCTTTCCAGACTACTGTACAACCTTTCAGGACTCTGATTGGTCTTGAATACCCTCAAGTTTTACTTCACTTTAAAACTACTTGCTTACAAAATCAGACATAAAATTACAAAAATATCACAGCACACTATTACTGAAAAATTGCTGACTTTCTAATTTTCACCATATAATTATGAATCAATTGGACTATAAATACTGTACTTACATTTCAGTGTATAATATATAGAGCAGTATAAACAAATCATTGTATGAAATTTTAGTTTGTACTGACTTTGCTAGTGTTTTTCACGTAGCCTGTTCTAAAACTAGGCAAATATCTAGATGAGTTGATGTACCCCCTGGAAGACCCAGGGGCACGTGTACCCCTGCTTGAGAACCACTGTTCTAGAGAATGTTTCATATGGCTGTGGAGCATGAACATTCAAATACCAAGCTATGAGGTGGCACAGACATATTGGGGTGCTTGATCTTGCCATTCCACTGGATTGGGAAGCTTGGGGAATGTTGAGAGGATGATTGGTGGTTGGGATGACATACATCTGGTTGGGAAACTAGAACTGTCTGGATCAGAAGGGGGCAATCAGGATTTTGTGTAGAACTCAGGGCAGGAGAAGGCGGCATAGTTGAACTGGTCTGACGAAGGAAGAAGCAGAGCATCACCCTGGGAGTAATGTCGTAGGGCTCCTCTGGAGCAATACGTAGTGCATTTCTTGTTTGCTTGAGAGACTAACAGATCCCTGGTTGGGGTCCCCCCCAGAGTGAAAATATTGCACAGTAACAAATTGTGAAACTCTCACTCGTGGTTGACTGCAAAGTGTCTGCTGAGGGAATCTGTAAGCACATTTGGCTTTTCAGGAAGGTAAGCTGCTGATAGGGTAACTTGATTGGGGATACACTAGTTCTAGAGGCTGACTGCTTCTGCACTTCCCTGCTTGTTGATGCAGAAGACAGCCGTAACATTGTCTGACATTATAAGGACATGGTGAGTATGGATGAAAGGAAGAAAGGACTCACATGCTTTCCATACTGCTTGCAACTCCAGAATAATGATGTGCACCCTGGATCCTTGAGATGTTAGGCACCTTATGCTGTGTGACTGTTCATGTGGGATGCATCTGTAATAATGGTCCTGGTCTGGAGATGAAGGGAGAAAGGGGGCGCCCACGCATACCTGATGAGGATTTGTCCACCAGAACATGGAAGCAAGACAGTACCCTGACCTAAACTGTTACCCTGAGGTTCATGGAACAACAGCTTGGGCAGTATACCGACTGCAGCCAAGCCTGAAGGCAATGAAGGTAGAGTCTTGTGAACAGGGTGACATAGGTGCATCGGGTGGGCCATATGACCTACGAGAGACAGACATGCTTATCTGGTACTTGAGGGTTGCTTGTGACATGAGCTATGATATTGTTTATGCTCTGGAACTTGTCCTTGGGGAGATACGCTCTTGCAGTGATAGAATTTAAGGCTGCTTCAGTGAAGACCAGAGCTTGTAGGGGGATGAGAACAGATTTTTCAATGTTTACTCTGACTCCCAATGAAGAGAGGTGGTGTAGTAACATCATGGAAGTTGAGACACAGGCTTCCCGGCGAGAAGCAGCCATCCGTCAAGGTAGGGGAAAACAGTGAGACCACAAAACTGATGTGGAGCAATACTACTGAGAGTATCTTGGTAAAGACTCTGGGAAGGTCGCTATTCCAAGGGGGATTATTCTGTACTGAAAATGGTCAGAGACTACTATCAATGTGAGAAAGTGTCTGAGAGTGGGATGAATCTCTATGTGAAAGTAGGCATCCTTCATATCAAGAGCTGTGATCCACATCCCTTTTCTAAAAATGGAATTATTGTTGCCAACTTGACCATGCAAAATCTGAGTTTGCGAATGAAGTGGTTGAGATTGATAACTAGTCTCCAACTACCCTTCTTTTTGGTTATCAGGAAGTTAGTCAAATAAAACTCTCCCCCTCGGTATTGAGAAGGGACATGTTCTATTGCTCCTCACTGCAGTAAGGTATTCATCTCTTATTTGAGAATACTCTCATGAGAGTGGCCCCTGAAAGGGAGTGGGGAGGGTGTGTTTTTGTTTGTTTGTTTTTGCGCGAAAGTAGGGATGCAAACTATCATATAGCCAGAGTGGATGATGCTCAGCACCCGCTGTCCGTGTTGAAAAAGAGTGCTAGATGACGCCCAAATGGTGTGGGGAGATTGGGAGGGGTTGGGCTTAGTGTTTTGAGGTTCTCGAGTTCCCATCAAAAACAACATTGAGCCGGGGGTTGAGATGACGAGTCTGTTGCAGAGGGCGTAGGGAAGTGCGACTTTTGAACCCTCTGTCTCTTACATGGTAGTTCATAGGACCTCTGATAGAAAAACTGCTGAGCCACATGTGTAGATCTGACCGATGGGCGGTGGAGTTCCTCTTAGGGGGAGGTGTGTATATCCCCAGTGAATGGAGCGTAGCCCTGGAATCCTTTAGGGTATGGAGGGGACTTGTCCATCTTCTGGTTGAAGAGCTGTGACTCATCAAAGGGCAGGTCCTCAGTGGTGTTCTGAACCTCCCTAGGGAACGGTGATGCGTGGTGCCATGACTCTATGCATGACAATGGGAGTAGCCATAGCTGTAGAGGAGGTATCAGCAGCATTTACTGCAAATTGGAGGATGGTCCTAGCTATCATTTTGCTCTGTCCTGTTGAAAACGCTGCAAACTGGGCATAGTTCAGGAAATAGTATTCAGCCAGTAGCACCTGATAATTGACTACCCTGAACTGGAGGCTGGATGATGAGAAGATCGTTCTTCCCAGCAGATCCAGGCTTTTGCCCTCTTTGTCAGCAGGAGTAGATTGGGGATGTTGCTGTCTAGCCCTTTCAGAAGCGACATGGACCACCAGCAAATTGGGAGTGGGGTGAGATAATAAAAATTCCACACCCTTGGGCAGCACATAATAATGCTTCTCTGCCCCTTTGTGGGTAGGAGCACAGGTGGCAGGGGTGTGCCAAACTGTCCGCAGTATGGCTTCATTAACAGGGAGAACTATTCTGTTGGGTCCAGAAGTATGCAGGATATTTAGGAGTTTGTGCTCAGAGTCTTGCATCTCCTTGAGAGAAATCAGGAGCTCTCCAGCAATTCTGCAGAGAAGTCCCTGGAACTGCCTGAAATCATTGAGGGCGGGAGGGGATTTAGAAGTCACTGCTTTGTCTGGGGATGATCATGATGATGGAAGTGACAGAACTGTAGTGTAGTGTTCTTCCTCCTCTGCCAGATCTGGGGCAGGGAAACAAGGGGTGACTCCTTGGCATGTTGGATTGATTCTGCAGGGGATACTGGTTACTAGTCCCCCAATACGGCTAGTAGAAGGGATTGATAGTTGGTCATGGGGGACCCCATGGCATGGGGTACCAGTGGCTCCGAGTTGATGAGGCAGAGGTTGGTCCCAAACCAGCACGGGTCTTTTGGATGGTGGATGTTATGTAGGGTAAGGGAAGAGCGGTTCATCGACTGGCTCAGAATCTCTTGAGGAGGATGATTCTGGTTCAGGCTGATGTACAGAGAGGGTTTCCCAGCCTGGGTCCAGTTGGGGGTCTCATGGCCTTCTCCATGCGGTTTTTGTGGAGATGAAGTTCCCGCCCTTGTCGGGTACAGCTGGGGAACAATCGGCAGATACCATGATGTGAGCTTTCCCAAGGCAGTACAGGCAGCACTGGTGGTCGTCACTGACTAAGCAGGATTGCAAGCAGGAAGCACAGAGTGTGAAGCTTGGAGTCCTGGGCATAGTCTGGTACCTGAAAGGCACACCTGGGGGGGTGGGGAGGAGAAGAGGGAGGGAGGGGCCTCCCAAGAGACTGATGTAATGCTAAACCATAAAAACTATTAAAACATTAAACTATTTACAAACAAGATGATTCTTATTTTGTAGAATGAAGCTGAAGTTGCAAACACTTAAGGGGCTAACCTGGACCATGCAGTGGTCGGAAAGAACTGCAGACGCAGTAGATTCACCCCGCCCTTTATCCCTTTGGTTGGAGGCACGAGGTGAGTCAAGGCACATGTGCAGACCAATGGACACTGCTTTCAAATTCTCTGGCTCCGGGCGCATGCGCACCATCAGTGGAATGAAATAGGGACCCATCACTCGAAGCAGCAGTTAGGTTTCCAAAAAGATAACACAGATTACAAGCACCCATCATTAGAAGTCATGTCTGACTAGCATCAGGAGCTGAGAGCCTCAATGGACATAAATGACAAAGGGATGGGATGGCATGTCTCTTATTTACAGCTTGACGTTTCAGGACTATGCAGTCCTCTTCTCTCTCATAGGAAAGAACTGATGAATTTAACAGAATACTGCATTCAGCTAACCTATTCCTTCTACAACTCTGATTTTAAGACGTCACCTCCTAACCCTATTAAAATTAGAGCTGGCCGAAACTGGGGATTTCCAGTTCACGAGAAGTTATGACATTTGAAAATTTGGTTTTGTTCCAAATTGGAATGAAACCAAATTTGTCAAAATTTCTTGTGAATCAGAAAGCTTAAAAATCAAAAGGTATTTTAGAAACAGATACAAGGTGTCTCCCCAGAGGGACAGCTGCTGACTCAAATGGACATTCTTGTCAGTTTCACAGCTGCTAGTGATTCTGTGAAAGTCCGTCAAAACCAACTCTCTTTCATAAAAAAAAAATGGATTCAATGAACTGGCATTTTCCTACAAAACTGTTTAATTGGAAAATTTCTGACAAGCTTTAATTAAAATACAGTTTTCCCAGCTCTTCAGTAAGGAATGTTAGACCTCACCTCCTCATTGTTCAAAAACAGATTAATCACTGGATAATTCAAGACTTCTTCACAGCATTGTAGCTGGCCTGCTTAGATGAGTCAAACAAAACTCCCTCCTTATCAGGGCATTTAACTAGAGAATTCACCCATTTCCTTGCTGAATCAGATTAATTCCAGACAGGTTTATTCTCATAAGAAATGAAAAATAACGAAAAGAAATCTATTGGAAGAATATGAAGTCACCAAGTTAATGTGTAGTGCTATTGAAAAGAAAAAATTCACAGCTCTGGAGATGGAAGACTATTACTCTGAAACCCATCTATTCACAAACCAATTACAGCCCAGATAGCAGCAGTGTCCTGCCAGTCGGCCTCAACTCTGCCAGTCAAATTCTTTGCCATGTGGGCTAAACATGCCAACTAAGTCCCATTAATGCTAACTGGTTTGATTTTTATTTTAAAACATGAAACTTAAGGGTTGGAGTGGCTACCTGACAAACAATGGTGACAAAAACAGTGTTTCCATGTTAAAACTACCTCACAAATACATGAAATATTTTGTGACAATGCAAATCTAATTGTCAGAATGGTTCCCAGACTGGAAATTGTTTGGGACTAGGATAGCATCTTTCCCGATGTAGCTTGATTCTTTTTGAATATTGAACAAAAAATTAAAATAACCTTTTGCATTTGTACACAGTATCAAGGATGCTATGAGCTATTTGTAGTACAAATAAATATAACTAATCGTAAAGCACCTCTCTTCAGCGGTCACTACGAACGCTCAGTTTCAGAGACTCAAGCGTCTCAGCACTGCAACTCATCTTCACAGGCTGTTGTATAATAATGAAATTACATCAGTCCACTCACTCAGAACATTGAATCAGATACTTGATGTATTCATTGCCCTGTTTACTGAACAGTACTGAGCTAACCCAGAGGTAATAATCATGAAGAAATGAAAGGTCAATCTCCAAGAAAGGGAAAGGTCATTTTAAGTTTTTGGGGTCAATCAAGAATCAAGCTACTTTTTTGTCTGCACCTACCTAGAGTTAAAACACTATCCGCTTCAAGCCCTAAGTCAACGGAAACTGCTCATAATACAAATGGCTGTATGGTCCATACGTAAATAAAGTAAGCACGGGGTTATTACATCTCACCTCGTCAGCCTGAGAAGTCACTTTAACAAACGAAGTTAAGAAGTAGGATTAAGGAAGATGCATATAAACTAAAATATAAACCATTACAAATGACTGCATATTCATTACTGAACAGAATTTGAGAAGTGGCAACAACAAAGTACAGGAAGTTGAAAAGCACTTTTTCACCACTGAATCCGAAGTGTTATATCAGAACACAAGCTCTCTGCATTAATCGAAGGCAGAGACAGTGTCTAAATAGCAACGATGCTCTATAAAGGCTGTCTGTCACTTCTGCTTACCTTCCTGATCAAGAAAATGACAGCATTGGCCAGATTACATTAAGCAGATTATGTTTCATGTGAATCTGGTTACTGAACAGAAGGTTCTCATTACACAACTGCAATACTCTAATTTTAGGCACACCATATGGTTTAAAAGTTTCTTATTAACACTGTATATTTGTTTATGTTCACATCTGTTTATATGCAGTACTGAACAATCAGAAGCAGAAATAATAATCAGAAGAGTACACGTTTTGCATTATAAACTGGTTAATATGAAACCTCAATACGAACACTGCAAAAACTTGAAAATTCATTGAAAAGAGTGAAAACTGTGGAACATGTTCAGTATATCTGACATGGAATAATATTCCACAATATTATCTATTTAAAATTGTGTAACTGCGTGGGCAACTTAAGTTAAATGTACATTGAATTTACCAAATGAAAGTTTTTTCCGTATTTATTGGTAGTTTTACTTCCTTTAAATTTAGTTTGCCTTGTTTAATTTTTAGCATGCAGTATTCTTGCAAGTGAAAATTTATCTGAAAGACAAGGTGGGTGAGGTAATATCTTTTATTGGACCAACTTCTGTTGATGAGAGAGACAAGCTTTTGAGCAAAACAGAGCTCTTCTTCAGGTCTGGGAAAGGTACTCGGAGCATCACAGATAAAAGCAAGATGGAACACTTTTAAAAGGTGAGCCTGGGAGCTTAAACTCATAACTCTCCTAGACAGTAAAAATCATGGGCTGCACAGACACACTGAATTTATGGCTTATTACAACAATCTGTAACCCACTAACCCCCTTTTTGTCCTAGGACTGCAGAGGTGTTAACGGGCTACCCTACCTTGAATGGTTCCCTAGAATGTGTTAACTACTTATGCTAAACAGTCTGTTCCATCTTACATTTAGCTGTGACCGGCAAGCACCCCCACCCCCCCAGCCCTGGAAGGGTGTGCAGGTGGCAATGGCCCTCCCACCCCCAGCCCCAGAGCGCCAGGTGTCGTGCCCCCATCCCTAGGCCTGGAGTACTGGGCAGAGTCCCTGGCTGCAGGTCGGCCCCCATGAACCCCACCCTGGGGCCACAGGGGAAGAGTGCCTTCAGCGCAGCTCCTGGGGGCTGGTGAGGTCATGCAAGGCAGCCTTTAATACCCGCTGCCCATGGTTATATGTAATGAGTCAACCATATTAACAGAAAATTGAACAAACTGAACTCAATGCTTCCAGATAAATGATTGCATAGGTAATAGCAAAAAAACCCAAAACCAATGTTAAATCAATATACTTGCATCTCAGCTGATGCACATATGTCAAAAGCAAGATATGCTGAAACTGAACTGAGCTTAAAAAAATATGGCCTAAGATATACAGCTACTGACTGTACATATTTGTGGCTACTGTATACATTTTCCATAGAGCATATCAATAAAATGAGAATTTAACAGAATGGAAGACAGGTACCTACAGATTATAAATAAGGCTACGGTTTTGTCATGGATTCCATGACTTCCACAATCTCTGTAACATACTCGTAGCCTTAATTATAAATCCTTGAGGAATGAGATGGAAGGAATATACTGAAAAATACAGAAATGAAGTGAGAGTACCTACTCAATTTCCTGATATGGTGAAATTCCAATACACTTCTATAAATGCTGGAATACTAGGAAATGCTACTCTGATCAAGGTCTCTGCATGAGTGCAAACAGAAGGTACTCTGGATCAGTGGCTATAAAATGATTAGAAATTAGCTCTTTTTTGGAGTATTTTACAATGGCAAGGAGTTCACTATTGACAAGCACTTAATTAAAAATAAAAACACCAACCAAACCACAAAATAACACAACCACCAACATAGCACCCCAGGCAGAAACAGCAAGCATGACAATCAACCAGAGACTACCTAATTGTTTGGCAATACCTCCTCACTTACAACCATTAACCATTTGCCCCTTCTTGCAATCTACATTCAATTTTTACATTTGTACAAACTTTTATGCTAAAGGATTTGGTATTGGAACAATCTATTGTGCACAGTTGCTGTTTTGGATCTGTCACTATTTAGATTGAGGAAAAAAACACGTTTTCCAGTTTGTAAATGTGAAGAATTAAAACAGCAGTGGACCTTTCATTAAATGCACAATATATCACAAAGTAGCAGAACAGGCATCATCTCTTGCCACAGCCATCCTCATACCCCTCTACGTACTCATCTAAACATCGTTAAATCTTCCAACATTACATTTCAGTAAAATCCACAATTACAACTAAATAGCTATATCAGGCAAAGTATTTGTTAAAGCTCATAAACTATAGAAATGGCCAAAACCATTTTTTGGGGAAAACATGTTAAAAAGAGAAAAATGCGACAAATTCAACAACAAGATTTTAATAATATAATAAATATCTGTGGTCAAGTTGCAGTTGACTGATAATGAATCAGTATTACAGAAGATGCAGCTAAACTAAATAATTAAGGGTCCTTTGGAATTATGCACGTTAACCAAGAGATTAGACATCCTAAACAACTCAGTTCTAATAGAAGTTTTAAAGGTGGAGATAACTAGTAGGGAAATTTATCTAGCTGACTTATGAAATATTACTTAAAAAGAAAAACCTTTCCTCTGTTGTTCTTCATATAAAAAAAGATATATACATCTACACATACACACAAAGATCTGAATGAATACTTTGAAATAACACAAAAATATCTGAAGTGTAAGGTATTTTTCCAATTCAGATTTCTTCCTGGTCATTGTCTCTCTCACCCTATTTAACTGTTTTAGTATGACACTTCATTTAAGAATCTCAAAGCATTGACATTAAATTTTAATTGTATGAATAGTGGTGTTTTGTGGTAGCCATGAAGGAATGATTTATAGATTTCCCCTAGAAACTTTTAGTACATTTGCAAGGTGTACAAAATCACAGTGCCAATTTTAATAGCCCATGTACTGGATGTGAAGTGGAGTGGAGGGCCTTCTCTGCATTGCCCCCACTATGCCAAGGGCCTCAGCGTGAAATTCCTTGATTCTCCACAAGCCATGACTCTACAGCAATTGTGCTGCACTAGGGCCTTCCATTCCTCCACAAAGCTAATGGATGGTGTCAACTACTGAACACTGGTTCTGAGCCAATGTTTCATTTGATCTATCTGCAGACCTGGGCTAGGAGTGCTCTGGTGGTATAGCTATGCCAGTAAAGCACTCCTAGTGTGCAAACAGTTATAACGACAAAGTCGTGCTTTGGTTGGTATAGTTCACTGCAGCCCCTTCCCCCCAAGTGAAATTAGTTATACTGGCAAAACTGCACGTTTGCCACTATAACTGACCTACCCCAGTAGCTTTTGCTGACAGAGCTATGACGGGTCAGGAATCACATCTCTTCAGATCCCTGACTGATCCAGCTTTGCTGGCATAAGTCTACTGCAGCACTGCACTGTGTCACTTTCAGTGACATCTCTGCAACTGTAAGGGCTGCAAACTGAGGCCAAAATTTTCAATGTGGATGCCTAAATTATTATCTTAAATCCCTATTTAAGCACCTAGATTAGAAGTGGTTTGATTTTGAGAACATCTGAGCATATGCAGCTACTATTGGCTTCAATGGACCAATAACTGTACATCTGAATCAAGCCACTTTTACATTTTGTGGAAGAGGTAGTACTTTATATCATCATGAACAGATTCAATCTGGCCTGACAGCATTACCGATACTCAAGACTGGATAACCAGAATTGGCTGCAGTTATGTTATCATAAAATTGAAAATTATGCTGGGTTGTTCAAGTCAGCGCATCTGGGGAGAATGCCATTTCCCTCACGATGTGTGATGTTTTGTTGTTTTTCTCCCTCTAATATGGAAACTATAATACATTCCTTTGTGAAACTGAGATTGAACTGCTGCAAAGCTCTTTAGAAAAACTATCCATAGCTGGTAGCCTAAAGTTTTAAAGAAATTTGAAGAATGTATTGATGTATATATATATAGAGAGAACTGGTTTGCATGAGTCATGTAGGATATTTTGCAGATCAGACACTATTTAAATAAGTTACATTTTAAAGATTTGTCAGTCATTTCCGTAGTTACGTTTTATTTATAAAATTTTTTGATTCATCCTTGTGATCCTAAAATTCATATTCATGTGCCAAAGAATGAAGATCTATTACCTTAGAAATTCCTCCACAGAAGAGAAACATTTATCATTTGCATGAACATTACAAATAATTTTGCATTCCAATAATTGTGTCCAGTGGTCATGAAAACAACACGAGTGTCTGATATTTAGATGAACTAGAAGATTCTAAAACGAAACTAACTTGGCATCAGTTACTGGACAATCATTTTAGGCTCTCTTCTGACCAAATGATTTCTGTATGTTTGAGTAGAAAAGCCTTAAACAAAAATTAAAAAAAAAAACACAACCAGCCTGATGAAGGACTCGAATCTGATTGAAGTGGTGCTCTGGCAATGGTGCTCTGTCAGTATTTAGAACAGATGCTTTGGCAACCCACATCTTGACCTAGATAGTGTGATTGTGCCCCAGTCTATTCAGTGACTATAGAACACAATTAGGGTCTAACTGAACTGAAAATTGAGAGAACGCTGATCTTTGACACAGAGAAGATCTCTACTGGGGAAGCTAATAACCCCATAACGTCTCATCTATACAGAAACAATTCCGTATTTGTTGTCTGGTGATGCTTTCATAACAACCATTTACAAATTAGAGAACAACAGTCAGACATAGAATCATAGAATATAAGGGTTGGAAGGGACCCCAGAAGGTCATCTAGTCCAACCCCCTGCTCGAAGCAGGACCAAATCCCAGTTAAATCATCCCAGCCAGGGCTTTGTCAAGCCTGACCTTAAAAACCTCTAAGGAAGGAGATTCTACCACCTCCGTAGGTAACGCATTCCAGTGTTTCACCACCCTCTTAGTGAAAAAGTTTTTCCTAATATCCAATCTAAACCTCCCCCACATATAATCTGTCACATGTGTCAACCTACTCCGACCCACACAATGAGCATAGTAGGAAACCAACTACCTTTCTTGCCTGCCACTGTCTATTATGGTGGCATTTTAAGCTGTTTGAACAGCATCCTGTTCAAGGATAGGAGAGACAAAGTTCTTATTGAAGTTATCTTCAAATTTCTCTTATACAATCAAAGGTGTTACCTATGCCAAATGTACACGAGCAAAGTGTGTAGAGCCCATTCTTCACTACTCAAGTTCATACACCTTTGACTTGCAGCCCCCTTCTCAGGGAAGAAGCACAACTTGTGCTCAACTTTTTTTTGGAATCCCTTTTGTGAATTACTTTCTCTCTCACTGTTTCTCTGGGTGCGTCATAAAAGTGTGCTCAAATATTTTTCTGAGATCTGTTTGATACACTGAATGGTTGAGTTCTTAGCATACATTGTAATCTGTTTTACTGACAGACACCTCTTCCACATCTTTCTTTTAATCCAATACTCAGATTTTTTTTTTTGGCACAAAAGCATCAACACACGTAATTGAGTTCAAAGCAGCAAGTGGTGCCAATCTGCCCAGTGCGCACCCAGAGGAGAGCGTACCTGAAGAGATGTCACTTGGACTACTATGCAGAGCTGTCTAGCTAAACCCTACTGTGTGTAAACCAGGCCTTAGAGTCAAGACAACCATGAACCAGTATGTACGCAACAAGTATGACATCCACTAATGCATAGAAATTACTTCGTTTCCAAAGCTAAATGTATTTGTCTAAACTACAGTTTTCTAATGCAAAACAAGAGCTTCAATTGATACAAAGATCTGTTTCTTTTGGATTTTCAGTTGTTATCTGGACAAAGCTCATATCTGCTAAACTTTAAACCAACTTTACTGAACTAGAAAAGTAAAGTTCCATCCATAGTTACAATGTTTATTAAAGATGGGTTATAGTTTGTATAAATAATTATAAAAATAATTATGTATATCCATTAGCACAGTTAGCAGATATGCTGCTATTTTCATTCAGGTACTTTTTTACTGCACTTTAAGCTTATTAGGAGAGGGCTTCAAAGTGCACAGTATGCATTTACAGCACAAAAAGGGAAGAGTTAGAAAAAACCATAAGGATGTACGAAAATAACCAGTTCATTAACCTGAGAGGTTTATCAGTCAAAACCCAAATACTTATTTCATTTGCAGTTGCGAAAATTCCTATGGAAAAACACCATGCATAGTAGGTAATTCTACAGAGGAAGAAAAGGGCCTATTGTAATAAATATTATTGGGATAAACTAATGCAATATGACTGTCAGGGTGAACGTTTACTGAAAAAAGTCTTTGAACTGAAATAATGCCTTTGCCCTCAATATGACAGTTTAAACTGGAATCAAAGAATGATACAAAACACTGCAATTGAACATACATAATTTCAACAAGGAAACAAATGTCTGAAAACCTTTAAAATCAAGTTCACTTCTAGCATGTGAATGTTTGAAACATTAAAGCAAGTCTTTAAACTAATAGACCAAACTCTTCTGTTGTAAAGTTGATGATCAAAAAACCGGAGTTTTAATAACTGATACCATCATTTTATAGCGTATAGGTAATTCCAGTGCCAAAAGAACAATGATCAGAAACAAAGGCTCTGAATATGAAATCAAATCTTGGACATATGAAAATATCTGTAGACTCTACTTCCATATCCTCAGCTAGTTACAATATAAGGCCTCTCATAGTTTGGCATTTCCTCCCTAGCCCTTCTAGTCTCCTCTAGAAATTTCTCATCGGACAATAAGGCTGACAGGGTAACATATAGTAAAAATAAAAGTAAAGACAACTGTGGTTATCTGGCCTTTGTACTGGGGAAATATGTTAAAAACACAAAACCCTTTTGGAGGTTCACAGAAAACCAGCCAGACAGAAGTGGTTACCATTTGCCTGTGGATTCTTTCAGGGGGTGCTGTGACTCCTCCACATGCTACCACCGTAGCATGAAGCCCATACTTTAAGACACTGGGATAGTGCCAAACTCCACCTTTCCTGTGGTGGTTGCATATGAGAAGAGGGAAAGTCTACAAGGTCCAAAACTGTCACTAGTATTCGTGGACTCACTGAAAAATTCAAAAAATCTAGGTTGGTTGTATACAGGCTGTGGGTTCATATGAACACAATAAAATGCAGGTTTCAATTCCACAGATACCATCGCTGGTTGATTTTAATTACAATAGTTCCTCATCCTCACAAAATCTTATAAAGTCACTTTTAAAAGAAAAAGGGAAATAACTCCATTCAGTTTTCCAGAGTATATGCATGTTTCAGGGCAGCTTGATAAAGAGGGTAAAAAATCCAAGGGCCTGCTGAAATACAAACCTTTAAAGAGGAATTTTCACATTCATGGACATTTTTTCAAATAATATGCTTCAGCAGCTATTTTCTTTTGCTATTATTGCAGATACTATAAAAGGCCACCACCTTTCCCCAAACTCGTCTCCTTTTTCCTGGATCCTCTAGTAAAGTCATAACCTTGTGTTTGTGACATTAATTTTTTCCCATGGAATCACTGTGATGTCAGAAATTCAGCATTATAATTGCAAGATCATGTCGAAGTGTAAAATGAACAGGGGGGAGAAAATCCTATTTAATATCTTCAAAAACTAGCATACGTAGCAGAAAATAATTTTTTAAAAGTGAAACCCTAAAGAGGGAGCAAAGGCTATCATTTAAGACAACATTTTCAGGAAAGCAGCGAATAGGATACATGTAATTGGAGCAGCAAGTATAAGAAATATATGCCTTTTCGGTTCATTACATAACCTTGCTTTTGTAAATCTGGAGAATTAATCATTAATCATTTAAGAGGCACTTACATGTTAAAAGGGCTAGCTTCAAAACCTAGACCTCAATTATCATTAAAGAAATCTTAGTGGAACACATCTTTCTATTGGTGCTGTACAGCAATTAGTATACAATACTGAGAATTAACCATTAGAGAAAACATGGGTTCTGAAAAAAAGTCAGAAAAATTAGTGCCTACAAGAGCCTAATCAGTAAAATCATGTTAACGTCTTTCTTTGTAACTACACCATGACAAGAAAGCACAACCATTGATAAGAAAAACCGAAACACCAACACCCTGATCAGTGTGGAAGCAGGATGTTGGTTGCAAGCAAGATGCCTATTCAGCAGTGGTTCTCAAACTTATTTGATTAGGCCTCCCTTCTTTGTGTCTATAGTCGTTTATCCCCCTAAGTACATACATCACCACCCAGCTCTGAAGGCAGAATGGAGAGCAGCAGCGGCGGCTGGCCGGGCACCCAGCTCTGAAGGCAGAATGGAGAGCAGCAGCGGCGGCTGGCTGGGCACCCAGCTCTGAAGGCAGAATGGAGAGCAGCAGCGGCAGCTGGCCGGGCACCCAGCTCTGAAGGCAGAATGGAGAGCAGCAGCGGCAGCTGACCGGGCACCCAGCTCTGAAGGCAGAATGGAGAGCAGCAGCGGCAGCTGGCCGGGCACCCAGCTCTGAAGGCAGAATGGAGAGCAGCAGCGGCAGCTGGCCGGGCACCCAGCTCTGAAGGCAGAATGGAGAGCAGCAGCGGCGGCTGGCTGGGCACCCAGCTCTGAAGGCAGAATGGAGAGCAGCAGCGGCGGCTGGCCGGGCACCCAGCTCTGAAGGCAGCCCCATGCCAGCAGCAGCACAGAAGTAAGGGTGGCAATGTGAAAACTGATATTCGCCAATATCACTGTTCACAACACACTTAATGCCCCATTGCCACCCTTACCTCTGCACTGCTGCTGCCATTCCGGAGCTGACAGCTGGAGCCCCGCTGCCTCCAGGTGAGGGACTGGGGACAGGGCAGGGAAGGAGAGCCTAAGGTTGGGCTACCTCCTGGTGAGGAATTGAGGGGAGGGCAGAAGGAGAGCCTGAGCCCTGGGACTCTGGCTGTCCCCTGTATCCCTGCCTCCTGGGTGTGCACAGCCCTCATACATGAACCCCAGCCACCCAGAGCTGACAGCCAGAGCTCTTAAAAAAATCCACTAAAACACACAACTCTCCCCTTCCTTGACACATTCCCACACCTCCCTTGGGAGGCCTGCCCCACAGTTTGAGAACCGCTGCTTTACAGGATCAAAACTCAGTTTGTTAAAGGGCGAGTGCTTTTATTTGTAACTCCCCCCACCTCCATTTTTATAAAGATAGTTAAAGATTATCTAACAAATCCTCCAAGAGTTTTAACAAAATTACTTAACCTGGGATTACATATTTTTGTTTTTACCCATCCCTGGCCTCCATTTCCTGTTTGAAAACAGGAGCTGGTGGGGGAAATATCAGAGCAATAACAACGAACAGACAGGTAAGTGACCCAGATACTAGCCGTGTAGAATCAAATTTTCAAAAGCTCTCAGCACTCAATAGCTCTCCTTTGGATGCCTTAATAAGTGATTGAATTTTTTTTTGAAGTGCCAGAACCCAGCAACTAACACTGAGAATAGGAGTTGCTGGCTGCTGAAACAGTATCTGAAAATCTGGCCAATTTATTTAGGTGCTTAAATTGGAGCTGGGCTCTTCTGAAAATCCAGCCCAAAACGTGAACACTGAGCACTTCTGACATCTGACCCAAATGTAATAAGGTAATTTGACAAAATTTCCCCTAACAACAAAACGCTATTTCAGATTAAAAAGTGAAACTGAACCAAGCTCTTACTTCTCTCCCCTCACCTGACAAAAGAAACAATGTTTGCTAATGGTTCCCCAGGGCAAATTTTGAAAGTGTCTAGGGAGTGGGGCATTAAATAAACTACCTTTAAAGACAGAAGCCTCACTCTTAAAGAGCTCAGGGCTTCTGCTTACTGGGATATACAAGGGGTGAGAGGGAAAGAACAAGACAGGTAGTCTTTCTTTTACAGCTATATTAAAAAAAATAATCTAGGACCAAGTTACTTATCTTCTTGTATCATGCAAATTGCCTAGAAAAAGCTTGCTAGGTGAGTATTTAGTCATTCACTTTACATTTCTTCACATTTTTTGTTGTCGGTGTTGCTCCAGAGGTCCAGGACTGAGTGTCTCCAAAATCATATCCAACTTCTATTATAAAAGTTAAGGATAGAAAAACCAAACAATAGCTTTCTAAAGGAACAGCAACACCAGTGCTGACATTTCAGCTACATAACTGAGACACGCACCAAACATGGGAACATTTCTTCTTAAAACTGAAATGTTTAGTTTTGGATAAATGGAAGAGTAAAATTTTGGGTTTGTCAATGTTGATAATTCCTTTACTCTCAGCTATATACAAAGACTGCAGTTCTACAACAGGAATTGTATTTTATAATCACAGCATCATTTAAAGTCCTCAGGACCAAATTATAACCTATCTGTGGATTTTCTTTTTTCCATAGTCAATTGCATTTTTGCATCCTAGGAATTTTTAATCAATCTAAAAATACTACTTTGAATTTGAAGTGCCCTGCAATTCTGTATCTGTCTCCACTTATAATAATTTGCATTAATTAACCATGCTAAACTGATTACCTCTAATGATGTAGGAAAGGAAGATTTTTTTTTCAGTAGTTAAATGACAAAAATAATACCTGATAGGACACAGAACATCTGATAGGACACAGATTAAAGTCCTGAGGGTATTCTCTATTTTTTTTAGTTATATATAGGATGCCCCCAACTTCAATAGTGTGCATCAGACAAACGTTCCTTTCAGCTAAGAAACTAGGTCTAAGGCTCCCGTAAGAGCTCATCATTACTTCAGATGAGGGATTGGGGCAGAGGTCACCTTAGAGCAATACAAGGCAATCCTACTCTATGGTAGCCCAAGGAGAACAGAGTCAAAAATCTAAACCTTCTGCATGGCAGCATGAAGCACTACAAGACTATTTGAATCGTTTCCAGAAATGTGGTTTTTATTTTCTTTTAACCCCACAATGTTAAAACTCATGTTTATTGCCTTGCCAGACATTGCTGGAGATTTTTAGAAGTGGGTAAAGGAGAGTGGGGCAGGGGAAGTGTTACTATAGCCACATCTGCAGTAAGAGGTTTATCTGAAAATGTAAAAGGAGGAAGATTTTTGTAAACTTGCTGTATCTGAACCGAAAACCTTTAACTGCAATAGATATTTTGAACAAGGTGGGCTTTAATGTCAACTTTAATGTTAATGTTTTTGAGGCTTTCATTGCAGACATTTATTTTTCTGTATTGTGCATGCCGTATTTGAAGGTTACATATTATCTGACAGGTGTATCCTCATCTATTGCCTCGCCACATTAGAAAAGAAAGCTAGTATGTCTCAGTAAATTAGAAAATAAATTAGACAAAGGCAGCAATCCAAGCAAGCAGTACAGAGCTGTAAGTCATGAATTCAAGGCTACTGACAAGCACTCAGCAGGAAACAGGTTAATAACATGAAATATCAGGTCCCATAACTTATCTATACAATTAACAAATAGCAAGCTATTTCCATTATCTTAGAGCAAGATAACACACAACATCCCTTCAGTAAAAGTCAAGTTATATTTTGTTCTATCTCCATTCTTTTATGCAAGATTATGTTGGACAATTTTAAGAATGTCATTAACAGCTTGCTTCTCTCTCCATATTGTAATTAGCCCTTTCTTCCTTACATAGTGTAGCAAGATATGAATGACAGGTAATCGGCATTCTCACTTGAAGATATTCTTTAGTCTTGCAGGGACATCGTAATACATGTAGATGTGTCAGGTTGAATTAGAGCAGGGTGGGCAAACTACGGCCCACAGAACCGCATCCGGCCCCTCGGGGCTCTGGATCCGGCCAGCAGGATTGCCTCCCGTGGTGCTGCAGGCCCCGTGCCGCTGTCAGAAGCGGCCAGCACCATGTCCCTGCGGCCCCTGGGGGAGAGGGAGCAGAGGGCTCGGTGCATTGCCCTTGCCTCCAGGCACCGCCCCACGCAGCTCACATTGGCCGGAAATGGGGAGCCGCGTACAATGGGAGCTTTGGGGGAGGTACCTGGAGGCACGGCAAGGGCAGTGCGTGGGGCCCTGTGCCGCCTCCTCCCCCAGGGGCCGCGCAGGGACATGGTGCCAGCCGCATCCCCGAGTGGCGCAGCGTGGGGCCAGGGCAGGCATCCAAACATACGACTCCACAGCACACCTGTGCCACAACAACTTTCTCAGCCCGCTCTGGCAGGGCTCTGGTTTCAGTCCCACTCTGGCTTCAGCCCCACCGCAGCGGGTCTTCGGCTTTCTGCCCTGGGCTCCAGCCAGTCTAACACCGGCCCTGCTCGGCAGATCCCCGAAACCTGCTTACGAATCCCCAGGAGGCTGCGGACCCTTGGTTGAGAATTGCTCTTTTATTTCAAATGGGAATTGAAGGTCCTTAGGACCTTGCAGAATAAGACTCTCAATGAGGTCTATGACTAAATTTCCAACATGCAAGTAGTAAAGCCCTTGTAGTTCGATTCTTTCCATTATTGGATAAAGGTGTTTGCCACCTCCTCAGAACATTAAGAAAAAGTCGTGTTTATGATTATCGAAATACTGTGCGTTATGTCATGAAATCAGACACAGTGGAGGTTTTATTACTTGTTTTCCTCCCCCCAGGATCTGGCTTGTTACATTATTATGATGCCATTCATCCAGCATTTAAAGAACCAACCATAAAAGCAGACAAATATTTTTGTTGCTTCTCTGCTTTTGTAAAACTTCAGAACACCTAACAGGTGTTTTCATGCTGGGAAGTTCATAGATATTAAGGTCAGAAGGGACCATTATGATCTAGTCTGACCTCCTGCACAATGCAGGACACAGAATCTCACCCATCCACTCCTGCAATAAACCTCTCACTTATGTCTGAGCTATTGAAGTCCTCAAATCATTACTGAATTAGGACATGCGTTAAGGATGACAATGGGCTTTTTGAGATGGAATTTGGTATTCACCTTGGGAAAAGATATGGTAGAAGATGGAAAGGGGAAAAAACTGCAGATGGTGGCAGAGGTAACAAGGAAGCTCAGTTCCCCAGTCCATCTAGCAGAGATGGTGGCAACCTGGAAGTCAGTTTTAAAATGACAGTAACTATAAAAGTCTCCCCTTGGAGCTCAACAGGAGGCCCCATTAAAGCCTGAAGAACCAAAGAAATCACCCTGTGGGACTGCTGGAACAGATCGATAACAAAACAGAGAAAAAGTCTCGACATAGGGATGAATACCGTGTCCTGATCCATGGTGAACCAACAGTTTGCAAAGACAGCTGAGGAATGGACAAAGAGTGCATTGACCTTTTAAGAACCTTTGTTAATCCTGCTAGTAGAGAGAATATATTCATATTCTAGACAGTGCAAAAATTCAATAAAGACAACTACAAACGACTACACTTAAGAGGGAAAAAAAATCAAATGCACACCTATAAAATGGGGAACAACTGGCGAGGCAGTAGCAATGCTGAAAATGACCTGGAGGCTATAAATTGCATGCGAGTCACAAACTGAACATGATCACAAACTGCACGAGTCAAAAATGGGCTGCAGGTGCAAAAAAGACAAATATTCGGGGGTGTACGAACAGGACTGTCATATGTAAGACACAGGAGGGAACTGTCCTGCTGTACTTGGCGCTGCTGAGGCCTCCGCTAGAGTACTGTGTTGCATTCGAGGAACCACCCTTTAAGAAAGATGTAGATAAATTGGAGAGAGTCCAAAGGAGAGTATCAAAAATAATAAAAGGTTTAGAAAACCTGATCCCGAGGAAAGCTTTTATAAAAAGTGGACATGTTTAATGTTGAGAAAAGAAAACTGAGGGGGAACAATCTTCAAATATGTTAAGGGTCGTTACAAAGAAGACTATGATCAATTGTTCTCCCTATCTACTGAAGATAAGACAAGTAGTAATTGGCTTAATCTGCAGAAAATGAGATTTATGTCAGATATTAGGAAAAGCTTTCTACCTATAAGGATAATTAAGCACTGGAATAGGCTTCTAAGGGAGATTGTGGAATCCCAGTCATCTGAAAACAGGTTAGAGGAACACCAGTCAGGGATGGTCCTGCCACAGCACAGGGGGCTAGACTAGATGACTTCTTGAGGTCTCTTCCAGCCCTAGGATTCATTTATTTCCAACGTAACTGACAACCTTATTTGAAAGAACTATAGAAGGGAGTTCAGTATAAAGGGGATTTTAAGTAAAAGACATTTTAAAGGCATGCTGTGTTGAAATGATGAGTTAAAATGTTTATTTTCAAAACTGTTTATATTCTGAGACTGGCTTTCCAGCTGCCTTGCGCCATCACTAACTTTTAAATAATTGAACTTGAAAAATAAAATAGTTGACTGATATTCACTTTTAAATGAAGTTTCAGTTTCAAAATTCTTCATATACAGTTAGGCGCCTCTCTATAAGTTTCAGAATCATACACTCAGAAAAATGGAGAAAAGCTTTCTTATAGTGAATTTTATTTATTGCTCTTACAGTTTTACCTTCACGATGATTTATGGAATAACAGTGGGTCAAAATTAATATAATCTACAATGAAGGAATATACTATTATTAGCATTACAAATATGTTACATATTAGGAAAACATTGCTGGTGATTAGATTACTGCATACTCATATGGTTGTTTACTTTAGAAAACTACAACCCCATTTCACCTGTAATCATTTCCTCAAAGAACATTATGTCAGAGGAACATGCAGCTAATTAAGATATCTTGCTTATCTAACTTAAAGTAAATTGAATTATCCAGAAAAATTAAGCGCTTGTTTAGAATTATTTTTGGTGCATATGTTTGCCATGTGTTTATCATCTGTCCTTTCATGACGAAAAGGTCTGCTAAAAGATGCTGCATTTGTGGTCCAGAAATCACTTTATAATACTCAAATGATAAAATACATGTTTTACTGTGAAGTATTTTTTACTGAATTTCAACCAATGTTAGCCACCTGTATCCAAGCAAAATATTAATTTTCTGTGAAGCTATTAATAATCACTACAATTTAGTGTTTAATATTCCAAATTTTGTACATGGGAATAGCTACAAAAATATGATTGACTACTGAGCATCAGTAAGCACAAAATACAATGAATTAGGGTCAGCCAACCTTGTAGATCTTTGTCTCCAACCACACAAACATACTTATATTATCGCTGTGACTGAAGAGGTTTATTCACAGGGGACTCAGTCTCATAATTCCCAGAAAAGACAAACCTAAACAAAAGAAGTGAATGCACACCGAAGGAATGAAAAACATTATCTTGATATCCCATACACCACTTTGCCTTTTATGATGGTCACGATATATTGACTTCCATGTTTGAATAGAATCACCATACACTTCTGACATGAATAAAAGACAAAGCATTACAGACTTTCCAATAAGACATCTAAAATACTATACAACACAGATATTTTCAAGCTTCAATTCCTTTGTCACTTAATATGCAAATCCTAAATGAAGACTGTACATGCAGTCAGACATCCAACAACGTGTGTGAAGTTTTTTTTAAAAAACTGCTGCTATGAAATTCCTTATAACTTGACATTTAGGTCTGTGTTCTTCATTTTTTAAATGCTCTCCACATATTTAATAGGGAAAACCAACTATGAAAAAATTAGGTAGTGAGCATCCATTCAATAGCTCAGATTAAAATGAAGCCAAGAACAAATGAGACACTGTCAGGCTACAAACTTCCCTTTCCTACCCTCTTAATAAAAAGGATACCTACCCTCCCACCTCTAAAGGCTTCCTAAACACTAAGGCTCTGGTCCTGTACCTAGAACTCTGTGAGTAGAGCCTGTACCTCCATGGTTTTCAGTGCAAGATTGGTTCGTACAGCATAGTATCATATTCAAATTGAATAATGAAAATAAGGAATAGAACATTACAAATTAATAATTATTTTATTCAGACTTTACATAACCCCAAAATTAACGGCAGAATTCTAATCTAAATAGTTCAGAAGAGAAAAATAAATTAGAGGGGTTAATTTAATAAAATACTAATGGATATGCTCCGTTCATCTGACTCCAATAGCATACATTATAGTGTATCTTCTGAACAGCAACAGTTGATCTTTCTAATTGTTTAAACTGATCAGCACATCCAATATTTAACTGAAGAATTAGATTATTAATAAACAAACACACTGCAGCCCCAAGCCATTTCTAAATGTCCCTTTTTCATTAATTTAAAGTGGTGTTGTTTGGAGGGTGGAGAAGAAGGAAGCTGATGTCTTGTCTGATTATATGAAAGATGCACTGTAGACAGCTAATAAACAATTTATCGACTATTTCCCACTAATTATCGCATCCTAACAGGTGGTTGCTGACTGTAGGAGTAAGCACCAGTCAGTTTCCATGTTAGTTTCACTTTATACATCTCTTAAGAAAATATCAATCTGCACTCTAGATCATCTTCATATTAGAATCATAGAATCATAGAATATAAGGGTTGGAAGGGACCCCAGAAGGTCATCTAGTCCAACCCCCTGCTCGAAGCAGGACCAATTCCCAGTTAAATCATCATCATATTGAGGGATTTCATTAAGGATCGGCCACAAATCCACAGAAGTCAATGGGTCTTTCCAGTGACTTCAATGCGTTTTGGACCAGGCCCACAGGGATTTGGTATGCATATTTCTCCGCTAAAGGCAAAGCTCAATATCAACCTCATCACATTAAAGATTTATATTTTACTGTTCCAAAGCTCAGGGAGGAAAAAAGCTGTATTATTAACATGCAGACTCCCTACCCAAAAGAGTACTTTAATGATTTAAGCTTTTAGTATTTTTAGCACATGGAGATATGGCTGGCAGCGTCATAGTATCAAGGCAAGATATGGCTCGTGCTCTAACAGGCTTCTAATTTTTAAAGTTATGCTGTGACAAGAAGTGACAGTAACAAACAACATAGGGTAAGGGGAGTGGTAGGAAAAGAGTTACAGTAAGATCATGTGCTTACTGTGAATAGATTTGTTTTTGTTTATACCAAAAGATCCAACAGAAAAATTGATCATCAGAGACATTTCTCTCATATTCAGAATTTAAATACAGTTTATATAATTTATTATTCTTTTGCCTAGGAAAAGCTTCAGTCACTGACTTGATGCATTAGTCACATGCATTTACATCCATATTGCGCTTTTCATACAGATGCATCAAAGAAGGTTTCATGTTAAAACAGATGAAGTTTAATGCAAAATAATCTACTGCTTTGGCTAAACTATATCTAATGGCGAAAACTAATCTCAAAAGGTAGTCAGTGAAAAAAGATCAAGAAAGATCTATGTTTGAACACACTTATCTGTGTTTCAAACGCTTTTCTTCTTCAATTAGAACCAACAAATGGATTTTCAAGGGAAACTTTAAAACCCTAAGCCTGTTCAAGCTATAACAAAGCAGTTTTCAACCTTTACATACCAAGATTTCCATCCCATTTAGAAATATGGGAAGGGGAGTGTAGCTGAAATCATAATACCTGTTCTTGACCCTTAGGTTAAGAAACCATGTTATATCATCTCTATATGGTATTATTGTTCATTATATAAACCTATACTACAATTCAGCTAAACTTATTTCTGGTTAGTAATTGGGTAATTATTAGTTGAAAATATTCACTACCGTTAATCTATTCCATTCATTATCTAGGTAACTGAATCAGATTTACATTAAAATGTTGAGAATATGTAAATACTCTGAGAAAGGCCCAGAAGATGCAAAAACGTAGAACTTTGTCATTCTCTCATAACTTTCAGAATGAATATATTCCACTAGAAATATTTGTTGGCCATTCCCAGCTTCTGGCAAACAGAGGCTAGAGACAACATCCCTGCCCATCCTGGCTAATAGCCATTGATGGATCTATCCTCCATGAACTTATCTTGTTCTTTTTTGAACCCTGTTATAGTCTTGGCCTTCACAACATCCTCTGGCAAGGAGTTCCACAGGTTGACTGTGCATTATGTGAAAAAATACTTCCTTTTGTTTTAAACTTGCTGCCTATTAATTTCATTTGGTGACCCTTAGTTCTTATGTTATGAGGAGTAAACAACACTTCCTTATTTACTTTCTCCACACCAGTCATGATTTTATAGACCTCTATCATATCCCCCCTTAGTCCTCTGTTTTCCAAGCTGAAAAGTCCCAGTCTGATTAATCTCTCCTCATATGGAAGCTGTTCCATACCCCTAACAACTTTTGTTGCCCTTTTCTGAACCTTTTCCAATTCCAATATATCTTTTTTGAGATGGGGTGACCACATCTGCACGCAGTATTCAAGGTGTGGGCGCACCATGGATTTATACAAAGGCAATAGGATATTTTCTGTCTTATTATCTATCCCTTTCTTAATTACTCCCAACGTTCTGATTGCTTTTTGAACCGCCGCTGCATACTGAGTAGATGTTTTTGGAGACCTATCCACAATGACGCCAAGATCTCTTTCTTGAGTGGTAACAACTAATTTAGACCCCATCATTTTACATGTATAGTTGGGATTATATTTTCCAATGTGCATCTGCCATTTTGTTGCCCAGTCACCCAGTTTTGAGAGATCCTTTTGTAGTTCTTCGTAGTCTGCTTGAGACTTAACTATCTTGAGCATCCAGTTTACATTCTTAAATGTCATTTGGTAGTGTTTTAGCATTCAGGAGTCAGACTTTTCTCCTTTTCATTTTAGTTTAGTTATGTATTAATTCTATTCTATTTTATATAGGATCTTATACCCAACTTGTGAACTGCCACAGGTAACATAGAAGCATACTTTTGATTCTGATCTACAATATGTGATCCAATTCTCTCTTATATTTTCTAAGAACTGAGTGAGAATGAAAGCAGGAAAACACTACACAATCAGAAGGCGATTTCTGAATACTTTTTCCTCAGCATACACTATATTTCAGCCAAGTAATACCCTCAAGCCAAACAATATTGCTCGGCATATAACAGACATTTCTGGAATTCCCACTCAAATATGTATTAAAAACAGCAGCAGTGAGAGCTCATGAACAGAGGATTTCACAATATTCATGCACCATAAGTCTGAAAACACCTTTCCAGGGAGCATCATGAAAACTGGCCTCTTTAAAGTCATTCGTGCTTACAAAAATCCTTATTTCCTATGGAGCATATTCTAAAAAACGAAGAAACAGAAGCTGAGCAGCCAGGGTACTTTAAGGTGGAGGAACTCAGCTTTCTATACTTGTGCAGTTCTCCTAATGTAGGTATGAAAAATATTCTCCATGCTAGGCACATGTTACAGGTAGTTCTTTATTACCCTTCTGAAGACCAGGCTTTCTTCTTGGCCTTCACATCAGCTACAGCAGTTGAATAAGTCTTCTGCTGCTACTCATAAGAAAGGGAAGAAGGCCACAGCAAGTAAAAGCCTTAGTTATACTCCTGGGGGAATTTCTTTGCTTCCCGCAGAAAAATGACTTCCGAAGGGAAGCCACAAGAGCGGTCATGAGACCCTCCCCAGCAGTACGTTTTGGGTGCCCAGGGCAGCTGACAGAGAGGTAAATCACTGTGGGGCAGGAGGCAGGACTGGGGAAGACCTGGCTGGTGGCTCCTACCCTGCACCAGGCTCAGCTGCTAGCCCTGGCTGGGCTGGCGAGAGGATGGGACTTCCTCTTCCCCTGCACAGCATCCAGGGCTGGGTCAGACCCATCCCCAGATTTCTCCCCAGGCTGCAGGAAGCTCTTCAAACTCCCCCCTGCCCCCACCCCCCACTTTTTGCTCCCATCGCTCATCAGTTGCAGGGGGAGGGGTGACTGTACAGGGAGCTGCTCCCCCATCCACCCAACCCCCGTGCATCCAGACCCCATCATACCCAGCCCCGCCTGCCGAGCATCACCTCCCCACACCCAGCCCTGCCAAGCCCCACTCCCCCTGTACCTGGACAACCCTGATGAGTCACCCCCACCCTACTGAGCCCCAACCAGCTGCACCTAGATCTCCACCCACTGAGCCCCACAGGATCTGGACCCCCCCCACTAAACCCCACACCCAGACTCCCTGCCGAGCTCTATGCCCGCCACACACCGAGCTCCAGCCACCTTCACTGGACCCCCCCTGAAGAGTCCCATTACACCCAGAACCCACAACAAACCTGTGCATCCAGACCCCCCCCCTGCACCTGGATCCCCCACTGAGCCATCCACATGCAGATTGCCCCACACAGAACCCTCTCAACCCACACTAAGCCCCTCCACATTTGGATCCTGCTGGGCTGAGCCTGCCTGCCCACACCTGGTGTACCTGGCACAGAGGAGCAGGGCCCTGGAGTGTTTCTGGGGCAAGCCCGATCCTTGCACCGTGTCAGGGTTGGGTGAAGCCTCACCGCTGAGTCCGTGTCCCCGGGGGAAGCTGCACATGATCTCCCACCTCTATGCATCCAGTGGCCTGTGCTCCCCAATGCCATGCTCGAGCCTCCACATTTATTTGACAAATAAAATTTGCAGAATTTTGCACAATTTTAAAATATTTTGCGCAGAATTTTTAATTTTCTGGTGCAGAATTTTTAGTTTTTTGGCGCACAATGCTCACAGTATAGTTAGCTCGGAAGACTGGTAATTGTTTAAAATCTACCACAAGACACTTGGATAGGGAACAGTTCAAGGATCTGCAGAGTTCAAACACAAATTCTTCTGAAAAGCTTAAATAGGATAAAAATAAGATGGTTCAGAACTGCTTTCGCTGTCTGATCAACAATAGTACAGACCAGCTCCAACACCATGTCTTGAGGGATATGCAAAACTTCTCTTAAAAACTTCAGCATGCTTCCTAATGTGTTGAAATCTTAATGAATGCAGTGTAGTCTTACTGAGCTTACAGAAAAATCAGTAACTCAGGAAGGCTGCACTGCATTGATTCACATTTGGAAAGGACATCATCAGATTGGCTATAACGACTTGCCTTTAAACTGAAAGCTTATGTTATGCAAAAAATATTGGAAATATCCAATTCCAGTGGGAGAACCTAAACCCATGGAATGTGTGGAAATCCAACATGTGCGTCTTCCCAGCATCTTACAGCTAGCACTTCTCTGACCATCTTCTTCTGGAATCTGACCACTTGAGAAGGTGTATTTCAGCAGTACAATGGTTTTAAATAAAGCAATTGTGAATCAATGACTCTCTGACATCTTTCAAGTCCATGAGGTGCATCTATGGTAGTTTGGGTAAACCTAAAACTCTCACAAGAAGTACACTCCAGATAAAAACTTACTAGCTAAGCCTACACTTACAAATGCACTATAATCAAACTTTAGTAGTCATGTACAATAATCTGCTTAAATAGTGTTTCCTTTTAATGACTAAGGTTGCATTATTTTCAGCACCTTGATTTCACATAAAATGTGAAATTCTTTTCTTGCTATTAAAAACAAAATTAAAATGGTCTGTTTTTTGTTTTCTGTGCATGTTCACAGATAATCTGGAAGAAGTGGATGTGACTGAATAACCAATCACTGAAGAATGGAAGGTATAGGAAGGCCGGGGAAGGTGGGATGCTGGGTAAAACCAGCTGCTCTGTGCCGTGGTTCTCTTATAGAGCTAAAAACTGCAGACCAGACTACTGAGAGTGGTGGGTGGCACTGAGAGACCCAGAAAACTTACGAGAAAGGGGAGCATCCCCTCCTCAACCCTTTGGAGAAAATAAAGAGAAAAACTACAAAACTGGGTGGAACTTTCTCTTCTGGTATATACAGAAACATTTTTAGCACTTTATAAAGTGTTATTTGGTTGATACACATATACGTGCGTATGAAATTTAATGTTGCCATGTGAAAATTGCCATTTTGCTCCATGAAAATTGGCACTCTTTTCCAGGACAAAATACAGCCTGAGTGTATACTCAAACAGGCTAAAGGAAATGACTGCTTAAATAGCGATACAACAGATGAAAGTCTTGTGTATGAAGGCCCTGCAGAGATGACATGAACAAGACAACTGTGACCCGTGTCTAAATGGATTTACAGTAGAACCTGAGTTACAAACTGACTGGTCAACCACACACCTCATTTGGAACCAGAAGTACACTGTCAGGCAGCAGCAGAGAGGGGGAAAAAAGGCAAACAGTACAGTACTGTGTTAAACAAACTACAAAAAAAAAGGGGAAAGTTTAAAAAAGATTTAACAAAATGTAAGGAAACTGTTTTTGTGCTTGTTTCATTTAAATTAAGATGGTTAAAAGCAGCATTTTTCTTCTGAATAGTAAAGTTTCAAAGCTGTATTACTTCAATGTTCAGTTGTAAACTTTTGAAAGAACAACTGTAATGTTTTGTTCAGAGTTCAGAACATTTCAAAGTTACGAACAACCTGCATTCCAAAGGTGCTCATAACTCAGGTTTTACGGTACTTTGATGGAAATTAACTGAACTTCTCTCAGAGACTAACCAATTTATTTGAGCATGAGCTTTCGTGAGCCACATCTGATGAAGTGAGCTGTGGCTCACGAAAGCTCATGCTCAAATAAATTGGTTAGTCTCTAAGGTGCCACAAGTACTCCTTTTCTTTTTGCGAATACAGACTAACACGGCTGTTCCTCTGAAACCTGAACTTCTCTCGTATCACTTGCTTGAAGCCACATATTCCAAAGGTAAATCTTAGTTACCTACCCTTAATTTTTCCATCTCTGAGGTGGGCAGCTGGTTCTCCATGATCCATTACAACTGGGTTATTGATTGTCATCTTCCAAGCACAGAGGTTTTTAAGAACTACTTTCTTAACTGCTTGTAACTCTAGGAAGTTGTTCCAATGAGCTTCATGATACATTTCCCTTCAATTGAAGGGGCCTATCTGAACTCCCTCAATGGTGTAGAAAGTAATCTGAGTCCTGATTCTGGAAATCCCACTGATAATCAGGACCATTTTTAAAGTACAGAGGTGCATCACCACTACCAGTTTCCACATTCAGTCACAGCATACACAGTAAGTGGAGTCCCTCGAGGGCAAATACTTGAGGAGTTCCCAGAAAAAATACAGATCATGAAATCTTTCCTTGGCCAACTTGACTAGAACTAGGAATGTCTGAGAGAATGCCCAGAAATTGGCTAGATCCTGAAAGGGCACTAAGGAGCTCCTCTGAAAATAGATGAAACTGAAAAACTTGAGTATGTGAAAGATCTGGTCACTAGGTACAGATGTTATCTAATATGGATCGGTTATCAACACATCATCTAAGATGCTCCTGTTATAGACTGGCCATCAGAGGTACAATCAGACTGGTAAGATACAAGGAACCAGAGAGAAGCCAAAGGACAATGGAACTGGTAATACGTCTGCAATTTTGTAAAATGCAGGTAGTATTGATGAAACAGGCTTTCTTGTAGGACAATGAAAATCCTGAGGAAAAATCTCTGTCAGAAAGGTCTGGACTTCATGGAGAAATGAGCATTGCACACTGTCATTCAGTCCAGACAGATCCACTACTGGGATAAACTTGTCTGCTCTCTTCTCTACCACAAGAAGGTCTTGAATGAACACACACACAAATCACCAGGTGATTTGTACCTGTTTCTGGTAAAATGAGGTTTGCAATATTGTCCTCTGTTATAAATATAAAGGGAAGGGTAAACACCTTTAAAATCCCTCCTGGCCAGAGGAAAAACCCTTTCACCTGTAAAGGGTTAAGGAGCTAGGATAACCTCGCTGGCACCTGACCAAAAAGACCAACGAGGAGACAAGATACTTTCAAAAGCTGGAGGGAGCGAGAAACAAAGTCTCTCTCTGTCTGTGTGTGTGATGCATTTGCCGGGAACAGAAAGGAAAGGAGTCTTAGAACTTAGTAAGTAATCTAGCTACATATGCGTTAGAGTCTGTTTGTTTAAATGGCTGAGAAAATAAGCTATGCTGAATGGAATGTATATTCCTGTTTTTGTGTCTTTTTGTAACTTAAGGTTTTGCCTAGAGGGATTCTCTATGTTTTGAATCTAATTACCCTGTAAGGTATTTACCATCCTGATTTTACAGAGGTGATTCTTTTACTTTTTCTTCTATTAAAATTCTTCTTTTAAGACCCTGATTGATATTTTCATTGTTCTTAAGATCCAAGGGTTTGGTTCTGTGTTCACCGATGTAAATTGGTGAGGATTTTTATCAAGCCTTCCCCAGGAAAGGGGGTGTAGGGTTTGGGGAGGATTTTTCGGGGAAAGATGTTTCCGAGTGGGCTCTTTCCCGGTTATATGTCTGTTAGATGCTTGGTGGTGGCAGCAATAAAGTCCCAGGGAAAAGGGAAAATAGTTTGTACCTTGGGGAAGTTTTAACCTAAGCTGGTAAAAATAAGCTTAGGAGGTTTTCATGCAGGTCCCTACATCTGTACCCTAGAGTTCAGAGTGGGGAAGGAACCTTGACATCCTCAATGCTTATTTATTGGTCCAGTAAAAGGAGGGATGACAGCACAGATGGATGGGAACCAGCAAATCTATGGGAAGGCTCTCAAAACCGTCTGTTTGATGTGGATTTTTAAATTTGATTTAGAAGCTTGAAAACCCCCCAGAAGGCAGTTCTGTTTTAAGGGCAAAATGGTAGAAGCTCAAGGTGGATTTATGTGAAGGTTGGTTCCACCCCCCAACCCATTCCTGTTTTCCCCCAACTTTTCTTTTTCTCTCTTCTTCTTACCCTTCTGGTCATGGTACACAAAGGCTGAAGGCTTGAACTAACCATCTCAAAAATGATAGCACAATCTACCAAGATAACCTGTTCACAGTCGTAAAGACTCTGCTGCTCCTGCAGCTACAACTTTGCTGCTGCCCCAGTCCATGACCTAGCCCTTGAAGAGGCAGGGGAAAACTTTTCTCCTTTCTTTTTTCTTTAAACAAACATGTACAGAAGTACTGGATGAGGAGGAAAGGAGAAGAGCAGTAGCACTCATACTTGAAGTCCCTTGCTCATACAGTACTTCTCTGTGAGCGTTACAGCCTTGTTGAAGTGGTTTTACAGCTCTGTAACAAAACGGTGCACTCTCCTCTTTTAATGCTGACAGTTTAGTGCAGCCTTTAAATTGGCCATTGCGAGCAACTAAACACTCTCCCATGTCATTGGATGAAAGCTGCTGTCAGACTCCGTAAAATGGCAGCTTTTATGGCTCTGGCTGGTGCATGCAACAGCAAGCCACAAAGGTGTAGCTCCTCCAATCTTCTGGTGCTAGGTGCTCACTAGCTTCCTCCTCTCTGAATGGTGCATGCGCCAGAAAGCCACAGTGAGGCAGTTACCCCTGACACTCATGCTGTTCAGTATATATTTGTGTTCTTTATCATACATGTAAGACATTTAACAAATCCGGGGCTTTAGTATAGGCCTATATGGCCAAACAAAAACAAAACAAAACAAAACACCCCACACCCATGCAGCAGAGTCTCAGAGCCTGGGTCTACAGACTTGGGCTTGAGTTACGGCACTAAAAATAGCCATCACCGCTGCTGTGTCCTGCTGTCAGCAGACGGTGAAGTACGACTGCTAACAGTCATCATCCACCGCTTCTGCTGTAACTCTGCTCTCCTGCTTTTGTAAATGAGCTCGGTCTCAATAGCAAATTTCTCCATGTTGTCATCATCCACTGCTTCCGCTGCAACTCTGCTCTCCTGGTGCCATGAATCCAGTTCACAGGTCCTCTCGTCGTTCTGTATAAATATCTATTCTCGTGGCATCCGTCGTCATCCACCGCTTCCACTGCAACTCTGCTCTTCTGCAGACGCCATACCACAGCAAGCATGGAGTCCATTCAGCTCACTGCTGTTGTTGTGAGCATAGTCAACACCTTGCGCCTTATCCTGGAGTATATGCAGAACCGGGCTAAGAGATGCCAGCACGAGGACGATTTTGATGAGGACATGGACACAGATGTTCCTGAAAGCACGGGCTGTGGCAATTGGGACATCATGGTGGCGGTGGGGCTGGTTGATACAGTGGAACGCTGATTCTTAGCCCGGCAAACAAGCACAGAGTGGTGGGACCGCATAACGTTGCGGGTATGGAATGATTCACCGTGGCTGCGAAACTTTCCCATGCATAAGGCCACTTTCCTGGAACTCTGAGAGTCGCTTTCCCGCACCCTGAAGCGCAGGAATACCAAGATGAGAGCTGCCCTGACAGTTGAGAAGCGAGTGGCGATAGCCCTGTGGAAGCTTGCTACCCCTGACTGCTACCGGTCAGTCGGGAATCAATTTGGAGTGGGCAAATCTACTGTGGGGCTGCTGTCATCCAAGTAGCCAATGCAGTCATTGACATTCTGTTTTTAAGAGTAGAAACTCTGGGAAATGCGCAGGTCATAGTGGATGGCTTTGCTGCAATGGGTTTCCCTAACTGTGGTGGGGCGATAGACTGAACGCATATCCCTATCTTGGCACTGGACCACCTTGCCAACCAGTACATAAACCGCAAGGGGTACTTCTCAATGGTGCTGCAAGCACTGGTAGATCACAAGGGACGTTTCACCGACATCAACGTCGGATGGTCAAAAAAGGTGCATGACGCTCGCATCTTTAGGAACTCCGGGCTATTCGAGCAGCTGCAAAAAGGGACTTCACTTCCCAGACCAGAAAATTACCATTGGGGATGCTGAAATGCCAACAGTTATCCTTGGAGACCCAGTCTACCCCTTGCTCCCATGGCTCATGAAGCCGTACACAGGTAGCCTGGACAGTAATAAGGAGCAATTCAACTATATGCTGAGCAAGTGCAGAATGGTGGTAGAATGTGCCTTTGGACTTTTAAAAGCTCGCTGCCGCTGTTTGCTGACTAGGTCGGACCTCAGCGCAACCATCATTCCCATTGTTATTGCTGCTTGCTATGTGCTCCATAATATCTGAGAGATTAAGGGGGAAGACGTTTATGGCAGGGTGGGAGGTTGAGATAAAATCGCCTGGTGTCCAATTTTGAGCAGCCAGACACCAGGGTGATTAGAAGACCACAGCAAGGCGCGCTGTGCATCAGAGAGGCTTTTAAAACCAGTTTCATGACTGGCCAGGCTATGGTGTGACAGTTGTGCGTATTTCTCCTTGATGCAAACCCGCCCCCTGTAAGCCAACCACCCTCCCCCCTTGGAAATAAAGTAACTACTCTTTTGAAACCATGCATTCTTTGTTTATTAATTTTAAAAAAGGGAGATAACTGACAAGGTAACCCAGGTGGAGTGGGGTTGGGGAGGAGGGAAGGACAAGGCCACATTGCTTATTGTGGCCACACTACAAATCAAACTGTTTCAATGACAGCCTTCTGTTGCTTGGGCCATCCTCTGGAGTGGAGTGGCTGGGTGCCCGGAGCCTCCCTCACCACATTCTTGGGCGTCTGGGTGAGGAGGATATGGAACTTGGGGAGGTGGTCAGGCAGTTGTACAATGGATGCGACGGGGGTCTGTGCTCTTGTTGGCTTCCCTGTAGCTGCACCAGATGCTTCATCATGTCCATTTGCTCCCCCATTAGCCTTAGCATCGCCTCCTGCCTCTGCTCTTCGCACTCCTGCCTCTGCTCTTCACGCTCACTTACTGCTTTCCTAGCCTCTAACAGCTGTCCCCTATCAGTGCAGGAGGACTGCATGTGCTCGGAAAACATGTCATCGCGAGTGCGTTTTTTTCACCTTCTAATCTGCAGTAACCTCAGGGATGAAGATGATAGGGGGAGCCTAGAAACATTTGCACCTGGGGGAGATAAAAAGGGAGAGTAACATTTAAGATGATACATTCCTGAGAACAAAAGGGAGACTTTCACAGTGAATCAAGCAATTCACAGCAGACAGCACATGTGCTTTAGGTACAAGGTCGCATTTTGCCTTTTATACTGAGTGCCTGCGGGTATGGTGACACATCACACACAGATGGGCACTAGAATACAGCCATAGTAAGGCAAAGGGTATGCGGGGTTGGCTTCTTATGCATAACATGTGGGAATGGTTTCAAACTGTAGTGCCATCTTTTCCCATAGCAACCAATGAGTTGGGTTTCACATTTAAAAGGAGGGGCTGCGGTTTTTGGGTGGATGTGCAGCACACACCTCCCCCCACCCCACCGCGTGGTTATTCTCTGGGATGATCCCTTTTAGCCAAGCGCAAACAGCCCAGCATGAACGGGGTCCTTTTACTGTTCCCTTACAAAAATTCCCCTATTTCAACCCGGTGACCATGAATGATATCACTCTCCTGAGGCCAACACAGAAAGATATAGACTGAAAGTTGCTTGAATGTGACCAAAACCCAGGACCATTCGCTGCCATGCTTTGTGCTGCAATGATTCCAGAATACTTTCAGAGTACCTCCAGGAGAGCTTCATGGAGATGTCCCTGGAGGATTCCCGCTCCATCCCCAGACATGTCAACAGACTTTTCCAGTAGCTGTACTGGCCGCGAATGCATCCCAATTCTTCAGGGCAAATCAAACATTAAACACTATTGCTTTTAAACCCTGTACTGTAGTTACAAATGTGCACTCACCAGAGGTGCCTTCTCCAGCTTCAGGGTTGGGGATCCTGCCTTCAGGCTATTGGCTCCAGGGTGGTGAAAGGTCCTGGCTGCCGGTGAGAATGGATTCACTGCTTGCGTGCTGTGCATTCTCCTCCTCCTTTTCCTCATCCACAAAATCCATCTACCTGTTGCTTGAGACTCCCCCCTTGCAGGTGTCCAGGGACAGCGGTGGGGCAGTCCCCTCCTAGAATGGCATGCAGCTGATCACAGAAGCGGCATGTATGGGGCTCTCACCCGGAGCAACTGTTTGCCTCCTTTATCTTTTGGTTGGGTTGCCTCAGCTCAACTTTCACGTGGCACTGCTGTGTGTCCCTGTTGTAGCCTCTCTCCAACATGCCCTGTGAGATTTTGGCAAATATATTTGCATTTCTTCTTTTTGATCGGAGTTCTGCCTGCACAGATGTTTCTCACCATACAGCAGTCAGATCCAGTGTCTCCCTTTCGATCCATGCTGGAGCTCGTTTGTGATTCTGGGGGGACTGCATGGTCACCTGTCTGCTGAGTTCACCACGCTGACCAAACAGGAAACTAAATTCAAAAGTTCCCGGGGCTTTTCCTGTGTACCTGGCTAGTGCATTGGAGCTCAAAGTGCTGTCCAGAGCAGTAACAATGGAGCACTCTGGGATAGCTAGATCACAGGCCCTGGTTCTCATGGGAGACGTCAATCACTCTGATATCTGCTGGGAGAGCAAAACAGCGGTGCACAGACAATCCAGGAAGTTTTTGGAAAGCGTAGGGGACAATTTCCTGGTTCAAGTGCTGGAGGAACCAACTAGGGGCAGAGCTCTTCTTGACCTGCTGCTCACAAACCGGGAAGAATTAGTAGGGGAAGCTAAAGTGGATGGGAACCTGGGAGGCAGTGACCATAAGATGGTCGAGTTCAGGATCCGAACACAGGGAAGAAAGGAGAGCAGCAGAATACGGACCCTGGACTTCAGAAAAGCAGACTCTGACTCCCTCAGGGAACTGATGGGCAGGATCCCCTAGGAGAATAACATGAGGGAGAAAGGAGTCCAGGAGAGCTGGCTGTATTTTAAAGAATCCTTATTGAGGTTACAGGGACAAGCCATCCCAATGTGTAGAAAGAATAGTAAATATGGCAGGCAACCAGCTTGGCTTAACAGTGAAATCCTTGCTGATCTTAAACACAAAAAAGAAGCTTACGAGAAGTGGAAGATTGGACAAATGACCAGGGAAGAGTATAAAAATATTGCTCGGGCATGCAGGAGTGAAATCAGGAAGGCCAAATCACACCTGGAGTTGCAGCTAGCAAGAGATGTTACTCTTAACAAGAAGGGTTTCTTCAGGTATGTTAGCAACAAGAAGAAAGTGTGGGCCCCTTACTGAATGAGGGAGGCAACCTAGTGACAGAGGATGTGGAAAAAGCTAATGTACTCAATGCTGCTTTTGCCTCTGTCTTCACTAACAAGGTCAGCTCCCAGACTATTGCACTGGGCAGCACAGCATGGGGAGGAGGCAACCAGCCCTCTGTGGAGACAGAAGTGGTTTGGGACTATTTAGAAAAGCTGGACTAGCACAAGTCCATGGGGCCGGATGCGTTGCATCCGAGAGTGCTAAAGGAGTTGGCGGATGTGATTGCAGAGCCATGGGCCATTATCTTTGAAAACTCATGGCGATCAGGGGAAGTCCCGGACAACTGGAAAAAGGCTAATGTAGTGCCCATCTTTAAAAAGGGGAAGGAGGAGGATCCTGGGAACTACAGGCCAGTCAGCCTCACCTCAGTCCCTGGAAAAATCATGGAGCAGGTCCTCAAGGAATCAATTCTGAAGCACTTAGAGGAGAGGAAAGTAATCAGGAACAGATAGCATGGATTCACCAAGGACAAGTCATGCCTGACTAATCTAATTGCCTTCTATGACGAGATAACTGGCTCTGTGGATGAGGGGAAAGCAGTGGACGTGTTGTTCCTTGACTTCAGCAAAGCTTTTGACATGGTCTCGGGGTTTCGGGGAAGGGGTTGGAATGGGGGCAGGGAAGGGGAGGGAAGAGGTGGGGCGGGGTGAGGCCTCATGGAAGGGGTGGAGTTGGGGCAGGGCCGGGGCAGCAGGGTAGGGGGTCAGTGATGCAGCCCTCGGGCCAATGTACTAGTCCTCATGTGTCCCTCGTGGTCATGAGAGTTTGAGACCCCTGCCTAAGAGTGAGAGACTTAGAAGCTTAATCTATGTAGTTCATGCAAGAGAGATGGTTAAGAGGTGCCTTGATGATAATCTACAAGTATCTGCAAGAGTAGAGATTTCTGATAATCGATGGATCTTTAATCGAGCAGAAAAAGGCATAATAGTTGAAAACCGAAGCTAGACAAATTCAGACTAGAAATAACATGTATGTTTTTGACAGTGAGGGTAAATAACCATTGGAACAACTTACCTATGGACATGGTGGATTCTCCATCACTTGAAGTCTTTAAATAAATACTGGTAGTTATGGGCTTGATGCAAAAGTTACTGGGTGACCTTTTACGGTCTCTGTTATGCAGGACATCAGACTAGAATATTATAACAGTCCCTTCTGGCCTTAAAATCTGTGACTATTAATCTTATAACAGATTCAGAGGCATTTCCTTATTGCTTATATCTACAATACAACACTTGTTTGCTAAGAATCAAATAGTAAGGATTCAAATTTTGTGCCTTAACACAAACTACTGAAGGACTTTTTCCAGAACCGGTGAGAGGGCAGACATCTTTGTTATGACTTACCCCAGCCTAATGAGATATATAAGCTTCAGTTTTTCTACATAAATAACCAGAGGCTGGCTTTTAATTAGCTGTTACTACTCCTATCAGACAGGCATATTTAGCCAAATTAGCAGCAAGAGGGTCTCAGCACTTCAAATTTGAATCCAGCGAAATGACATCAATAATATACTGTATTGCTTCCTTTAGCAAATCACAAGGGAACGCTTAATGTGCATTTCTGTTGCTGCTGGAAGCCAAACACACAATACTAACTACAAAAGCTCTTTTCTTGAAACATTTGTTTCAGACCCTAGGGCTACACTTGAAATTAAAGACATGTCTAAAAGCATCTCATTAATAAAAATTATTCATTAAAATTCTCAATAACTTAACGGTCTGAAAACATTTCTAAAAATACATGAGACGACAGGACAAAAACACTGCAGAGTTTTAACTTCACGATAGTACATGTACACTACATGAGGCATCTATACCAAAGACAGACCAAACCATCACAAACTTCTCTTCATCTCTCACTCTGAGGTTGCCTGCCAGGCACATTAATTTCTGTTTACTGTAAACATTTTTATTCCCCTTAGGTGACAGCCATTATCTACCTTGGCTGCTGGCATGATGATGATGCACCATTAGCTAGTATAGATCCTCTGCCACTGCAGCTGAGTCATCTCAGTGTCGCTGTCAGCGAGGAACCTCCTGAGAAGCCCTCCAACACTGTGCTGTACATTCATAAATTAAAGCAGCCTCTGCATGATGCAACCTGATGGAAAAGTGAACTGAAGATGCAACTGCTACAACAAATCAACCTACCTGAGTAGGAAATTTATTAATTTTTAAAACTGCTTTAGAGAAAATTATCAACCTCTGCAGAATAGGAAAAAAAAAAAGAAAAAATTCATTCAAAAATTAAAAGATTTTTAACCCAATAAACCTTCCCAAGACTACTTATCACTTGGAGACACAAGGTGGGTGAGGTAATATCTTTTATTGGACCGACTTCTATTGCTGAGAGACAAGCTTTCGAGCCACACAGAGCTCTTCTTCAGGTCTGGGAAAGGTACTCCCAGCATCCTGAAAGTACTTCCAGACCTAAAGAGGAGCTCTGGATGGCTTGAAAATTTGTCTCTTTTACCAACAGAAGTCGGTCCAATAAAAGATATTGGCTCACCCACCTTGTGTCTAGTATCCGGGGACCAACATGGCTACAACTACACTGCATATCACCTGAAGAAGCATTTGACACTGCCTGGTATAGCAGTATGTATTTTCAAACTTTACTGCTCATTCCCCAATTGCTATTAAAACAAACCTTTCCCTGAAAATCCTATTACTATCATTTTCTTAGTATCACCGTGGATTTTAATTTGCGAGTATAGTTATAGAGATGCAGGATAGTAACTCTTGGCTTTTCATTCTCTGACAAGTGAGACATTATTGCATGATGGGCATGGTTTATTTTAGAGTGCATGGTATTGTGGGTATCCATGTTTATAGTCTCAGCATATTTTATGCAAATCCTTGTTTCTAAGTAGAGTGATAAAATCCTTGTAAAAATCAACCTAATATCAGAGTCAAACTGAATTCTTTCCTTCTTGCACTTCACAATGAGAAGTCTCTACATGCCAAATTATACTTTCAGGGACACCTCACTGCCTCAGAGGGTTTACACAGATTTAAATGACTATATCTTAGTGCACAATTCTATCTCAAGTTGCATAAGGAGGAAGAGAATCAGGCTCACTCTTTTTTAGCTTTATTGGCTCCATTTTCTTGACTTTTTATTTATGGCTAGTTTCTCTCCTATTTAGTGGCTAGTAAAGCTCCATGACATCCTCTGCTTAAAAGGTGTTCTCTTTTTGGTTTTATCCTATTTCCAGAGAATAAATTCCTTAAAAGTGGAACTCAGGGCAGGGGCTGGACTAAAACTTCCCCAATTTCATGCTGTGTCTTCACTCTGTTTTTCTAAAAAGCACGAACACAGATTATACCAGAATTTACCGTACTATATTGTTATAAGAAATAGTGGGAAAACTAAGCTAGATACACTGGCACTTGTCTTAAAGAAATTATACTTGCTGCTTGACTTCCTGTTTTAATTGAACTCTTCCGATCACTATTAATCTGGAGAATTTCTTTAATCATCGTGCTTAACTTGAACAACACCAAAAAAACCAGAAGAGGTTAATTTGCAATTCAACACTAAACCATAAGAGCTCCAAAGCCCCATAAGCACAACTGTTCAGGCTAAAACGGGAAACTGAAGCCATGCAGGACATGTCTAGCCAATCTTCTGCAAAGGCTCCCACACAAAATCATGTTAAAGACTCATGAAGATCTCAAGTGCCTTCATCAACCCTCCATGATGAACTGATTTTAAACTAGTTCAAATGAAGTTGCTATACATATGAGAGAGTCTGCATGTATATATGAATTACAGCGTGTCCCTAGACAATGTGTGATGAACAAGACATAATTTGGAGACTCCACAAAACAGTAGAAACAGCTTGTTTGGTTTCTTTCCCCACACTATTAAAGATAAATAGTTCTGGTCAATTACAGAGTCTATATCAAGAGAATTAACTCATCCTTATAAGTTTAGGTTCAAACAGACCCATTAACTTTAGATCTTCAATTACATTCTCAGTTTAAGATGCATTGTTTTCTAAGTTCTTTATTACTTAGGCCGGTATTTAGTTCCTTGGTAGACCATATTTTGTTTTGTGCAGTTCTTATTTTATATGGGAAAAATTGGATCAGTGGGCATTGTTTTGACAAGAGCAGGACTGCTCGCCATCCTTAAAAGCCTCCTGTTCCCTCTGGCTTAATGAAAAAACATGCAATGCAGGGTTGTGTAAGACTTACACAAGAAACAGGTGTCTCTCTGGGGGAGGCAGAGGAGGTGGTCAGCTCAAGATGTATACTGGTTTGGGAAAAAAAATGCTTTCAGTAAGTTGCTGACTCACCTTGTCCCGCAAATGATGTTCTGCAGCCTCAATATTCAAAGGATCATCAAAATTCAAGAGATCCTGGAAAAGAGTCAGGGGAATTTTTTTTAAGTAAGAAAAAATAACGATCTAGTTATCATATTATGTAAGAGGTTGAAAATACATTTAGTGTGATGAAACAAATAAGATGAGGCCAGCAAGTGCAGTAGGTTTAGAGAAATTGCTTCTTTTATACCTGCAGATCTCTGGTTTAGATCCTATGGGGGGTAAATTCAAACTAGTCTGGTGGTCACAATCCAACCCTTGATTAATTTTTGGCCAAGCAAAGCAAGGCTCTGTGCAATTACAGATTCACAGTAAGAAATCAGTGAACTAGATGGAAGTGCTGCCCCTTGAGACTCCCTCATTTAGTGTCACTTGATGTAACATTTTCCTTAACTCCAGTTCCATGAGTGTCTGGCCTACAGGTGTGTGTCCTGTATTACAAATTGTTGGCCAAGCGAAGCAAGGCTCTACACTAAACTTGATGGCATTTTTCTGATTGTCTGGATATCACATGATTATTTTTGAACATCACCTCTGATCAATTCCAAAATTTCCAGGAATGTTCTAGGCATCAATTGGCAGAGCATCATTGATTTTGGGGAAAAGTGGAAAACTAGAAAAATATGATTTAGAGGAAAATCAGCCCCACAAACTGGCTGCTGCTGCTGGCAGAGGAATCTCTCTGACGCCCCTGCTGCTGGTGACAGATATTAGAGGCAGCAGTGTAACTTCCTGAGTGGGGAGATTGTGTCGTCTGGAGTCTGACAGACCTTAGAGGGAGGGTTTTAGGGGGGAAACGGGGAGAACAGAGTGGGGGAAGCAGCAGGCACTGCAGGAATAGGGTAGTAGTGGTGGAGGTAAGAGAAGCAGAGACCCGGAGGGGAGTGGTGAGGGTAGAAGCAGGGACATGGAAGGTAGAAGACAGAGCAGCTCTGAGTGTGAGGCTGGGATGCCTATAACTGCTCATGATTCCCATCTCTGCCCACCATGATCTGGTCCCTGCTACCCTGCTTCTACATCCCTACACATTACTCCCCACCCATCAAATTGCTGCAGGCAGAAGAATCTCTGGAGCTTCCTGCCACTGCTTACTCATCACAGACATCAGTTTAACATGCTGCTCTAGCTCACTCTCTCGGTGTACAGTTCAGCTTAGACGCAACAAAGGGTGTGACATTCTAATGCTGGGCCACATCACATAGCCTCAGTATTATTTCCTCCAAATTTTGTTCTGTGAATCCAGGAAAACTAGTGGAAAGAAGGAAAGAAAGAAAGAAATGGGGGTGCTGAGGATGAATATACACAAACTGTACAAAAGGGTTAAATATAGTCATTTTAAATTTCACTTCTAAACATTCATCACCCAGTAATTCCTCCCTCAGAAAAAAGCAGCTGTCTTCTTTTAGCTGAGAACACTGCAAGTGCATTCTACAGCTTACTGGCACGGCTTGCAGTGTCTGTAATATGTATCACCTGCACTACTATTTGTGCTGTATTTGCAGAAAGACTGAACTTCAACACATTGTTTAAGGAAACCAAGAAGCTGCCAAGAGACAGCGTGTTAATCAAGTCATCATGGAAAATAATGAATAATCACTATGGAAACAAAACCAAGTTTCTCTGGCCAAGGTACAGGTCAGTTTTCCTAGTAGTGTGTGATAACAGTGAATCTTTTATAACAGCTATCATTTTATAAGTGTGAAAGGCTCCCATCACTGCCACTATATGGGATTTGCTTCCATGGCAATGAATCTCTGTGGTCATTGATTTTTTGTTTTTCCCCAACAAATTTACAAGTTTCAATTTTCTCTCCAAACCAAAAGCTGAGCAAGACTCTCAATCATTCACTTACCTTCCTTTGTTTCTAGAAACAAGCCCACATAAGCTTTTAAAAGCGTAATTATTTACAAAAAGCCTTTGAGCATATGCACAGGGGAAATCCAAGATACACGATGAGAATCTTCTAGGACATTACAAATCTTTGCAGTCTGTCATGCATGATCATCACTCTTTTCAGATGTTCGCCCTGTATATATATTTTATGTGTATTCCTATTGTAGGATTGCACTCTTTTTGTTTCTCTAAACCAGACTCACCCTATTTTAATTATTTATATTTGTGCTGTATTCTAATTACTCTGCACTGAAAAGTCAAGTGCTCTCCAATCTTTTTATAAATTAATTTACTAAAGGCCCTAATCCAGGCAAATTAAGCCTCATTGGCCCATGAAAGCTCTCAGTTTCCCAGGGTTCTGTGGCCATAATCTTTGTCTATTCAACAAACTTTAGAAAAATATTCCTGGTGGTAGCAGTGATGGTTCAGCTACCCAGCTCCTCCTTCAGGAAATGAGGGACAGAATCCTTCTATCTGAGCTGGGGCTTGAGGCTTCTATCTGAGCTGGGGCTTGAGGAAACAGGGCTGGGCAGACATAGCCAGCAACTCTGCTCCCTGTCCCAGGTGCTTCACTGTGCACGGGGGTAGCTCTTTAGAGAAGTTAGGGTAACCCTTACTGCAGTTGAAGGAAGTGATGGCAATGAGAGCTCAGGTGGCCAGCTTGACCATGATCCCTCTGCTCTCCACCCTTGACCTTCCCACTGCCACCAGGCAGCAGTAAGGGTTATCCAGGACAGTCACGCCCCACACCTCTGCCTCAGAGGGGAGGAGGGCTCTCTCTACTTGCCTCTAATCTATCAATGGGGGCAGTTTCTGGCTTCTGTTGTATATCTGAGGTGAGGGTTGCTAGCTCCAGTCCTGTCTGTTCCTGCCATTAATCCAGGATTTTACATGTACCCTCCACTTCTCGTAGCTGCCTCTTGTAAATAGGAGGCTCAGGCTTCCTGCTCCTGCCAACTCTTTTCATGTCATGTGGGATTCCATGGGAACAATCTCATGTTTTAATTCAGTGTCAGGCCCTATTCTCATTCTGGGGGTTGGAGATCCTCAGAGCCCCTCACACCTCCAACATGTGTTTAATGATTATAATTGTCAATAATTAAATCTATATTGGGCAATTTTTTATCCCAACCCTCAACTTTTCAGGATTACAGCAATACCAGTTATCTGCCAAAGTAATCCTCACATTCCCAGCACAATAACTCACTGAAGGAATTTAGGATTTGTGGAAAACCCTAAGCAACTCGTTACCAAAGGCTGAAGCATAGATTTATAACTATAAATACAAAAAAATATTAAGGAAGGCAGCATATGCCCTTCTGTATGATAATCCCCATGGCTAGCTAATAAATGGGGTTAATTAAACACCACGAAAGACAGGAGGAACACGAACATTAACTATAAGAGAGACACTGGATCAGGTCTATACCAAGTAACTTCGAAAACCACCTGACAGGGAAAACAAAATTTAGCTGCATGCATTGCATCGTCTTACTTACTGTAAATAAAGAGTTCAATCCCCAAACAACATCCTGAAAAGGAAAAACAACAAAATCAGTCATGTGTACTTAAAATATTTTGTACATTTTAACATCCTTTACATTTCTATTAACCCAGCAAAATGATGGAAAGTCTTAAATCTAGGAAAGGAGGTGAGTATTGGGTGGCTTTTCTTTATATTCAAAATGTTTAAAACTTCCCCAATATTTATTTCAATATATAACATGCAAAAAAGCACTTATTCAGGGCTTTAAGCACCTTTGAGACATTTAAAAACCGTCATCAAGTACAAGTAGCACATGGTGAATAATTTTTCTGTTAACAAACACATCCATTTTAAAATTTTGTGTAAATATTCACACTCTGAAACCGCACTCACCCCTTCTGTGTTCAAGGAAAAGAAACAAGACTGAGTGACTGACCACACCAATAAAAACTGAACACCACAGCTCAGATTTCAAATAGGAAGTATCAGGTACTCGCGGTGAACTGTACGTGATCAATCCATAACATATAAAAATGTGACAAAATATTTGTCAAATAGACATGAAATATCAAATTTGAGAAAACTGATCTATATGTGAATATTCTGAAAGTAGGAGAGGAGGCTACATTTATCAAATTAATTATTCATTGCAAATTATTTGCTCGCCTCTACCTCCAAGTTTTCTTTAACTGAATAGGGACAATCAATGTGCAATTACAGATTCACAGTAAGAAATCAGTAAACTAGATGCAAGTGTTGCCCCCTGAGACTCCCTCATTTAGAGTCATTTGATGTAACATTTTCCTTAACTCCAGTTAAGTGTCTGGCCTACAGGTGTGTGTCCCGAGTTACAAATTTCATGGGCTGACAAACAACGAGCAAGATTAAGTGATAAGACATTACTACAGTTAATTGAATCAGAGACTGTAAAACAGAGCTCCTAGAAAACCTTCTCTCAGACTATGTCTTCAATTTTTAAAAAAGATGGGTTTTATACAGCAAGATATCTTACACGTTAGGCAGCCCACTGTAAACGCCTACTAGAGAAGAGGCACTGTAGTTTTTACCATGAGATAAAGTCACCACTGTACCTGCCAGCCTTAGACTGACCTCACCTAGTTCACCTCACTACAGTGCTGTGACTCCAATAGGATTTTACACCTGGAGAGCTAAGGTGAGTTAGTTGTCCTAATCTAAACACACACCTTTTTTGGCCATGCAGACAACCCCTCAGAGAAATAAACCCTTCTCACTATGGCATAGAAAACAAAATGCATTTTATGCTCATTTAACATCTTGCAATATTTGCTTATAAAAAAAGGTTGAATGAATGGATGCATTTTAGCTTGTTTACTACTCTGGTCCCTCAGAACTTAGTCAAAATGATGAGGTATGGTAATACATAATACCTTAACAACTCTGTCAATAGTTACGATTACAAAAGCTGGCAGAGGACATGGTGTCAGCATTATCTGATGAATAGTTTTTTTACTGCCCCATTTATGTATTTTATACAAAAACACCCTCTGTTCATCTATTTTTAATCATACAGATCAGCAAAGTAACATTAGGGAATAATATTTTAGCTTGTTCAGCACTTTCTTCTAATGGAGTTTCTAAAGTCATCAGTGCTAGTAAACACTGCAAACCTCCTGAAGTCACTAAAGTATTCCACAAGGACAGAACATTACTGTTTAAATTTATAGTAAAAGAGTAGGAATTTCAGATGTTTAAGGTGCACAAATAGCCTAGAATTCTTAAGAATGTGGTGGTGAGCAGTCATCCTCACCAGAAATGATCTAATTAGCATGCTATCATTCATTTTCAGGGCCAGAAAACAAAAGCGTTTGGAAAAAGGGAGAAAAGACAATTACCTTTCTGTAACTGGTGTTCATCGAGATGTGTTGCTCCTGTCCATTCCACATTAGGTGTGTTTACTCATCATGCACTGGTGCCGGAAGTTTTTCCCTCAGCAGTATCGATAGGGGAGCAGCTCTGGTGCCCTCTGGAGTGGTGCCCGTATGGCGCAGTATAAGGGGCGCTGCCGTCTCCCCTCACCCTCAGTTCCCTTGTGCTAGAAACTCCAACAGCGGGGAAGGAGGGCGGGTTGTGGAATGGACATGAGCAACACATCTCGAAAAACACCAGTTATGGAAAAGGTAACTGTCTTTTCTTCTTCAAGTGCTTGCTCATATCCATTCCATATTAGGTGACTTCCAGCAGTTTCCGTTGAGACGGGTAGGAGTTCATGGTTGCGCAGATTGTAATACAGCTCTGCCGAACCCAGCGTCATCTCTAGCCTGTTGAGTGATGGTATAATGAGATGTGAACGTGTGGACTGAGGACCACGTTGCAGTTCTACAGATGTCCTGGATCGGGATGTGTGCCAGGAAGGCCGCCAAAGACACCTGCGCTCTAGTCGAATGAGCCCTGACGATTGGTGGCGGGGGGACCTTTGCTAGCTCATAACAGGTCCTTCTAAGAGGTGATCCAGTTGGAAATCCTCTGCAAAAAAACCAGAAGGCCCATCCTCCTATCTACTGTAGCGATGAAGAGCTGGGTCGATTTACGGAAAGGCTTGGTACACTGCAAGTAAAAAGCCAAGGCCCTCCGGACATCCAGTGCGTGCAGACGCCTCTCCTCAGCAGTCCGACCGAACACTGGCAAAAATACATCCTGGCTCATGTGGAAGAAAGATCCCACCACCGGCAGGAAGGCTGGGTGGGGCCGCAGCTGGACCTTGTCCTTATAAAAAACTGTGTAAGGCGGTTCCAAGGTCAAGGCCTTAATTACTGAGACTTGTCTCGCCGAGGTCACCGCCACCAGGAAAGCGACCCTCCAGGACAAATAGGAAAGGGAGCAGGAGCCCAGCAGCTCAAAAGGCGGGCCGCTGAGCCTGGAGAGGACCAGGTTAAGGTCCCACTGCGAGACAGGGGCCCGTACCTGCGGGTAAAGCCTCTCGAGGCTCCTCATAGAATCATAGAAGATCAGGGTTGGAAGGGACCTCAGGAGGTCATCTAGTCCAGCCCCCTGCTCGAAGCAGGACCAATCCCCAATTAAATCATCCCAGCCAGGGCTTTGTCAAGCCTGACCTTAAAAACCTCTAAGGAAGGAGATTCCACCACCTCCCTAGGTAACGCATTCCAGTGTTTCACCACCCTCCTAGTGACATAGTTTTTCCTAATATCCAACCTAAACCTCCCCCACTGCAACTTGAGACCATTACTCCTCATTCTGTCATGGAACCTGACAGTCATGTCATGAGAAAAGACTGTCTGACCTTGGACTGGCTGGTGGAATGCGGAGATGGCTGCAAGATGCACTCTGATGGAAGAATGCACCAGCCCCTGGTTCCTGAGCTGCAGTAAGTAGTCCAAGATGGACTCACCTGAAGAATGCGAGGGAGAAATGCCACGCTCCGACGCCGAGCAGGAAGACCTCATCTACTTGGCCAGGTAAGTTAGTCTCGTGGATGGCTTCCTACTTCCCAGGAGGACCTGCTCGACCTCCTCCAAGCAGGTACTCTCCTCCGGGTTCAACCACGAAGCATCCACACTGAGAGGTGTAGAGACTCAAGGTTGGGGTGTAGGAGCCGACCATGATCCTGAGAGAACAGATCAGACAGCAGGGAAGGGGCCAGTGAGGGGCCACCATCATGTTCATGAGCGTGCTGAACCAGTGCTGGCAAGACCACGCGGGGCAATCATGATAACCTGTGCCTTGTCCCTCTTGAACTTTACTAGGACCCGGGTGACCAGAGGGAACGCATGCATCAGACCCTCGGCCCACAACAGGAGGAAGGCATCGGAGAGGGAGACTTTGCTCAGGCCCTGCCGGGAGCAAAGCCGATGGCACTTTCTGGTTTGCCTGGTGGCAAACAGATCTACTCAGGGAATTCCCCACCTCTGGAAGATCATGAGGGCGACCTCCGGGTGGAGCAACCACTCATGGTGAGAGGAGAAGTCCCTGCTGAGGTGATCTTCTAGGGTGTTCCTGATGCCAGGGAGGTGAGCAGCTTCCAGATGGATGTCGTGGCCAATGCAGAAGTCCCAGAGATGGAGAGCCTACTGGCAGAGAGCCAAAGAGCGTGCTTCTCCTTGCCTGTTGATGTAGAACATTGAGGCTGTATTGTCCATCAGGACTCTCACCACTTTGCCTGACAGGTGTGTCAGGAAGACCCCACAGGCCAGCTGGACCACTCTGAGCTCCTTTACATTTATGTGTAATGTTGTCTCCTACAGGATCCACATCCCCTGGGTCCGGAGATGTCCAAGGTGTGCCCCCCCAACCAAGCTCCAAAACGTCCAACGCTAGCTCTACAGATAGAGCGGGACTGTGAAATGGGACTTCTTCCAGAACCTTCTCGCAATCGGTCCACCACCGCAGCGAGGTGCGAACTGCCAGAGGAACGGTTATGATCTTTTCCAGGTTGTCCCTGGATTGGGAATAGGTCGATGCCAGCCATTGCTGCAGGGCCGCATGCGGAGTCTGGCATGGCGGACCACGTATGTGCAAGCTGCCTTATGGCCTAGTAGGCGTAGGCATGCCCTGGCTGTTGTCAGGGGAAATGCGGACACTTCCGTGATGAGGTCCATCAGGGCCTGAAACCTGTCTAACAGCAGGAACGGTCTCGCCCGGGTTGAGTCGAGCATGCCCCCGCTGAATTCTATCCTTAGAACTGGAACTAACGTGGACTTTTTGTGGTTGACCAGTAGTCTCAAGGAGCGGCATGTGATTGTAGTACAGTGATGTCGTGTTGGACCTGGGCCTCGGAATTGCCTTTGACAAACCAGTCGCAGAGGTTCGGGTAAATTTGGATACCCCAACGCCCGAGATAGGCCGCGACTACCGCCATGCGCTTGGCAAACACTCTTAGTGCTATAGCCAGGCCAAACGGAAGGACCAGACTCTGGTAGTAGGCCGAACCAACTGTAAAATGGAGAAAGCGTCTGTGTCCTGGAAAGACCGCTACGTGAAAGTATGTTGACTGAACTTCAACACATTGTTTAAGGAAACCAAGAAGCTGACAAGGGACACTGTGTGTGTTAATCAAGTCATCATGGAAAATAATGAATAATCACAATGGAAACAAAACCAAGTTTCTCTGGCTAAGGTTCGGGTCAGTTTTCCTAGCAGTTTGTGATAGCTGTTATAGAATGATAACAGTGAATCTTTTATAAGTGTGAAAGTCTCCCATCACTGCCACTATTTGGGATTTGCTTCCATGGCAATGAATCTCTACGGTCATCAGGAGGTCATCTAGTCCAACCCCCTGCTCAAAGCAGGACCAACCCCAATTAAATCATCCCAGCAAGAGCTTTGTTAGGGTTTCCTCTACAGTGAAAATGCATAGAGGAGGAAAAGGCTCCCTGTGCCCACATCATAATTCTACCACAATGGCACAGAGCCAACCAAAAATTTAGCCCTGTGTAAAAAGGTCATACTGTACACATATGTTTGTACACATCAATATGTGTGATTTTGAATGCCAATACTACATACAGATTGTCTTCTGCATAAGTAGCCTATGAAACAATTATACTCAGTAGACTGCTGGGAGACCCAAACAAATTAGAAAAGGAGGACTTGTGGCACCTTAGAGACTAACCAATTTATTTGAGCATGAGCTTTCGTGAGCTACAGCTCACTTCATCGGATGCATACCGTGGAGTGAGCTGTAGCTCACGAAAGCTCATGCTCAAATAAATTGGTTAGTCTCGAAGGTGCCACAAGTATTCCTTTTCTTTTTGCGAATACAGACTAACACGGCTGTTACTCTGAAACCAAACAAATTAGTGACCCACTGGAAATTCGTGAATAAGAAGGAACACGCAAAGTGTATTTTTAAATCATGTATACTATACCTGCATAAAAAAGTACAGCACTATTTGTTCCTCTGAAAAGTGGGAAGAAACTAGCAGTTTGTGTATTAACAACAACCCATATAGTATGTGACTGCAGTCGGTGGCTGTAGAACTTGATGCAGAATTGTGCTAGACAGAATTGAAGTCTTTTTTTGGGAGGGGGGGTCTGGGAGAGAGGGGACCTTAGGTTTCTTGCTCTTTTGGTTGCAACAAAATATTCCAAATGGGAATCAAGAGTGCAAACCAGTGAAGTGGCATCTGCAGGATACTAATTCTAAGAAAAATAGCAACAATTTAAATTTCAGCACATCGTTAACTATTGCACTGCTTATAATTTATCTTAAGGTGTTCCAAAATATCCCCTCTGCTGTACTGAGGTTCTTTAGAATTCAGGACCTTAGATACAGTATTTAGGTCAAGCCAGCTCCAGAGAACACAGGATTTTGCCTATAAAATATGCAGATTTGCAAGGTTGTAGGTTGTCAGAGCACATCGCAAATCCCATCTATTTAACCAGGCTTTGGGGGTGTCAAGGTTCCTCCCCCACTCTGAACTCTAGGGTACAGATGTGGGGACCTGCATGAAAAACCCCCTAAGCTTATCTTTACCAGCTTAGGTCAAAACTTCCCCAAGGTACAAAATATTACACCCGTTATCCTTGGAATGGCCGCTACCACCACCAAACAATTACTGGTTACTGGGGAAGAGCTGTTTGGACGCGTCTGTCCCCCCAAAATACTTCCCAAAACCTTGCACCCCACTTCCTGGACAAGGTTTGGTAAAAAGCCTCACCAATTTGCCTAGGTGACTACAGACCCAGACCCTTGGATCTTAAGAACAATGAACAATCCTCCCAACACTTGCACCCCCCCTTTCCTGGGAAATGTTGGATAAAAAGCCTCACCAATTTGCATAGGTGACCACAGACCCAAACCCTTGGATCTAAGAACAATGAAAAAGCAGTCAGTTTTTTACAAGAAGACTTTTAATAAAAAATAGAAGTAAATAGAAATAAAGAAATCCCCCCTGTAAAATCAGGATGGTAGATATCTTACAGGGTAATTAGATTCAAAAACATAGAGAACCCCTCTAGGCAAAAGCTTAAGTTACAAAAAAGATACACAGACAGAAATAGTTATTCTATTCAGCACAATGCTTTTCTCAGCCATTTAAAGGAATCATAATCTAACACATACCTAGCTAGATTACTTACTAAAAGTTCTAAGACTCCATTCCTGTTCTGTCTCTGGCAAGAGCAGCATACAGAGAGACACAGACCCTTTGTTCCTCTCCCCCCTCCCAGCTTTTGAAAGTATCTTGTCTCCTCATTGGTCATTTTGGTCAGGTGCCAGCGAGGTTACCTTTAGCTTCTTAACCCTTTACAGGTGAGAGGAGCTTTCCCCTGGCCAGGAGGGATTTCAAAGGGGTTTACCCTTCCCTTTATATTTATGACAGGGGGTTAGGGAAGGTGCAAGACAATTGGTATTATTAGTGTGGGGGCTATTTTATGCAGCAGATGTTTAAAAAAAATTGGTCTTTTTTATTTTGATTTTTTATATTTGTATGGATTCTGTTTTATTATTGACAAATATACCTATGTAGTTAAATAAAACGTATTTGTTTGCATAGAAATCAAAATTAAGAAAGTAAAACAACATAACATGAGCCCCTGCAGAGTGCTGTGGCTCTGGAGGTCAAAGTTGCAGTCCCTGCTATGCTGACCAAGAGGGTGACCATCACTTACTGCTGCAACTGTTTGGGCCAAAGCATGGTGAATCCAACATAAGGCACATCAGAAGATCAACATGTCAGTACAAAGGTTGATTGATGAAGGTCTCTCTTTCTTTGCCCCATAACATTGTTTCATACTTGTGTTGGGTCTAAAAATCATTACTTTGAAAAAAACAAAAACGCCCTACAGATTTATTTATGCCACCCCAAATAAAGAAAAAATTGCAACTCCAAAATGCCTCCCTTTCAGATTTAGCAATAGTGACTTAAAATACAAAGTGCTGCTTGTAAAATAGTTTCTCCTGAGATTGAAGAAGTTTAAAGCATCTCATTTGGTCGGAAGACCTACTTCTGTTCTAGTCGCCAACCTTAGCAAGTAGGTAATTCACATCCATTTCACAGTCTGCTATCAAACCTACACCAAAATTATGCCTTTGACACACTGCCTTTGACTTGTATAACTGTGTTCTCAGATGTCTGAAAGATTAACTACATAGTGTTTTTCAGAGTGTAAAAATGTAAATTACCAATAAGATTTTCCTTTTATATGCAAGAAGTGTTTAACTATTTATTTAATTTAAAAAGTCAGACAAAAGCAGCTAAAGAACTACACCATGGAAACTCCCTAAACAAAACTATTAAGGAGTACTTCTTATCGAATAGACTCTAGTTAATTATACTGAAGACTGAGACTTTTGCATCTTGTAGCTAACATATGTTTGACAAGACATTTGGTAAAATATTTATCACTTGGAATCAAGAAAAGGAAATAGTCATACTCTCACACAGAGACGTCTCCTGTTAACTTTTTTTTTTTTTTTTTTTTAACTAGAGTAGTGATCAACAGGAAAAAATCTATTTGCACATGCTCAGTAGACACTTAGTGCGTGATACTGCAACCTTAATATTTATTTAAAATAGTATTTTTATTACTTACTAGCCAAATGAAAACAATTTACTTAAGGTGGACGTCACTCACTTTATATTTATCTAGATTACAGAGTATTTAAAATATTAGTATAAAATGCTTTATTTAGCATGAAAGAAGGAAGAAAGAATGGGAAACCTCTGAATTCCTCCTAGTCTCATTTACTTTCTTCCCTCCAAAGCAGTTGTCACCACCGGTAAATCACGATCGACTGGTCGATCATGGAGTCTCTGCCCAGTCTATCACAGTCTCTGGACGCTAAAAGTCCAGTGGCACAGCAGGGCTAAGGCACGCTCCCTGCCTCTCCTGGCCCCACACTGCTCCTGGAAGCGGCTGGCACGTCCCTGCGTCGGGAGGGGGTGGGGTCTCCACGTGCTGCTCCTACCTGTAGGCACTGCCCACACAGTGGAACGGGAACGGTAAACTGCGGCCAATGGGAGCTGCGGGGGCTGTGCCTACAGGGAGGGGCAGTGCAAGGAGCCATGTGCCCCCCTCCAGGGGCCGCAAGGACATGTTGGCAGCTTCTGGGAGTGGCACGGGGCCGGGGTGGGCGGGCAGGCAGGGAGCCTGCCTTAGCCCCGCTGCACCATCCACCTGGAGCCACCTGAGATAAGGGCCGGCAAGAGCCCGCACCCCAACCCCCTGCCCTAGCCCTGAGCCCCTCCCAGACCCCAACCCCCTACCCCAGCCCTGAGCCCCCTCCTGCACCCAAACTCCCTCCCAGAACTTGCATCCCTTACCTCCTCTTGCACCCCAACCCCCTGTCCCAGGATCAGCCTGGAGCCCCCTCGCACACTCTGAACCCCTCGGCCCCAGCCTAGAGCCTGCACCCCAACCCCCTGTTCCAGCCCAGTGAAAGTGGGTGAGGGAGAGCGCATGACGGGGGGGGGACGGACGGACGAACGAAGTGAGCGTGGTGGGGTAGATTCTGGGTTGCACTTATTCAAAAAGTGATCTTGTGCTTAAAAAGGTTGGAGACCACTGCTCCAAAGTAATATTTGAACGTTTCTGAAGAATTTCAGAAGCAGTAAACAAGCTCTGTTTCAGTTTCAGAGAGACAGAGTCAGCCATGCATGTCACAGGCTCCGAATCCGTAACAGCATGCATACAAAACAACATACTTTCTTCTTACTGGAGCCCTTGATATTTGCCCCTATAGTTACATTACAGCATAGCAGACTTTCTTTTATAAACCAGCGCTCCCACTGGATTTCTGAACTAGCTTCAGAATGAACAACACTACAATGATAATGAAAACTAAATGCAACGCCCCCCCATGAGACTAGGCAACAGGAATATACTCCCACTAAATAATTCTGTATTCAGAAAGTATTACCAAAGTTTTGGAAAACAGGAATGGCTTCATTAAATTCTTCTAGTGTACTCTGCCATCCTCGTGAAATGTCTTTTACATGTCTGGGAGCAATAATTACTACCATTCAAAAACAGGGAAACTGCAAGAAACAGTTAAAAGAAACAGGGTATGTTTCTGCACATTTCTTATGAAGCAGGGATTACTAAAGGTCATAGTTTTTTGTTTCTTTTAAAAAAATAAGCGTTCTTTCACTAATTTTCCAGAGAGACAAGATGAGTGCACTCTGTCTCTCTCATATCCTGGGACCAATAAAACTATACGCTGATTTCTCCATGAAGTTTAAAAAATGAAAGTCAGTCCCACAAAGTCTGTAATGCAGTTACGCTACAGAAATCAAAACAATGAACTTAACCCATAGTCTTGAGACTAGGTAAAGGAGAAATATCAGACTCAAAGTGAAAGTATATTTTATGACAACAGTAGTATAAAGAAAAAAAATTAGGTCCTCAGTTGATGTGAATCGCACCTGGTGAATGTTGTGGCAGGGGCTGGTTCTCTTGGCCAGAAGACATTTGATTTTCTACAGTATGTCTTCTTGATAAGGAGTAGCTCAAGAGTATTCTCAAACATGCAGGGACAAATGTGGTGAGCTTTTTGAAAGTCTGATTTTATATCAAACACTGCTCAGGAGCCATGTGCCTGAGGTGACCAAGGGCCAGAGGTGAAAGCAAGCAAGAGCCGGTATGGCATGCCGGACCTGACCGGCTTCCCCAGGCTGGCGATTTAAAGGAGCTGGGGCTCCCTGCAGTGGCTGGAGCCTCGGGCCCTTTAAATTGCCTCCCGAGCCCCACTGTCAGAGCCCTGGGGTAGCAGTGGCAGGGCTCCGGTGGTGACTTAAAGGACCTTGGGCCCCAGCCACTGCAGGGAGCCCCGGGCCTGCCGGAGCCCTGCCGCTGCTACCCTGGGGCTCAGGCAGCATGGCTTGGGTGGCACTTTGAAGGTGCTCATATAGTTTTCACAACTATATGAAAGTTTTGCTGCTCTGGTGCTCTGCTGCAAACAGAATCATCCTCTGCTGTACTCTAGGATACAACAGAGCAAAATATAATCCTGACAAATATATAAAAATGAAACCATGAAACTGTACTGCATTTATCTTTACTAAAAAGAGTCCACATGACAGCCTGGCTTTTTTAAGGTATTGTTTACTGGTTGAGTTGGCACTTGTTTTTTTTTAGTCTACTTTAAATCAGATTTGTTATGTCTAATTGTTCATCTCTGGAACCAATTTATGAAACGTAGCCATATCTAGTAAATGGAACAGAAAGGTTATTTTAAATAAGAATCTAATGTAAATATAATCAAGGCTATATTGGTATAGAAGACAATGGGTGAAATCTGGTTTAAAAACAATTGCAGGAATCTTATAGATGTCATTCTACTAGTACCATCAATAAGGACTTAAAATAGTAAACATTTTGTTTAAATCATTGGGCAATTCAATTCATATTTATAAATTTATCCAATGCAAATGAAAATATTTTTATTAAAATTAGTGATGCAAAATATTGCACAGAATTACAACAGGCAGCATATATTGTAGATGACAGGATACTGAGGTATAAAGCTATTGTTTTATGGATAAATAGAAGTATTTGAAGTCTACTCGGGTTACAAAGGTTGGTGCATATTCGTACCCGTTGATGATATGACAAACTAATTAGTGAGCTTACTCTGATCAGGGGGTCTTGAGCAGCGTAAGACCACATTTCTGGGGTGCAAGGCTGGGGATAGGGGAATTCGAGGTCATCTCCCGATATACAGTTCATGAGTGGCTAAGAAAGGCTTCATGTATGTTGCTGGGTGCGCCTCTGCATGCTGCTGGCTGAGAGAACAGAGCCTGAAGTAGCTTGCTGTTCACTAGCATATCAGTGTAGGAGAAGAGCCTGGGCAGGAGAGTTAAAGGGGTCACAGTGGTTCTACAGTCCAGACTGCAGCCTGGGGGTGTCACACATACCAGAAAAGATAATATGTTTAACTACTCTGTTATCCTGCCTCAAGCTGTTGCTTTCACAAAATGATAAATTACAGATAATTTCAAGCATGAATTTTATACTTAAGAGTTTTACACTTCTCTTCTAAACATTAAGGCTACCTATTCCTATATATTTTAAAAATATGAACGTTACTGTCATGGAATCATAAAACCCATGCTAATAGCTATAGAGTTTAGCTACTATATTTGGACATACAAAAACAGCTCTCTCCTATAAGAATCTTCCTCACTGCTGCACATACTAAACTTACTGACCTGCGTTTTATTTGCTCTACCTGCAAGTACCAGGAACGCACTCAACCCAATAAGATAGGGGAATTACTGGTGGTGTGGGTGCCAACAGGCACCATGTGATGACACATAATACCGCCCCTCCATCCCATTCCCCCCCCCGCCCCCGCCCTAGAGAAAGAGATGCAATGACCTCTCTCTGGGAGAAATGAGAGTAAGGAGGAGAACCAGCTAAGAAAAAAAATCCTTGAAGAAGGGGGCAGAATATCATTTCCCTCTCCATCCTATTTACCAGCAATTTTAATCTCTCAAACAACATGTCAGGAACTATGAACATGTGGATATTGTTCAGCCCTGCCCTCTTAAGGCAGTCATCAAAGTTGTCAATCGCAAGCAGTGACATCAGACCCAGTCCACTGAACTCCCCTTCTTTTGAAGCCTGAACTTTCAGGTCAGCTGCTGGAGCAACTGAAAACACACCTCCGCAAACAGAGAAGGAAGAATTATCTGATGTGCTAAGCAATCAAAAATTTGCAAGTAAATTAAAAAATTAGGCTCTCATTGTTGCACATCTCAATCCTTAGATGTGAGAGATGACTCAGCAGTAAGTTCGACCCTCTATTCGACATTGATGAGTCCTCATCTGGAGTACTGTGTCCTGTTTTGGGCCCCACACTAGAAGGAGGATGTGGAAAAATTGGAAAACATCCAGCAGAGGGTAACAAAAATAATTAGGAGACTGGAACACATGACTTATGAGGAGACACTGAGGGAACTGGGATTGTTTAGTCTGCGGAAAAGAAGAACGAGGTGGGATTTGATAGCTGCTTTCAACTACCTGAAAGGGGGTTCCAAAGAGGATGGGTCTAGACTGTTCTCAGTGGTAGCACATGACAGAACAAGGAGTAATGGTCTCAAGTTGCAGTGGGGGAGGTTTAGGTTGGATATTAGGAAAAACTATGTCACTAGGAGGGTGGTGAAGCACTGGAATGGGTTACCTAGGGAGGTGGTGGAATCTCCATCCTTAGAGGTTTTAAGGCCTGGCTTAATAAAGCCCTGGCTGGGATGATTTAGTTGGGGATTGGTCCTGCTTTGAGCAGGGGGTTAGACTAGATGACCTCCTGAGGTCCCTTCCAACACTGATTCTATGATTAAGTTCACTGCTTGCTATTGATCGCTCTGAAGACTCCCACATGCTGGCTGGGCAGATCACCACCAGCGCACACATTTACTTCCTTTCTGTGACAGTAACAAAGATTCTACTGTGATATATAGGCAGGGCTTGTAGCACCACCTATTATTAAGGTTGCCCTGCACTTCCCATTACAATATACTGTTTTCAGTTGCTTATAACTTTGCCAAACTGAACATTCGGATTGAAATTTTCCATATTGATGTCTGTCTCCATATATTTTTTTTTTTAATCCATACAATTTTAGCCAAAAATACTTCAACTGTTTCCAAGAATGAGATTTAGTGGAAAATATCTTGTTTTGTCCACGTAAAAAAAAAAAAAAAAAATCATGAGACATTTTCTTTGAAATCGTCTAGTGACCCTGTGCTTTGCACTAGGGCCTTGACATTTGGCAGGGAGTGGCCTCTATATTAGGGAAGTGCGCTTTGTCATTCCTGTGAAAATCCACCCAAATTTGGCTAAGTTTAAGCTTTTGAAAAAGAAATCACAACTCACACATGCTCAGTAGACTTCGATGTTTAACAGCAAAAATCCCTGATTCCTTCCTCACTTATCATGCTCAAGCTTCCCACAGCTTCTAGTGCTGACCAGACTGTGCATGTACCATCCCCACAGAGTGACTGAGCATACTCCAGCCCCAGACTAAGGAGGCAAAGCCAGACTTTCCTGTAATTGCTGCTCGGGGCTGCGGCTGGGGCCAGGTGCCGTAACTGAGATCAGGGGGCCCCTCTCGCAAGTTTCCAATTATACCCTTCATCTCCGCTGGCACTTAGGCAGAGTGGAAGCAGCAGCTGTTGGATTTGAATGCAGAACCGAAAAATGCCAGACTGGGGAAGAAGGGGAGTAGACTGGAACAAGGAGTCTGGTAAGATTGGGACAGGAGAGACTGGAAGTTGGAGAGAACAGAAGGGAAGGCTGGGACTGGCAGGGCAAGGAGACTGGGAACCAGTGAGAAAACTAGGAGCTAACTGGCTGTGTGTGTGTGTGGTGGTGGAGAGGCACTGAGATCGGATGAGAAGCCAGAAGCAGAGCACTGGGCTTTGCCAGGAAAGGAGACAGACTGGGTGTGGGGATGGAGAGAGAATGGAGGATGGGGAGGGAAGTGTGTATTGGAACTCGAACAGGAAACTCTGAAGGCTGGGCAAGAAGACTGGGACTAGAATGAGAAGTGGGAGGGGAAACTGGAATTACGCAGGCAGGGATAAGAAGCCAGGGCAGGAGAAGAGACAGAACTGAGACAGGGAAGAAAGGGCTATGCCCACTAAAGCACACTCTTCTCTGAAGTCTGGAATGGAATCCAAGCTTCCTGAATCTATCATTCCTCTATTCTCAACTAATATCTGTGAAAAGCACTGGCCTAGTGTGTGTATCATGGCCTTTCAGTTCTGGTCCCTATAGATGGTGAAAACCTTATTCCTTTATCTTAACTGGCAGAGGTCTGTGCAATGGATCTAGAGGTTCCAACCTCGTTAATCAACTCAGAGGATGACACCACATTAGGGCTGTCAAGCGATTAAAAAAAATTGCAATTAATTATGCTGTTAATAATAGAATACCATTTATTTAAACATTTTTGGATGTTTTCTACATTTTCAAAATATATTGATTTCAATTACTACACAATAGAAAATGTACAGTGCTCACTTTATATTTTTTATTACAAATATTTGCACTGTAAAATACAAAAATAGTATTTTTCAATTCACCTAACAGAAGTACTGTAGTGCGATCTCTTTATCATGAAAGGTGAAATTACAAATGTAAAATTATGTACAAAAATAACTGCATTAATAAAAATATAAAACTTTAGAGCCTACAAGTCCACTCAGTCCTACTTTGTGCTCAGACAAACAAGTCTGTCTACATTTGCAAGAGATGCTGCTGTCCGCTTCTTGTTTACAACGTCACCTGAAAAGTGAGAACAGGCGTGCGCATGGAACTGTTGTAGCTGGCATCGCAAGATATTTATGTGCCAGATGTACTAAAGATTCATATGTCCCTTCATGATTTAACCATGCGTCCTCTTTTGTTTATCATTTTACAGTGCAAATATTTGCAATCAAAAATAATATAAAGTGAGCACTGTACACTTTCTATTCTGGTGACAAATTAAATTTATCACCACATGACTATAATTTTACATACAGCTCACAACTACACTCATTTTTTCAGTTTATACTACATACCTAGTATACATATATTACATATGCAATAACCATTCTGTGTGTTTGAATAATACTAACACAATTTATACACACATACACATATATATATATATATATTAAACATACACTTCCATGTATTCGAGCTTATGTAGATCCATCCAAGGATCTCTTTTACAAACACTGAAAAACGTAGCCACAAAATCCATGAGGGTGGCAATGAGGCATAATATTGGTTTTACAGATGCAGAAACTCAGCTGGAGAGTTTAAGGGACTTATACTTGGCCACACAGAAATCCATGGCCAGGACTCCTTACACAGAACATTTTTCCTCCTTTGATATACAAATTAAAATATTTGTATTTCAAACAATGTACTCATTTTGGGTATACTAAATTTGCAAAAGAATGGGCTCACTGGATGGACCACAAATAATTAGAAGGGAAAGGATTAATCAATCACTGGATTTTTATGTAGTCACACTTCATATCCAGAAACAAGCTACAAGCATTTGCCATTACCAAAGAGGCTATTTCAGCCTCAGCACTTACTTTTTAAAGCCATTTGTGTATTAAAGAGAAGAATGAATTTACTATGCTCCCATTCAGGTCACATCACCACCACCCTGTACCGGACACCTACTGACTGCTATACTTACCTACATGCCTCCAGCTTCCATCCAGGACACACCACATGATCCATTGTCTACAACCAAGCTCTAAGATACAACCACATTTGCTCCAATCCCTCAGACAGAGACAAACACCTACAAGATCTCTATCAAGCATTCTTAAAACTACAATACCCACCTGCTGAAGTGAAAAAACAGATTGACAGAGCCAGAAGAGTACCCAGAAGTCACCTACTACAGGACAGGCCCAACAAAGGAAATAACAGAACGCCACTAGCTGTCACCTTCAGCCCCAACTAAAACCTCTCCAGCGCATCATCAAAGAGTTACAACCTATCCTGAAAAATGATACCTCACTCTCACAGATCTTGGGAGACAGACCAGTCCTTGCTTACAGACAGCCCCCCAACCTGAAGCAAATACTCACCAGCAACCACATACCACACAATAAAAACACTAACCCAGGAACCTATCCTTGCAACAAAGCCCGATGCCAACTCTGTCCACATATTTATTCAAGTGAGACCATCATAGGACCTAATCACAGTAGCCACGCCATCAGGGGCTCATTCACCTACAGATCTACGAATTTGATATATGCCATCATGTGCCAGCAATGCCCCTCTACCATGTACATTGGTCAAAACGGACAGTCTCTATGCAAAAGAATAAATGGACACAAATCTGACATCAGGAATCATAACATTCAAAAACCAGCAGGAGAACACTTCAACCTCTCTGGCCACTCAGTAAAAGCTTTAAGGGTGGCAGTTTTGCAACAGAAAAGCTTCAAAAACAGACTCCAGCGAGAAACTGCTGAGCTTGAATTAGTATGCAAACTAGATACCATTAACTTGGGTTTGAATAGAGACTGGTTGTGGCTGGGTCATTACACATATTGAATCTATTTCCTTAAGTATTCTCACACCTTGTCAACTGTCTAAATGGGCCATCTTGATTACCACTACAAAAGTTTTTCTCTCCTGCTGATAATAGCTCATCTTAACTAATTAGCATCTCAGTTTGTATGGTAACTTCCAACTTATCTGTACGTATTGTATGGTAACTTCCAACATATATATATGTTCCATTCTATGGATCCGATGAAGTGGGCTGTAGCCCACGAAAGCTTATGCTCTAATAAATTTGTTAGTCTCTAAGGTGCCACAAGTACTCCTATACTTTGAAGATAATAGCTAGATATTTAACTGATCCACCTCTTCAGAAACTTCTTCTACAGAAAGTCTCAAAATTTCAAACTGTATAACATTAAAGCGCACTATGGATGTTTTAGTGAGCAACAGCAGTGTCCATAGTGCTCAGCAAGCTAGTACACTGGAGATTTACATCCTGGCTTACTGAGCACCGAGTCTCCATGTAGGCAATACCAAAAATCTGAATTTCACTGAAGTCAACAGGACTATTCACATGAATAGGGTTTTGCAGGATCTACCCTTACTATTAACCAGTCTTTCAGCAGGTAAAATGTTGCCCTATAAATATAAGTTCAAGAGTATAGAGAACTCACTAAAAGAGCTTAACATTAAAACACATGGGATGACGTTTCTTCATTAGTAGCAGAGAGTCAGTTTACAAGACAATATAGACAGAATATCATGACTAGCTTTTTGGTTTGCCAAAGCATTGGTTTTTATTTTATATCCACAGAATCACAGAATATCAGGGTTGGAAAGGACCTCAGGAGGTCATCTAGTCCAACCCCCTGCTCAAAGCAGGACCAATCCCCAATTTTTGCCCCAGATCCCAAATGACCCCTGTGACGAAGTGGGACTGTTCTTAATGTTTCCTCTGAATAGTGTGGGGGTGCCTCAGTTTCCCCTAGGCAGTTCTTAAGTATCTAGGGGGGTGGGGTAAGGGTGTATGATCATTGCAGAGCCCTAGAGGGCATGTGTGTGCAGGAGTCTGGACACAGAGAATGGCCAACACCCTGTTTCCTGGCAACTGATGGCCTGGGCCCTTCCCCCCTGCAAGGTGAGAGCTGAAGGGTTGGAGAACAAAGGAATCAGGTGACCACCTGGCCCAGGAAAGGAACAAAGCCCAGAGGAGGAGGGGCTGGAGGGGGTTTTCAGTTTGGGGCTGGCTGGGACATGGAGTGAAGTGCAGACGTGGTTGTCTGGCTCACTGCCCCCCAAAATGGACCCAGCTGAGGGGTCCCGTTCTCTGCACCTGCAAGCTCTGTTTTAGACCATGTTCCTGTCGTCTAATAAACCTTCTGTTTTACTGGTTGGCTGAGAGTCACGTCTGACTGCGAAGTTGGGGTGCAGGACCCTCTGGCTTCCCTAGGAGCCCCGCCTGAGCGGACTCGCTGTGGGGAAGCGCACGGAGGGGCAGAGGATGCTGAATGCTCCGAGGTCAGACCCAGGAAGGTGGAAGCTGTGTGAGCTGTGTGTCCTGAAGACAGGCTGCTCACAGAAAGGCGACTACCCCAGAGTCCTGACTGGCTTAATGGGGAGCAGTTCCAGAGCATCGCCCAGGGACTCCGTGACAGCCCCCTCAAGGACTGAACTCACAACCCTGGGTTTAGCAGGCCAATGCTCAAACCACTGAGCTATCCCTCCCCCCACATTTGTCTGTACAGCTATGCAAATGGATTTTAACAAATAAAGTTAAAATTAATATTTTGATTATAAGGCAGAGAAAAAAACAGTGCTAAGTACTAAAAAAAGATCTTCACGTTTTAATAAATGAGGCACTAAGGTTCTTCTGAAGACAAAAATATTAAACTTTTATAGAAACAGCAATACTGTTACCCTAACTTGGCAAAGCATATATTTTATAAACATGAACTGTTCAGAAGATAACTGCATCAAAACAGATTTTTATAGCTAAAAAGAAATGGTACCTTTAATGTTCTAGTTGGAGCCCAGCCAGTGCCATCAATTGAATGTTCTCTCAATAAACTGGAACAGACAAGGAGGCATACATTATACAATACAATCTGAAACTGAGAAGCAGTTAAGCTTACTTAAAACTTTATTGACTGCAATCTCTTCAGAAAAAATCAGAACACTAAACTTATATATCCCTCAGAAAATTAGGAAATATTGGTTATTCTTGGGATGCAGAAATTATACCTTTTTTGTATCATATGAAGTATTTTGAGTTGTTAAAAATCCAAAGAAAAACAACAAAAGGGGGAACTCCCCCAAACTAACTGTTCTAAAATGAAACTGAAAGAACTCCTGATCTTCAAAGCATAATCCAAAATAAGGAACTTTAAAAAAATCCAAGGGTTTACAGAACTGAAAACAAAAATATGATCAAGCATGTATAGATATAACAAATGAAATAACAAGCCTAACAATGTCCCCTCTTAACCGCTGTACACATTGTGTAAAGAGTTGTCACTTTGGATGGGCTATCACCAGCAGGAGAGTGAATTTGTGTGGGGGGGGTGGAGGGTGAGAAAACCTGGATTTGTGCTGGAAATGGCCCAACCTGATGATCACTTTAGATAAGCTATTACCAGCAGGACAGTGGGGTGGGAGGAGGTATTGTTTCATATTCTCTGTGTGTATATAAAGTCTGCTGCAGTTTCCACGGTATGCATCCGATGAAGTGAGCTGTAGCTCACGAAAGCTCATGCTCAAATAAATTGGTTAGTCTCTAAGGTGCCACAAGTACTCCTTTTCTTTTTGCGAATACAGACTAACACGGCTGTTACTCTGAAACCTGTACACACAGACACACACACAAGCAGTTTCTAGTATGTCCCTCTCACCCACAGCCTGGGTGAATAGGCCTTGCAGAGCACCCTGAGAATCACCAAAATTTAGGCTATTTCATAAGAACATAACAGCGGCCGTACTGGGTCAGACCAAAGGTCCATCTAGCCCAGTATCTTGTCTTGCAACAATGGCCAGTGCCATGTGCTCCAGAGGGAATGAACAAAACAGGTAATCACCACATGATCACCTGTCGCCCATTCCCAGCTTCTGGCAAGGTAGGGGAAGGAGAGATATTTTGCAGCATCCCTTATGTTGCAAGAGCTTCATTTTCAGTGCCACTGTCGATCAGGAATAGGAAAAAACCTGACTTTTTTTTAAGTTTGTCTAAAATTTGCAAAATACTAATATGTAATAGCCATAATTTTGAAATATGAATCTGTCAAACCCAGGTGGAAAAATCCAGGTAAAAGTCCAATGAATCACACAATCCCTTGTTGGCCGCTTCTCGTCCTTTATGCCAAGGAATCTCCACCTTCAGGGCCTCAGCTGATCAACAGTAGCACCGGTAGTTGGAAGAAAGAAGCGATGTTGCAAGAGGAGAGGACCCAAGCCATTTTAAGGCATTACGAGTCAAACCCAACACCTTAACTCCACTTGGAAGTAAAGAGGCCTCAGGGTACATCCCAGAGCATAGATGTCACATACTCAGACTGAGAAACACTAGTTAATGGAGGAATAAAAGAGGGAAATGAGAAAGATAGCTCCAAAGGAATTCCTGTGCTAAAACCTACACAATGTACCTAATCCATGTGGATTTACGTGGAAACAGCTGTATGAATTACATATGGCTGGATTCTGCTACACCTACATATAATGTATAGAAGAGATTAATCTGTGTAAACTGTACATTTTTGTTTAGTACTGAAGTCCATTATTTAAATACTTCACCTAGTTTTAAGATGAATAATTAGAAAAAACACTTGAACAGAGCTTTTTAGATTTAATTTTTAGGCTTTCATTGAAAATACCTGGACCCCTCTTAATTGCACCAAACTCTTTGGCAATTATGTGATGTACTCAAATAGAATTTAAGATAAGAGTAAATGTGCTTTCATTTGTGAACAGAACAAATTTTCACTCAGGGCAAGTCTATATTATAGTGGCACAACAATAGAAGGGGTTATGCTGCCAACGTAGTTAATCTTCCTCTCCGAGATGCCTTTTTCAGTTGACCTACTTGAATCTACACTAGGTTAGGTCAACCTAACTATGTTGCACAAGGCACAAAATTTTTCAGTCCTAAGTAATGTAGCTAGGTCTATCTAATTTTTAGACCAGGCCTCAGATCTGCAGAAATAAAAGGCTAGTGCCCCATGCCTACTTGGCAATAAAAAGTGCTGCCAATTTACTACCATCTTGCTACAGATAACTTTCTCCTTTTCATTGCCATAGGGTTTTACTGAACTGGTGTTTTATTTTGCGATCTTTTAGCTACCTCTAGTGTCATCCATAACTAAACCACAACAAAATCTTAAAAACAAACACCCCTACTCCAAGAAACCCCCAAAATTAGAGTTGATAGACTGCATATATGATTAAGTAATCAGAGCTTTCCTATATGGTAATACCAATGAAATAAATATGTGCTTAGCCAGTATGCTAAGTATAAATATATTAGGAAATTAACCTGTAATAAAATGCCCTATGTTTTCCCTAAAATTAATTAGTAATGACACCAGGCAACATGAATCCTTCCTAGCTGTGCTACTCAACTAATTATCCTCATCCTTCTGTTGCCTTAGTGCTAGTCTCGTTGCTATGCCCTGATAACGAGAAAATTTTCAACTATCACTATATGATTCAAGATTTATTTCAATAGCACAATGAACTACAGTAAAACCCAAGAGTTACAAACACCTTGGGAATGGAGGTTCGTAACTCTGAAATGTTCGAAACCCTGAGCAAAACGTTACGGTTGTTCTTTCAAAAGTTTACAACTGAACAGTGACTTAATACAGCTTTGAAACTTTACTTTGAAGACAAATGCTGCTTTCTTGGAAAGGAAAAATAGAATTCTGCAGGGACCATTAATTCTGCCCAAATTCTGCATTACACAGTGATGCAGAATTCCCCCAGAAGTATATTCTTATAGAAGGAAAGTAAAACATGAATGATCTGAAAAAGGATTTTTATGTGTACGTAAAGGATAGTGGTATATTTAGCTTGATTTTAGTACTGCTGCCCTCATAAAACTTTGCTACATTAACACAACAGAATTCAATGGTAGGCCAGGGCTTGGATGTGGCAACAAGTATCCTGTTTCACAGGTGCTTGGCTGGCCGGTTCTTGCTCACATGCTCAAGGTCTAACAGATCACCATATGTGGGGTCAGGAAGGAATTTCCTCCCCGGTCTGACTGGCAGAGACCTTGGGTTTTTTCACCTTCCTCTGCACTGTGTGGGTGCAGGTCACTTGACAGGATTATCTTCCCAAATCTCATTTAATCATTTGTCTGCGGGACCTCAGGCACTCTTGCATCTCAGTTCCTCCTATTCTCTGGCTGTGGCACTTAAAAAGTCTAGCCTCTGTTGGGCTGTCAAACTTTGATCCAGTTTCAGTTGTTGGATTTAGTGTAAGTACCGGTGCTGGGTGGCGTATGCACAAGAGGTAAGACAAGGTTGATCTGATGACCTCTTCTTTCTTAAAACTATGATAATCTCTAAGCCTGTTCAGATAGTTTACAGTGATTTAAAAATCAGGATTAAATAAATTTACATATAAAAAGCAAAAAAGTACTTAACACTATAAACCAGGGGCGGGCAAACTTTTTGGCCTGAGGGCCACATCGGGGTTGCGAAACTGTATGGAGGGCCAGGTAGGGAAGGCTGTGCCTCCCCAAACTGCCTGGACCCTGCCCCCTATCTGCCCCCTCCCATTTCCTGCCCCCGTCAGAACCTCTGACCCATCCAAACCCCCCCACCCCCGTTCCTTGTCCCCTGACCAACCCCTCCCGAGACCCCCCCCATCCCTAACCACCCCCGCCCCCCGGACCCTACCCCCTATCCAACCCCCCAGCTCCCTGACTGTCCCGACCCCTATCCACACCTCTGCCCCCTGACAGGCCCCGCAGGACTCTCACACCTATCCAACCTCCACAGTCCCCTGACCGCCCCGCCCCGCAACCTCTGCCCCCTGCTCCCTGTCCCCTGACTGACCCCTGGGATCAGCTGCCCCTTATCCAATTTCTGCACACACACACCCTGCTCCCTGCCCCCTTACCATGCCGCTCAAAGCAGCAGGAACTCGCAACCATGCTGCCCAGTAGGAGCAGCTGACCAGAACACTGGCGGGGCAGAGAGCTGATGCTGCGGGGGGGGGGGGGGGGGCAGGGGGGTTGAGAGACGAAGAGAGCAGGGAGGGGCCGGGGGCTAGTGTCCCCGGCCAGGAGCTCAGGGGCCAGGCAGGACAGTCCCATGGGCTAGATGTGCTTTAACAAAGGGCTGCAAGGATCACTAGCCCCATTTTAGAGATGGAGAAATGGAGGTTCTGGGAGAGGAAGTGACTTGCCCAAGGTCACACAGCAGGTAAGTGCCATAGCCAAGAAAAGGACACAGCCTCTCAAGAATCACTGCCTTTCAAGAAAGCTTTCATGAGATTGTAGTTGGGTCTAGATGAAAATGGGCTCTGAGTTATTAAACAATTTTCAAAAAGTAATTTCACACAAATTATTAGAATGACTGAAAACTGGCAAATTTTTGCTGTTCTTTTTCAAATTTCAAACTAGATTGGTTCACTGATCACATATAAAGCCCCACATCAGTCCTGGCCCAAGTTCACACCTCTGACTGCACACACTGATATCTGGCTGATCTTACACAGCACTCCTTTCCAGCGTGCAGAGTGGCAACTTTGATCTTGGCTCCATTTGCTCTCCCTGATGCAGTGTCAGAGCATGGAGCATGAAGCAGATACTTATGAAAACTTTTAAGTTCCCTGCTTTGCCTGAATCTAGGCAGGCAGAGAACTTCCAACCAGGCTTCCCAAACTGCCACTCCTCCTACACCTCCAGAACTGACTGCATCTTTATCACATTTAACTGGGGTGCTTGGAGTTTATACTCCCTCCGAAGATTTGGCGGGGGGGGTGGGGGGGGGATCTCTAAAAAATTAACCCAACTTCTAGTGGCAAGGTGAAAAGCAGCAGAAAGCAGGTACCATGTTCTGAGCAGCTATTTGGGCTGCTCCAGGGACATTTCATCCCACAAAAGCTACTCTAAGGCCCCTGGCCTGGAAGGGGCACTTTAGGCCACTCTAGGCCCCAAAAAGAGGATGACAGAACTGGGGAAGGACTGGAGACCAAGGGAGAGTTTAAAAGCTCAAGTAGAAGGATGAGGAAAGTAGAAATGAAGGGACAGAGAAGGTGAGGAGAGAAGGGGAGAGTGACCAAAAAAACCCAAAGGACAAGCACAAAGCATAGAGAAGTGAGAACGGAGAAATAGGGGAAGGTCTGAAACAAGATGTGGGGAAGAAAAATAAAAATCAGAGAGGCCTATAGAGGACAGGGTAAAGAATACATTGGGGGAGGGGGCAGGGTTGGCAATTGCTCCAGATTATTTCTTTGGGGAAAAAAGTCACTATCCCAATGGTACCCCCTATCCTGCCACAGTCCTAAGAGTGGTGAGATGATTTGTTCTCACATCCCCGGTCCACACCTGGCACCAGTGTAAGTATTGTGGTCAGGTAAATGGGGCAGCATGAGGGGAAAGGAAAGGGAAGTACAAGAGAAAGGGGCAGTGGGGAAAGAACTGAGTAAGAAAGAGTGGGAGTGAATGAGTACATCTCCTGTTGGAAAGGCCCACTGAGTTGATTCCCCTTTGCTATATAAAAAGGTTTGGGTAGCAGAGTGGGAGGGGGAGACCTGCTGGCAGGGTGTCCTCTCTGAAGTCTTTGTGACTATGGAACTTTCTCTGGATTCCCATTTTGCCCGTCCTTCCCCAATAAACTAATTGAGTGACCTTCCAGACATGCTGCAAAAGACATCCGTTTGACAGGGGTTTTGGATATGGTGGAGGGTAGTCTTCCCAGAATGGTAAAGAGAAGAAAGGAGATTGGGGGGGGGTTTTGTAAGTAATCGGCTGGCTGAGATCCTGTTTGAACTGATTATTTTAATACTGTTGGGATTTTATTGTAGTATTAATTACGTTAGCCACCTAGAACCTTCTACAGGTGTCTATTGGATATTATTTATCTATATAAATAAATAAAATAAATATCCAAAAGCCTTTTTTGTGATGCTCTGCGATCAAGTTGCATATCTGTTCTTGTTCAAACCCTTAAGTGTGCTATATTACACATGAGAAAGCTTTTTCAGTAAAGATGATTTGGAAAAGTTTTTGCAAATCTATTTAAGCCTCTACATCAGTAATGTGTACACATACTACAATACACATATGGATTTTTAAATAATTGAAAAAATAGCTCCTCCATTTAACATATCTGCAAAGACTTAACATTCAGGATTGTGTTTTTCCTTAGTTGACGGCAAAAGAAGCACTGAAAGGGAGTAGTGGAGAGATTTGCTGCTTTTTACCGACTGGTGAGGTCATCAACTCTTTCAGGAAAACCAAATTCCTGAACTAAATAAAAGCGCAGATACAGTAGCTTACAATACACAAGTGTCAGAAACTAGTTCCAATAAGTTACTCGAAGCTCTGAGGAACAGACTAAACCATGATCTATATACAATTTTTGTACCAATGTAACTATTTTGGTTAGGGGCGATTGTTTTTAAGAAAAAAAGTTAAATCTGTACAGCCTCTAGTATGGCTGAGGTTATTCATTTAGGGGAATAAGTTATATGCATAGGAATCTTCGCACAAGTATACTAGTGGACAAGCCCTTAGCAATTTCTTTCAGACTTGCCCAACCCAAACTTTCCTTCCAGGCATGATGTTTAGTATCTTGCTGAACAAACACCAATGGTATACACTTAATGTTAACTATATTGTTAACTTTTTTAAGGTAAGTTTAATAGCTGGAAGCAGACATTCCTAGTGAGTACACCTCCTATCTCCTGCCTGCACAGTCTTCTGGCCACATTTCTATAGGATAACTTTCCAAAGCTCTCTTATGTACACAATTAACACTCAGGTACTACACATGTGTAATTACAATAATAGAGACAGACTGCTTTGGTAAACACCTGAATGCTTGCAGCAGGAGAAAGTGAAGTGGGAAGGGAACACGAAGGATGTAGGGTGAACCATGTCTGCAGACTCTTCAGGACTTTGGGATGAGAACAACTGACAGAGGAGATGTAATTTCAGGTTGCAGGGAATGCTGACTGAAAGAAAGACTGGGCTGCTCTTGAATAAGTGGATTACAAGCAGGCAGGTCTTTCGCAAAGAGTGCAGGGGGAGGAAGATAAGAAAATACTCCAATTTCCTTTGTCTAAATTTGGGTCTGGTCCGAGAATATAAAGCCAGACCATCCATAATCACAGAAGAGTTGAAACTCCCATGACCACATCTTAATATCTAGAATTTTTAAATTTAAAATGGCATATTCTATTTTCTATATCACACTTATCTGTTTTCCTTGAATACAAAAAAGGAGCCTTACTCATTTCACAGGAGTACATTTTAAAATTTAGCTACATTTAAATTCCTGTTGGGACACTCAAGTACGATTTCCAACAAAGGTTCTTAAATCAAAGCCATCAATCCTACTCTATGGCTTCTCCTGAGTACTCACTAATTTTCAGAATTATCTACAGACGTGACCCAATTCTGGCAGCACTGAAGTGCATATATTTATGTTACATCCTTTCCAGACCAACGTTGGCACACGGAGGCAAACTAGTCTCTTCCATTCCGCTGTCATTTGCCACTGCATCCATCTGCTCTATGGTACGGAGACTGACTGTTCTGCCCTCCCTACTAAAGATTCCTCTTCAGGATTTCTTTTGGGTGCCCTCGTTTCCCGACACTAGTTGGTTTCCACTTGACAGCTTCATGTGGGAGTCTGTGTGATGGCATCTGAAGTGCATGCCCCCAAAATTTCTAGTACTTTCTTCTGAGGGTGGAAACAAGCCACTGATTGGCGATTTCTTAGATCTCTTCATTGGTAATGAAGTCTTTCCAACCAATGCCCAGATCTATTTTCAAAAGCATCTACTTTTCAGTATAACATCTCCAATTCTCGTATGTTAGCACAGATTACATTTGAATGAAAAATTTTCCATTTTGTTCTGGTGCTACATCTTTAATTTCCATATACTGCTAAGTTTAGTAAATGCTATGGACGCCTTTTCTACCATTGATGTCACTTCCTTCTTGAGGTCTCCGTTGGCCAATATGGTGGTGCCCAGGTAGATGAATTGTTCCTTGATATTTTTGCATTCTAATGTGATGTTACTAAACTGTCTGGGTTTCAAGGATGTTTGTTTTACCATTACTTATTCTAAGCCCTGCATGGTCTGAGGTTTTTGACAGGCTGTCTTTGTAACTATTTGGAGATGTCACTCAGTAGTGCAAGATCATCAGCAAAGTCTAGGTCTTCTAGGCATTTGCCATTTCCCCATGCTATACCACTGTTTGTGTTGCTAACACACTTCTACAGTATCCAGACCATGAGAATGCCAAACAACAATAAAATAAAGTTAAAATACAGCCCTGTGACATGCCAGTGTTCAGACTGAACCACTCTGTTGTCTGGTTGTTCGCCCTTTCAGGGTTAACAAAGTGTGCACATCTTTCTTTATCTATTGTATCTAAAAAGAATTTGCAAAAAAACTCTTATAAAATGAGAATTACATCCTACATGAGTAAACAAATATAATTGAGAGATCAGTCCCAGAAAAGATTCGCTTCATGTAAAAGAACACCTTCTTTGTCAACAACAGTTTAGACTTTCTGTAAAAATCTAGATATTTTCCTTTCAGCATTGGAAGGAATGTTTCTCAGGCTAAGATCAGAGTCAATTTCAAAGGAAAAAAAGAACCACTTTCAACAATGTTGACCACTTGATTCCACAAAAAGAAAAAGCGAATGCAAAACACAGTAAAATCTTGGGGTGTTGTCTATCTCCAGGCTCAGACATTCTGATACATTATATCAATTAATAATAATGGTCAACAAAGTAAGTGGATGAGATCAAATAGAAAAAGCAGAAACGTACAGCAGAGGTTCAAGAAAAAGGCATACTGGAGCATGAAACAAACCACAAATTGTATATTCCCGAGGGTTCCTGAAATATGCCAGAAGCTTGCATCAATGGAGGCAACATCACAATGAAGAAGCCTATTTAATATTTGAGTAAAACATAATAACCCACAAAATATTTCTGAAGTTTTCCTAACCAAATCTTTACGAAATTTGCTAAGGTCAGTTTTACATGTTTTTTGGCTCTTACTATGGAATGGTTTCCTATAAGATGCATACTGGAAAACAATCCCAACTGTACCTACAAAGTGATGGGGTCTAAATTAGCTGTTACAACTCAAGAAAGATCTTGGAGTCATTGTGGATAGTTAAGAACATAAGAACGGCCATTACTGGGTCAGACCAAAGGTCCATCCAGCCCAGTATCCTGTCTTCCGACAGTGGCCAATGCCAGGTGCCTCAGAGAAAATGAACAGAGCAGGTAATGATCAAGTGATCCATCCCGTCACCCATTCTGAGCTTCTGGCAAACAGAGGCTAAGGATGCCATTCCTGCCCATCCTGGCTAACAGCCATTGATGGACCTATCCTCCATGAATTTATCTAGTTCTTTTTTGAACCCTGTTATAGTCTTGGCGTTCACAACATCCTCTGGCAAGGAGTTCCACAGGTTGACTGTGCATTGTGTGAAAAAATACTTCCTTTTGTTTGTTTTAAACATGCTGCCTATTAATTTCATTTGGTGACCCCCTAGTTCTTGTGTTATGAGGAGGAGTAAATAACACTTCCTTATTTACTTTCTCTACACCAAGTTCTCTGAAAACATCCGCTTAATGTGCAGCAGCAGTCAAAAAATCTATCAGAATATTAGGAATCATTAGGCAAGGGATAGATAAGGAGACAGAAAATATCATAATGTCATTATATAAATCCATGGTACGCCCATAGCTTGAATACAGCATGCAGTTATGGTCACCCCATCTCAAAAAAGATATATTAGAAATGGAAAAGGTACTACAGACAAGGGCAACAAATATGATTAACAGTATTGAATAGCTTCCAGAGAGAAGTCCCATAAAAAAACCTGGGACTGTTCAACTTGGAAAAGAGATGACTAAGTGGGATATGATAGAGGTCTATAAAATCATGAATGGTGTGGAGAAAGTGAATAAGGAAGTGTGATTTCACATAACAGATGTCCCAGGGGTCACCAATGAAATTAATAGGCAGCAGGTTTAAAGCAAACAAAAGGGAGTATTTCTTCACACAATGTACTGTCAACCTACAGAACTTGTTGCCAGGGGATGTTGTGAAGGCCAAAAGCATAACTGGGTTAAAAAAAACAATTAGATAAATTCATGGAGGTTAGATCCATCAATGGCCATTTGCCAAGATGGTCGGGGATGCAACCCCATGCTCTGGGTGTCCCTAAGTCTCTGAATGCCAGATACTGGGCCTGGATAACAGGGGATGGATCATTTGATAATTGCCCTAATCTGCTGATTCCATTTGAAGCACTGGCATCAGCCACTGATGGAAGACAGGATAATGGGCTAGGTGGACCACTGATCTGACCCAGTATGGCCATTCTTATGTTCTTATGATGATCACATACCATAATATAAACATATATTTATTTAGGAAGTAGAAATTAAAGTTTGGAAAAAATGCTAGTTAAGTATTTTAAGTAGAAAAATAAGCCAGGAATAATTTTGTACCTAAAAGCCAATTTTATTTCCTGAAAATCCACTGCAGGCACAAAATAGGTCTACAAAAATTGAGAATCAGGTCCATAAAAAGCAGTAGTTATTGTAGTCTTTTGTTTCCAAATCTAGTACCAAACTCTCTGATATTGAATTTCTCTAACATAACTGTCTCCCATAGAAAATATAGTATTCTCCTATGTGGATTAGCTGAAATTTAATCAAAATTAAAAATACTTCTGAAAACTTCATAAGTCTTTAGAACATTTTAAAGATTTCTGGCTTTTAAAGTAAAATCTTTCACAATCAGACCAATTCAGGGATGTCAGCACAGACTCTAAAAGAAAGGGCTTACCCTGCCTTCTACTTGTGTATTGCATAAAGCAGCCTAATTACAACATTCCAGTGTTAAATTGGTTTTAATGTTGACAGATAACTAAAACTAAAAATATTGAAAACACACCTCCAAAGGTACATAATATAAAAACTATTTAATCTCTGAATACTTAATCTAAAACAACAACTCTGTTGCTTGAATGAAAAATTCATCTAGGTCGTCAAGTGCAAAGGTTTGGGTACCTGGTAGATTTCTGAAGAACCTGTGTGGATTTGAACACTTAAGTTTAAGAATAGCAATCCTGTATCTTTACATTATGGTTGTCTGTGTACACACATTCGGTTGTTGCACAGACTGACTTGAATTAACTGTTTGAAGGGAAACAGGTTAAAAATGCACAGGGAATAACTGTTACATTTCTCCACATTGTAGATAGCTAACCTCAACACTCCTTTTTCTGTAACTATTCCACATGATAAAGATGTGATTCTACATGTTAGTGCCAACACTGAAGTCCTACTCTTTATGTTCTTTACTGTGCTGATGATAGCCCCACTCATCTGTATGCAGATCCAGTGGAGGGGCAGAGGTCCTAGGGGAGGGCTGCATGTTGCTTGGCAAAGCTCTGCATTTCCAAAGCCAGTTTATATAAGCAAACGTGTTATTGTAAGTAAAATGTATGTGCACTATTGCTAAGACACGTGGCATCACCACACACTTTATTCCTCCCATGGAGTACTCTGACAGGCGTAGAACCAGCATGGTAAGAAGCACACACAAAAATGCTTTAGCACTTTGTACTTTGATTATAATTAACTCCTTAGAAATACAGAAAATAGAACATGCTTTTGAAACAATAGTTTGCACATGCCTTGCAGCTTACTAAACTATATGCCTGGCTGCCATATTGAAGGTATGACAAGCTTTCCTATTAAAGCATCATATCTTTATGCACCATATTGGGTAGAAGACTATTACAAACTTTAAATTTAAAGGAGCACAGCTATATGAAAAACAAGGTTTTTTGTAATTATTTCCTTATCTACCATATTATATATTATATTATAATTATTATATTATAAGCCCTACCTTGGATTTTAAAACCTTTATTAATTTTGTTTATTTTCACTGTTTATGCTGTATTTCTTTTTTTCATTTCTATTAGCTTGACAAACTTGTCACACATTTGATTTTTGCTTATAATCACTTTCTAATCAATTTCACTATTAGGGTCTCACGCTTTAATATTTAGGTTACAAACAATTGTAAAGAAATGTTTATTTTTAAAAAAATAGTTTATCTTTGTTTTCTAAATTGCAAACATTTTACTAGTCGTGTTTTTGAAAAAGTTAATTTTAAAACCTATATTTTGGCTAAATTTGATCTCACTATCTTAAGAGGATAATAATATATGGTTATTTTTCTTACACTTTATCATCATATCAGTTTTATATTACATATTGAAATTTAATAAATTTGCCATTCCTACAAGTAGTTTGTTATTGTCAAAATCCAAGATTTTTGTCTAACGTAACTAACATCCTACCAATTTTTTCCCCCTGGAAAATTTAAACAGTCTCCTAGTGCTTAAAATATTTTAGGCTTTAAACTAAATAAGGGTTTAAAGTGTGGGATAATTTAAAACCACCTGGATCCTATAATTCAAAACTTTAGGGAAGACATCGATGGAATATTCCAAGACGACGACTTTGGGGAAGAATGGAGCTATTAAAGTTAATCTGCCTCAAATTAACAATCACAAAGATAGAGGCTATGTATTTTTCTATTATGGAAAAATGACCTTTGGTTTTAACTGGAAATGGTGAAAGTGTAAGATCAAATGCAAACAGTTACATCATACGCTAAATTAGAACATGGGTTCTTAAGATTCTAGACACAAGAAAATTCTAAAGCTCCTTTAATTTGATGTAGGCTCAATCTATGTCTCTCTAGTAGCAACGCTGTAGATAGAAAAGGAGAAATTTAGCACGCTTGGCCAGTTCACAGTTTATTTGTTCTTTTCTGCAAGAGATCTCAATAGCCAGCATGCAATGACACAGAATCCTTTAAATCCTACAATTGAGTGTGGGTGCAGGAATAAAGGGGATCTCAGCGTTGTATCTGGCCTATGGGGAGCTGAAGGCAGGATCCAGGCATAAGAGCCTGCCTTCATAATTCTCCGCAGAAACCCCAGCTTGGAAGCAAGATGACCCTCAGCTGCATAGGGAGCCCCTGTCTAACAGGGGAGAGGGCAATACAAGTATTGCCTCGGGAGTAGCGTCCTCTCATAAATTAAGCCACAAAGTTCCCTAATTTGGGGCCTTACCGTAAATTAGGCTATTCAATTACCCAATCTGCTGCCAGTAAAATAGGGCTTCAAAATGCACCATATAAAGAATCAAATAGGTAGGGCCCACGGAAAGGTAGCCTCTCCATATTAGGAAGCAAACAGTTCAGGTCTGGGAAGGGGTAATCCGCACCATATTAGGAAACAAAAGGATAATTTGGAAGGTAAGGGATAGGGCAGGTACCAAGAGAAGGGTAGGGATAAGAGAGGCTGTAACCATAACCCGGGGCTCATTTGATTGGTCGCGAGACAGAGGGGAACGAGTGGTCTGGATGCTGTCACTGAATAAATCGCCTCTTACCACTCCACCCGGCTTCATTCATCATTCGGCCTTGCAACAACATTGGGTAGTTAGGTAAATGGTTGCAAAGCCAGGTCTTAGTCAAAAGCACACAGAACTAGGAATTCAAAACTCTCTTCTACAAGAAGCAAATCTCTTTTACAGGAAATCAATGGAATTTATGTTGCAGGGCAGAAAATCTTCTGCAGGTTTGGAGAAATTTTAAAGGACTCTATGTTCTGAATAATTAGAGGGCATTGCTATATTTTGGAAGGATGGATTCAAAAGGATATTGGATGCCACAGAATACCTATTTGATTGGGATGCATTTATGATCTTTTTTTCTTCTGAAACAGAAACGGTTTGGATTCATCTGGGTTTACAACTGATATCTGTTTGGTATTACAATAGTCTAAAATATTTTCAGGAAGTTTCCTTTACTTCTAAGGATCAAATTTAAGTATGAGACATTATCTGTCTACTGGTGCTGAAGTGAGAATTATGGTCAAGGGCCATGATCTCTACAAGAACTTAGAAGTGACAATAAAAGAAGGCTGTTAACTACCTTAAACAGATTTCACCCGTCTCGGTGATGTTCGGATGCCAGATTCTAGTCAAACATTTTACCTTTGGAGGCTGCCAAAATACAAAACAAACAGAGATTACAATGCTGTCCTTTCAAATAAGTTAAATCACCAACAAACCATTATGAATTGTACAGTTCCTGGAAGCTAAAATTTAAATTTGGGTGACCTCAGTCCAAGTACTAATGTTAATCTGGCAGTTACCTTATGGAGCAGAACAGGATATAAAACTACAGTGACACTGCTGCTTTCCCATTCAGTGTTATATTCAGGGTTTTGGCTTTGTAAACAAATGGAGGAAGAGCAAAGATTCTTTCCAGTATGATTTCACCTTCTCAATAATTTTCTGGGTAAGGAAAGGTTTCAGAGTACCAGCTGTGTTAGTCTGTATTCGCAAAAAGAAGAGGAGGACTTGTGGCACCTTAGAGACTAACACATTTATTTGAGCATGAGCTTTCGTGAGCTACAGCTAACTCGATGAAGTGGGCTGTAGCTCACGAAAGCTTCTGCTCAAATAAATGTGTTAGTCTCTAAGGTGCCACAAGTCCCCCTTTTCTTTCTGGGTAAGGAAAGTATTTCCTGTTTTTAAATGGTCACAGAAGTACCGAGGATAACTGTTCTTGGGTTTTTAAATCTTGATACAGATTTGTATTATTTTACAGTGACACCACTAAACTCAATTCAGCATGTAGCTCCAACGGATACTATAGCTCATTTTTAATGCATATTGATAAATGCACATTTTAAAAAAAATCGGATTCCAAAACAGAGCCTCATTGTTCTAGTTTTTTAAGTAAGTCAAAGGAAAATCAAACAATTCTAACAGATTAGCAACAGCAAGTTATTCCATCCAAATTCTCCATATTACAATATTCGCTTTTTAAATCAAGTGACTGATTTCTTCCAGCTGGTATATTGCGTTTCAAGCATTAGCCATTATGTTTCATAAACATCAAATAAATTATGTATTGTAACAATTGCAACTTTTTTTTTAAACAATTTCCCCATAGTTTATATAAAGTCCTCAGCCAAGAGATAAAATGGTTCTGATAACATCTCTTCACAGAAATAATCTCATATATTGTCTCATAAATTGGTCTGTCTGTTAATCCAAAGTCTTCATGGTCTTCAAAAATTTAAGGACACATTCTAAACTCTCAGTCCAGCTGCCTGTGAATAAGGTGAAGGGAACAGTGGTGGGAATTCACTGCCTGAGCTGTGCCTGTTCTGTGGTTCAAGGATTGTGGAAAGTCCTCGTTTTAATGAGGAAAAGGGCACCTAGGGCTTTCAAGATGGAAAGCTAGCTCTCCTCCCCTTCCACTCTCAATGAAGAGGGTGTGGAAAATGCTAGAGGGACACCAAACGAAGCCCTGAGTCTGAAGCAGATATTCTTGGCACAGAGGAAAATACTGAAGCCTGTTAGTTCTATGGCATGCAAGGCTCCTTAAAATGGTGCTCTATACCCAAACCTTGGTCCTGGAGAAAATCTAAAGGGCTGGAATGATTGGATCCTATCCCAGAGTAGTTCAGTCTCAGTGCCAAGCCTTCAGACAGCCCTTCAGTCAAGATCCTACACACTATGTCACCTTGAATGGTCACAACACACAAAATCAGCTACTTAGCAATGGCAAACCAAGAGAATCAAGCCATTTTTTAAAAACAGAACAAGAAAATCGAAGAATTCTTTGATCTTCTTTCACTTCAAATTAGCTTCATTATATCAGGGATCTCTGATGATGATTCTCAGCTGAAAGCACTAAGAATGTAGAATGCTTATTTGTATTACAGTCGCATCTGGAATCCCCCAATCAGGATGAGTTGCCAACATGCTAGGCTTTCTGTCTAAAACTGATCCATGCAGAATCAAGACTAAAATCATGAATTACAAAAAATGTTGAGGCTGGTAAAGGGCAAATTGTTTAAATGCAATACATGCCCAGCCAAACTCCACACATACATACAAGAAGTGTGCTGCATTTAGCAACAAAAAATATTTTCAAAACGAGTTCCAGCTAAAATTTCCACTGTGTTTTATTTTTTGGGACATGAACTTAAACACTGCTATAGTAAGCAAATAGGTACCTAGGAGAGAACAAATAAAGCAGATGAGAGGGAATGAGAAATGTCACTGTTCGTATGTCACCACTGCTCCTTTTCAAGGGAATTAAACATCAAAATTGAACCTCCTGACTTAAGTGCACAAGTTTGACCATCTTGGAAAGCAGACACTTTCATTCTCCCCCAGAAACACGTTGGCTTACTATAGAAATGCTTAAGCAATACACTAAACAAAATAAGAAGGCAGAGGGAATGGGAGGAATTCGCAGGGAGACTTTCACATGTGATTGGTGTAACTTCTAGTCTGTACTCCTGAGTAGGCTATTCCAGACTACTGCAAATAGAAACAGCCTACAGAACAGATCTTTTCATCTTCAAAGGAACATTCCTATGAAATTTTAGGCACAAAAAGTATAAAATTGGTGACATCATTAGATATGGGAGATTCTTACCTACCACATAGCAAAACACCGAGTTGTCTGAAATTCCATTACATGAAGCAAATGCAAATGACAACACAAAGACGAGCTCTGTGTAAGCTCTGTGAAAGCAGAAGCTTGGTCCAACAAAAGATATTACTTCGTCCACCTTGTCTCAACAGAGAAAAATGACTTAAATACTCACCACCATGTTATAGGCATCAGGAACTTCAATTTCAAACTGAAATTTCCCTCCTTGGTAATAACCCTCATCTATTAAAGAAACACAACACAAAAAAATTAAAGGAAAAGAAAACCAAATGTTATATGAGTACAAAGACGACACAGCATAGTTATTACTTAGATTATGATAATCACAACATCATTGAAATATTCCATTATACTTGCACCATATCTTTTTAAAATGTGTCATTTTACTAAAATTACATTTTAAAATCTCTTAACAGTCCTGCTCTTCATGATTTCAGGGGTTCCTGTCAGGCTTACATCTCTAACCTTGCTTGCTTTCATGCTTTCTTCCACACCGTCACCTCTACATAGAACAACCTTCCCCGAGCTGATACAGATGGATTTGAATGAGATCGTACTGGCCTTCTCCAAGACCCACTTTATGAGCACTTGGCAATAACAACCATACTGATATAGTTAAAGCAGTACAATCTCCTTGGTGTGGACTTGGTTATACTGGTATACAGATGCTTACAGAGGTATAGTTTATACCCATATAGGAAGGGAATACGCTTTACCATCTAAAGGACCTGTGAAGTAGTATAACTGTGTCCACACTACAGGTTGTAGAAGTATAACTATCTTGGTTTAACAAACAAACAAAATCTCACTTCTAACTAAAATCATGGGACTGGTACAAAAAGACCAGGCCTAAGTAGTTCAGTCCTGAAAATACTCCAAAGTGGTCAATGATTAGACTGAAAATTCAGATGCTACTGATGGACAAAATTCCTTGACAGTTTTTAATCAAAGTGGTTTCTGAGAAACTATGGTATTTCCTTATACTCAAAATATCTTCAATGGAAAAAAAGTTTGGCCTTTGCAACATGATTGTGAGAAAACCAAAGGATATTGTTTTTATGTTTAATATTTTTCCACAGTCAAGCCTAAAAATGAGGTTGTGGCGTCCCAACTTTCAGTAGTATTATTATTCTACACCACCCTCTTGCTTTCTCCCCTTGTCCCCATAACTGGTTTAGATAAATATTCCTTACAAAGCAGATAAAATGTTACATGTCTTGGTACTTTATAAATTAACCTAAAGATTTTTGTCAACAAGCATGCAGACAAGGGGGATCCAGTGGAAACAGTGTACTTAGATTTTCAGAAAGCCTTTGACACGGTCCCTCACCAAAGGCTCTTAAGCAAAGTAAGCTGTCATGGGATAAGAGGGAAGGTCCTCTCATAGATTGATAACTGGTTAAAAGATAGGAAACAAAGGGTAGGAATAAATGGTCAGTTTTCAGAATGGAGAGAGGTGAATAGAGGTGTGTCCCCCGGACCAGTACTATTCAACATATTCATAAATGATCTGGGAAAAGGGGTAAACAGTGAGGTGGCAAAATTTGCAGATACAAAACTATTCAAGATAGTTAAGTCCAAAGCAGACTGCAAAAAGCTACAAAGGGATCTCACAAAACTGCATGACTGGGCAACAAAATGGCAGATGAAATTCAATGTTGATAAATGCAAAGTAAGCACATTGGAAAACATAACCCCAACTATACATACAAAATGATGGGGTCTAAATTAGCTGTTACCACTCAAGAAAGAGATCTTGGCGTCATTGTGGACTGTTCTCTGAAAACATCCACTCAGTGTGCAGCGGCAGTCAAAAAAGCGAACAGAATGTTGGGAATCATTAAGAAAGGGATAGATAATAAGACACAAAATATCATATTGCCTCTTTACAAATCCATGGTATGCCCACATCTTGACTATTGCATACAGATGTGGTCACCCCATCTCTAAAAAGATATATTGGAATTGGAAAAGGTTCAGAAAAGGGCAACAAAAATGATTAGGGGTATAGAACAGCTTCCGTATGAGGACAGATAGATAAGATTGGGACTTTTCATCTTGGAAAAGAGACGACTAAGGGGGGATATGATAGAGGTCTATAAAATCATCACTGGTGAAAAAGTATATAAGGAAGCGTTATTTACTCCTTCTCATAACACAAGAACTAGGGGGTCACCAAATGAAATTAATAGGCAGCAGGTTTAAAACAAACAAAAGGAAGTATTTCTTCACATAATGGACAGTCAACCTGTGGAACTCCTTGCCAGAGGATGTTGTGAAGGCTAAGACTATAATCGGGCTAAATAAATAACTAGATAAATTCGTGGACGATAGCTCCATCAATGGCTATTAGCCAGGATGGGCAAGGATGATGTCCCTAGCCTCTGTTTGCCAGGAGCTGGGAATGGGAGACAGGCGATGGATCACTTGATGATTACCTGTTCTGTTTATTCCCTCTGGGGTACCTGGCATTGTCCACTGTTGGAAGACCGTATACTGGGCTAGATGGATCTTTGGTCTGACCCAGTATGGCTGTTCTTATGTTCTTGTTCCAAAATATTGTCCACAATACGTCTCAATTCCTCCTCCACCAGCTCTCTAAAATCTTCTTCCAGAGCAACATGGCTTCTGAACCCACACATCCTTTTTCCAGTCCCCATTCACCCTCTTCTGTCTTTACCTCACACTGAAATCTCTCACTTGTGTCAGCAGAAGCCTGCAACCCATCTACATTACTCATGATTAAGGCTACGATTTGGTCATGGGTATTTTTAAGAAAAGTCATGGACAGGCCACAAGCAATAAACAAAAGTTCACAGCCCATGACCTGTCCATGACCTTTACTATAAATACTCCTGACTAAATCTTTGGGGCTGCCCCCGGGGGCCAGCCCCATCGCCAGGCCCCCGGGGGCCAGCCCCATCGCCAGGCCCCCGGGGGCCAGCCCCATCGCCAGGCCCCCGGGGGCCAGCCCCATCGCCAGGCCCCCGGGGGCCAGCCCCATCGCCAGGCCCCCGGGGGCCAGCCCCATCGGTCACTGCTTGGGCCATCCATGGGGTCAGCAGCCGGGGGCCGCCAAGCAGCAGCCAGTGCGGCTGTCCCCAGGGCTGCTGCTCGGGCAGTCCCTGGGGCCAGCTGCCGGGGGGCACCGAGCAGTGGCCCCAGGCAGCTGCCCCCAGGGCCAGCCGCACTGGCTGCTGATTGGGTGGGCCCTGGGGCCAGCTGTCCGGGGCCACTTTAGCAGCGGCTGGTGTGGGTGGCCCCAGGGCCACTCCAACAGTGGCCGGTGCGGTTGACTGCAGGGCCACTTCAGCAACGGCTGGTGTGGCTGTCTCTGGAGCCAGCTGCTTGGGTAGCCTTGGGGTCAGCCACACTGGCTGCTGCCGAAGTCATGGGGGTTGCAGAAAGTCTTCCGCAATCTCTGTGACAGAGACTCTGCCTTAACCATGATGTCATGCTGCCAGGAATATTGTCAGTTCCCATCTTCTGTCTTTTTGTCAAGCTTCCTGTTGAGCAGACAGCTCGTAAGGTGTCTCTATGGGTATGTCTACACCACAGTAAAAGACCTGTGGTCTGGCCACAGCTGGCTCATGCTCCGGAGGCTTAGGTCAGGCTGTGAGACTCCGCAAAGGGGAGAAGGTATCCAGCCCAAGCCTGAACATCTATACACCAATATTTTTGGTCCCACAGCCCAAACTCCATGAGCCCAAGTCAGCCGACCCCAGCTCTGAGACTCACTGCCACAGATTTTTTATTGCAATGTAGATATACACTATGACACAAGCAGCACATGTAAGAGACATAGGAGAGAGTCCAGGAATGGAAAAGGAGATGGTCATGGGATGACAGTCTGGGGGCCCTCCTGCTATCTGAGGAAGTGTGGGATGCTGCAGGGGTCATTGCAAGTGACCAGGATCAAACAAAAAATATCAGGATTCAATAATGTCATGGGATCTAAAGATTATGAGGACAGGCTGGGGCTGGTCTTCCCCATCCCTTCAAGCAGAATCCCCAGCTGCCTCAATGCAGAACTACAGAACATGAGTACACAACCCACACAAACTGTACACTTTGTATTCTGTGTTATAATTGAAATATATTTGAAAATGTAGAAAAACCATCCAAAAATATTTATAATAAATTTGAATTGGTATTCTATTGTTGAATAACAGTGTGATTAAAACAGCAATTAATTGCTATTAATTTTTTTTAATCACGAGTTAACTGCGATTACTTGACAGCCCCACAGAATATCTTTAAAATGTTTTTTCTCTTTAGATACAACTCATACTAAACGAAAATCACTACTACACTCCATGACTGAAGAGTCTTTCAACAAAACATCTCTGATTAAAATTATGTAACTTGCTACAGAATTATCAATCCTTCTCCCCAACAAATTTCAGATTTTACCATCTTTCTTCTTTGTATTTTTGAGTAAGGAGGAGTCTTCAATATGCCAACCACTGTTCTAAAATGAATACACCATCAACTTCCATCCATTGATTTTTTTTTGGCAATGCTGCTAATGCTAATTAAATCTTTAATTAATATATACATTTATCCTTACAGTTGCGAATTCCTGTTGATTAAATGGAGACAGCAGCGAGCTGGGTTTCATTCTAGCAAGCTATCAAAACAGATGATATTACTGAACTTGAATCATTCTGTTACAACAAGGCAAAGTGCTGTATTGACATACAAACTCAGTCCGATACCGTGGACTAATCAAAAATGGATGCCTAAAGTTCAAGACAAAGGGAGCTGCTGGATGCTCAACACTTTGAAAATTAAGCCCTTATTCAGCTGCCTAAATATGGATTCTAAATATAGATTTTGGAGCCTAATTTTAAGCACCCATGTGTGTTTTTAATAGCTACAAAGTCAATAACTGATCAGACAATCTCCTTTACAGACTATTTACAGCGGCATATGTAGTTGTTGTCCAGTATAACATAGGGTTAGAAAGATAGCTTGTCAAGGACAATGATGCGCAGTGTACTCAAGAATACTAAATCTCAAATGTGGTACAAAGCTTACAAAAATAAAGCATGAATCACTGGTGATAATGTGCTTCTAACTCTGGAAAACAAATGCTATACTCCACTAGACTGCAGCAGCTCAATAATGGTGATCTATCCCAATCAGCTGCACTCTGAGTGCTTTGGAGGGACATCTACTGCACTGTATCCATTCTTCAACTAATTCTTAAGTGTTCTGAAGATCTCTGAATATAATAGCAAACCATGTGCATGCTCAATTGATCCTTCAGTTGTGTCAGGCTGAACTCACTCAGAAGGTTACTAGTGTACACATCAAATAGTTATAATATGGCAGAGACGACAAAAAAATAAAATACATTATTCATTGTTTTCTACATCATAAACCATGCACCACAACTCTGTCCCACTAGGGATTGCAGCATTCTATTTTCCCTTTCAGCTGGCCTTCTGCTCATAACCCTTCACCAAACTACCTTCCTCCAATATAACCAGCCATACCACCAAACATCCACAACTACTAGCGTTTAGGTGGGTACTGGGGAGGAATAATATGTTAAAGGAGTGTGTACAGCAAGGTGACAGGCGTGCAGAATTACGGTTGCAGTACACGCTATATGATAGTTGTGCTCATGGTAATTTGTGTGCTAGTGAGTGGAGCAAAGGGTGTGTGCAATAGCAACTGACTTAACTTTTCATATCCTTGATTTTGTGGGTTTCTGTCAGGTACGTCACGTATGCAGCAATCTTAACTGCTTCACAATTCTTTTGTATTAATTATTTACGCCTCTATAAAAAAAGTGTTTGCAAATGTTCATGCATACACACATGCATTTATGTAAAAGAAAATTAAACCCACCAAAAGATCTACAGAATCTTAACTGACAAACCCACAAAGCAGGAATACAAATTCCAAAGGATTCCAAGCAAGCACAAGAGCGTGCACACGGACTATCACCTTCCCGCCAGATACAAACACGGAGAACAAACAAAGGACTCCAACTATCTCCTTGCATACTAAGGCCACCAGGCCGACAAAAAATAGTTCAAGAACCCCAGAGGAAACACAGGACCTCAATTTCATCTAGGAACGACAGGCCTGTTAAATCTACTCCTCAGGAAAAATGCACAAAAAATTGCAGATACAAAGAGGGCTGAACGTTAGGTAACCCTCAAAGTAAAATAACTAGTGAGCCTCAGCACACTTCATCCATTTACAAAGAGCGTGGGTCAGTATGGACTCCCATACCTCTGATCCAGCAAGTACAAGAGACTTATACTGTCACAGTGCAGGCCCATGGCATCAGTATGTGAGGCTGCCTTAAGGAGGGGGCAAAGGAATCCACTTTTCAACTGTGGAGAATGAAATTAAACTTCTCTCTCAATCTCTTAAACAGATTGTTAAAACAATCTTTTCCCCCCCCTTAAATTTGCATTAATCTATACTACTACACACTTTTTTCCTCTACAACTCCATGTGCACTTTGCTACAGTAGGTCTATATTATTTTTACTGTGTTTCATATTATAAAAAGATTTTTTAAAATATAATTAAAATTACAGTACAGGAATCTAAATTTAACATCCTTGTGTGGGGGAGGGAGGAGGAGGCAAGGACACCAAAGAAGCCCACCACAGTAGCATTTAATTTCAAAAAGGGGAACTACACAAAAATGAAGCTAGCTAGCTAAACAGAAAGTCAAAGGAACAGTCGTTAAGAGTGAAATGCCTGCAAGCTCCATGGAAACTTTTTAAAAACACTGTAGTACAGGCTCAAATTAAATGTACAGTAGAACCTCAGAGTTAGGAACACCAGAGTTACAAACCGACCAGTCAACCACATACCTCATTTGGAGCCAGGCGTATGCAATCAGGCAGCAGCAGAGACCAAAAAAAGCAAATAAAGTACAGGACTGTGTTAAATATAAACTACTGCAAAAATAAAGGGAAAGCAGCATTTTTCTTCTGCATAGTAAAGTTTCAAAGCTGTATTAAGTCAATATTTAGTTGTAAACTTTTGAAAGAACAGCCATAACGTTTTATTCAGAGTTATGAACATTTCGGAGTTACGAACAACCTCCATTCCCAAGGTGTCCCTAACTCTGAGGTTCTACTGTCAACCCCAAATTTTAAAAAATTGTAACAGGACCGAAACACGCCACTATGGATAAACAACAGATTAAAAGATGCGGTTAGAGGCAAAAGGCATCTTTTAAAAATTGCAAGTAAAATCCTACTGAGGAAAATAGAAAGGAGTATAAACTCTTGTAAGTCAAATGTAAAAGTACTGTATAATTAGGCAGGCCAAAAAAGAATTTGAAGACCAACTAGCAAAAGACACACAACTAACAGCAAAACTTTTTTACACTACATCAGAAGCAGGAAGCCTGCCAAACAATCAGAGGGTCACTGGACAATAAGGGTGCTAAAGGAGCACTCAAGAAAGACAAGGCTGACGTGAAGAAGCTAAATGAATTCTTTACACTGGTCTTCATTACAGAGGATGAGATTCCCACACGTGAGATATTCTTTTTAGGTGACAAATCTGAGGAACTGTCCCAGACTGAGGTGTCAATAGAGGAGGTTTTAGAACAAATCAATAAATAAATCAGTAACAAGTCACCAAGACCAGACAATATTCACCCAAGAGTTCTGAAGAAACTCAATTGTGAAATTGCAGAATTACTAAGTGTGGTATGTAATATATTGCTTAAATCAGCCTCTATACAAGATGACTGGAGGATAGCTAATGTAATGCTAATTTTTTTTAAAAGGCTCCAGGGGCAATCCTGGCAATTATAGGCCAGTAAGCCTAACTTCAGTATCAGGCAAATTGGTTGAAACTATAATAAAGAACATAATTATCAGACACATAGATGAACACAATATGTCGGTAAAGAGTCAACACGGCTTTTGTAAAGGAAAATCATGCCTCAGCAAACTACAACAATTGTTTGATGGGGTCAACAAACATGCAAGGGTGATTTAGTGGATACAGTGTACTTGGACTTTCAGAAACTCTTTGACAAGATCCCACACTAAAGGCTCTTGAGCAAAGTAAGCAGTCATGTGATAAGATGGAAGGTCTTGTTTCAAAAGACAGGAAACAAAATGGTAGTTTTCAGAATGGAGAGAGATTAATAGCAAGGTCGCCCAAGATCTGGGACCTGTGCTGTTCAACATATTCATAAATGATCTAGAAAATGGAATAAACAGGTTCAACAAAGAATTAGATAAGTTCATGGAAGATAGATGCATCAATGGCTATTAGCCAAGATGTCTACGCCTCTGACTACCAGAAGCTGGGACTAGAAGATGGGATGGATCACTCAAGAATTCCCCTTTTCTGTTCATTCCTCTGAAGCATCTGGCATCTGTTGGAAGACAGGATACTGTGCTGGATGGAGCATTGGTTTGACCCAGTATGATCATTTATGTTCTTAATCTGAATACAATGAATACAAATTATATACTACATATCACATTTCACTCATTTTAAAGAGACTAGCATGATAAACTTTTTCTCAAAAGACAAACCAGTATTATTGTCTTGCCTTATTAGCAGGAGTGGGCAATTTTTGCAGAGGGGCCACTCCACAAATTCTGGTAAGTTGTCATGGGCTGCACATTTCTACTATATTAATGGAGGGGGTGTGGGGTCTGGGAGGGAGTTTGGGTGCAGGAGGGGGTTCTGACCTGGGGCAGGGAGTTGAGGTGCGGGAGGGGGTGCGAGGTGCACGCTCTGGCTGGGAGGCGCTTACCACAGGCAGCTCCCGGCCATCAACGCAGAAGGGCTCAGGAAGGCCCCACACTGCTCCCGGAAGCGGCTGCGGTCAGCTGTTGCTGGCACACCTCTGTGCACCCTTGTGGGGAGAGGAGCAGCAGGTCTCCATGCACTGCCCATGCCCGCAAGCACCGCCCCCGCAGCTCCCATTGGCCGGTTTCATGTGACAGCATGGCATCCTCCAACAAGCGGTTAATCTCCCCAAAATGGCAGTTCTTTACCTTTGAGTCACAACACTACTATGGACTGGTACAGAAAGAATAAGGATACCATTTTTCCCTCAAGAATGGCAATACAAGGGAAAAGTTAAGGTATGTGAAGCTATTGCACCCATCAAAAATAGTGTTATAAAATAAAAAAAAATTAAAAATTATTATTTTTAAAAGGCTACTATATAGGGATGGCCCATAAAAAAAAGGTGTGGGGGGGGAGAGAAAAACCAATGTCCAAGGGAAGGGGAGGGATATGTGATTGCCATTCTCTAATTCCAGAGACCTCCTTTTTACTAGATAAAGTTATGTCTTTAAGCAGCACTCCAACAATGTATTCATCCCTTCCCCTTCCATTTTTCTTTATAATCTAAATGTATTACTAATTAATTAATGTTTGTAAGAACTGGAAGATTAAAAAGTGCCATGTAAGTGCTAAGTATTATTACATCCAATTTACTGTTTTAAGTGAAGAACATCCAATAACTAGGACAGGCCACAAAGAATACAGTTGAAAGCAGGTTCTACAGTCAGTGGCTCTGAACTTTCATACTTGCCAATATTTAAAGCAAAAATAGGCATATTTGGGGAAGGGGGGAAAAAAGAACCTATTAACTCAACTGAAATGTTAGATAGGCCTGAAACAAAGCTCATTCCTGAACACCCTAAATTATGGGGGTAACGTGGGGAAAACATTCAACTGGGAGAACATGTGGTTTACTTAAAAAGTGGCAACTGTTACTCAGACAGAGGCAGACAGCACTTCTGTACTAGCTTTCCAGTTTCACCCCTTGACTTTCCAGCAAGATCTCAACAAGTTTAAATCAGCAAATACAATTGGTTTCAGAGTAGCAGCCGTTATGTTCTTATGAAATAGCCTAAATTTTGGTGATTCTCAGGGTGCTCTGCAAGGCCTATTCACCCAGGCTGTGGGTGAGAGGGACATACTAGAAACTGCTTGTGTGTGTGTCTGTGTGTACAGGTTTCAGAGTAACAGCCGTGTTAGTCTGTATCCGCAAAAAGAAAAGGAGGACTTGTGGCACCTTAGAGACTAACCAATTTATCTGAGCATAAGCTTTCGTGAGCTACAGCTCACTTCATCGGACAACTGGTGTCAATGCGTTACATTACATTATTTAATCTAACATTCAGGGTTTTATATATAAATTACTGTACACAGACTAATTTCTAATTTAGGCAGCCTATGTTTCCATATATTAAAATGTTATATACATCAGACACTTTACTTACTACATTTAAAGCAAATACTTATCCTTTTTTAATTTAAGCAGATATAGTTTCTGACAAAAAACCTAGGGTTTTTTTGTGCAAGATTTGGAAATAAAATTTTTTTAGTGTGAGAGGTTAACAAGTGCATATTTTAACATTTATACAGAGCTTTTAATTAGTGGGGGTTATCTTTAGGCAAAATATCTTTTTTTGAGTAAAATATTAGTGTTTTAAATTGTTTGCCTTGAACTATAAAAAAACTGACTGCCTCTGACGCAATACACTCCCATAAAGTTTGTTCCAAGAAAGGAAGAAAGATCTGTGAGGACTGTTGGCCCCCTGGGCAAACATCAATCAACCCCAGAAAAACTTATGTTTTGAGAGACAAGATAGTATCTTTTATTGGATCAACTTCTGTTTCTCTCAGAAGTTTGCCCCATAAAAGATATTACTTCATCCACTTTGCCTCTAATACCCTGGGACCAATACAGCTCTAACAGCGCATACATGTTACGTTTTGAGTATTTTAGGTGTATATTTCATGAAGACCAAATATTATTCTCTTCAAACTTAAAACTCAGAACCTTGTTTGCACACCTGTCTGAGGGCACACACTGTACATATTAGCTACTATAAAACCATTTCTAAGGCACATATTAATTTACAAGCATCCTAATTCTTGACAGAGGTCCTGAATCAGATGAGAGAGACAGTATTCATTAAATGCAAATCTTCATTTATGTTAATGTAAATAAATCTATTACAAGTCTGACACAGCCAAAAGGCACATGTCCAAAACAAACTTCTGTGACAAATAGAAATAAAAAGCATAATTACTGTTCTAACTGGATTTCTGCAGTTTAGTATAATAATTTGTATGTGACAGGGTCCTCCCTTTCACGAACAAGCAGCAGAACTCTGATAATTTTTGGCTATATCTAGGCTGCTTCCTACTGCTACAAACTGAGTTGACATTAAGCTTTCATAGTTTCCTATAATAAGAGTTTGATCCAGCAAATACTTAAGACTGGACCGAGTGTTTGCTATTTTGAGGTAGTTAGAACAGGGAGTGGTCATAATCACTCTGCTGACCATAGATTTGTCCTTCTGCTTCCCTGATCAATTTTTTTTTTTTTTTTTACCATTCTGAGCTTCTGATTTATATTTATGACTTATGCAATTTCCCCTTTCTCCCATTTGTGTGTGTAAAAAACATGCACGCCCCCCCTCCGCCCCCCAAACCCTTCATTTCCTCTCTAAGACAGGTTGGATTTAACCAATGCTGCCTTCTTACTGGATTGTAGCTTTTTAAGCATCTAGCAGAATGTTCTTGAACAACTCCCCATTATCATTCACATTTTCTGTTTAAATTCACTTTCCCAACTGACCTGACTCTTTTTTTTTTCAGCTTTGTGAAATTGGTCATTTTAAAGCACCACACATCTATATATTACTAGTTTGGACTTTATTCTGTTGCACGTAACAAACATGATAGTGTCATGATCACTTGTACTTAAGCAACCACTAATTTTAGTTCTGTGATCAATTCCTCTTTCATCGAGAGGAGGTCCAATATAGAATCCCCTTAGTGTTGGCTACAACACTTTCTGAGTTGGAAAATTATGACCTCTAATAATTAGAAATTCTGAGCATGTTTTTTAGTCCTGGCAGCATAAGACCTCCAGCATGTGTCACTCAGACTGAATTCCCCCGTGATCACAAAGCTTTTTTCCCCCTACGTGTTATGGATAGGTGCTTCAGAAGCTGGTCATTCTGATTCCTAGTGGGATTTGGTGATCTGTGGCAGACACCAACTAGCATCCCATTTTGGTCTTTATCTATTAGGTCACTGATTCATAAACATTAAGATCTTTTTTCTGAATTGCCAACAACTCAAACAGGTAATGACATTTTTGACAGTGCCATTTCCTCTCCCATTTTGCCCACTCTATCATTCCTAAACAGGTTATAGTAATTGATTTTAACATTTCAATCATGTGACTCACCCCCCCCCCAGGTTTCAGTAATACCAACTAGATCAAATTTATGCTCATAAATGAGCAATTCCAATTCCTCTTGTTTGTTACTCAGGCTCCTAGCATTGGCTTATAGGCAAATACAGAATTTCTCCTCAAGTCTTTCCGTTTCTTGATTTATTTTGTTCTCAACATCATGATTGTGTGTGCAAGGAGTGACTTTATGTTCCCCTTTTTCACCTTCCCCCTTTTTTTATTAGTTTGATGCCCTTCTGACTACTCTAGCCAGCCTGCCTCTGAGAAGACAGTTCCCCTTCTATTGGAATAGAGGCCAGAAGCCATCCAAACTGTACAACCCCACCACTCCCCACAGAAAGTGGAACAATGTTCAGTGAAATCAGAGCCTTCTACCTTACCCCATTTACCTAGCTAGTGGTTTACTTCCTGCATCTTCTACTTTGCATCTTCCTTCCCTCTCAGGACAGGAAAATCTCCAAGATTACTTGGAGTTTCTTCTTCTGCAGCACCCTTCTGAGTTCTTGAAGTCATCTTTAATCTGAGAGATATCCCATGATGCAATGACATTAGTGCTGATGTACACCATCATCAGTGGATCCTGGCCCATTGACATCAGAAGCCTATTCAATCTGACAGGGACATTTCATATCTTGCCTCTGGGATGACAGAATACCATCCTGTTGGCCACCTGTGCCTTGCAGAACGCTCTTTCCATTCTTCTTAGCATATAATCCTCAACAAGGATTATCAGTCTTCCTTGGACTACTGAAGATCTCTTTGTGGGCAAGCTTGATTTTCTTAAAAGTTGGGTTGAGCAGTCAACCAGATATACAACTCTCCATTCCATTCGACAAGATAGATCTTCGCTGGTATCTTCTGTAGTTTCTATGCTGATGACATGGTATTGATTGGAAATTGGAGCTTTATAATTGCCCTATGAAGGTTATGGGGCTTAAAAGATAAGATCCCTACTTCTCTACTTTTGAAGGTTCACAAACCAGGGCAGTCAACAAATAGAATACCTTTCATGTCAAGTGAAAAGGAACAGCAGCAGCAACTCAAAAGTTACAGTCTGCAAATTAGGATCCAAATGAGAACTATATTCTTAACTGGAGGCTTATAGAACCGGTAGTAAGCAAAGAAGAAAGTAGACTGACAGTTTTGACAAGTAGGCATAACCCTTCCAGATTTTCTTCCAGTGATTTAAGATCCACTTCTAGAGTTAAATAAGATTATTAAATCATCTGCAGAAAGCAGACCACATTTGTTACAAATCTCTCTGTTAACCATAAGAGATTAGTCTAGCTTTCCCCGTCTTCTTTCAAGGTCTGGCGGCACTTGTGTCCTATTGCTGATGAAGGCTCAGCTATCAACCCAGACGGGGTTGTGTAGGTGGAAGCAGACACTTGCCTCTTACTGTTTCATCACATTAATCTTGTGCATCCCTTCAACTTTGTTCATGTGCAATTCCCTCTCTGACCTCTGATTAATTGTGGAGCCATGCATCTGACCCTAGCAATGGAACAAGAAGAACCTCAGCACTCCAAACTCTGTGCTCCACCCTTTTCAGGATCAGAAATATGAGTGAAGTGGGTAATGCTGACCCTGCAATTTTTAGCAGTAACTGAAGCCTACATTGCAGGTATCTCCGTGCTTTTCTTAGTTTTAACCGACTACTGCTACAAAAATTGAAAAAACAAACAGTAATTGGTAGAAGCAGCTGCGGCCATGATGATCTTCTTGCAAGACAGAGCAACTGGCTCAGGGAGTCGGCAGAAGGAGGAAACAGTCCAGATAGTGACAGAAGTCAGCGATGTTTCTGCTTCAGGAATAATAAAGAATATTTTACTGCCACAGCTGACACATTTAATTTCACTGTTAGAGACATTAAACTAAGATTGGGTGGCTTATCTGTATGGCACAAAGCTAATTCCTAAATGAATAAGAAACTCCCCAGAGCACAGGTTCACTGTAAGTAAAAACTGGTTACATAAAATAAGTATTCAGCCTCCTGACGTAAGATGTTCTTTGTATGCATTTTCATTTCAAACTCATATCCTTCCTTGATAATTATGTGTTGCAGGAATTAAAACAAATGGATACTGATATATGCTGACAAAGGCTTCGGTGGGGAGTGAACAATGAAAGAGCTGCAGCTTTATTCTGTAAACTAGTGAACATGTTTCTGCTTTATCATTTGTGATAAAATTTATTTTCCCATGTACCTTTTTCTTGAAGTGCCTAGAAAAACTTATTTTGATTGTCTATTAAGAACTTGCCATAGTCACCAAGACTATGTAAAACAAAAAGCATCTAAGAACAGAGATTTTAACCACAAAGCAAAACACGACAACAAAATCAGGCGCACCAACTCTCTACATCAGATTTTGTTTAAGACGTTAAAAACCCCAAATAGAGCTATTCTCTCTTTCCCTGAAATTGTAATGGGCAAACTATGGCCCGGGGTGGGCAAACTATGGCCCGGGGGCTGCATTTGGCCCTCCAGACATTTTAATCCAGCGCTTGTACTCCAGCTGGGGAGAGGGGTCAAGGGCTTGCCCCCACTCCGTGCAGCTCCGGGAAGCAGTGGCATATCCCCCCTCCAGCTCCTACGCGAAGGAGTAGCTAGGGGGCTCCGCACTCTGCCCCCGCCCCAAGCGCTGCCCCCACAGCTCCCATTGGCTGGGAACCGCAGACAATGGGAGCTGCGGGGGCAGCACCTGCGGACAGGACAGCACGGAGAGCAGCCTGGCTGTGCCTCTGCATAGGAGCTGGAGGGGGGGACATGCTACTGTTTCTGGGAGCTGTTTGAGGTAAGCGCCACCTGGAGCCTGCCCTCCTGACTCCCTCCCACACCCGAACCCGCTACCCCAGCCCTGATCCCTCTCCTGCCCTCCGAACCCCTTGGTCCCAACCCGAATCACCCCCCCCGCCCAATTTCGTGACCATTCATGGCTCACCATACAATTTCCATACCCAGATGTGGTCCTCGGTCCAAAATGTTTGCCCACCCCTGCTCTACACATTAGGATTCCTCCAGAAATTAGATTAACTAGTACAATTTATTGCAACTTTCACTTCCAGTACAAGTTGAATTTTTAACTAAGTCATTTTCCAGCTTCTAAAATCGTAAACAGAATGTGAAAGTTTAATCCCATCCTCAACGTTTGTCATCGACTGGCTGTTTCATGGCAACTTCCATACCTTGGCCAGACACAGATGGCCATCCACAACCTATACATAAACCAAACACCTAGCAGACCCTCTGCTAATGGAGTGAACCAACAACAAACAACATTGGTCCTCCATGTTCTACACTAGCTACCAATCCTTTCCTAGTTATTCTTCAAAGTCTGGATCTCCAAATCCTAAATAGTGACGTACCATAAAAATACTACAGAAAAGGTTTAAGGTATAGAATTCTCTGGCACCAAAAATCAGGCTGAGTCCAGCTCTTGCCCTGTAATTTGAAAACTGCAAAGCTGATCCTTTGGAAGGCATTCCCTTCACCACCAAGCTAGAGAATGGCCCCATTAGGACACTTCTAGAAGTGAGCACTTAATTTAACTACTCAAAGTGGCTTTTAAATATGGGAAAGAGGAGGAAAACTGGCTTCTCCTGAACAGGTAAGTTTAAGGTTTGCGGGTATTACAGTAACAGGTTCCTCTGGTGCATATATAATACCAATCTGAGTCAGGACAATTCTGGAAGAAATACTTACCCAACTCTCTGCTATCTCAGTAAAAGAACACTATGAATCTCCCTGGTCACTCAATAACAGATCTAAAAGTTGCAATTCTTCAACAGAAAAGCTTCAAAAACAGACTCCAACATGAAACTGCAGAACTGGAATTAATTTGCAAACTGGACACCTTCAGATTAGGCCTGAATAAAGACTGGGAGTGGCTGGGTCATTACAAAACCTAAACCTTATTTCCCCAATACTAATTTCCCCCTACTGTTACTCACACCTGCTTGTCAACTGTCTGAAATGGGCCACTCTCATTACCACTTCAAAAGATATTTTTCCTCCTGTGGCATCCTGCTGTCAATTGAATTGTCTTGTTAGACTGACCTCACACTTGGTAAGGCAACTCACATCTTTTCATGCATTTATACCTGCTCCTGTATTTTCCTCTCCATGCATCTGATGAAGTGGGTTCTAGCCCACAAAAGCTTATGCCCAAATAAATTTGGTAGTCTCTAAGATGCCACAAAGACTCCTTGTTGTTTTTGCTGATACAGACTAACACTGCTACCACTCTGAAACCTGTCACTATGATTGTGTGCCCCACTAACCGTAGCTATTTGGGAGGTTCTTTTTGGCTTGTTTTACTACATTAAAAGCAAAGGGTTTTATTATGTTCACATGAACAGATGCATGGGTTAAGTGGTACTGGATCACAGGTTTTGTAACTGAATTATGCACAGCTGAAAATAGATGTTTATTTTGATCAGATTGTAAAAGCCAGGACTTCAGCTGTGCAGCTATAATTAGGTTAACAAAATGTTAACTAAAAAGAATAAAATCACCTCTCTCCGTGTAATCTCACCTCAGTAATGAAGCTAACACAATGATCATCATCATGAACATGAACAATGCATGTCCCCTTGTTTAGCTGTAGTTTACAGTTACAGAAGTAAACTATTGTGCACTACATAATCCACTTCGGGTTTAATACAAAAAAAGAAAAAGCCATCTTTGTTTCACAGTTATGATATCGTTAATTTAGATCCTGGTGACCTTACAGAAAGTCAACTAAAATTTTCCACAGTATTATGAAAAGGCATCTGTTAAACTCAAGGGCAACAGTTGGCACATACCAACAGATTTGATGACCTTCACATGTATCTAATTAGTCTACCCTCTACACAACCAGTTGCTAATATGAAACTTTTGTCATGTTTAATACATTCAGTCTTTGCTATCAGTTTTAGTGTACTCAATGGGGCAGTCTTGCCAAATTTTCCAGTCCAAGAAAACACAAATTAAACTGAAAGAGTCAAGATTTCTATTGCCAACTACATGTTATTTTATCTTTACTAATGAGTAACAGTGACATCTAGTGTCTGCCTGGTTTAACTATTGGTACCACTACCAAATTAGAACGGTCATTATTATTAAAACATTTTTATAGCACCGTAAGTTTAAACTGTGCTTTACAGATAAGATATGTTTTCTGCGCTGATCAGCATGTTGTTTACTGGCAACAGAGATTAGCACAAAATTACAGGGACAGATCTTAAAAGTTCAGTGCAATTAAAAATTACAAAAAAAATCTAGAGTCAGAAGGAAGACTATCTATTCTCAACACACAGTACTTTAATGCCTGAACCTTAGCACTTTATACTTTACAGCTAAGTGTTTCCATTTAGACAGTTTCACAAAATCTCAGAGACAGGACCAAGTTCGGTGGGAGTTTGATCAGGGTCTTAACCAGCTAATATTCTGCACAGCTTTACCAAAAAGTTATGTGGGGATATACCGCAGTTCTGGTTTCCTGTTCAAATGTAGTGGCTTTAAATTTTACACAGCAGAACCTCACTGTGAAACTCATCAGGAAATGATGAACTCTGCAAATCAATACGTAAAACTTAGCACATGTATCGAAAAAGCAGCTTTCATTTTCAAAAATTGCAGTTTGGTTTTTATTACTGATCTATTTCATGGTATGCTAGCAAATGGTTTGTTGTATATTTGTTTTTAAAAGGGTGGCTGCAGTATGAGACCTCATGACAGCACAGTTACTAATATTTGCTAAGAAGGTAGCAGAGACCACTCTTTTTCTGAAATGTGTAGATTTGTGAAGTACTCCTGAAATATTTTTAAAATTTCTCATCTATTTTGTCATGTCTCCATTGAATTAATCGCCCCAAAAAAACCTGCAATAAAGAGTTCCTTGTAAAACAGTAACAGTTTATGACATATCGTGAACAAAATCATTTCTGCTGAGAATAGTTTCAAGTGTCTATTTCTGCAGTTGAACTCCTTCAAGGCTGAAGCTGAGCCAAATCCAGCTTGCTTCAGCCTATAAAAACTGGAAAATGAGATCTAAACATCTTTCTAGCCTCTACTGATGTTTATACTGAAGACTCCAGTTCTCAAAATCAACATGTAAACTTTACCATATGCCCCAATATAATAAATTCACTGCCTAAAATTTGCTGCCTTTTTTAGTTGTATATTACCTACAGAACCCAAGCAGCCCATACTCATGAACAACTTTGACAGTATGTGTTAATCTTAATCCATTCCAGTGTTTCATTTAAAAAAAATATTTTAACACATTACCTGGGGTTACAGTTAGCTGAAAGTAATGGAGCTTGTTTGGATCTGGAAAATTCACTTTACATGTACCTGCAAAGGAAAAAAAAATTGCAACAAACAATGAATGAAAATCTCCTCTTTCAATCTTCTGGCACCCAAACATACAACCTAGTCAAGTACTCTACCTTCATTCAGTGAGTAATGCTTTCGTTCTGGTGAGCTCATTTGCTGGGATTTTTTTCAGTCCTCTTAGTTCCCCTCCCTAAATAGCTTGGGGTCAATGCAATTCATGTCATCAAATCACCCATATGCTGGTGTTATGATCAACAGTTATGAAGAAGGAAAGATGTACTAGTAAAGGAAAATAGGCCATGTTCTTTTAAAATGCTAATTAGGTCCAATTATAGCATGCAAACAAACTGTTGCCACAAACAGATACGAATCAAAATTTAGAAAGGTGGGACATACAGAACCAGTAGGGTTTCCCTCAAAGTTCTACAGGTGGCAGCTCCGCTATAAACTTTTCTGTCCCAAGCAATTCCTCAACTGAAGGTCAAATGTAGTCTCCTTAAAGGAACGTCAAATGTGAATTGCCATATTGAAACGGACCGATGGTCTATCCAAGTACAGTAATGAGCCTCTGGCAGTGCCATGCAGCTGATGCTTCAAAATAAGTCAAAAAATCCAGAGCAGATTTGGCAAGTTACACAAATATAAACCTTTGGATGGAGAACCCCAGACCATGACCAGATTAATGCCCTGAAGCACAAAGACAAATATTAACTTGTAATTTTCACAATCTAGTTTGAGCAACTGCAAATATTCCTCTTCACTTAAAACAGCATTTGAAGGAAAAAAAATCTAATCACTTGTGGAGAGTAAAAAGATTTTCCAAGTAAATGGGGAAGAGATCAATGCCATAAACTGATACAGATTTATATAAAAGTTGGGTAGCCCTTAGGGTTAAGTACAATTCTGGAATTCTCTAAACACCAGACCAGGCCACATGATGTCTGTCACCCCTAAAACATAGCAATATTCTGTTTTTCCCCCCCGCTATAGAAAGTTTCACATTTTAAAAGCAAGACCTAAATCTCTCAAAGGTATGCTTCCTAAGTCACTTCCTTCACAAATTGGACAAAGACTGCTAATTCACTGTGTAAACCTTAATTTTTTTAATTTTATACTGTCTAAAAACCTCCCCTTGCCACACCATTTGTATCCATAAAGAAAAGCAGCCTCCAAGACTGTAGTGTACTGTAAGTCACTCAGGAGTTGATTGGCATAAGATAGTGTTATAGCAAGGAGAGTCCTAGCATGACAAAGCATGTCTTTTGTGGCATTGAAGGTTAGTAGTTAATATTTCTGAACATCAGGGTTTCTAACTGGGTTATAATAACTTCTATCACAGCCTATGGTATACATCATGCTGTTCTGCATTCCACATCACATTAACTAAAAATACTATTCACACCCACACAGTGTAATAACAGCTGAGCTGTACTGAATAGAATATGCCTCCATGACCCAGCCTTGGTGCCAGCGGGCAGTGATTTTACAGGGACCTCTTGGGTTGGATATCTGCATAATAATTCACCAAAGGGTGGCATGTCAGATCTATACAGAGAGCCAGTAGCCAACCGGTCATCATAATTGTGAAATGTAGGTATGGATAACATTTAAGGAGTTATGTACCTAAACTGAAAATTATGCTCCCAATGTCTTGGAGTTAAGGCAGGTCACCAGAAATCTGACCATTAGTGTATTGCATGCCTCACACATACATGCCTGTATGCCTATTTGGATACTGAGACAGATGCAAACGGAGTGATTCCAAAATCTACAAGGGAAGACATTTACAGAAAGAAAAACAGCAAAATGTCCTGCTTATGAAAAAGGATTGGCCTGGTATATCATGGAGCACAAAGATCACACTGAATCCTTCCCTTAGGAGGCCAGCTGACAGAGTGCATGTCTGTGAAAGAAGGGCCACAGCCAGCCTAGCTACAAAGCTCTGCAAAATATTTTTGGTGAGCAATACTTTATCAGACATGAGAGTAACTTGTTAATAAGTCTAAGCTCTAGAATGCACATTATGATTTTATTTTATATGTAACCATTCATTTCCAATACTTCTACTTGCTACTAACTGAATCTCCATACTTTGTTAAATAAACTTAATTTGTTTATAGTGAAATCATATTTAAGTGCTGTAAGTTAAGTGGAGTGATGATCTGAGATGGAACTGATATGCTAGGGAGTACTGTTTCTTGGGAAGCAGTGAACTGGTGAATACTTTAAGTGTCTACTAGAGTAGGGGCTAGACATCCAAGAAGATGCTTGGAGGGCTCAAGGGCTGGAGAGTTCCTATCACTAACCTGCAGAATGACATCAAGGTCTGTGACGCCAAGGGAGGAGTGCTTCGTTGCCCATGGCTGGCGGAGTTGGGAAGTTGATCCACGGCAGGCACATACAAGGCTTCCTCAGGCTAAGGGCAGCACATTTAAATAGCAAGGTGCCTAACAACTCTGGGTTCCCTGGGAAGTATCACAGCCTACCAAAATGTGTTATTTCAACTGTCTTAGAGAGCAAATCTGTCTCTGTACCTTGGTCCCACCATCGTGGCACAACAAACTCACACAAAACCATTATGCCTGCCACAGTAACAATTTCAAAGCCATAACAAGTTACCAGACCAACAAGTTCTTCCTCTGGAAACAGTTATCTAAATCATTTTCTCTTTATGTGATTTTTAAAAAAATAACGTAAAGGTCAGTGAGTTCAAATTTCAATGACAGTTTCTTGCACTATTTTGGCCTTAAAAACAGTATTTTTGGGAGACCAAACAAGCTGAAATCCCATTTTGCCTGCATGTACCTTTTAATATAAAAAGTTAATTTAATTTGTTATACAACATTTCAACATCTAAGACATCATATAGCCTGGCAGGGACTACTTGAATCTGGTGACTACAGAATATCATTTTAGAGTAACTGCAGCCATTTAAATCTTCAAATTCATTTATAAAGCTACACAGTCAGTACGTACAAAGCTAACTCAGCAATACAAGAGCAGCGTGCAAAGATGCCGTGTTTTAATCCCAATGTCTTCTAAACAGAAGGTACAGACAGCATTTAACCTGTCACCTTAACAGGCCAAATCTCCTTTATTACCATCCAAGCACAAACTTTGCCAAGAGTATTTGGTAGTTTTGTCTATATTCTATTCAAGATGTTATACCATAACCACAGTATCTGAGCACCACTAAGAGCTAGTTACTGTGCTTATGTTCTTGAGACAATACAGGTACAGACTGTTTTAACAATAGTGGGAAGAGGTGTAGAGGAAGAAAAAAGGAGGGAAATAGGATTTCTCAGGGAATTTGATAATGGGATACAGTCCCAGACCAACAATGATCAAAAGTCAATAGCATCTGAAGGCTGTTTGGTGGCTTATGTGGAATGAACGATGGATATGAGCCTGCAGCATAATGGCACCTTTGTTTGCAAACTACACAAACAGACTAAATAATAAACGGACATGGCAACTAAATTACCTTCTCACCCACAGAGGGAGTTTTTGCTGGTCAGGATGGAGACACATTTGCAAGATGCTATTCGAAAAATCTCTACTGCTGCAGCCCTGACCATACCTATTGTGTGGATTTCATCCTCCAGGCTAGTAACTTACAGTTTTTTAAATTGAGAAATTAAATAGCACTAAGCTGTCTGGAAATGTAGGTACAGTGTTGACACAAGAGCAATTCTCTAGCACAAAACCACAACTATTCATAGATTTTAAAGGCCAGAAAGGATCATCTGTGATCATCTAGTCTGACTTCCTGAATAGCAAAGGCCACAGACCTTCCCCCAAAATAATTTCTACTACATATCTTTTCGAAAAACATCTAATCATGATTTTAAAATGGTCAGTGATGAAGAATCCACTACAAGTCTTGGTAAATTGTTCTAATTGTTAATTACTCTCATAGTTTACAACGTGTAGCTTATTTCCAATCTGAATTTGCTAGCTTTCACGAAAGCTCATGCTCAAATAAATTGGTTAGTCTCTAAGGTGCCACCAGTACTCCTTTTCTTTTTCCAATGGATCATATTACTCTACTAGATTGAAGAGTCCTTTATTAAGTATTTGTTCCCCATAAAGGTACTTATACACTGTAATCAAGTCACCCCTTAGCCTTTGCTTTGTTAAGCTGAACAGGTTGAGCTCCTAGATCTATCACTATAAGGCATGTTTTCAAATAATTTTTGTGGTTCTCCTGTGAACCCTATGCAACTTATCAGCATCCTCCCAGAAAAGGACACAATACTCCACCAGCGATCACACCATGCCAGATACCAGGGTAAAATAACCTCACTATTCCTACTTGAAATTCCTGTGTATGCATCCCAGATTCACATTAGTTTTTTGGGCCACAGCCTCACATTTCGAGCTCATGTTCAGCTCATTATCCAACACTACCCCCAAATCTTTTTTAGATCTATAATCAAGACAGGTTTAAAAAACAAAAGGAATTGCATAACGTTTTAGAATATTAAATCCATGTCAGTTATAATGGACTACCTCAAATTTCTAATTAACATTTCCTCACCACATATTTTAAAACCCCACACACATTTAGATATTTTAGTTTGGCTGTGCAATTTATTTTGTGGTAAACAAATCTAACAACATCCACCCATGCATATAAAGATGCATTAGACATCAGATATTACCCAGAGTTACAGACATAATGGGGGGGGGGGGGGAGCCAAAATATCTGACTCCAGATTGGAATATCCAATGACACTTTGTGATATAAATAGCCATTTTATAGGTATTTATTTGAAACCTAATTATGTTTAAGTTGAGTAAACACAGTAGTATATAATAATATTTCTACTATATAAACAATGCACAAAAACACAGATAGGTTCCTTTATAAAATTAAGCAAACAGCCAAATGTGTATTATGCAAAGATATCACCATGTCTGCATTAACTTAGCTTTTGACTTCAAGAAATAATGCATCCAAAAAGCTGAAATTGCAGCAAAGCACAACAAAGAATATAAATATTTTTTTTACATGCATGTACGTGTTCATTATTAATCAGCTTAGGAAGTGTCTCCATGCAAAAAAAAATAAGTATTTTTATTAATAAAGTTGAACATACTCTTGCACAATACAAAATACTTCTATACTTAGGTAAAACTGAACAAAACAGTGCAAATGTGAGATATTGAAATATCAGCATTAATTTACCTTCTCTTTTTCAATTACCTTTCCCTCTTGCATGCTCTCACATTCCCTAGTGGCCAGCATCAACTTTTGCCCCTCCTCCTTTCTCCTCCCCACCCAGCCATCAGAAGGCAATTCTTTTTAGTAGTAGTTTCTTACACTGAGAAGACTGAATTTGAGGGTAAGGAGTTGCTCCAGATTCAGAAACGTTACAAGAGAAAGTAACAAGTCAGGGACTTAAGCAGCACCACTCAGATGCTTTGTCTACATGAAAGGTATTTTTTAAAAAGCTTCTCTCATATAGAAAAATGTCACACTAGCTTTGTCTACACTACAGTTTATCTGCCAATATAACTGGAAACAGAGTTCAGTGCTCTGCTTTTGACTATGGTTTCTGAAATGGAGCTGAACATGGTTTTTCTTGCAAGCACAGACAAGGACAATAGTGTCCAGCAATGGTTCAGTGTACCCATTGCCAGTACCCATTCTACGCAATAAATACAAGCCTTTAGAAACTTGCCTCATAATCCTGTGCTAAAACAGCTTTTTGTTTCACTCCAAGACAGCACATTCCTCTTATGCTAATACAGAATAATAGAGATACTCAAGGGGTCCAAATGATGACTGCTGTGAGAACAGCAACTTTGAATTTCCAAGATTCTGTGCACTTAAAATCCCAACCAAAACTCAGCAAGAGTAATTTTTCCACATTTAATACATGACTATCTGCTTTACAGATACTAGTTTTCACAGGAGCACCTACCATTCCTTGCTCCTGTAAGAACACAAATGCTGGTCTCACCTCTTAGGATTTTTAAGTAGTGTTCCTAATGTTCTAATCTAGTGATTGTGTCAAGTGACAGCGGCCTGAAAGGGATGAACTACAACTATTTAGTCGGTTTTACAGAAACAGTTAACGGTTAACTCTTCTTTATCCTTTAATTCAGTATCGCTCTTATCTTGGAAATTATAGGGAGAGAAGGGAGGAGGTACCTCCCTCCATTCAGATAACAGAAAACCTTTAATCCCTGGAATATTATTGGAGAAGGGAATTTTATTTCCCCAAATCTAGAGCAGTATAAATTAAAAATAGTTACCAAGGGAGGCTAATAATTGCTTTGTGATAACTTAACCCCTAGAAGAAATATATACATTGCCAACCCAGTGAATGCTTAAAAAGGATGTCACAGTGCTCAAAATTATCAATCAGAAAACAAGCAAGCAGTCTCCATGCTCTTTATTCTTTTTCTTAAAATGCATAATATTGAACACCATACTTACAAGGTAAATTAACTTCAAGTTCTGCAACCTCTGTTAAAAAGAAAAGAAAGATTACTGTTAATGTTGGCTTCATGTTGCATGTGAAAATAAAAAGGTCTGAATGGACAGATGTGCTCAGTTTAAACAAACTTTTTTACTGCTTTAAAGGTATCATTTACTGTATTCAAGATAACTCCTCTTCAAATCCCTCCTTAACCACACTTCTTCCGGAAATTCTTTTTATATGTTCATCACCAACTTCAACTTTTCCTCATACCCCTTGGACAGATGCTTATGGCAAGGGCTGAGAGACCAGGTCTTTTTAAGACAGGGTGTGTCTGGGGAAGAATGTCTTTGGGAGCATAGAGCTCCACATTCAGGGTTCATAGGACCTACTAGTGGGGGAGTTTTAAGTTATTACCAAAAAGTAAACATATCTTATTGTGTTTAAGTCTAACAGTTGAGGAAAACACATTACTAGCAGCAAAAAAAAAAAAAAAAAAAAAAAAGTCATGTCATTCTATTGGCTTGCAGTTAAATGATAATTTTTAGGCCATTTTTAAGGAGCTCTTAACCTACCAGACCAACCTTGCTCTCAAACCTAACTTATCTCCTCGGTGTATTTCATCAGTATACAATGCTTGGCATAAAAATGCATAGCTACAAAAACATATGCACAGCAAACCTCACTGTCCATAAAATAAAAAAACATGTCACATCAGTGATGGGAAAACCCCATATATTCAGAGATCGGATAATCGCTCTAAGTGTTAGATACTTATTTGACATTTTGAAGGCTTCCACATTAATCCCTACCCTCCCCTGAATCCAGGAATGACATGGTATATGCTACTAGCAGGTAAAATCATGGTTTTTACCGCCCCAGGAAAAACTAGTTACTCCAAGTTTAAGACATTTTCTATTTTAAAAACTCTATTTCATTAAGGCACATAACATTACACTTAGTTTTAATTACATATTTAAATTGTGGTTACATAAGACAGTAGGTTCGTAGTTTAATTTAGGCTTGTACAAATAAAAACTAAAACTGCAGTGGGCATAACACTAATAAATATATACATATATATACACGGTAATTATAATACGGAATGTCAGTATAGATTTTGGTTTGGTATTTTCCTCCAGGAAGTTATACCTCTTGACTCATAGTTCAGTTTTCAGTATTATATAAACAAAAGTTGAAAACATCGGATTCATTGAAAATGACAATAATGCAGAGTTGTAGGCTTGAAGTATTAAGCAATCAGAAGCATGCACAATTACAGATTACCAGTCCAGATCCATTTGACCATGCAGCATTCTGCAGCAGACGAACAACTTTGATGTAGCTGACAGATGGAGCCTATTCCTGACTTTTGAACAGAGGCATCCAAAGTTTGAAAAGATTTGTTCTGTGCTTGCTGAACTTGTTGGACACTGGTGCAATCATTTTTCCCCAGTTTAACCTGGGTTTAACCCTATACTTACCAGTGTCCACCCCAAACTACTTTCCCCCCCCAGGAAACGGCCAAACCTGCCTAGATCCTCTCTAACTTGTATTCTTAGGGGAAGCCTCGTAGCCTGATGCTGCATTAGGTGTGAAACCAGCCACTTAAACCTCCTCCCTCAACAGCTTCCTATGTTTATCCCCCTGTCACATTGTAGGTTGTAAACACCACCTGCCCTGCAACCTTGGGTGCCTCACAATGCTTTGCTGTTGTACCTCCCAACCAGGGCTGCTCCCAACCAGCCTAACAGTACGCAGGTTACACCCCAAGTGCCTATGTAGAGCTGCAGCCCTGGTCCAGCCACTGTGAACCCAGCAGCCTGTCAGCAACACACCAGTCATACTCTGGCTTCCACCAGCCTAGGTTACCACTTGCAGAGTGACCCCAACACACTACTAGTCCCGAATTTTCCCAACAATGTGTGTCCTGCACTGTCCAACCCTCTCTTGGGCTGTTCAGATATTAGAGGTCCGTTGGACCTAATATGTCAACATTCAACAGTTTTCTGCTTTAACTGGAGTTAGCAAACAGTTCAGTTTAAGGATTACTGGATTATTTTAGACTAAAAACAAAATACGTTTATGTAAGTACAAAGAGAGGTTTTGAGTGAGTACAAGCATAAGGTATTACAACCAGAAATGGTTACAAGAGAAATAAAGATAAAACTCTTTTTAGGAGCTAAAATTTGACAAGTGGGACTTGGTTCGAGGCAAAATCCTTACCACATGTTCTCAGCAATAGGGCTGATCAAATTCCCATGTCAGGATCTCCCCCAGATTCAAAGGACTGGTTCCTTTATCATCTTTATATGGGAGGGAGAGAGAGAGAGAGGATACATACACAAGGAGAGATGCCTTTGGGTGTTTTTGCCCCTCACTTTTATAGTCCAGTCACCCTTTACAGTGGCTTCTTCTGAGGATTACCCCCAAAGCAAAATTTATTCAAACAGAAAAGGCGACGACAGAATGCAACAGTCAAGGTGCCCCCATGCTCTTTCTTCTCCCTTGTGTATGCTGAAATGCAGATTTGCCTTGTCTCCTGCCACTTCCACCTCTTGCTGTCTCAAGGACCTTGTTTACTATTTATATGTAAAATGAGGTCAACACACATTCCTTTATTTAAGATAGACTTGTTTAACAACTTTGCCTAGTCACAGTTTGAACATGTGCTATCACCACCACACAGGGAGCATTCATAACTTTACATATAATGTTGCTACATACAGTACATTTCACCATGATATCATTGATCAGCAAGTTATTAGTTTTCTAACGATACCTCACAAGGCACAGTTTGTACAAAGATTATTACAACAGTCTAGCATGTGAATACAGGGATCCTTCGGTCACACCCCTTTCCTAAGTTTCCCCCTTCCAGCTCCTTTTTCCTTTTGCACCTTCTCTTTGCTTTGTTTTCTGCGGCCCCTATGCTCTGCCCTCACCCAACACAGATGTCCCTTGTCATCTTCTCCTTCAAACCATTTTCCCCCCAAAGCTGCTGCCATGTTGTCTGCTGCCTTGCTGGTGGAAGCCAGCAGTAGGAGGAGTGAAGAACACCCCCGGAAGAGGCAGACAGGCCAATGACTGTATTTTGTGCAGCAATTTCTGTTGGTCAGATGGAAAAAAAGTACAGCAAATTTTTCACCCTTCCATCCCACCCATTCTGTATAAAGCCAAAGTCTCAGCACAGTTGCCTCGTTTTCAATTTTATTTATATTTACTCCTTCCCACAAGATTTCTGGTTTTTCAGCAAATCTTTTAAATATTAAAAATATATATTTTTAAAAAAATAAATCAACTTTTTTTCATTTCATCCAGGAAAGGCAATAAAACAGACTAATTATCGCAGCTTCATTTTCTGACTCACTGACTAACTAGCACAATAGTTATATATTTGTCTGTCAACAATGCAGGAAAGATGTTTAAATCCGAACCCAAATATACAATTTTCGTTTTTAGATTTCACAAAAATATTTCTATTGGCTTAAACTTTTAAAAACTTTTTAGTTCAGAATCTAAATTGATCTGATAGTGGCTCTAAGGAAAAGTAAGTAAGGGCTATTTCCAGCATATGTGGGCTTTACTACAATTAATATTAAAATTGGGCTTTTCACCCTCCGTTTTCTGTAAGGTATTTTCTGTCATTTCATGGCAGAAATTATTCTCAGAGTAGAGCTTTGAGAGTTTAATATTTATCAGTCGTTAGACCAAATTCATCCTTGTAACTCTTTAGATACTGGGAACTGGATTAGATTAATGTGTTTTCACAGTATAATGAAAACAGATCCTTAAACTACACCATTTAAATTGTGAACTGATGCAATCCTAAAACTCTACTAGGGGTTCTTCTGTGGACAAAATTCTTAGGACTTCTAGTTATGTTCATTGCTGTGTTGCTGTAGCTTTGTTGGTCCCAGGATATTAGAGAGACAAGGTGGACGATATACTATCTTTTTATTGGACCAACATCTGTTGATGAGAGACAAGATTTCAAGTCACACCATGCTCTTCAGGTCTTCTACTTCAGGTCAAAGACCTGAAGAAGAGCTCTGTGTGGCTCAAAAGCTTGTCTCTTTCACCAACAGAAGTTGGCCCAATAAAAGATAACATCTCACCCACCTTGTCTCTCTAGTTATGTTCAGGCATACATTATGGGTTTATGAACGAGTAAGCCTCCCACAACCCAGAAGTCTCTCTCCCTGCTATGTAAGAGGGCTTTTATTTTTCTTTAAGACTTCACAGGAAAGGCACAGGGAAGTATACATTACACTTTAGCATGCAGATAATTACATTTCTGAACACAATACAATGTAAATGCAGTCTTACAAAAGTCAAATGTCGCAGCTGGTGATTACTTTTGGATGATTTGATTATTCTGTAATCATAATCCTGATTTTATGGGTATCAATGAGACCATAGCTATTTACTAAGAATTACTTTGTGGAAAGAACCAGACACTGAGTTTACAGGAAAGAAGGAACAGGAGAATCCCAATGGCAACTGCATTCCTCAAAGGTATGTGCTGTGAGGTGGGACAAGACCAGTGTTTCCTCTAATTTTTTCCATCCACGTGCGCAATAAATTTTGTTATGTGCACCGAGGTATGTGCAGATGTGCGCCACCAGTAGAAACAAAAACCTAGATATAATATATATTTTTTAAAAGTTACCATAGGGATAATTACTCCAGCCAGGACAGGTTAGGCATTTTAGAACTCACTACTCAAATAGTTAGATTTAAGTGTAAGAGAAATAAAAATTATGAAATGCATAGACAAGTCAAAATACTAAAATAACACACTTTGAAAGAATAAAATTACACAGACTATATGTGCATTGCAGGAAGTACCAAGAAGTAACAACAATAATACAAGTATGCGTTGGGGAGTGAGAGAGAGACACACACACAGACAGACATACAGACAGAGAGAGACACAGTGTGTGTGTTGGCTGCTGGGGAAGTTTCTGAGAGATGCTGTGTGCTGCCTCTTTAAGGCACTCACTGAAAGCTCTCCTGAGCCCTGTCTCCCCTCCCCTGCTCTGCAGAGCTGGAGACATGAACACGGGGGAGAGAAAGACAGACAGACAAGAGAGGGGAAATCTCAGAGACCCTGAGCTGTCTCTTTAAGAAAGGCACTCAATCCCTGCCTGGAGGCTGGAGTCCTTCAGACCTCAGCAGCTCCAAGTCCTAAGCCAGGCTGTCCCCTCTCCCTTGCTCTGCAGAGATGGGGTACAGTGGCAGGAGAAGAGGGACACCCTGACATCAGCGCAACCCCTACCCCTGCTCTGCACAGCCAGCGGGAGGGTCCCGGGAGCAGCTGCAGAAGCAGTGGGGGGAGGGGCATATGCGGCTGGATGTGCACGCTCTACCAATCAACTGCACAGCACTTGACTCTCTCCTGAGCAGCTGCCTGACAGCGCAGCTTAGAGGGAACATAGGACAAGACATGCTTTTCAAGATCCCTTGGAGCATGGTTTTATTAGCTGCTGCTGGAGGTTGTTTATTTCTGATCTTAAAGTCACAAAAAAACCAACATGCCTTGGCCCTTCACTTCACTTCAGAGCTGGGCTCCCAGCCAGCAGCTACCACTCCCCAGCTCTGAAGGCCAGCACTGCCACCAGCAGCAGCTCAGAACTAAGGGTAGGTACAATAGCCTGGCGACCACCCCCACAATCACAACACTATGAAACCTCAGGTTCAAATAGCTGAAATCGTGAAATTTACGATTTTTAAAATCCCATGACCGAAATTGACCAAAATGGACCATGAATTTGGTAGGGCCCTATTTATAATATTTGAAATATAAAAAAATGTTTTAATTTATAGGGGGGGTTGCACTCAGGTTTGCTGTGTGAAAGGGGTCACCAGTACAAAAGTTTGAGAACCACTGATCTAATTATTAAAGTCAGTGTAGTAATTTATAGGAATGACAAAAGGGAAGATACAAGTAGATTGCTAAACCTCAACTGTGAGACCTAACAGAGGCAAAGAAGTTATTTACCATGCTCTGGTTACACAAACTTCATGTATCACACTGACCTCTACTTTAAGAATCTCTTCCAACTTGATATTTACATTAGTAATGTACAGCTAAGCGATAAATTACTGTAAATTAATTTAAAAATTAATCTGTTTTCAGGCTAAATACTGAAGTATTTGTCAAACTTATCAGGTGGGACAGGTTACTATAAGCAGTATGCATCTGAAGTCGATGATTCAGTTAGGCTAAATGCCCTACACTACAGTAGCACGTAACAAACTTTCTGTTCAAAGTACAGCATAATCAGAAGTTAAACCCTCATTTCTCTTACTTTGTTGTAAGCATAATACAAGAATAATCAAAACTTTAACCAAAACCTTAAAAATACTACTAGAACTCTGCTGATGTTTTACTACTCTATTGATGATCTACATACATTCATTGTAACTAGCTGGCCATTCAAACCAATTTCATCTGTGGAGAGTGTACTCTTCAAAATACAAGGCCTCACACTAGTAGAAGCAGGTATTACTATAATTCAAAACCCCCCTTTTAAAAATCTGAAAATATATACGTACTGTTACAAGTATCAACTACTGTTATATATGAGCTTCCCACAATGCAGAACAGATGTTTAAATCTTAACCTAAAATATATAATTTTCTTTTTTAGATTTCAAAAAAATATTTCTATTGACTTTAGGCTTTTACATACATTTTTGGTACTGAACCTAAACTGATCAGACAATGACTCTTAAAGGAAAGCAAGTTTTGTGACATAAAATGTAAGGGCTCTCTCCAAGACGTGGCACGTGACAAACACTGGAGAGAAATCTCTCCATTTCTCAGTTTGTTTACTTTTGCTTATAGTCCGTTTCACTGTCTTCCATGCATAGTACAATGTTTTCCTGTTTGCACAGGTCTTTCACACAACAAAGAAGTGGAAAACATTTCAAAAATTGGAACATGATTCTACCATCACAAAAATTGGTTGGAATGGAGCCGCAAGGAACAATAACTGAGCGGTAGTTGTGGAAACTGAATCTACCATTAACTCTTCTTCAGAGTCAATTCCAAATTGATGAATCTTCTTTAAACAATTTAGAGCAATAACAAATGTGAAAAAAAAAAAAAAAAAACAAGTTAAACACGATTAAATTCAGTCATAAAAGCAGGGTTTTTTAACCAGTAAATTCTTCCTTCCCCACCGTAAAAATTCCCCAATAGTATGGATATGAACACAAAGCATAATCTTGATGGACATATGCAGGAGCATGAAGCTCAGAACGGAGCCTGCAAAATTACTACATTCAGAACAAAATTACCTATGATGAGATTCCCCTCCATCCCCCTTTATTATACCATATAGGGAAAGTGCATTTTGTTTTGTACGTCTTTTGATCCTGTCTGAGTTCAAGATATGTATCTTGACATTTATCTCCGCTTTCCATATCCCAGTTCCAGTAACAGAACACTGACACTGACATTTCCATTTTCATTCTTCTTACTAAAAACTGTATCAAGTCTATTATTCAAGGCAAATGGATGTTTTGCTCCCCCGGAGCTGTATAATTAAATTGCGGGTTGGTATTACAAATGAAGAGAACTTGTAAAGTCTGAAAAAGATTTTGTCCAATTCTACCCATTTTTATTTAGAGTGAAAGATGTATACTTTACTCCTTCCTCTTCCAAATGCTTACCGGAAAAGAGAATGTTGTCAAACCACACACTTAGTAGCCTATCGAATTATCAGAAAACTAGCAGCACTCAGTGAAATAAATCGTGCAGGCTAACAATGCAAAGGAATGGAAGCCAGAAATCAATCTCTCTCTAATCCAGAAAAAAACAAAACAATATGCAACCTTGTACAAGTCACTTTACTTGTGCCACAGAGATGCACACATGAAAATTAGGTACAAATAAGGACTAAAATTAAAACTGGGCAATGTATCAGAGCAAATCTCTCCTTTGTAAGTTAAACACTAGAAAGTCTTGACAATACTTACCTTTGGATTTCTTCCAACTCCTCTTACCATAACTAATTTATGTAGGTTTTACTGTATTTGTCGCATACTTTCATGTAATTCCATTTTCGTTTTCCATCATTAAGTGCTGATCTTTAATTTACCCCAAAGCTCATCTTTCTTCACAAATAAGCACCATTTCACTGTAAGCTGATGTTATGAATCCATAAAAATATATTCCCTTTTCAGCATGCAATGCCTTATGTGACCATTTCAGAAATAGGCCTGTAGTGAACATAACAGATATATGAATTCATAATTTAACTTTTTTTCAATCCTTAGATGGACAATACTTTGGAAATGTAAAGTATTTTTCTCTCTTTCAAATCATACCCTTTGATCTTCTTGCTTACTATGGTTATGAGTAACAACAAGGATTACTGTAACTAAAAGATTAGAGTAAAAAACTAATTTCTCTGTTTTTCCCAGTTTATTCACATAGTGCATTTACCTGCACTTTCTCTTTCACTTCCCAGTTTTGGGAGTCTTTCACAAAGTAACAGAAAAGACCAATAAATAAATAAATAAATAAATAAATAATCTGGTTGTAAAACCACAAAAATTATCAGGATGCCAATGGGGCAGGCACAGTACCTAGAACTATTAGTTCTGCTCTTTAAACATTTAACTAGATTTCAAGCTGCCAATATCTCCAACAAAAGGAAATATACGAGACACATGATGAAAAGTAAGATTTTGATGTACTTCAAAAAAAATGACAGGTTTCAGAGTAGCAGCCGTGTTAGTCTGTATTCGCAAAAAGAAAAGGAGAACTTGTGGCACCTTAGAGACTAACAAATTTATTTGAGAAGCTTTTGTGAGCTACAGCTCACTTCATTGGATGCATTCAGTGGCAAATACAGTGGGGAGATTTATATACATAGAGAACATGAAACAATGGGTGTTACCATACACACGGGAACAAGAGAGTGATCACTTAAGGTGAGCTATTACCAGCAAGGGGGCGGGGGGGGGAGGGGGGAGTGGGAACGGGAACCTTTTTTAGTGATAATCAAGGTGGGCCATTTCCAGCAGTTGACACGAATGTCTGAGGAACAGTGGGGGCTGTAGGGGGGGAATAAACAGGGGGAAATAGTTTTACTCTGTGTAATGACCCACCCACTCCCAGTCTCTATTCAAGCCTAAATTAATTGTATCCAGTTTGCAAATTAACTCCAATTCAGCAGTCTCTCATTGGAGTCTGTTTTTGAAGTTTTTTTTGTTGAAGAACTGCAACTCTTAGGTCTGTAATTGAGCGACCAGAGAGACTGAAGTGTTCTCCAACTGGTTTTTGAATGTTATAATTCTTGATGTCTGATTTGTGTCCATTTATTCTTTTACGTAGAGACTGTCCAGTTTGACCAATGTACATGGCAGAGGGGCATATATCACATTTGTAGATGTGCAGGTGAACGAGCCTCTGATAGTGTGGCTGATGTGATTAGGCCCTATGATGGTGTCCCCTGAATAGATATGTGGACACAGTTGGCAACGGGCTTTGTTGCAAGGATAGGTTCCTGGGTTAGTGGTTCTGTTGTGCGGTGTGTGGTTGCTGATGAGTATTTGCTTCAGGTTGGAGGACTGTCTGTAAGTGAGGACTGGCCTGTCTCCCAAGATCTGTGAGAGTGATGGGTCTTCCTTCAGGATAGGTTGTAGATCCTTGATGATGCGTTGGAGAGGTTTTAGTTGGGGGCTGAAGGTGACAGCTAGTGGCGTTCTGTTATTTTCTTTGTTGGGCCTGTCCTGTAGTAGGTGACTTCTGGGTACTCTTCTGGCTCTGTCAATCTGTTTCTTCACTTCAGCAGGTGGGCACTGTAGTTGTAAGAATGCTTGATAGAGATCTTGTAGGTGTTTGTCTCTGTCTGAGGGGTTGGAGCAAATGTGGCTGTATCGTAGAGCTTGGCTGTAGACAACGGATCGTGTGGTGTGGTCTGGATGAAAGCTGGAGGCATGTATGTAGGAATAGCGGTCAGTAGGTTTCTGGTATAGGGTGGTGTTTATGTGACCATCGCTTATTAACACCATAGTGTCCAGGAAGTGGATCTCTTGTGTGGACTAGTCCACGCTGAGGTTGATGGTGGGATGGAAATTGTTGAAAAACAGACTCCAACAAGAAACTGCTGAATTGGAATTAATTTGCAAACTGGATACAATTAATTTAGGCTTAAATAGAGACTGGGAGTGGATGGGTCATTATACAAAGTAGAACTATTTCCCCATGTTTATTCCCCCCCCTACAGCCCCCACTGTTCCTCAGACATTCTTGTCAACTGCTGGAAATGGCCCACCTTGATTATCACTACAAAAGATTCCCGTTCCCACTCCTCCCCACCCCCCCGCTCTCCTGCTGGTAACACCCATTGTTTCATGTTCTCTATGTACATAAATCTCCCCACTGTATTTTCCACTGAATGCATCCGATGAAGTGAGCCGTAGCTCACGAAAGGTTATGCTCAAATAAATTTGTCAGTCTCTAAGGTGCCACAAGTACTCCTTTACTTTTTGCAAAAAAAATGCAGCTGAATAAAGTGCATCTATGATCCCATAAGCATACACATTATACTTTTATCACTGACACTTTGTCATGTAATTTTTTTAATAAATTTTACTTTATTATAAAATTTAATTCTCATAGTATTTTTGCTTGCAGTCCCCTGGCCTCTTTCAATCATCCAAGAACAATCTGTCTTTGGCCCAGTCCTGTGAGGCACTGACCATCTTGAACAATCAGGCACTATCAGCAGTCATGACTCACGCAAAAGCTGGTCTTCAAAGAATGAAAATACGGTAACTCCAAAAAGTGAATTCTCTCTTTCAGCTGAAGTTGATGGCTTTCAAAAACCTGAACAGGAAAAGTTATAAATGCCATGTTTCCAGTCTCTGAAAACTAGCCAGTGCCCGCAGTATGTCAGTCTCAAGGAACAGATGGGGAGAACAGCACACAGGTAGCTAAGTAGAAGGTGCAAGAGTATGTTGCCTGGTCTACACTACAAAGTTAGATCGACATAAGCTGCTTTACGTAGACCTAGCTATGCACGTCTCTACACTTAAATGTCTCCCACCCATTTAAGTGACCCATTTCAACGACATAGTAACACCACCTCTCTTTGCGGCACAGAGACATGGTTAATGTACACAGGTCAACGCACCGTGAGTGTAGACATTGCATTACTTACATCAACCCTAACAGTCCTCCAGCAGCTGTCCCACAATGCCCCACACTGTCCAATGCCTTTTTTTTTTTGGTTGTCCAGCTTGGTGAGCACACCTCTATCTGCTCTCCAGTGCTAAAGTGAGTTGGCGGATGGGATTGCAGAGCCATTGGCCATTATCTTTGAAAACTCATGGTGATCGGGAGAGGTCCCGGACGACTAGGAAAAGGCTAATGTAGTGCCCATCTTTAAAAAAGGGAAGGAGGAGGATCCTGGGAACTACAGGCCAGTTAGCCTCACTTCAGTCCCTGGAAAAATCATGGAGCAGGTGCTCAAGGAACCAATTCTGAAGCACTTAGAGGAGAGGAAAGTGGTCAGGAACAGTCAGCATGGATTCACCAAGGGCAAGTCATGCCTGACTAATCTAATTGCCTTCTATGACGAGATAACTGGCTCTGTGGATGAGGGGAAAGCAGTGGACGTGTTGTTCCTTGACTTTAGCAAAGCTTCTGACACGGTCTCCCACAGTATTCTTGCCAATAAGTTAAAGTAGTATGGGCTGGATGAATGGACGATAAGGTGGATAGAAAGCTGGCTAGATTGTCGGGCTCAACGGGTAGTGATCAATGGCTTCATGTCTAGTTGGCAGCCGGTATCGAGTGGAGTGTCCCAAGGGTCGGTCCTCAGGCTGGTTTTGTTCAATATCTTCATTAATGATCTGGAGGATGGTATGGATTGCACCCTCAACAAGTTTGAAGATGACACTAAACTGGGAGGAGAGGTAGATACGCTGGAGGGGAGGGATAGGATACAGAGGGACCTAGGGACAAATTAGAGGATTGGGCCAAAAGAAATCGGATCAGGTTCAACAAGGACAAGTGCAGAGTCCTGCACATAGGACGGAAGAATCCCATGCACTGCTACAGACTAGGGACCGAATGGCTCGGCAGCAGTGCTGCAGAAAAGGACCTAGGGGTTACAGTGGACGAAAAGATGGATATGAGTCAACAGTGTGCTCTTGTTGCCAAGAAGGCCAATGGCATTTTGGGATGTATAAGTAGGGGCACTGCCAGCAGATTGAGGGACGTGATCGTTCCCCTCTATTCGACATTGGTGAGGCCTCATCTGGAGTACTGTGTCCAGTTTTGGGCTGACACTACAAGAAGAATGTGGAAAAATTGGAAAACGTCCAGTCGAGGGCAACAAAAATGATTAGGGGACTGGAACACATGAGTTATGAGGAGAGGCTGAGGGAACTGGGATTGTTTAGTCTGCGGAAGAGAAGAATGAGGGAGGATTTGATAGCTGCTTTCAACTACCTGAAAGGGGGTTCCAAAGAGGATGGCTCTAGACTGTTCTCAGTGGTACGAGATGATAGAACGAGGAGTAATAGTCTCAAGTTGCAGCGTGGGAGGTTTAGGTTGGATATTAGGAAAAACTTTTTCACTAGGAGGGTGGTGAAGCACTGGAATGCGTTACCGAGGGAGGTGGTGGAAACTCCTTCCTTAGATATTTTTAAGGACAGGCTTGACAAAGCCCTGGCTGGGATGATTTAGTTGGGGATTGGTCCTGCTTTGAACAGGGGGTTGGACTAGATGACCTCCTGAGGTCCCTTCCAACCCTGATATTCTGTGATTCTATGACCCTATCACCACCCCACACATGGCTGTGGATACCTCCAAGGAGCCAGAGTCACAGACTACTGCCGAGAACAACAAGGAGGTGGTAGTGGCAGATGAGGAGAAAAGGGAGGATTATAAAGGACAGGACCTGTTTTTGACTCTATCACAGTTTTACCAGTCCTGCCAGTTGAGCACGAGTGAGCTCCATGTAGGAGAAGGAACCTTGAGTAAGCGTGTAGACAAATTTTCCATGACAGGAACAGCACCCCCAATTAGCAGGACGCAGCTTTTGACTTTTCATTAATTTTCTCATACTAGAAGAAGTAGCAGTACAACGAGACACAGCTGCTATCTGCTTTTCATTCACCTATAGAGTTAGGCAGGACAGGCTATGTGGAACAGTTTATGTGCGCATGTCTCTTCCTTGAATTCTGAGAGATCGGGATGAAACTTCCATGGAGGTACATTGCAATCCTCTCCCAAAGGTTTCTAGGGATGGCAGCCTTATTTCTTCCTCTGCGGCAGGACACTTTTCCACACCAGGAGGCAATAAATGCAGCAGGCACCACTGTAGTACACAGCTAGAACAGAGGTGGGCAAACTACGGCCCTCAGGCCACATCTGGCCCGCGGAGCCCTCCTACCCAGGCCCTGAGCTTCCAGCCCCTCCCCCGCTGTTCCCCCTCCTCCGCAGTCTCAGCTCACTGCGCTGCCGGTGCAATGCTCTCGGCGACGGGGCTGCGAGCTCTTGCCAAGCAGCGCACTCTTGGCGGGCAGCGCAGCTACAGAGCTGCGGCCTGACCAGGTGCTCTGTGCTGCGCAGTGGTGTGGCTGGCTCTAGCCAGGCAGCACGGCTGCTTGTCCTGGTGTTCTGGGCGGCATGGCTGTAGCGCTGACAGCCACCAGTGCTCCAGGCAGCGCGGAGGGAGCAGGGGAGGTTGGATAGGGAGCAGGGGAGTTCCGGGTGGTGCTCAGGGGTGTGGATAGAGATTGGGGCAGTCAGAGGGCAGGGAACTGGGGGGTTGAATGGGGGCAGGGGTCCTGGGGGGGTAGTCAGGAAGGAGAGGGGGAGCTGAATGGGGCAGCGGGTGGCGGGCAGGGGTTCCAGGGGCAGTCTACACTAAGTGTAAACAACATTTTAAAAAGCACTTAATTAAAACATTCCAGATAGCATGGCTTTCAAATGATCATCTTTTTTCTAGTCTCGATGAGGTTTTAATGAGTTTGAAGACAACATATGAATGAGGTAGTAACCTTAATATCTAATACCTTAAATATCACCACTGATTATTTTAGCAGAAATATTCTTATCAGCTAGGTAGTTGTTCTTGGATGCACTGGTCGATTATCGGAGGTTAAGATGGCTATGTCCCAATCTACATCCAATGGTCAAAATGGCATCTGGGTTATTTGTGACAGCTGGCTGATAGCTAGATATTTTTTAGGCTGCAGTGTGATTAGTATGCTAATGATATCCAGTTCCATTTCTTTCACCAAACACAGATTCTACTGTTTCATTCCTTCCCCAAAGCCTGGCCAAAATAGACACCTACATGAAAATGAACTGGCTGTGATTATCATGTCAAGACTGAAGTGATATCTTGTTGAAAGTGTCAAACATCTAAGTAGAATGGGCTGAGACTATCTGCACCAATTAAAGGAATGCCCACCTAGCACCAAAATACTTCAGCCTGGGTATCCTGCTGGAGTCATCACTACTCCTGGATTTTGAGGCCTTGTCTACACTACAGAACATAGCTGTTACTGACAAGAAATGTCAGCAACAGGTAACATATACAGTTAAATTGTGTTTAATATTAGTTCAGCTACATGTACCTAGGGGTTACAGTGGACGAGAAGCTGGATATGAGTCAACAGTGTGCCCTTGTTGCCAAGAAGGCTAATGGCATTTTGGGCTGTATAAGTAGGGGCACTGCCGGGAGATCGAGGAACGTGATCATTCCCCTCTATTCGACATTGGTGAGGCTTCATTGGGAGCCTGGTCAAAACTGTGACCAGTTTTGGGGCCCCACACTACAAGAAGGATGTGGAAAAATTGGAAAATGTCCAGTCGAGGGCAACAAAAATGTTTAGGGGACTGGAACAAATGACTAATGAGGAGAGGCTGAGGGAACTGGGATTGTTTAGTCTGCGGAAGAGAACAATGAGGGGGGATTTGATAGCTGCTTTCAACTTCCTGAAAGGGGGTTCCAAAGAGGATGGATCTAGACTGTTCTCAGTGGTACGAGATGATAGAACAAGGAGTAATGGTCTCAAGTTGCAATGGGGGAGGTTTACATTGGATATTAGGAAAAACTTTTTCACCAGGAGGGTGGTGAAGCACTGGAATGCGTTACCGAGGGAGGTGGTGGAATCTCCTTCCTTTGAGGTTTTTAAGGTCAGGCTGAACAAAGCCCTGGCTGGGATGATTTAGTTGGGGATTGGTCCTGCTTTGAGCAGGGAGTTGGACTAGATGACCTCCTGAGGTCCCTTCCACCCCCAATATTCTATGATTCTATGTATAGACAAGGAAAAATGGTGCTGACTATTGCTTGTTCCAACCTATCTACACTCATAGCTAAATCATGTTTTAGCACCAGTTCAACATCACCCCTTGCTGACACTCATTGGGAACTGGGAGTATTTATTTCTTGCACTGTAGACAACACCTAAAGTAAAGAACAATTGGATCACTGTCTTTAATGTACACAATTCCCAGGAGACTGATCACTCCTTCCTGACATACTGTGCAACAGTCATCCATAAATGGAAAACCTCCAGGCTAAATAAATTAAGGAAATTGTTTCTACTTAGGGCTCCCCATAAAATTCAAGCTTTGGCTTGTGCAGAATGCAGCTGCCTGCAGTTGAGTACAGGGTGAGTCATTATTGTCCCCTCTAAAATAGAAAGAGTTTTGAAGAATGTCTCACCATTGCTCACATGGTTCAGCTGAACTGTTGTTTGCAATGTTAGAAGCCCTAGTGTATACAGGCTTTTGGTTGCCAACACAGTTTATCAGTTCCCTGTCAATTAAAATTTGCTCCCTGCAGGTCTAAGCAACACGGTGTGAAAACTACATCAGGAGCTGAAACCCCATCTACACTAGGGCTCATAACACTGACAACACCCGTTCAGCTGAATTAATCTTAACAGTGGGAAACTTTCCAGAAATATACCTAGTTTAGACAAGACTTGTGCAATTAATGTGCTAGTCAGTTATCTTCTAAGACTCAAATTTTCCAGGACCCAATTACCTGACACTCCCTCTCCACCTGTACCCACAGCAACAGTTAAATCAGCTTGTTTGTTCTGATGTCAGTTCCCTTGATGGCCAGCAGGCCCACCCCCTAGAATTTCTCCCTCTGGACCAGTTTAACTCTGGTCATGACATAAGGCTCATTTTATTTAATAATTGGTTGCTGTGGTTGAGATTTGTCTGCTTGTTGCTTTCAGTTCTAATTTTAATTGCCAGTTTGGGATTTGTAACTTGTATAACATTTAGTCTACTAAAGTTTGTTAGTGATGGTTACAGCAACGGCTATATCTTTATATCACTTTCCCATTGAGTGCAGGAGGAAGAATTTGAATATATATGTCTACATTTTTGTAATTAAAGAACATTGTTGCCATTATTAAGGGTACTATGAAAATTCATCTGATAGAAAATGAAAGATGTTTAAATATTTTGTATTATAAGCAGTGATTAGAATGTACTTTACACCAGTGGTTCTTAAAGCCAGTCCACCGCTTGTTCAGGGAAGCGGTGTGGGCCCAGGGACATGCTGGCCCCCTTCCCGCAGCCCCCATTGGCCTGGAGCAGCAGTTCACTGCTCCAGGCCAATGGGGGCTGCGGGAAGTGGTGTCGGCCAAGGGATGTGCTGGCTGCCCTTCCCGCAGCCCCCATTGGCCTGGAGCGGCAAATCGCGGCCAGTGGGAGCCGCGATCGGCCAAACCTGCAGGTAAACAAACCAGTCCAGCCCACCAGGGGCTTCCCTGGACAAGCGGCAGACTGGCTTTGAGAACCACTGCTTTACACTACATCACCATTTTCCTTTAACACACAGGGCACATATAACCATGCTTAAAGCTAAACTGCAAATCAAATCATAAATCCATACTTTAACTGTTTCAGCTAGACGCTCTTGGCAAGCTTTTTGAGAGACCTAAACAGTGAAGTCACAAGCATCTGTAACTTGAATCGAAATCTTCCCCCTACATGGCTACACAAATGAAGGAAGATAAGATGTGAGGAGAATCTGAATGTGGCCTACAGGAGGATGCAAAATCTACAACAAATCTATTCCCTGCTGTGTGACAGAATCTAAGTTTTCATTTTAAAACACAAGTTTCTAGCACTATGGCTGGGAAGTAACATGACCAACACAAAATGAACACAAACAGATGCGTTGAGGTCAGTTTCAAGTAATCCTGAAACAGTGGGACTGAGAAATATGAACTGTTGCATTTGAAAAGACCACAGAACTTCACTATGACAACTTACAGGTCAACATTGATAATTTCATTGCTAATCGTTTTTAGCAAAAACATCAACCTAACCAGTTTATCCATTATTATATGCAGTGGAACACCTGGGGTAGTGAAAAGCTGTTTAGTGTTGCAAGGATGGGGAAAAGGGGAGTTAAGCTACATCCCACCCTCAAAACGTCAAGTGCTTTGAGATTTTAAATGCAATATCCTGTACCACATAAGATCTGGCAGCAGGAAAATTGTATAATTTTAATATAAAAATGCTATACTGATTTTATTATTCATTTTCATATTTAGTTCACTGGCCACTGCCTTTTTTCCCATTTACACAGAATTGCTGCAAAATTTGTAGTCTGCCGCAGCAGAAATCTGTGGAAACTAGGGGATCTTCCCACAGACTGATATCCAGCTCGCTGCAGTCTACAAAAGCCCTTCTATAAGAGATCAGTAAGATGTGCCGCTGAAATTTTTTTTTTTAAATCCACATTTCTTACCCACAACTTTCCGTTAACCCAAAATAGGCAGTAGCATTATCATCTGTTGAACTGGCTATTTCTTTTTCATTTCAAAAATATTAACGTTCAAAGATTTCATTTAATCATAGTTCAGACGTCACTGAGAATTACCTCCATCCGTCACTTACTTTCAGAACTTGCTTTCCTGTCACAGCCAGTTACCTATATTTCTGTTAACAGAAATATTTTCCAGTCTAATCAACTTGATCTTCTTGTCCAGTTTATTCAGTAATACTAATGTCACCATATAATCACAATTGATTATTTGATGACTGCGATGTCAAACACTGGACTTCAGCACTAAATAATATAAAAGAATGTTCTATTTACAGATTATTATTATTTTTTGCATTACTTGCACCTATGTGGCTACTAGTAACACAAAGTTTGAACTCAATACTGCAGTGCTGAATCTCAGATCTGGAGATTACTGCTTATATAATATATAGCGCACAGTAATATGCGTCCAAATCATGGTAATAGTAGTATTAATACGTAGCTCTTGTATCGCACTTTTCATCAGTAGATCTCAAAGTGCCTAAAATCTTTAATTGTTGTATGCTTGTCTCTCTCACCAACAGAAGTTGGTCCAATAAAAGATATTACCTCACCCACCTTGTCTCTCACGATCTTTAATGTATTTAACTTCACAACACCCTTGTGACATAAGGAAGCCCTTTTAAAAACATTGATGTAAACTCTTGCCTCCAGCATTTAGTATTGTTAGTTGATGAACTAACTATATTTAATGGGACAGCAAATCTTTTAAACATAAGGATCAATTACCTTTAACAAGCAATTTATCTCTAATAGACACTCTCCGAGTAGAATCAGAAGCTGCGTTGGATGTACGAGGCCCTTTGACACCATCATCTCGCTTCAGTTTGCTTGCCAATGTTAGCATTACGGCTATCTTCAACCTAGAACGCAGGCATCAAAATAAGATAAGTCACTACAGTTCAAAGTGCCAGATAAAGTCACAAAATAGTCAAAAGTTGGGACCAAGTGTAGAGCCAAGTGGTATTCATGGTATCCTACTGACAGCTTGTCTACACTTGAAAAGCTACAGCAGCATAGCTGCACGGTTGTAGTGCTTCAGTGTAGATGTTACCTACACTGACGAGACGGGTTCTCCTGTCAGCGTATAGTTAACCCACCTCCCCAAGAGGTGGTAGCTAGGTGACGGAAGAACTGTTCCATTGACGTAGCACAATCTACACAGAGACTTAGGTCGGCCTCACTACGGTGCTCAGGACAACTTGAGACAATTTCAGGTGTAAATACTAAGGCCTTGTCTACACTGCCACTTTACAGCGCTGCAACTTTCTCACTCAGGGGTGTGAAAAAACAAACTTGTGTGGTTGCAGCACAGTACTGGGAGAGCGCTCTCCCAGTGCTCTAAAAAACCCACCTCAACAAGGGGCGTGGCTCCCAGCACTGAGGCACTGTTTACACTGGCAGGGGAGTGTTTTTTCACACCCCGAGCAAGAAAGTTGCAGCGCTGTTAATTGCCAGTGTAGACAAGCCCTTAGAAGGTAGGCTGACATAGCTACTTTGGGCAGGGGTGTGGAGAGAACAAACACAACACACCCCTGCATGACGTAACTATGCTGACCTCACCTGCTGTATAGCTTCAGCTATGACGATGGAAGAATGCTTCCATTGGTCTGGCTACCATCGCTCAGGGAAGTGGTGTTCCTATACTGTTGGAAAACCCCTTCTGTCATGCCACGTGTATCGATACTATAGCTACGGCTACAGCTATTCTGGCATGGTCTCCATAGCGTAGACAAACCTTAAGCATCTGGATAGATACAGAGGCCCAGCCACAGCTCCTAAGATAAGAAGTGATCATTTTGTTACATCAGTCTTCCCTTAAAGGAATTAATGAAGATTTCTGTGATACATCACTATGGGCCTCCATTGTATAAAGGCATACAAAGGTCAATGCTTGAAAATTACAAAAACAAAACCTAATCAATATGCCAAATAGCTAGAAGGCACTTATGCAAGACCACTGGTTTTTAGAGAAAATTGCTCTTTGGTAGGCCAGGACCAAAGAAGCCTGGGGAAACTGCACGCTGTAAGATTTTTGTCTTCACTGGAGGAAAAAGGATGTGCTCTTACATTAGTAACTTTACTTAGATTATCTCAAGGTAAAATTCTAGTGAAGGCAAAGCAGTTTGCCATTTCATACAAGTTAGCAAATTGAGTTAAAACTAGAAAAACAGGAAGAGGCATAGTTAAGTAGGGCCTTAAAGATATTCTTAAGAATCATGAACTTATAGTGAAGAAGGGTGAGCCACTGGCGGGATTCATAGGCTAGGTAATGTGGTCAGAACAAAAATAGAGCCAACGTAGTTATCAAGGAGGCCAGTAAGGCAACATTAATCATAACATAACATGAGGGACTTGACGAGAGATTTTGCTGTGTAGACTTCACCTGTATGCTCCATTCTTGTGGACAAGCAGTGAAGTAAAATTTGCCAAATTGCTGCACCAGCGATTTCACTTTCTTACCACATCCATTTATACTACATAATAAACAGCCAGGGAAAAATTGTAGGCCTGCAAATCTAGATAGTGCACATGTAAAAGCAGTTATTTTCCAAAATTCTGGGCAGACAGTAGCATGGATCCAGGCTATAATTTATATGCCAAATTTTAGAAACTCAAAATGCCATTACATTAATTAGGTAATGAAGAGACACAGAAAGGGAAATGAAGGCATTAAACTGGAACAAAACGGAAATGTTGAAAAGCACAAAACATAGCAAAGAACTGAATAATAAAGTTACAAACAATCACAAATCATATTTGTGGAATATTATACTGATAAAAAATGCAAAGAGTTTGAATGCACTTGGTGTAGTGGCCTCTAAATCTGGTCCTGAAATATCTACTTATCTAGGGGAAATATAAATCTTGCTTGGCAAAGTGAGCCAAGCTAGGGTGGGAAACCACCAATTCCTCCTCTCTGGAGGAAGGAGAAAAGGCCAGAGAGCAGCTGAGGGAAGAGGAGCAGAAGAACAAGGAACGAATGGCACAGGCACTACGCTCTCACTCCTTTTAAGAGTAGAAGAAAGAAGAAGCTGGAGCACCTACTACTTTCCCCAGAGGAATGGGGGAACAAAGAACAGAATGACCACATGGGGAACAGTAGCTCCTGTCCCCTCAGATCCTGGACAAGAATAAGGCCCAGATCCTCAAAGGTGCTTAGGTGCCTAACTTTCATTGATTTCAATGGAAAGTAGGCGCCTAAATGCCTTTGCGAATCTGGGCATTAATGTCCCCCAGACTGCACTAATGGGGGCAGAGCAGGAAGTGTTCAGAATTTGTTAACTGGGGGGCGGAGTAGAAGAAGAGGGCCTGAGGACAGCCCAGAATTTATTTGGCAGGAACAGAGGACAGAAGAGCCCCCAAAACCTGTTAATTTAATCACTTGCGAGGCTCCAGAATGATCGATTGTTGTGGGAGAGAAGAGCTGACATGGGGAGATGCGTAAATTAAACAGGGCAGGTAGTAGCTGGGAGCTCAGGAAAGTTGGCAGATTCAGGATTTGTCTACACTGAGTTGCTCCTACTTAACTGGGTCAGTCGGTCCCCAGAGGTTGGGGGGATGCTAGTGTCAGTCAGTCTGTCCCCAGGGCGAGGGGAGATAAAAGGGGGCAGCGTCTGTCCCTTTGGGAGGAGCAGGAAGGGAGGCAGAGTCCAACCGTGGGCAGGGCGAAGGGGAGGGCAGGAAACGGGACTGGGGTTGCGGAGGGGGCAGCATCCAGCTGTCCCAATGGGGGGAGGGGGAGGGAAAGAATGGCGGGGGAGGGAGGGAAGGGGGCCGGCGTCCCCCGGCCTGTCCCCCTGGTAGTGGGGGAGGGAGGGAAGGGGGCCGGCGTCCCCCGGCCTGTCCCCCTGGTGGCGGGGAAGGGGGCCGGCGTCCCCCGGGTGCGGTGGGAGGGAGGGAAGGGGGCCGGCGTCCCCCGGCCTGTCCCCCTGGTGGCGGGGGAGGGAGGGAAGGGGGCCGGCGTCCCCCGGCCTGTCCCCCTGGTGGCGGGGGAGGGAGGGAAGGGGGCCGGCGTCCCCCGGCCTGTCCCCCTGGTGGCGGGGAAGGGGGCCGGCGTCCCCCAGGTGCGGTGGGAGGGAGGGAAGGGGGCCAACGTCCCCCGACCAGTCGCGCTGTGTCCCCGGGGGGAGGGGCGCTCGCTGGCGCCGGGCCGGGCGGACTCACCTGGGCACCGAGTCAGGCCCCGGCTGCAGCGGCCCCCACCATCCCGGCCTGCCCGGCGCGGCCCCGCCCCGCGGCCCGGCGCTCCCGGAAGTGGGGGCGGGGCCGCTCTTTCAACACCAACTTTATTAGCAGCCGCCGCGCGCCAGCCCCGCTCCCATCCCCCCGCCGCGGGGGCGCGGCCCCGTGTACCCCCGGGGAGGCGCGTGAAGCCGGGCCCGGGCCGGAGCCCCGCGGGCGGGAAGAGGATGACGTCACAGCGCGGCGCGGTTCCCTGAGGTGAGGCCCCGGCCCCGCAGCGGGAGCTCTGCAGCGGGTCAGCCCGTCGCCCTTGGTCCCGGTCCCTCAACTGGAGTTCTTAGATACCACTAATATATTAACCTCTTTTGACCCAAGCGGCTAGCCAAAATGTTAGGGTCCTAGGGGTTGTTCCAGTTAGAAGGAGAAATTGATGATGGAGCCCGGTATCTGATGTACATTCTTTATCAACAAATAGGATTACAAAATCCTGTTTCCATTAACACAGCAGGAATCAAACAAGAGACAGGGTCTTTGCTCACTTACAGCTCCAAGCCCCATTTCCAGTCAGCAAAAGCTGTCTTACATGGGTATAACTCAGAAAATCTGAAAAATCCTCACCCTTGAGCAACACAGTTATACCAAGTTTCAGAGTAGCAGCCGTGTTAGTCTGTATTCGCAAAAAGACAAGGAGGACTTGTGGCACCTTCGAGACTAACCAATTTATTTGAGCATGAGCTTTCGTGAGCTACAGCTCACTTCATCAGATGCATACCGTGGAAAATACAGCAGATGTTTTTATACACACAGACCATGAAAAAATGGGTGTTTATCATTACAAAAGGTTTTCTCTTTTGTGGGGTGGGGGGAGAGAAAACCTTTTGTAGTGATAAACACCCATTTTTTCATGGTCTGTGTGTATAAAAACATCTGCTGTATTTTCCACAGTATGCATCCGATGAAGTGAGCTGTAGCTCACGAAAGCTCATGCTCAAATAAATTGGTTAGTCTCTAAGGTGCCACAAGTACTCCTTTTCTTTTCACAGTTATACCAACTGAACTCCCTGGAGTAGACAGCACTCTGTCAACCAAAGGGCTTCTTCTGTCGACATAGCTACTGCCTCTTATAGAGGTGGCTTAACTGCACCAACAGGAGTGGTGTAGAAGCATCATCGCTAAAACTTTGCAGTGGCACAGTTGGGCCGATGCCATGTTGTAATTGTAGACCTGCCCCTAGCTTTTCTCAGGGTGAGGTTCCCAGTGCTTGTTCTGACTGTGCCCTTGGTTTTTCTTCCCCTGCTCTCTTTCAGACCCACAGTCTTTCACAAAACAATAGGTAGAGCAACCTCTCTGCCCGCAAGTACCCTGCAAGTTTGGGGCAGTGAGCATCTGGGTTTGGGGTGGAGGCCTCTTGTTTCAGCTGCCTGCCTACATAAAGAAGTTTAATGGTTTCTTACAATAATCTTAAATGAAGGGAGCAGTTACACTGCCCAGTTTCAAAGAGGTTTAACCCAGCGCACAACAGTATAAATAATAAACTTCCCATGGCCCTGGAGGTTCTCAGCCAGGTCATCTGACTAGCATTGCAGACCTAAGCTTAGGGAGTGGCATGGAGCTGGCCCACCTGAAAAGCATAACAAAGCCAGCCTTCATTATCATCACTGTCAAAAATAACTGCTGAATTTTACATCAATGAGTATTTTTAACTATCTGCCACACTTGTGTGGGTGTTTGGGGTTTGGGCTGATGAAAGTGAAGGGTATTCCATGGTAGTAGATAAAGTTCCATGGTAAGGTTAGTTTATCATTGTTGCAGCTGAATTTGGTCCCATTGTGCATAGAGTTCATGGGGTACCTGATATTACTATATCCCCCTTGGCTATAGGCCCTGCAATGTGAGCATAAACTCTAATTTGAACAGAACCATTTATTACACAGAATTCACATTTATCTACTTTTATGACTTCTCTGTGAAAAGACTGATTTTTTTTCTAAAGGTATTTGTTGTTCACAGAGTAATTTCTGGCTAACTCCAACTCATGAGCTTGTGAGTATTATGAATTCAAACTGCTTTGGTCAGTTTTGATTGGGCACATTTTTGTTTCCTCTTGGGATGAGCATAACTGCTATAGTTTATTTAATAGTAGTGTCTAGATTCTCCAACTGATCAGGGTGTAATTGTTCTTGGTGTAATACAAACACAAAGGGAGACAAAGCAAGTGAGAGAATTTTTATTTTAATTGGACCAACTTTTGGTAGTGAGAGACAAGCTTTCAAGCTTACAAAGAGCTCTCTTCAGGTCTGTGAAACTTACTAAGAGCAGGTCTACACTAGGGCAGGGATCCAGGCTCTGAGATCAATCCACTGGCAGTGAATTTAGCAGGTCTAGTGAAGACCCGCCAAATTGACTGCAGATCACTCTCCAGTCAATCCCTGTACTCTACCCCCAATTAGAAGAGTAAGGTAAGTCAACAGGAGATTGTCCCCTGTCGACCCCCTGCGGTGTAGACCCCGTGATAACTTGACCTTAGGTACGTTTACTCCAGCTACATTATTCACGTAGCTGGAGTTGCGTAGCATAGGCCGACTTACCGTGGTAGTGTAGACATAACCTAAGAGGACACCCAGTAAGTTCCCCAGACCTGAAGAAGAAATCTGAAAGCTCATCCAATAAAAAAATATTACCTCACCCATCCTCTCTAATATGCTGGAACAGACATAGCTACAACACTGCACGTGCGTGCACATGCGTGCACACACACACACAGAGTAAGAGACTGTCCCTGCTTCAAACAACTCACAATCTAAAGTCCATGTTTGGTAGAGCAGGTTAGAAAAAACCAGGGTGGATAAAAATCAATGCTTTAAAAATAATTTTTTTTTTAATTTAAATCGGATTTTTTTTATAAAATGCTTTTTGTAAAATGCTTAATTAAAACTCTAAAGATAGTTTTAATTAAGATAGATATCTCATCATGGAATAGGGATTATAAATTCGAATTCTATAGTATGAGACAATATAGCCATATAATGTTTAAGAAAATTTTTGTAAATGAGTTCCAATAGTTCATGGATTAGGGATCCAATTTTATGGGGTTCGACTTCTGTATAGAGTATTTAAGTTAATCTTTCTATCTACCCAACGGGACTCAGTGCTTAGTCTAGAAGATACCATCAGCTATGCTTAGTTTTGCAGTTCTCAGACTGTTCTGCAGAGATAACTTGCTTGTTAACAGCAAAAATGTTTTTAAATAAATATATAGAGAGGTGAGAAATAAGAACTCAGTCCTATTGTCCCTCTGCAAATTTGTGTATACAGAGTCAGTCCCTTACCTCTCTCTCTAAAAGTGCAAAGTTTCAAAAAGTTCAATGACTAGAAGATATTTGGGGGCAGAATAGATCTGGACAAGGAGAAGAAGTCTGGTGATAAATGTGAGAAGGAAGGGACAGGCAGTAGAAACAAAAGTGAAACTGTTTGAGCAGCATATTCCAGAAGTCTTCAGGTCTTTCTGAGTGTGGCCTTCATTGATTTGAGAGCTACCATACCATTCTCTCACTCGAAGGAAAAACCTATAATGGCAGCAGGCCGTAAAAGAGACCCAGTTTAGGAATAAGAACCATTCGAGAAATATATGTTTGCTGATGATGTTTTAAAGAAAGTCACATCATGAACTGGTGGAAGTCACTTAAGCATTTGGATTCAGAAACTGTTGAAGTGACCATTTCACTTTTAACAGTTGTAGTTTCTTTTGACAGTGTAGAAATAATATTTTCTTCCTTTGGACGAATTCATTCCAAATTGAGAAATCATTTGGGACCTGAAAAAGCAGGAAAGCTTGTTTTTCTTTTCCAGATTATGAACAAACAGGAAAATGAAGGTGAAGACGACTGAGTTAGCTGCAGAAGCCAATATTTTAAGTTTCTCATGTTGACCTGGCTGACAGTCGATCTAATTTGTTTTTTTTTAAATATTTCATTTACCTATTTTAGTTAAGAAAAATTTAAAAAACAAACCTGATTTTAAAATAAACTTGAATGTTTAACTAAGTTCAAAAATGTATATGCTTGTTTTGTTAAAATATTATGTTTGTTGTTGAAGAAAAAAATCCAGAATACATAATGTTATTTTAGTTAAATAAAACAATTTAAATGTCTGTCTGGTTATGTTCTCTTCCTAATACAGCATGGCAAAAAATCCTCCAAATATTAATGATTAACCTGTTGAACTGGAGAAAGTTCACCTCCCAATGACTTCATAAATATCTGCTTCAGTTACCTTTGGTAAATGAAATAAGCAAACAATCATTCATTTTCTGATGTAGCTGTAAAACTAATCTGAAAAGTTTTCAAAATAAATCACTCTAAAAATGTATAGTGTGTACCTTCTAAAAATGAAACCTACATCTATCTCTGAATTGTGAAGAATATGTATTAAGGTTATAACCACCAACAAGAATGCACTTTTATGTAGAAATCCAGGATTAAATCAAGTCTTCCTGACTAGTGATTTAAATCAAATTCACCCTGGAAAAAACAAAATTTTTCTGTGAGGAAATTTCAGACAAAATATTCTAATTTGGAAAATTCAGTTGGAAAAAAAATATCCCCCCCCTGGAAGTTTTGAACCAATTGGAAATGAAACTTTTTTTTAAAATCAAATGAAAAGTAAATTATATTTTCATTGCAATATTTCCAGCAGGGGAAAATGAACATTGAGTTGATCTGACATTTTCCCCACACAACAAATCAGTTTCAATAAAACTATTTTTCAGTACAACAAGTTCCAACCTGCTCTTTGATTTTCAAAAGAAAAGAAAAAAGTTTTGATTTTCAAAAAGATCCAATGCCAATAAAACAGTGTCAACTGAACAGGTATTGAGGGGTATGTGCTGTTTAGGAAAGACCGAAATAAAGGTAAAGGTGGTGGAGTAGCATTGTATATCAATGATGAGGTAGAATGTAAAGAAATAAGAAGCAATGAAATGGATATGACTGAGTCCGTCTGGGCAAAAATTACATTGGGGAAGAAAACTATTAGAGCCGTCCCTGGGATAGTGCTTGGGGTGTGCTATAGACCGCCAGGATCTAATTTGGATATAGACAGAGCCCTTTTTAATGTTTTTAATAAAGTAAATACTAATGGAAACTGTGTGATCATGGGAGACTTTAACTTCCCAGATATAGACTGGAGGACGAGTGCTAGTAATAATAATAGGGCTCAGATTTTCCTAGATGCGATAGCTGATGGATTCCTTCAGCAAGTAGTTGCTGAACCGACTAGAGGGGATGCCATTTTAGATTTGGTTTTGGTGAGTAGTGAAGATCTCATAGAAGAAATGGTTGTAGGGGATAGTCTTGGCTCAAGTGATTATGAGCTAATTCAGTTCAAACTGAACGGAAGGATTAACAAAAATAAATCTGCAACTAGGGTTTTTGATTTCAAAAGGGCTGACTTTCAAAAATTAAGGAAACCAGTTAGGGAAGTGGATTGGACTGAAGAATTTATAGATCTAAAGGTAGAGGAGGCCTGGGATTATTTTAAATCAAAGCTGCAGAAGCTATCGGAAGCCTGCATCCCAAGAAAGGGGAAAAAATTCATAGGCAGGAGTTGTAGACCAAGCTGGATGAGCAAGCATCTCAGAGAGGTGATTAAGAAAAAGCAGAAAGCATACAGGGAGTGGAAGAAGGGAGGGATCAGCAAGGAAAGCTACCTTATTGAGGTCAGAACATGTAGGGATAAAGTGAGACAGACTAAAAGTCAAGTAGAGTTGGACCTTGCAAAGGGAATTAAAACCAGTAGTAAAAGGTTCTATAGTCATATAAATAAGAAGAAAACAGAGAAAGAAGAAGTGGGACCGCTAAACACTGAGGATGGAGTGGAGGTCAAGGATAATCTAGGCATGGCCCAATATCTAAACAAATAATTTACCTCAGTCTTTAATAAGACTAAAGAGGATCTTAGGGATAATGGTAACATGACAAATGGGAATGAGGATATGGAGGTAGACATTACCATATTTGAGGTAGAAGCGAAACTCAAACAGCTTAATGGGACTAAATCAGGGGGCCCAGATAATCTTCATCCAAGAATATTAAAGGAATTGGCACATGAAATTGCAAGCCCATTAGCAAGAATTTTTAATGAATCTGTAAACTCAGGAGTTGTACCGAATGATTGGAGAATTGCTAACATAGTTCCTATTTTTAAGAAAGGGAAAAAAAATAATCCGGGTAATTATAGGCCTGTTAGTTTGACATCTGTAGTATGCAAGGTCTTGGAAAAAATTTTGAAGGAGAAGGTAGTTAAGGACATTGAAGTCAATGGTAAATGGGACAAAATACAACATGGTTTTACAAAAGGTAGATCGTGCCAAACCAACCTGATCTCCTTCTTTGAGAAAGTAACAGATTTTTTAGACAAAGAAGACACAGTGGATCTAATTTATCTAGTAAGGCATTTGATACCGTGCCACATGGGGAATTATTAGTTAAATTGGATAAGATGGGGATCAATAGGAAAATTGAAAGGTGGATAAGGAATTGGTTGAAGGGGAGACTACAACGGGTCCTACTGAAAGGTGAACTGTCAGGCTGGAGGGAGGTTACCAGTGGAGTTCCTCAAGGATTGGTTTTGGGACCAATCTTATTTAATCTTTTTATTACTGACCTTGGCACAAAAAGTGGGAGTGTGCTAATAAAGTTTGCGGATGATACAAAGCTGGGAGGTATTGCCAATTTAGAGAAGGACCAGGATATCATACAGGAGTGTCATAAATATAAAGGGAAGGGTAAACCCCTTTGAAATCCCTCCTGGCCAGGGGAAAGCTCCTCTCACCTGTAAAGGGTTAAGAAGCTAAAGGTAACCTCGCTGGCACCTGACCAAAATGACCAATGAGGAGACAAGATACTTTCAAAAGCTGGGAGGAGGGAGAGGGACAAAGGGTCTGTCTGTATGCTGCTTTTGCCAGAGACAGAACAGGAATGGAGTCTTAGAACTTTTAGTAAGTAATCTAGCTAGGTATGTGTTAGATTATGATTTCTTTAAATGGCTGAGAAAAGAATTGTGCTGAATAGAATAACTATTTCTGTCTGTGTACTTTTTTTGTAACTTAAGGTTTTGCCTAGAGGGGTTCTCTATGTTTTGAATCTAATTACCCTGTAAGATATCTACCATCCTGATTTTACAGGGGGGATTTCTTTATTTCTATTTACTGCTATTTTTTATTAAAAGTCTTCTTTTAAAAAACTGAATGCTTTTTCATTGTTCTCAGATCCAAGGGTTTGGGTCTGTGGTCACCTATGCAAATTGGTGAGGCTTTTTATCCAACATTTCCCAGGAGAGGGGGGGGGTGCAAGTGTTGGGAGGATTGTTCATTGTTCTTAAGATCCAAGGGTCTGGGTCTGTAGTCACCTAGGCAAATTGGTGAGGCTTTTTACCAAACCTTGTCCAGGAAGTGGGGTGCAAGGTTTTGGGGAAGTATTTTGGGGGGAAAGACGCGTCCAAACAGCTCTTCCCCAGTAACCAGTATTAGTTTGGTGGTGGTAGCGGCCATTCCAAGGATAACGGGTGTAATATTTTGTACCTTGGGGAAGTTTTGACCTAAGCTGGTAAAGATAAGCTTAGGGGGTTTTTTTCATGCAGGTCCCCACATCTGTACCCTAGACTTCAGAGTGGGGGAGGAACCTTGACAAGGAGGATCTGGATGACCTTGTAAACTGGAGTAATAGTAATAGTATGAAATTTAATAGTGAGAAGTGTAAGGTCATGCATTTAGGGATTAATAACAAGAATTTTAGTTATAAGCTAGGGACACATCAATTAGAAGTAACGGAGGAGGAAAAGGACCTTGGAGTATTGGTTGATCATAGGATGACTATGAGCTGCCAATGTGATATAGCCGTGAAAAAAGCTAATGCTGTCTTGGGATGCATCAGGAGAGGTATTTCCAGTAGGGATAAGGAGGTTTTAATACTGTTATACAAGGCACTGGTGAGACCTCACCTGGAATACTGTGTGCAGTTCTGGTCTCCCATGTTTAAGAAGGATGAATTCAAAGTGGAACAGGTACAGAGAAAGGCTACTAGGATGATCCGAGGAATGGAAATCTTGTCTTATGAAAGGAAACTCAAGGAGCTTGGCTTGTTTAGCCTAACTAAAAGAAGTTTGAGGGGAGATATGATTGCTCTCTATAAATATATCAGAGGGATAAATACTGGGGAGGGAGAGGAATTATTTAAGCTCAGTACCAATGTGGACACAAGAACAAATGGATATAAACTGGCCACCAGGAAATTTAGATTAGAAATTAGACGAGGGTTTCTAACCATCAGAGGAGTGAAGTTTTGGAAAAGCCTTCCAAGGGAAGCAGTGGGGACAAAAGATCTATCTGGCTTTAAGATTAAACTCGATAAGTTTATGGAGGAGATGGTATCCTGGGATAACATGGTTTTGGTAATTAAATATTCATGGTAAATAGGCCCAATGGCCTGTGATGGGATATTAGATGGGGTGGGATCCAAGTTACCCAGGAAAGAATTTTCTGTAGTATCTGGCTGATGAATCTTGCCCATATGCTCAGGGTTTAGCTGATCGCCATATTTGGGGTCGGGGAGGAATTTTCCTCCAGGGTAGATTGGAAGAGGCCCTGGAGGTTTTTCGCCTTCCTCTGTAGCATGGGGCACGGGTCACTTGCTGGAGGATTCTCTGCTCCTTGAAGTCTTTAAACTACGATTTGAGGACTTCAATAGCACAGATATAGGTGTGAGGTTTTTTGCAGGAGTGGTGGGTGAAATTCTGTGGCCTGCGTTGTGCAGGAGGTCAGACTAGATGATCATAATGGTCCCTTCTGACCTAAATATCTATGAATCTATGAAACCAATACCTACAAAACTAATATAGCCAATTAAATTACACATATTGAGACCTCAAGGATAGAGGTCAGGACAGAGAGCATAATTCTGCCTTACTGGACATGTTTCAATAACCACTCTCTCTGAACCTCATGGGTTTTGTGAACACATTCTTAAAAAGCTTCTTTCTGCAGTGGCTTTGTTGTGCAAAACAGTTACTTTAGCCCCTGAGGTGGATCCATAACCTGTAACCTGTGTTTGGCACTCTTGCTGTTTTTCCTTGTCACTGATTGCATGACCACGCATTTACTTCGTTCAGCCCACAAGCCCTGTCAGCAGCTTCTAGATGTTTCTGAAAAACAGGCAGCCAGCATCCACATTGGTTTTGTATAGATGTTTCCTGTTCCTCCTAGAGGACTGATCCTCAGGGGTGGTGTTTATGATTTACAACCTTTGTGTGTATTGTAGAGCTGTTACTTTACTACTTTGGGAGCCATTTTCTGTTTGGAGTATAATTTCTTCTCACACTTGCACAGGGGTACCTGTTTGACATACTTGTGGCAGAATTCTCTGTCTTCTAGTCTCCTGGCATTTTGTACCTCATTCAGGGATACGTTTTCTTTGGCCAGATGTAGGAACCAAGGTTTTTGTTCTTTTGTGCACAAGTCTTTACACTGGGGATGCTAACAAAGCTCTGTAAGGTACGCTGTGGCTGTCTAACAGTGCTAAGTGTGGCTCTCTTGAATCTGCCAGGACACTGTTAAATCATGTTTTCTTATTTGTACTGCCTTTTCTACTAACCCATTTGATTGTATGCATTGTTGTCCCTCATCCCAAGCAGTTAGCAAATGTTCAGGGTTGGTTTTGGTAGGAGGAGAAATTGGCGATACAAATCAGGCATTCCTTTGGTGCGGTCCTGTTTATTTACAAAGAATGGACAAAGTCCTGTTTCCCTGAACACTGTAGGAACAACCAACAGGAGACTGTTTCCTTGCTCACACTTTCCAAGCCTGGCTTTCCAGGTAGTGCTCTGCCCCAAAGAAGCATTCTTGCATGCGCTCTTGGTCTCTTGCTTGCTCTCTCTCTGCCATCCCCAAATCAGTGCCCTGGCCCCTGCATTTGCAATCAGTTCTCACATTATAAGTGTGTTTGCTCGTTTGTAATGGTCTATTATATTTGTAAGGATTTGTAACCAACAGAAATAAAGTTTGTTTTGTGTTAAAGTAAGGTTCCTCTAGTTCCCCCAACCCCAATTTGAGAGTCACCAAGCCATGGTTGACTGAGTTTCACTGTGATTTCACTTGGGAAGTAGCAGGACCAAAAAAGTGATACAAAGTCGTGGTCTTTATTTTACACTTGTACTGCTGTCAGAAAGCTTACAATCTGAATAGACAAGACTGACAATGGGTGGGGCAGGAAGTGGGCACAGAAAGGGGAAATGACATAGCTAAAGTCACACGGTAGGAGAGCCAGGAATAGAACACTTGCTTTTTTTGCTGTCTAGTCCAATGCCCTATCCACTAGACCGTACTGTCTCTCACTTTGTGGCCAAATAACACACAGCTTTTACCCCAAACTCAAAGGGGTACAAAGCCATATAAACAGAGTTCCAAAACACACCTTTACTAGCACAGCCGTTTTGTAGATGCTCATGCAGCCAACCCAGCAAGGTCTAGCCTGAGCTTTTGTTTACATTGCACACTTCTTACAGCAGCATGTAAAGTACGTACACTGCCCACGCACACACACACACCCCAGCATGGGTATAAATAGCAGCATAGACATTGAGGCACAGCTTGTGCAAATAGAGACACACCAAAACCTTATGTGGACACAGCCTGCATTTCACTGGAACTTGTAGCTACACGTACCCCACATGGTGCTGCCAAGAGAGTGCATGTCTCCCAGAAGTAGTTCTCTACTAAACATTCATTCAGCTGAGATCTCAGATACATTATTTTTTTAATGTGAGCTTATAATGAACTTCTCTTCCTGTTCTTACCACTGTCTTCTTATGGTGACAACCGCCAGCGGTCATATTTGCTTATTAGTTATGCTTAAGGCTACGTTTTAGGCACAGGTATTTTTAGTAAGTCATGCACAGGCCACGGGCAATAAACAAAAATTCACAGCCCATGACCTGTGCATGACTTTTACTATATACCCCTGACTAAATCTTGGGGGCGGTCCGGGGGTGCTGCGGATGCTGGTTGGGGTGGCCGGAGGGGCACCATGGGTGCTCAAGATGGCCCGGGGGCGCTTGGGGGGAGCAGCCCAGGCCCCACTCTGGGCTGGAACTGGGGGCAATGGCTGCAGGCAGAGGCAGTGCACAGAGCTATCTGCTAGGAGCTGAGGGAGGGGGATGTCGCTGCTTCCAGGGAACGCCCCCCCGAGACCTCACCCCCTCCCATGCCCCAACCCCCCTCCAACACTCAAACTCCTGCTGGGGGTGGTGCTGTGACCTGACATTGCCCCAGCAGCAAGTGGGGCCCGAGCTGCTCAGGCGGCCCCTGGGCCAGCTGCTTCAGAAGTCCCAGAGGTCCTGGAAAGCCATAGGATCTGTGACTTCCATGACCTCCATGAAAAACTTGCAGCCTTAGTTAAACGGCCATGCAGTTGCAATTTCACATAGTCTGGCATGAAAGATTTTTCCACTCCCAGGACTGAAGAAACTCAGTCAAAATGTTGATGACTTTTGTGATGAAATAAATTGCATTGATTCATCAAGAAGATACCATAAATGGAAGTATACTGAAAGGAAGGACACTGTTCATGTGTGATGGGGGTTTGGGGAGAAACAGCAGGCTAGCCTGCTGTAGTACCAGTCAGTGAATCACAGCTGTTTGATTTTAACTTTACCTTTGTAAAAAAGATTAATTGAAATGTAGACTAAATAGGATTACAGCTCCTGGTTAGCAAAAGCAAAAAGTCCATCAAAATGAAAGGATAAGAAAATTTACCTTGAGGGTATGCTTGACATTATGAAGTAAACGTGTTAGAAATCCTATTTATAATAGTACACAGATAGAGCATTCAGATCACCAGGTTGGATCTGTTTTGGCCGTATTAAATTCTAATCAGAGCCTCTTTTAGAATGAGAATCTTCCATTCCTCAACACTTTAAAAATGACACACACCAATATTAATTGCTGCCTAAAGAATAACTTACAAAGGAAGAATTAAAGCCCTCCAACTCGGAAAGACTAGATAAAGCAGTGGCCGAGATCACATGCAAGGAAATTGCCATGCCCGTAGTTATTAAAATAGTACGTGTTACTTCCTTAACATGATCCCAAACATTGCCTAGTCCTTGTCTGTACTCAAGAAGTTGCACCAGTTTAATAAAATTTATTTTAAATTGATCTAGTTAAACCAGTGCAACACCACAGAAGATGCACTTTAAACTAGTTTAACGCTTGCTCTTCTGTAATTATAAAAAAACAGTAAGTAGAAGAGCTGGTTGGAATTTGTTTCCTCCCTCCCCCACAAATTTGATTTTTGTTTTGAAAAACATTTCAAATTATTTTTTTTAAATGAAAAAGGGGTGAGAAGGGAGAGAAAGTGGGAGAGGGGACAGAGTCTTTTTTTAGTTTATTCAAATGGAAAAAGTGTGAAGTGATAAAAAAGAAAGTGTTCCTTCCCCCCTTTCCATACTAACTTCCCATGGGAAAAAATTTGGGGGGCGAGTAGGGGGGCGGGAAGAGGGGAGGGGCAAACAAAGTAGTGAAAGTGATATTCTCCCCCCACACCACTTACAGTGAAAATTTAAATCAATACAAAATAGACAAAAACATTTAACACTATGTTGCACAATTGTGAAAATATAAAATCAATAACCATTGAAAAATGCTTAAAAACATTGATATTATCCATCAGAATTATAAGGACAATTAAAATCCAATTCTCCAAGCCTAATTATGATCTGGTCTTTAATTATATGATCATATACTATTTTGTCCACAGGACACACAAAGGACTGTAATCTGGGGATGAATCAGGATTGCGTAATGAAGGATGCAGATTTCATCAGGACCCCAGCTTCAATCGTTGTAGAAGTTGGAAGGCGTGTAGTGAAGGAGGCAGGGGATTGCAGGAAGAGAAAGGAGGGTCTCATGGTTAAGGCAGGTCTTCAGGATACCCAGGACTGTGAGTCACCTTGTTAACCCCTGCCTCTAGTAGAGGAAGTCTTGTTTGTGATGGCTGTGTGTTAGCCCCCTAACACCACCAGCCTATCAGCCACTCAAGCACACATGTCTGGACTACACCAGCTGTGTCTTTGCCTTGCAAAGGTTAATAAGAGGTGCAGCCCAGTCTGAGACTCCTTGAAGTGGTCTCCTGCAATATCCAGCCCAACTCAAAGAAATCTCAGATACTCTGCTCCCAAAAGAGCAGTGCGCCCCAGTTTAACCTTAAATCACTGTTCCTGTATAATGTACATTAACTCCTCACTTAATGTCTTCCCGCTTAACGTTGTTTCGAAGTTACGTCACTGCTCCATTAGGGAACATGCTCGTTTAAAGTTGTGCAATGCTCCCTGATAACGTCGTTTGGCTGCCTGCTCTGTCCACTGTTGTAAGATTCTGTGGCAGAACAGCGACTTTACAAGGGAGCATTGCACAAGTTCCTCTTCTCTGCCTCCTCCCCCTCCCTCCCAGTGCTTCCCCTGCTGCCAGACAGCTGTTGGGCAGCACTTAGGACTATCTGGGAGGGAGGGGGAGGAGGCGGAGAAGAGGAACTTGTGCAAAGCGCTGGGAGGGAGGGGGAGGAGTAGGTAAGCGCCCTGTCTCCACTCTTCCCCCTCCCTCCCAGAAAGTCCTAAGCCCCACCAAACGGGAAGAGGCGGGCCTGGAACATCCCCCGGCAAAGTCGCCGCCTGTTCTTTTCCAAGGAAGCTGCCACTGCTGCTGCACAAGGTACTTCCTAGTGTCCTTGCCTGCAGCGGGCTGTGCCTTGGGGTAAGCCAGGAGCACCTCCCAACCACAGTGCAGTACTGTACAGTATATAATGCTTTTTGTCTGCCTCCCAAAAATTTCCTTGGAACCTAACCCCCCTCATTTACATTAAATCTTATGGGAAAATTGGATTCGTTTAACATCGTTTCACTTAAAGTTGCATTTTTTTAGGAACATAACTACAACGTTATTCAGGTATGTTGGCAACAAGAAGAAAGCCAAGGAAAGTGTGGGCCCCTTACTGAATGAGGGAGGCAACCTAGTGACAGAGGATGTGGAAAAAGCTAATGTACTCAATGCTTTTTTTGCCTCTGTTTTCACTAACAAGGTCAGCTCCCAGACTGCTGTGCTGGGCATCACAAAATGATGGGAAGAGATGGCCAGCCCTCTGTGGAGAGAGAGGTGGTTAGGGACTATTTAGAAAAGCTGGACGTGCACAAGTCCATGGGGCCGGACGAGTTGCATCCAAGAGTGCTGAAGGAATTGCAAAAAGAAAAGGAGTACTTGTGGCACCTTAGAAACTAACCAATTTATTTGAGCATGAGCTTTCGTGAGCTACAGCTCACTTCATCAGATGTTTACCGTGGAAACTGCAGCAGACTTTATATACACACAGAGAATATGAAACAATACCTCCTCCCACCCCACTGTCCTGCTCGTAATAGCTTATCTAAAATGATCAACAGGTGGGCCATTTCCAGCACAAATCCAGGTTTTTTCACCCTCCACCCCCCCACACAAATTCACTCTCCTGCTGGTGCTAGCCCATCCAAAGTGACAACTCTTTACATAATCAAGTCGGGCTATTTTCTAAGCTATTACCAGCAGGACAGTGGGGTGGGAGGAGGTATTGTTTCATATTCTCTGTGTGTATATAAAGTCTGCTGCAGTTTCCACGGTAAACATCTGATGAAGTGAGCTGTAGCTCACGAAAGCTCATGCTCAAATAAACTGGTTAGTCTCTAAGGTGCCACAAGTACTCCTTTTCTTTTTGCGAATACAGACTAACACGGCTGTTCCTCTGAAACCTGAAGGAATTGGTGGCTGTGATTGCAGAGCCATTGGCCATTATCTTTGAAAACTCGTGGCGAACGGGGGGAAGTCCCGGATGACTGGAAAAAGGCTAATGTAGTGCCAATCTTTAAAAAAGGGAAGGAGGAGGATCCTGGGAACTACAGGCCAGTCAGCCTCACCTCAGTCCCTGGAAAAATCATGGAGCAGGTCCTCAAAGAATCAATCCTGAAGCACTTGCATGAGAGGAAAGTGATCAGGAACAGCCAGCATGGATTCACCAAGGGAAGGTCATGCCTGACTAATCTAATCGCCTTTTATGATGAGATTACTGGTTCTGTGGATGAAGGGAAAGCAGTGGATGTATTGTTTCTTGACTTTAGCAAAGCTTTTGACACGGTCTCCCACAGTATTCTTGTCAGCAAGTTAAGGAAGTATGGGCTGGATGAATGCACTATAAGGTGGGTAGGAAGCTGGCTAGATTGTCGGGCTCAATGGGTAGTGATCAATGGCTCCATGTCTAGTTGGCAGCCGGTGTCAAGTGGAGTGCCCCAGGGGTCGGTCCTGGGGCCGGTTTTGTTCAATATCTTCATAAATGATCTGGAGGATGGTGTAGATTGCACTCTCAGCAAATTTGCGGATGATACTAAACTGGGAGGAGTGGTAGATACGCTGGAGGGGAGGGATAGGATACAGAAGGACCTAGACAAATTGGAGGATTGGGCCAAAAGAAATCTGATGAGGTTCAATAAGGATAAGTGCAGGGTCCTGCACTTAGGACGGAAGAATCCAATGCACCGCTACAGACTAGGGGCCGAATGGCTAGGCAGCAGTTCTGCGGAAAAGGACCTACGGGTGACAGTGGATGAGAAGCTGGATATGAGTCAGCAGTGTGCCCTTGTTGCCAAGAAGGCCAATGGCATTTTGGGATGTATAAGTAGGGGCATAGCGAGCAGATTGAGGGACGTGATCGTTCCCCTCTATTCGACATTGGTGAGGCCACATCTGGAGTACTGTGTCCAGTTTTGGGCCCCACACTACAAGAAGGATGTGGATAAATTGGAGAGAGTCCAGCGAAGGGCAACAAAAATGATTAGGGGTCTAGAACACATGACTTATGAGGAGAGGCTGAGGGAGCTGGGATTGTTTAGTCTGCAGAAGAGAAGAATGAGGGGGGATTTGATAGCTGCTTTCAACTACCTGAAAAGGGGTTCCAAAGAGGATGGCTCTAGACTGTTCTCAATGGTAGCAGATGACAGAATGAGGAGTAATGGTCTCAAGTTGCAGTGGGGGAGGTTTAGATTGGATATTAGGAAAAACTTTTTCACTAAGAGGGTGGTGAAACACTGGAATGCGTTACCTAGGGAGGTGGTAGAATCTCCTTCCTTAGAGGTTTTTAAGGTCAGGCTTGACAAAGCCCTGGCTGGGATGATTTAACTGAGAATTGGTCCTGCTTCGAGCAGGGGGTTGGACTAGATGACCTTCTGGGGTCCCTTCCAACCCTGATATTCTATGATTCTATGAACGTTAAGTGAGGAGTTACTGTACAGCACTTGTGAGCACTTATAAAACAAAAAAGTTCATTTAAGAACAGAATAGAGGTTACACGAGAAACAATAGAGTGATGGAAATAAACGGCTATACTATAAAAAAAAGTCACAACACAACCCAGGGCCTAAACGTATTAATAGTTACCTTCCCTAGCTAATAAAGTAGGTTTCCCACCAAAGTACAATCTGTTGCAGACCTGGCTGGCCTCCCAGGAACAAACCTTTCATGAAAAACAACCCTACTCCATGAGATGTCTCCTCTGTGAATGGATACAGAATTCCTTTCTCCACCCTATGATATACTGACTCAGTCTTTTGTCTTTATTCATAGACAGGGTGATCCCATCTGTTGTCATCTTTCTTTTTACCTCCAAGTGGCTTTGATGTTTATAGTTTATCTTTGATGATTTTCCATCGACTTTTCTGGGTTGTTGAAACAGTGGACAACTTAGCAATACATTACATGATTGGCTAGCCACTGAGGGGCAACAACTCCCTCCTGCCTGAATGAGTCATCACCAAGACACAGGATTTGCTGGTGACGAACTTTCACTTCAAGACCATAATTTCCAATATAGTTACCTTATTCCTTAAATGTTACCCATATGCACATCTCACAATGACTATGAGTATCAGTAAGTTACAAGCTTTCAGCAGAGACCTCCCATGCTACCCTTCATGGATTAACACCACCATGAAAGTGGGGTATTAGATGTAGTGAGTTTGTCAGGTCTGCGACAGGAATTGATCGTAAAGAACAGTGATCCCTTTGCCAGAGGTACCAAAGGGCTTCTGTGTCATAAATCGCTAATTTTGTGTTCCTCATTTTCCGGGTGCCCAAACTGAGCCCTGATTTGCAGAAACGCTGAACACTCACCGCTGCAACAGCAGTCAGTGGGAGCTGTGCTTTGACCATATAAAGTGCTGTATAATGTTAAGTACCTTACTCCACCCCTGACAAGTGGATTAGTGCTTAAATCGGCCTTGCCGGCTCGAATTTGGGGTACTGTGGACACAATTCAACGGTATTGGCCTCCGGGAGCTATCCCAAAGTGCTCCATTGTGACCGCTCTGGACAGCACTCAACTCAGATGCACTGGCCAGGTAGACAGGAAAAGAACCGCGAACTTTTGAATCTCATTTCCTGTTTGGCCAGCGTGGCAAGCTGCAGGTGACCATGCAGAGCTCATCAGCACAGGTGACCATGATGGAGTCCCAGAATCGCAAAAGAGATCCAGCATGGACCGAACAGGAGGTACGGGATCTGATCGCTGTTTGGGGAGAGGAATCCGTGCTATCAGAACTCTGTTCCAGTTTTCGAAATGCCAAAAGCTTTGTCAAAATCTCCCAGGGCATGAAAGACAGAGGCCATAACAGGGATCCGAAGCAGTGCCGCATGAAACTGAAGGAGCTGAGGCAAGCCTACCAGAAAATCAGAGAGGCGAACGGCCGCTCTGGGTCAGAGCCCCAAACATGCCGCTTCTATGATGAGCTGCATGCCATTTTAGGGGGTTCAGCCACCACTACCCCAGCCGTGTTGTTTGACTCCTTCAATGGAGATGGAGGCAATACGGAAGCAGGTTTTGGGGACGAAGAAGATGATGATGAGGTTGTAGATAGCTCACAGCAAGCAAGCGGAGAAACCGGTTTTCCCGACAGCCAGGAACTGTTTCTCACCCTGGAACTGGAGCCAGTACCCCCCGAACCCACCCAAGGCTGCCTCCTGGACCCAGCAGGCAGAGAAGGGACCTCTGGTAAGTGTACCTTTTAAAATACTATACATGGTTTAAAAGCAAGCATGTGAAAGGATTACTTTGCCCTGGCATTCGCGGTTCTCCTGGATGTACTCCCAAAGCCTTTGCAAAAGGTTTCTGGGGAGGGCAGCCTTATTACATCCTTCATGGTAGGACACTTTACCACTCCAGGCCAGTAACACGTACTCGGGAATCATTGTAGAACAAAGCATTGCAGTGTATGTTTGCTGGCATTCAAACAACATCCGTTTATCTCTGTGTTATCCTCAGGAGAGTGAGATACAATTCATGGTCACCTGGTTGAAATAGAGTGCTTTTCTTCAGGGGACACTCAGAGGAGCCCATTCCTGCTGGGCTGTTTGCCTGTGGCTAAACAGAAATGTTCCCCGCTGTTAGCCACGGGGAGGGGGGAGGCAAAATGCGACCTTGTAACGAAAGCACATGTGCTATGTATGTAATGTTAACAGCAAGGTTTACCCTGAAAGAGTGTAGCCACTGTTTTATAAAATGTGTCTTTTTAAATACCGCTGTCCCTTTTTTTTTCTCCACCAGCTGCATGTGTTTCAATGATCACAGGATCTTCTCCTTCCCAGAGGCTAGTGAAGCTTAGAAAGAAAAAAAAAAACGCACTCGCGATGAAATGTTCTCCGAGCTCATGCTGTCCTCCCACACTGACAGAGCACAGACGAATGCGTGGAGGCAAATAATGTCAGAGTGCAGGAAAGCACAAAATGACCGGGAGGAGAGGTGGCGGGCTGAAGAGAGTAAGAGGTGGGCTGAAGAGAGTAAGAGGTGGGCTGAAGAGAGGGCTGAAGCTCAAATGTGGCGGCAGCGTGATGAGAGGAGGCAGGATTCAACGCTGAGGCTGCTGGAGGACCAAACCAGTATGCTCCAGTGTATGGTTGAGCTGCAGCAAAGGCAGCTGGAGCACAGACTGCCACTGCAGCCCCTCTGTAACCAACCACCCTCCTCCCCAAGTTCCATAGCCTCCACACCCAGATGCCCAAGAATGCGGTGGGGGGCCTCCGGCCAACCAGCCACTCCACCACAGAGGATTGCCCCCAAAAAAAGAAGGCTGTCATTCAATAAATTTTAAAGTTGTAAACTTTTAAAGTGCTGTGCTTAAAGTGCTGTGTGGCATTTTCCTTCCCTCCTCCATCACCCCTCCTGGGCTACCTTGGTAGTCATCCCCCTATTTGTGTGATGAATGAATAAAGAATGCATGAATGTGAAGCAACAATGACTTTATTGCCTCTGCAAGCGGTGATTGAAGGGAGGAGGGGAGGGTGGTTAGCTTACAGGGAAGTAGAGTGAACTAAGAGGCGGGGGGTTTCATCAAGGAGAAACAAACAGAACTTTCACACCGTAGCCTGGCCAGTCATGAAACTGGTTTTCAAAGCTTCTCTGATGCGTACCGCGCCCTCCTGTGCTCTTCTAACCGCCCTGGTGTCTGGCTGCGCGTAACCAGCAGCCAGGCGATTTGCCTCAACCTTCCACCCCGCCATAAACGTCTCCCCCTTACTCTCACAGATATTGTGGAGCACACAGCAAGCAGTAATAACAGTGGGAATATTGGTTTCGCTGAGGTCTAAGCGAGTCAGTAAACTGCGCCAGCGCGCCTTTAAACGTCCAAATGCACATTCTACCACCATTCTGCACTTGCTCAGCCTGTAGTTGAACAGCTCCTGACTACTGTCCAGGCTGCCTGTGTACGGCTTCATGAGCCATGGCATTAAGGGGTAGGCTGGGTCCCCAAGGATACATATAGGCATTTCAACATCCCCAACAGTTATTTTCTGGTCTGGGAATAAAGTCCCTTCCTGCAGCTTTTGAAACAGACCAGAGTTCCTGAAGATGCGAGTGTCATGTACCTTTCCCGGCCATCCCACGTTGATGTTGGTGAAACGTCCCTTGTGATCCACCAGAGCTTGCAGCACTATCGAAAAGTACCCCTTGCGGTTTATGTACTCGGCGGGTTGGTGCTCCGGTGCCAAGATAGGGATATGGGTTCTGTCTATGGCCCCACCACAGTTAGGGAATCCCATTGCAGCAAAGCCATCCACTATGACCTGCACATTTCCCAGGGTCACTACCCTTGATATCAGCAGATCTTTGATTGCGTGGGCTACTTGTATCACAGCAGCCCCAACAGTAGATTTGCCCACTCCAAATTGATTCCCAACTGACCAGTAGCTGTCTGGCGTTGCAAGCTTCCACAGGGCTATCGCCACTCGCTTCTCAACTGTGAGGGCTGCTCTCATCTTGGTATTCATGCGCCTCAGGGCAGGGGAAAGCAAGTCACAAAGTTCCATGAAAGTGCCCTTACGCATGCGAAAGTTTCGCAGCCATTGGGAATCGTCCCAGACCTGCAACACTATGCGGTCCCACCAGTCTGTGCTTGTTTCCCGAGCCCAGAATCGGCGTTCCACAGCATGAACCTGCCCCATTAGCACCATGATGCATGCATTGGCAGGGCCCATGCTTTCAGAGAAATCTGTGTCCATGTCCTCATCACTCACGTGACCGCGCTGACGTCACCTCCTCGCCCGGTATCGCTTTGCCCGGTTCTGGTGCTGCATATACTGCTGAATAATGCGTGTGGTGTTTAATGTGCTCCTAATTGCCAAAGTGAGCTGAGCGGCCTCCATGCTTGCCTTGGTATGGCGTCCGCACAGAAAAAAGGCGCGGAACGATTGTCTGCCGTTGCTCTGACGGAGGGAGGGGCGACTGACGACACGGCTTACAGGGTTGGCTTCAGGGAGCTAAAATCAACAAAGGGGGTGTCTTTACATCAAGGAGTATTTCAGGCAGGACTTCACGGAGGGTTCCAATAAGAAATGGTGCACCTAAGTTATTGTTCTTTTTGGAACGAGGAGGTTAGCCTGGCCTCTGATTGATACATGGCTAGATTTACCTCGCTGCACCTTCTCTGTGAGTGACTGCAGTGTGACCCAGAGAAATGAGTCCCCTAGACAGGGGAGGAGGCAAATGAGTACAAAACAAATCTGGTCTATTTCTTGTTTTGATCCACTCCATCTATCTTTTACATCTTTGGCTGGCAGCAGACGGTGCAGAAGGACTGCATGCCATCCACATCTCATGGCTGCTCGGCAGAAGATGGTACAGTACGACTGCTAGCAATCCTCATCTCTTGCCTGCCTGGCAGAAGATGGTACAGTACGACTGCTAGCAATCCGTATCGCCTGCCTGCTCACCATAAGACGGTTCAATAGGACTGACTGCAGGACTAAAGAGAATGACCTGGTCAAGTCACTCCAAATTTAGTCCCTGCGCCCATGTCTGCCCAGGCGCTCCCAGCCGACGTGGCCAGGAGCACCTCGGACACGATGAGGACGGCTATCAGTCGTACTGCACCATCTGCTGCCAGAAGGCAATGGGTTGCAGCTACTGTGTAGCAAAGCCGAAACCGTGTCTGCCAGCACCCAGGAGACATAGGATGACGGTTACCTGAGCGGGCTCCATGCTTGCCGTGGTATGGCGTCTGCACAAGTAACTCAGGAAAAAAGGCACAAAACGATTGTCTGCCCTTGCTTTCACGGAGGGAGGGAGGGAACGGGGGCCTGACGATATGTACCCAGAACCACCCGCGACAATGTTTTAGCCCCATCAGGCACTGGGATCTCAACCCAGAATTCCAATGGGCAGCGGAGACTGCGGGAACTGTGGGATAGCCACCCACGGTGCAACGCTCCGGAAGTCGACTCTAGCCTCGGTACTGTGGAAGCACTCCGCCGAGTTAATGCACTTAGAGCATTTTCTGTGGGGAGACACACACTCGAATATATAAAACCGATTTCTAAAAAACCGACTTCTATAAATTCGACCTTATTCCGTAGTGTAGACATACCCTGAGATTGTCACTCAGTTCTCTCATGAAGAAAACCTGCTGCTGGGGTTCAAATCTTGCTGAATGTTCAGAAGCCATGACAGCATTATTATTCGTAAAGATTATGGGTATCATAACAATGCCAGCTCAACCTTAATGACTGTCTAGCTGTAATGTGCGTGTGATAGAGAGAAAAAGCAAAGCAGGTTTCTTACGCACCACAAATCTTCTCCTGCTTTCTGTGGTAGAGCAGTTTGGTTCTTATTCTGTAGTAGTGACCTCTGCTGGGAATAAAATGTTTTTATGAGCCAATTCATAAACTGGATTTCCACAAACTGTTCTGTTCTCTGAAGAACTAGAACCAAGCAAATAGATTCAAGTGACATCTATAATGATTGGCAGACTGCATAATGAGGCTGTAATGAGTTCTATTAGTGATGAGTGAATCTCATGAAGTCTAATGTTTTGTCACCTTCTTGAACTATCTAGTTATGTGAATTTACATGATGATGAAAAAAGCACTTGCAGATTCAGACTAATTTAAACCTATGGTTTATTTAAAGAGTAGTTTTGATTTTTAAAAAGAGAAAAAAATCTCACTAAAGAGAAACTGGGAGAGTCTCCTGTTCCCTCCCTCCCCCAAAAATCTAGGGTGGCATAAAAGTGTGCATGTGTGCACACACACACACCATCTGTCACACTGTATATCCAGTATTTGTTTTTTTATCTAATCTCCCTTCTCCCCCAGCCCAGTCTCTTGTATTTGCTTCTTGTTCTGCTCCATTCTTCACCCTGTTTTCTCTCGGTCCTCTCTCAGCAGCTTTACACACAGGCAATTTGAGGGCAGGAGAGTAGGGCAGGTGCCAAGTCATTCCTGTGTTTAGCTTCTCTGGCTTTGTATTAGTATCCTAAGGACCACAGAATCAGGCTCTTATGCAGAAGAGGGGTAACGTGAGGCAGATTACCGCCAGTATTTTCAAAAGTGTCAACTAGTTTTGGGTACCTCAGCTTGTAGTATCCAACTTGAGACATCCCAGGATAAAAAAAATTTCCAATGTGGCTACCTAAAGTTAAGCACCTAATTCCATGTTTAGGCACCTAAATAAGAGATTTTCAGAAGTGTGGAGCATCTCCAGCTGAAGTCAGTGGGAGCCACAGGTGCACAATGCCTGTGGAAATCAGGATACTCAGTGTTTGCAGTTTAGCTCCAAAGTTCAAGGCACCTAAAATGAGTGTAGACTCTAAAAATGTTGGCCTAAATGACTTGCCCATAGTCACAGAGCAAGTCAGTAAGTGACCTTGGTAGAGAATGTAGAAGTCATGGCTGCAGGTTCCCTGCTATAACCATAGGAGCAACATTCTGTTTCAAATTAGAATGATTTTACAGTACTAGATTTCATTAAAAGTACCCCCTATTTACTATTAAAAAGCCATGAATAGTTAAACACATGTTCTTAAATAATTAGAACTCACTTTCAGCTGACAGTTGAGTAGGTGGAATACTTTTTCACAGTTTCTTCAATCTGGAACATATTTCACATTTCAGAAGGCAAGACTTTAAGCCTCCCCAGATATCAGCCAGCATGTCAAATAGAACAAAGAATTCATCTCTGCTGGAATTCAAAGAATTATGAGTTGTTTTCTTTCCTCCTCTCTGAATCCACTGTTCTTAAAGATGGAGAAAACTTGAAATATAAAATCTCACATTTTAACTACAGCAGTACTTAAAGATTGTTTATAGGGAATTGTTTCCTTCTCAATATTCTCAAAAAGTCATCAAACTTCCATTTAACATTGTGTTTCAGTTCCATTCTGGAGGGGGTGAATCGTAAAATGCAGACATTCACAGAGCCCAGCTTCTGCATTTAAGTACAATTTTAACTGTGCTGCCTTATGAAATATTGTGATCATCTAAGTCAGGAGTACAGGGGAATTTTGAGAGCTTTCATATGGCTTACAGCTTTTTTCTGAACTTGCACACAAGCTTTGTTTTGTGTTATAAGCCTCTTCTCAAATGATGCAAAGGTTAGGTTCTGGAAGTAAGTGTGAATATGCATTCTCAATATATTGAAAAGAGAACCCAGTCCTGCCCAGCTGAGCCAGCCAAACAGTTGACTGCCCAATATTAAAGTAGAGTGAGCATATTGTTATGGGTCAGGCATGGCTGCTGCCTTCCATTAAGGATAGATATTCAGAAGCCATCACAAGCAGGTGGCTGAAACAATAATGGTAGCATCCCAAAACACAGGCACATAGAAACACTGAGTAGCACTGAATCATGAAGCCCAAGGGTTTTAAAATGTAAGGGCTAAGGATTTGATTGGCAGAACTGTTTTTGAGAGAGAGTTCCTGTGCCAGAGAGAGAAACACAGGACAAGCTGAATAGACATACCAAGGAGAGAGAGCCCAGACAAGCATGGTTTAGGACCCTGAGGCGAGACTAGGAAGGGCTTCTGTGGTTGGGGTCAGCTAATGAGGTTACAGACTGTAAGCAAAGAAACTATGTCCCTTGGTTTTTGGTTCCTTCTATATTTGGAGAAGCAGAACTATGTACATTCCTTGTAAATAAACAAGATTGCATCAAAGAAAATATCAGACTCCATCATCAATTTCTACTTCCAATTAGAACAACCTACAAGGCCCTGAATTAGGCTAGTTGCTGGAGTCAAAGGGGTAACAATATGTTTGGGTAACAACAGCACATCAGCTGATCAGCTTTTTACTAACATTCTCTCATCCAGGGGTGGGCAAACTTTTTGGCCTGAGGGCCACATTGGGGTATGGAAATTGTATGGCAGGCCATGAATGCTCATGAAATTGGGGATAGAGGTGCGGGAAGGGGTGAGGGCTCTGGCTGGGGGTGCAGGCTCTGGGGTGGGGATGAGGAGTTTGGGGTGTAGGAGGGGGATCAGGGCTGGGGGCATTGGGGGTGCTCTGGGCTGGGACCAATGGGTTCAGAGGGCAGGAGGGGGGATCAGGGATGGGGCAGGCTGTTGGGGCATGATGGGGTGAGGACTCTGGCTGGGGCTGCGGGCTCTGGGGTGGGGCTGGGGATGAGGGGCTTGTGGACTGGGACTGAGGGGTTCAGAGGGTAGGAGGAGGCTCAGGGCTGTGGCAGGGGATTGGGTCATGGGGAGGACTCAGGGGTGCAGGCTCCGGACGACGCTTACTGCAAGCAGCTCCCGGAAGCATGTCCCCCCTCCGGCTCTGAGGCTTGGCCAGGTGGCCTGGCCACGCCTCTGCATACTACGTAGGAGCCAGGGGGTGGGGGTCATGCCGGCTGCTTCCTGGGAGCCTTGCAGAGTGGGGCAAGCCTGTAACGCCACTCCCCAGCGAGAGCTGAGGGACGGATTAAATGGTCTGGTGGGCCGGATGTGGTTTGCCCGCCCCTACTCTAATAATCTGGAACAATGCTAAAACGAAAACTGAAGGCAGGTTCCTTTATTGGGAGGAACGGAAATTGGCGTGGACTTATCAGGGAAGCCTACAAGCTATCGTCATAATATAGTTTTAACTTGAGAAGCAGTCAAGGCTGAGATTTCATACCATTTGAAGTTATCTGCCCTCCTACACGTCTAGAGTGGAGCTGGACAGGACGTTTTCTGTATCAGGACCTTGTGAAAAATTTTCACAATTCCCTTCCCCAAAAAACAAAACAAAAATATGAGACCCACCACCACCACCTCAGGGCAGCCAATAGCCTGATGGTTAGGGCACTCATGTGGGATAAACAGGATCAAGTCCCTGCCAGATTCAGTGCAGACTTGAACCTGGGACATCCACATTCCAAAGTTTTAGTTTTGACTAATTTTTTTTGGGGGGGGGTGTCAGAAAATGCCAAACAGCCCCCCCCCCCCATCTTTGATATAAAACTTCTCTACCAGCTCTAGCTTAGACCCCTTGAGCCACCTCCCGGGGTTCTTTGAATAATTAAACTTGCATCCTCTTCTCAGCCATGGTGCAAACTTCATGCAATGTTATTTGGATTATCTTACCCTACTGGTGGATTTCAGTCCCCCAAAGAAGATGGGATCCAAATGAAATATATGCCTTGATGTGAGTCAGACAACATCTGCTAGTGAGTCTAAAAGGAAAATACAAAAAATTAATTGGACTCCAACAAATTGGATCTTTTGGATACTGATGTGTGCTGGCAGTCTGGGTTGACACCTATTACTTGGCAGTGTTCAAATACTAGATATTTCTGGCCCATGTACAAATAAAAATGCCCATACTCTTTAGTTTGATTCATAAAGCTCAGTGGGAAGATGATATTATTTCAATCAGATTCCCCTATGATAAGGAATGTGGCTCACCCTTCCTTACAATATTTGCTCACTATCACAGCAGATCTAACTCTTCAGTTCAAAGTGCAAAAGGGGATAGGCAAATTGGAAACCGATGTTTATTCTTGATGAAGAGATGGTTCCCCTAATGGGCATACTGTAAAAGATATAGCATATAAGCATTCACAAAGAAGCATTATAATAACGATCTTCTCTGGAGACAGCTAATCCCTGAGGGAACCAAACCAGTAAAAAAAAAGCTTTTAACTAGGCAACTAACATGAAGATGTATTAGTCTGATTCTGGATTTGCTACATTCTGATTGAATTTGTATTGGAATAGGTTAGCTTTATCCAAGCTGTTCGATACAAATTGTTGGACTCCCCAAGGACTTTGAGTCCACATGACAGACAGTAAAACCAGAAAAGTCCTGCTCTATTTTATGTGACTGCAGGCTTACAGCCTCCACGCTAATTTACAAAACAAATCCAAAATCAATTGACTGGATTTGAGCCATTCCTCAAAAGGCTGAAGGGGAAAGAAAGAAGTGGGAGGAGCAAAGGAAAGAAAAGAAGTTCTCCAGCAGGAAAAAGCTCAGCTAAAATTGTCAAACATGTCTTCATAAAAGCACTCAGACTCAACCAAAGCCAGAATCAGTGCAATTCCCGTTTTACAGTCTCCGGGCCTGAGCCTACAGTCCCTCATTACAATGGAGTTGAAGGTAATGGACGATTTACTTGCACAAAGATTGCAAGACTGGGCCTTGTCTACGCTAGAGACATTTGGCTTGCCAGCTACCCTCTGGCATGCCTGTACCACACCTTGTGTCCATGCTCCTTGGGGTGTACAGGCAGTTACACCACTTTCGTTGGACTTGTACTGAGCAAGGCAGCTAACCACAATGCAGTCCTTTGCCATGCCAGTCTCCACTGGCATACTGCATCCATATGGGTAGATTGCTGGTTTAATGGGCTCAGCAGTACAAAGCACCTTTCTCCCACAGCACACCCGTCACTGCTTGGGTGGCCTCTCTTGTCTACTGCTTGGATGCCTACCTGAGGGTGTAAGTTTGCTGGAAGCCACATAGCCAAACAAATAGCACTGTGTACATGGGAACTCTGTTTCCAAGAGAGCAGCTTCTTCCACTTCATTCTGCTGCTGCTGACAGCATGTCTCAGAGTGGACCTTCCCGGAGGGCACTGCCAGCTGGTCGGAGGCTGACACATGGACAAACATGGCCCTCTTGGGGAGCTGAAGCAACCCAGGTCTAGTTGAATTCAGTCATTCAGTATATTACCGAGTGCCTGCAAGAGTAGCTAAGACAGGCATAACTCACGGGGCAAATGGTGCAGGGGAGAGATCAAAGGACAAAAGATCCAATGTAACAAGGCCCAGAACAAGGCCAGTCAGCCTCACCTCAGTCCCCGGAAAAATCATGGAGCAGGTCCTCAAGGAATCAATTCTGAAGCACTTAGACGAGAGGAAAGTGATCAGGAACAGTCAGCATGGATTCACCAAGGGAAAGTCATGCCTGACTAATCTAATTGCCTTCTATGATGAGAGAAAATGGTTCTGTGGATGAAGGGAAAGCAGTGGATGTGTTATTCCTTGACTTTACCAAAGCTTTAGACACGGTCTCCAACAATATTCTTGTCAGCAAGTTAAAGAAATATGGGCTGGATGGATGCACTACAAGGTGGGTAGAAAGTTGGCTCGATTGTCAGGCTCAACGGGTAGTGATCAATGGCTACATGTCTAGTTGGCAGCCGGTATCTAGCAGAATGCCCCAAGGGTCAGTCATGGGGCCGGTTTTGTTCAATATCTTCATTAATGATCTGGAGGATGGTGTGGATTGCACCCTCAGCAAATTTGCGGATGACACTAAACTGGGAGGAGTGGTAGATACACTGGAGGGTAGGGATAGGATACAGAGGGACCTAGACAAATTGGAGGATTGGGCCAAAAGAAATCTGATAAGGTTCAACAAGGACAAGTGCAGAGCCTTGCACTTAGGACGGAAGAATCCAATGCACCGCTACAGACTAGGGACCGAATGGCTAGGCAGCAGTTCTGCAGAGAAGGACCTAGGGGTTACAGTGGACGAGAAGCTTGATGAGTCAACAGTGTGCCCTTGTTGCCAAGAAGGCCAATGGCATTTTAGGGTGTATAATTAGGGGCATTGCCAGCAGATCGAGGGACGTGATCGTTCCCCTCTATTCGACATTGGTGAGGCCTCATCTGGAGTACTGTGTCCACTTTTGGGCCCCACACTACAAGAAGGATGTGGAAAAATTGGAGAGAGTCCAGCGAAGGGCAACCAAAATGATTAGGGGACTGGAACACATGACTTATGAGGAGAGGCTGAGGAAACTGGGATTGTTTAGTCTACGGAAGAGAAGAATGAGGGGGGATTTGATAGCTGCTTTTAACTACCTGAAAGGTGGATCCAAAGAGGATGGATCTAGACTATTCTCAGTGATAGCAGATGACAGGACAAGGAGTAAAGGTCTCAAGTTGCAGTGGGGGAGATTTAGGTTGGATATTAGGAAAAAATTTTTCACTAAGAGGGTGGTGAAACACTGGAATGCGTTACGGAGGGAGGTGGTGGAATCCCCTTCCTTAGAAGTTTTTAAGGTCAGGCTTGACAAAGCCCTGGCTGGGATGATTTAGTTGGGGATTGGTCCTGCTCTGGGCAGGGGGTTGGACTAGATGACCTCCAGAGGTCCCTTCCAACTCTGATATTCTATGATTCTAACAGAAAGTCCCAGCTCAGGACAGGAAGCATATCTGCACTGTTATGAACAGGACTGAATCCTTGGAAGTCGCCCTTCCATGCAGCTTGAGGTGCTGCTGGATAACGTAGCACTGCCTCACATTGCAGCATTGAGGAATGAGGAGGAGACCACTGTCTCCATGAACTGAGCAGACAAGAGACCAGATGTAGATGTCTGAGAAATTGCTAGGATCTTAGGATCCAGACAGAGCGGTGGAGACAGCAGACAAGCCTGGTCTTCAGGAGGAGGAACTGGTGGGTAAGGGCATCACCTCACTAGGTTTGCTTTTTTTTTTTTAACATGTATAGTAGACTGTATGGGTGGGGGTTGATTTTGCAGGTTTGGGGGTTGTGGGAAGAGTTTTCATGTTCTATCAAATGTCTGCATTAGGACTTAGAAAGGGGCACATGTATCACCACATGACAGTGGAAATGTCTGTCTATTCCTTTGCTCTGCCAAACCTCCTTCCTGCCTTGGCCAGTCTCCCGTGTCCATCCACATAACTGAGAATTTTGGAAAAGTCAGCCACATCCAAAAACCTTTGAATAAGTACTTGAGCCTTGCAATCCCATTTTGGGACAATGGCTGCCGTGATGGCTGACAAACCAGGGACTGAACTGGTAACCTCTAGAGCTAAGTGCATGACCCATAGCTCGGGGGGGAGTGGCACGGGGGAGAACAGCTCATATCCTGTGTGGCTCAGCATAGAGGTAACCTGTGACACACCCTCAGAGGGTTGCACATATTACCCTTAACCCCCACGCAGGTTCTCACCAGCTCTCTATTCCTCAGACTCATCCAGGTAGATAACTCTAAGATCCCTTTCCTCCTGCTGGGAGCCCCTGCAAAGAGAAGTTCTCAAGTCTCATTTGCCTACAATATGTAATGTTTGTTAGTCCAATTACCATCACTAACCACCAATAGACCTTCTACTCCATTGAGTCCTTTACATGCTGGGTGCTAATTCTACAGGCATGTTCTTACCCTCACTAGTAATGTCTTGCAAAAACACACTGATGGTTACTTCTGTTGCATTCCTTGGTATGGTTGGATGGTGTACAGCTATAATTATTAACTAGCATTTCTTCCCACTGTTCACATTGCAAACCTACAAATATATCATCATAGGGGTGGAGGGCAGGGAGAACAGCTGACAAAGCTGAAAAGCAAAGCGGAGAAGACCCATTTCTATCCATGAATAGAGACTCCGACTAAATGTGCCACTTTGAGGAGCACAAAATGAAGGCCAATTTTGCAAGGCCGGGGCAATTTCCAGCCGGACAGCGGTCTGATACCGGGTTTTTTCCCTCCAAAAGAGAGGGAAATAAGAATGGAGGACGCATCATTCCAATGAATATTTAAGGGCTCAAGAAAAAGAACTGCCCAGCTGGCCCAGCATGGCCCATGCAACACCTACCCAATACACACTATGAATCAGGACAGCAATGCTTTTTGGACCACCCCTTGTCTTCAGCTCCCTCACATCCATTCCCCAGACATTCCACCCCTTTATAAGACTAAGGCAAATCTGTCTTTGTTATATTTTCTGGAGAGCTAGAGAACTGGAGTGTAAGCGTTCTTTGCCCTCAGACAAATCATAAGCAAAGAGATTTTCTCTTCATTGCTCATCAGGAGTTTGAGTTAATAAAGAGACTGAGTTTTAAAAGGTCTAACTAAGAATCCATTCCACTCAATTGCGCAGGTTTCAGTTTCTGGTCTCTTGTGAGGTCATCATCTCACTAATTCTTTAGTTATCCATAGACTTATAGGATTGGAAGGGACCTGCACAGGTCTTCTAGTCCAGTCCCTTGCACTCAAGGCAGGACTCAGTATTATCTAGACCATAGAGACTTCTAGCAAAAACAGGGAAGATAAGAGCGAACATTTCTACTGTAAAAATAAAAAATAAACCTTAAAACCTCAAACATGTACACCTTAAGCCATCTTTGGACATTACAAAGAGGAGGAAGAAGGAGAGAGATACACGCAATATGTAGGGCTCTTTAAATTATGGGATCTCATTAAGTCTACAAGTCAAAGCAAAATTCAATAAAGCAGTTTTCAGAGTTTGAAACCAATTAAGAAAGCCAGTGAATTTATGTACCAAATCTCTAGCTAACTAGCTGGGTTTATGCCTCTGTACAGGGGTTCTCAAACTGGGGGTCGAGACCCCTCAGGGGGTAACGAGGTTATTACATGGGAGGTCGTCAGCTGTCAGCCTCCGCCCCCAAAGCCTGCTTTGCCGCCAGCATTTATAATAGTGTTTAATATAAAAAAATGTGTTTTTATTTTATAATGGGGGGGGGTCACACTCAGAGACTTGCTGTGTGAAAAGGGTCACCAATACAAAAGTTTGAGAACCACTGCTCTATAAGATTCTCTTTTTCCTGTATACTTTGTTTCCCTGGCTGCTCTCAGTGGTTTTTTCAAAGGATTCAAATTCAAGGCCATCATTGAAGAGTTGACGTGTCATACAAAATCGGAAAGGTGCAGACTACCTTTGTGTATAAAAACTGAGAAAACATTCCGCAGCAGTGACTATGGCAATTTTCACTCACCGCATTGCGGCCAGAAGTTCAAAACCCTCCTGTCAAGAAAGTCGGTACTATCAATATGAGACATAAGCAACAAAGAGATTGTTACTGTGTGTGACATTTCCCTCCTGCATACCTAGAACTGTGTCAAGTGCAAATGAATGAACTTCTCCACTGTCTTCAACGCTATTTCAGCAGAGCCTTTTGTACAAATTGCTTTATTAAACTGAAAGTCAAATTAAATGGCTATTTGAAGAGCTCTCACAACAGTCAGTGAATTTACACCCTTAGATGAAGAGCCAGTCTCTGCCCTTTACTGTGTAAGTAACTTACTCTCTCACTCTCATCATGAAAAGAGCAGGGCAAAATACTCCCATTCTCTGCACCTCATACAGTGGTTTATATTGGTGCAATGGCCCGGACTCCATAAACTAGATAACAAAACAAAAACTTCCCTAAAAAGAAAAGGGGTACTTGTGGCACCTTAGAGACTAACAAATGTATTTGAGCATAAGTGAGCTGTAGCTCACGAAAGCTTATGCTCAAATACTTTTGTTAGTCTCTAAGGTGCCACAAGTCCTCCTTTTCTTTTTGTGAATACAGACTAACACGGCTGCTACTCTGAAAAACTGCCCTGTGAGCCGTAGGGGAAAAAAACAAAACCACAGGGTCACCCAGTCTCTCCCCCTTTTCCCAAGGAAATCTTTATCTACCAATCACAGAAAAACCAACAAACATCACAATGTTCCGACTCAGGGTTTCTTGCCCAGACCAGTTCTGAGCAGAGCTGATCAAAATTTTCCATCAGAATGATTTTCCAAGAGAAAAATGCAGTTTCCACAAAGTGTCAAAATTTTCCCATGGGAAAAATTTCAATTTTGCTAAAAACATTTGCCTTTCTACCAGAAAAATTGAAATGAAATATATTTGTTCCAGGTTGGTTTGATCCAAATTGGAATATTTCATTTGATTGAACAGACCCAAAACGTTTAATTTCAAATCAGTTATTAAAAAGTTAAACTGCATTTCCCTAGCACGTTGCCTTATGGGAGTTGTAGTTTGGACCCCCCCATCATCTTCAGTGACCTGGGCTTTGTGAAGGACTACATCTGATTCCTACAACATAATGCAGATCAAGGACAGGGTAGTGCCTCTGAAGAATGTCACAGTCATTCTTTGGATCCATGAGCTAGTCTCAGGTGACAGCAGGCAGGAGGAGTATTAGTTTGTAAACAGCGGTGTTCAGAGTGTGGTACAGTGAGAACTCATTGCTGCTTCTGGATACAAAGTATGAGCAGTGTCCTGAAATGGCTTGTCTAGATAGGATTAGCCAGGAGATTAGAGCTGTGATAAATGAATGGGGGGGAGGGCAGGGTCTGCTCCCTTTAATGGGCACCCAGCCAGCCAGCTAGCTATAAAGTACCTCTTGGTAGCAGTTCTCTATTTGCTTTACCTGTAAATGGTTAAAAAAGTCCAGGTAAAAGGAAGGGATTGGGCACCTGACCAAAAGAGCCAATGGGAAGGCTAGAACTTTTTAAAATTGAGGGGAAAAAAGCTTTCCCTTTGTGTGCAGCTGTTGTTCTCTGGGGAAGAGGGGAACAGGGAGCAGTTATGCTGAGAGAAGCTGAAGGCCAGATATGAAAGCCAACAGATCATATCTAGAACTACTTATTTGACAACCCAGATATGTAAGTAGATCAGGAATGTTTAGAAAGACAGTTAGGTTTATTTCTGTTTATTTTTTATTGGCTTGTGGACTCCTCTGTGCTAACCCCAAACGCTTTTTGTTTTGCTTGTAACCTTTAAGCTGGACCTCATTATTCTTGATGTTTAATTTTTGTAATTGGGTTTTTTAAATCTAGCAAAAGCCTAAGTTCCAGATGTATTTTCTTTTGTTTTTAATAAAATTTACCTTTTTTAAGAACAGGATTGGTTTTGTGTGTCCTAAGAGGTTTGTGCATATGTTGTTTAATTAGCTGGGGGCAACAACTAATTTCCTTTGTTTTCTCTCTCAGCTCTTCCCCCGGGGGGGGGTGTGTGTGTGTGAAAGGGCTTGAGGGTACCCCACAGGAAGGAATTCCCAAGTGCGCCTTCCTGAGCTCCAAGGGGTTTTGCATTTGGGTGGTGGCAGCATTTACCCATCCAAGGTCAGAGAGAAGCTGTAACCTTGGGAGTTTAATACAAGCCTGGAGTGGCCAGTATTCATTTTTAGAATCCGTGCAGGCCCCCACCTTCTGCACTCGAAGTGCCAGAGTGGGGAATCAGCTTTGACAACAGCTTTTCCCTGTGCATATGTAGCTAGTGCATGGTGATCCATGCTTTTTCACTGCAGACTACTCTTCTACAACATGCTATACTTGGGACTAGTAATGAAGGCCAGACACAGGCGTCATTGGGTTCAACATGGAGCCATCCACTTTTTTGGTATAACAAAGGGATGAGTGCTCCTCCTCCCACGGTAAGCATAAGCTTTCCCTCAGCAAGAGTACCTTTACAACGTCCCAGTGCTGTCCCTCCTGAAAACGACCTCCACTCGTATCACATTGCCAAGGAAACCAGCATAAAATAAGGGAGCGGTGGGGAGGCTGATTCTACTTTGGAAAGTAAAGAGGACATTGTTAATGTTGTACGTGGCATTGAGAGGCTTCAGCTATGGTCACATGAGAGGATACCGGGAGTTTACACTTTTACCTTCCAGCATTTGAGGTGCTTCCCCTGTAGTCACTTTGGAGAGCCCAGCATTGCTTCTCATTGTGAATGTTTTGCCTGGCCAAAAAGCCAGGCCAAAAGCATCATCTCTTCATTCAGTCTTGCAGCCACTTCCTAATTGGTCTCTGGTGCCCATTAAAAGCTCCTATCACAGATGTCCACATCCACTTGCCTTGCTGCCTGGAGTGGAAAGTTGCTCAGACCTGCAATTCGCTGTGGCAGGAATCAACACTAATGTTCTTCTGGCGTCATGTTAATTGCAGCAGTTAGGGAGCCTTTTTGCAATGTGTAAACAGCTTCACTGAATTTACAAACATATCAATACTAGAGATACTAAATGCCAGTAGATGGTGCTGTCAGGGTTCCCTTCCCACTCTGAACTCTGGGGTACAGATGTGGGGACCCACATGAAAGACCCCCTAAGCTTATATTCCACAAACTTTTCCAAGGCACAAATTCTTCCTTGTTCTTGGATGATATCGCTGCCACCACAAAGTGAGTTTGACAAATATTCAGGAAAAGGACTACTTGGAGTTCCTGTTTCCCCAAAATATCCCCCAGGCCCCTTCACCCTCTTTCCTAGAGAGGCTTGACAATAATATACCAAACAAATAGGTAAACGAGGTAAGCACAGACCAGACCCTTGGGTTTTTAGGACACTAAAAACCCAATCAGATTCTTAAAAACTGAACTTTATTATAAAGAAAAAAATAAAAGAAGCACCTCTGTAAAATCAAGATGGAAGGTAATTTTGCAGGGTAATAAGATTTAAAACAGAGGATTCCCCTCTCGGCAAAACTTTAAAGTTACCAAAAAACAGGAATAAACCTCCCTCTTAGCATAGGGAAAATTCACAAGCTAAAACAAAAGATAATTTAATGCATTTCCTTGCTATTATTTACTATTTCTGTAATTTTATATGTACCATTTCAGTAGGAGCTGGATTACTTGTTTGGTCTCTCTTTGTCTCGGGGAGAACAACAAAGAAAAAACAAACAAACAAAAAACCTACTCCCACAGATTTGAAGGGATCTTCTTCCCTTATTGGTCCTTTTGGTCAGGTGCCAACCAGGTTATTTGAGCTTCTTAACCCCTTCCAGGTAAAGGAGGGATTTTATGCTACCCTTAACTGTATGTTTATGACAGGTGCCCTCTGCATTAACCATCTACTCCAGAGAATATGGGCAACTTTTGTATTTAATAGAAAAGTATAGTAATATAGCATAAGTATAGCCAGATAGTATATTGTGTTTTGTATAGAACTCTCATCAGGGAAAACAAAGATAAAAGAGTAAGTTCCACTGTACATTTCACACCTCTTGCTTTTGCACCATTAAAACTATGCTATGAGAGTCAACATGTTAGCCAACACTCTCCTTGGCTGTTGCAAAGAGAAAAAGTCCCTAAAAATGTACACGGTCTATTCAAATCAGGTCAGACTGCACACAGAGAGCATCTGAGTCACTATTACATTGCACAGATTCTCTCATTTTGTTACATAAAACAATTGCTTTGAAATTCTCTTTCTAGAAGTTACATCTGTTTGACTGTGCTATTTTGAGCCATTCTTTCCTGAATTAATCTAACTCCTCTCACAAATCAAATGCACCCTCACAGCTAAGAGATGTCACAAATAATTAGCAAACATTAGTAGAGAGTATTATTCAGCTGCTGACTGCCATTTCAGAATGGGAGCTCCACTTTCAGAAAAGTAAAGGTCAATGGCTTTTTTGCATACCTCCACTAAAACTAGACTTATTTTATGCACTGATAATGAAGGGGCTTGGTCTACAAATTGCAAGAAATCATTTCTGAAAACTCAAATAAAACCTATTTTATTACTACAGGACTATTTTTAAATGCTTCAAGGACACTAATGTGCAGCATTGAAATTTAATCCCATTTTCTCAGAGTCCTATGACATAACTCTCCCTCAAAGTCCTGAAGGACAAACAGGTAATTCTGACACCTTTTGGGCTTTTAAACACCTTGGTCAAAACTGTCCCACTGTTAAATTATTCTGATGTTCCCTCTGTCATGTTCATCCCTTTTGCTAGAAATTGCAATGGTCTGTTTTCCCTCTCAGAAAGATTAGCAGTCTTCTGTCAGATTTATTGTTCTGGTGCTGTAAAGTTTAAAGCGGTTATCCAAGGCAGAGATTTAGATTATGGCTGTAGCAATATAAAAGGTTATGCACAAAATAGTGCACGTCAGTCACTCCTGCACCAATATGCAGCAGGGCAATAAGAAAGGACCTTCCTGAAAAGAAACTGAAATCAATCCAAACCCTCTCTAGTAATAAATATTGTAAATGTTAAATCAAAATTAGAAACAGAAATCTCAACAATAAATCAATAGGATTAAAGTGATGCCAACTGAGATTGGGGCCCTATCATGCTAGCCACTGGACGGACACACAAAATGAGATCCGGTCCATGCTTTGAAGAACTAAATAGATAAAAGGTGTGAAGCATTATTTCCCTCATTTTACAGATGAGGAACGAACAGTGTTCGTGGCCAGGGAAAGGAGGTCAATGCATCACAGGAAATCACTGACCTGAACTTTGTCCATTAGAACAGCCAGTGGAAGCCATCCAGTCTAAATTTTTCCTGTGTAGAACAAGCAGTGTAATGTGTGTCTCATCTAAATGACTTGCATAGTCACTATAATTCACGAGGAAGTGAGATCAAATCTCACCTTTCTGTTTTTATTGTTTTCATCATATTAAATTCAAGATGAACAACGTTAACTTGTAATCCAGAGAAAAGAATCTAAAGAACTTGGGAAAGGACTGTCCTTTTCGAACGTGTTTGTACAGCTCCTAGAACAATGGGGCTCTGGTTCTAAATGGGGCCTCTAGGTGCTATTGTGGTACAAATAATAAAATAATCACTATGCAGTATGATAGCTAGCATCAGTGGGGCCCAGTCTTGCCCCAATCAATGGCAAAATCCATATTGACTTCACTATGGGTAACTGAGAATGGTAATTGAGAGTTGTTTAAAAATGCTTTATTAGATGCCTAAGCCACCCCACCCCTTCCAACAGCCCCCCACAATACCGCAATCACATAAGAAGCCTTTTTTGGTTACAAAAAAACATCCTGGTTAAGAGTAAATGTAGAACTTAGAAATAATAATTAAAATCCCACCATCTGGAACACATTGGGAAGTTGATAGCAAGGAGTGTAAATCAGCTGTTAGGGAATATAGACACTTGATAAAGAAAGCTAAAGGTATCGGTGAAAACTCTAAGGCCTGTAGCAATGAGGACAATATGAGGGAATTATTTCAATTTTGTTTGTTCCTGACATATTTAAAGAGGAGAAAGCTCTTTGACCTAGCAGAAAAAGGCATAACAAAATCCAGTGATTGGAAGCTGCAGCTAAGCAAGTTCAGACTGAAAACAAGGCACACATTTTTAACAGTCAGTGTCATTGGAACTGCTTACCCAGTGGTGTGTGGGATTTTTATCACCTAAGGTCTATTTCGTAAAAAGATATGCTAAAGCTCAATGAGAAGTTCTGGGCTTAATGGAGAAATTTCTGGGTGAGGTTCTATGGGTGGGTTATGGAGGAGGTCAGACTACCTAATTTGTCCCTTTTGGCCTTAATAGCTGCAAATCAATAATGTAATAGTACCATCTTGCAATTGCAAGAGGCAACAGGTTTATTTCTGACCACGTAGAATAACTACAAAGCTGAAAGAGGAGTAGTTTTTCCTGAAGGAGGAATACGATATGGCTTCATAAAGCCAATATTGCAAAAGCTTTTTAATGAAATGACCCTTTTCACATACGATTCAAACGAGTGGGTCTGATTCTCGTTTATGGAGATGCCATCTGCATGACACTACTTTAGCAGGCTAAAGGGGCCTTGAAAGGAGCATCACGAACTTACTCCACTTTAGGCTCCTTTACACTGCCAGAGCAGCGTGAAGTGACCTTGGTGTAAATGAGAATCAGGTAACAATCCCTAGACATGGATATATTTTTACACTATGATGTAAAAGTGTTCTTATCACTGCTACCCTTGACTTTCCTTCTTCACTCCCTCAGTCTGCTTCTTAGGTTCATTTGGTGCAGCTTGTTTCAACTAGAGCTGATTGGACCAAGGAATTTCCATTCCGAATCTCAACGAAAAAAAAACAATGTCAAAAAAGTTTCCAGTGAAAATAAAACTCAGAAAAATTTCAATTTTGAACTATCAAAATGCGTTTGGGTAATGTTGACTAGTTTCTCTTTAATAAATGGTAAAACATTTTGATAAAAGGTAAGGTATATTTACAATATTATATAAATATAATGGTATATTAACATTCATATGTTAACAGAATATAAAGATTGACAACAATCAAAATGATAAAGTCAAAACAAGATGTTTTGACATAGAATCATAGAATATAAGGGTTGGAAGGGACCCCAGAAGGTCATCTAGTCCAACCCCCTGCTCAAAGCAGGACCAATTCCCAGTTAAATCATCCCAGCCAGGGCTTTGTCAAGCCTGACCTTAAAAACCTCTAAGGAAGGAGATTCTACCACCTCCCTAGGTAACGCATTCCAGTGTTTCACCACCCTCATAGTGAAAAAGTTTTTCCTAATATCCAATCTAAACCTCCCCCACTGTAACTTGAGACCATTACTCCTCGTTCTGTCATCTGATACCATTGAGAACAGTCTAGAGCCATCCTCTTTGGAACCCCCTTTCAGGTAGTTGAAAACAGCTATCAAATCCCCCCTCATTCTTCTCTTCTGCAGGCTAAACAATCCCAGCTCCCTCAGCCTCTCCTCATAACTCATATGTTCCAGACCCCTAATCATTTTTGTTGCCCTTCGCTGGACTCTCTCCAAATTATCCACATCCTTCTTGAAGTGTGGGGCCCAAAACTGGACACAGTACTCCAGATGAGGCCTCACCAATGTCGAATAGAGGGGAACGATCACGTCCCTCGATCTGCTCGCTATGCCCCTACTTATACATCCCAAAATGCCATTGGCCTTCTTGGCAACAAGGGCACACTGCTGACTCATATCCAGCTTCTCGTCCACTGTCACCCCTAGGTCCTTTTCCGCAGAACTGCTGCCTAGCCATTCGGTCCCTAGTCTGTAGCTGTGCATTGGGTTCTTCCGTCCTAAGTGCAGGACCCTGCACTTATCCTTATTGAACCTCATCAGATTTCTTTTGGCCCAATCCTCCAATTTGTCTAGGTCCTTCTGTATCCTATCCCTCCCCTCCAGCGTATCTACCACTCCTCCCAGTTTAGTATCATCCGCAAATTTGCTGAGAGTGCAATCCACACCATCCTCCAGATCATTTATGAAGATATTGAACAAAACCGGCCCCAGGACCGACCCTTGGGGCACTCCACTTGATACCGGCTGCCAACTAGACATGGAGCCATTGATCACTACCCGTTGAGCCCGACAATCTAGCCAGCTTTCTACCCACCTTGTAGTGCATTCATCCAGCCCATACTTCCTCAACTTGCTGACAAGAATACTGTGGGAGACCGTGTCAAAAGCTTTGCTAAAGTCAAGAAACAATACATCCATTGCTTTCCCTTCATCCACAGAACCAGTAATCTCATCATAGAATAGACATTATTGAAATAAAACAAGTGGCAACAATTTGTTTTGACTTTCCTGTCAAAAAGGTCACGGAAATCGACACATTCCTTTCGATTTCGGCAAAAATGACACTTTCCGATGGAAAACTGTTTTGTGAAAAGTGTTTCAACCAGCACTCGTGCTATCCTAGGCCACAACCCTGCAAAGACTTACACACATAAGCGAGCTTGTTTCTTGTTTACCCAAGTTCAGCGGCACCACTCCCATGTCGGAAGTTACTCCTGGGAGGGTTTGTCGGATCTGGGCTCTAGACTAACCGCTCAGGGCAGGGACTGCATGACAGGGTGTATACAGCCCACACTGGGGACAAAAGGGTCAAAGAGCTGCTGTGGACCATGTTGGCCCTGCCCCTCCATCCCTGTCAATCATGTCAAGGGTTGGAATAAGGGTGTGAAAGCCAGACGTGCCAGACAGTTGGTGGGCAGCTCTGGGACAGAGCAGACAGCAGCTCTACAGCTCCCAAGAGGAATCCTGGAAAATTTCAGGGAAACTGCCCTCAAGAATGTCATCCCTCCCAGAGGCAGTGAATCCAGGACTATACTGAAAGGTCTCTGGGAATGGCAGCCAGCCCCTGCCAACTCAGATAGATTGGTTGGCTTAGTCCAGCATTCAGAAGATCCCTATTTATGCAGATGGGTGCCCTATGGATTTAGCAGCACCCAGATGCCTATCAGTAACCTGCAAATAGTAACAGACTGCCTCTTACTATGTGTTTGTAAAATGCCCAGCACAAAGGTGTCTGTGGGAGATACTGTAGTAAGTATTTAAGAGTAATAAAAGCAGCATATTATTAACAATTGCTATTGAGATCTTTGGGGAAATGCTAACAACAATCCTTTCTTTTTGTCTTGCTGTATGTGCTTCATTTAATCCTTAAACACAGGCACGGTGCTGTTCACAGAACACTGCTAAATCAACATATTTATAAATAGTTGATCACTATTCCTTTATATTTCCCCACAGCGTCAAATATTCCTGAGAAATGTCCCTATCAGTAGGTGACAGAGTTCTCATTTCTTAACACAAATCTCAATTTCAATAAGAATATTCCAAGCAGAAGTTATTTATGATGTCAAGTGCATAATGTGGCCCATCAATAAAATTCAGGTGACATTTTTGTTGATTTTTCTTCAAAAGTGTTGATGCTGTTGACTCTGCAAAACTCAAAATGAAACTGGAGAACTCTGGCTTCTACATCTCATTAGTCAGACCTGACTTCTTTAATAGAGACACAGAAATGTATACATAGATAAAATTAAAAGCTCTACCAAAATAAAACACTCCACTGCACACACAATTCTTCGCATAGGGAGTAGATTAAACTAAGATCAAACCTCACGTGACAAATGTTAGTCATATGCACTGTTGTAGCTGTGTCACTCCCAGGATATTACTGAGACAAAAAGGTGGGTGAGGTAATATCTTCTATTGGACCAACTTGAGTTGGTAAGAGAAGAACTCTTCAAGTCTGGGAAAGGTATTCAGTGACACTGAATACCTTTCCCAGGCCTGAGGAAGAGCTCTGTGTAGCTTGAAAGCTTGTCTCTCCCACCAACAGAAGTTGGTCCAATAAAAGATATTAGTCACACATTGCTTGGTGCTCAGATACCACAGTGATGGGGTGGCATAAGAACCTATAACTGCTATTCTATTGTTTGCTCCTTCCTGAAGACGAGGATTTGTTTCTATTCATCACCACCACCAATGTTCCCGCTAATTTTTGACAGTCCGTGTGCACAAAACATTTCTTCTGTGCAAATTTTTGACAGGCTGTGTGTGCAAAACATTTCTTCTGTGCAAATTGTTGTGCTTCTGTGCAAATTTTTGTGCACGCAGTGTTTCGCCGTGTGCACGCACACACGCACCTCTTAGAGGGAACAGAGACCACCACCATTATTACTCAGACTGGCAGCAGCAAAACACAGAAGACTTGAAAAAACCAACAATCTGAAAAAAATAAAGAGACTAAAGTTGAGGGGAAAAGGAACACAATGTAGGAGCAAAGGGATTAGCCTGATGGCAGGCACAGAGGTTACTAGTTACAGGTTTGTTTTCTTTCCTCATAGTGCAACACCCTGAATTCCCCTAACTCACCTTCCTTCCACAAAACAATCCTCTGGTCTTCCTCCTGCTCCAACATCAACCCCTAGCCACAGTTTGAGTCCTTACACCTCTCCTTTCCAGCATTAGAAGTCCTCCCTCAATGTAAATGAGCAGATCATTGAGAGAAGTCAATCAAACAGACAAGTAGGTAACTTAGTCAGCTATGAGTTGTTCCTTGTAGGTATTGTGGAAGGAGTTACTGACAGATCCGGCCATTTGTGGAGCTCCATGCGGTTCTATCTCCTTTGTTTACATGGTTTACACTATTCAAAAAAGGAATTGTATTTTGACTGCAAGAAGAAATAAAACAAATATTGACAGGATTTTAATTATACACACACACCTGTCTATTCAAGGACATATTCTACCGTGTTCCAGCTGAATAGATCTGGACTTCTAACTAAACATCCCATTTAGAATCAGACTGCTATGGCCCTAAGCCATAAAACGCACACAGAAAGAAAAGGGGTACTTGTGGCACCTTAGAGACTAACCTTAGTCTCTAAGGTGCCACAAGTACCCCTTTTCTTTTTGCGAATACAGACTAACACGGCTGTTCCTCTGAAACCTGTCAAAACGCACACAGCGTTGTGTATTGAATAGTACTGCAGCACAAATAAAGAGGAAAAGATTGTTAACCTTTTCCAGTGCTATTCAATTCTTATTTGAAATGTTCCTTCTGACCGCCTGTTTATTTCATTGGAATAATAAGGGCAATATGCAGCAGCCAAGCATGTGGCTCATGAGTTAGAATGCGATGTACTGTACAGTAAGGGCTTTAGACCTGTACAAGCTTTCTTGGCAAACATTCAATTTGCTGAAAAATGCATTTTGGGGCCACTCAAACTATACACAAGGTTGGGTTGAATTTGGCGCATAGTTTTGGCCCCAAGCCCCCTGAAAACAAAAATATCAGAACACCTTTTTTTTTTTAAATGACAAAACAGTCAAAAATGCTGATTTGCGATTTCATTTCAAAATGAAATTTTAAATTTACATTTGAAGTGTTTCATTTCATCAAGAAAACAAACCAACCAAACCAAGTCCAACCCAACCCAACACCCAGTTTTGGTTTGAAACCAACCAAAATTTTTTACAGATTTTTCTGATCAGCTACAGAACTGAAAAACCAGTTTGCTTGGCTCTAAGTACCAGTCATGGGGTACTCCACTCACCACTTGTCTGGTGTTTCCTTCTGGTCACGCTGGGGATTAGCTCTTGAGGTTAACACCCCTGCCCATGGTTGCATGCTGTCACATTGTCTTTCTCTCAGGTGTGCAACTCTTCTTGCATCCAGGAACCACAGTGTCCTCTGGGTGACACTGCCCTCCAGCAGGGTCACTCTGCATCTCCTACCCCGCCTTCCAGGGTACAAGTCCTTCAATTCTCTGTCACTCCCACAGTGACCCAGGCAGCCTTCCTAGACCCCTATCTGCCATTCTAGTCCACACCCTAGGTGGCAGATAGGGGAACTCAGGCCCACCCACTACTTCAGGTTCCAGTCCAGGGACCCTCCACCCAGCAGTTCCGGGCATCCCTCTTCCCAGGAAGTGACTGCAGCCTATGAGTCCCTACAGCCTCCAAACCTAGGGAGTGATAGCCCTTTCTCACCAGCAGCCCCTGGCTGTTGCCAGCTTCCTGGCTTTATAGGCCCTGACTGTTCCTGCCCAGCTGAGCTTGCTTGCAATCAATTCCCTGCTCTCTGTCTCTTGCTCCAGGTGCAGCCTGTCTGGCCTCCTTAACCCCTTCCACACCTGTGTGGGGTGGACACCTCATCACAGTGTCACACACCAAATTTTGATTACTGCAAATGGAGTTTTTCCCGATGCAAATCTTAAATCCATGGTACAGTACTGCATGTAAATACCCTCTGAGTTTACACCATAACACCCTTTCCAATTGAGTTAATAAATCAGCTAAGTTTCCTCTGTACACTAAAGAATAGCTGAAAGAACTTTGAAGGATATCGCTGTTTAAATTTGCCTTTGTGCAGTCTTCATTAGAATCCATGCAGCCTCTGGCTAAAGAGTTCTTTCTTATGATCAAAGATCACTATTATCTTTGATGATAAAAGAATGCCATTTCTCCTATCACACCACAGGACTATACGTGATTTATACCGTTTTATCCACTGATTAGCATAATGCAACATTTCAGTAAGTCATGCCCTCGCTTTAATGTTGCTCAGCTAATTGTTTGTTTTAACTTAATGTTTTCCTGCCTTGTTTGAGTCTTCCCTCAGGACCGTCTTGCAAACAAAATGCATCCACATTAGACAGCTAATTCATCCATCAGCACATTGCTTTAGCTTGCTTCCCAATAGATTTCACGCCTTGGACAAGAGCCCAAGATTACAATGCAACGAAAAGTGGTGGTGGGACCTATCTACAGTACGACAGAGGGTGAGGTCTGAGGAGGCTTTTGCTCAGAGGTGCAGCCACATTTGAAAAAAGCTGGAAGAAACTAGAAGTGGGAAAACACTAGTCCTAAAGCCACCCTGTGGGGGGATATCAACAGGATAGTAATAATGTGGGCCCCTCACTCTCCTCTTGCCCATTATAATTCCACCTAGGCTTTGGCTGCAGGGCAAGAGTAGCAGCTTGCAATTTCCTCAGTGAAGGCAGAGAATGATTTTAAAGGGGGAAACTGCCACCTTTCAGCAAGGCCTCAGGTAACAAGCCTAAGGCCCAGATCCTTACAGGTATTTAGGCACCCAACTTCCAATGATTTCAATGGGAGCTAGGCTCCTAAATACCTCTGCAGCTCTGGGCCTCTTTCAACAGGGAAAGAGGGAAGGGAACTTTCAACATCATCCTTTGTTCCCTTTTTCTTTAGGAGGACACCCTGCCCACCTGATAGCCGTTTACGTGATAACAACTGTCTTTGGGGGAGGAAAGAGCAGAAGTTAGTTAGCAGAGATGGGCTGGAGCAGTTGATGTTAAAATCCGATCCCGTCTCCTAGCCAAACACACATAAAAGGGGAGAGAGAACAACAGCTAAGATGGAAAATGCGGCTTGTGGCCATGGGGCTGACTTTTCCTTGCTGCCTTATTGCTGGAAAAGCCACAGGCCTGGCACATGGACTCTATTAGCCATTCGAAGACCTTGCAAACTTGTATCTCTGTCAGGCTGTTTAGGACATTGCTTTTAGCTGCCCTTCTGGTCACAGCCTTAGAGCACGGTTGCAAAATATACAGTCCTTGCCAAGTAAGCCAGACTCTTATTAGACCGAAGGAAAAAGGCAAGGGTTACAAAAGAGAAGAAATAAGGTGAGGCAGGAAAAGGCACATGTGGGGAGGGGTGATGGTGACAAAGCCTCACATTGCAGGGATTTAGCCAAAACAGGTGGAGATGCCAATGTTAGCTGAGTCCCTCTACCAGGCCGGGTCTGGTCTGGATCTCTCTGGATCAGGAAAAGCTATTATGGTAGATTTCATTGTCCCAGGAAATGATGGGATGGCAGCCACAATGGTAAAGCTTGCTGCGGTGGTTGTTGACAGAGAGCTGCTTCTTTTTGATTCCGTCAAGAATTGTTGTGTTTGATCCCCAATTTTCTCTCCGAAGTTTTTATTTTCAGGACTCCAAAAGGGAGTAGCAGGATAGCCCAACCCCTCATTATTTTGTTCCCACCAGTTAGGCCTAATTTCTGACACACAAGTTTTGGACCATTATTTCCAGTCCCACATGTCTCTTGTTTACGAGGCATTAATCTGAACACAGTGCTTGAGTTACATCAGTTGGCCTTTTTGTTTGGACTAATTCAGTCTGTCTCCCTTTTACATCTTTTCCCATCAACATTTATTATTATAGGTTGCTGTGAACTTTCACTGATTGCTTACAGTTAAGCTTACAATTAGGGTAAATTTTTGGCCCAATTATCACACCAGGTGTGCCACACTCTACCCAGCTAGCACGGCTAAGGGGAGCAGAAACTCTGCCCAAGACATTTGCTCATAAAGGAACTTGTTCTGACTCAGTGAGCAGTTATGAGTTTGAAGTAGGACCACTGGGTGAAATCTTCTGGCCTGTGGCATGTCAGAAGTCAGACTAGATGGTGAGAATGGTACCTTCTGGCCTTAAGTCTATGCATCTATGTTGGGCGTGGCAGGGTGCCTGAGGATAGCTAGGGCACATTATGCTGCTCCCTTGAAGAGGACTAAAGTATTTCTGACAGCAGCAGACCCTCTAGCTGGCTAAGGCACTTGAAATATGTCTCACCCACAGAGTGTGTGGGTCATCACAGCAGCTGCCCGTTACTCCCAGTGCTCTTGAGCATGACTCAGAAATCTTCCCTTGTTGCTCACAGACCACCTCTGACCCCAGGCCCTTGTGCATCAGCCCCGTCTAAGACTAAACATAGCCCGATCAGAAATGGAGTGTGCATGCAACCTGTCAGAATTATTACAGTGACACATGTACTAACATTCTTCATTTCACTAAATGGGAGCAGATGCAGTTTAGCTGGGAGGGTGACACACTTCCATGTGGGTCATTATGGCTCTAGGGGTAAACTCCTGATTAACGGCTATCTAGTGAAATATGCCTGGGAGTAATTTAGGGCATCACGTTGCGTCAGCCCCATGCCGACTGCTCCAAGTTTAGGGAAAGACTGACACTGACATAGCTTTGAAACAGCTTTAGGAATAGTAAGGCACTAGCTCTAACGGTAGAGTTTTCACTGCGTGGATTCGGCGTAGGCAATGTTTAATACTGGATGGGTCAGGTTTTTTGGGGCTTTTTTAAGTTCTTTTTCATTTATCTACAGGAAGAAAGGGAAGTAGGCAAAAGACATAAAACCTACTGCTGGACTTGGAAAACGCTGAGCAAGCTGAGTTGAGCATTGAGGTAAAGTGACTGTGACGGGTAGCATGGAGTTAGTTCAGGTATTACCCAGAAGTCTCATCAGCTAACCTGGGCTGTGATGGCCAGTCTGCCCACATAGAATCATGTGTGTGACAGAATTACAGGACATTTGCTGATTTTTGCTAAAGATATATTTGTTGGAGACAGTCATGTGGTTTGTAGCAATAGCCAGAATGTCACTGATCACTTCCATGTTCTGTTTATCTGTCCTGAAGGAGTAATGTCTAGTGTGATGCACGTTGTTTCTGTGTACTGCAACTCTAAGGAGTCTGCAAGGTGAAGGCTCTTCCAGAATGAGAAACAGGGAGATTTTATATCCTTTGTTTGTTCTCTCTCTTTGTTTCTTATTATCTTTAATCTAAAAAAGAAACTAATCTTGATCGAAAGTACATGGCTGCTCCTCATGCATGGGAAAAAACACACGATATCAGTGCTCTCATGGATTACAGCAGCTGCACACAGTTCCATGTATTAGTTAACCACAAAGCTACCACTACTTGAAATATTTGCCTTGAGCAGCCCTCACGTGGCTCCCGAACTTCTAAGCTTTGGTAATTTTGCTACCAATGAGTGGGTGCAAAGGGCTGCCATGTGATTCAGTCAGAGAGTTCTGTCACCCAAAGATATTCATATATCTGGAGTGTAGCTTTGTGAGCCAGTTCTGTAGCCCAGTGTGTGATGCAGGGCCACTGTGCATAAAAATAAAACCCAGTATTTAGGTTTGTCAGTAGTGATTATATTGAAGTCTCTGACGATATGGAAGGTGCTGAGATATGACAGTGCTGGACGGCAATATAAAACCATAAATTAGATACATAGCCAGAAGCGAATTATCCTGCAAACTTTGTGGAGCTGCAGAAAGTGCTAATAAGGCTCTATAAATAGCATTTAAGGCACGAAAATTGCAAAGCAGAACGTTCCAGCTTAGCTGTGGCATGTTAGTTCAAGCAAAGGCTTCATGAGAGACACAAAGAAATGGTACATGGATCAAAAGATATTTGCTAAATGCATATTACATTTGCCCTAAGAAGCACATCAGACAGTTAAAGAATCTCAAAGCTGTATATTGATTGATGATTACAGAGACCAGGGTGCCTGCTTGTGGGAAAAGGCCTCTTGGGGAATGATTTGAAACAACAATCTAAGTGCTGTTCATGATTATGCTAGGCGGATAACTCCCCCTAGACTGCAGCTAGATGAACAAAGTCTGCAGTCCAGATCCTAGTGGGGAGGGAGCAAGCAGCAATGTCCGCTCTGCATGGCGGGGCTTGGGTTAGCAGTGACGCCAGACGGCTCAGCCTAGCCCCACGTGCGTGAGGGGGGTCTCCCTAAGGCCAGCCCCGTGTGGGAGGGAGCTCAGGCAAGTGGCTTGGGCCAGCCCCGCACGGTGTCCCCTTTGGGAAATATGGTCATCCTACTTAACTAACACAACTCCTTTTTACTCCCCTCAGCCCTAGGCAGCCAACACAGGAGAGAGAGAGCTGCCTTAGAGGTCTTCTACTGCATCAAGCAGAATTATTTATCCAGTCAGATCCCCAGCTGGCATAAGTCAGTGTAACTGTTGAAATCAATGGAGTTACACCGATGTACACTGGATTAAGGACAATTTGCACCAGTTGATAATCCGTTACATTAAGTTCTCAGTCCAGGGATGAGTGATTACACCTGTGTAAACCCATACACAGCCACATGGGCTGATAGTGCAGTTGTTCCTTGAGTGCCTAATTTGGCTTGCAGAGCCTTTATTAATGGTGACGATGTGGGAGCAAGAAAGGACCCAGCTTGACTCCCAGATCCCAAATTAAGTTTTTAGGGAGGACAGAAAAAAGCATCCTGTTTTAAATTGGGCATATTTAATATATAAATTATTGGGATAATATAAGACCAGTGATGCCATTTTTATACCGTCACTTTGAACACTATACAAAGACATTTTTGCACAGTTATGTCAGGATAGAACTGTGCCTTAAGCTATCTTTCCAATTAATTTGGCAGACTTTTTAATTGGTTGGCTAGAGTGAGAATCATCCCTTAAAAATTAAGATAATACAGACAGTTCCTCACACTCTGTGTGAAGTCCTTTCTTCTTCCAAACACTTAGGCAAAGAAGGTTGGTTTGGTTTTTTATTTGGGGGTGTGATGGACTGTTGTTTTTGGAGAGAAGGGGTCACTGATTGTGATTTCAGTGTTTCAAAAAGGGTGATAATTGTCTAAAGTTCTTACCAGCCTGTCTAGCTGAAGCATAAGAAATAAGGAGGTGGATGTGGGGGCGGAGGGGCAGTCAGGATGAACTAACAGATTGGCTTTGCAAACCCTCTCAGCCGTCATTAAGCCTGCTGTCTGTGGCAGAAGTCAGATGAAACACATCAAGGCAGTACGGGAGCAGAAAGACAAAATGATATCAATGCCTCTTATTTCCTGCTGAAGTCACATAATGTGGGGCAAAGAGAGCCAAACAGGAAAACCATATCCCCTGAGATAAAGACAGGAAATCATGTCCCATGAGCTCCAGAGGGAGATAAGGAGGGAGTAATTTCTTCTCTATCTTTAATAAATCTAGACTGTGACTCATTGGAGATTTGGGGAATAAAACTAATTTCCTGCTATGTAGGGGCTCCAAGCCATTCAGTCCTCTGGTTCCTTTATTCCCCTGAATTTGAACAGCTGTCACAAATGGCATTTAACAGCTGGCCCTGGCCTTCTTACTTCCTTTCCAAGCCAAATAATATGGGGCATCTTGCTGGGAAGCTTTAAATCTATAGCTCTGTAGCTAATGGGGGTATCACAGCTTAGCTCCTTCCCAAAAATGCTTTTAAAAAGAAATCTCCAAGACGTTCATTACATAAAATCTAAGGAAGGGACTTATCCAAAAGGGGATTATATATCTCAGACACAGCACTTCATCCCAAGCTGAACATCATTTGCGTCCAGTATTTGGGACTTGGACATTAGCAGATGAGTAGCTCCTACTTGTCGTTGAGGCTGTTTGGAGGAGAGAAGCTCTGTACTGAGCACTGGCATGGTAGATACTGCAGGATCCTTTTAAGTCGGCAGAAACAGTGTTTGCCTTTTTCCTGGTATTATGGGGACTGTTGCTGCGGGTGTATTGCCCAAATCTGCAGACTTTTACTGCCAGCTTTGCTGCAAATAGCAGCAACTTCAAGCCCTTTGAGGGAGGAACGGTTTCTCGATGTTTACAGAACTGCCATTGTCAGCACGTCACACCACATCCAGCTACTCAGCCTGCTATTGAACTTAGCTATTCAGCCTTACCTTCTCTCCAGGCTGTCGGCAGCCGTCAGCTCCTCCTCCCATCTCTCACAGGTACCGCCATTTTGTTCTTTAGTTCACCTCTTTCCACCTTTGTAGCAGTGCTCCTGGTGTGTTTGCAGCTGAGCCTACCTCACCTCTGTAACTGCGGGGGGCGTTCTCATGGCTATGAGGGCACAGGTCGCCATCACAAGAGGGAGTCAACTTCACCTGCAGACAGGTGTCCACCCTCAGCAAAACTGGAGTGATACTCATAGCTAGTCAGGGCACAGTGAGATGTTTTTCCCAGCAAAATGCCAGCACAGCGGGACTGAAGTCCCACTCTGAAGGTATGCAATCTTGATGTGTTCTCAAGCCATACAGACACTCCTTCTTATATTGCTGATACTAAGCCCTCTCATTTAAACTAATGTAAATGAGGAATAGCTTCATAAGACTGAGAACTCCACTGACTTTTATGTTGCATCTCCGCTATTAGAGGTTTGCATGGTAGTCCGTTCTGTACAGTCCTCGGCTAATCTCTTTGTGGGTGAATAATCCTTTTGACCCACGTAGGATACCGCATGGAGTTGCACCGGTATAAAACATGCATGTGAAGACAGGCCTATTGTTCCTAAACCTCCAATTTGTGGTGGGTACAAGCTGACTCCAGGGCGTTAGTAATGTGTACACATTTTCAAATGCCTTTGCTGAATATGTGGTGGTGTATGTATGAACACACCCCCCCACACACCCCGAAAGAAACTGTTTCTGTGCTGGTTTCATTTAAATTAAGATGGGTTAAGAGCAGCATTTTTCTTCTGCATAGTAAAGTTTCAAAGCTGCACTAAGTCAATGTTCAGCTGTAATCTTTTGAAAGAACAACCGTAACGTTTTGTTCAGAGTTATGAACAACCTCCGATCCCGAGGTGTTCCTAACTCAGGTTCTACTGTACCTACTCCCTGTTCACATGAGCAAACAGCTCCAAACATTTTATCTCAGGGAACAGCCAACCAAGTGCCACTCAGCGTACCTCACAACAGACTGCTTTACACCACGCACCAAGTTATGTAGACCAGGCATAAGAAAGGAGCTAGCAGCCAAATGCAGTATATATCTTCCCTCCCAGATGAATGGATACACAGCTGCTTTTGTATAGCATGTATCCCGGAGGGTGCTCCCATGCCGACTCCACCCCCAGGCCCTATCCCCACTCCGCCCCTTCCACCAAGGTCCTGCCCTTGCTCCGCCTCTTCCCACCTCACCCCCTCCCCTGAAGGCCTGCCACTTGCTGCTCTCTGCCCTCTCCCGAGCACCTCTCGCCAGTCGTCAAACAGCTGATTGGCAGCCCTGCGGCACAGCTGTGGCTGGTGGGTGCTGGGCACCCGCTGTTTTTTTCCTGTGGGTACTTAAGGCCCCAGAGCACCCATGGAGTCGGCGCCTATGGCATATATAAAAGTCACGTTCACAGGCTTCTGCTATGAAACACAAGAAATTACAGTCTGCAACTGGGTCGAGACAAACATACCCATTACTCTGAGATGGGAGGAAAGGTTCCATTATTTAAAATATCCTTGTCTGGAAGTATCAGATGCCTACTCCTTAACCACAGTTGAAGAGCAATGCTTAGCAATGCAATCCCATTTTGGCCGGGGAGAGTCCCTTTCTTAAACCCTGTCCTGGTCTTCCCAACTTCCCTCCACCCCTCCCTGCCCAAAATGGGCATTTGTCCCATTTGCTCTTGCCAACTTTATCAGTTGGCAAGAGCAAACGGGACAAATGCCCACTTTTGTCAAAACAGTGGGGTGATGGTGTGGAGGAGCATGCAAGGTGGGGCTGGCGAGTGGAGCTGCCAGCCCTGTATGAGTGGGGTGGAGGCAGCATTCCAGCATGTGGGAGGCTGGCAGGGTTCCCGTGAGCAGCAACAGCCTCCCGGGGATGGGGGAGGCCTCGGGCGAGCAGCTGGAGGTGTCCTGTTTTCCCTTTGGGAAATATGGCCACCCTAGCAATGCTGGCCTCAATGAATGGCACCTCCACTGATGACTAATGATAAGAGCATGGCACCGTGACTCTGGCAAAGGGCAAAGATCATGACTAGACAGAGCTTCTGCTTTCAGTACAGGCTGGGCGGGAAGCAGCTGACAGAACCCAACCACTCAAACCACACCCCCTAAAGCATGTCGCCTGAGTGCGAGGGCAGCAGCAGGAAGTTCTGGATGTCAATTCTGAGAATGAAACGAGACGTGGAGAACGCAGAATTGGCTCAGTCCATTAAGAACACAAATCTCCTGGGTCTTTGAGTCCATACCCTGCTATCACTGCTGGGAGGGGTGTCAAGCTGCTTTCTGATCTTAGGGGAATGCCCATATTAAACCTGAAATGCACATCAGACAGTGAGAGGAGGTGTCGGGGGATCCCCATCTGCTGCCTCCTCCCTTGGCTTTTTCTTACTCCAAGCAGCCCTCTATCTCCAGCCCCTCTCCCACCCAGCACCAAAATTCATCTCCCCACATATCCCTGTCCAGGCCCCTTGTCTTCAGCCTGCAGGGAGATTGTTCCCTGAAGGCCTGGCTGGCTGTGCTCTGACACCTGTACCCACTTCAAGGAGTGCCCAGTGGGGATGTTGGAGCTGCTGCCCAGCAGCCCCATGGCTGCAGAAGGCAGGCACTGGGGTCTGCACAGACTGGCAGGTTTACGATCCCAGGGGCAAGCCAGGAAAGGGTGAGGAGGGAGGAGGTGATGGCCTGGCCCTTCCCCCTAACGGTGGTGTCTGTAGCACCCGCTCTTCTGTACTGCGGCATCCGTCACACAACCCAGCCCAGCCTTGCCATCAGCCTGGCTTTCCCCGCTTACTCAGAAAGGGGCAGGGCTGGGGCCTCAGACACCTCTTTGCGCCTCTCCTCCCCGGCATCCGCTGGATCCACTCAAACTGGCCTGTAGCTCACCAAAGTGCCCTGGTGTCCAGGAGTCAAGTGACAGGGAGGGACTGGCCTTTGGGCTGACAACAGCTCATTTCCTTTGGGCTTTCCACAGCTGTTCAGTGAACTCCACCCTCCCAGCACGCAGACAAACCTGACCGAGGATCCAGCTGCAGAACCCACAGACAGCCATGGGGAAGCTGGCTCGGACCAGGCCTGGCAGCTGTTGTGGTTTTTTCCAAATTTCCAAGAATATTTTACAGGAAACAGAAACCTGAAACACCTTCCAGCGTTGAAAGCCACATTTGGCAAAAAGTGCGCAGTTATTGGGAAAACCCAGTTTTGAAAACCAATTTTTTTTAACCAAACCCCAAACACTTTTACTGAAATATTTAGATTTTCATACCCCCCCACCCCCACCCCTCCCCCAAAAAAGAAAAAATCCAGCAACAAATTTTCATTTGGGTCAAAAAGCCAAATTTCACTGAAGGGAAAATATTACTGTGAAAAGACAATCCCAAGCAGCTGTGTGTGAAGGAGAGACGACACTCGCCAAGACTGCAGCTCTCCGAGTGGTGGTTGTGAATCCATCTCCCCCTTTTCGGGGGTGATGGGAGGGGTGTCACCAGACTGTGTCCTGAGTCTGTGTGCAGTACAGTGCTCTCTGAACCATGTCATGCACAGAAAGCGCTAGCCCCCGGGTCCCACATGGCCCTCCTGCCTCTGTGCCCCACCAACCCCACAGAACCTTCCCTCCTCGTGAGCTGTATCCCTCCTGAGCAAGGGGACACAAGCTGCTGCAAAAACATTCACCACAACTGCCCTCTGCTGGCCTACGCTGCTTAGTCGCAGCAGGCAGGGACATCTCGCCCCAGCTGTGGTTTCTGCTCCTTAGAGCCGTCAGGAGTTATCAGGCAGCTCTGCCCAGGTACGCAGTGGTGGCAGGATCGGGGAGAGCAAAGGTGAGCTCTCTGTTCCCCCTCCGTTACCAACCAGCTGGGTGCCCCCGATGGAGATGGATGCTGCCAGGAAAAGGTACCAAAGGGATTTGGACAAATCTGAAAGCTATCAAAATAGCACTTGAGTGTGTCCTTCCTAGACGACGGGTAATAAATGGGACACATGCACGGCCATGTGTCAGCAAGAAAAGACAGAGTCTAGCCACACACGCAGTGATCTGTGCAATATTGCACTGCCAGAACGTGAGCCTGCCACACCTACCACTCTGCCCTTGGAAAGGGGGCAGCTCCAAGTCACTGGATTTAATGTCGTGCTAAGTTCTGCTCTACGGAATATATCACAGGCAGTTCTCAAAGACAATGTGACGCTGAAAAAAAAAATGGGGGGGGACCAGATCCCTGGAAGTGTCAATAGCCTACGCCAGCCTGGCCCCTTGCACTAACTGATTGCATGTCCTTTGTTTGAGGGCAAGAAAGGCGATAGGACAGATGAAACGGGCCTGGGCCAGGGCAGGTGATTCGGCACATACCCTCCGCAGCCTTTGCTGATTCAGAATCACAGTGGATTTTAACATTGCTTGGCAGAAACATAGGGAAGGGGGGTCTGAGGCGCTGCTTGGCTCTGGGACAGCAGGGCCTCCAGCGGTGGGAATCTAAAAGATTGCCTCTTCTGGCAGGAGTAAGTAGTGAGAGTCCAAGAAGCCACCCTTTCTTGCAGCACTAGTGCCTAAGGGCAAGTGCAGGGAAGGCAGGGGAACCCAGCCCCGCCCTACTCCACCGGGTTCCAACGCAGGGATCTTCAAAACCAGTTATCCTGTTGCAGGGTTCAGATCTCCATATCCCTATCCCCTGGGTCGCTTCCTACCCTTAGTCCCGGCTCTGGTATCGCCTCTGCCGGTAGCGGCTCATCGTCCCTTTCGGTCCCCACGGTCAACTGGGCTCCTGAGGCATAATCAGGGTGTTCGGCCTCAGCAGTTTGGAGTCCCGGCAGCTTCTTAGCAGGAGCCTGCAGCACGTGTCTGCTCTCCTCCTCAGTCAGCCCAGACTGAGCTGAGCCACTTCCTTTTATATGCTCCCGCCCCTGGGAGCATGCCCAGCAAGAGCGTTGCCACTGTGGTGTTCATACACCCCATCACAGGCCCAGATTCAGAAAGGTATTTAGATATATCCCTTTGTGCATTCAGAAATAAAACCCCACCCACCCACATACCCAGACCAAGGCAGCAATCCCAGCACCACCTCTGCACCCCTCCTTTACATCTCCCGAGAAATGGTATTTCTGAACTTCAGGCTGCAGAGAACACAGTACTGCATTGTGCTCTAGCCTCTGACAAGGACTAGCTAAGGGAAGGGAAAACGTGTGGCATCTGTGTGATGTTTAGCCTTGCACAGAAAAAACTCCCCTTCGCCGACCATCCTACGCACATCCGCAGGGCTTGCACAGGGCCACATGGCTTTACAGTAACGCTGGAAATGTAGCCCTGGGAGTTTCCTAGGCAGCAGTTGTACACGTGCTCAGTAATTGTACAGGAGCACTGGGGCTGTAAGGCTGTGAACTTCCTCAGCAGCAACGGCACAAGCCTTCGGAGGCCTTGTGGGAGTGCCAGGGCTGTGGTACAGCGAGCTTCCTCTACAGCAGTGGCATAAATGCGCTGAGGAACATCTGCACCACAATGCTGCGAGCTTCCTCCACAGAGGTGGTGAAGGGAAACACACACAGTAAGCGTTAGGGCTCTGGTGCTACTTAGGAGCAGCGGCACGAGCAAGCCTTGCATTTCGGGGCCACAGAATAAAGGTTCAAGCACCTGTCCCACGTCGGGGCTGTTTCAATATTTCACCACCTTTCCTTCCACTCCCATACAAGAAAACCAGGCCAATTAACTTGCAGATTCTTTAATACTTTTGCAGTGACTAGCATGTTTCAAAGATTCTGTTGTATGGCTAATTTTCAGGCAACCAATGGGCGGGTACGAGAGACTTGTCTGCGGACCATGAGTTGAGGACTGCTCCTCTGTATCAACAGACAGCCTGGCTGTAACTGCAGAGCCATGGCCCATCTCTAGCGCTATGCTGTGTATCGGAGAAGAGGGAAGGGATTCCTGACAAGAAGGGCTGCATTCATTATACCACTGCTCAGCTTTTGGACCAGACTGATCTTCTTACTCAGAGGGAGTACTTTGGATTGCTGTTGAGGCCCTGTGACTTCCTCTCCCAGCACCCCCATCCTCAGATCCCCGTGTCACAGCCCTGGTGTCTTTCCTCTCTTCAGGGGGACTACAGGATTCCTGACCCATGTTAATGTTGAATCCCTCTGCAGTAGCTAGAAACCTCACAAATAGAGAACCCAGTCCTGCGACTCTCACTCACGTGGGTAATCTTTCTTCCTACCAATGGGATTACTCAGAGAAGCAAGGGCTATTCTCCTAAGAATGGATCAGGTCTGAAGGCACTTGCTATGCAAAAGCAAACACGGTAATCATTGTTACCCAATGCCAGCTAAAACTTCAATGGGCTTGCTGCTTTCCAGGTGCACAGTGATTTACACATGCAGGTCCCCAGGGCACCAGGCCTGCAGCTCAGAGCAGCCATAAACTCAGTTTAATGGTCTGCCTAAGCGAGGTTCCTGGCCCATAGGATACACAAAGAGATGAGCTTCCCCAGCCCTAGCTGAAAAAGGTGGCAGCTCTAAAGTCACTGGAGTCAAAGGCAGCTGTGTAACCCTGGTGCGTCTCTCTCCTGCGCTCTCTTTTTGGGCTGTGTTTTGTTCTGTAAACATCAAGAGGGCATGAAAAGTCATTCAGCAGCAGGACAGGCATGGCTGGTGCACCAGCCCGTTTGGCTCTCACTGTTCATTCCAGTCAGAAAGGTGAGTGCGTACAAGCAGGATGGATTTCAGTCCCTTTCCCAGTGTCTGTCACAGCACCTCCTGCTGACTGTGGAGCAGGCCACAGCTGGGGACACTGCAGTGACTACAGGTGGAAGCTTTCCCAGCTTTCAGTGCAAAGTCGATCCCGCCATTTCAGGGGGGGAAGAGTGTGATGGGTGGAGGGGGAAGTGACTGCCTTTGGCCTGCTGGCTTTCCCTGTTGGAAGCAGAACAGAGGCTAGGATAGGATAATAGAAAAGAGGATGGGAAAAATCTAGAAACCTCTCACATTAAAAACAAACACACACAGTATTCCTGCTGGAGCTAACTGCTCTGACTGAGCCTCATGACATAGATAAAAAAAAATCCATGTCTGTATTTAAAACTCATGGTTTGAGTTCATGTCTATGGGAGGATAGTTTTGTCAGCGGGGGTACGGTGAGCACGGTCCACTACCAAGCAAAGAGAGGTTTACTGTCTTCCTTGGAGAGTTCACACAAACAGTTCAGCAGCAGCAAAGTGTCGCCAAGGAACTTGGACGGGACGATGTCAATCACGATCTTGCGCAGATCAGCTGGGCTGCTGTGGAGTGGGCTGGAGTGCAGGTCTGGCCGCTGTTTCAGGATGCCGTAGGTGTTGATCAGGAACTCGCTGAACACCGGGTGCACATCCCGGCTGTAGCCCATCTTCTCGAGGCGTGCAGCGAGGGACAGGTAGCGCTGCATCATGGCTCGGTGCTTTTTCTCATCCACAGAGCCATCCAGGCACTTCATGGAGGCCTAGGAGGTTTAAAAAACCAGGGAGAAGCTGTTAGCGCCATTCATAGATAATCATGGGCAGGCCCCGGGGGTTCCTAAAGCCACCACTTTCTGGCTGCATCCACAGCATCTCAGTCTGTCTGCCGCTCAGCGATGACAGTGCTGGAAACTGGCACGCTGGAGAACAAAGTCCCAGTATAGCTGCGGAAGGGACACGGAAGGGCCGGCCAGGGATGAATGAAGCTGCACCTGGCTAGATGCAGCGATAGCTGAAGCTGAGTCGGGTCCTAGACTCTGCAGGCCTCACCTGGCTGGAGGGCCGCACGTTGGCCACCCCTCCATGAACCCTTGTGTTTCTACAGGCAGCTAATGAGCGACTGTATGGACTGAGCTGGGTTTGGCCTGCATGTTAAGGGGCTGGACCCTCAGCTGGTGTAAATCGATGCTGCTCCACTGAAGTGAGCAAGGATGCTGGCAAGCTTTCCAGTTCTCAGGGGAGAGAACTAGGCAGCCCTTCTTGCCAAGGAGAACCAACACCCCCCGGAACATGGGAGTTCTTTTAGCTCTCACCATGCTCGTTACTGTGCAACACAAGTCCCCACCCTCTCCCCTAAGCTACCTGGCTGGCCTCCCCTGTGTGGCTGAATGTCCCAGGGAAGAGAGCAGACCTGCTAGCTGGGAGGGAGTTGGTGCCTCTCCCCTCATTCAGTTACCAACTTTAACAATCAATATTTCTCCCTGACTGACAGCCACTTCCATGGCAGACTACAACATCCTCAGCCTCCTGTGTTCCCCCCATGCACACAACATCGATTCATGAGGCTCACAGGTCACATGCCCAGGTTTCCATGGTAGGGTATGTCTACACTGCCCATTAAGTCGTGATTCTGACTCAGGTTTGAGTCCAAGCCCCCTTCCTGTCCACATACAAATCAGTCTGATTTGGGTGAGCAAGCACTCAGGACCTGGGTCCTAGGGCCCAGCTGGAGGGGAGGGTCAGAGCCCAAGTCCCGCTGTGACTTAGATCCAAGCCCTCTCATTTTGCAGTGTGGACGCAGCTCAAGCCGCCGACCTGAGTCAGAAGATCTGCGTAGTGCAGCATGGACACATTAGCACAGCTGCGAGACCCAGCACCAGCAATCGTTAATCCAGGTTTACAATGCAGTGTGGACGCTCAAGCGTGGTTGGAAACACTGAATCTGCAACCCCAGGTCCCACAGACCTAGATTTACAATGCAGTCTAGACACACCCACAATCTGTTTCACATTGCCGTGGCTCTCTCTGCACAAAAGCCAAATAGACTTTTCATTGCACAAAACCACTTATTTTTCTTATTACCAAGTTTTACGCATATGTGGAGCTCCAGGCCTTTCAAGCAGCTGGGGCTTCTGAGCCTAGTGATTAATTTATGTATCAATAAGCATAACCGTAGCATTTAGAGTATTATGAGTGTAGCTCGCAACTCTTCTGCGAGGGATTATTATCCCCAATTTCACAGATGGGAAACTGAGACATAGAGGCCCAGATGATCCTCAAAGATATTTAGGTGCCCAACTCCCACTGATTTCGGAGAGATTAAGACCAAAATGCATGAAAGGCTGGGACACTGCAAAAAGCCCTTTGGAAGCCCATGAAATTTTCAATGTTGGTGTGTGGCTGCATTTCAGATTTTCGGAGTCCCACTGTAATGCTCTCTCTCTTTCACACACACACGCACACCCCTAGAGTTGGCGGGAACAGGATTTTTCATTTAGCAGGGAATTTTGTGACTTCAAAAAGTCTCCTGTTCTGAAGTGGAATGAAAAAAAACCCCGAAATTCAAAAAGCTATTTTTTTTTTAATTTCATTTTGGTTCCACTGAAATTTTTCATTTTGTCAAAATCAAAATGTTTTGTTCTGATTCTGACTTTTAAAACACTATATATTATGCAACAGAATATAAAATTGAAAAAACTGAAATGAAAATTTATTTCGAAATGGGAAAAAACCAAAAAGGTTCTGTTCTGAAATAGTCGGTTTCAACCTGGTCGATTTGCTGTTTTTCTATTTTTCTTTCAAAATGAATTTTCATCAGAAATGACCCATTTCCATGAAACTTTTTGCTTTCAGCAAATGGACATTGTCCCACTGGAAAATTTCCAGCTGGCTCTATGCACCATCCCGTCCCTCAGCAGATTCAAGGAAGGATTTACCTGTTTGATTTTCTCAGGAATGTTGGACACTGTGTAGCCATAAAGTCTTGTTACTCCAGGAAACACATAAGCAAGGATGCGCCTGTCTAGCTGGAAGGCAATCTCACCCACTATACGGCCATTTTTCTTGCTGTTCAACTCCAACTCTATATGAAGGACAGGCTGGTTGTTAGTTCTATCGTAACTTAAGGCACAAAGGCCAAATGTTTTCACTGTGCTTAGATTCAGGTTAAAGTTTTACTGCTTGGTTTGAGCCAGATGCCAGGAGAGAGGATATATCCTCACACAAGTTATATACATAGATGCGCACATATACAATCAAACACAGCACTGACTTCCCAGTGCCATGCATGAACTGGATAACATCTGCCTCCTTAAATGGATTGGTTATGTAAATACGCATGGAAAAGGACTTTGGAAATAAATACATGTATAAGGAGAAAAGCAGGTCACATTCAGGGCTTTTCTCAGACATAAAAGCCCCATTGCCCTTCCAGATGGGCTTATCCACACTAGGGTCAGGTCTACATTACAAAGTTTTGCTGGCATTACGATGTCAGTCAGGGGTGGGAAAAAACCGTGCCCCCTAGCAACAGAACTGCCAGTGTAGATGCAGCTATGTCGACAGAAGAGTGCTTCTGTGAGCATAGGCAATGTTGCATGGGGAGGTGGTGTTACCATGCCAGCAGAAAAACTCCTTGTGTCAGCATGAGCTGTGTCTGCATTAGGGGGCCCTACAGCATAGCCGTAGTGATGAAGCCATGCTGACAAAGGCTCTGTAGCATAGAGGTATTTAAAAATCATATTGGGGGACCCCCAGGTTCACCTTGCCCTTAGGAGCACATATTAAAATACACACTTGCCCTGTGTACACTAGGACTTTGAAACATGTTAATTAAAACATAGAATCATAGAAATGTGGGGCTGGAAGGGACCTCCAGAAGTCACCCAGCCCAGCACTAAGGCAGGAATAAGTACACCTAGACCATTATTGACAGGTGTTTGTCCAACCTGTTCCTAAAAACCTCCAATGAGGGGGATTCCACAACCTCCCTTGGAAGCCTGTTTCAGGGCATAACTACCTCAATAATTAGAAAGTTTTTCCTAATGCCTAACCTAAATCTCCTTTGCCACGGATTAGGCCAATTACATCTTGCCCTACCTTCAGTGAATATGGAGAAATATTGATCAATGTCTTCATTATAACAGCTCTTGATATATTTGAAGACCATTATCAGGTCCCCCCGAGTCTTCTTTTCTCAAGACTAAACATGATCAGTTTTTCCTCAAGGGTCAGGTTTTCTAAACCTTTTATCATTTTTGTTGCTCTCATCTGTACTCTCTCCCGTTTGTCCACATCTTTCTTAAAGTGTGATGCCCAGAACTGGACACAATACTTCAGTGCTGAGTATCTCCCATGTCTTACATATGACAATTACCTCCCATGCCTTACATACAACACTCCTATTCATGCACCCTGGAATGATATTAGCTTTTTTCATAACTGCATCACATTGTTGACTCCAACTTATGATCCTTTTCAGCAGTGCCAGCACCTAATCACTGAGTCCCCATTTTGTAGCTGTGAATTTGATTTTTCCTTCCTAAGTGAAGTACGGGTACTTTGGATTTGTCTGTATTGAATTTCGCCTTGTTGAAATCAGGCCAATTCTTCAATTTGTCAAGGTCATTTGGAATTCTAATTCTGTCCTCCCAAGTGCTTGCAATCTCTCCAGCTTGGTGTCATCAGCAGATTTTATAAGCATACTCTCCACTCCATTATTCAAGTCATTAATGAAAATAATGACTAGTATGGACCCAGGACTGACCTCTGTGGGACACCACTAGATACGCCCTCCCAGTTTGACAGTGAACCTTTGATAACTACTCTCTGAGTACAGTTTTTCAATCAGTTGTACACCCACTTTATGGTAATTTCATCTAGAAATTTTCCTAGTTTGATTATGAAAATGTCATGGGGGACTGTGTCAAAAGCCTGACTAAAATCAAGGTATATCAAGTCTACTGCTTCCCCTCTTATCCTCTAGGTCAGTAAGCCTCTCAAAGAAGGAAATTAGGTTGTTTTGAAACAATCTGTTCTTCACAAATCCATGTTAGGTAGTCCCTATTACCCTATTACCCTCCAGGTGCTTACAAATTGATTTTTCAGTAATTTGTTCCAGTATCTTTCCAGATATCAAAGTTAGGCTGACTGGACTAAAACAGCCCAGGTCCCCTTTGTTCCTCTTGTTAAAGATTAGAACTGTGCTTGTCCTTCTCCAGTCCTTGGAATCTCACCCACTCTCCATGAATTATCACAGCAAATTGCTAAAGGCTTCCAGGTTGCTTCAGCTAGTTCTTTAAGTACCCTAGGATGAACTTTATCAGGCCCTGCTGACTTGGATAGACCTAATTTATTTTCTATAACTTGTTCTTTGCCTATTTTGGCCTGCATTCCTTCCCCCTTGGTGTTAATATTAATTGTGTTGAGTATATGGTCACCATTAAACATTTTTTAGTGAATACTGAAGCAAAATAGGCATTAAACACCTCAGCTTTCTTGATGTCATTAGCTATTAGCTCACCTTCCCCAGTAAGTAGGGAACCTACCCTTTCCTTCATCCTGCTTTTGAACCTAATGTATTTAAAGAGCCTCTTCTTATTGCCTTTTATGTCTCTTGCTAGGTGTAACTCATTTTGAGTCTTAGTCTTTCTGACCTTGTCCCTACATGTTTGTGCTATTCTTTTGTACTTCTCCTTCGTAATCTGTCCATGCTTCCACTTTCGGTAGGCTTCTTTTTTGATTTTCAGGTCATTAAAGACCTCCTGATGCAACCATATTGGACTCTTGAGAACATAAGAACGGCCATACTGGGTCAGACCAATGATCCATTTAGCCCAGTATCCTGTCTTCCCACAGCGGCCAATGCCAGGTCCTTCAGAGGGAATGAATGGAGCATGTAATCATCCCGTGATTCATCCCCACCACCCATTCCCAGCGTCTGGTAACAAAGGCTAAGGACACTTCAGAGCATGGTTTTGTATTCCTGCCCATCCTGGCTAATAGCCATTGAAGGACCTATCCTCTATAAACTTATCCAGTTCTTTTTTGACCTGATATACTCTTACTATACTTCCTATCTTTCCCTTGCATCATGATAGTTTGCAGTTGTGCCTTTAATACTGTCTCCTTGAGAAACTGCCAGCTCTTCTGAACTTTTTCCCTTAGATTTTCTTCCCATAGGACCTTACCTACCAGTTCTCTGCGTTTGTTAACATCTACTTTTTATAAAAATCAATTGGCCTTATTCTGCTGCTCTCATCACTTCTTCCTTTCCTTAGATGCAAAATGTTGGTGATCAAGTTTTAAAAGATGCCTTTTATCCTAGTGTGGCCAAGCTCTAGGGCAACAAAAAGCCCCCACTCCCCCATGCTTGCAGAGACAGCTTATGATTAGAGTCAGTTAAGCCCATCCTTAGCTACAGTTATTAGCAGCAAGGCCAGGGTGAAATCACGTCATTACCGTTTAAATAATAGGTATGGGGCTTCCGCGGCTCATCTCCTCCTGGGCTCTCTGAGAACCAGACTCTCTTTTTCCTGTGCATCTCTTCTGAGTCCAGGGACATTTTCTCACCCACTGTGTCCCGTGCATTGTTTATAAGGGGGACTGGCTTCCTTGGGGGAATTCCCAGGGGAAATGGCTCCAGTGTTTTGAAGTATCCTGGAAACACAGCCTGTGCCTGGGCTCCTTCCTTGTGTGAAATGCTGAGGGGATTTGAGGAAACAAATTCTCCCAGGGACGATGGCTGGGGCTGACTCAGCGGGTCTGGTGCATTGAGGACACTTCCATGCTGCTGGTGAGCTACAACAAAGCAAAAGGGGGTATAGGATCAGAGTTAGCCATGGCTTCCTATAGATTTCCAGTGAAGAGGGCCTGAGAAAATCTAGAGGGCCCAGCTCTGATTATCTGTCTAGGTGTTTATGAACGTAAATCCAAGTGCCTGCTTAGTGCCTCTCATTTTGGGGATCTCAGTGTCTGATAATCTCTAGAATCAACAACATTTAAAACTGGACACACCATCTTGCCCAGCTCTCTTCATACAAACATAACTGGACACAACTCAGGAGGGTTGTCTTTGTTCAGAGAGGGCTTTGGCTGGAAGAACAGGTGGTGAGGTGCACTGGCAGAGTTGTCAGTAGCATGGGAAACTCCATGGCTTTTTCTAGTCACTGCTCTCAGAGAATGTCCCATAGCCAAGGACAAGTGTATTTGGGAAGTTTGGTGGGGATGTACTGAGCAGAGTAATTGGAGAGTTCAGAGTTTGTGAGAGCAGGGTCAGCCCTGACCCCTTCTCCATCTTGTCTTTCCCTGTGGTCCTTTTGGGTGCATCCCTCTCTGGGGTGGGGATGGTGGCAAATCAGCCTGGGGCCAAGAGCCAGCTGGTTTGGGGGGTTCCTGTCACTAACATTTCTGCCACTGTATGTGTGTGACCACAGGATCAGGCAAGGGGATCACCTCACTTTGAACGCTTTCAAGTTTTCCTGGAAGTCAGAGGACAAACTGTCGCAGCCAAAGATTTATGTCCTGCATCCACCACAAGCAACTTGTTCACCTTAGAACAAGAGGAAGGGGACTAGCCGTATCAGCTGAAAAAAACCCCCCACATGAGACACAAACCTAAATGCAATGTAACACTGATTCAGGGCTCGCCCTGGCTTCTAGAGGACATGGTCCCTCGGTCCAGCACTGGTGCCCCTGCCCTCTTGGCCTGATCCTGAGAAGCACAGACACCACTTGAAACGCTTACTGTAGTCACCTGGATGTTGAGAGCTCCATGAAATCTTGAGCTACAATAGAGGGGTCAGTTCTTACCCATCCCATATAAACGAGCTTTATCTCCTCCAGGTGAAGCCACGTCTGTGAAGCAGACTTTCTTCAGCCTTGAGAGGTCTATGGATTCTGGCAGCTGTTTCTCCACCTTGGTGGTCCAGGAAGTGCTGGAAAGCAGGATTGGTTTCCTCTCCCTAGGTGTAGGCTGAAACAAAGTGGGATTATTGGGAATCCCCTTAAATGTAGCCTCTGCCTGGGCCTTGGGGCTAGACAGAGTTGCTTCCTCATTTGCAATATGGAGAGGGGAATAACTGAACTCCTGCAGCAGCGAAGGGTGTAGGTGACTTGGGCTCTCCAGTGGCTTGATATCTCTTCTGTGAGGCTGGGCTGCAACAGAGAACAGAGAATACACTGTTACCATTCAAAAGAAGGCTTTTACTCGGGCAGCTGATCTCTTTTTCTCTGGTGCTAGAACGTCTACGAATCGCCATGGGAGGTGCCATGTGCCTGACAGAGCTTGGCAGCAGGGCAGTGTTGTCAGACACATTGCCAGTGAACCTTATTGGTGCCCCTTCAGTCGTGTCCTGTTGGGATCCAAGAAGTGGGTGGGCGGAAGCGGGCTCGCTGCTACAGGACCTCCCCGCAGCCTAAGGGGAGGATCCACAGGTCCAGGATTCCAAATAATTACGGGGGACAACTAAGGCGACAACAGGAACGGGAGTGAGGTCACAGGGCTAAACGAAGGGAACCTACGGGGACACCAAGCAGAGAACCCTGGACAGTGCCCACTGCTCCTTGAAGACGTCAAGGGAGCCAGTGGAGTGTCCCCGGGTAGATAGACCCTTCCAAACCGAGAGCTCCAGTGAGCGTGAAAAGACGGTTGCATGTTACAGCTACAGTGCAGCGCCCTCTCCTGGAGAGAGAGGGGAAAAGCAAACAACAATTGGCTGGTGTCACGTTAGAGAAGATTGAGGTAGGTGGGGGTCATCTTAGAAGACAGGGAGGGCGACCCTGTTGCACCAGGGTGGAATCAGTTTGCTGGTGGGGCTGTCATCAGAGAAAATAAATTAACAGGTCTGTCATAAATAGGTCTTATTTATTTATTTATTTATTTAGGAAAATAAATTAACAGGTCTGTCATTTAATCTGATGAGGTTCAATAAGGATAAGTGCAGGGTCCTGCACTTAGGACGGAAGAACCCAATGCACAGCTACAGACTAGGGACCGAATGGCTAGGCAGCAGTTCTGCGGAAAAGGACCTAGGGGTGACAGTGGACGAGAAGCTGGATATGAGTCAGCAGTGTGCCCTTGTTGCCAAGAAGGCCAATGGCATTTTGGGATGTATAAGTAGGGGCATAGCGAGCAGATCGAGGGACGTGATCGTTCCCCTCTATTCGACATTGGTGAGGCCTCATCTGGAGTACTGTGTCCAGTTTTGGGCCCCACACTTCAAGAAGGATGTGGATAAATTGGAGAGAGTCCAGCGAAGGGCAACAAAAATGATTAGGGGTCTGGAACACATGACTTATGAGGAGAGGCTGAGGGAGCTGGGATTGTTTAGCCTGCAGAAGAGAAGAATGAGGGGGGATTTGATAGCTGCTTTCAACTACCTGAAAGGGGGTTCCAAAGAGGATGGCTCTAGACTGTTCTCAATGGTATCAGATGACAGAACGAGGAGTAATGGTCTCAAGCTGCAGTGGGGGAGGTTTAGATTGGATATTAGGAAAAACTTTTTCACTATGAGGGTGGTGAAACACTGGAATGCGTTACCTAGGGAGGTGGTAGAATCTCCTTCCTTAGAGGTTTTTAAGGTCAGGCTTGACAAAGCCCTGGCTGGGATGATTTAACTGGGAATTGGTCCTGCTTCGAGCAGGGGGTTGGACTAGATGACCTTCTGGGGTCCCTTCCAACCCTTATATTCTATGATTCTATGAAATATAAAGGGAAGGGTAAACCCCTTTGAAATCCCTCCTGGCCAGGGGAAAGCTCCTCTCACCTGTAAAGGGTTAAGAAGCTAAAGGTAACCTCGCTGGCACCTGACCAAAATGACCAATGAGGAGACAAGATACTTTCAAAAGCTGGGAGGAGGGAGAGAAACAAAGGGTCTGTGTCTGTCTATATGCTGGTTTCTGCTGGGGATAGACCAGGAATGGAGTCTTAGAACTTTTAGTAAGTAATCTAGCTAGGTATGTGTTAGATTATGATTTCTTTAAATGGCTGAGAAAAGAATTGTGCTGAATAGAATAACTATTTCTGTCTGTGTATCTTTTTTGTAACTTAAGGTTTTGCCTAGAGGGGTTCTCTATGTTTTTGAATCTAACTACCCTGTAAGATATCTACCATCCTGATTTTACAGGGGGGATTTCTTTATTTCTATTTACTTGTATTTTTATTAAAAGTCTTCTTGTAAGAAAACTGAATGCTTTTTCATTGTTCTCAGATCCAAGGGTTTGGGTCTGTGGTCACCTATGCAAATTGGTGAGGCTTTTTATCCAACATTTCCCAGGAAACGGGGGGTGCAAGTGTTGGGAGGATTGTTCATTGTTCTTAAGATCCAAGGGTCTGGGTCTGTAGTCACCTAGGCAAATTGGTGAGGCTTTTTACCAAACCTTGTCCAGGAAGTGGGGTGCAAGGTTTTGGGAAGTATTTTGGGGGGAAGGATGAGTCCAAACAGCTCTTCCCCAGTAACCAGTATTAGTTTGGTGGTGGTAGCGGCCAATCCAAGGACAACGGGTGGAATATTTTGTACCTTGGGGAAGTTTTGACCTAAGCTGGTAAAGATAAGCTTAGGAGGTTTTCATGCAGGTCCCCACATCTGTACCCTAGAGTTCAGAGTGGGGGAGGAACCTTGACAAGGTCAGATCAGGTTATTTCTCAGACCAGCTTGTGGCCAGGAATCCTCGCTGGTGAGTTGTTACTAACAGTCCATGGAATAAGGAGAGTGGGGAACAGAACTGCCCACCCCCATACACAGCCAACCCCAGGACTGAGTGCTTGTTTTGGATAGTTCCTGTATTCTCTCTCTTTAAGGCCTGCCCTGCCTCCCAAAGGATGTGCTGGCTGACAAGAAGGTGTCCACCTTACACCACTTGCCTAAGGGATGGGCATGCATTGCGAAACTTGTTTCCTGGGTCCCTGTGCCCTTCTCTCCAGGGGCGGAGCCTTAGACAGAACACGCTGCACTGGGTCCATGTGGACCAATGTTGAAGCAGCAACAGGCAGAGGAAAGACCTTTGCTGTTGAGAGCGGGGGATCAGAAATGCCGGTTCTGAACACCAGCAATATGCCTCTGGGACATGGGACCACAGACAGGCATTCCCTGTCATCCTGAGCCACATCAGCCCGTCACGTGCAATGGCAAGTATCAGGGCAGGCACAACTGCCTTGTTACACCCATCTCTGGGGCTTAGCCCTATTCCCCTTGGGGAAGTGATAATGAAAACGCCCTCCCTCACATGGCCTCTGGCTTCAATGCTACAGTTGGGTGGAGATGCCCTGTCCGTGAAAATGAGCCAAGGCGCCCCCACAGCCCACAGATCTATCGCACTGCCCACACCTCACAAACAGCAGCCAGTTCTCAGCACTGGAAGAAGGGAGGAATGTAACATGCTGGGGGCATCTCTTCCAGATTCCTGAAGAGGATTTCAGAACAAGGAGGGAATGCCCAGGTTTTACACAGAGCCCAGAGCATGCAGGGACTGGACTATGGTAATTCAGTGAGCACTAAGCTTATATTCGTACAGAGCAGCCATTGGTAGTAATGCTCAGAGTTCCCCACCTCAGTCTTCAGTCTCCCAGAAAACCTTGATTTAAGGAGCTCCTGGGAACTACAGACATAACAGAGCACCCTATCAATAATCTGTCTGGATGATAGGATGACCATTGTCTATCAACGCTATTATGGACCAGATCTTCACTCAGCTGATGTAAGCCAATGTTGCTCCATGACTTCAATGGAACCACGTTGGTTTGCACCAGATGAGCTTTATGTCTTCTAACAAGGCCTCGCTATTTCTGTCGTTCCTGCAGGTCATCTGGGGTAACGAACACCTGCAAGAGATGGCGGGAGGGCCGAGGGCATTGCTGGAGGAAATCACAGTAGGAATTTGACTGGGGGATAAGGGACCTTTGAAACTTCACACTATCTGTCAGGGGGTGACATTTTCCCTCCCCGTCCCCCAGAATGTGTGATATTGCAGTCAGTAGAGCAGATTGCTTGGTGGACAGCTCAGTGAATCTGGGCAGTCTTGTCTGCAAAATAAATTGAGACCTCCTCAGACAGGGCTGGCCATCTCCATGATAACAGATCAATTCCAGAAAGGATTCTGGAATACCAGGTCTTCTAAGTCTCTCCCAGTTTTGCTCAGTGAGGTATTGGAGGTGCCATAACCTGCTGGTTAGACCCAGGGGTCTCTAGAAAGGAGATGTTGGGTGCATTGTTCATGTAGATTATCTGCACAGGGTCATATACCATGCTCATCACCGTAGTGCAGGGGTCGGCAACCTATGGCAGGCAGCAGCGAGCCATTAAAAATCCTGCCCGTCCCGGCCCGCTCTTCTCCGCCCTCCCTCCCCTCCCCCGGGGCAGGGTGAAGAAGCTTGGTCCTGCCGGCTGCTGCAGGGCAGGCAAGTTCCTCCCTCCCACCTCTTCCCCCAGTGCGCTGGGTTCCTGCCCCTCCCCCTCTCCCTCCCTGTCGCCAATCAGCTGATGCCCCTTGCGCGGGAGGGGGAGAAGCGGAGCCGCAGCGTGCTCACTGCTCCTGGGAGGAGGCGGAGAAGAGGGGGGGATGGAGCCATGGGGATGGGGGGGTGGAATCAGGGCATATCCCCTCCAGCCCCCTGCTGTGAGCTGCTCTGGGCAGGGGGCTGGGAGCACCCCCACGACCCCAGCCCACACCCCCAGCCCTCTGCCCTCACACCTGCACCTCCCCACACACCCTCCCAGCCCTCTGCTCTCACTCCTGCATCCTCCCTCACACCCCCCACCCTCTGCCCTGACCCCTGCACCCCCCTCACACACCCCCAGCCTCCTGCCCTGACCCCTGAACCCCCCACGACCCCAGTCCTGACTCCAGCACCCCCCCACATACCCAGCCCCCCACACCCCATGTCCTGACTCTTGCACCCCCTACATTCCCACCCTCATCCCTCGCACCAAATGGGAGCTGCCCAGGTAAGCACTCCACCCCAAAACCTCCTGCCCCAACCCTGAACCCCCTCCCTCATTCTAGCTCCTGGCCAGACCTTACACCCCAACCCTCAGCCTGCTCCTTCACCCCCAGCCCTGTGCTCAGCGCACTCCCACCCTCAGCTCACTGCAGAGAGAGGAAGAGAATAGGCTAGAACCAGGGAGAAAGTAGGTACCCACTCTATGTGGGCAGGGCTGGGATCCCAGACTGGCAGCGGGCTGAGCGGGCCCGGCAGTCGGGACCCTGGCTGGCAGGAGCCGGCAGACGGAACCCCAGATTGGTAGCAGGCTGAGCAGCAGCGGGCTGAGCTGCTCAACCCACTGCTGGTCTGGGGTCCTGGCCGCCGGCCCCTTGCCGGCCAGGGCCCTGCTCAGCCTGCTGCCGGCCAAGGTGAAGGGAACCCCAGGCTGGCAGCGGGCTGAGCGGGCCGGTGGCGTAAGATCAGCATTTTAATTTAATTTTAAATGAAGCTTCTTAAACATTTTGAAAAACCTTGTTTGCTTTACATACAACAATAGTTTAGTTATGTAATATATAGACGTATAGAGAGACCTTCTAAAAAACGTTAAAATGTATCACTGGCACGCGAAACCTTAAATGAAAGTGAATAAATGAAGACTCGGCCCATCACTTCTGAAAGGTTGCCGATCTGCTGTAGTGTCTCTCTCTTAGCGAGAAGAAAGACCCAGTTTCTGATAGAGGAGGGGCTCAGATGGAGTAAAGGACTCACACTTATACCACGTGGCTGACTGAGAGTGCGCACACCGTTTGCTTGCAGCCGGAGAATTACTGTGTGACAGTTTGGGAATCTGTCTGTCTATGTGACCTTATGAATTCCAGATTGATTTAACGAGTTCTCTGTATATTTACACCCTTAGAGGTGTCCTTCACTGTGTCCTTGCATCATCCCACTTGTGTTAAGGTGAGAGGGCTTGGTACCTGAATGGGATTGAGGACCATCAACAACTGAATAACCTTGCCCAAGCAGGACAATGGAGACGACCAGCCAAAGGCTACTGACTTGCTCATGGCTGATCTGTCGCAGCACACTGAAGATCAAGGAATGGAAAAAACCTCAGAGGAAGAACAGGAAGAGACAAAGGCTTTAGAATGTGCTATTAGAAGGGGGTTTTCTCTTGCAAAGTAGAGATGAGAGCCACAGAGCAAGACTGGGCCGGTGGAAAGAGAAGTGCGTTTGCAAAGTCTGTGTGTCCCTTGCTTTAATTGTCACGTCATCCCCAAAGGGTGAAACAGTAGCACACAGGGTCCAAGGCTTTGGTGGAACTCTGGGGAGCGTGCAGTAGTGACTGGGGAGGTCTGGGAGAGCTGGCACTGGTTTCAGGGCCTAGGCAGAGGCACTGCAGAATCCCATATCTCAGAAAGGGGCTAGACAGAGAATATGCACGCTGGGTACATGAGCCTAAAAGCCCAGAGCTTGCAACAATGAGTGGTCTCTACCCAGACCCGGCGCACAGGAGATCGATTGGGTGGATCCAAACAGAGCAGCCTGGGGACTGTCCACTAGGGGGAGCTCAGCCAAGGCTCTCACCTATTGCATTAGAGGGCCATTACTCAAAAGAACAAACAGGATCGATGTTCCAGGTTCTCCTTACCTCCTTGTCCTGGCGAACGGGCATTCGGATACACGGGAGCAGGGTGGGAAGTGACAATTCGCCCTTCGTGGCTGTTTTCATAGTGCTGACTCAGTAACGAACGTAATTCATAGTTCTCCCGGAGCAATCTAACCTGATCTTTCAGGTATTCATTTTCATTCTGAATTGTCTTCATCCACTCATTATCCTCTGTCATTGTCATCCTCCTTGCCCTTGGAGGAGTCAGTTGTAGCAGACAGCCTCAGCGGGGCAAGAGTCACCTGTCCCAGCGCTCGGAAAGGCCCACAGGAAACCTTAGAACGTTCCCACACCATTGTGATATCACTTGCTCTTAAAGGAACAGCTGGGATTTTAGCCCTGAAGGTCATTTCGTGGTGCAGGACGTCCCACGGAGCTCATCGCACTGGATGGGGCTGAGCACACGACAGATCACTCACAATGCTGTGCGCTGCAGTAGAGCTCTTTACCCACAGGTTATCTGCAAGTCTTGCTTCAAACAGACAGGCACACGGAGTGCGGCCTGGGCTCCTACTCAGAGATGACCAGTCCACTCACCTTTCTAGGGCATAGATGAGTGGAACAGATGCTCTTGGTACATGGAAATGGTAGAGGAACCTGTTTGTCTGGTCTCAGACCACTAGGGTGTGCTGTGCGGCTGTCGGTGATACCCCAACGACTACACCTCTTCCTCTGGGCACAGAAGAGCCTGCAGAGGAATGGAAGGGAAGGGATAGGACTGGAATTACAGGGGTTGGGGCTCATGAATAGAAGGGGACAGACATTCAAGGGACGTTCATATAGCTAATTTTCCAGCACCTTTCCAGCACAGATGGTGGTTTAGCCAGGGCGGAGAATGCCTCCCCTGTGACACTGCTAAACCCCAGCACCCTCCCCATTTCTGGAAAGCAGAATGGCAGCATTGCTCACACAGAGCCCACACCTGATTGGGGGAGGGGCAGATACTTCTTGTGCCCTCAGTGAGACTTTGGGTACAACCACACACCCCTCTCCCAGAGCACAGGTCAGCTGGATATCCCGTCACTGTCTCACAACATGTAGAACTAACCAAGCCCTGCTGAAAGAATTGCCTGCATCCTTGCCCTTCTCCCCAGGGCTGTTTCTGTGCTGAGCAGTCATGGGCTGTCACTCGTTTTGAAGATGCCATGGATGGGGTTGTGAGATCTGCGCAGTTTGAAGTGATATCCTGGGGAAAGCCATTCCTCACATGGCACAAATAGGTGGGAGAACTGAGGAACTGGCCATATCTCTACTACTGTCTAGAGGAATATTAAAGCATAAATGCCCGTTTTGATTTAATTTAAAAATAAAACTAACTTCTGGTAAAAATTCAAACATGAGCCAAAACACGAGTGAGCTTTTTTCAACATTTTGTTTTTCAAATAATCACAGGCTTATTTGAATATCTCTTCACCCTCAGTACCAATTCCCCTGTCTAACGCATGTGTAGCCTGTGACGCTCTATGGAATATGTGCAATGCTTTACATTATTATTAAACCAATATTGTAAAATTGCAATAAATTGTGCCAAATATGCCGTGTAAGGTGCCAGTGAAAATGTTACGATTTGCCAAGTATGATAATCTTGTTTATATGTTTGTATCACCCTTGTATTAGTTATAGATATGGATGGTATATCTGTATTTCAAACTTGTGCTGTGCATCTGGGTGACACCCCCACATAGATCGGCATCAGCACTGCCTAGCCTGTTCGATGGCCCATCAAGGGCTATCAACTGTACAACGAACCCATTGAAAGGAATCAAGGACTACACCTTATGAGTCAGCAAGACTCCTGGAGTAAGCGAGGGGCCACAGAGAGTGAAAAAGACAGCACGGCAGAGTGAATCCCCAGAATGGCCTGGAGGGGGCACCATCTGCAGTGAGTAGAGTGCCCCATCACACTGCCCATAAATGGCACAGTGGGAGTTGAGCACTTCTGAAAATCTGGTCCCAACTGTGGGTGCTGAGCACCTGCAAAATCTGGGCATGGCAGAAGCTGGGCATGCCTGCAGAGCAGAGCACCAGCAACATCTGCATGGCTTCCATCAGACCAACCTCAAGCCCAAGACAGAAATGAAAATGGGCCAAGAGGATGAAAACAAGAGCCATGAATGGAGCAGAGACTGATTACATCAATCAGGGATAATAGGTCATGTGTCAAAGAACCAGCCTAAACCTCCACAGGCAGGAGATCGGCAGATATGCATCTGTTCATATCTGGCCCCACAGTACTGGAACCCTGTATGTGGACAATGGAAGGGAAGCTGGCACCTTACAGGGCATTGGTATGGAACAACGCAGGGACCAGAGGTCACTCTGCTGCTGTTATGCACAAAGGGTAGTTTAGGAGGATCCATCTCAGCAGGGACATTCACTAAGAACATAAGAACGGCCATACTGCGGTTCCTGGCCAATGGGAACTGCACAGCTGGTGCTTGACTTGTGGCGGGAGCAGCACACGCAGCCCCTGGCCCCTCCGCAGCCTACGAGCTGCAGGGACACGCGGAGCTGGGTAGGGAGCCCCTGCCAGCCCCACCAACCCTTCCCCTGCAGCACCAGCGGGGTCCCGGGCCATCTCCCCCAGCACCCATGGTGCCCCTGACCATTCCCCGCCAGAGCACCAGTGGCCCCCTGCCCAAGTTCTAGTTAGGAGAATATAATAAAAGTCATGGACAGATCAAGGGCCGTGAATTTTTGTTTACTGTCCGTGACCTGTCCATGACTTTTACTAGAAATACCTGTGACTAAAGCATAGCCTTAATGATGAATTAGTTGATGTTCTGCACTGTGGTTCTCAGTCTTGGGATCGGGATCTCAAGGTACATCCTGAAGCTGGCTGAAGTGTTGTGGCCTTAGTCTCTTCCTTCCCCCCACAAATTTTCATTGAACTTGTCTGGCAGCTCACGGTCCAGGTCCAAAACTTGTAATCGCAAGTACTAATAACCTGCTGCCTAGCCTTACAAACGTCAACTATTGTACATCGTTGTACACAATACCACAGTGATACACATCTCTTAATCTATGTGCTATGAACAAAACAGAATTAAGTTTTCTTGAAGGAATAGATCAGATACAATGAACTAAAGACTCACCTGAGAATATCCCTTGCTGAGACTGAGCAGGACACTGTAGTCTCTGAACTCTACTTCATTATTGCAGTAAATATCCTGGTTATCCAGGTCCTGGTACCTCTCCTTCAGGATCTGGAGGCATTTAGTCATGTTCTCAAAACTGATCTTGGCATCAAAGCAGGACATGGGCTCCTCACACAAGCGGTGGGCATAATGGATGTGAAGGCGAGTGCACTTCTCAACCATGGACACAGTCAATCAAACACACTGCTGGGTTATATCCTGGCCAAAACAATCAGCAAAGTGTTAGTTACGTGTTTACTGACAGTGCATAAAACAGAACCAGATATAGTGCATTTAAAGGATGTGTGGTCTCCATGCACACTGATGCTGGAAGTGCTGAAGAACCAGGGTGTTTGATGGAAGTAGGTAGGTTGTTTTTTTATGAACGAAAAAAATATCTGAGACTGACACACCACAGCACCATCAAAGACTCTGGAGGGAGGACAAAGCCTCACTAAGCCAGGAAGATGTGAAGCTGAAGAATCATCCTCAATCCCAAAGATTGCCAATGGCATTCAGAAAGCCTAGCTACTTCAGTAGGGTCAAGGTAAAGTGCACCCTGCTAGGACTAATGGCTCAGAGCTATGAGCTGGGGGCCGGTGGGGGATCCTGCCAATTCCATATGCAAGAGTGGGTCTCTTTGGTGAATGAGATTTTCTTCAGCTACAAGCAGTTTCAAATAGATGTTTAATGCACAAAAAGGGGGTTATCCTCTCCTTTGCCAACTCTCAATTTTTCTCACAACAACATTTGATGTTCTCCTTAAAGCCGCTGCTCCTGGAAACATGTGATTACATGAGAACTTACTGTACCCCTTTTCTTTGGCAGGGAGAAAGCTTAATGATGGACCCTTGACAAACATAGGTTCCAGTTTTCAGAGTAGCAGCCGTGTTAGTCTGTATTCGCAAAAAGAAAAGGAGTACTTGTGGTACCTTAGAGACTAACCAATTTATTTGAGCATAAGCATAAGGTTCCAGTGTGACACAGAGACCCATTGGTGGTTTACTACTTTGTGTCAACAAATGTTGGCAGGCCTGACATACTCACCAAAAATAACACATGCCACCTGTCCGTATATATCATAACAAAAGTGTAATATATCATTGGAAAATATAACTCCCCAATCTTTAATATTCTTGTGTGATGTATGTATAGGATATGTACTAGAATCATGTTCTTAAAATGTCTTGGTCAAGCAATGCATAAGCCCAGTCCTCCCTAAAGAAAGAATGTGTACTTGCTTGTTGTCAGGCACAGATAATGAAGGCACATTTAAATAAAAGGTAAACCAACCAATCAACCTAATGAGTAAGTGGGGGAGATGTTAGAGAGCTTATTCCTTCACTCTCCCACTTCCCTGGTCCTTCTCGCATGAACAGAGAGCAACAATACCCGAAGTCCGAAGGTGCAAACAATTTGATGTTTATTGGGGTGAACTTCCAGCAAGCTTAAATACAAGTTCCTTTTTCCTTATTTTCAAATCCCAACTTACTTCCTGTTTGCCCCTAATTTATATAGTAATATTCTTAGCTATACCTTAACCAATCATTCTACTGAAATTTAACTAACCAATCCTAACATATTGTAACATGATTAGCTAACCAATTATATCCCACCACCTTAATTAGTTTACACCCAGCAAAATTAATTATACAGCAGACAGAAACAATCACAGAACCAGAGAGATTATACAGACAAACAATAGCAAAGTGGGAACTATAATGACAAAACAATACAGAAGTGAGGATTTCACATCCCAGCTATTGATAAGTGAGTTCTTGCCAGACATGATGCTATCAAACTAAGTTTCCTTTTACATTTTCTAGGCACTTCCCTTTCTCTGGAGGTGATAGGAATACAATCCTGTCCTGATAGTGCCTGACAGCCCAATAGCACCTTATTTCAATGTGACTAGTTTGGAATGTGAGGATGTGACTGTTCGCTTCCTAGCTTATGGCTGCCTCTGCTGCTTAGCCAAAGGCCTTAGCCTAAGAACAGGGCCTCGAACTGTCACAGTAAGAGAAGCCCTTACACCAGCAGACAGTGATTTTGATTTTTTCTTTTATACCTCTAGAACTAGCCAAGTGATAAGAATACCCCTAAATTCTTAAAGTACAGGCCTTTGCAGACAGGCCTGAATATCTATATCCTAACAGGAGACATCATTTGAGGTTCAGACCTCTGCAAGAGGCTAAGTAATTGAATCAACTGATTGTCTGCAGTATCAAGTAAGGTCATTTATGAAAGGTAACGTCACACTGGTGACTAATATAATTGTAAAATGTATGTATTAACTCTATATGAGGAATTATGAATAATCATGGATGGGCTTTAAAGTCTGTGACCAAACAAGGAGAAAAAGGTTTTATCATAGACAGGAAGGAAGGCAGCTATTTACCTGTCTCCAATTAAATTAAATAAGGTGTGACCAAAACAATGGAAACCTCACTAACATATGAATAATCAGAGGGATGGACAGTCCACAGGAAGGGAAGACTAGCATGAGGTCATCCTGAGTCTGGGGACAAAACAGTAAGTTTGGGAAGATATAAGGAGAGAGGCTGCCATTTTGGCATTTATCACTGGGTGGACACAAGGAAAACTTCATTTTCCTGCTGAAAACTGTTTAGCTGAAATTTTTGCAACCAGCTCTACTCTTACGTTTTGTGAGACAATGATTGTGTTACTAATTATGGTAGTGCAGGCTATGTGCCTAGCACTTCCCAAACACTGAAGGACAGTCCCAGCTTTAGAGGCTCACAGACACATACACAGAGGCTAAGGGAAAGGAGAGAATGACAATATGCAAAATGATTTACAATTTGCATTCGGGTCAGCTCAATTCCCTGTAAGCAGCGCAGTAGAAGTAGGTCTTTGAATGTAGACTGACTAGGAACTTTGCAGATAAGCTGAAGGAGGTTGTGCCTAGAGCGGGGTGAAGTTTTTCAGCTGATTAGTTTATTCAATGAAAAATGTAGCTTCAGTCACCCTGACGTTAGTCAGAACAGTTTCGGCCACGCAGAAAACGGAGGCGGAAGATGTCGTTGGGGTGCTCCCACTGCCCCGCCCAGTCACCTTTAGCCAGTCGTTAGGGCACCGACTCCTGGTGTGGGATCCTCACTTTTGAATCCCTGCTCTAGAACAGACATTTTTAAATTCACACACACACACAAAACAGATCTGGTTTGACTTTAGCCAAATATTTTTTATCTGATTGTTTGGAAGTGCCACTGAACAAAAGGAGTTATTCACCCAGCTCTAGTCCTTCCATGCATAATGGCTCAACCCAGGAAGGCCTAGAGGTGATTGTGTGAGAAACAGACAATCAGGCAGACAAAGCTGGGAGCTCTGGCAGAACAGAAGGTTTTGGGGGGTGGGGGAGTAAAGCAAAGATCAACAAGGGAGAATATGTAGGAAGAGGCAGAGTTACATGGAGCGTTGATAACGGTGACAAGAAGCTTACAATTTTATGTTATGGTGGATGGGGAGTTGATGCCATAGCCAATGGAGGGATGCAGAGGGGAGTTACATGATCAGATCAACAGGCAAGGAAACTGGCTTTAGTGGCTAAATTTTGTAGGGACTGAAAGACAGTGATGCGATAATCAAATTCCTGAGTGGACAAATTGCAAGGCCAAACTTTAGCGCAGAAGGACTTTGATGTTTGTCCGAGAAAACAGGAACGGCAATGACAGTATTGCTATTATAATACACATTAGGGCTTGTCTACACTTAACCGTACAGCCGCTGCACTGGTGCAGCTGAGGCGCTTAGCGAAGATGCTACCTACACCAACGGGAGACCTTCTTCCATTGGCGTAGGTATTCCGCCCCTCTGAGAGGCAGTGACTACACCAACGGGAGACCTTCTTCCATTGGCGTAGGTATTCCGCCCCTCTGAGAGTCAGTGACTACACCAACGGGAGACTTTCTTCCATTGGCGTAGGTATTCCCCCCCTCTGAGAGGCAGTGACTACGTCAATGGGAGACCTTCTTCCATTGGCGTAGGTATTCCGCCCCTCTGAAAGGCAGTGACTATGTCAATGGGAGACCTTCTTCCATTGGCGTAGGTATTCCGCCCCTCTGAGAGGCAGTGACTACACCAACGGGAGACCTTCTTCCATTGGCGTAGGTATTCCGCCCCTCTGAGAGGCAGTGACTACGTCAATGGGAGACCTTCTTCCATTGGCGTAGGTATTCCGCCCCTCTGAGAGGCTGTGACTACGTCAATGGGAGACCTTCTTCCATTGGCGTAGGTATTCCGCCCCTCTGAGAGGCAGTGACTACACCAACGGGAGACCTTCTTCCATTGGCGTAGGTATTCCGCCCCTCTGAGAGGCAGTGACTACACCAACGGGAGACCTTCTTCCATTGGCGTAGGTATTCCGCCCCTCTGAGAGGCAGTGACTACGTCAATGGGAGACCTTCTTCCATTGGCGTAGGTATTCCGCCCCTCTGAGAGGCTGTGACTACGTCAATGGGAGACCTTCTTCCATTGGCGTAGGTATTCCGCCCCTCTGAGAGTCAGTGACTACACCAACGGGAGACTTTCTTCCATTGGCGTAGGTATTCCCCCCCTCTGAGAGGCAGTGACTACGTCAATGGGAGACCTTCTTCCATTGGCGTAGGTATTCCGCCCCTCTGAAAGGCAGTGACTATGTCAATGGGAGACCTTCTTCCATTGGCGTAGGTATTCCGCCCCTCTGAGAGGCAGTGACTACACCAACGGGAGACCTTCTTCCATTGGCGTAGGTATTCTGCCCCTCTGAGGCAGTGACTACACCAACGGGAGACCTTCTTCCATTGGCGTAGGTATTCCGCCCCTCTGAGAGGCAGTGACTACGTCCATGGGAGACCTTCTTCCATTGGCGTAGGTATTCCGCCCCTCTGAGAGGCAGTGACTACACCAACGGGAGACTTTCTTCCATTGGCGTAGGTATTCCGCCCCTCTGAGAGGCAGTGACTACATCAACAGGAGAAGCTCTCTTGTCGACATAGCTCTGTCTATACCGGGAGTTCGGTTGGTATAACTGTCGCTCAAGAGTGTGGATTTTCACAGCCCTGAGCAACGTAGTTATACCAACTTAAGATTGTAGTGCAGACCACGGCTTAGTAAGCATTGTTTGTTCTGAACTGTAAAGGCTCAAATCTAGACCAGGCCTGTTCTAACCAACAAGCCCATGAGGTCTAGGCTCAGGGCACAGTGATTTGGGAGGCAGTAAGATTTTATTTATTATTGGAAAATAAATGAAAAATGGTAGATAAGAATCCTATGAAAATGCAAACTAATCTCAGACAGACATCAGCAGAGTTATCGGCCCACCACTGCCTGTACGTTGTCTTAGCTTTATGCTGTGCTTTAAGAACATAAAGGATGGAGACCAATTATATTTGAGGGCCTGAGGGGTGCTTTAACTCTGCTCCTGATCTTCCACTGTTATCTGTCCACCCATCAGTCACAACATCCCCAACCAGGTTCCTTTTTCTTATACTTGCCTGCCAGTGGGCTCTTGGCTCTTCTGCTGATCACTTCCTCAAGTCATATAGATCTTCTGTGTCCCTGGGGCCACATCTGCATCTCCATTCTATACTTTTTTACAGTCACTGTTTACTGCTTGAAATGTGAACCTCCCCCCTCCCCCCCCCCCCACCTGCTCTCATAAAAGTAGGGTCCTGGAGTTAGAACTATGGGATATCGGTGTGTTGCTATGGTCACCTGGGAGAGGGTCAGGAGACTGGTTTTTCCTCCCCATCCACACTAATTTCTGTGGAGGACAGGAAGGGAAGTATCTATAGCCTCCATTTTGAGTTGGTAAGTGTAGCAGTTCAGGCCATCTGCAATTTTCCAGAGCTTGCAGATCTGGCACCACTCAGTCTATTGTGCTAAGTGTCATTTTATCCCAGGAGAAACTGATAGTTACCTTGCATCCAAAAGTATGAAAAGGGCCCATTTGTACTATCATATACCTTTATCAATTTGAGAATATATGCCATTAAAATCCTACTGCTATTTAGGCTTCCTTTGACCTCCTGCAATGTACATTATGCACACACCATTTGTAGTTATTCCGATAACAGTAAAGACATTTTAAAAGTAATGGTGTCATGTCCATCCAGTCATACTGCTTGAATGGCTCAACATTCCAAGCCCACGAATCGAGAGCTGATGGTGCTTTGTGCAATGGAATGTTAAACCACAATAATGATTTATTCAGAGCCATAGGAAGAGACAGGAAGATGGTCTGCTAGCCAGTCACCTAAAGGCTCTAACCGCACTTCATTGTGGGTTATTCATTATTTATAGAATACACCTTTGAGACGTTAATGGAACACTTTTCTAGAATTTTCTGGTTTTGTCTTGCCCACCAGATACAAATCAAAATTATTCGGATAAATAGGAAATCCTTGACAACAGGAAAAATATCTAACAGCCATGACTCTTATGAAGGCGAACATACCTCTTACTACTCAGGCTGTGGATATTATTAAAGATCTGCAAGGAAAGGAATGTGGATAGCTTTGCTCTTCATTGTGTTGCCTCCATTCACTTTCACGTGCCTTCTTCTGCTTCAATGAAAATTCTCTCTCATCAGGACCTGAAGATTATGCCAAGTGAGGTCAAGAACTTGTAGATCCATGACCCATATAGTACTGTCTTGTAATTCACAATGAAATACAAAAATGCCTTTGAAGATCTAGGCCCACATGTTTGCGATCCAGGAAGTATCATGAACACCTGTGGTCTCAGGGTGCAAGACAGGAAAGTTGAGTGGTTCTTTCATAGACTGACTATGAATGGGATACTCTACAGCTAAACTATTAAAATATTTACTAAATTATTTAAATAAAATATTTTCTATTTAAAATATATATATAAAAGTTGAACAATCTATTATCTCTAAAGCATGAAGCTGGCCTCTTCTATAGACAGAAGAGCATTAGAAATTTACACCAAGATCCAGCCACTGACGGCCAGTTTAGTCAGTGCTATATTAGAAAGTGTTATAATCGGTGCTGTATTATAAAGTACTTTGCTCTCATCTGATGGTCAGATAAGATTCAATATGAGAGTTTAACCCTTAAATCTGATCCAAAGTTCAATGAAATCAATTGGAGTCTTCCATTCACTTCATTGTACTTTGGGTCAGGACCTAAGGCAGTTTTGAGGTGAGCAGGGATCACCGCAATCGTTAAACAATATGCTTTTGGGAGGGTACCATTACACTATCATGATGCCCTGATGAGCCGTGTTTGAGCACTTCAGAAGGCTAAGAGTTAGCAGTCACCCTCTGACCAGATACTGTCCATGTGGGCATAGTATGTGCTTGGCTGTTACGATCAAAGAGAGAGAAGAAAATTACACCTCACAGTTTAATATTTCCACTTTTCTTTCTGGAAGACTGCAGGAGTGGGGGTGGGTGGGAAGAGAGAGACATTCTTCTTGGCAGGCCAGCAGAGGCCTGAAAGATAGCATGTGATACCGGAGATACCCAACTCATATAATCAATTTGTCCTCCTAATAACCTGCAAGGCCCCTTATATTGACTAACTGCTCAGACCAAAGCAGCAACAACACGAAAGACTACATAGCATGTAAAATATGAGCAGTTTCATTTCACTGGCTGTACAGCACGCTCCTGCCTTTTGACAGCTCTCTAGCTGCCACGTTTGCCTAAAGACACACTGATACTTCCCTAAAACCTGATATTTCAAAGTATTCAACACTCTTTATGAACTGCTTTGAAACACGGGTCTGCTTGCTGACTTCACTGATCTCTAGATCGGGTTCTAAATGCATTAAAGCAAGGAAAGTCTTAGCTAAGGCTTTCACAATACCCCACTTCCAGCATCGCTTCGTCGGTGTATTTCAGTACATTAGGCATGATTCACCTGCTGGCTGCCTGATGGAAAATAAGAGACTGTGTGTTCTGCAGTGCTAAGCACAACGGTATTTCAAGAGCGGGGACTCTTATTTTCACTGGCCTTCGCCTACCAAGAAGCAACGAGGCAAAGAGTTCTATGACTTCTGGAGCGTAAATAACAGAAAGCTGCCCTGTTGATTGAGTCACAAACTTTCTGAGCTTAAAATGCAAGCAGAAATTGGGACTGTAAAGAAATAAAATCCAAAGTCCAACCTATTCAGACTCCTCAGAGGGGAGGGAGGGGAAGTAAGATAAGTTGCAACACAGAGATTTAATTCTCCTTAGTAGAATGCCCTCCCTTCCTCATTCCACAAAGCCCTCCCAGGGTGCAAAAGTAACAAGCAGTTTCCAACAGGTGGCAGACTTACTTTTTACAGGACAGTCTGTAGGACCCTACAGCCAAACCCAGGGTCTGCCAGTGTAATCAGCTGGTAGTGATGAATAACTGAGTAGGCCAGGCAGTTACTGAATTACACAATTCAGTAACCAATGCCCTAGCCCAGGAGTGGCCAACCTGAGCCTGAGAAGGAGCCAGAATTTACCAATGTACATTGCCAAAGAGCCACAGTAATAGGTCAGCAGCCTCCCATCTGCTCCTTCGCCCCCAGCACCTCCCACTCACCTGATCAGCCCTTCCCCTCCCTCCCTGGACCGCCTGATCAGCTGTTCCCTGGCATGCAGGAGGCTCTGGAGGGGAGGTGGAGTAACGAGGGCATGGCAGGCTCAGGGGAGGGGGCAGGAAGGGGTGGAGTGGGGGCAGGGCTTGTGGCAGAGCCAGGGGTTGAGCAGTGAGCACCCCTCAGCACACTGGAAAGTTGGCCCCTGTAGCTCCAGCCCTGGAGTCGGTGCCTATGCAAGGAGCTGCAGGGCTCCGGAGCCACGGGTTGGGCACCCCTGAGCTAGCCAGAAACCAGTGAAGAGCAACCAGCTCACTCATACCATATGCCATATCAATGAAATTAGTGAACAGATGGGGAAAGAGAAAGTGTTAGAGATGCTGAGAATGTGTGAAAGCAGAGGCTGGTTTCATACATCTAGGAAGAGGTGCAAAGCGGAGTAGGTGCAAAGGGGGCATACCTTGTACCTTGAATACTACCTGTGACTCCAAATCCTCTCTCTTCCCCCCCACGCCTCCCGCTTTCTGGTGGTGTAGGGGGAGCCCTATGCATTCTGTGGGGGCAAAATCTATGCATTGCAAAAAGAAAACAAAAATGTAATTTGTTCTAAGATGGTGGGGGCTTATTAACCTCCTTCGTCTTTCCCTGACTGCAGGGGGACCAGCTCTCACAGCTGCTGTACCTCAAAGAGGATCCATTTCCATTTTTCTCATGGCAACAACAGACAGCGATGGCCACGTGCTCAGAGTTCAGCTGATTGCCATATTTAGGGTTGGGAAGGAATTTTCCTCCAGGGCAGATTGGAAGAGGCCCTGGGGGTTTTTCGCCTTCCTCTTTAGCATGGGGCGTGGGTCACTTGCTGGAGGATCCTCTGCACCTTGAAGTCTTTAAACCATGATTTGAGGACTTCAATAGCTCAGACATAGATGAGAGGTTTATGCAGGAGTGGGTAGGTGAGATTCTGTGGCCTGCATTGTGCAGGAGGTCAGACTAGAAGATAATAATGGTCCCTTCTGACCTTAATGTCTATGAGTCTATGAGGAATTACATGGCTGTACAGGCTGCTACAAGATACTGAACAGGGTGGACAAACCCACCAGGAACTTATGCCCTCCCAAAGACTGGCACCAACTGGGGACAATAGGGCAAACACCCAGGAATCTCCTCTCCAGAGACAGCAATTAAACAGGGATGAATTTGTACTCATCCCCCTCCCACAAGAAATGCAGAGACAGGTGGGGACCAAGCTCAGATCCATCTGTCTGACAGGTGGTCTGTGGAGGAGGGGAGAAGAGGGGGGAGTGAATCTGGGAAGAGCCATGCAGTGTGAGACCACTGATCTTGCTCCTAATCCTCATTACTCAGTCACACAGCTGCCTTTGTACTCCTCATTAAGGCAACCCTTTGATCTGCCATTGGAAGGGGAAAGGAAGGTGGCTATATAAAAGAAGGAAACATATTAAGAGAAAAACAAACTCTCTCAATGTTTAGAGGATGCTGGTAACAAGAGCAAATGAGGCCATGCATCTTTCTTTTGGGCAGAAGTCAAGGATTAGCAAATGTAGCAGGTGCAATTACAGATCTTGATTTTAGTATCTGACGCAACTGTTCACAAATATGTATTTTGCAAAGTTAATTCCGGATGGATCTGATACACGCACTGCCATGTAGATTGTAAACTAGCCAATGGCCATAAAGATAAACGGTAGTGCCTCCATTTAGGAGAAATCGTCTAATGGGGTGTCTTAAGACACTGTCTTAAGCCAGTGCATTGGGGTCACTAAGCAGGAATATTCCCTCCCTCCAACATATTCTAATAATTCAGCAGTTCTCAAACGTCATTGCACCATGACCCCCTTCTGATAAAAAAAATTACTACACAACCTCGGGATGGGGAGTGGGGGAGGAACCGAAGACAGAGCCCGCCCGAGCCTTGCCACCCCGGGCAGGGTGTGGGGAGGTGTCAAAGCTGAAGCCCAAGGGCTTCTGCTCTGGGCAGGGGAACCTGTAACCTTAAACCTGGCCAGTGGGGCTTGGGCTTCAGCCCTGGGTGGTGGGGCTTGGGCTTCGGCCCTGGGCCCCAGCAAGTCTAACACCAGCCTTGGGAGTCCTGACCCACAGTTTGAGAACCCCGTAATAATTAATAGGGGTCCCCCTTGAGTTGCTCAGGGCCCTAAGCAATTGCTCAGTCTGCTTATGCCTAGCGTCAGCTCTGTCTTAAGAATCAGTGGAAGATTGAAACCTTGTTTAACATCTTCATTATTGATAGAGAAAAAGGGAGGAAGTAGTATATTAACAAAATCTGCAGCTATTAAACAAAGAAGAGCTGTGAAAACTAGTGAGGACAAAGACATAATACAAATGGCCCTAGAGATTTGAGTAGGAAGTAAACTGGGATTCAATTTTTTGAAATGCAAGCTATACACATCTAGGGACAACTCGAGTGAAATACTAATATTCAACTGGAAAAGAGAGACTTGGAAAGAAGCAATCCGAAAAGTGATCCAAGGGTGATAGCAGGCAGCAAACTGGATTCAAGTCTGCAATGCGGTACAGCAGTGAAAGAGAGGCCAATTTGAGTTTGTCCTATTTATATCAAGGTATTACATCACTGAGCAGAGTTGATCACTGGTGAGACCTAACCTGGACTACTGCGTTCACTTCCAGGAACCCTGTGGCCAGAAAGGTTGTAGACAAAGGGATGAATGAACACAGAAGAGCAATGAATATTAGTAAGGACCTAAAGGAGACTGATTGACAATCTACCATTAAGAGTTAGAAACATACAGCTTAGCTAAGCAACAGCTTGGGGGAGATATGACAGCCATCTACAAATATATGGAGGCTATAAACCTCCAAGGATGGAGAGGAATTACTGAGCATCATGCAAGTGTGTATGACTGAGCGTTAAGTACCAAGAGGAAATTTAGAAGAGGAATATTTAGGCTAAATATATAGGAAAATATATGCACAGTGGATATGAATTTCCATTATGCTGATGCAATATTGTGATATATTACATCAAAGACGAGTATTGATTATTTTTAAGTCCAGACCCCACTTTTTACATGGCCTTCGAAGACATTTTAATTGTGTGTGTGCATGTGTGTGGGTGTCTTTCCTAGAGAGAGAGAGAACTGATTTACATAGTGTGTGTCTTTTAGGTTGGACATAGCTATGAATTACAGGATGTTCCTGGACGATACACAGATTTAATGAATATTATGCTCCAAATTCATAATGAATCTAGGAAGCTTTAAGGGAATCTAAGCTGGGATGATGTGTGTCCTCCTCTGGCCCCCTCAGTATACAAGATACAGACAAAGCTTAGGGCTTGGCTACACTTGCAAGTTAGAGCGCATTAAAGCAACCCCAGGCACCCTAACTCATGACCTGTCCACACTGGCAAGGCACTTAGAGTGCCTGGACTCTGCGGCTGGAGCGCTCCTGGTACTCCACCTCCATGAGAAGCATAACGCTTGCTGCACCTTGGCTGAAATGCCCCGGCGTTAGTGTGAACGAGGTGTTGCATGACTGCGCTGTGATCAGCCTCTGGAAACGTCCCATAATTCCCTTAAATCAAGTGGCCACTCTTGTCCTTGTTTTGAACTCAGCTGTAGGAATGTGGCTATGCCCTTTCAAAGTGCCATTTCTTATCTGCTCCGGGACAAAGCAACAATTCGTGTGGAATGTTGCTGCTGGGAGTGTGCGAGAAAGAGAGGCAGTGGGGAGGGGGAGTCTGCTGCTGTCTGAACTTACAAGACAGCATGCTGACATGTTCTCAGTCCCCCAAAACCCCACTCTCTCTCCCCCCACATACACACAACACACTCCCTGTCACTCCCCACCATTTGAAAAGCACGTTGCAGCCACTTGCATGCTGGGATAGCGACCACAATGCACTGCTCTCTGGGGCGTTGCAAGAGCTGCTAATGTGGCCACGCCAGTGGGCTTGTAGCTGTCAGTGTGGACACGGCAGCGCTTTCCCTATTGCGCTCTCCGAGGGCTGGTTTAACTTCCAGCACTCTACATCTGCAAGTGTAGCCGTGCCCTTAGACTCAGACTCCCTGAGACCCAGCTGGATTCACAGTTGGCTAGAAATGTGTAATTTGCATTCCCTTACATATCACCTTGAATTTGGACCACTGTCTCCAGATGGCTCAAAGAGAGTCTATAGCCCAGTCACCATTGTCCTGCACCTTCTGTTGTCATTTACACCAGTGCAACACTACCATTATGATTTGGTAGCATTTACACCCACTTTGCGCAGGTGTAGATCTCTACTCAAGGTATAGGGCAACAGAGTTCAGAGTAGGCGCTGGTATAACACACATGACAAGGAGCCCACAGAGAGTCCATTTATATAATATAATATAAATTTATATAATAGTGTATATAATAATATTAATAATACCCTGCTCTTACATAGTGTTTTTTACTGGTAGTTCTCAAAGCACTTTACAAAGGAATTCGGTATCAGTATTCCCATTTTACAGATGGTACAGAGCAGAGACGTGACTTGCCCAACGTCATCCACCACTCCAGCAGGTCAGTGGCAGAGCTGGGAATAGAATCCAGGTTTCCCGAGTGCCAATCCCCAGTATCTATCCCCCTCAGACAAAAACAGGGCAAATTGCAGCCACGATGTACTCTGCAAGAGCAGTTGAATAGTTTGCCCAGACCTTCACACGGATATCAATGCGTACAAATAAAAAGGAAGCAAAAAGCAATACATGTTACAATCAGGCTCCAGTTAAAACAGCAGCATTTTACTCTAGAAGAGTGTGTCACATATATTGTGATAAGTATAGGATAGTAATTAGAGTCCGTGCTTTTTGCCCAATTTAAAGGCCCCATAATATTCAGCCCTGCCACCAGGGGTTCCTGGGATTTGCTATCGTGGGAAGATAGCTATAACTTTAGACTTTTCATTATTTTAAGTATCTCTGTTATGTCCCCTCTCACCATCCAGCTAATCAATTTCTCCTCATCGGGAAGTACTTCCCTGCCTTTAATGACTTTTGCTATTTTCTGCTTTTTGGAGGTGATGAGATCAGAACATAATGCAGTCAGCAAGTAGAGGGTCAATCATCAATTTATATCATTTCAGTTTTAATTTTACATCTTCCATTTTTACATTAAATATTACAAAAATAGCCCATTTGATAAATATGCACATAAAAATGATAGATACAATAAATAACTTAAATACAAATCAGATTTGTTTAAATAAGGATCGCATCAGATGGCTTAACATTATGTCAGCCAGTAAAACAAAAATAGATTCTCGGAATCTGTCTAATACAGCAACACCTTCCATGCATCAACATTATTGCATTTTCCAGCATCTTTCTAAGACAATAATGAAATAGTCACTAGTCTGTAAATCAAACAAACGGTGGGAAAAACTAGTCCTTTAAATTAAAATAAATAACAGCAACACAACATACTATTGGCAAATATTTTTGCGTAGCAATCAACCAATACAATAAATAATACTATCCTCTAGGGCCAAATTTTAATCCCACTGAAATCAATGGCCAATCTCCCATTGATTTCTGTGGGAACAGGCCTTACACTTTAGCTGCACTTAAGGAATTGGCCTACAACCAATCAGGTACTGGCAATTGGAGTTGGAGAGATCTCTTCCTGAAGATCAGCTGTATCGGAGTCTTTTGTTCAGAGATCATGGGTGATGGGTATCCGTGGTAAGATGCCAAGTCAGAAAGAGCATTGTGCCTGGTTAAAATACAGTATCCTGTAGGAAGGATTCAGGGTTCCCATTTGCTGGGCTCTCCAGTGTCTGGTTAGACGCATGAGGTGAGACAGTGTAAAAACTTTGCGTTTAGGTGCAGAACTCCATGTAGGCTGCGCACTTCAAGTCTTCGTTCAGGAGTCGGAAGAGATTGAAGATCACAGATGCTTCCAGGCACCCCGGAGTCTCCTGGGACAGGAGAGAGGGAGTGAACACATTGTAACAGAGAATGGCTGGCTCACACTGGGCGAGGGAAAGTTACTGCACAAAGGCCTGATGGAAGGGGGTGTATATAGATAGGGAGCACAGAGCATGCAGAAAAAGGGTGAACAGAGCAGTGTCTACACAGGGACATCCAGGAAAGCTAATCTGAACAAACTGTGTGAATTTGAAGTGGGTTAGTTAATGGCATTAGATCCCTGTGTGAACACCCTCATTCAAAATTAAAGTGGTCTTAATTGGGTTACTTCACTTCCAGAGATCGCTTTAACTCTGAATAACAGCATCCATACAGGGATTTAATGCAGTTTAACTAATCCCCTTCAAACTCACATCTTTAGTTAATTCAGATTAGTTTTCCTGGATGTCCCTGCGTAGACAAGACCTTACAAACACTCGAACCTAAGTAAATACTCATTTACACGGTGCTCTAATGTTCTGTAATTCTAAATATATAACAATGTGTGCTGTAGTCTATTACATTAAGCAGTGAGTCTGAATGAAGCAAAAGGCACAATGATCTGGGGTAACAGTCAACTTGACAGGTATTATCTTTGTCTCGATCCGATTCCTAAGAAGGCCTGGGCTTTGGCAGATCTGTACGAATGAATGATCTCTGGGCCTCTTTTCCCATTGCCCAGCCCAGCATCTCCACCTCTTTAAAGCGAATAGCAAGTTGGTGTAAAGCTCTGCCAGCAGTGTGGGGGAGGGGGGATTTCAGAGTCAGCAGCATTTTGCACAAATATAAATGATTCCACAAGGTACAAGGTACTGAGCAATGGAGGATCAGATGCCTCGTGTTTATCTGAAATTCTGCTATTTGCATCCTATGGGAGGACCCAAACTAGGCCACAAGGTAAAGGGTGTTTTCTGGATGCCTGGTCTGTTACTGTCTGACAGCAGATGTAACAACCCTTCCTGATGTGAGAGATTTACCAGCTTTCTGAACTAATTCAGTCTCAGGACACCTAGACTGCTGAAGGTCCTGGACAATATACAGGACACCATCCTGCACTGGCCCCATGGGAACGGAATGGAGCTGATGATCCTGTATGGATTTGTTCCCACTAACATGTGATGGAAGTTCGTCTTGTGTGTTTGCCAAATGTACTCACCATTTTCTTGGCGGCATGGAATTTTAGGAGCCATTTAGTCAGTGTCTGGGAGCGTTGATGGCCGTGAGGCTGATGTCTAGCCTGAAAAGAAAATCAATCCATGAAGCAGACTGGCACATGAGTCGAGATTTCAGGAACAGTGGCTGAGCCTCCTTCCTCTCAGTACAAGCCCAAGGCAGATCTTGGTTTGATTGAGTTTATCTAGTTCTCTACGCTTGTGGATTCCATGTTAACCTTCCATGTTCTATTAATAATACCAAGCATTTGTATTACATTGTTCAACTTCAGAAGTGTTTGAAGCATTAACTCAGGGCTTTACTGAGGCCTGTGGGAATGGCCCTGTGTAGGGGGAGGTATGCCTTGTGCTCCCCAGAGGAGCTCTGGGAGGAACTCCACCTAGTAGAAACTGAATATGCCCTGGAGCTGAGCAGGAGTGCAGCATACTCCCTCAGTGTATGCAGCCACCCATGGGTCTGCCTCCTCCCAGTTCCTCCCCACCTCCTCTGCGATGTTCTGGGGGGCACATGGAAACAACAGTAGCTGTGCGAAAGAGATCACAGTGTCTGCAGTGGAACCAAACTACAGCCCAGAAGCCGACAGTGGGGACATAGCTGCTTGCACAGTAGCAGAGCAGCCAAGCATCATCTGTCCCTAACTAGTTAATCAAGTTAATTAGCTAATTAGATGATGTATCTGAGCAAGGCATACAGCAGCTATGTTATGTGCAAACCAAAGTCCACGATTACTGGCACAAGGATTAGTAGATTCTGGATCCACTTAAGGAATTAGTGCTGTTCGGAGTTCAATACACAATTCCCAGACCCACTGTGGCACGAGACATTTGCAGTCCAATACTCACCCAGCTCTTCAAGTCCTCTCTGATGTGCCTCAGGATTTCTAATGGCTTCACAAGCTGCTCAGACAGACTGGGATCCCCAAAGTTCTCCAGCACGTCAATAACGAGGTGCAGCTCCGTCTCTACCAGGATCACTCTGTCGTGCACCTAGGGAGAGAATGTGCAGGTAAAACAGTGTGTCCAGGGGAGTTGCAGACAGGGAGATAAGGAATGTTTGTGTTAGCAGCAGGTAGGAGTGGCCTGCTTCAGGAGACTTTCCAAAGCCGTGGCCAATGGGAAACGACCTACGACGCAAGGGAGGTGTGAATCCACTCAGTACACAGAGCCTGCTAGTCATGACCCTTTGGACTCTGTTGCTTACACCTTCCTTCCTTGGAATCCAACAACATTTTGTGCTTCAGATCACTCTCAATCTCAATATCTGACTTCCCAGCCCTAAGTGTATACAATATTTAGATACAGAAAAAGGGCTGGATTCCAACCTCAGATGACGCCTGTGTCATCTGGGAATAAATTCCTTCTCCTTGTTACTCTACAAAAGGATCACGTGAAATCAGCATCCAGCTTAGAAAGAGACAGTACGGCAACCTTGGAAAGAAGCAAGTGCTGTTTTGTAACTTTGTCTCTCTTGGCAGAGGTCTTTCTTACCGACAGCTCTTTGACTTCCCAGTTCCGGTGGAAAATCTTGGTGTTGCATTTTCGGTCTGACAACAGCATGATGTCCTCCTGGAGGCACAAAATAAGAACACAGGGAAATGTGTAAAGGAAACAAAGCAGGGGAGAAAGTGCCAAATTCGGTCCTCAGTTACATCATATAACCCCATTCAGCCATGCAAAGGTACAAAATCCTGGCACAATTTGACTCAACACCTCGATCCCCTAAGAATGCTGCTGTACTAGAGTCCTGGCTCTTCCCGAGAAGGTGCCAAATATGGCACAGAAGTCAACAACACGCGCTTGTCATATTGCTTTGCTGGTTTCAGGTTGTGAACTGCATTTGTGCAGGAGTTTAACTGAGAAGCGGCATCCTTTAACTCTTGACCACTCATCTGAGTGGTGCACTTCCTCCGCTTCAGCATTGGTTAACGTGGAATGTTTGCACGACTGAAAAATAAATGACTTGATCTCTCTAATGCTGCTTGATGGCATGACATGAATTTGGGTTCCTCAAATTGTCTGTTTAAAGGACTAGACTCAGTTTTCTTTGGAAGGGAAAGATCGCCTATAGTTAAAAACTGGGTCTCATTCTCTAGGTTTGATTGTAACTCAGGAGAGAGTTTGAACGCCTTTCAAAACTTTCTGAGATTTAAGATTAAGAACGGTTGACTCTGTAAGAAATCCGAGCTGGCCAGGCCCTAACCTCCTTAGACTGACTCGAATCAGGAACACCCACTTAGACAGGTTGCCCCTTCTTTCTCTCCTAGCTCCTTTCTAATAGTAAGAATGCCATTCTCCCCTTGCTATTGTCTAATCTGTGATTCTGCTTTAGATCAGTTCCCACCTTCCTGCCCTGTCCATGACTCTGCCTCTCTCTGACTCTTGCCGGAGCTGAACATTCTGAGCTTTGCCCTTTCTTAACTAAGACTGGGTGGGGGATCACCAACAAAGAAGATCCAGACAGAGAGACTTCTCTCTATTTCGTCTGCAACCCTACACCCCAAACTTACCGAAGCATATTTCATCTGCCCACAGTAATATGCCGAGAAGGCTGCGGTTGAAACTACAGCCTAGCACCCACATTGCCATTATTGCCCTACTTATGTGTCTTCTTTGCACTTACAAATCTGTCCTTGACATTCTTGAAGGTCTCCAGTTCCCAGGGTGGCAGGGACTTGTATTTTGAGAGGTGGCACGTCTTCCTCTGAGCCCCTTTGGGAAAGGCCTCCGTAGACATTGTCCATAGGGTCAGGACAAGGAGCAATTTGCAAGCCATCATTTTTCCTAATTGAATCAGAAAGGGGAAATACACACATCACTCCATTTCCAGGTTACCAGGATTATAAACTGTATTTTTGACAGTCTGACAAGGCGGGGAAAGAAGGGGTGCAGGAAGATGAGGGCTACAATCAAATATATACATTGGTGGCTTGACCCCAAAGATCGCAGCTGAGCAAACTCAACTCTTCTATTCACAAATGTTTTCAGATCAGGCCCCTTAATTTACGGCCCCCAGCACTAATAATAAAAAATAAACTGGTAAGAGACTTAGGGGGACGGATAATGTTTGATCCTTACTCTTTAGAGTAGATCACAGCAGATCAGTCGAGTAAGCCCATGTGCTAGACAGACGCCCCAGACCTCGTGGCACATACCTTGGAGCATGTTTGCTGGGAAATGGCTTTAGTCTCGTCTTCTTCCTCAGGGTTGCTTGGCCTCCCTCTGGTCTGTGAATGTAGCCTCTCTTTTCCATTGCTCTTGCTTTTATACTCTTTAGGAAAAAATAAAATGAAATCTTGTTTTCCTTTTGTCGAAGGAGAAAAACCCACGCTCTAATACGGCTGGAATCAATGGAAACCGGAAAATGAAAGTACGGCAGGTGCATCTAGCTCATAACCCTCTGCCCTCCTGAGCTGCGTGTGCCACTACCAGGGATTCCCAGGTGAGGGAAACTCTGCATGACATCATGACAAAATGATGCAAGGTTTCCCTGCCTAGAGTAGGCGAGTTCTGTTTCTAATCTTAGCATTGCCCAGTTTCCGGATTTGCTGTGTTACCGTAATGATCCACCGAGCAGCCCTTTCATTCATTTTTTCCCCCGCCCTCAGGAGTGACTCTGCGAGTCATCACTGATGAGCGAAGGGCGAAAGGACAGTGGTCTCAGTACTCTCACAATGGGCAGAGAGGGACTGTTCCCAGGAGGGAGCCTTCCCTCGCAGTCTTGATAACATCCAGGTTAAGGATCCACGTTTGTGATTTACCTGGGAAGCAAGGGCTGGGGGAAGGAAAACCTGGGAAGCACTTTTGGCGATGGTCCAGGGGGGAAGAGCCAGCCACAGGCTGTCTGAGCGCTGGGCCAGGCTGAATGGGAGTGTGGCAGGGGAGCAGGCTGGGGCTGGCAGGAGGTGAGCGGGAGCTGCAGAAATAGTGCGATACAGCCTGGGGGGAACAGCAGAGACTGGAGGGGGGAGGCACGGTGGTAGCAGCTTTCCAAGGTACTCCAGACCCAGGGCACTGGTCTAGAGAAGGACTCCTTTTCGCCACTGGGGAGGGGCTGTGTGCTCTCAGAGGCACCGACATAAATAAGGACCGTGTGTCAAGAGGGGTTTGTAAGCAGGTAGCTTGCAACAGAGGCTCCGACAGGTGGCCAATAGGAAGACAACTCACAGAGACTCCCAGTTAAAGCACCAGCAACAAGCCTGAACTGTGGCCAGTGGGACTGGGACCTAGAAGCCAATATTAATTTCCCTCCAAAAAGGGATGGCTTACCAAGGGCAGGCCAAGGCCTCGGCCTGACTCGCCCCTAGGGCAAGGATACTCTGGCGTTCAGCATGAGGAGTGGCTGTAGTTAGGAACTAGCACATGTATCTTTGGTTGTAACCGTTCAAACCACTGTGGTGAGGGAACTCGCACCCTTTCCTTCGTCCAGACCTCGTAAGGAATCGTTGCAGCTGAGCTGTGAGTGCATGGGCCTGTTCGGTAGAGAAGCTGGTTGACAAAGACTCTGCAGAATTCTTCTCTCTTCCGCCTTACAGCCTCTTCTGTTGTTCTTTCATACCAGTCACATCTCGGACTGTTTCTGGCTGCATCTAGTTGGGGCTGTAGATGAAATGGATCAAAGAGAAATCTAGGAGGCCATCAGATCTGATAACTGGAACGGAGGTTAACAATGAGGTGGGCCTGAGATCAACCCTGATGCAACCTACGCTTTGATGGCATATGAACTCTGAATCCAAGACTCTGTGTGAACATGGGGCTGGTGGAAGAGTTAGTGATCTTTCCTCCTTTTCTGCCTTTGACTTTTTGTTGTTTTACTAACTCTCCAGCCGTCTCTGCTGCTCAGGTAGGTGACCAGCTGTCCCAGTTCTGAGGGCCAGGCTGAGCTGATTCAACTGATACTAGAATTTATGCTGCTGTGACTAGAACCAGCTCGGCCATCTTGTTAGCTTTTTGCTGCTGTCAGTTCCAGCTGGGCCGCTGGGCATGGGCTCTCCTGGCTGCTTCATGGAACCAGGCCTGTGTAAGAGAGTGACTTGCTGGTAGGGTTGCCAAGTTTGACTGGACATATTCCTGGAGGATTCATCAGATGACATCAGGAAAATCCTGGAGGGTTGGCAACACTACTTCCTGGCCAGTGCACCCCCCCCCCTACTCATTAGGCATAGCACAGCAAGCTCACCTCTCCTTTGGGCCCCCACTGATAGCAGCTCTGGTGGTGCCGTGGTCTGCTGCTTCCTGTGACATGGCCTCTGCCCGGGTAACATAGAGCCCCACCCCTTCTGGAATAAACGAACGGTCAAACACACACTTCCCTGTCACCCTTACCTTGGGCCTTCGATCTGACACCAGACTCGTCCATTCCACCTTCCTGAGAGGGCTGCTAGGGGGGCACAGGCCTTCCCTCGCCCTGGGTTCTGCTATCCCTGGATAGGCAGCCAAGGCCTGACTGCGCAGACTCCTTGTGACCTCCCTGGACCGCTTCCTACCTGGCCCTGTCGTGGGCCTTTGACTCAGCCTCTTGCCAGGCTCCCAGTGTCTCAGCTCTGCTCTCTCTAAGCCTCTTCCCTGGGCTCACTGCAGAGCTTCTAAGCACTTCCTGCCACCTGGCTGGTTCTGCTGCAAGGGAATTTTCTCTGTGCCCCTGGCAGGGCAGTCCCTGACCCAGCTGAGTCTTCCTACCCCTGAACACCTCCACCAGCATAGAGAATCATGGGTGCACTCACTTCCCCCAGATTTCCTTCACTTCTGCCTTGGGTTATCAAATCCTTCATTGAGTTCTTCTACTTTTCTTCACTAGGCCCACATGGCTGCCATGCTGTGGCTGAGGAGGTTACTGGTCTTTGATCCTTTGATCACATGGACTGTGAATGCATAGCTTTGGTCTTCGTAAGTTATTTCTGTGGCGAACTGGCCCATCCAGTTCTGAATACCTCCAGGGCTAGTTGAGAGCTGTGTCTGGTGACTTTAACTCCGTGAGGGGTTGAAGGTGCTCGTAGGTCCCCTCTGAGATGATTGCAATGTCAGTTCCTGAGTTAATTTTAAAGTCAACAGTCTTGCCATAAATATTCACTTTCACTGTCCAAGCAGGCTCTATATCATCACAAGTGATAGATCCCAGAAAGAATGGCTCTTAATTGTCTGTAAAATGAGTCAGCTCCCTGACTGCTTTGGTGCAGCAAACAGGTGCAAAATGTCTATATTTTGTGCATTTAGTACACCGTGTATCTCTGGTTGGACATGCATCATCTCTTGGACTATGACTTTTTCCACACCTTGTTGACGTAGGCAGAATCTGTCCCTGTCCCTTGTTGACGTAGGCTGAATCTGTCAGGAAGCTCTTTGGGAATAACTTTTAATATTCATGCTGCATCTGTTAACAGCTTCTAAGCTAGTTTTTGCTTTTGAAGTTCTGAGAGTTGCTCTTGGTTTCCCTGTCTCACCAGCTCTGATGGCTTTGTTACTTGAATAGCTGTGGCTAAAATTCAATCTTTCAATGGTAGCTGCTGCCAAAGGTTTTTAATCAGTTACTGCAATAACTAGCCTGTCTATTTTCATGTTTTGCATTCCCATAATCATTGTTTTCAGCCAGAGTATGCAGAACTCTTATGAAACAGTCAACATTTTCCCATGGCTCTTGAATTCTCTAGTTTTCATAAACCACTTATCTCTGATGTATAAAGAATGTATCAAAGCTAGCTAGAACGCTTGCATAGTCATGTTTGTGACTGTCTTCAGTAAAAATGAAAAGGATTTAGAGATATGCTCTGCCTGTGTCTCCACAGCATACATGAAAGAAGATACCTGCATATCTCCAGTTTCTTTATGGACCTTGGTAGCAATGTGAAATCTTGCAAAATATTGTTTCCAGCCTGTCCATTGTGAAGGTTTGTCAAAGCAGATGTTTACTGGGGCATTGAAGAGTGGCATGTTGATGAGATCCTGCAACCTTTCTTGCTGTGTTCCTTCTGTCTGCAACCTTTCTTGCTGTTTTCCTTCTGTTTCTGTTTTTAGTTTACTCCTGACAACAAGTCATGTTCTCCTGTACCAGCTATGTGGTCAGGACTCCCCAGGGAACATTTGTCTAGCTCTAATGGTAATGCCAAAAGGAAGGAGAAAGACAAGATTCACAGCTCTCTTTGGCCTTTAGTTGCCCGTTTGGAAATGCAGTGAGGGTGATCCAAAAGCAAGCAGCTTTGCAATGTAAGAGGGAGGCAGTGTGGCCTAGAGGCTAGAGTGTAAGACCGGCTCTCAACATCCTTGGCTCTGCCACTGGCCTGCTGAGTGATCTGGACAAGTCACTTTGCCTCTCTGTGCCTTAGTTCCCCATCTGTAAAATCAGGAATAATGAGAAGGACTTCCTTTGTAAAGCACTGTGGGATCTACTGCTGCACAGCACTCTGCAGGAGCTGGGTATTATTACTACAGTGCACCCAATTTTCTGTTAACAAAATGCTTTTAATTGAAAGACAGGAATGCCAAAGCCTGGGAAAACAATTTTATTGGTTCACAATTATAAATAAAAAGGCATAATCTTAGTAATAGATAAATACATAAATAATAAATAGCTGATCCATAATAAAGAACACTTTGGTTCAAGTCTGGAAGTTATACAAATCAATTACCCTTCTTAGTCAGGTTATAATACATAAAGAATCAGCAAGATAAAAATATACTCTGTATAAATACATCTGCCGAGGATATTTACAGTAAGAATGCATTTCCTGAGGTTGTTTCTAAGAGATCTGAAGCTGTGACTAGTATGTAAATCCTAGAACTGGAGTGCGTTGTTTTGTTGTTTTAAATTAAAGCTTATGAAATGTTTCCAATATTTTTGGATCTGTTCCCTTGGCTAAAATGCATTCATATAGTGACAATACAATTACATTCAATAAATAATATCCCCAGAGGCCAAATCCTATTGAAATCCTAAATTCCAACTGTGATGAAAAATGGTCCTACAATTAATCTTCTGTAAGGAGTCTAGAGTGCTGCACCAGCTGGAAGTTGGAGCAACCTGGAGGCCAACTGTTGTGTAATTCTTTGGTATAAAAGGATGGAATCAGTTTGCTTGGGGACCTATGATCAGAAGCCAGAGGGAGAAGATGAATGTTCCTGGTTGACCCATGTCTTCTCCCAATATGTATGCAGTGCTCTCAGGCTCGGGACTCTCCGGTCTCTAAGTAGATGTGGACACGGGCACTGCAGAGACCAGATGGCTACACACAGAGCTCCCTGTAGGCTGCGCATCTCAAGTCTTCGTTCAGCAGTCGGAAGAGATTGAGGATCACAGATGCTTCCAGGCAGCCAGGTGTTTCCTGGGAAATGAGAGACTATTTACAACAGGAAGTGTGAATGCGGCTAAATTAAAGCCACCATTCTTAAAAACGAAGAGATAATAAGGATAGAAATCTCCCTGCTTCACCCCTCCTCCCGCATTTCCTAAAAAGCCTGATTTATTGCAGAGGGTCAAAATCCCTGGTGGTATAATCTTGTTACAGACAGTCACTGTAGCAGCAGACACAACAGGGTTTTTTTATTGAGATCTGCTAGATTTGTGCACAGCTACAGTTCTGGGATTATTGAAACAGGCTGGACAAGGCACCAGAGAATAGATTGTAGAAATCCACCCTGGCCTCTGGGATGGGAACCTAGTTCCTTCTCTAATTTGTATGGAAGTTCCCTTTCCTCATTGTCTCGACTGACTACTCACCGTCTCTTTGCTCTCATGGAAATTTTGGAGCCAATTGTTCAGCCTCCTGGAGTGTCGATGAGAATGAGTTTCTCTGGTCTGAAAACAAAATTGATACAGACTGGTTGGTGCCCAGAGATTTCAGCCGACAGTGGACCAAAGCCCTTTCTCTCCAGGCGCAGAGCAGTTGTTGCCCTGACATAGTCTAGGCGGCTACCCTTGTGCATATCATATCAACTACCCCCGCTTTCAATGTCCTATGTAAGGATGGGCCCAAAGCAAGGGCCACATGCAAGTATTTGTGGGTACAAGGTAAAGCAACCCATTTGGGAAATTCCTAAGGGTTCTCCTTGAAGAGATTCACATCTGGCACTGAAAGAGAAATCTGTCACTGAATACTCACGCAGCCCCTCAGGTCCCCTCTGATTTGCGTCAGGATTTCTAGAGGCCTTGAGAGCAGCTTGGACAGACTGGTGTCCTCAATGTTCTCCAGCACGTTAATGGTAAAGTCCAGCTCCTTCTCTACCAGGATGACTCTATCGTGCTCCTGGGGAGAGAAACTCGTAGGTAAGACAGTGTCTGTGGGAGAAATATACACAGCTGTGCAGATACAGGACTAGAAATTCTCATGCGTAGGGGTGGTTAGACTAGGTTGAAACAGGAGATTTTCCGAAGCCACTCAGGGCTTTATTGATTTGTCAGTAAATGAAATATTGAAATCACTCTGGACTGCAAACAGCTTCATCTCCACACGCCTTTCTTGACACCAGTTTATAGCCAGTGAGAAGACACCTGAACTGAAGGTGAGGGGTGACCCTTATTTACACTGAGAAAGAGCCACAGTCAGATCAGACATGCTCCTGACTCAATCAGTGACTTCCAAGTCAATGGTCAGAGTGCCACGTGTCAGATTAGCATAGGGCTAAGTGAGATCAGATTCAGAGGGGGCACATGTGAGGAGAGAAGCATCTGCTAGCATGTGACCTTCTTGTACCCCTTGACTGAGATTTTTCGTACCGACAGCTCTTGGACTTCCCAGTTCCGGTGGAAAATCCTGGTGCTGCATTTTCGGTCTGACAACAGCATCATGTCCTCCTGGAGGCAGAAGGAAAGAACAGAGACCCATATGTATGTAGGAGCAGGAACAAACCTGTACTAGTTCTTCCCTCAGTTCTATCCATGCAATCCCAGTGGTGATGCAGGGAGAAGAGATGCTGGTATCAGATGTCTCCCTTGTATCTCTCGGGCTGGTATCCTCAAGGGATATGACAGAGATACTCATGACGAACTTTAAACTGTGCTTTGTCATCCTACTCCAGTGAGGAGAGGACCTGGGTTCAGCAGACGCTGTGCTAGAGCCCTGGAGCTTGCCAGCAGGGTGCTAGAGCTGGGAGAAATGTAAAACCAAATCCTTCTTGATAATTGGTTTTGAGCTTCTTCCCTGAGTCCAAAGGGACACGCAGAGAGGGCTGCTCTTCAGATTACAGCCCAGGGCTCACAGTGCTGTTATTGCCCAGGGTGTGTTCTTCACACTTACAAATTTGTCCTTGGCTTTCTTGAAGGCCTCCAGTTCCCGAGGTGGCAGGGACTTGTATTTTGTGAGGTGGCATTTTGTCCTCTCAGCGCCTTTGGGAAAGGCCTCTGTAGTCATCGTCCAGATGGCCAGAGCAAAGAGAACTTTGTAGCCTACGTTCACCATTTTCCCTAATGGAGACAGAACGGGAGAGATACATGACTGACATGCCAGGTTGCCTGGCTTACCAGCCAGCGGGTTGGATGGTGTCTCATAAGCTAGGCCTGCACTGGAGACAAACCTAGCTCTAAATTTTCTTTTTACTGTTTCTTAAAACATTGTTAAAGCTACTGCAGGAGGCAGCTGGGGACACATCAGAATCAGTGAAATGCCCAGCTGAGTTCGGTGGCTTCCTATAGGGGACTGGGAAGTAAAAGAATTGTTACCATTTCTCATGTCTTCCTCAAGCCAACCAGTTCATTTGATTGGCTGTTAAATTAAACAGCTGACAGACGTGACAGTTTTCAGAAAAAGAAGAAAACAACATATTGAGATTCAGCAGAATTATCAGTTCTTTTCAGACCACTCTTCAGATGTCAGCTGTTGTAAATACTTGTACACTGTGTAGTCAAAGAATGAAGTAGCTAGTCAGTGGAGCAGGATACGTCATCCGATAGCATTTGTTACAAATTGATCCTACTTCTTTTAGTACAGCAAAGTGTGAACTAATCCTAATTTTATGCAAATATATATCTGCCACTTGCCAAATAGTTCTGATCAATAATTTTCAGGCTACTGACCGTTTTTTGTCTTTTTGCAATTTGATAGTCATTGTATATTTTGTTGCTGGGCTCCTAAATCCCATGACATTGTTTCTGCTCCATAATTTGATGACTGAACTATTTTTAATCCATGCACATTTTTGTATGAAATGTCATTTGTCAAAGTTTTGGCGGTAGGCAAACACTTTTCACAAGTACCCAACAATTCTCCAGACACAAAACGAAAACATGCTACAAATCATAGCAACTTGAACTCCCATTTTCTCCAGGAAACTATTCATGAATCAGAGCGTTTTTTGTTTAAATATTCAGCCATTAATAATACATTACAGGTGTAACGCCCTTTGCTTGTACAACATTCATTCCTTGCTGTCTACCATAGAGCACAACAGAAGCCCTCAATAAAGAGAAATTGTGTCGTAAGGAGAGGCTGCAGGCGAGTCACCCTTACCTTTCCGTGTATTTGCTGGGACGTTGCTTTAGTTGCCTCTTGTGTCTCCGGGCTGCTTTGCCTCTCTCTTGGCTCTGAATGTGGTTTTTCTTCTCCATTGCTCTTGCTTTTATACCAAAAGGCTCTTTCTGGTTAAGAAAAAGTACATGAAACCTCATTTTGCTTTAGTCTAGGGCAGAAAAACCCAGCTCTGCTGTCACCCAGCAAAGAGCAGCTAAGTGTTTGGAAAGGGAAAGCAAAAGTGAGGCAGTTATTACAGGTGAGCTCGAGTACTGAGGGATTTCCAGGTGAAGAAAACACTGTGCCATCACAAGTGAACTATGCAGGAGTTCCCTGCCTAGAGTAGGTGTGTATGTAGACGTGGCCTTTGCTGAATTGCAAAGCCCTTTGGGGTCCAGCGTAGAGAAGAATCTCAGCCCCTTTTGTTTTTAAAGTCCTCTTCCTTGCAGATATAGCCTCGAAAATGTAAAGTGAGCAGGTGGGTTGGAACCTGCTCACCAATCTCCTGCAGATCCTGGTTACTCACAGCAAACCAGGACTGGCCTTTAATGTCTAGACACATCACAGATGTGCACTGACGACTACAGTAAAGGCCGACATGCAGTAATTTCGGGCTGGGTGGGTATTTGTTTATCCATCCCATCTGTTTTACTTTTCACCACAAAAGCCAAGAACATACCGTCTCTGTGGAGGTCTTCTGTACTCTAGCATTACCAGTTAGCTGCAGTAGCATTTATTCCACTCGTGCACAGAGGCCCCAGTCAGGATCAGGGCCTTTGTACACAAAATAAAGGCAGTCCCCTCGATAAGTTTACAGTTTAAATGGAGCCTTGGCACAATGGGATTGTTGAACACACGTGAGGGGGAGAGACATGGATGGCAGTAATAGGAGCAAAGCTTTGCTTGGATTAATGAAGAGTACATGTTTGAGTGTCTCCTTTCCTAGGCGCAGCTCTTTGCAGTCCTCCGCTTCCCCCACCTGCCATCCCTAGACCTCACACTGTTCTCGTATGTGTGTTATGATCTGTTTCCAGCCTTTTGTTCTGATCTTTCTGCTGTAGAAAATGCCTGTATTCTACTGTCGTTTCCTTGCCTCGGTCAAGGCTGATCTCCATTATTCAGACATAGTCTGAGGAATAGAGCCAGACAACTTTTAAAGTAACAGATCTCATGCTCCCTTGCCTCATTTAAATGTGACCCAAACATGTCTCTGAAATACAAAGCTACACCACATAAAATAAAGATATTTTAAATGTTGTTTCTCCTTTGCTTACCTGCCAGTACGTAGAATGGTATGATTTTCAAGTGTTGCCCAGGCCCGACTATGATTTTTTTAATTGATACAAAAAGAAAAGGAGTACTAGTGGCACCTTATTGATACCATTATACCAGTTCAACAAAGTGTGGGTGCAGTTATGTCAGCATAACAGTGCCTGATACCGGAATAGTTATGTCTCTCCCTGAACAGGCAGAGCTATTGGCGGTATAAGACATCTGCATTCCTTTTAACCATACCGGTATACCACAATAGTCAAAGAAGTACAACATACTAGTTGTGAAAAGACTTTGATATCAGGGGCTTGCATTTGAGTAGATGAAAGAGCTCTAGTAACACAGGAAGCAGCTCACTCCTTTCTAGGAAACAGACTCTTGAATGACTACACTCAGGTTTTGGAAGGTAGAAAAACCCTTTGATTCACCTTTAAAGGGCCCTGTCTGCCACTACTTACTCAGACAAAACACCCGTTGACTTCAGTGGTATTCAGGCTATGAAAGCACTGCAGACCCAAAGCTAACCAGCTCCACCATGCCTAAGTCTCTGTATACTCTGTCAACTTCCTTTTATTAGCCCTGATTCCTGTTTATCTTTTATGCATTATTCTCTCTCTCTCTCTCTCTCTCTCTCGTCTGAGAGAATAAGTGTTAAGCATAACCAGGTAACTGGCAGGCGTAGTTATCAGTTATGTCAACACAGGTGTTTAAATTCCTGTTGCTACCTGTGCCATTGTAGGATGTGCATGATTTGCACACAAAGTTTCTAATGAATAAAAGGAAACCTGTGTGTATTTGTGCTGCTTGCCATGTATTAGATCAGGGCTTCTTATTCAGAGTAACAGGAAAATCCACAACTATATGGAAACAATTCTTAGCCCAAATAATTCAAAGGTAACTGGGTTCTGCCAGTGGCACCCTTTGAGGTAACTGACAAAAGAGAGATGTTTCCTGATGTTTGAAAAGCAGCTTTCTGACACCGACGAAAGTAAACTGCATTGGACACTATTAGCAGACCAAACAATACACTGCATCCAATTCGACTGCATGTATCAACACAGGACTCTGACGTACGCCTTGCTTCCATCAGGTTAGGAGCTAATGAAGCAAAAATGAAACTGGTTGAGTTACATCAACATATTGCTTCCGAAGTCCAGCTACGCAGGCAACCTATTCAAGAAGGAGAAATGGATTAATGGTATTCAAGAAGTGAAATGTTCAAAAGAAATTTTCAACCCATTCGGGTGCAGCTATTATTTCACAAGACATTTTAAAGAACTTTTTGGGGGTGTTGTTTAATAATTCAGGATTGTTAATTGCCTATTGTGGCTATGATAGCTTTAGAAGCAACTAGCAATAATAGTACCTAGCTCTTATCTAGCACTTTCATCTTTGGATCTCAAAGCGCTAGACAGAGGAGGTCAGGATCATCTCTATGTTACAGATGGGGAAACTGAGGCATGGTGAGGGAATTGATGTGGCTAAGGTCACCCACCAACCCACTGGTGGAGCTGGGAATTAACCCAAACCTCCTGCGTTCTAGTTCAGTTCCCAAGCCAGTAGGTGACACAAAGCAGACGCGTGCAGCTGTATAGCAAAGGAGTGGGGGTGGGAGAAGAACACTTCCATTTTAAGGCCACTATAGAACGCTAATACTTTCCATTAAGGGAAAATTCTGCTCCTCTTATGCAAGTCACATCAAAGTCTAGTTGCATGAGTCAGGCGAACAGGATCTGAACCTAAGTCTGGAAAGCATGTTTGCGAGAGAGCCTGTCAAGGTTCCCCCCCCAACTCTGAACTCTGGGGTACAGCTATGGGGACCTGCATGAAAGACCCCCTAAGATTATATTTTACCAGCTTAGGTTAAAACTTCCCCCCAGGTACAAATTCCTTTCCTTGTCCTTGGACAGTACTGCTGCCTCCACCAAGTGATTTACACAAAAATTCAGGGAAGGGTCACTTGGAATCCTTATCCCCCCAAAATATCCCCCCAATTCCCTTCACCCCCTTTCCTGGGGAAGCTTGAGACTAACATACCAACCAATTGCCTTAGCAATGGAAGCACAGACCACACCCTTTGTCTTCAGGAAACTGAAATCATTCAGGTTCTTAAAAGAAACACTTTATTTATAAAGAAAAAGTAAAAGAATCACACGTGCAAAATCAGGATGGAAGGTAAGTTTACAGGGTGATAAAAAGATTTAAAACACAGAGGATTCCCCCTAACTTTCCCTGCTTTCTCCTCAGCTCGGCCCCACTCTGTCTGACCCAGGCAATTCCAGCTCACACGGAGGATGGGACCTCCCTGGTCTTCTGACTCCCTGATTAGCCTGCTCGCCCTGTCATTCAGGCTGACCTGGAGCATGGGCCTCTCCCCATTGTTCCTGGGGGCTATCAGTCTCAGGGTCCTGATTCCCCATCGGCCCTTCCCTCTTTTTAGTACTGGGAGCTAGCAACTAAAACACCCCCACTGAATGTTAGTAAGGGGGCAACAGTCCCCTTATACTAGGATGGATAATTGCTATGGCTGACAGGAAGGGCTACATTAATAGTAGGTGACACACATGTTTTTTGGCTTTAAGATATCTGAAAAGCGGTAACGCTGCCTTAGCCAATGCCATGAGTGGAACTGATTCTGGAGTGGTGCTTTTTACACATTCCCACTTTCCCTTCAAAAGGGATACAGTGAAGCGCTTTTCATAGTGTTGCAACCCCAGGTGTTTATAAATTATGAGTCAAGCCTTGGAAAATCACCCGATTGTCTTAAAAATCGTGAGATTAAATGTTGGGTTCTTTGTAGTTGCCTTGAAGAATTGGAGCATTTGGGATTCTCAGTTCCATTTCAGCGGCTTTACCTACTTTGGCAGCACAAAGCTTGCTGCAAAGCTGTCATAACTGCTAACCTGGAATTTCCCTAACAGCTTTGGAGGGGGTGCAGATGCGGTAGCGGCTCTGAGTCTCTCTCCTACTCGTTTTGGCCCCTGGTTTAGGAAGTATGGCTAGGAGAGAAGAGGCTTTGGAACAGGGCTCATGGGTCTTTGGGGGTTTTTTTGGAGGGGGTGTGTGGGAGGAGCTACTGACAAGGTTACTTAGTGATGTCATTATTAGAAGAAACGTCCTCCAGAGGAAAACAGTAAAAGCCCTTAATTGTTTGCAATGATCTAACACATTGTGGAACAGATCCGGATTTTGCTTCTACCGATGTAAATGAGATCACGATCCATCCCAGTTTCTGTGTTATTAGAGTAGAGAAGAAGTATGGGACTCTCCGATACTGCTGCTTCCACGGAGTCAGGGTGAGTTCACTGAGCTGTAGGAGTGGAGAGTATCTTTGGCCGGTTCTGGTGCAGTTAAAGTCTTCGTGAGCCCCAGGCTGCTCAGAGACTAAGCAGAGCCCAGCAGGTTTGTCAGGCTTCTCTAAAGACTCTGGGCCAAATCTAGACCTGAGTTCAAATTCTGCTCCCGGTCACAGATATCCAACGCCATTGACTGCAGAAGGGCTGCCTGGGTGTAAGGGAGCAGAATTTGGCTCTGAGGCGCTATTTCACTGATTCACACCTTGTCTGCATGAAAAAGTTGTCCTGGCTTAATTTAGCCAGTGATTTTTAAACCCAAGTGGTGAAGTCAGTGCAGAAGGCTACGTAGACACGTGTAGTTTGTTTAAAGCAGGCCTCGTGCAGTTTAGCTTATGGCAATGGGCAAGGCCTTGGAGCAAACAGGCGCGCTCTGGGGAAGTCGGCGAGGTAGAGAGGGAGGGAATCCCTTCCCTGCTGACCCGCGGCTGTGGAATGGAATCATTGCTGCTCCGACTCCTGCCACTGCAACCAGCCACCCAGCCAGCAGAGCCCCTGTGCCCGGCCCTAGCAGCCATAGTCCAGCGTCTTCCAGACTCTTGAGAGCTGAGCCCCTCTTCAGACAAATGCAACCTGCTGATGCTCCTTTTAACCCTGTCACATGCTATTGAAGGACCATCTTAATGCATACACCTTCCAGGCCCCTCTATGTCGGGAAAGGCGGTACTAGTGGATCCCGCAGCCATCCCCTGCTCTGCTGGGCCTCCAACCTTTCTGTGTGACCACCAACCCCATGCCCGGGCCCAGCTGAATAAGAACCATTCCGATCCAAGAGGACTCTCTGCACCTGCGGAGGTGGCCTAAGTTATACCCCAAACCTGGCAATGGAATTGTAAATTGGAGTCTCTATCTGTTTACTCTCACCGAAGTTAGGTATATTCAGAAGAATTCCACATTTAGCAGATAGTTTAAGACTGAGTCTTTGGTTCCCAGCAACGGGAGACCTGGCTGGTGGGAAAGAAACCACAAAAGGTGTAGCTTGGTCATGCCAATATACGCAGGTGTATCTGTATATACATCTGAATACGCAGATGATTGCTCAAAGGTACTGTGCTGGCCAAATCCCCAGCTTTGCCATGCTCCTAACGACTGGGTAAAGCTGGATGACTGTGCAAACTCTGGGTTCTGTGCTGATCTTCCACAGCTCTGTCCAAAGAGGGATTGCTGACAATTTATATGACTTCTGAGCTTGAAACCTTTCTGCAGAATTGCTGCAAAGGGTTCTGTCCTTGGAAAGCATTGTTGGGATATATTATCTGAACCAACCATTTATGCACAATGGGTGTCAGCAATGGAAGAGTTGCGCTGACTTTCGAATGATCTGCAGCAATAATATTCATTGTGATTTCTACTCTAAGTTTACAGTAGAGGGTTAGAAATGGTCAGTCAACCAATTTAAAATGGCTGGACACTACTAATTGCTTTATCATTTAAAATAACTCATTCTACTAAAGTGGAGGTGAATATGGGCTCACAGCAACAAGACACATCCCAATATACAGCTAAAACCAATAAAGAGTCAATATTTGCACTCACCAGTCCCTGGACCATTGCTGCTTCTCACCACACTTGGCTGGGGAGGTGGAGTCCATGCACGGAGATCACGTTCCGTACCCATTGCTCTGAGCACAACCACCCCTTCATTGAGACCTTCAGCTTGCTTCTCTTCATCAAATATTAAATATCAGCTGTGCTTCGGCCGGTCCACTTCTAAGTATTTCAAGGTATGAGACTTCCACTGCTTCCCTTTCAGATTACATCCTAGTATTATAGATCCCACTGTCTAGATCTGACTCTCCTTTTCTTAATTTTGTCCTTCTGCTCCTAGTTTTGCGGAGCTGTACAATACAAAACAATACCCTTCAACACTCTCTAGAGCTATGTCTCCATCACCTAAATTATACACATTTAGCTCTCAGTTGTACTCCTGAGTCAGTCTGTCCAACAGTCTGAGAGTTGTTTTTTCACACTTTATCTTTCAGTTCTGAGCATGTGAGGTCCAGTCTAGCTCTCATTAAAGTCAATGGAAGGACACCCACTGTTAGAACAGAAATCAATTTTTAAAATGCCAATCAAAACAGCCATTGTGCAAATGCGTTTACACTGGCTGTGTTCACACTCCTGTTGTGTTTGCTTTCCACAAACACTGGTGTAATTGAGAATTAATAGCATAAATGATCAGAGAAAGCAAATGTTAAGCAGGCACACTTGCAGGTATTTGTAATGAGTGAACATTAAATTTACTTTCTGAGAGTGTTTGCAGATGATAGCTGGTTGATGATGTGGGAGGGATAGCTCAGTGGTTTCAGCATTGGCCTACTAAACCCAGGGTTGTGAGCTCAATCCTTGAGGGGGCCATTTAGGGATCTGGGGCAAAAATTGGGGATTGGTCCTGCTTTGAGCAGGGGGTTGGACTAGATGACCTCCTGAGGTCCATTCCAACCCTGATATTCTAGGATTCATAAATTATGCTCATCTACTCAGGGACAGAAGCTATATCATATCATATGACTTATGGCCTGCTGGGTGACCTTGGGCAAGTCATGTCACTGCTCTGTGCCTCAGTTTCCCCATCTGTAAAAAGTGGATAATGATAGTGCTGTCCTTTGTAAAGCATGTTAAGCTTTACTGATGAAAAACACGATAGAACAGTTAGGTATTATTATTAAGAAGCCACTCAGTTTTAGGTCGCATGGCTCAAACGTAATGTTTTGTTGACTAACAAGCCATAGGGTGAACAAAATGATGTTGAATGTTTTCCAGTCACAACGTTCTCAAGTGTGTTTGTTATTGGTTTGCAGGAATTTTGCGAACAGAAATAGAGGCAAAATTCCCTGGCTGTGAACTAATCACTCAGCTGTAATAGTCAAGAGAAAAAAAAAATCACATTTGTAAACATTGGCTGCTAAAGACTCTGGATGGGGTTTTCACTCCAAAGACCAAAGGAATGTGTTCAGATGCTTTTGATTTCCTCCAACCAGGAGACAGAGGGGGCAGGCTTGTGAGCTACCTACCAATGACCCAGTTCCATAATTCTCCGAATCGTGGTCCCTTTACCATATGCATAGTAGTACTAGGCCTAGAATGCACGGTATTGGATATGGCTCAGCATAAATTCTTATAGCAGAAGGGATGTAAGCCATGCCCCTGTGAGTACAATGCACCTGTGGCCAATGTGGGGGGGGGGCTCCCTGCCCCCAGAGGATCGAGCTGAATTGCAACAAGGAGCTGGTGGGTTGTGCTGGGGCCAGAGCCACTTTGGGCAGGCCCAGTCAGCTCCAAGGACCACACTCTCAGCCCATCTAGGCTGATGTGGCTTCATCCCAGCAGCAGGATACGCATGTTTCGGGGAGTGGGTGTGGGGGCATTCCTCTCCCAAATCCTCAGCACTTGATGCAGCAGCTTCCTCCACTGCACTCAGGAGTCCCCTGCCTTACAGCCCAGCTCCCTTCCCTACCCCAGAGCCAGACTTCACCCCTCTTCCCTGCTCCCTTTAACATCCTGAGTCCCTCTCCCATCCCCCTCAACTTAGCTTCTCATAAGCCAAGATGGCCACCATTTTCAAGCTCCACATTCCCTTCCAGGCTCCAGAACCTGCCTCTGTGACCCACCCCCCCCTCCCGGCTCCACCCCCACTGGCCCCGGGGCCCCATACCACTGCCTCTGTGACCCCCCCCCCCGGCTCCACCCCCATGCTGCCCCCAGGGCCCCACACCCCCTGCCTCTGTGACACTCTCATTTCCAACTCCCTTCCCCCCAGGGCCCCACTTCCTTTCTTCAACCCCCATACTGCCCCCAGGGCCTCACACAGCCTGCCACTGTGATTACCCCCTCCGCCAGCTCTCACAGATCCTTCACCAGGTTGCCATTTGTCACCCCTAAGGAAAAGTGCATCAACCAATTCCTTACGTGAAGTCTCCCGATCTGTTCCCTGCTGGCCTGTAGGCTGTTTATGTTCAGCAAATAGCTCGCCCCGGCCAGGGGACCAGGGCCTCTCCCTTCCCTCCTCATCCAGCCCCATGGCAAGGCCATTCTCTGCACCTACCTCCTTTGTCTCCTGGGCTGCTGTTGCCAACTGGGTCTTACTCCTCCCAGCCTGGGAGATGCTGGTATGAATCCCCCGTGAAACATGGGACTATCCTGGGGAAAAAGCAGGATGTCTTGCAGTCTTTTCTGAATTTTGTCATATTTGGTGTTATTCTTAAAACCCCAGCTCCTGGAGTCAAGTGATTCCGTGTGACTCTTAGCTTTGATTTAAAATATAAAAGTACATTTCTAGGCCTCATGATTGGGGGAAAAGGTTTATAAATGTGACTCCCCAAAGTCTCAATAACCAGCAGGCAATTACAAAAGAACCCATAATGTATTATTTTTAAAACAATCTCATGACTTTAAAGGCAATCTTGTGATTTGGTGGCAACCTGACTCATGATTTTTGAATTCTTGGGATTGGCAATAGTGTCACTTTAAATCAAATTGGGACTATGTCCTTGAGAGCCAAAATACTTTTTGCTTTTAATTCCAGAACTTCACCCTAGTGGGGAAGATGATGATACTTCACCAACATTTAAAGAGTCCCGGCTTGATTCTTTGCTTTCCTGAACCATTTATAAATATAGTCATTTGCACATATGCAAAGTGATGCAGAATAGGTATAAAAAGTGATCACTGTTGATTTGGTACCATTTTGCAGTAGTGTAAATAACAAATCCAAGTGCAAGGTTGCAATATTGCCCATCCCCAAAGATCCACAAATCATGTCAAAATCTAAATCTCATGCAATTAGACCAACAATCATGAGATTTTATTAAAAAAGATTCTCCTGTAGTTTTTTGGGTTGGTCTTTTGGATTCCCCTGTCCCCCCAGTGCGTTTGTGAGATAGTGTTGCTAACACTTCCATATTTATTCTGTAAGGTGATTGTGCCCCTCCACTGCCCATCCCATACCCAGCAAGTCATTCGGCACCCTGTCCCCAACTCAATCCTCTCTCCACATCAACTCTGCTCGTCCCCCTGTGTCCCCATCATTTCTACCCCTCCTTCCTTCACCGCAGCTCCTCCTGAAGCTGCTGTGTCCCTTCCCCGGCCCTCTCCCAGGGATGGGTGTTGCAGGGAGTGGAGGAGGGAGTGGAGCCTCTCTGAGCTCCTCTCTCCTCCACTCCTGTGACAATGGTGTTGGCACCTAAGGGGCAGAGACCTCTGACTGCTTCCTGCAGCAGCCTTGATTGGCTGCTCTTCCCCACGACCGGAGACAGTGGGAAAGACAGCCAATCAGAAGCCAGGCTGCAATTCCCAAGAGGGTTGGAGATTCTCACATCATCACCAGACAGACTCCAGCCCTGGCTAAAATCCTGCAACCTGTGAAAAAGTCACGAGCGGTAACAGCACTGGGGCAGCGGAGAATCAGGCTTTTTATATAGTGCATATAATAATATGAAAAATACCCAGCTCTTATAGAGTGTTTTTACGGGAAGGTCTCAAAGCACTTTACCAAGGAATTCGGTATCAGTATTCCCATTTTACAGATGGTACAGAGCAGAGACGTGACTTGCCCAACGTCATCCACCACTCCAGCAGGTCAGTGGCAGAGCTGGGAATAGAATCCAGGTTTCCCGAGTGCCAATCCCCAGTATCTATCCCCCTCAGACAAAAACAGGGCAAATTGCAGCCACGATGTACTCTGCAAGAGCAGTTGAATAGTTTGCCCAGACCTTCACACGGATATCAATGCGTACAAATAAAAAGGAAGCAAAAAGCAATACATGTTACAATCAGGCTCCAGTTAAAACAGCAGCATTTTACTCTAGAAGAGTGTGTCACATATATTGTGATAAGTATAGGATAGTAATTAGAGTCCGTGCTTTTTGCCCAATTTAAAGGCCCCATAATAGTCAGTCCTGCCACCAAGAGTTCCCCGGGATTTGCTATCGTGGGAAGATAGCTATAACTTTAGACTTTTCATTATTTTAAGTATCTCTGTTATGTCCCCTCTCACCATCCAGCTAATCAATTTCTCCTCATCGGGAAGTACTTCCCTGCCTTTAATGACTTTTGCTATTTTCTGCTTTTTGGAGGTGATGAGATCAGAACATAATGCAGTCAGCAAGTAGAGGGTCAATCATCAATTTATATCATTTCAGTTTTAATTTTACATCTTCCATTTTTACATTAAATATTACAAAAATAGCCCATTTGATAAATATGCACATAAAAATGATAGATACAATAAATAACTTAAATACAAATCAGATTTGTTTAAATAAGGATCGCATCAGATGGCTTAACATTATGTCAGCCAGTAAAACAAAAATAGATTCTCGGAATCTGTCTAATACAGCAACACCTTCCATGCATCAACATTATTGCATTTTCCAGCATCTTTCTAAGACAATAATGAAATAGTCACTAGTCTGTAAATCAAACAAACGGTGGGAAAAACTAGTCCTTTAAATTAAAATAAATAACAGCAACACAACATACTATTGGCAAATATTTTTGCGTAGCAATCAACCAATACAATAAATAATACTATCCTCTAGGGCCAAATTTTAATCCCACTGAAATCAATGGCCAATCTCCCATTGATTTCTGTGGGAACAGGCCTTACACTTTAGCTGCACTTAAGGAATTGGCCTACAACCAATCAGGTACTGGCAATTGGAGTTGGAGAGATCTCTTCCTGAAGATCAGCTGTATCGGAGTCTTTTGTTCAGAGATCATGGGTGATGGGTATCCGTGGTAAGATGCCAAGTCAGAAAGAGCATTGTGCCTGGTTAAAATACAGTATCCTGTAGGAAGGATTCAGGGTTCCCATTTGCTGGGCTCTCCAGTGTCTGGTTAGACGCATGAGGTGAGACAGTGTAAAAACTTTGCGTTTAGGTGCAGAACTCCATGTAGGCTGCGCACTTCAAGTCTTCGTTCAGGAGTCGGAAGAGATTGAAGATCACAGATGCTTCCAGGCACCCCGGAGTCTCCTGGGACAGGAGAGAGGGAGTGAACACATTGTAACAGAGAATGGCTGGCTCACACTGGGCGAGGGAAAGTTACTGCACAAAGGCCTGATGGAAGGGGGTGTATATAGATAGGGAGCACAGAGCATGCAGAAAAAGGGTGAACAGAGCAGTGTCTACACAGGGACATCCAGGAAAGCTAATCTGAACAAACTGTGTGAATTTGAAGTGGGTTAGTTAATGGCATTAGATCCCTGTGTGAACACCCTCATTCAAAATTAAAGTGGTCTTAATTGGGTTACTTCACTTCCAGAGATCGCTTTAACTCTGAATAACAGCATCCATACAGGGATTTAATGCAGTTTAACTAATCCCCTTCAAACTCACATCTTTAGTTAATTCAGATTAGTTTTCCTGGATGTCCCTGCGTAGACAAGACCTTACAAACACTCGAACCTAAGTAAATACTCATTTACACGGTGCTCTAATGTTCTGTAATTCTAAATATATAACAATGTGTGCTGTAGTCTATTACATTAAGCAGTGAGTCTGAATGAAGCAAAAGGCACAATGATCTGGGGTAACAGTCAACTTGACAGGTATTATCTTTGTCTCGATCCGATTCCTAAGAAGGCCTGGGCTTTGGCAGATCTGTACGAATGAATGATCTCTGGGCCTCTTTTCCCATTGCCCAGCCCAGCATCTCCACCTCTTTAAAGCGAATAGCAAGTTGGTGTAAAGCTCTGCCAGCAGTGTGAGGGAGGGGGGATTTCAGAGTCAGCAGCATTTTGCACAAATATAAATGATTCCACAAGGTACAAGGTACTGAGCAATGGAGGATCAGATGCCTCGTGTTTATCTGAAATTCTGCTATTTGCATCCTATGGGAGGACCCAAACTAGGCCACAAGGTAAAGGGTGTTTTCTGGATGCCTGGTCTGTTACTGTCTGACAGCAGATGTAACAACCCTTCCTGATGTGAGAGATTTACCAGCTTTCTGAACTAATTCAGTCTCAGGACACCTAGACTGCTGAAGGTCCTGGACAATATACAGGACACCATCCTGCACTGGCCCCATGGGAACGGAATGGAGCTGATGATCCTGTATGGATTTGTTCCCACTAACATGTGATGGAAGTTCGTCTTGTGTGTTTGCCAAATGTACTCACCATTTTCTTGGCGGCATGGAATTTTAGGAGCCATTTAGTCAGTGTCTGGGAGCGTTGATGGCCGTGAGGCTGATGTCTAGCCTGAAAAGAAAATCAATCCATGAAGCAGACTGGCACATGAGTCGAGATTTCAGGAACAGTGGCTGAGCCTCCTTCCTCTCAGTACAAGCCCAAGGCAGATCTTGGTTTGATTGAGTTTATCTAGTTCTCTACGCTTGTGGATTCCATGTTAACCTTCCATGTTCTATTAATAATACCAAGCATTTGTATTACATTGTTCAACTTCAGAAGTGTTTGAAGCATTAACTCAGGGCTTTACTGAGGCCTGTGGGAATGGCCCTGTGTAGGGGGAGGTATGCCTTGTGCTCCCCAGAGGAGCTCTGGGAGGAACTCCACCTAGTAGAAACTGAATATGCCCTGGAGCTGAGCAGGAGTACAGCATACTCCCTCAGTGTATGCAGCCACCCATGGGTCTGCCTCCTCCCAGTTCCTCCCCACCTCCACTGCGATGTTCTGGGGGGCACATGGAAACAACAGTAGCTGTGCGAAAGAGATCACAGTGTCTGCAGTGGAACCAAACTACAGCCCAGAAGCCGACAGTGGGGACATAGCTGCTTGCACAGTAGCAGAGCAGCCAGGCATCATCTGTCCCTAACTAGTTAATCAAGTTAATTAGCTAATTAGATGATGTATCTGAGCAAGGCATACAGCAACTATGTTATGTGCAAACCAAAGTCCACGATTACTGGCACAAGGATTAGTAGATTCTGGATCCACTTAAGGAATTAGTGCTGTTCGGAGTTCAATACACAATTCCCAGACCCACTGTGGCACGAGACATTTGCAGTCCAATACTCACCCAGCTCTTCAAGTCCTCTCTGATGTGCCTCAGGATTTCTAATGGCTTCACAAGCTGCTCAGACAGACTGGGATCCCCAAAGTTCTCCAGCACGTCAATAACGAGGTGCAGCTCCGTCTCTACCAGGATCACTCTGTCGTGCACCTAGGGAGAGAATGTGCAGGTAAAACAGTGTGTCCAGGGGAGTTGCAGACAGGGAGATAAGGAATGTTTGTGTTAGCAGCAGGTAGGAGTGGCCTGCTTCAGGAGACTTTCCAAAGCCGTGGCCAATGGGAAACGACCTACGACGCAAGGGAGGTGTGAATCCACTCAGTACACAGAGCCTGCTAGTCATGACCCTTTGGACTCTGTTGCTTACACCTTCCTTCCTTGGAATCCAACAACATTTTGTGCTTCAGATCACTCTCAATCTCAATATCTGACTTCCCAGCCCTAAGTGTATACAATATTTAGATACAGAAAAAGGGCTGGATTCCAACCTCAGATGACGCCTGTGTCATCTGGGAATAAATTCCTTCTCCATGTTACTCTACAAAAGGATCACGTGAAATCAGCATCCAGCTTAGAAAGAGACAGTACGGCAACCTTGGAAAGAAGCAAGTGCTGTTTTGTAACTTTGTCTCTCTTGGCAGAGGTCTTTCTTACCGACAGCTCTTTGACTTCCCAGTTCCGGTGGAAAATATTGGTGTTGCATTTTCGGTCTGACAACAGCATGATGTCCTCCTGGAGGCACAAAATAAGAACACAGGGAAATGTGTAAAGGAAACAAAGCAGGGGAGAAAGTGCCAAATTCGGTCCTCAGTTACATCATATAACCCCATTCAGCCATGCAAAGGTACAAAATCCTGGCACAATTTGACTCAACACCTCGATCCCCTAAGAATGCTGCTGTACTAGAGTCCTGGCTCTTCCCGAGAAGGTGCCAAATATGGCACAGAAGTCAACAACACGCGCTTGTCATATTGCTTTGCTGGTTTCAGGTTGTGAACTGCATTTGTGCAGGAGTTTAACTGAGAAGCGGCATCCTTTAACTCTTGACCACTCATCTGAGTGGTGCACTTCCTCCGCTTCAGCATTGGTTAACGTGGAATGTTTGCACGACTGAAAAATAAATGACTTGATCTCTCTAATGCTGCTTGATGGCATGACATGAATTTGGGTTCCTCAAATTGTCTGTTTAAAGGACTAGACTCAGTTTTCTTTGGAAGGAAAAGATCGCCTATAGTTAAAAACTGGGTCTCATTCTCTAGGTTTGATTGTAACTCAGGAGAGAGTTTGAACGCCTTTCAAAACTTTCTGAGATTTAAGATTAAGAACGGTTGACTCTGTAAGAAATCCGAGCTGGCCAGGCCCTAACCTCCTTAGACTGACTCGAATCAGGAACACCCACTTAGACAGGTTGCCCCTTCTTTCTCTCCTAGCTCCTTTCTAATAGTAAGAATGCCATTCTCCCCTTGCTATTGTCTAATCTGTGATTCTGCTTTAGATCAGTTCCCACCTTCCTGCCCTGTCCATGACTCTGCCTCTCTCTGACTCTTGCCGGAGCTGAACATTCTGAGCTTTGCCCTTTCTTAACTAAGACTGGGTGGGGGATCACCAACAAAGAAGATCCAGACAGAGAGACTTCTCTCTATTTCGTCTGCAACCCTACACCCCAAACTTACCGAAGCATATTTCATCTGCCCACAGTAATATGCCGAGAAGGCTGCGGTTGAAACTACAGCCTAGCACCCACATTGCCATTATTGCCCTACTTATGTGTCTTCTTTGCACTTACAAATCTGTCCTTGACATTCTTGAAGGTCTCCAGTTCCCAGGGTGGCAGGGACTTGTATTTTGAGAGGTGGCACGTCTTCCTCTGAGCCCCTTTGGGAAAGGCCTCCGTAGACATTGTCCATAGGGTCAGGACAAGGAGCAATTTGCAAGCCATCATTTTTCCTAATTGAATCAGAAAGGGGAAATACACACATCACTCCATTTCCAGGTTACCAGGATTATAAACTGTATTTTTGACAGTCTGACAAGGCGGGGAAAGAAGGGGTGCAGGAAGATGAGGGCTACAATCAAATATATACATTGGTGGCTTGACCCCAAAGATCGCAGCTGAGCAAACTCAACTCTTCTATTCACAAATGTTTTCAGATCAGGCCCCTTAATTTACGGCCCCCAGCACTAATAATAAAAAATAAACTGGTAAGAGACTTAGGGGGACGGATAATGTTTGATCCTTACTCTTTAGAGTAGATCACAGCAGATCAGTCGAGTAAGCCCATGTGCTAGACAGACGCCCCAGACCTCGTGGCACATACCTTGGAGCATGTTTGCTGGGAAATGGCTTTAGTCTCGTCTTCTTCCTCAGGGTTGCTTGGCCTCCCTCTGGTCTGTGAATGTAGCCTCTCTTTTCCATTGCTCTTGCTTTTATACTCTTTAGGAAAAAATAAAATGAAATCTTGTTTTCCTTTTGTCGAAGGAGAAAAACCCACGCTCTAATACGGCTGGAATCAATGGAAACCGGAAAGTGAAAGTACGGCAGGTGCATCTAGCTCATAACCCTCTGCCCTCCTGAGCTGCGTGTGCCACTACCAGGGATTCCCAGGTGAGGGAAACTCTGCATGACATCATGACAAAATGATGCAAGGTTTCCCTGCCTAGAGTAGGCGAGTTCTGTTTCTAATCTTAGCATTGCCCAGTTTCCGGATTTGCTGTGTTACCGTAATGATCCACCGAGCAGCCCTTTCATTCATTTTTTCCCCCGCCCTCAGGAGTGACTCTGCGAGTCATCACTGATGAGCGAAGGGCGAAAGGACAGTGGTCTCAGTACTCTCACAATGGGCAGAGAGGGACTGTTCCCAGGAGGGAGCCTTCCCTCGCAGTCTTGATAACATCCAGGTTAAGGATCCACGTTTGTGATTTACCTGGGAAGCAAGGGCTGGGGGAAGGAAAACCTGGGAAGCACTTTTGGCGATGGTCCAGGGGGGAAGAGCCAGCCACAGGCTGTCTGAGCGCTGGGCCAGGCTGAATGGGAGTGTGGCAGGGGAGCAGGCTGGGGCTGGCAGGAGGTGAGCGGGAGCTGCAGAAATAGTGCGATACAGCCTGGGGGGAACAGCAGAGACTGGAGGGGGGAGGCACGGAGGTAGCAGCTTTCCAAGGTACTCCAGACCCAGGGCACTGGTCTAGAGAAGGACTCCTTTTCGCCACTGGGGAGGGGCTGTGTGCTCTCAGAGGCACCGACATAAATAAGGACCGTGTGTCAAGAGGGGTTTGTAAGCAGGTAGCTTGCAACAGAGGCTCCGACAGGTGGCCAATAGGAAGACAACTCACAGAGACTCCCAGTTAAAGCACCAGCAACAAGCCTGAACTGTGGCCAGTGGGACTGGGACCTAGAAGCCAATATTAATTTCCCTCCAAAAAGGGATGGCTTACCAAGGGCAGGCCAAGGCCTCGGCCTGACTCGCCCCTAGGGCAAGGATACTCTGGCGTTCAGCATGAGGAGTGGCTGTAGTTAGGAACTAGCACATGTATCTTTGGTTGTAACCGTTCAAACCACTGTGGTGAGGGAACTCGCACCCTTTCCTTCGTCCAGACCTCGTAAGGAATCGTTGCAGCTGAGCTGTGAGTGCATGGGCCTGTTCGGTAGAGAAGCTGGTTGACAAAGACTCTGCAGAATTCTTCTCTCTTCCGCCTTACAGCCTCTTCTGTTGTTCTTTCATACCAGTCACATCTCGGACTGTTTCTGGCTGCATCTAGTTGGGGCTGTAGATGAAATGGATCAAAGAGAAATCTAGGAGGCCATCAGATCTGATAACTGGAACGGAGGTTAACAATGAGGTGGGCCTGAGATCAACCCTGATGCAACCTATGCTTTGATGGCATATGAACTCTGAATCCAAGACTCTGTGTGAAGATGGGGCTGGTGGAAGAGTTAGTGATCTTTCCTCCTTTTCTGCCTTTGACTTTTTGTTGTTTTACTAACTCTCCAGCCGTCTCTGCTGCTCAGGTAGGTGACCAGCTGTCCCAGTTCTGAGGGCCAGGCTGAGCTGATTCAACTGATACTAGAATTTATGCTGCTGTGACTAGAACCAGCTCGGCCAACTTGTTAGCTTTTTGCTGCTGTCAGTTCCAGCTGGGCCGCTGGGCATGGGCTCTCCTGGCTGCTTCATGGAACCAGGCCTGTGTAAGAGAGTGACTTGCTGGTAGGGTTGCCAACTTTGACTGGACATATTCCTGGAGGATTCATCAGATGACATCAGGAAAATCCTGGAGGGTTGGCAACACTACTTCCTGGCCAGTGCACCCCTGCTACTCATTAGGCATAGCACAGCAAGCTCACCTCTCCTTTGGGCCCCCACTGATAGCAGCTCTGGTGGTGCCGTGGTCTGCTGCTTCCTGTGACATGGCCTCTGCCCGGGTAACATAGAGCCCCACCCCTTCTGGCATAAACCAACGGTCAAACACACACTTCCCTGTCACCCTTACCTTGGGCCTTCGATCTGACACCAGACTCGTCCATTCCACCTTCCTGAGAGGGCTGCTAGGGGGGCACAGGCCTTCCCTCGCCCTGGGTTCTGCTATCCCTGGATAGGCAGCCAAGGCCTGACTGCGCAGACTCCTTGTGACCTCCCTGGACCGCTTCCTACCTGGCCCTGTCGTGGGCCTTTGACTCAGCCTCTTGCCAGGCTCCCAGTGTCTCAGCTCTGCTCTCTCTAAGCCTCTTCCCTGGGCTCACTGCAGAGCTTCTAAGCACTTCCTGCCACCTGGCTGGTTCTGCTGCAAGGGAATTTTCTCGGTGCCCCTGGCAGGGCAGTCCCTGACCCAGCTGAGTCTTCCTACCCCTGAACACCTCCACCAGCATAGAGAATCATGGGTGCACTCACTTCCCCCAGATTTCCTTCACTTCTGCCTTGGGTTATCAAATCCTTCATTGAGTTCTTCTACTTTTCTTCACTAGGCCCACATGGCTGCCATGCTGTGGCTGAGGAGGTTACTGGTCTTTGATCCTTTGATCACATGGACTGTGAATGCATAGCTTTGGTCTTCGTAAGTTATTTCTGTGGCGAACTGGCCCATCCAGTTCTGAATACCTCCAGGGCTAGTTGAGAGCTGTGTCTGGTGACTTTAACTCCGTGAGGGGTTGAAGGTGCTCGTAGGTCCCCTCTGAGATGATTGCAATGTCAGTTCCTGAGTTAATTTTAAAGTCAACAGTCTTGCCATAAATATTCACTTTCACTGTCCAAGCAGGCTCTATATCATCACAAGTGATAGATCCCAGAAAGAATGGCTCTTAATTGTCTGTAATATGAGTCAGCTCCCTGACTGCTTTGGTGCAGCAAACAGGTGCAAAATGTCTATATTTTGTGCATTTAGTACACCGTGTATCTCTGGTTGGACATGCATCATCTCTTGGACTATGACTTTTTCCACACCTTGTTGACGTAGGCAGAATCTGTCCCTGTCCCTTGTTGACGTAGGCTGAATCTGTCAGGAAGCTCTTTGGGAATAACTTTTACTATTCATCCTGCATCTGTTAACAGCTTCTAAGCTAGTTTTTGCTTTTGAAGTTCTGAGAGTTGCTCTTGGTTTCCCTGTCTCACCAGCTCTGATGGCTTTGTTACTTGAATAGCTGTGGCTAAAATTCAATCTTTCAATGGTAGCTGCTGCGAAAGCTTTTTAATCAGTTACTGCAATAACTAGCCTGTCTATTTTCATGTTTTGCATTCCCATAATCATTGTTTTCAGCCAGAGTATGCAGAACTCTTATGAAACAGTCAACATTTTCCCATGGCTCTTGAATTCTCTATACATCAGAGATAAGTGGTTTATGAAAACTAAATAATGTATCAAAGCTAGCTAGAACTCTTGCATAGTCATGTTTGTGACTGTCTTCAGTAAAAATGAAAAGGATTTAGAGATATGCTCTGCCTGTGTCTCCACAGCATACCTGAAAGAAGATACCTGCATATCTCCAGTTTCTTTATGGACCTTGGTAGCAATGTGAAATCTTGCAAAATATTGTTTCCAGCCTGTCCATTGTGAAGGTTTGTCAAAGCGGATGTTCTCTGGGGCATTGAAGAGTGGCATGTTGATGAGATCCTGCAACCTTTCTTGCTGTGTTCCTTCTGTCTGCAACCTTTCTTGCTGTTTTCCTTCTGTTTCTGTTTTTAGTTTACTCCTGACAACAAGTCATGTTCTCCTGTACCAGCTATGTGGTCAGGACTCCCCAGGGAACATTTGTCTAGCTCTAATGGTAATGCCAAAAGGAAGGAGAAAGACAAGATTCACAGCTCTCTTTGGCCTTTAGTTGCCCGTTTGGAAATGCAGTGAGGGTGATCCAAAAGCAAGCAGCTTTGCAATGTAAGAGGGAGGCAGTGTGGCCTAGAGGCTAGAGTGTAAGACCGGCTCTCAACATCCTTGGCTCTGCCACTGGCCTGCTGAGTGATCTGGACAAGTCACTTTGCCTCTCTGTGCCTTAGTTCCCCATCTGTAAAATCAGGAATAATGAGAAGGACTTCCTTTGTAAAGCACTGTGGGATCTACTGCTGCACAGCACTCTGCAGGAGCTGGGTATTATTACTACAGTGCACCCAATTTTCTGTTAACAAAATGCTTTTAATTGAAAGACAGGAATGCCAAAGCCTGGGAAAACAATTTTATTGGTTCACAATTATAAATAAAAAGGCATAATCTTAGTAATAGATAAATACATAAATAATAAATAGCTGATCCATAATAAAGAACACTTTGGTTCAAGTCTGGAAGTTATACAAATCAATTACCCTTCTTAGTCAGGTTATAATACATAAAGAATCAGCAAGATAAAAATATACTCTGTATAAATACATCTGCCGAGGATATTTACAGTAAGAATGCATTTCCTGAGGTTGTTTCTAAGAGATCTGAAGCTGTGACTAGTATGTAAATCCTAGAACTGGAGTGCGTTGTTTTGTTGTTTTAAATTAAAGCTTATGAAATGTTTCCAATATTTTTGGATCTGTTCCCTTGGCTAAAATGCATTCATATAGTGACAATACAATTACATTCAATAAATAATATCCCCAGAGGCCAAATCCTATTGAAATCCTAAATTCCAACTGTGATGAAAAATGGTCCTACAATTAATCTTCTGTAAGGAGTCTAGAGTGCTGCACCAGCTGGAAGTTGGAGCAACCTGGAGGCCAACTGTTGTGTAATTCTTTGGTATAAAAGGATGGAATCAGTTTGCTTGGGGACCTATGATCAGAAGCCAGAGGGAGAAGATGAATGTTCCTGGTTGACCCATGTCTTCTCCCAATATGTATGCAGTGCTCTCAGGCTAGGGACTCTCCGGTCTCTAAGTAGATGTGGACACGGGCACTGCAGAGACCAGATGGCTACACACAGAGCTCCCTGTAGGCTGCGCATCTCAAGTCTTCATTCAGCAGTCGGAAGAGATTGAGGATCACAGATGCTTCCAGGCAGCCAGGTGTTTCCTGGGAAATGAGAGACTATTTACAACAGGAAGTGTGAATGCGGCTAAATTAAAGCCACCATTCTTAAAAACGAAGAGATAATAAGGATAGAAATCTCCCTGCTTCACCCCTCCTCCCGCATTTCCTAAAAAGCCTGATTTATTGCAGAGGGTCAAAATCCCTGGTGGTATAATCTTGTTACAGACAGTCACTGTAGCAGCAGACACAACAGGGTTTTTTTATTGAGATCTGCTAGATTTGTGCACAGCTACAGTTCTGGGATTATTGAAACAGGCTGGACAAGGCACCAGAGAATAGACTGTAGAAATCCACCCTGGCCTCTGGGATGGGAACCTAGTTCCTTCTCTAATTTGTATGGAAGTTCCCTTTCCTCATTGTCTCGACTGACTACTCACCGTCTCTTTGCTCTCATGGAAATTTTGGAGCCAATTGTTCAGCCTCCTGGAGTGTCGATGAGAATGAGTTTCTCTGGTCTGAAAACAAAATTGATACAGACTGGTTGGTGCCCAGAGATTTCAGCCGACAGTGGACCAAAGCCCTTTCTCTCCAGGCGCAGAGCAGTTGTTGCCCTGACATAGTCTAGGCGGCTACCCTTGTGCATATCATATCAACTACCCCCGCTTTCAATGTCCTATGTAAGGATGGGCCCAAAGCAAGGGCCACATGCAAGTATTTGTGGGTACAAGGTAAAGCAACCCATTTGGGAAATTCCTAAGGGTTCTCCTTGAAGAGATTCACATCTGGCACTGAAAGAGAAATCTGTCACTGAATACTCACGCAGCCCCTCAGGTCCCCTCTGATTTGCGTCAGGATTTCTAGAGGCCTTGAGAGCAGCTTGGACAGACTGGTGTCCTCAATGTTCTCCAGCACGTTAATGGTAAAGTCCAGCTCCTTCTCTACCAGGATGACTCTATCGTGCTCCTGGGGAGAGAAACTCGTAGGTAAGACAGTGTCTGTGGGAGAAATATACACAGCTGTGCAGATACAGGACTAGAAATTCTCATGCGTAGGGGTGGTTACACTAGGTTGAAACAGGAGATTTTCCGAAGCCACTCAGGGCTTTATTGATTTGTCAGTAAATGAAATATTGAAATCACTCTGGACTGCAAACAGCTTCATCTCCACACGCCTTTCTTGACACCAGTTTATAGCCAGTGAGAAGACACCTGAACTGAAGGTGAGGGGTGACCCTTATTTACACTGAGAAAGAGCCACAGTCAGATCAGATATGCTCCTGACTCAATCAGTGACTTCCAAGTCAATGGTCAGAGTGCCATGTGTCAGATTAGCATAGGGCTAAGTGAGATCAGATTCAGAGGGGGCACATGTGAGGAGAGAAGCATCTGCTAGCATGTGACCTTCTTGTACCCCTTGACTGAGATTTTTCGTACCGACAGCTCTTGGACTTCCCAGTTCCGGTGGAAAATCCTGGTGCTGCATTTTCGGTCTGACAACAGCATCATGTCCTCCTGGAGGCAGAAGGAAAGAACAGAGACCCATATGTATGTAGGAGCAGGAACAAACCTGTACTAGTTCTTCCCTCAGTTCTATCCATGCAATCCCAGTGGTGATGCAGGGAGAAGAGATGCTGGTATCAGATGTCTCCCTTGTATCTCTCGGGCTGGTATCCTCAAGGGATATGACAGAGATACTCATGACAAACTTTAAACTGTGCTTTGTCATCCTACTCCAGTGAGGAGAGGACCTGGGTTCAGCAGACGCTGTGCTAGAGCCCTGGAGCTTGCCAGCAGGGTGCTAGAGCTGGGAGAAATGTAAAACCAAATCCTTCTTGATAATTGGTTTTGAGCTTCTTCCCTGAGTCCAAAGGGACACGCAGAGAGGGCTGCTCTTCAGATTACAGCCCAGGGCTCACAGTGCTGTTATTGCCCAGGGTGTGTTCTTCACACTTACAAATTTGTCCTTGGCTTTCTTGAAGGCCTCCAGTTCCCGAGGTGGCAGGGACTTGTATTTTGTGAGGTGGCATTTTGTCCTCTCAGCGCCTTTGGGAAAGGCCTCTGTAGTCATCGTCCAGATGGCCAGAGCAAAGAGAACTTTGTAGCCTACGTTCACCATTTTCCCTAACGGAGACAGAACGGGAGAGATACATGACTGACATGCCAGGTTGCCTGGCTTACCAGCCAGCGGGTTGGATGGTGTCTCATAAGCTAGGCCTGCACTGGAGACAAACCTAGCTCTAAATTTTCTTTTTACTGTTTCTTAAAACATTGTTAAAGCTACTGCAGGAGGCAGCTGGGGACACATCAGAATCAGTGAAATGCCCAGCTGAGTTCGGTGGCTTCCTATAGGGGACTGGGAAGTAAAAGAATTGTTACCATTTCTCATGTCTTCCTCAAGCCAACCAGTTCATTTGATTGGCTGTTAAATTAAACAGCTGACAGACGTGACAGTTTTCAGAAAAAGAAGAAAACAACATATTGAGATTCAGCAGAATTATCAGTTCTTTTCAGACCACTCTTCAGATGTCAGCTGTTGTAAATACTTGTACACTGTGTAGTCAAAGAATGAAGTAGCTAGTCAGTGGAGCAGGATACGTCATCCGATAGCATTTGTTACAAATTGATCCTACTTCTTTTAGTACAGCAAAGTGTGAACTAATTCTAATTTTATGCAAATATATATCTGCCACTTGCCAAATAGTTCTGATCAATAATTTTCAGGCTACTGACCGTTTTTTGTCTTTTTGCAATTTGATAGTCATTGTATATTTTGTTGCTGGGCTCCTAAATCCCATGACATTGTTTCTGCTCCATAATTTGATGACTGAACTATTTTTAATCCATGCACATTTTTGTATGAAATGTCATTTGTCAAAGTTTTGGCGGTAGGCAAACACTTTTCACAAGTACCCAACAATTCTCCAGACACAAAACGAAAACATGCTACAAATCATAGCAACTTGAACTCCCATTTTCTCCAGGAAACTATTCATGAATCAGAGCGTTTTTTGTTTAAATATTCAGCCATTAATAATACATTACAGGTGTAACGCCCTTTGCTTGTACAACATTCATTCCTTGCTGTCTACCATAGAGCACAACAGAAGCCCTCAATAAAGAGAAATTGTGTCGTAAGGAGAGGCTGCAGGCGAGTCACCCTTACCTTTCCGTGTATTTGCTGGGACGTTGCTTTAGTTGCCTCTTGTGTCTCCGGGCTGCTTTGCCTCTCTCTTGGCTCTGAATGTGGTTTTTCTTCTCCATTGCTCTTGCTTTTATACCAAAAGGCTCTTTCTGGTTAAGAAAAATTACATGAAACCTCATTTTGCTTTAGTCTAGGGCAGAAAAACCCAGCTCTGCTGTCACCCAGCAAAGAGCAGCTAAGTGTTTGGAAAGGGAAAGCAAAAGTGAGGCAGTTATTACAGGTGAGCTCGAGTACTGAGGGATTTCCAGGTGAAGAAAACACTGTGCCATCACAAGTGAACTATGCAGGAGTTCCCTGCCTAGAGTAGGTGTGTATGTAGACGTGGCCTTTGCTGAATTGCAAAGCCCTTTGGGGTCCAGCGTAGAGAAGAATCTCAGCCCCTTTTGTTTTTAAAGTCCTCTTCCTTGCAGATATAGCCTCGAAAATGTAAAGTGAGCAGGTGGGTTGGAACCTGCTCACCAATCTCCTGCAGATCCTGGTTACTCACAGCAAACCAGGACTGGCCTTTAATGTCTAGACACATCACAGATGTGCACTGACGACTACAGTAAAGGCCGACATGCAGTAATTTCGGGCTGGGTGGGTATTTGTTTATCCATCCCATCTGTTTTACTTTTCACCACAAAAGCCAAGAACATACCGTCTCTGTGGAGGTCTTCTGTACTCTAGCATTACCAGTTAGCTGCAGTAGCATTTATTCCACTCGTGCACAGAGGCCCCAGTCAGGATCAGGGCCTTTGTACACAAAATAAAGGCAGTCCCCTCGATAAGTTTACAGTCTAAATGGAGCCTTGGCACAATGGGATTGTTGAACACACGTGAGGGGGAGAGACATGGATGGCAGTAATAGGAGCAAAGCTTTGCTTGGATTAATGAAGAGTACATGTTTGAGTGTCTCCTTTCCTAGGCGCAGCTCTTTGCAGTCCTCCGCTTCCCCCACCTGCCATCCCTAGACCTCACACTGTTCTCGTATGTGTGTTATGATCTGTTTCCAGCCTTTTGTTCTGATCTTTCTGCTGTAGAAAATGCCTGTATTCTACTGTCGTTTCCTTGCCTCGGTCAAGGCTGATCTCCATTATTCAGACATAGTCTGAGGAATAGAGCCAGACAACTTTTAAAGTAACAGATCTCATGCTCCCTTGCCTCATTTAAATGTGACCCAAACATGTCTCTGAAATACAAAGCTACACCACATAAAATAAAGATATTTTAAATGTTGTTTCTCCTTTGCTTACCTGCCAGTACGTAGAATGGTATGATTTTCAAGTGTTGCCCAGGCCCGACTATGATTTTTTTAATTGATACAAAAAGAAAAGGAGTACTAGTGGCACCTTATTGATACCATTATACCAGTTCAACAAAGTGTGGGTGCAGTTATGTCAGCATAACAGTGCCTGATACCGGAATAGTTATGTCTCTCCCTGAACAGGCAGAGCTATTGGCGGTATAAGACATCTGCATTCCTTTTAACCATACCTGTATACCACAATAGTCAAAGAAGTACAACATACTAGTTGTGAAAAGACTTTGATATCAGGGGCTTGCATTTGAGTAGATCAAAGAGCTCTAGTAACACAGGAAGCAGCTCACTCCTTTCTAGGAAACAGACTCTTGAATGACTACACTCAGGTTTTGGAAGGTAGAAAAACCCTTTGATTCACCTTTAAAGGGCCCTGTCTGCCACTACTTACTCAGACAAAACACCCGTTGACTTCAGTGGTATTCAGGCTATGAAAGCACTGCAGACCCAAAGCTAACCAGCTCCACCATGCCTAAGTCTCTGTATACTCTGTCAACTTCCTTTTATTAGCCCTGATTCCTGTTTATCTTTTATGCATTATTCTCTCTCTCTCTCTCTCTCTCTCTCTCATCTGAGAGAATAAGTGTTAAGCATAACCAGGTAACTGGCAGGCATAGTTATCAGTTATGTCAACACAGGTGTTTAAATTCCTGTTGCTACCTGTGCCATTGTAGGATGTGCATGATTTGCACACAAAGTTTCTAATGAATAAAAGGAAACCTGTGTGTATTTGTGCTGCTTGCCATGTATTAGATCAGGGCTTCTTATTCAGAGTAACAGGAAAATCCACAACTATATGGAAACAATTCTTAGCCCAAATAATTCAAAGATAACTGGGTTCTGCCAGTGGCACCCTTTGAGGTAACTGACAAAAGAGAGATGTTTCCTGATGTTTGAAAAGCAGCTTTCTGACACCGACGAAAGTAAACTGCATTGGACACTATTAGCAGACCAATCAATACACTGCATCCAATTCGACTGCATGTATCAACACAGGACTCTGACGTATGCCTTGCTACCATCAGGTTAGGAGCTAATGAAGCAAAAATGAAACTGGTTGAGTTACATCAACATATTGCTTCCGAAGTCCAGCTACGCAGGCAACCTATTCAAGAAGGAGAAATGGATTAATGGTATTCAAGAAGTGAAATGTTCAAAAGAAATTTTCAACCCATTCGGGTGCAGCTATTATTTCACAAGACATTTTAAAGAACTTTTTGGGGGTGTTGTTTAATAATTCAGGATTGTTAATTGCCTATTGTGGCTATGATAGCTTTAGAAGCAACTAGCAATAATAGTACCTAGCTCTTATCTAGCACTTTCATCTTTGGATCTCAAAGCGCTAGACAGAGGAGGTCAGGATCATCTCTATGTTACAGATGGGGAAACTGAGGCATGGTGAGGGAATTGATGTGGCTAAGGTCACCCACCAACCCACTGGTGGAGCTGGGAATTAACCCAAACCTCCTGCGTTCTAGTTCAGTTCCCAAGCCAGTAGGTGACACAAAGCAGACGCGTGCAGCTGTATAGCAAAGGAGTGGGGGTGGGAGAAGAACACTTCCATTTTAAGGCCACTATAGAACGCTAATACTTTCCATTAAGGGAAAATTCTGCTCCTCTTATGCAAGTCACATCAAAGTCTAGTTGCATGAGTCAGGCGAACAGGATCTGAACCTAAGTCTGGAAAGCATGTTTGCGAGAGAGCCTGTCAAGGTTCCCCCCCCAACTCTGAACTCTGGGGTACAGCTGTGGGGACCTGCATGAAAGACCCCCTAAGATTATATTTTACCAGCTTAGGTTAAAACTTCCCCCCAGGTACAAATTCCTTTCCTTGTCCTTGGACAGTACTGCTGCCTCCACCAAGTGATTTACACAAAAATTCAGGGAAGGGTCACTTGGAATCCTTATCCCCCCAAAATATCCCCCCAATTCCCTTCACCCCCTTTCTTGGGGAAGCTTGAGACTAACATACCAACCAATTGCCTTAGCAATGGAAGCACAGACCACACCCTTTGTCTTCAGGAAACTGAAATCATTCAGGTTCTTAAAAGAAGCACTTTATTTATAAAGAAAAAGTAAAAGAATCACACGTGCAAAATCAGGATGGAAAGTATGTTTACAGGGTGATAAAAAGATTTAAAACACAGAGGATTCCCCCTAACTTCCCCTGCTTTCTCCTCAGCTCGGCCCCATTCTGTCTGACCCAGGCAATTCCAGCTCACACGGAGGATGGGACCTCCCTGGCCTTCTGACTCCCTGATTAGCCTGCTCGCCCTGTCATTCAGGCTGACCTGGAGCATGGGCCTCTCCCCATTGTTCCTGGGGGCTATCAGTCTCAGGGTCCTGATTCCCCATCGACCCTTCCCTCTTTTTAGTACTGGGAGCTAGCAACTAAAACACCCCCACTGAATGTTAGTAAGGGGGCAACAGTCCCCTTATACTAGGATGGATAATTGCTATGGCTGACAGGAAGGGCTACATTAATAGTAGGTGACACACAAGTTTTTTGGCTTTAAGATATCTGAAAAGCGGTAACGCTGCCTTAGCCAATGCCATGAGTGGAACTGATTCTGGAGTGGTGCTTTTTGCACATTCCCACTTTCCCTTCAAAAGGGATACAGTGAAGCGCTTTTCATAGTGTTGCAACCCCAGGTGTTTATAAATTATGAGTCAAGCCTTGGAAAATCACCCGATTGTCTTAAAAATCGTGAGATTAAATGTTGGGTTCTTTGTAGTTGCCTTGAAGAATTGGAGCATTTGGGATTCTCAGTTCCATTTCAGCGGCTTTACCTACTTTGGCAGCACAAAGCTTGCTGCAAAGCTGTCATAACTGCTAACCTGGAATTTCCCTAACAGCTTTGGAGGGGGTGCAGATGCGGTAGCGGCTCTGAGTCTCTCTCCTACTCATTTTGGCCCCTGGTTTAGGAAGTATGGCTAGGAGAGAAGAGGCTTTGGAACAGGGCTCATGGGTCTTTGGGGTTTTTTTTGGAGGGGGTGTGTGGGAGGAGCTACTGACAAGGTTACTTAGTGATGTCATTATTAGAAGAAACGTCCTCCAGAGGAAAACAGTAAAAGCCCTTAATTGTTTGCAATGATCTAACACATTGTGGAACAGATCCGGATTTTGCTTCTACCGATGTAAATGAGATCACGATCCATCCCAGTTTCTGTGTTATTAGAGTAGAGAAGAAGTATGGGACTCTCCGATACTGCTGCTTCCACGGAGTCAGGGTGAGTTCACTGAGCTGTAGGAGTGGAGAGTATCTTTGGCCGGTTCTGGTGCAGTTAAAGTCTTCGTGAGCCCCAGGCTGCTCAGAGACTAAGCAGAGCCCAGCAGGTTTGTCAGGCTTCTCTAAAGACTCTGGGCCAAATCTAGACCTGAGTTCAAATTCTGCTCCCGGTCACAGATATCCAACGCCATTGACTGCAGAAGGGCTGCCTGGGTGTAAGGGAGCAGAATTTGGCTCTGAGGCGCTATTTCACTGATTCACACCTTGTCTGCATGAAAAAGTTGTCCTGGCTTAATTTAGCCAGTGATTTTTAAACCCAAGTGGTGAAGTCAGTGCAGAAGGCTACGTAGACACGTGTAGTTTGTTTAAAGCAGGCCTCGTGCAGTTTAGCTTATGGCAATGGGCAAGGCCTTGGAGCAAACAGGCGCGCTCTGGGGAAGTCGGCGAGGTAGAGAGGGAGGGAATCCCTTCCCTGCTGACCCGCGGCTGTGGAATGGAATCATTGCTGCTCCGACTCCTGCCACTGCAACCAGCCACCCAGCCAGCAGAGCCCCTGTGCCCGGCCCTAGCAGCCATAGTCCAGCGTCTTCCAGACTGTCGAGAGCTGAGCCCCTCTTCAGACAAATGCAACCTGCTGATGCTCCTTTTAACCCTGTCACATGCTATTGAAGGACCATCTTAATGCATACACCTTCCAGGCCCCTCTATGTCGGGAAAGGCGGTACTAGTGGATCCCGCAGCCATCCCCTGCTCTGCTGGGCCTCCAACCTTTCTGTGTGACCACCAACCCCATGCCCGGGCCCAGCTGAATAAGAACCATTCCGATCCAAGAGGACTCTCTGCACCTGCGGAGGTGGCCTAAGTTATACCCCAAACCTGGCAATGGAATTGTAAATTGGAGTCTCTATCTGTTTACTCTCACCGAAGTTAGGTATATTCAGAAGAATTCCACATTTAGCAGATAGTTTAAGACTGAGTCTTTGGTTCCCAGCAACGGGAGACCTGGCTGGTGGGAAAGAAACCACAAAAGGTGTAGCTTGGTCATGCCAATATACGCAGGTGTATCTGTATATACATCTGAATACGCAGATGATTGCTCAAAGGTACTGTGCTGGCCAAATCCCCAGCTTTGCCATGCTCCTAACGACTGGGTAAAGCTGGATGACTGTGCAAACTCTGGGTTCTGTGCTGATCTTCCACAGCTCTGTCCAAAGAGGGATTGCTGACAATTTATATGACTTCTGAGCTTGAAACCTTTCTGCAGAATTGCTGCAAAGGGTTCTGTCCTTGGAAAGCATTGTTGGGATATATTATCTGAACCAACCATTTATGCACAATGGGTGTCAGCAATGGAAGAGTTGCGCTGACTTTCGAATGATCTGCAGCAATAATATTCATTGTGATTTCTACTCTAAGTTTACAGTAGAGGGTTAGAAATGGTCAGTCAACCAATTTAAAATGGCTGGACACTACTAATTGCTTTATCATTTAAAATAACTCATTCTACTAAAGTGGAGGTGAATATGGGCTCACAGCAACAAGACACATCCCAATATACAGTTAAAACCAATAAAGAGTCAATATTTGCACTCACCAGTCCCTGGACCATTGCTGCTTCTCACCACACTTGGCTGGGGAGGTGGAGTCCATGCACGGAGATCACGTTCCGTACCCATTGCTCTGAGCACAACCACCCCTTCATTGAGACCTTCAGCTTGCTTCTCTTCATCAAATATTAAATATCAGCTGTGCTTCGGCCGGTCCACTTCTAAGTATTTCAAGGTATGAGACTTCCACTGCTTCCCTTTCAGATTACATCCTAGTATTATAGATCCCACTGTCTAGATCTGACTCTCCTTTTCTTAATTTTGTCCTTCTGCTCCTAGTTTTGCGGAGCTGTACAATACAAAACAATACCCTTCAACACTCTCTAGAGCTATGTCTCCATCACCTAAATTATACACATTTAGCTCTCAGTTGTACTCCTGAGTCAGTCTGTCCAACAGTCTGAGAGTTGTTTTTTCACACTTTATCTTTCAGTTCTGAGCATGTGAGGTCCAGTCTAGTTCTCATTAAAGTCAATGGAAGGACACCCACTGTTAGAACAGAAATCAATTTTTAAAATGCCAATCAAAACAGCCATTGTGCAAATGCGTTTACACTGGCTGTGTTCACACTCCTGTTGTGTTTGCTTTCCACAAACACTGGTGTAATTGAGAATTAATAGCATAAATGATCAGAGAAAGCAAATGTTAAGCAGGCACACTTGCAGGTATTTGTAATGAGTGAACATTAAATTTACTTTCTGAGAGTGTTTGCAGATGATAGCTGGTTGATGATGTGGGAGGGATAGCTCAGTGGTTTCAGCATTGGCCTACTAAACCCAGGGTTGTGAGCTCAATCCTTGAGGGGGCCATTTAGGGATCTGGGGCAAAAATTGGGGATTGGTCCTGCTTTGAGCAGGGGGTTGGACTAGATGACCTCCTGAGGTCCATTCCAACCCTGATATTCTAGGATTCATAAATTATGCTCATCTACTCAGGGACAGAAGCTATATCATATCATATGACTTATGGCCTGCTGGGTGACCTTGGGCAAGTCATGTCACTGCTCTGTGCCTCAGTTTCCCCATCTGTAAAAAGTGGATAATGATAGTGCTGTCCTTTGTAAAGCATGTTAAGCTTTACTGATGAAAAACACTATAGAACAGTTAGGTATTATTATTAAGAAGCCACTCAGTTTTAGGTCGCATGGCTCAAACGTAATGTTTTGTTGACTAACAAGCCATAGGGTGAACAAAATGATGTTGAATGTTTTCCAGTCACAACGTTCTCAAGTGTGTTTGTTATTGGTTTGCAGGAATTTTGCGAACAGAAATAGAGGCAAAATTCCCTGGCTGTGAACTAATCACTCAGCTGTAATAGTCAAGAGAAAAAAAAAATCACATTTGTAAACATTGGCTGCTAAAGACTCTGGATGGGGTTTTCACTCCAAAGACCAAAGGAATGTGTTCAGATGCTTTTGATTTCCTCCAACCAGGAGACAGAGGGGGCAGGCTTGTGAGCTACCTACCAATGACCCAGTTCCATAATTCTCCGAATCGTGGTCCCTTTACCATATGCATAGTAGTACTAGGCCTAGAATGCACGGTATTGGATATGGCTCAGCATAAATTCTTATAGCAGAAGGGATGTAAGCCATGCCCCTGTGAGTACAATGCACCTGTGGCCAATGTGTGTGGGGGGGGGCCTCCCTGCCCCCAGAGGATCGAGCTGAATTGCAACAAGGAGCTGGTGGGTTGTGCTGGGGCCAGAGCCACTTTGGGCAGGCCCAGTCAGCTCCAAGGACCACACTCTCAGCCCATCTAGGCTGATGTGGCTTCATCCCAGCAGCAGGATACGCATGTTTCGGGGAGTGGGTGTGGGGGCATTCCTCTCCCAAATCCTCAGCACTTGATGCAGCAGCTTCCTCCACTGCACTCAGGAGTCCCCTGCCTTACAGCCCAGCTCCCTTCCCTACCCCAGAGCCAGACTTCACCCCTCTTCCCTGCTCCCTTTAACATCCTGAGTCCCTCTCCCATCCCCCTCAACTTAGCTTCTCATAAGCCAAGATGGCCACCATTTTCAAGCTCCACATTCCCTTCCAGGCTCCAGAACCTGCCTCTGTGACCCACCCCCCCCCTCCCGGCTCCACCCCCACTGGCCCCGGGGCCCCATACCACTGCCTCTGTGACCCCCCCCCCCCGGCTCCACCCCCATGCTGCCCCCAGGGCCCCACACCCCCTGCCTCTGTGACACTCTCATTTCCAACTCCCTTCCCCCCAGGGCCCCACTTCCTTTCTTCAACCCCCATACTGCCCCCAGGGCCTCACACAGCCTGCCACTGTGATTACCCCCTCCGCCAGCTCTCACAGATCCTTCACCAGGTTGCCATTTATCACCCCTAAGGAAAAGTGCATCAACCAATTCCTTACGTGAAGTCTCCCGATCTGTTCCCTGCTGGCCTGTAGGCTGTTTATGTTCAGCAAATAGCTCGCCCCGGCCAGGGGACCAGGGCCTCTCCCTTCCCTCCTCATCCAGCCCCATGGCAAGGCCATTCTCTGCACCTACCTCCTTTGTCTCCTGGGCTGCTGTTGCCAACTGGGTCTTACTCCTCCCAGCCTGGGAGATGCTGGTATGAATCCCCCGTGAAACATGGGACTATCCTGGGGAAAAAGCAGGATGTCTTGCAGTCTTTTCTGAATTTTGTCATATTTGGTGTTATTCTTAAAACCCCAGCTCCTGGAGTCAAGTGATTCCGTGTGCCTCTTAGCTTTGATTTAAAATATAAAAGTACATTTCTAGGCCTCATGATTGGGGGAAAAGGTTTATAAATGTGACTCCCCAAAGTCTCAATAACCAGCAGGCAATTACAAAAGAACCCATAATGTATTATTTTTAAAACAATCTCATGACTTTAAAGGCAATCTTGTGATTTGGTGGCAACCTGACTCATGATTTTTGAATTCTTGGGATTGGCAATAGTGTCACTTTAAATCAAATTGGGACTATGTCCTTGAGAGCCAAAATACTTTTTGCTTTTAATTCCAGAACTTCACCCTAGTGGGGAAGATGATGATACTTCACCAACATTTAAAGAGTCCCGGCTTGATTCTTTGCTTTCCTGAACCATTTATAAATATAGTCATTTGCACATATGCAAAGTGATGCAGAATAGGTATAAAAAGTGATCACTGTTGATTTGGTACCATTTTGCAGTAGTGTAAATAACAAATCCAAGTGCAAGGTTGCAATATTGCCCATCCCCAAAGATCCACAAATCATGTCAAAATCTAAATCTCATGCAATTAGACCAACAATCATGAGATTTTATTAAAAAAGATTCTCCTGTAGTTTTTTGGGTTGGTCTTTTGGATTCCCCTGTCCCCCCAGTGCGTTTGTGAGATAGTGTTGCTAACACTTCCATATTTATTCTGTAAGGTGATTGTGCCCCTCCACTGCCCATCCCATACCCAGCAAGTCATTCGGCACCCTGTCCCCAACTCAATCCTCTCTCCACATCAACTCTGCTCGTTCCCCTGTGTCCCCATCATTTCTACCCCTCCTTCCTTCACCGCAGCTCCTCCTGAAGCTGCTGTGTCCCTTCCCCGGCCCTCTCCCAGGGATGGGTGTTGCAGGGAGTGGAGGAGGGAGTGGAGCCTCTCTGAGCTCCTCTCTCCTCCACTCCTGTGACAATGGTGTTGGCACCTAAGGGGCAGAGACCTCTGACTGCTTCCTGCAGCAGCCTTGATTGGCTGCTCTTCCCCACGACCGGAGACAGTGGGAAAGACAGCCAATCAGAAGCCAGGCTGCAATTCCCAAGAGGGTTGGAGATTCTCACATCATCACCAGACAGACTCCAGCCCTGGCTAAAATCCTGCAACCTGTGAAAAAGTCACGAGCGGTAACAGCACTGGGGCAGCGGAGAATCAGGCTTTTTATATAGTGCATATAATAATATGAAAAATACCCAGCTCTTATAGAGTGTTTTTACGGGAAGGTCTCAAAGCACTTTACCAAGGAATTCGGTATCAGTATTCCCATTTTACAGATGGTACAGAGCAGAGACGTGACTTGCCCAACGTCATCCACCACTCCAGCAGGTCAGTGGCAGAGCTGGGAATAGAATCCAGGTTTCCCGAGTGCCAATCCCCAGTATCTATCCCCCTCAGACAAAAACAGGGCAAATTGCAGCCACGATGTACTCTGCAAGAGCAGTTGAATAGTTTGCCCAGACCTTCACACGGATATCAATGCGTACAAATAAAAAGGAAGCAAAAAGCAATACATGTTACAATCAGGCTCCAGTTAAAACAGCAGCATTTTACTCTAGAAGAGTGTGTCACATATATTGTGATAAGTATAGGATAGTAATTAGAGTCCGTGCTTTTTGCCCAATTTAAAGGCCCCATAATAGTCAGTCCTGCCACCAAGAGTTCCCCGGGATTTGCTATCGTGGGAAGATAGCTATAACTTTAGACTTTTCATTATTTTAAGTATCTCTGTTATGTCCCCTCTCACCATCCAGCTAATCAATTTCTCCTCATCGGGAAGTACTTCCCTGCCTTTAATGACTTTTGCTATTTTCTGCTTTTTGGAGGTGATGAGATCAGAACATAATGCAGTCAGCAAGTAGAGGGTCAATCATCAATTTATATCATTTCAGTTTTAATTTTACATCTTCCATTTTTACATTAAATATTACAAAAATAGCCCATTTGATAAATATGCACATAAAAATGATAGATACAATAAATAACTTAAATACAAATCAGATTTGTTTAAATAAGGATCGCATCAGATGGCTTAACATTATGTCAGCCAGTAAAACAAAAATAGATTCTCGGAATCTGTCTAATACAGCAACACCTTCCATGCATCAACATTATTGCATTTTCCAGCATCTTTCTAAGACAATAATGAAATAGTCACTAGTCTGTAAATCAAACAAACGGTGGGAAAAACTAGTCCTTTAAATTAAAATAAATAACAGCAACACAACATACTATTGGCAAATATTTTTGCGTAGCAATCAACCAATACAATAAATAATACTATCCTCTAGGGCCAAATTTTAATCCCACTGAAATCAATGGCCAATCTCCCATTGATTTCTGTGGGAACAGGCCATACACTTTAGCTGCACTTAAGGAATTGGCCTACAACCAATCAGCTACTGGCAATTGGAGTCGGAGAGATCTCTTCCTGAAGATCAGCTGTATCAGAATCTTTTGTTCAGAGATCATGGGTGATGGGTATCCGTGGTAAGATGCCAAGTCAGAAAGAACATCATGCCTGGTTAAAATACAGTGTCCTGTAGGAAGGATTCAGGGTTCCCATTTGCTGGGCTCTCCAGTGTCTGATTAGACGCATGAGGTGAGACCGTGTAAAGACTTTGCGTTTAGGTGCAGAACTCCATGTAGGCTGTGCACTTCAAGTCTTCGTTCAGGAGTCGGAAGAGATTGAAGATCACAGATGCTTCCAGGCACCCCGGAGTCTCCTGGGACAGGAGAGAGGGAGTGAACACATTGTAACAGAGAATGGCTGGCTCACACTGGGCGAGGGAAAGTTACTGCACAAAGGCCTGATGGAAGGGGGTGTATATAGATAGGGAGCACAGAGCATGCAGAAAAAGGGTGAACAGAGCAGTGTCTACACAGGGACATCCAGGAAAGCTAATCTGAACAAACTGTGTGAATTTGAAGTGGGTTAGTTAATGGCATTAGATCCCTGTGTGAACACCCTCATTCAAAATTAAAGTGGTCTTAATTGGGTTACTTCACTTCCAGAGATCGCTTTAACTCTGAATAACAGCATCCATACAGGGATTTAATGCAGTTTAACTAATCCCCTTCAAACTCACATCTTTAGTTAATTCAGATTAGTTTTCCTGGATGTCCCTGCGTAGACAAGACCTTACAAACACTCGAACCTAAGTAAATACTCATTTACACGGTGCTCTAATGTTCTGTAATTCTAAATATATAACAATGTGTGCTGTAGTCTATTACATTAAGCAGTGAGTCTGAATGAAGCAAAAGGCACAATGATCTGGGGTAACAGTCAACTTGACAGGTATTATCTTTGTCTCGATCCGATTCCTAAGAAGGCCTGGGCTTTGGCAGATCTGTACGAATGAATGATCTCTGGGCCTCTTTTCCCATTGCCCAGCCCAGCATCTCCACCTCTTTAAAGCGAATAGCAAGTTGGTGTAAAGCTCTGCCAGCAGTGTGGGGGAGGGGGGATTTCAGAGTCAGCAGCATTTTGCACAAATATAAATGATTCCACAAGGTACAAGGTACTGAGCAATGGAGGATCAGATGCCTCGTGTTTATCTGAAATTCTGCTATTTGCATCCTATGGGAGGACCCAAACTAGGCCACAAGGTAAAGGGTGTTTTCTGGATGCCTGGTCTGTTACTGTCTGACAGCAGATGTAACAACCCTTCCTGATGTGAGAGATTTACCAGCTTTCTGAACTAATTCAGTCTCAGGACACCTAGACTGCTGAAGGTCCTGGACAATATACAGGACACCATCCTGCACTGGCCCCATGGGAACGGAATGGAGCTGATGATCCTGTATGGATTTGTTCCCACTAACATGTGATGGAAGTTCGTCTTGTGTGTTTGCCAAATGTACTCACCATTTTCTTGGCGGCATGGAATTTTAGGAGCCATTTAGTCAGTGTCTGGGAGCGTTGATGGCCGTGAGGCTGATGTCTAGCCTGAAAAGAAAATCAATCCATGAAGCAGACTGGCACATGAGTCGAGATTTCAGGAACAGTGGCTGAGCCTCCTTCCTCTCAGTACAAGCCCAAGGCAGATCTTGGTTTGATTGAGTTTATCTAGTTCTCTACGCTTGTGGATTCCATGTTAACCTTCCATGTTCTATTAATAATACCAAGCATTTGTATTACATTGTTCAACTTCAGAAGTGTTTGAAGCATTAACTCAGGGCTTTACTGAGGCCTGTGGGAATGGCCCTGTGTAGGGGGAGGTATGCCTTGTGCTCCCCAGAGGAGCTCTGGGAGGAACTCCACCTAGTAGAAACTGAATATGCCCTGGAGCTGAGCAGGAGTGCAGCATACTCCCTCAGTGTATGCAGCCACCCATGGGTCTGCCTCCTCCCAGTTCCTCCCCACCTCCTCTGCGATGTTCTGGGGGGCACATGGAAACAACAGTAGCTGTGCGAAAGAGATCACAGTGTCTGCAGTGGAACCAAACTACAGCCCAGAAGCCGACAGTGGGGACATAGCTGCTTGCACAGTAGCAGAGCAGCCAAGCATCATCTGTCCCTAACTAGTTAATCAAGTTAATTAGCTAATTAGATGATGTATCTGAGCAAGGCATACAGCAGCTATGTTATGTGCAAACCAAAGTCCACGATTACTGGCACAAGGATTAGTAGATTCTGGATCCACTTAAGGAATTAGTGCTGTTCGGAGTTCAATACACAATTCCCAGACCCACTGTGGCACGAGACATTTGCAATCCAATACTCACCCAGCTCTTCAAGTCCTCTCTGATGAGCCTCAGGATTTCTAATGGCTTCACAAGCTGCTCAGACAGACTGGGATCCCCAAAGTTCTCCAGTACGTCAATAACGAGGTGCAGCTCCGTCTCTACCAGGATCACTCTGTCGTGCACCTAGGGAGAGAATGTGCAGGTAAAACAGTGTGTCCAGGGGAGTTGCAGACAGGGAGATAAGGAATGTCTGTGTTAGCAGCAGGTAGGAGTGGCCTGCTTAAGGAGACTTTCCAAAGCCGTGGCCAATGGGAAACGACCTACGACGCAAGGGAGGTGTGAATCCACTCAGTACACAGAGCCTGCTAGTCATGACCCTTTGGACTCTGTTGCTTACACCTTCCTTCCTTGGAATCCAACAACATTTTGTGCTTCAGATCAATCTCAAACTCAATATCTGACTTCCCAGCCCTAAGGGTATACAATATATAGATACAGAAAAAGGGCTGGATTCCAACCTCAGATGACGCCTGTGTCATCTGGGAATAAATTCCTTCTCCACGTTACTCTACAAAAGGATCACGTGAAATCAGCATCCAGCTTAGAAAGAGACAGTACGGCAACCTTGGAAAGAAGCAAGTGCTGTTTTGTAACTTTGTCTCTCTTGGCAGAGGTTTTTCTTACCGACAGCTCTTTGACTTCCCAGTTCCGGTGGAAAATATTGGTGTTGCATTTTCGGTCTGACAACAGCATGATGTCCTCCTGGAGGCACAAAATAAGAACACAGGGAAATGTGTAAAGGAAACAAAGCAGGGGAGAAAGTGCCAAATTCGGTCCTCAGTTACATCATATAACCCCATTCAGCCATGCAAAGGTACAAAATCCTGGCACAATTTGACTCAACACCTCGATCCCCTAAGAATGCTGCTGTACTAGAGTCCTGGCTCTTCCCGAGAAGGTGCCAAATATGGCACAGAAGTCAACAACACGCGCTTGTCATATTGCTTTGCTGGTTTCAGGTTGTGAACTGCATTTGTGCAGGAGTTTAACTGAGAAGCGGCATCCTTTAACTCTTGACCACTCATCTGAGTGGTGCACTTCCTCCGCTTCAGCATTGGTTAACGTGGAATGTTTGCACGACTGAAAAATAAATGACTTGATCTCTCTAATGCTGCTTGATGGCATGACATGAATTTGGGTTCCTCAAATTGTCTGTTTAAAGGACTAGACTCAGTTTTCTTTGGAAGGGAAAGATCGCCTATAGTTAAAAACTGGGTCTCATTCTCTAGGTTTGATTGTAACTCAGGACAGAGTTTGAACCCCTTTCAAAACTTTCTGAGATTTAAGATTAAGGACGGTTGACTCTGTAAGAAATCCGAGCTGGCCAGGTCCAAGCCTCCTTAGACTGACTCAAATCAGGAACACCCACTTAGACAGGTTGCCCCTTCTTTCTCTCCTAGCTCCTTTCTAATAGTAAGAATGCCATTCTCCCCTTGCTATTGTCTAATCTGTGATTCTGCTTTAGATCAGTTCCCACCTTCCTGCCCTGTCCATGACTCTGCCTCTCTCTGACTCTTGCCGGAGCTGAACATTCTGAGCTTTGCCCTTTCTTAACTAAGACTGGGTGGGGGATCACCAACAAAGAAGATCCAGACAGAGAGACTTCTCTCTATTTCGTCTGCAACCCTACACCCCAAACTTACCGAAGCATATTTCATCTGCCCACAGTAATATGCCGAGAAGGCTGCGGTTGAAACTACAGCCTAGCACCCACATTGCCATTATTGCCCTACTTATGTGTCTTCTTTGCACTTACAAATCTGTCCTTGACATTCTTGAAGGTCTCCAGTTCCCAGGGTGGCAGGGACTTGTATTTTGAGAGGTGGCACGTCTTCCTCTGAGCCCCTTTGGGAAAGGCCTCCGTAGACATTGTCCATAGGGTCAGGACAAGGAGCAATTTGCAAGCCATCATTTTTCCTAATTGAATCAGAAAGGGGAAATACACACATCACTCCATTTCCAGGTTACCAGGATTATAAACTGTATTTTTGACAGTCTGACAAGGCGGGGAAAGAAGGGGTGCAGGAAGATGAGGGCTACAATCAAATATATACATTGGTGGCTTGACCCCAAAGATCGCAGCTGAGCAAACTCAACTCTTCTATTCACAAATGTTTTCAGATCAGGCCCCTTAATTTACGGCCCCCAGCACTAATAATAAAAAATAAACTGGTAAGAGACTTAGGGGGACGGATAATGTTTGATCCTTACTCTTTAGAGTAGATCACAGCAGATCAGTCGAGTAAGCCCATGTGCTAGACAGACGCCCCAGACCTCGTGGCACATACCTTGGAGCATGTTTGCTGGGAAATGGCTTTAGTCTCGTCTTCTTCCTCAGGGTTGCTTGGCCTCCCTCTGGTCTGTGAATGTAGCCTCTCTTTTCCATTGCTCTTGCTTTTATACTCTTTAGGAAAAAATAAAATGAAATCTTGTTTTCCTTTTGTCGAAGGAGAAAAACCCACGCTCTAATACGGCTGGAATCAATGGAAACCGGAAAATGAAAGTACGGCAGGTGCATCTAGCTCATAACCCTCTGCCCTCCTGAGCTGCGTGTGCCACTACCAGGGATTCCCAGGTGAGGGAAACTCTGCATGACATCATGACAAAATGATGCAAGGTTTCCCTGCCTAGAGTAGGCGAGTTCTGTTTCTAATCTTAGCATTGCCCAGTTTCCGGATTTGCTGTGTTACCGTAATGATCCACCGAGCAGCCCTTTCATTCATTTTTTCCCCCGCCCTCAGGAGTGACTCTGCGAGTCATCACTGATGAGCGAAGGGCGAAAGGACAGTGGTCTCAGTACTCTCACAATGGGCAGAGAGGGACTGTTCCCAGGAGGGAGCCTTCCCTCGCAGTCTTGATAACATCCAGGTTAAGGATCCACGTTTGTGATTTACCTGGGAAGCAAGGGCTGGGGGAAGGAAAACCTGGGAAGCACTTTTGGCGATGGTCCAGGGGGGAAGAGCCAGCCACAGGCTGTCTGAGCGCTGGGCCAGGCTGAATGGGAGTGTGGCAGGGGAGCAGGCTGGGGCTGGCAGGAGGTGAGCGGGAGCTGCAGAAATAGTGCGATACAGCCTGGGGGGAACAGCAGAGACTGGAGGGGGGAGGCACGGTGGTAGCAGCTTTCCAAGGTACTCCAGACCCAGGGCACTGGTCTAGAGAAGGACTCCTTTTCGCCACTGGGGAGGGGCTGTGTGCTCTCAGAGGCACCGACATAAATAAGGACCGTGTGTCAAGAGGGGTTTGTAAGCAGGTAGCTTGCAACAGAGGCTCCGACAGGTGGCCAATAGGAAGACAACTCACAGAGACTCCCAGTTAAAGCACCAGCAACAAGCCTGAACTGTGGCCAGTGGGACTGGGACCTAGAAGCCAATATTAATTTCCCTCCAAAAAGGGATGGCTTACCAAGGGCAGGCCAAGGCCTCGGCCTGACTCGCCCCTAGGGCAAGGATACTCTGGCGTTCAGCATGAGGAGTGGCTGTAGTTAGGAACTAGCACATGTATCTTTGGTTGTAACCGTTCAAACCACTGTGGTGAGGGAACTCGCACCCTTTCCTTCGTCCAGACCTCGTAAGGAATCGTTGCAGCTGAGCTGTGAGTGCATGGGCCTGTTCGGTAGAGAAGCTGGTTGACAAAGACTCTGCAGAATTCTTCTCTCTTCCGCCTTACAGCCTCTTCTGTTGTTCTTTCATACCAGTCACATCTCGGACTGTTTCTGGCTGCATCTAGTTGGGGCTGTAGATGAAATGGATCAAAGAGAAATCTAGGAGGCCATCAGATCTGATAACTGGAACGGAGGTTAACAATGAGGTGGGCCTGAGATCAACCCTGATGCAACCTACGCTTTGATGGCATATGAACTCTGAATCCAAGACTCTGTGTGAACATGGGGCTGGTGGAAGAGTTAGTGATCTTTCCTCCTTTTCTGCCTTTGACTTTTTGTTGTTTTACTAACTCTCCAGCCGTCTCTGCTGCTCAGGTAGGTGACCAGCTGTCCCAGTTCTGAGGGCCAGGCTGAGCTGATTCAACTGATACTAGAATTTATGCTGCTGTGACTAGAACCAGCTCGGCCATCTTGTTAGCTTTTTGCTGCTGTCAGTTCCAGCTGGGCCGCTGGGCATGGGCTCTCCTGGCTGCTTCATGGAACCAGGCCTGTGTAAGAGAGTGACTTGCTGGTAGGGTTGCCAAGTTTGACTGGACATATTCCTGGAGGATTCATCAGATGACATCAGGAAAATCCTGGAGGGTTGGCAACACTACTTCCTGGCCAGTGCACCCCCCCCCCTACTCATTAGGCATAGCACAGCAAGCTCACCTCTCCTTTGGGCCCCCACTGATAGCAGCTCTGGTGGTGCCGTGGTCTGCTGCTTCCTGTGACATGGCCTCTGCCCGGGTAACATAGAGCCCCACCCCTTCTGGAATAAACGAACGGTCAAACACACACTTCCCTGTCACCCTTACCTTGGGCCTTCGATCTGACACCAGACTCGTCCATTCCACCTTCCTGAGAGGGCTGCTAGGGGGGCACAGGCCTTCCCTCGCCCTGGGTTCTGCTATCCCTGGATAGGCAGCCAAGGCCTGACTGCGCAGACTCCTTGTGACCTCCCTGGACCGCTTCCTACCTGGCCCTGTCGTGGGCCTTTGACTCAGCCTCTTGCCAGGCTCCCAGTGTCTCAGCTCTGCTCTCTCTAAGCCTCTTCCCTGGGCTCACTGCAGAGCTTCTAAGCACTTCCTGCCACCTGGCTGGTTCTGCTGCAAGGGAATTTTCTCTGTGCCCCTGGCAGGGCAGTCCCTGACCCAGCTGAGTCTTCCTACCCCTGAACACCTCCACCAGCATAGAGAATCATGGGTGCACTCACTTCCCCCAGATTTCCTTCACTTCTGCCTTGGGTTATCAAATCCTTCATTGAGTTCTTCTACTTTTCTTCACTAGGCCCACATGGCTGCCATGCTGTGGCTGAGGAGGTTACTGGTCTTTGATCCTTTGATCACATGGACTGTGAATGCATAGCTTTGGTCTTCGTAAGTTATTTCTGTGGCGAACTGGCCCATCCAGTTCTGAATACCTCCAGGGCTAGTTGAGAGCTGTGTCTGGTGACTTTAACTCCGTGAGGGGTTGAAGGTGCTCGTAGGTCCCCTCTGAGATGATTGCAATGTCAGTTCCTGAGTTAATTTTAAAGTCAACAGTCTTGCCATAAATATTCACTTTCACTGTCCAAGCAGGCTCTATATCATCACAAGTGATAGATCCCAGAAAGAATGGCTCTTAATTGTCTGTAAAATGAGTCAGCTCCCTGACTGCTTTGGTGCAGCAAACAGGTGCAAAATGTCTATATTTTGTGCATTTAGTACACCGTGTATCTCTGGTTGGACATGCATCATCTCTTGGACTATGACTTTTTCCACACCTTGTTGACGTAGGCAGAATCTGTCCCTGTCCCTTGTTGACGTAGGCTGAATCTGTCAGGAAGCTCTTTGGGAATAACTTTTAATATTCATGCTGCATCTGTTAACAGCTTCTAAGCTAGTTTTTGCTTTTGAAGTTCTGAGAGTTGCTCTTGGTTTCCCTGTCTCACCAGCTCTGATGGCTTTGTTACTTGAATAGCTGTGGCTAAAATTCAATCTTTCAATGGTAGCTGCTGCCAAAGGTTTTTAATCAGTTACTGCAATAACTAGCCTGTCTATTTTCATGTTTTGCATTCCCATAATCATTGTTTTCAGCCAGAGTATGCAGAACTCTTATGAAACAGTCAACATTTTCCCATGGCTCTTGAATTCTCTAGTTTTCATAAACCACTTATCTCTGATGTATAAAGAATGTATCAAAGCTAGCTAGAACGCTTGCATAGTCATGTTTGTGACTGTCTTCAGTAAAAATGAAAAGGATTTAGAGATATGCTCTGCCTGTGTCTCCACAGCATACATGAAAGAAGATACCTGCATATCTCCAGTTTCTTTATGGACCTTGGTAGCAATGTGAAATCTTGCAAAATATTGTTTCCAGCCTGTCCATTGTGAAGGTTTGTCAAAGCAGATGTTTACTGGGGCATTGAAGAGTGGCATGTTGATGAGATCCTGCAACCTTTCTTGCTGTGTTCCTTCTGTCTGCAACCTTTCTTGCTGTTTTCCTTCTGTTTCTGTTTTTAGTTTACTCCTGACAACAAGTCATGTTCTCCTGTACCAGCTATGTGGTCAGGACTCCCCAGGGAACATTTGTCTAGCTCTAATGGTAATGCCAAAAGGAAGGAGAAAGACAAGATTCACAGCTCTCTTTGGCCTTTAGTTGCCCGTTTGGAAATGCAGTGAGGGTGATCCAAAAGCAAGCAGCTTTGCAATGTAAGAGGGAGGCAGTGTGGCCTAGAGGCTAGAGTGTAAGACCGGCTCTCAACATCCTTGGCTCTGCCACTGGCCTGCTGAGTGATCTGGACAAGTCACTTTGCCTCTCTGTGCCTTAGTTCCCCATCTGTAAAATCAGGAATAATGAGAAGGACTTCCTTTGTAAAGCACTGTGGGATCTACTGCTGCACAGCACTCTGCAGGAGCTGGGTATTATTACTACAGTGCACCCAATTTTCTGTTAACAAAATGCTTTTAATTGAAAGACAGGAATGCCAAAGCCTGGGAAAACAATTTTATTGGTTCACAATTATAAATAAAAAGGCATAATCTTAGTAATAGATAAATACATAAATAATAAATAGCTGATCCATAATAAAGAACACTTTGGTTCAAGTCTGGAAGTTATACAAATCAATTACCCTTCTTAGTCAGGTTATAATACATAAAGAATCAGCAAGATAAAAATATACTCTGTATAAATACATCTGCCGAGGATATTTACAGTAAGAATGCATTTCCTGAGGTTGTTTCTAAGAGATCTGAAGCTGTGACTAGTATGTAAATCCTAGAACTGGAGTGCGTTGTTTTGTTGTTTTAAATTAAAGCTTATGAAATGTTTCCAATATTTTTGGATCTGTTCCCTTGGCTAAAATGCATTCATATAGTGACAATACAATTACATTCAATAAATAATATCCCCAGAGGCCAAATCCTATTGAAATCCTAAATTCCAACTGTGATGAAAAATGGTCCTACAATTAATCTTCTGTAAGGAGTCTAGAGTGCTGCACCAGCTGGAAGTTGGAGCAACCTGGAGGCCAACTGTTGTGTAATTCTTTGGTATAAAAGGATGGAATCAGTTTGCTTGGGGACCTATGATCAGAAGCCAGAGGGAGAAGATGAATGTTCCTGGTTGACCCATGTCTTCTCCCAATATGTATGCAGTGCTCTCAGGCTCGGGACTCTCCGGTCTCTAAGTAGATGTGGACACGGGCACTGCAGAGACCAGATGGCTACACACAGAGCTCCCTGTAGGCTGCGCATCTCAAGTCTTCGTTCAGCAGTCGGAAGAGATTGAGGATCACAGATGCTTCCAGGCAGCCAGGTGTTTCCTGGGAAATGAGAGACTATTTACAACAGGAAGTGTGAATGCGGCTAAATTAAAGCCACCATTCTTAAAAACGAAGAGATAATAAGGATAGAAATCTCCCTGCTTCACCCCTCCTCCCGCATTTCCTAAAAAGCCTGATTTATTGCAGAGGGTCAAAATCCCTGGTGGTATAATCTTGTTACAGACAGTCACTGTAGCAGCAGACACAACAGGGTTTTTTTATTGAGATCTGCTAGATTTGTGCACAGCTACAGTTCTGGGATTATTGAAACAGGCTGGACAAGGCACCAGAGAATAGATTGTAGAAATCCACCCTGGCCTCTGGGATGGGAACCTAGTTCCTTCTCTAATTTGTATGGAAGTTCCCTTTCCTCATTGTCTCGACTGACTACTCACCGTCTCTTTGCTCTCATGGAAATTTTGGAGCCAATTGTTCAGCCTCCTGGAGTGTCGATGAGAATGAGTTTCTCTGGTCTGAAAACAAAATTGATACAGACTGGTTGGTGCCCAGAGATTTCAGCCGACAGTGGACCAAAGCCCTTTCTCTCCAGGCGCAGAGCAGTTGTTGCCCTGACATAGTCTAGGCGGCTACCCTTGTGCATATCATATCAACTACCCCCGCTTTCAATGTCCTATGTAAGGATGGGCCCAAAGCAAGGGCCACATGCAAGTATTTGTGGGTACAAGGTAAAGCAACCCATTTGGGAAATTCCTAAGGGTTCTCCTTGAAGAGATTCACATCTGGCACTGAAAGAGAAATCTGTCACTGAATACTCACGCAGCCCCTCAGGTCCCCTCTGATTTGCGTCAGGATTTCTAGAGGCCTTGAGAGCAGCTTGGACAGACTGGTGTCCTCAATGTTCTCCAGCACGTTAATGGTAAAGTCCAGCTCCTTCTCTACCAGGATGACTCTATCGTGCTCCTGGGGAGAGAAACTCGTAGGTAAGACAGTGTCTGTGGGAGAAATATACACAGCTGTGCAGATACAGGACTAGAAATTCTCATGCGTAGGGGTGGTTAGACTAGGTTGAAACAGGAGATTTTCCGAAGCCACTCAGGGCTTTATTGATTTGTCAGTAAATGAAATATTGAAATCACTCTGGACTGCAAACAGCTTCATCTCCACACGCCTTTCTTGACACCAGTTTATAGCCAGTGAGAAGACACCTGAACTGAAGGTGAGGGGTGACCCTTATTTACACTGAGAAAGAGCCACAGTCAGATCAGACATGCTCCTGACTCAATCAGTGACTTCCAAGTCAATGGTCAGAGTGCCACGTGTCAGATTAGCATAGGGCTAAGTGAGATCAGATTCAGAGGGGGCACATGTGAGGAGAGAAGCATCTGCTAGCATGTGACCTTCTTGTACCCCTTGACTGAGATTTTTCGTACCGACAGCTCTTGGACTTCCCAGTTCCGGTGGAAAATCCTGGTGCTGCATTTTCGGTCTGACAACAGCATCATGTCCTCCTGGAGGCAGAAGGAAAGAACAGAGACCCATATGTATGTAGGAGCAGGAACAAACCTGTACTAGTTCTTCCCTCAGTTCTATCCATGCAATCCCAGTGGTGATGCAGGGAGAAGAGATGCTGGTATCAGATGTCTCCCTTGTATCTCTCGGGCTGGTATCCTCAAGGGATATGACAGAGATACTCATGACGAACTTTAAACTGTGCTTTGTCATCCTACTCCAGTGAGGAGAGGACCTGGGTTCAGCAGACGCTGTGCTAGAGCCCTGGAGCTTGCCAGCAGGGTGCTAGAGCTGGGAGAAATGTAAAACCAAATCCTTCTTGATAATTGGTTTTGAGCTTCTTCCCTGAGTCCAAAGGGACACGCAGAGAGGGCTGCTCTTCAGATTACAGCCCAGGGCTCACAGTGCTGTTATTGCCCAGGGTGTGTTCTTCACACTTACAAATTTGTCCTTGGCTTTCTTGAAGGCCTCCAGTTCCCGAGGTGGCAGGGACTTGTATTTTGTGAGGTGGCATTTTGTCCTCTCAGCGCCTTTGGGAAAGGCCTCTGTAGTCATCGTCCAGATGGCCAGAGCAAAGAGAACTTTGTAGCCTACGTTCACCATTTTCCCTAATGGAGACAGAACGGGAGAGATACATGACTGACATGCCAGGTTGCCTGGCTTACCAGCCAGCGGGTTGGATGGTGTCTCATAAGCTAGGCCTGCACTGGAGACAAACCTAGCTCTAAATTTTCTTTTTACTGTTTCTTAAAACATTGTTAAAGCTACTGCAGGAGGCAGCTGGGGACACATCAGAATCAGTGAAATGCCCAGCTGAGTTCGGTGGCTTCCTATAGGGGACTGGGAAGTAAAAGAATTGTTACCATTTCTCATGTCTTCCTCAAGCCAACCAGTTCATTTGATTGGCTGTTAAATTAAACAGCTGACAGACGTGACAGTTTTCAGAAAAAGAAGAAAACAACATATTGAGATTCAGCAGAATTATCAGTTCTTTTCAGACCACTCTTCAGATGTCAGCTGTTGTAAATACTTGTACACTGTGTAGTCAAAGAATGAAGTAGCTAGTCAGTGGAGCAGGATACGTCATCCGATAGCATTTGTTACAAATTGATCCTACTTCTTTTAGTACAGCAAAGTGTGAACTAATCCTAATTTTATGCAAATATATATCTGCCACTTGCCAAATAGTTCTGATCAATAATTTTCAGGCTACTGACCGTTTTTTGTCTTTTTGCAATTTGATAGTCATTGTATATTTTGTTGCTGGGCTCCTAAATCCCATGACATTGTTTCTGCTCCATAATTTGATGACTGAACTATTTTTAATCCATGCACATTTTTGTATGAAATGTCATTTGTCAAAGTTTTGGCGGTAGGCAAACACTTTTCACAAGTACCCAACAATTCTCCAGACACAAAACGAAAACATGCTACAAATCATAGCAACTTGAACTCCCATTTTCTCCAGGAAACTATTCATGAATCAGAGCGTTTTTTGTTTAAATATTCAGCCATTAATAATACATTACAGGTGTAACGCCCTTTGCTTGTACAACATTCATTCCTTGCTGTCTACCATAGAGCACAACAGAAGCCCTCAATAAAGAGAAATTGTGTCGTAAGGAGAGGCTGCAGGCGAGTCACCCTTACCTTTCCGTGTATTTGCTGGGACGTTGCTTTAGTTGCCTCTTGTGTCTCCGGGCTGCTTTGCCTCTCTCTTGGCTCTGAATGTGGTTTTTCTTCTCCATTGCTCTTGCTTTTATACCAAAAGGCTCTTTCTGGTTAAGAAAAAGTACATGAAACCTCATTTTGCTTTAGTCTAGGGCAGAAAAACCCAGCTCTGCTGTCACCCAGCAAAGAGCAGCTAAGTGTTTGGAAAGGGAAAGCAAAAGTGAGGCAGTTATTACAGGTGAGCTCGAGTACTGAGGGATTTCCAGGTGAAGAAAACACTGTGCCATCACAAGTGAACTATGCAGGAGTTCCCTGCCTAGAGTAGGTGTGTATGTAGACGTGGCCTTTGCTGAATTGCAAAGCCCTTTGGGGTCCAGCGTAGAGAAGAATCTCAGCCCCTTTTGTTTTTAAAGTCCTCTTCCTTGCAGATATAGCCTCGAAAATGTAAAGTGAGCAGGTGGGTTGGAACCTGCTCACCAATCTCCTGCAGATCCTGGTTACTCACAGCAAACCAGGACTGGCCTTTAATGTCTAGACACATCACAGATGTGCACTGACGACTACAGTAAAGGCCGACATGCAGTAATTTCGGGCTGGGTGGGTATTTGTTTATCCATCCCATCTGTTTTACTTTTCACCACAAAAGCCAAGAACATACCGTCTCTGTGGAGGTCTTCTGTACTCTAGCATTACCAGTTAGCTGCAGTAGCATTTATTCCACTCGTGCACAGAGGCCCCAGTCAGGATCAGGGCCTTTGTACACAAAATAAAGGCAGTCCCCTCGATAAGTTTACAGTTTAAATGGAGCCTTGGCACAATGGGATTGTTGAACACACGTGAGGGGGAGAGACATGGATGGCAGTAATAGGAGCAAAGCTTTGCTTGGATTAATGAAGAGTACATGTTTGAGTGTCTCCTTTCCTAGGCGCAGCTCTTTGCAGTCCTCCGCTTCCCCCACCTGCCATCCCTAGACCTCACACTGTTCTCGTATGTGTGTTATGATCTGTTTCCAGCCTTTTGTTCTGATCTTTCTGCTGTAGAAAATGCCTGTATTCTACTGTCGTTTCCTTGCCTCGGTCAAGGCTGATCTCCATTATTCAGACATAGTCTGAGGAATAGAGCCAGACAACTTTTAAAGTAACAGATCTCATGCTCCCTTGCCTCATTTAAATGTGACCCAAACATGTCTCTGAAATACAAAGCTACACCACATAAAATAAAGATATTTTAAATGTTGTTTCTCCTTTGCTTACCTGCCAGTACGTAGAATGGTATGATTTTCAAGTGTTGCCCAGGCCCGACTATGATTTTTTTAATTGATACAAAAAGAAAAGGAGTACTAGTGGCACCTTATTGATACCATTATACCAGTTCAACAAAGTGTGGGTGCAGTTATGTCAGCATAACAGTGCCTGATACCGGAATAGTTATGTCTCTCCCTGAACAGGCAGAGCTATTGGCGGTATAAGACATCTGCATTCCTTTTAACCATACCGGTATACCACAATAGTCAAAGAAGTACAACATACTAGTTGTGAAAAGACTTTGATATCAGGGGCTTGCATTTGAGTAGATGAAAGAGCTCTAGTAACACAGGAAGCAGCTCACTCCTTTCTAGGAAACAGACTCTTGAATGACTACACTCAGGTTTTGGAAGGTAGAAAAACCCTTTGATTCACCTTTAAAGGGCCCTGTCTGCCACTACTTACTCAGACAAAACACCCGTTGACTTCAGTGGTATTCAGGCTATGAAAGCACTGCAGACCCAAAGCTAACCAGCTCCACCATGCCTAAGTCTCTGTATACTCTGTCAACTTCCTTTTATTAGCCCTGATTCCTGTTTATCTTTTATGCATTATTCTCTCTCTCTCTCTCTCTCTCTCTCGTCTGAGAGAATAAGTGTTAAGCATAACCAGGTAACTGGCAGGCGTAGTTATCAGTTATGTCAACACAGGTGTTTAAATTCCTGTTGCTACCTGTGCCATTGTAGGATGTGCATGATTTGCACACAAAGTTTCTAATGAATAAAAGGAAACCTGTGTGTATTTGTGCTGCTTGCCATGTATTAGATCAGGGCTTCTTATTCAGAGTAACAGGAAAATCCACAACTATATGGAAACAATTCTTAGCCCAAATAATTCAAAGGTAACTGGGTTCTGCCAGTGGCACCCTTTGAGGTAACTGACAAAAGAGAGATGTTTCCTGATGTTTGAAAAGCAGCTTTCTGACACCGACGAAAGTAAACTGCATTGGACACTATTAGCAGACCAAACAATACACTGCATCCAATTCGACTGCATGTATCAACACAGGACTCTGACGTACGCCTTGCTTCCATCAGGTTAGGAGCTAATGAAGCAAAAATGAAACTGGTTGAGTTACATCAACATATTGCTTCCGAAGTCCAGCTACGCAGGCAACCTATTCAAGAAGGAGAAATGGATTAATGGTATTCAAGAAGTGAAATGTTCAAAAGAAATTTTCAACCCATTCGGGTGCAGCTATTATTTCACAAGACATTTTAAAGAACTTTTTGGGGGTGTTGTTTAATAATTCAGGATTGTTAATTGCCTATTGTGGCTATGATAGCTTTAGAAGCAACTAGCAATAATAGTACCTAGCTCTTATCTAGCACTTTCATCTTTGGATCTCAAAGCGCTAGACAGAGGAGGTCAGGATCATCTCTATGTTACAGATGGGGAAACTGAGGCATGGTGAGGGAATTGATGTGGCTAAGGTCACCCACCAACCCACTGGTGGAGCTGGGAATTAACCCAAACCTCCTGCGTTCTAGTTCAGTTCCCAAGCCAGTAGGTGACACAAAGCAGACGCGTGCAGCTGTATAGCAAAGGAGTGGGGGTGGGAGAAGAACACTTCCATTTTAAGGCCACTATAGAACGCTAATACTTTCCATTAAGGGAAAATTCTGCTCCTCTTATGCAAGTCACATCAAAGTCTAGTTGCATGAGTCAGGCGAACAGGATCTGAACCTAAGTCTGGAAAGCATGTTTGCGAGAGAGCCTGTCAAGGTTCCCCCCCCAACTCTGAACTCTGGGGTACAGCTATGGGGACCTGCATGAAAGACCCCCTAAGATTATATTTTACCAGCTTAGGTTAAAACTTCCCCCCAGGTACAAATTCCTTTCCTTGTCCTTGGACAGTACTGCTGCCTCCACCAAGTGATTTACACAAAAATTCAGGGAAGGGTCACTTGGAATCCTTATCCCCCCAAAATATCCCCCCAATTCCCTTCACCCCCTTTCCTGGGGAAGCTTGAGACTAACATACCAACCAATTGCCTTAGCAATGGAAGCACAGACCACACCCTTTGTCTTCAGGAAACTGAAATCATTCAGGTTCTTAAAAGAAACACTTTATTTATAAAGAAAAAGTAAAAGAATCACACGTGCAAAATCAGGATGGAAGGTAAGTTTACAGGGTGATAAAAAGATTTAAAACACAGAGGATTCCCCCTAACTTTCCCTGCTTTCTCCTCAGCTCGGCCCCACTCTGTCTGACCCAGGCAATTCCAGCTCACACGGAGGATGGGACCTCCCTGGTCTTCTGACTCCCTGATTAGCCTGCTCGCCCTGTCATTCAGGCTGACCTGGAGCATGGGCCTCTCCCCATTGTTCCTGGGGGCTATCAGTCTCAGGGTCCTGATTCCCCATCGGCCCTTCCCTCTTTTTAGTACTGGGAGCTAGCAACTAAAACACCCCCACTGAATGTTAGTAAGGGGGCAACAGTCCCCTTATACTAGGATGGATAATTGCTATGGCTGACAGGAAGGGCTACATTAATAGTAGGTGACACACATGTTTTTTGGCTTTAAGATATCTGAAAAGCGGTAACGCTGCCTTAGCCAATGCCATGAGTGGAACTGATTCTGGAGTGGTGCTTTTTACACATTCCCACTTTCCCTTCAAAAGGGATACAGTGAAGCGCTTTTCATAGTGTTGCAACCCCAGGTGTTTATAAATTATGAGTCAAGCCTTGGAAAATCACCCGATTGTCTTAAAAATCGTGAGATTAAATGTTGGGTTCTTTGTAGTTGCCTTGAAGAATTGGAGCATTTGGGATTCTCAGTTCCATTTCAGCGGCTTTACCTACTTTGGCAGCACAAAGCTTGCTGCAAAGCTGTCATAACTGCTAACCTGGAATTTCCCTAACAGCTTTGGAGGGGGTGCAGATGCGGTAGCGGCTCTGAGTCTCTCTCCTACTCGTTTTGGCCCCTGGTTTAGGAAGTATGGCTAGGAGAGAAGAGGCTTTGGAACAGGGCTCATGGGTCTTTGGGGGTTTTTTTGGAGGGGGTGTGTGGGAGGAGCTACTGACAAGGTTACTTAGTGATGTCATTATTAGAAGAAACGTCCTCCAGAGGAAAACAGTAAAAGCCCTTAATTGTTTGCAATGATCTAACACATTGTGGAACAGATCCGGATTTTGCTTCTACCGATGTAAATGAGATCACGATCCATCCCAGTTTCTGTGTTATTAGAGTAGAGAAGAAGTATGGGACTCTCCGATACTGCTGCTTCCACGGAGTCAGGGTGAGTTCACTGAGCTGTAGGAGTGGAGAGTATCTTTGGCCGGTTCTGGTGCAGTTAAAGTCTTCGTGAGCCCCAGGCTGCTCAGAGACTAAGCAGAGCCCAGCAGGTTTGTCAGGCTTCTCTAAAGACTCTGGGCCAAATCTAGACCTGAGTTCAAATTCTGCTCCCGGTCACAGATATCCAACGCCATTGACTGCAGAAGGGCTGCCTGGGTGTAAGGGAGCAGAATTTGGCTCTGAGGCGCTATTTCACTGATTCACACCTTGTCTGCATGAAAAAGTTGTCCTGGCTTAATTTAGCCAGTGATTTTTAAACCCAAGTGGTGAAGTCAGTGCAGAAGGCTACGTAGACACGTGTAGTTTGTTTAAAGCAGGCCTCGTGCAGTTTAGCTTATGGCAATGGGCAAGGCCTTGGAGCAAACAGGCGCGCTCTGGGGAAGTCGGCGAGGTAGAGAGGGAGGGAATCCCTTCCCTGCTGACCCGCGGCTGTGGAATGGAATCATTGCTGCTCCGACTCCTGCCACTGCAACCAGCCACCCAGCCAGCAGAGCCCCTGTGCCCGGCCCTAGCAGCCATAGTCCAGCGTCTTCCAGACTCTTGAGAGCTGAGCCCCTCTTCAGACAAATGCAACCTGCTGATGCTCCTTTTAACCCTGTCACATGCTATTGAAGGACCATCTTAATGCATACACCTTCCAGGCCCCTCTATGTCGGGAAAGGCGGTACTAGTGGATCCCGCAGCCATCCCCTGCTCTGCTGGGCCTCCAACCTTTCTGTGTGACCACCAACCCCATGCCCGGGCCCAGCTGAATAAGAACCATTCCGATCCAAGAGGACTCTCTGCACCTGCGGAGGTGGCCTAAGTTATACCCCAAACCTGGCAATGGAATTGTAAATTGGAGTCTCTATCTGTTTACTCTCACCGAAGTTAGGTATATTCAGAAGAATTCCACATTTAGCAGATAGTTTAAGACTGAGTCTTTGGTTCCCAGCAACGGGAGACCTGGCTGGTGGGAAAGAAACCACAAAAGGTGTAGCTTGGTCATGCCAATATACGCAGGTGTATCTGTATATACATCTGAATACGCAGATGATTGCTCAAAGGTACTGTGCTGGCCAAATCCCCAGCTTTGCCATGCTCCTAACGACTGGGTAAAGCTGGATGACTGTGCAAACTCTGGGTTCTGTGCTGATCTTCCACAGCTCTGTCCAAAGAGGGATTGCTGACAATTTATATGACTTCTGAGCTTGAAACCTTTCTGCAGAATTGCTGCAAAGGGTTCTGTCCTTGGAAAGCATTGTTGGGATATATTATCTGAACCAACCATTTATGCACAATGGGTGTCAGCAATGGAAGAGTTGCGCTGACTTTCGAATGATCTGCAGCAATAATATTCATTGTGATTTCTACTCTAAGTTTACAGTAGAGGGTTAGAAATGGTCAGTCAACCAATTTAAAATGGCTGGACACTACTAATTGCTTTATCATTTAAAATAACTCATTCTACTAAAGTGGAGGTGAATATGGGCTCACAGCAACAAGACACATCCCAATATACAGCTAAAACCAATAAAGAGTCAATATTTGCACTCACCAGTCCCTGGACCATTGCTGCTTCTCACCACACTTGGCTGGGGAGGTGGAGTCCATGCACGGAGATCACGTTCCGTACCCATTGCTCTGAGCACAACCACCCCTTCATTGAGACCTTCAGCTTGCTTCTCTTCATCAAATATTAAATATCAGCTGTGCTTCGGCCGGTCCACTTCTAAGTATTTCAAGGTATGAGACTTCCACTGCTTCCCTTTCAGATTACATCCTAGTATTATAGATCCCACTGTCTAGATCTGACTCTCCTTTTCTTAATTTTGTCCTTCTGCTCCTAGTTTTGCGGAGCTGTACAATACAAAACAATACCCTTCAACACTCTCTAGAGCTATGTCTCCATCACCTAAATTATACACATTTAGCTCTCAGTTGTACTCCTGAGTCAGTCTGTCCAACAGTCTGAGAGTTGTTTTTTCACACTTTATCTTTCAGTTCTGAGCATGTGAGGTCCAGTCTAGCTCTCATTAAAGTCAATGGAAGGACACCCACTGTTAGAACAGAAATCAATTTTTAAAATGCCAATCAAAACAGCCATTGTGCAAATGCGTTTACACTGGCTGTGTTCACACTCCTGTTGTGTTTGCTTTCCACAAACACTGGTGTAATTGAGAATTAATAGCATAAATGATCAGAGAAAGCAAATGTTAAGCAGGCACACTTGCAGGTATTTGTAATGAGTGAACATTAAATTTACTTTCTGAGAGTGTTTGCAGATGATAGCTGGTTGATGATGTGGGAGGGATAGCTCAGTGGTTTCAGCATTGGCCTACTAAACCCAGGGTTGTGAGCTCAATCCTTGAGGGGGCCATTTAGGGATCTGGGGCAAAAATTGGGGATTGGTCCTGCTTTGAGCAGGGGGTTGGACTAGATGACCTCCTGAGGTCCATTCCAACCCTGATATTCTAGGATTCATAAATTATGCTCATCTACTCAGGGACAGAAGCTATATCATATCATATGACTTATGGCCTGCTGGGTGACCTTGGGCAAGTCATGTCACTGCTCTGTGCCTCAGTTTCCCCATCTGTAAAAAGTGGATAATGATAGTGCTGTCCTTTGTAAAGCATGTTAAGCTTTACTGATGAAAAACACGATAGAACAGTTAGGTATTATTATTAAGAAGCCACTCAGTTTTAGGTCGCATGGCTCAAACGTAATGTTTTGTTGACTAACAAGCCATAGGGTGAACAAAATGATGTTGAATGTTTTCCAGTCACAACGTTCTCAAGTGTGTTTGTTATTGGTTTGCAGGAATTTTGCGAACAGAAATAGAGGCAAAATTCCCTGGCTGTGAACTAATCACTCAGCTGTAATAGTCAAGAGAAAAAAAAAATCACATTTGTAAACATTGGCTGCTAAAGACTCTGGATGGGGTTTTCACTCCAAAGACCAAAGGAATGTGTTCAGATGCTTTTGATTTCCTCCAACCAGGAGACAGAGGGGGCAGGCTTGTGAGCTACCTACCAATGACCCAGTTCCATAATTCTCCGAATCGTGGTCCCTTTACCATATGCATAGTAGTACTAGGCCTAGAATGCACGGTATTGGATATGGCTCAGCATAAATTCTTATAGCAGAAGGGATGTAAGCCATGCCCCTGTGAGTACAATGCACCTGTGGCCAATGTGGGGGGGGGGCTCCCTGCCCCCAGAGGATCGAGCTGAATTGCAACAAGGAGCTGGTGGGTTGTGCTGGGGCCAGAGCCACTTTGGGCAGGCCCAGTCAGCTCCAAGGACCACACTCTCAGCCCATCTAGGCTGATGTGGCTTCATCCCAGCAGCAGGATACGCATGTTTCGGGGAGTGGGTGTGGGGGCATTCCTCTCCCAAATCCTCAGCACTTGATGCAGCAGCTTCCTCCACTGCACTCAGGAGTCCCCTGCCTTACAGCCCAGCTCCCTTCCCTACCCCAGAGCCAGACTTCACCCCTCTTCCCTGCTCCCTTTAACATCCTGAGTCCCTCTCCCATCCCCCTCAACTTAGCTTCTCATAAGCCAAGATGGCCACCATTTTCAAGCTCCACATTCCCTTCCAGGCTCCAGAACCTGCCTCTGTGACCCACCCCCCCCTCCCGGCTCCACCCCCACTGGCCCCGGGGCCCCATACCACTGCCTCTGTGACCCCCCCCCCCCGGCTCCACCCCCATGCTGCCCCCAGGGCCCCACACCCCCTGCCTCTGTGACACTCTCATTTCCAACTCCCTTCCCCCCAGGGCCCCACTTCCTTTCTTCAACCCCCATACTGCCCCCAGGGCCTCACACAGCCTGCCACTGTGATTACCCCCTCCGCCAGCTCTCACAGATCCTTCACCAGGTTGCCATTTGTCACCCCTAAGGAAAAGTGCATCAACCAATTCCTTACGTGAAGTCTCCCGATCTGTTCCCTGCTGGCCTGTAGGCTGTTTATGTTCAGCAAATAGCTCGCCCCGGCCAGGGGACCAGGGCCTCTCCCTTCCCTCCTCATCCAGCCCCATGGCAAGGCCATTCTCTGCACCTACCTCCTTTGTCTCCTGGTCTGCTGTTGCCAACTGGGTCTTACTCCTCCCAGCCTGGGAGATGCTGGTATGAATCCCCCGTGAAACATGGGACTATCCTGGGGAAAAAGCAGGATGTCTTGCAGTCTTTTCTGAATTTTGTCATATTTGGTGTTATTCTTAAAACCCCAGCTCCTGGAGTCAAGTGATTCCGTGTGCCTCTTAGCTTTGATTTAAAATATAAAAGTACATTTCTAGGCCTCATGATTGGGGGAAAAGGTTTATAAATGTGACTCCCCAAAGTCTCAATAACCAGCAGGCAATTACAAAAGAACCCATAATGTATTATTTTTAAAACAATCTCATGACTTTAAAGGCAATCTTGTGATTTGGTGGCAACCTGACTCATGATTTTTGAATTCTTGGGATTGGCAATAGTGTCACTTTAAATCAAATTGGGACTATGTCCTTGAGAGCCAAAATACTTTTTGCTTTTAATTCCAGAACTTCACCCTAGTGGGGAAGATGATGATACTTCACCAACATTTAAAGAGTCCCGGCTTGATTCTTTGCTTTCCTGAACCATTTATAAATATAGTCATTTGCACATATGCAAAGTGATGCAGAATAGGTATAAAAAGTGATCACTGTTGATTTGGTACCATTTTGCAGTAGTGTAAATAACAAATCCAAGTGCAAGGTTGCAATATTGCCCATCCCCAAAGATCCACAAATCATGTCAAAATCTAAATCTCATGCAATTAGACCAACAATCATGAGATTTTATTAAAAAAGATTCTCCTGTAGTTTTTTGGGTTGGTCTTTTGGATTCCCCTGTCCCCCCAGTGCGTTTGTGAGATAGTGTTGCTAACACTTCCATATTTATTCTGTAAGGTGATTGTGCCCCTCCACTGCCCATCCCATACCCAGCAAGTCATTCGGCACCCTGTCCCCAACTCAATCCTCTCTCCACATCAACTCTGCTCGTCCCCCTGTGTCCCCATCATTTCTACCCCTCCTTCCTTCACCGCAGCTCCTCCTGAAGCTGCTGTGTCCCTTCCCCGGCCCTCTCCCAGGGATGGGTGTTGCAGGGAGTGGAGGAGGGAGTGGAGCCTCTCTGAGCTCCTCTCTCCTCCACTCCTGTGACAATGGTGTTGGCACCTAAGGGGCAGAGACCTCTGACTGCTTCCTGCAGCAGCCTTGATTGGCTGCTCTTCCCCACGACCGGAGACAGTGGGAAAGACAGCCAATCAGAAGCCAGGCTGCAATTCCCAAGAGGGTTGGAGATTCTCACATCATCACCAGACAGACTCCAGCCCTGGCTAAAATCCTGCAACCTGTGAAAAAGTCACGAGCGGTAACAGCACTGGGGCAGCGGAGAATCAGGCTTTTTATATAGTGCATATAATAATATGAAAAATACCCAGCTCTTATAGAGTGTTTTTACGGGAAGGTCTCAAAGCACTTTACCAAGGAATTCGGTATCAGTATTCCCATTTTACAGATGGTACAGAGCAGAGACGTGACTTGCCCAACGTCATCCACCACTCCAGCAGGTCAGTGGCAGAGCTGGGAATAGAATCCAGGTTTCCCGAGTGCCAATCCCCAGTATCTATCCCCCTCAGACAAAAACAGGGCAAATTGCAGCCACGATGTACTCTGCAAGAGCAGTTGAATAGTTTGCCCAGACCTTCACACGGATATCAATGCGTACAAATAAAAAGGAAGCAAAAAGCAATACATGTTACAATCAGGCTCCAGTTAAAACAGCAGCATTTTACTCTAGAAGAGTGTGTCACATATATTGTGATAAGTATAGGATAGTAATTAGAGTCCGTGCTTTTTGCCCAATTTAAAGGCCCCATAATAGTCAGTCCTGCCACCAAGAGTTCCCCGGCATTTGCTATCGTGGGAAGATAGCTATAACTTTAGACTTTTCATTATTTTAAGTATCTCTGTTATGTCCCCTCTCACCATCCAGCTAATCAATTTCTCCTCATCGGGAAGTACTTCCCTGCCTTTAATGACTTTTGCTATTTTCTGCTTTTTGGAGGTGATGAGATCAGAACATAATGCAGTCAGCAAGTAGAGGGTCAATCATCAATTTATATCATTTCAGTTTTAATTTTACATCTTCCATTTTTACATTAAATATTACAAAAATAGCCCATTTGATAAATATGCACATAAAAATGATAGATACAATAAATAACTTAAATACAAATCAGATTTGTTTAAATAAGGATCGCATCAGATGGCTTAACATTATGTCAGCCAGTAAAACAAAAATAGATTCTCGGAATCTGTCTAATACAGCAACACCTTCCATGCATCAACATTATTGCATTTTCCAGCATCTTTCTAAGACAATAATGAAATAGTCACTAGTCTGTAAATCAAACAAACGGTGGGAAAAACTAGTCCTTTAAATTAAAATAAATAACAGCAACACAACATACTATTGGCAAATATTTTTGCGTAGCAATCAACCAATACAATAAATAATACTATCCTCTAGGGCCAAATTTTAATCCCACTGAAATCAATGGCCAATCTCCCATTGATTTCTGTGGGAACAGGCCATACACTTTAGCTGCACTTAAGGAATTGGCCTACAACCAATCAGCTACTGGCAATTGGAGTCGGAGAGATCTCTTCCTGAAGATCAGCTGTATCAGAATCTTTTGTTCAGAGATCATGGGTGATGGGTATCCGTGGTAAGATGCCAAGTCAGAAAGAACATCATGCCTCGTTAAAATACAGTGTCCTGTAGGAAGGATTCAGGGTTCCCATTTGCTGGGCTCTCCAGTGTCTGATTAGACGCATGAGGTGAGACCGTGTAAAGACTTTGCGTTTAGGTGCAGAACTCCATGTAGGCTGTGCACTTCAAGTCTTCGTTCAGGAGTCGGAAGAGATTGAAGATCACAGATGCTTCCAGGCACCCCGGAGTCTCCTGGGACAGGAGAGAGGGAGTGAACACATTGTAACAGAGAATGGCTGGCTCACACTGGGCGAGGGAAAGTTACTGCACAAAGGCCTGATGGAAGGGGGTGTATATAGATAGGGAGCACAGAGCATGCAGAAAAAGGGTGAACAGAGCAGTGTCTACACAGGGACATCCAGGAAAGCTAATCTGAACAAATTGTGTGAATTTGAAGTGGGTTAGTTAATGGCATTAGATCCCTGTGTGAACACCCTCATTCAAAATTAAAGTGGTCTTAATTGGGTTACTTCACTTCCAGAGATCGCTTTAACTCTGAATAACAGCATCCATACAGGGATTTAATGCAGTTTAACTAATCCCCTTCAAACTCATATCTTTAGTTAATTCAGATTAGTTTTCCTGGATGTCCCTGCGTAGACAAGACCTTACAAACACTCGAACCTAAGTAAATACTCATTTACACGGTGCTCTAATGTTCTGTAATTCTAAATATATAACAATGTGTGCTGTAGTCTATTACATTAAGCAGTGAGTCTGAATGAAGCAAAAGGCACAATGATCTGGGGTAACAGTCAACTTGACAGGTATTATCTTTGTCTCGATCCGATTCCTAAGAAGGCCTGGGCTTTGGCAGATCTGTACGAATGAATGATCTCTGGGCCTCTTTTCCCATTGCCCAGCCCAGCATCTCCACCTCTTTAAAGCGAATAGCAAGTTGGTGTAAAGCTCTGCCAGCAGTGTGGGGGAGGGGGGATTTCAGAGTCAGCAGCATTTTGCACAAATATAAATGATTCCACAAGGTACAAGGTACTGAGCAATGGAGGATCAGATGCCTCGTGTTTATCTGAAATTCTGCTATTTGCATCCTATGGGAGGACCCAAACTAGGCCACAAGGTAAAGGGTGTTTTCTGGATGCCTGGTCTGTTACTGTCTGACAGCAGATGTAACAACCCTTCCTGATGTGAGAGATTTACCAGCTTTCTGAACTAATTCAGTCTCAGGACACCTAGACTGCTGAAGGTCCTGGACAATATACAGGACACCATCCTGCACTGGCCCCATGGGAACGGAATGGAGCTGATGATCCTGTATGGATTTGTTCCCACTAACATGTGATGGAAGTTCGTCTTGTGTGTTTGCCAAATGTACTCACCATTTTCTTGGCGGCATGGAATTTTAGGAGCCATTTAGTCAGTGTCTGGGAGCGTTGATGGCCGTGAGGCTGATGTCTAGCCTGAAAAGAAAATCAATCCATGAAGCAGACTGGCACATGAGTCGAGATTTCAGGAACAGTGGCTGAGCCTCCTTCCTCTCAGTACAAGCCCAAGGCAGATCTTGGTTTGATTGAGTTTATCTAGTTCTCTACGCTTGTGGATTCCATGTTAACCTTCCATGTTCTATTAATAATACCAAGCATTTGTATTACATTGTTCAACTTCAGAAGTGTTTGAAGCATTAACTCAGGGCTTTACTGAGGCCTGTGGGAATGGCCCTGTGTAGGGGGAGGTATGCCTTGTGCTCCCCAGAGGAGCTCTGGGAGGAACTCCACCTAGTAGAAACTGAATATGCCCTGGAGCTGAGCAGGAGTGCAGCATACTCCCTCAGTGTATGCAGCCACCCATGGGTCTGCCTCCTCCCAGTTCCTCCCCACCTCCTCTGCGATGTTCTGGGGGGCACATGGAAACAACAGTAGCTGTGCGAAAGAGATCACAGTGTCTGCAGTGGAACCAAACTACAGCCCAGAAGCCGACAGTGGGGACATAGCTGCTTGCACAGTAGCAGAGCAGCCAAGCATCATCTGTCCCTAACTAGTTAATCAAGTTAATTAGCTAATTAGATGATGTATCTGAGCAAGGCATACAGCAGCTATGTTATGTGCAAACCAAAGTCCACGATTACTGGCACAAGGATTAGTAGATTCTGGATCCACTTAAGGAATTAGTGCTGTTCGGAGTTCAATACACAATTCCCAGACCCACTGTGGCACGAGACATTTGCAATCCAATACTCACCCAGCTCTTCAAGTCCTCTCTGATGAGCCTCAGGATTTCTAATGGCTTCACAAGCTGCTCAGACAGACTGGGATCCCCAAAGTTCTCCAGCACGTCAATAACGAGGTGCAGCTCCGTCTCTACCAGGATCACTCTGTCGTGCACCTAGGGAGAGAATGTGCAGGTAAAACAGTGTGTCCAGGGGAGTTGCAGACAGGGAGATAAGGAATGTCTGTGTTAGCAGCAGGTAGGAGTGGCCTGCTTAAGGAGACTTTCCAAAGCCGTGGCCAATGGGAAACGACCTACGACGCAAGGGAGGTGTGAATCCACTCAGTACACAGAGCCTGCTAGTCATGACCCTTTGGACTCTGTTGCTTACACCTTCCTTCCTTGGAATCCAACAACATTTTGTGCTTCAGATCAATCTCAATCTCAATATCTGACTTCCCAGCCCTAAGGGTATACAATATATAGATACAGAAAAAGGGCTGGATTCCAACCTCAGATGACGCCTGTGTCATCTGGGAATAAATTCCTTCTCCACGTTACTCTACAAAAGGATCACGTGAAATCAGCATCCAGCTTAGAAAGAGACAGTACGGCAACCTTGGAAAGAAGCAAGTGCTGTTTTGTAACTTTGTCTCTCTTGGCAGAGGTTTTTCTTACCGACAGCTCTTTGACTTCCCAGTTCCGGTGGAAAATATTGGTGTTGCATTTTCGGTCTGACAACAGCATGATGTCCTCCTGGAGGCACAAAATAAGAACACAGGGAAATGTGTAAAGGAAACAAAGCAGGGGAGAAAGTGCCAAATTCGGTCCTCAGTTACATCATATAACCCCATTCAGCCATGCAAAGGTACAAAATCCTGGCACAATTTGACTCAACACCTCGATCCCCTAAGAATGCTGCTGTACTAGAGTCCTGGCTCTTCCCGAGAAGGTGCCAAATATGGCACAGAAGTCAACAACACGCGCTTGTCATATTGCTTTGCTGGTTTCAGGTTGTGAACTGCATTTGTGCAGGAGTTTAACTGAGAAGCGGCATCCTTTAACTCTTGACCACTCATCTGAGTGGTGCACTTCCTCCGCTTCAGCATTGGTTAACGTGGAATGTTTGCACGACTGAAAAATAAATGACTTGATCTCTCTAATGCTGCTTGATGGCATGACATGAATTTGGGTTCCTCAAATTGTCTGTTTAAAGGACTAGACTCAGTTTTCTTTGGAAGGGAAAGATCGCCTATAGTTAAAAACTGGGTCTCATTCTCTAGGTTTGATTGTAACTCAGGACAGAGTTTGAACCCCTTTCAAAACTTTCTGAGATTTAAGATTAAGGACGGTTGACTCTGTAAGAAATCCGAGCTGGCCAGGTCCAAGCCTCCTTAGACTGACTCAAATCAGGAACACCCACTTAGACAGGTTGCCCCTTCTTTCTCTCCTAGCTCCTTTCTAATAGTAAGAATGCCATTCTCCCCTTGCTATTGTCTAATCTGTGATTCTGCTTTAGATCAGTTCCCACCTTCCTGCCCTGTCCATGACTCTGCCTCTCTCTGACTCTTGCCGGAGCTGAACATTCTGAGCTTTGCCCTTTCTTAACTAAGACTGGGTGGGGGATCACCAACAAAGAAGATCCAGACAGAGAGACTTCTCTCTATTTCGTCTGCAACCCTACACCCCAAACTTACCGAAGCATATTTCATCTGCCCACAGTAATATGCCGAGAAGGCTGCGGTTGAAACTACAGCCTAGCACCCACATTGCCATTATTGTCCTACTTATGTGTCTTCTTTGCACTTACAAATCTGTCCTTGACATTCTTGAAGGTCTCCAGTTCCCAGGGTGGCAGGGACTTGTATTTTGAGAGGTGGCACGTCTTCCTCTGAGCCCCTTTGGGAAAGGCCTCCGTAGACATTGTCCATAGGGTCAGGACAAGGAGCAATTTGCAAGCCATCATTTTTCCTAATTGAATCAGAAAGGGGAAATACACACATCACTCCATTTCCAGGTTACCAGGATTATAAACTGTATTTTTGACAGTCTGACAAGGCGGGGAAAGAAGGGGTGCAGGAAGATGAGGGCTACAATCAAATATATACATTGGTGGCTTGACCCCAAAGATCGCAGCTGAGCAAACTCAACTCTTCTATTCACAAATGTTTTCAGATCAGGCCCCTTAATTTACGGCCCCCAGCACTAATAATAAAAAATAAACTGGTAAGAGACTTAGAGGGACGGATAATGTTTGATCCTTACTCTTTAGAGTAGATCACAGCAGATCAGTCTAGTAAACCCATGTGCTAGACAGACGCCCCAGACCTCGTGGCACATACCTTGGAGCATGTTTGCTGGGAAATGGCTTTAGTCTCGTCTTCTTCCTCAGGGTTGCTTGGCCTCCCTCTGGTCTGTGAATGTAGCCTCTCTTTTCCATTGCTCTTGCTTTTATACTCTTTAGGAAAAAATAAAATGAAATCTTGTTTTCCTTTTGTCGAAGGAGAAAAACCCACGCTCTAATACGGCTGGAATCAATGGAAACCGGAAAGTGAAAGTACGGCAGGTGCATCTAGCTCATAACCCTCTGCCCTCCTGAGCTGCGTGTGCCACTACCAGGGATTCCCAGGTGAGGGAAACTCTGCATGACATCATGACAAAATGATGCAAGGTTTCCCTGCCTAGAGTAGGCGAGTTCTGTTTCTAATCTTAGCATTGCCCAGTTTCCGGATTTGCTGTGTTACCGTAATGATCCACCGAGCAGCCCTTTCATTCATTTTTTCCCCCGCCCTCAGGAGTGACTCTGCGAGTCATCACTGATGAGCGAAGGGCGAAAGGACAGTGGTCTCAGTACTCTCACAATGGGCAGAGAGGGACTGTTCCCAGGAGGGAGCCTTCCCTCGCAGTCTTGATAACATCCAGGTTAAGGATCCACGTTTGTGATTTACCTGGGAAGCAAGGGCTGGGGGAAGGAAAACCTGGGAAGCACTTTTGGCGATGGTCCAGGGGGGAAGAGCCAGCCACAGGCTGTCTGAGCGCTGGGCCAGGCTGAATGGGAGTGTGGCAGGGGAGCAGGCTGGGGCTGGCAGGAGGTGAGCGGGAGCTGCAGAAATAGTGCGATACAGCCTGGGGGAAACAGCAGAGACTGGAGGGGGAAGGCACGGAGGTAGCAGCTTTCCAAGGTACTCCAGACCCAGGGCACTGGTCTAGAGAAGGACTCCTTTTCGCCACTGGGGAGGGGCTGTGTGCTCTCAGAGGCACCGACATAAATAAGGACCGTGTGTCAAGAGGGGTTTGTAAGCAGGTAGCTTGCAACAGAGGCTCCGACAGGTGGCCAATAGGAAGACAACTCACAGAGACTCCCAGTTAAAGCACCAGCAACAAGCCTGAACTGTGGCCAGTGGGACTGGGACCTAGAAGCCAATATTAATTTCCCTCCAAAAAGGGATGGCTTACCAAGGGCAGGCCAAGGCCTCGGCCTGACTTGCCCCTAGGGCAAGGATACTCTGGCGTTCAGCATGAGGAGTGGCTGTAGTTAGGAACTAGCACATGTATCTTTGGTTGTAACCGTTCAAACCACTGTGGTGAGGGAACTCGCACCCTTTCCTTCGTCCAGACCTCGTAAGGGATCATTGCAGCTGAGCTGTGTGTGCATGGGCCTGTTCGGTAGAGAAGCTGGTTGACAAAGACTCTGCAGAATTCTTCTCTCTTCCGCCTTACAGCCTCTTCTGTTGTTCTTTCATACCAGTCACATCTCGGACTGTTTCTGGCTGCATCTAGTTGGGGCTGCAGATGAAATGGATCAAAGAGAAATCTAGGAGGCCATCAGATGTGATAACTGGAACGGAGGTTAACAATGAGGTGGGCCTGAGATCACCCCCTGATGCAACCTACGCTTTGATGGCATATGAACTCTGAATCCAAGACTCTGTGTGAACATGGGGCTGGTGGAAGAGTTAGTGATCTTTCCTCCTTTTCTGCCTTTGACTTTTTGTTGTTTTACTAACTCTCCAGCCGTCTCTGCTGCTCAGGTAGGTGACCAGCTGTCCCAGTTCTGAGGGCCAGGCTGAGCTGATTCAACTGATACTAGAATTTATGCTGCTGTGACTAGAACCAGCTCGGCCATCTTGTTAGCTTTTTGCTGCTGTCAGTTCCAGCTGGGCCGCTGGGCATGGGCTCTCCTGGCTGCTTCATGGAACCAGGCCTGTGTAAGAGAGTGACTTGCTGGTAGGGTTGCCAAGTTTGACTGGACATATTCCTGGAGGATTCATCAGATGACATCAGGAAAATCCTGGAGGGTTGGCAACACTACTTCCTGGCCAGTGCACCCCCCCCCCCTACTCATTAGGCATAGCACAGCAAGCTCACCTCTCCTTTGGGCCCCCACTGATAGCAGCTCTGGTGGTGCCGTGGTCTGCTGCTTCCTGTGACATGGCCTCTGCCCGGGTAACATAGAGCCCCATCCCTTCTGGCATAAACCAACGGTCAAACAAACACTTCCCTGTCACCCTTACCTTGGGCCTTCGATCCGACGCCAGATTCGTCCATTCCACCTTCCTGAGAGGGCTGCTAGGGGGGCACAGGCCTTCCCTCGCCCTGGGTTCTACTATCCCTGGATAGGCAGCCAAGGCCTGACTGCGCAGACTCCTTGTGACCTCCCTGGACCGCTTCCTACCTGGCCCTGTCATGGGCCTTTGACTCAGCCTCTTGCCAGGCTCCCAGTGTCTCAGCTCTGCTCTCTCTAAGCCTCTTCCCTGGGCTCACTGCAGAGCTTCTAAGCACTTCCTGCCACCCGGCTGGTTCTGCTGCAAGGGAATTTTCTCTGTGCCCCTGGCAGGGCAGTCCCTGACCCAGCTGAGTCGTCCTACCCCTGAACCCCTCCACCAGCATAGAGAATCATGGGTGCACTCACTTCCCCCAGATTTCCTTCACTACTGCCTTGGGTTATCAAATCCTTCATTGAGTTCTTCTACTTTTCTTCACTAGGCGCACATGGCTGCCATGCTGTGGCTGAGGAGGTTACTGGTCTTTGATCCTTTGATCACATGGACTATGAATGCATAGCTTTAGTCTTTGTAAGTTATTTCTGTGGCGAACTGGCCCATCCAGTTCTGAATACCTCCAGGGCTAGGTGAGAGCAGTGTCTGGTGACTTTAACTCCGTGAGGGGTTGAAGGTGCTCGTAGGTCCCCTCTGAGATGATTGCAATGTCAGTTCCTGAGTTAATTTTAAAGTCAACAGTCTTGCCATAAATATTCACTTTCACTGTCCAAGCAGGCTCTATATCATCACAAGTGATAGATCCCAGAAAGAATGGCTCTTAATTGTCTGTAATATGAGTCAGCTCCCTGACTGCTTTGGTGCAGCAAACAGGTGCAAAATGTCTATATTTTGTGCATTTAGTACACCGTGTATCTCTGGTTGGACATGCATCATCTCTTGGACTATGACTTTTTCCACACCTTGTTGACGTAGGCAGAATCTGTCCCTGTCCCTTGTTGACGTAGGCTGAATCTGTCAGGAAGCTCTTTGGGAATAACTTTTACTATTCATCCTGCATCTGTTAACAGCTTCTAAGCTAGTTTTTGCTTTTGAAGTTCTGAGAGTTGCTCTTGGTTTCCCTGTCTCACCAGCTCTGATGGCTTTGTTACTTGAATAGCTGTGGCTAAAATTCAATCTTTCAATGGTAGCTGCTGCGAAAGGTTTTTAATCAGTTACTGCAATAACTAGCCTGTCTATTTTCATGTTTTGCATTCCCATAATCATTGTTTTCAGCCAGAGTATGCAGAACTCTTATGAAACAGTCAACATTTTCCCATGGCTCTTGAATTCTCTAGTTTTCATAAACCACTTATCTCTGATGTATAAAGAATGTATCAAAGCTAGCTAGAACGCTTGCATAGTCATGTTTGTGACTGTCTTCAGTAAAAATGAAAAGGATTTAGAGATATGCTCTGCCTGTGTCTCCACAGCATACATGAAAGAAGATACCTGCATATCTCCAGTTTCTTTATGGACCTTGATAGCAATGTGAAATCTTGCAAAAATATTGTTTCCAGCCTGTCCATTGTGAAGGTTTGTCAAAGCAGATGTTTACTGGGGCATTGAAGAGTGGCATGTTGATGAGATCCTGCAACCTTTCTTGCTGTGTTCCTTCTGTCTGCAACCTTTCTTGCTGTTTTCCTTCTGTTTCTGTTTTTAGTTTACTCCTGACAACAAGTCATGTTCTCCTGTACCAGCTATGTGGTCAGGACTCCCCAGGGAACATTTGTCTAGCTCTAATGGTAATGCCAAAAGGAAGGAGAAAGACAAGATTCACAGCTCTCTTTGGCCTTTAGTTGCCCGTTTGGAAATGCAGTGAGGGTGATCCAAAAGCAAGCAGCTTTGCAATGTAAGAGGGAGGCAGTGTGGCCTAGAGGCTAGAGTGTAAGACCGGCTCTCAACATCCTTGGCTCTGCCACTGGCCTGCTGAGTGATCTGGACAAGTCACTTTGCCTCTCTGTGCCTTAGTTCCCCATCTGTAAAATCAGGAATAATGAGAAGGACTTCCTTTGTAAAGCACTGTGGGATCTACTGCTGCACAGCACTCTGCAGGAGCTGGGTATTATTACTACAGTGCACCCAATTTTCTGTTAACAAAATGCTTTTAATTGAAAGACAGGAATGCCAAAGCCTGGGAAAACAATTTTATTGGTTCACAATTATAAATAAAAAGGCATAATCTTAGTAATAGATAAATACATAAATAATAAATAGCTGATCCATAATAAAGAACACTTTGGTTCAAGTCTGGAAGTTATACAAATCAATTACCCTTCTTAGTCAGGTTATAATACATAAAGAATCAGCAAGATAAAAATATACTCTGTATAAATACATCTGCCGAGGATATTTACAGTAAGAATGCATTTCCTGAGGTTGTTTCTAAGAGATCTGAAGCTGTGACTAGTATGTAAATCCTAGAACTGGAGTGCGTTGTTTTGTTGTTTTAAATTAAAGCTTATGAAATGTTTCCAATATTTTTGGATCTGTTCCCTTGGCTAAAATGCATTCATATAGTGACAATACAATTACATTCAATAAATAATATCCCCAGAGGCCAAATCCTATTGAAATCCTAAATTCCAACTGTGATGAAAAATGGTCCTACAATTAATCTTCTGTAAGGAGTCTAGAGTGCTGCACCAGCTGGAAGTTGGAGCAACCTGGAGGCCAACTGTTGTGTAATTCTTTGGTATAAAAGGATGGAATCAGTTTGCTTGGGGACCTATGATCAGAAGCCAGAGGGAGAAGATGAATGTTCCTGGTTGACCCATGTCTTCTCCCAATATGTATGCAGTGCTCTCAGGCTAGGGACTCTCCGGTCTCTAAGTAGATGTGGACACGGGCACTGCAGAGACCAGATGGCTACACACAGAGCTCCCTGTAGGCTGCGCATCTCAAGTCTTCATTCAGCAGTCGGAAGAGATTGAGGATCACAGATGCTTCCAGGCAGCCAGGTGTTTCCTGGGAAATGAGAGACTATTTACAACAGGAAGTGTGAATGCGGCTAAATTAAAGCCACCATTCTTAAAAACGAAGAGATAATAAGGATAGAAATCTCCCTGCTTCACCCCTCCTCCCGCATTTCCTAAAAAGCCTGATTTATTGCAGAGGGTCAAAATCCCTGGTGGTATAATCTTGTTACAGGCAGTCACTGTAGCAGCAGACACAACAGGGTTTTTTTATTGAGATCTGCTAGATTTGTGCACAGCTACAGTTCTGGGATTATTGAAACAGGCTGGACAAGGCACCAGAGAATAGATTGTAGAAATCCACCCTGGCCTCTGGGATGGGAACCTAGTTCCTTCTCTAATTTGTATGGAAGTTCCCTTTCCTCATTGTCTCGACTGACTACTCACCGTCTCTTTGCTCTCATGGAAATTTTGGAGCCAATTGTTCAGCCTCCTGGAGTGTCGATGAGAATGTGTTTCTCTGGTCTGAAAACAAAATTGATACAGACTGGTTGGTGCCCAGAGATTTCAGCCGACAGTGGACCAAAGCCCTTTCTCTCCAGGCGCAGAGCAGTTGTTGCCCTGACATAGTCTAGGCGGCTACCCTTGTGCATATCATATCAACTACCCCCGCTTTCAATGTCCTATGTAAGGATGGGCCCAAAGCAAGGGCCACATGCGAGTATTTGTGGGTACAAGGTAAAGCAACCCATTTGGGAAATTCCTAAGGGTTCTCCTTGAAGAGATTCACATCTGGCACTGAAAGAGAAATCTGTCACTGAATACTCACGCAGCCCCTCAGGTCCCCTCTGATTTGCGTCAGGATTTCTAGAGGCCTTGAGAGCAGCTTGGACAGACTGGTGTCCTCAATGTTCTCCAGCACGTTAATGGTAAAGTCCAGCTCCTTCTCTACCAGGATGACTCTATCGTGCTCCTGGGGAGAGAAACTCGCAGGTAAGACAGTGTCTGTGGGAGAAATATACACAGCTGTGCAGATACAGGACTAGAAATTCCCATGCATAGGGGCAGGTAGACTAGGTTGAAACAGGAGATTTTCCGAAGCCACTCAGGGCTTTATTGATTTGTCAGTAAATGAAATATTGAAATCACTCTGGACTGCAAACAGCTTCATCTCCACACGCCTTTCTTGACACCAGTTTATAGCCAGTGAGAAGGCACCTGAACTGAAGGTGAGGGGTGACCCTTATTTACACTGAGAAAGAGCCACAGTCAGATCGGACATGCTCCTGACTCAATCAGTGACTTCCAAGTCAATGGTCAGAGTGCCACGTGTCAGATTAGCATAGGGCTAAGTGAGATCAGATTCAGAGGGGGCACATGTGAGGAGAGAAGCATCTGCTAGCATGTGACTTTCTTGTACCCCTTGACTGAGATTTTTCGTACCGACAGCTCTTGGACTTCCCAGTTCCGGTGGAAAATCCTGGTGCTGCATTTTCGGTCTGACAACAGCATCATGTCCTCCTGGAGGCAGAAGGAAAGAACAGAGACCCATATGTATGTAGGAGCAGGAACAAACCTGTACTAGTTCTTCCCTCAGTTCTATCCATGCTATCCCAGTGGTGATGCAGGGAGAAGAGATGCTGGCATCAAATGTCTCCCTTGTATCTCTCGGGCTGGTATCCTCAAGGGATATGACAGAGATACTCATGACGAACTTTAAACTGTGCTTTGTTGTCCTACTCCAGTGAGGAGAGGACCTGGGTTCAGCAGACGCTGTGCTAGAGCCCTGGAGCTTGCCAGCAGGGTGCTAGAGCTGGGAGAAATGTAAAACCAAATCCTTCTTGATAATTGGTTTTGAGCTTCTTCCCTGAGTCCAAAGGGACACACAGAGAGGGCTGCTCTTCAGATTACAGCCCAGGGCTCACAGTGCTGTTATTGCCCAGGGTGTGTTCTTCACACTTACAAATTTGTCCTTGGCTTTCTTGAAGGCCTCCAGTTCCCGAGGTGGCAGGGACTTGTATTTTGTGAGGTGGCATTTTGTCCTCTCAGCGCCTTTGGGAAAGGCCTCTGTAGTCATCGTCCAGATGGCCAGAGCAAAGAGAACTTTGTAGCCTACGTTCACCATTTTCCCTAACGGAGACAGAACGGGAGAGATACATGACTGACATGCCAGGTTGCCTGGCTTACCAGCCAGCGGGTTGGATGGTGTCTCATAAGCTAGGCCTGCACTGGAGACAAACCTAGCTCTAAATTTTCTTTTTACTGTTTCTTAAAACATTGTTAAAGCTACTGCAGGAGGCAGCTGGGGACACATCAGAATCAGTGAAATGCCCAGCTGAGTTCTGTGGCTTCCTATAGGGGACTGGGAAGTAAAAGAATTGTTACCATTTCTCATGTCTTCCTCAAGCCAACCAGTTCATTTGATTGGCTGTTAAATTAAACAGCTGACAGACGTGACAGTTTTCAGAAAAAGAAGAAAACAACATATTGAGATTCAGCAGAATTATCAGTTCTTTTCAGACCACTCTTCAGATGTCAGCTGTTGTAAATACTTGTACACTGTGTAGTCAAACAATGAAGTAGCTAGTCAGTGGAGCAGGATACGTCATCCGATAGCATTTGTTACAAATTGTTCCTACTTCTTTTAGTGTAGCAAAGTGTGAACTTATCCTAATTTTATGCAAATATATATCTGCCACTTGCCAAATAGTTCTGATGAATAATTTTCAGGCTACTGACTGTCTATTTGCAATTTGATAGTCATTGTATATTTTGTTGCTGGGCTCCTAAATCCCCTAAATTCATGACATTGTTTCTGCTCCATAATTTGATGACTGAACTATTTTTAATCCATGCACATTTTTGTATGAAATGTCATTTGTCAAAGTTTTGGGGGTAGCCAAATACTTTTCACAAGTACCCAACAATTCTCCAGACACAAAACGAAAACACGCTACAAATCATAGCAACTTGAACTCCCATTTTCTCCAGGAAACTATTCATGAATCAGAGCAGTTTTTGTTTAAATATTCAGCCATTAATAATACATTACAGGTGTAACGCACTTTGCTTGTACAACATTCATTCCTTGCTGTCTATCATAGAGCACAATAGAAGCACTCAGTAAAGAGAAATTGTGTCGTAAGGAGAGGCTGCAGGCGAGTCACCCTTACCTTGCCGTGTATTTGCTGGGATGTTGCTTTCGTTGCTTCTTGTGTCTCTGGGCTGCTTTGCCTCTCTCTTGGCTCTGAATGTGGTTTTTCTTCTCCATTGCTCTTGCTTTTATACCAAAAGGCTCTTTCTGGTTAAGAAAAATTACATGAAACCTCATTTTGCTTTAGTCTAGGGCAGAAAAACCCAGCTCTGGTGTCACCCAGCAAAGAGCAGCTAAGTGTTTGGAAAGGGAAAGCAAAAGTGAGGCAGTTATTACAGGTCAGCTCGAGTACTGAGGGATTTCCAGGTGAAGAAAACACTGTGACGTCACAAGTGAACTATGCAGGAGTTCCCTGCCTAGAGTAGGTGTGTATGTAGACGTGGCCTTTGCTGAATTGCAAAGCCCTTTGGGGTCCAGTGTAGAGAAGAATCTCAGCCCCTTTTGTTTTTAAAGTCCTCTTCCTTGCAGTTATAGCTTTGAAAAAGTAAACTGAGCAGGTGGGTTGGAACCTTCTCACCAATCTCCTGCAGATCCCAGGTTACTCACAGCAAACCAAGGCTGGCCTTTAATGTCTAGACACATCACAGATGTGCACTGAGGACTACAGTAAAAGCCGACATGCAGTAATTTCGGGCTGGGTGGGTATTCGTTTATCCATCCCATTTGTTTTACTTTTCACCACAAAAGCCAAGAACATACTGTCTCTGTGGAGGTCTTCTGTACTCTAGCATTACCAGTTAGCTGCAGAAGCATTTATTCTACTCGTGCAGAGACGCCCCAGTCAGGATCAGGGCCTCATTATATAAGCATTGTACACCAAATAAAGGCAGTCCCCTATATAAGTTTTCAGTCTAAATGGGGCCTTGGCACAATGGGGTTGTAGAACACAACCGAGGGGGAGAGTACAGCTTTGTCTGGATTAATGTGCGAATGTACATGTGCGATTGTCTCCTTTCCTAGGTACAGCTCTTTGCAGGCCTCCCTTCCTCCCCCCTGCCATCCCTAGACCTCACGCTTTTCAGGTACGTGTGTTATGATCTGTTTCCAATCTTTTGTTCTGATCTTTCTGCTGTATTCAATGGCTGTCATCTCCTTGCCTCGGTCAAGGCTGATCTCCATTATTCAGACATAGTCTGAGGAATAGAGCCAGACAACTTTTAAAGTAACAGGTCTCATGCTCCCTTCCTCATTTAAATGCGACCCAAACGTATCTCTGAAATACAAAGCTACACCACATAAAATAAATATATTTTAAAAGTCGTTTCCCCTTTGCTTACCTGCCCGTACATAGAATGGTACAACTTTCAAATGTCACCCAGGCCTGACCATGATTTCTTAATTGATACAATTATACCAGTTCAACAAAGTGTGGATGCAGTTATCTCAGCATAACGGTGCCTTATACCGGTATCGTTATGTCTCTTCCTGTACAGGCAGAGCTATTGGCGGTATAAGACATCTGCATTCCTTTTGGGGGGCTGAGGGGAACAGTAAGGAGGTCTGTACTGTTTAACCATACCAGTATACCGCTATAGTTAAAGCAGTACAACGTACCAGTTGTGAAAAGACTTGGATTTCAGGGGCTTTCATTTGACTAGAGCGAAGGGCTCTAGTAACACATGAAAAACGCAGATCGCTCCTTTCTAGGAAACAGACTCTTGAATGACTACGCTCAGGTTTTGGAAGGTAGGAAAACCCTTTGGATTCACTTTTAAAGGGCCCTGTCTGCCAGTATTTACTCAGACAAAAGACCCATTGACTTCAGTGGTATTCAGCCTATGAAAGCACTGCAGACCCAAAGCTAATCAGCTTCCCATGCCTAAGTCTCTGTGTATTCACTCACTAGTGAGATTTGATGATTTTTTAAACTAACAATTTGTTTAAAAGATTTCGCTCCCTTCCACTTGCTGGCCTGTAAATTTCATTGCCTTTGCCATGTGCAAAGCAAACCAGAACATGTATTAGATCAGGGCTTCTTATTCAGAGTAACAGGAAAATCCACAACTATAAGGAAACAATTCTTAGCCCAAATAATTCAAAGATAACTGGGTTCAGTCAGTGGCACCCTTTGAGGTAGCTGACAAAAGAGAAATGTTTCCTGATGTTTGAAAAGCAGCTTTCTGACACCACTAAAGTAAACTGTATTGGACACTATTAGCAGACCAATCAATACACTGCATCCAGTTCGACTGCATGTATCAACACAGGACTCTGACGTACGCCTTGCTACCATCAGGTTAGGAGCTAATGAAGCAAAAATGAAACTGGTTGAGTTACATCAACATATTGCTTCCGAAGTCCAGCTACGCAGGCAACCTATTCAAGAAGGAGAAATGGATTAATGGTATTCAAGAAGTGAAATGTTCAAAAGAAATTTTCAACCCATTCGGGTGCAGCTATTATTTCACAAGACATTTTAAAGAACTTTTTGGGGGTGTTGTTTAATAATTCAGGATTGTTAATTGCCTATTGTGGCTATGATAGCTTTAGAAGCAACTAGCAATAATAGTACCTAGCTCTTATCTAGCACTTTCATCTTTGGATCTCAAAGTGCTAGACAGAGGAGGTCAGGATCATCTCTATGTTACAGATGGGGAAACTGAGGCAGAGTGAGGGAATTGATGTGGCAAAGGTCACCCAGCAACCCACTGGCGGAGCTGGGAATTAACCCACATCTCCTGCATTCTAGTTCAGTTCCCTAATCACTAGGTGACACATGGGAGACGCATGCAGCTGTATAGCAAAGAAGCGGGGGCGGGAGAAGAACACTTCCATTTTAAGGTCACTATAGAACCCTAATACTTTCCATTAAGGGAAAAATTCTGCTCATCTTATGCAAGTCACAACGAAGTCTAGTTGCATGCGTCAGGCCAACTGGATCTGACCCTAAGTGTGGAAAGCATGTTTGCGAGAGAGCCAATACGGGACTCTCAGGGCTTTGCAGCTGAAAGACGGAAAGCTGACAGGCATAATGCGGGCACCGCCAGAACAGAAGCTTCAAAAATGTGAACAAAACCAAACAGGAGGAAATAATGTGCTATGGGATGTGATATGATCCAAAAGGAGAACCCCTAACACTCCAATCATAATGCCTTTATATAAATCCATGTTACGCCCACATCTTGAGTACTGTGTGCAGATCTGGTCACCCCATCTCTAAAAAGATATATTGGAATTGGAAAAAGTACAGAAAAGGGCAACAAAAATGACTAGGGGTATGGAACAGCTTTCATCTGAGGAGAAATTAAACAGACTGGGACTTTTCAGCTTGGAAAAGAGAGGACTAAGGGGGGGATATGATAGAGGTCTATAAAATCATGACTCGTGTGGAGAAAGTAAATGAGGAAGTGTTATTTACTCCTTCTCATAACACAAGAACTTGGGGTCACCAAATGAAATAAATAGGCAGCAGGTTTTAAACAAACACAAGGAAGTCTTTTTTCACACAATGCAGAGTCAACCTGTGGAACTCTTTGCCAGAGGATGTTGTGAAGGTCAAGACTATAACAGGGTTTAAAAAAAGAACTAGACAAGTTCATGAAGGATAGATCCGGCAATGGCGTTTAGCCAGGATGGGCAGGCATGGTGTTCCTAACCTCTGCTTGCCAGAAGCTGGGAATAGGTGACATGGGACAAATCACTTGATGATGACCTGTTCTGTTTATTCCCTCTGAAGCACCTGGCACTGGCCACTGTCGAAAGACAGGACACTGGGCTAGATGGACCTTTGGTCTGACCTAGTATGGCTGTTCTTATGTTCTGAACACAGAAAAGAAATGACCTGAGGATTGTTCTGTGTCTGTACCGCCCATTGTCAGTGCCAGGTCATAGGCAGCCAGACCTAGTGGTCAGAGCCAGGCAATAATAATTGTACCTCTGACTTCAGTGGGATCTGGATCAGCCCCTAAATCAGGAGACTGTCTGCTCAACAACTACAAGGGCAAGTTGATGGAAAATGATAGGCAGGGTGGGTAATAAGCGAAGTGTTGTGCAGATAACCAGGAGGAGGAGTGCATAAATAATTAGCTATGAAAGGTGCTAGGCAGAGTTATTGTAAATGGATGAGATTTCTCTGTGTATATCTCCTTATTTGCATGCATTGCGCTGCATCTTCTCACATGTGTAGGCAAACCAAGATTAGCTGGGGAACATTCGGTGAGTTGGAGTTCACCTTGTCAGAAAATAAGATGGAAACAATCAAAGTCATCTTTCATTTCTGAGTACAAACACACTGAAAGTAAAGCCGAGACAAAGTAATAGCAAAAGTCCAAATTTCTCTTCTAGGGCATGCATTTATTAATAATTGGCTGTGTTGCTAAGAAACAGATGAAATGAGCTGAATTTCATCTCCTGGCTGATTTCCATGATTAGGACTCAGCGTCTCATCACCATGGCTCTGAACTCACAGACCCTGTTGCATTATGGTTGCTTGGGCTGTAGTATCTCTGAGTTTTGAGTTCTAATTCTCTTCTAATCTTATTAACTAGAAGCTTCAGTTAATTCATTGTATCGAGATCAAAATATAGCATGGTCACCAGAGTTTCAAAGCAACGTCCTTTTCACAGCACCATTATGTCTGTTACCTCCCGGAGTCAAACATTTTCCTTATCTTGGGTCCAATGCTGGCTATTTTACATATGGGGCAGGTGCAGCCAGGAAAACCCCTCTGAGATCCAGCTGGACGGCCCATGGAGAGCCTGTGTTGACTGTGTGGATTTTAGTTGGGCCACCATAGCTGTGCCCCTGTGCTGACCACACTAAAATGCAAAGCAGTCAGTGCTCCATAAGGCCTCCATTTGGATCTCAGAGAGGCCATCTCATACAGAATCAGTATGGGGGCCTGCTCAACTGAGATCCAGCCCATCTTCCAGCAGCTAGAAGACCACCCCTCTCTGTGGATCACTCTTCTTCCTGGATGATGTAATGTACACACCTGGCTGGGAGAATTTGGGGCAAAATACAGTTGTGAAAACTACATTAGTTTGTGCCTGTCATGATGCTCAGACCCAGGTCCATAGGGTTCACAGGAGCAGCCACACTTCAACTTTCCACTCGGCAGCCTGCTGACAACTGCTGACCCAGGACCCATGAAGCCCAGCCCCAGTTTGAGGCTCCGCCCTTGATGTCCCATTGGTGGAGTCCCAGAGCAGCTGATTGGCCCACTGGCCCTACTTAAGCCAGCAACAGGAAACTTTCTGAACAACTGGGATCCACCCTGCTCTGGACTGTGTTCCTTGTGCCTGCTTCTCCCTGGCTTGATTTCCTGGCATCCTGACCTCTGGTTTGTCTTCTGTGTCTGATCTCCCAGTATCCTGACCCAGCTGACTCTTGGCTCCTGACTGTGGACCCTGGCTCTGACCACTAGGTCTGGCTGCTCATGATCTGACCCTGACAGTGCCCACTGGGGGAAAATCTCAAAGGAAGCCAGAATATGACCCTATATTTCCACATGAGTTTCTTTAATGCTAACAGCATGCTGGATCCTTAACTCTTGACATGAAATTCATAAGTAATACAGCTGACAGTGAGGTTTAAAAGCTCCCACTAGGTTGTGGGAATGACTGGTGGAGGGGGCTGGTGGTTCTTCCAAAGCCCTATGGAAAGGGCTGGGGCTGCCCACGTCGACTCTTCCCACTGGCAGTACTGGTCACACTCTCAAAGGTGCAGAGGAAGGCCTCATGGTCTTCTTGTGGGCCCTGTTTCTCAGGATGTCTCAGGAATGATTTCTGCTGCTGGTGTTTGAGCCTCCTTCTTCTTTTGTTGACTGTGCATAAGGGGAGCTGTTGAGCCATCAGCAGGCAGAGAATGCCCTCCATCCTCTCCATTTATTAAGAGTGCGGATGGGAGCCCCAGCAGACATCCAGGGCGCAATCAGTGGTCCATGTTCTCCACCACATGGAAGCTGCTGGGCTCCCACTAGCCAAGGAAGCATCAATATCACCCCAGGGACTGTTTCAGGCTCTTGCCTCAGGGCATAATGTATTGGCTAACCAGAAGTGTTGTCAAAAATGTCAGAACAAAGTAGATCCTCAGCCCAACATAGGCTACAGTTCCCAGAGACAGCCCACCCACCCCCTTGTCCTGAGCCTGGGACTCCTACAAGAGCCAGACAGGCTTGCTTGCTTTCCCTTGCTCCTGCAGTCAACTAATCTGCAGTTCTTGCTGGTCCTTATAAGGACCAGGTGCTCTTATGACCCTTAGCCCCTCAGCCTTACCTGTGAGGCAGCTAATTTGTCACAGATGGGGACCATCTCCCCTAAAGGGGTCAATCCCCATGTGATAGGGTAATAAGGACTGAAAGTTTCACAGATAAGTATTTAGTTTCACAGATAAGTATCTTCCACCGGCAAAGTCACTGGGCCCTGCCATGCAGATTTGTGATTCCCACATGTGCCTTTGATGAAAGCACATTCAGACATGCCCCGAAGATGCTGAGGAATAATGCTTTACCATTCCCAGTAGTGAAGCCTTTGGGAGAACGTTGGGTATTGTGACAAAGTTCCTCCCCTGCCTTGGTGGGTCCTGTGCTTATTGGCGGATTTGCTTACCTCAGCCCTCAGTTTGGCCACTTTTGCTAGTGGCTCAAACCTGCCATTCACTCAGCTAACCTCATCACTAGCCAACATGGGGAAAAGGAAGGAGAACAATCCTCGCAGTCTCTGCTGATCCACCTAGTGGATCGGGGGACAGGCCAGGGACCTTCCGGTCTGGTGGGACCCACAGTCCAGGTCAACTCCTCCTGTATCCAGTAGGGAGTTGGGAGGATGGGGGGAACCCAGGCCCACCCTCTACTCTGGGTTCCAGCCCAGGGCCATGTGGACCACAGCTGTCTACAGTGTTTCGTGTAACACCTGCGTGACAGCTACAACTCCCTGGCCTACTTCCCCATGGCCTCCTCCCAACACCTTCTGTAACCTCCCCACAGGACCTTCCTCCTGATGCCAGATAGCGTTTGTACTCCTCAGTCCTCCAGCAGCCCGCCCTCTCACTCTCAGCTCCTTGCACACCCCCCACTGACTGAAGTGAGGTCCTTTTTAAACCAGGTGCCCTGATTAGTCTGCCTGTCTTAATTGATTCTAGCAGCTTCTTAATTGGTTCCAGGTGTCCTAATTAAACTGTCTGTCTTAATTGGTTCCAGCAAGTTCCTGATTGTTCTGGAACTACTCCTGTTACCTTGCTCAGGGAAAAGGGACCTGTTTAGCCTGGGGCTAATATATCAGCCTTCTATCACTCTCCTGTAGCCATCTGGCCGGACCCTGTCACAGTACTTAGGGAATATACCAGGGGAAAAGGTACATGATCTGTAAAACAACAGAGTACATTTGTAAGCATCTTTTTGTGAATCAGTATACTCCCTTTTCACTATTCACAAAACAACTGCAAGCACCTTCCTCACCTTAATTCCTGGAAATGAAGGTGGTATCTCTGAACGTACAGCTCATGAAAGAGACCTCCAGGGAACAGGGAGACTTATCACTTACACAAATTTCTTAAACTGTATTTTTACTCTAAGGAACATTAGATACTGTAGATATAATTCGTTATTTGACTAACACATTTTCCAGGCCCACATTAATGTGTTTTGGCCATAAATAGGTCACTCTTATTTGGCAGGTATTTTATTTGTGTGTGTTTTAGGTGAGGGATTTTGGGAAAAAAAACATTCAAAAGGGCCTATGTGATTTTGAAGTCTATGCCCCATTTTCAAAAATGACTTAAGGCCCAGACAGAAATCATTGGGGGTTCTGGGCCCACATACCTTTCAGGATCTGGGCCTTTGGGGTCCACATTTCCCTGAAAGTCAACTGGAAATAGGCTCCTAAGACACTTATGTGCTTTTATCCCTTGTGTTTGTGAACACATTCATCACTGGCACTGAAATGGGGCACTTGAGAATAGAGATGAGATCTTGCTCCCAGAGGTTAGTCAGGTCAGGGGAAGGGGTATGTACATTTGCTAATAAATTTTTATTCTATTTATACATCAGAAAATGGAAGATAATGCGGTCTGTGAAGCTCCATCTGGGTATCTAAAGGAGACATTTTACTGTAATATTGTCTGTCAAGATAGAATCACAGAAATGTAGGGCTGGAATGAAACTCAAGATGTCACCAAGTCCAGCTCCCTGTACTCTCACAGGATCAAGTGAATATCATCCTGCTGTTCTTAACGAATATAGCATTGGTAAGGCCAGCTGGCATGAGAGTTTCTCCCATACTCTAGGATGTCCAGAGATGATGTTTGCAGAGTTAATTTTGGGTTGTGGAAGTGCCATGGGACGCCTGCTCCGCTTTGTGGATGTCCGTTTTCAGACTCACTTTTGTTTGACAGCTAATCACTGTTCTGCTGTGAAGACACAAGGGGAAGATATGGCTCCTGTGACTGGTAATGGGAGAGTTAGCCTTTCATCAGTTACTTGTTTGAATCTAGTCCAGATTCATAGCCACACCTTCGTGCCATCTGATTGCTGGTCAGTGGTAGATTTAAATGAGCTAGACAAGGTGGGTGAGGTAATATCCTGTATTGCAACAATATGGAAGGTACAAGCTTTAGAGCTACACAGAGCTCTTCTTCCGGTCTTCTCTGTAGCTTGAATGCTTGTGCCTTTCACCAGCAGAAGTTGGTCAAATAAAATAAATTACCTCATCACCGTGTCTCTCTAATACCATGGCTACAACAGTGCAAACAATGATGGTAAACAACCTAGTCAGTTTAGCTCAGATCTCCTCAAAGGTATTTTGGTGCCTAACTCCCATTTAAATCAGTTGATGCCTTAGGGGACCTGAGTCTCTCAGTCAAACTCTTACTGGACTATCATTTACACCAAAATCCCCTCTTCTACACCTGCAAATTTTGTTTGCAATGTAATTGTAATAGAAACATTCATGTGCATAGCATGCCCAGATATATTTGCAGATAAAATCAACTTCAGACTCCACTCTACTGGAATCTCTCTCAAGCACTACTTTAATTTGTTCCTTTTCACCAAGAACAATGTACAATATTCTCATGAGACTCCTGCAATAAAGGTATTTAGCCACCTAACTTCCACTGATTTCAGTGGATGGTACGAGCCTAAATATCTTTGAGAATCTGGGCCCACATTTTAAAGGGGTTTCAACTGGGCCTCCAACTCAGAGAGTGTAAAAGAGCCCCTGCAGAATACGTATCCTCCAAATATCCTTTTTAATTAAGAACAGTGAAATGTTAACACCATGTAACCTAGCTACTGATTTATAACACAGGGAGACCATTGGCTCATTCTGTGTCCCAATTTCATTACATACTTAATACACTAGCTAACACAAAGAATAACTGTTTGACACAGCGATACAGGTGATTATTATAAATGCAGTTGTAACTCAGATTGCTATGGAGTGGTTAACACTGAGCTAAAATATTAGCAAGGGCCTAAGGCAATTATGAATCAATCCTGGGTCCCAAAAGGGGAAAATTCTGTTTGCAAATCCATACAGTAATCATCACCATGTTAAGCTGCATTCTGAAGATACAGTAATTCTGTGAGGAAAGAGAGGGAGGCAAATTCACTGGTATGCACAGCTGCTCAGGCAGCTCACGGCATCAGTAACCCTGGTTAAACTGGCTGGGGAAGTAAGCCGAGTTCCTGGCTGCTTTGAGTCACTGGAGTGGACCCAAGCAGCTAGAAAGTACCAGTGCATCTGGCCCAGTTTAATTTATTGATGTGGGCCCAGCTCCTTAAAGGTATTCAGGCTCCAAACTCCATTGAGAGTTAGGCACCTAAATACCTTTGAGGAGCTGAGCTATGGATACTTTTGTTTCACCCGCTAGACATATTTTACCTTACATGAAAGAAACCTAGGATGGATAATTGCTATGGCTGACAAGAAGGGCTACATTAATAGTAGGTGACACAAATGTATTTTTGGCTTTAAGATATCTGAAAAGCGGTAACGCTGTCTTAGCCAATGCCATGAGTGGAACTGATTCTGGAGTGGTGCTTTTTACACATTCCCACTTTCCCTTCAAAAGGGATACAGTGAAGGCACTTTTCACAGTGTTGCAACCCCAGGTGTTTAAAAATTATGAGTCAAGCCTTGGAAATCACCCGATTGTCTTAAAAATCATGAGATTAAATGTTGGGTTCTTTGTAGTTGCCTTGAAGAATCGGAGGATTTGGGATGAACATTTTCATGCCTTTCTCTGCCGCCATGAGGGCTCGGAACTTACTTTAAACCATTCAAAGCTGAGATTCTCCGGTAGTAACTTGATTCCAGCAGCTGGGGCTCTAACAAAAACACTGTTAGACTGCTGCAAGACTCTCGAGAAAGTCCTGAGAGTTAGCAATACAGTTTTCGTGGTTCTAAAAATAACCTGTCCATTCATCATAACCTTTTTTGAAGGCAAACTCTTAACATTTTGTCTGACAAATGTTTCACTGCATTGTGTATCCACATGCTTCTGCTGCTGTCTGATGGATCAATATCAATTTTTCTTTCATTGAAAAGACAAACATGTTGGAATATGTATTCAGGGAAGGAGCACTCAAAAAAAACCCCTGCCCGTTGGCTTTGCAAAGAGAGGAGAAAAATGGGCTGTGCTAATGTGATAGCAACCATCTTGTTCAACACACCCGGGGTTGAACCAAGTCCCTAGAGACAAAAGCACGAGCTGTTACAGTTTGAGCTGAAAAGTCATGCATCCTTAGCTGCATCTGTAGCAGACCCATGTCTTCTGGATCGGGGACATGTATCACACACTCACCATTGGCTTAGAATCATAGAATATCAGGTTTGGAAGAGACCTCAGGAGGTCATTGTAGCCTATAGGATTAACTTGCTTGCTTGTATATATATATATTTTCTTATAGTTTAAGTATTTTGGTTTATTGTAATAGGTTTATATAAATTTATATTAAAATAAGTTTGGCTTTAATGCAAAGGAACCTACAGGCCATATCCTGTATGTTAAGCTAAGGCAAAGTTACCATATCTATATGAAGACCTTTTCCCTAGATAAGTACCGACACATATGTCTAAGACCTTTTATCTGGACAGATAGATAATGGAAGAATGGTATAGGGGGTTTCCAAGTTTGTACCCACAGACTTAACAGGTACATCACAAGGAAAGAACTGGCATGACTAAAAAAAACATATGTGTGTATATACATGTCATCAATTTGCACAAACATACTAGCCTATGGAATAAGCATACCCTAACATTTTGTGGGTGAGGAATGAAATTTGGGCATGGGGGAAGGATTTCTGGCACTTGTGCCCTATAAAAGAGGTGACCCACCTCGCTAGAGTACTCACTATCTCTATTTCTATTCTATTCTATTCCTCTATCTATCTACTATGACTACTACTATTAGTAGACTGTACTTGTTTTTCTTAACTTTTTAAGTTTCAAGGGGACTAGGTTAAGCTTGGTTTACCTAAGCTTTTGTTCTTAGTTTTGTTTATTAGGTTTTGATTTTAAGTTTAAGTTAGTCAAGTAAACTCTAAGTTAGCTTTGATAGCTCTTAGCTCTTATATATCTGTCTCAGTGTGAGCTTCCTGTCATACCCTGAGGGTCCTTTGTAAATTCTGTGGAGCCTGATTTGGGACAAGAACTTTTATCTTCTGATCAAACAGATTGGTGAGCCTAAAACCCATACTATCCAAATCAATATTATTAACACCATAAATCAGGCAACAGACTGGTGAGCCAGCCAGGAGATTTGAGGAGTGTGTGACAGGAATTTTCAGGGATTCCAGGCATCCTTAGGCCCCTGAGAATCTCACCTGAGGCATAAGTAAAGAGTTAAAGTTACAGAGAGTTAGAGAGCAAGATTGTGTGTCTTAACCCCTCACTCTTAAGAACACAGGAACCTGATTTCCTGTGGCTGTGGCTTGGCACCAATCCCAGTATTTCCTGTTGTGGTTTAACTTAGAGTTTTAGATTAGAGGTTTTGAAATTTAATCTTGCAAGATCAAGAGTAATAGTGCTATTATTGAAAGCGATACATGCATTTAAGGGGTTTTGTTAAAGGTTGAAGTTATAACGAATGGTACCAATAAGATATTAGCAGTAGTATCGGGCCCGATGATTCACACTAGTGGTGGCGGGGGAGTTGATAAATCTATTTATTAATTGCTGCCAAGAGGCTGCAATAACTCAGAACTTGTATAGTTCTTCAGTCCCCACAACAATTTCACCTGTGGTTAAGTGCAGCATGGCACGGTTACATGGAAGAAGAAACAGATGAGCCACATACGTTAGTTTGTTGGTTAATAACTCTCTTCCCCATTTACGGGAAATGATTAACATGCATATAACTGATGATACTTCTTTAAAGGAGGCATTAGCCTTACTGGCCAAGGCATATTCTCATGGAGGCCCCCAAATAGGTGAGTGTGGAGCCCCTGTTCAAATACTTCAGGAACCATGAGCTAAGCCCACTGTGAGGATTGAGGGACCCCCAGGGTTCGGCTGAGGTGTTCCTAAATTCCCTAGGTACCAAAATGATCCTAACTCACGTAGTAACCCCGGACCTTCAAGTGGGCGTGTCTCTCGACAGGGTTATGTGTTTGGATCCCATGTATGGGCCCGGGACCATTTTCCTTTCTTTTCAAATGCCGCACAGAACAATTCATGCCTGCAGAGACCCAAGTCACCGCCTCCCCACAAAGATGAGGACTCAGTTGTAATGATGTTTAAAACAGTGCAGCAGATGCTTGAGGTTCAATGACAGGATATCCAGGAACTCCAAGCCTGCATGAATGAGCTGATGATAGAAGGCCAAGGTCCAGCACCCTTGAACCGTCTGGTGGCCTCGGTTGACCCATTTCATTCTCTCCGGTGGACAGCCTCCGGAGAGATACAGGGAAAACCCATAGATTATTTGTCTGCATACTCTACAAATTTCTCATCATGATGCCAGTTGGCCCTGAGCGTAGTCATAGCCCCTTTAGGCAGGGATGCAAGCAGGAGACCCACAGTATTTGCTGTGGTAGGGGGCCGCCACAGGAATTTTATTATAGCTACTGGGGCAGCAATTAGCATTATCCATGTCAAGGATCCTAGATCCTCTTCTCTGTCATCAGGGTGTACAAAAACACTTGCAACTTTTGCAAGTAATCAGGTTGTTACCACACTTTCTAAACCCATTGAAGTACAAATAGGTCACCTAAGAAAGGTTCATACCTTTGCATTGATGAAATTAGCAGTCCCAAGGAATAGCCTATTGGGAACTGATTTCCTATACAAACAGGGATGTGTTCTTAATTTGGATAACCAATTGTTGTGTCTTACTGTAGAACAGGCAAAGGATAACTCAACAGTGATCCTACATGAGTGTGCCATGGTATCGGACTATAAAAAGTGATATTGAGGAAACTGGTTGATGCCAATGGACGTAACTGGGACACTCTCATGCCTCTAATTTTAATGGCATTGAGAGCAACACTGGCTGCATCTACTGATAAAGCACCCTTTAAAGTGATGACAGGCTGAACGATGCGATTACCAAAACATTTAATTTGGCACACCAGGGGCACTCAATTAGAGGGAATAAAAATGGATACCGACCTGCAGAATCTGCAAAAACATTTAAATAAAATCCACTTGTGGGTAGCAGCCAAATTGGGAAAATCCAAGGAAAGGCAAAGACTTACTTTGGCAAAAACCAGAGAGAGAATACTTGGAAGGTTAAAGACCAAGTAATGCTGTTATCATATAAAACACCAGAACACGGGTTGTGTGTTATTAACACCCTAAATCAGGCAACAGTCATCTAGTCCAACCCCCTGCTCAAAGCAGGACCAATCTCCAACTAAATCATCCAGCCAGGGCTTTGTCAAGCCTGACCTTAAAAACTTCTAAGGAAGGGGATTCCACCACCTCCCTAGGTAACGCATTCCAGTGCTTCAACACCCTCTTAGTGAAAAAGTTTTTCCTAATATCCAATCTAAACCTCCCCCACTGCAACTTGAGACCATTACTCCTTGTTCTGTCATCTGCCACCACTGAGAACAGTTTAGATTCATCCTCTTTGGAACCCACTTTCAGGTAGTTGAAAGCAGCTATCAAATCCCCCCTCATTCTTCTCTTCCGCAGACTAAATAATCCCAGTTCCCTCAGCCTCACCTCATAAATCACGTGCTCCAGCCCCCTAATCATTTTTGTTGCCCTCTGTTGGATTCTTTCCAATTTTTCCACATCCTTCTTGTAGTGTGGGGCCCAAAACTGGACACAGTACTCCAGATGAAGCCTCCCCAATGCCGAATAGAGGGGAACGATTACATCCCTCGATCTGCTGGCAATGCTCCTACTTACACAGCCAAAATGCCATTAGCCTTCTTGGCAACAAGGGCACACTGTTGACTCATATCCATCTTCTCGTCCACTGTAACCCCTAGGTCCTTTTCTGCAGAACTGCTGCCTAGCCACTCGGTCCCTCGTCTGTAGCAGTGCATGGGATCTTCTGTCCTAAGTGCAGGACTCTGCTCTTGTCCTTGTTGAACCTCATCAGCTTTCTTTTGGCCCAATCCTCTAATTTGTCTAGGTCCCTCTGTATCCTATCCTACTCTCCAACGTATCTACAACTCCTCCCAGTTTAGTGTCATCTGCAAACGCCATCCTCCAGATCAATAATGAAGATATTGAACAAAACCGGCCCCAGGACCGACCCTTGGGGCACTCCGCTTGATACCGGCTGCCAATTAGACATGGAGCCATTGATCACTATCTGTTGAACCCGATGATCTAGCCAACTTTCTATCCACCTTCTAGTCCATTCATCCAGCCCACACTTCTTTAACTTGCTGGCAAGAATACTGTGGGAGACTGTATCAAAAGCTTTGCTAAAGTAAAGGACAAGGTTACATGGCGATGTCATTACTAGAAGAAATGTCTTCCAGAGTAAAACAGTAAAAGCCCTTAATTGTTTTCAATGATCTAACACATGGTGGGACAGATCCTGATTTTGGTTATGCCCATGTAAATGAGATCAAGATCCAGCTCAGTTATTTGTTATCACAGATGCCTCCTCCTCTTCAAGAAGCAGGGAAGAAGTATAGGACTCTCAGGTACTGCTGCTTCCACGGAGTCAGGGTGAGTTCACTGAGCTGTAGGAGTGGAGAGTATCTTTGGCCGGTTCTGGTGCAGTTAAAGTCTTCGTGAGCCCCAGGCTGCTCAGAGACTAAGCAGAGCCCAGCAGGTTTGTCAGGCTTCTCTAAAGACTCTGGGCCAAATCTAGACCCAAGTTCAAATTCTGCTGCCGGCCACAGATATCCAACGCCATTGACTGCAGAAGGGCAGCCTGGGTGTAATGGAGCAGAATTTGGCTCTGAGGCGCTATTTCACTGATTCACACCTTGTCTGCACGAAAATGTTGTCCTGGCTTAATTTAGCCAGTGATTTTTAAACCCAAGTGGTGAAGTCAGTGCAGAAGGCTACGTAGACACGTGTAGTTTGTTTAAAGCAGGCCTCGTGCAGTTTAGCTTATGGCAATGGGCAAGGCCTTGGAGCAAACAGGCGCGCTCTGGGGAAGTCGGCGAGGTAGAGAGGGAGGGAATCCCTTCCCTGCTGACCCGCGGCTGTGGAACGGCATCATTGCTGCTCCGACTCCTGCCACTGCAACCAGCCACCCAGCCAGCAGAGCCCCTGTGCCCGGCCCTAGCAGCCATAGTCCAGCGTCTTCCAGACTCTTGAGAGCTGAGCCCCTCTTCTGACAAATGCAACCTGCTGATGCTCCTTTTAACCCTGTCACATGCTATTGAAGGACCATCTTAATGCATACACCTTCCAGGCCCCTCTATGTCGGGAAAGGCGGTACTAGTGGATCCCCCAGCCATCCCCTGCTCTGCTGGGCCTCCAACCTTTCTGTGTGACCACCAACCCCACGCCCGGGCCCAGCTGAATAAGAACCATTCTGATCCAAGAGGACTCTCTGCACCTGCGGAGGTGGGCTAAGTTATACCCCAAACCTGGCAATGGAGTTGTAAATTGGAGTCTCTAGCTGTTTACTCTCACTGGGCTTTAGAATACAGCTGCTTCACCCAGGCCCAAGCATCTAGAAGTGAACAGTTCTAGTCATACATCCAATACAATGCTGCAAAATCATTTCTTTCTTCTTTGCCAGCTGTAAAGAAATACACAAGCACAATGAGCCATGCTTCATCTTTACCGACAGCCGGGTGGCAACGTATTCACATAGTGGCGTCTGTAACAAAGAAGCATGGGAAAGCTACATCGATTTACAGAGTTTATCAAATTGCATAAATCTGTCCTTTTCAAACACAAACTATTCAGTAGATCAATAGGCCTGGCATTGTATTCTAAAAATCGATGGCATGTGGCAATTTACAGCACTGGTAAGCAAACAAACTGAATTGCCCTGGCTTTCCCATGTGATTTTGCACGGCATCGCAAGGGGTTCAGAAGAGACACTTTGCTCACAGCACTTCTCCAGCTTATACACTTTATGCTACCCTGTCCACCAGCCCTGGGGATTTGCACGTCTCCAGCAGTGGCAGAATTAGATCAAGCAGCGAGATAGTCCATTGATCATTTCCAATGTTGGCCTATGATGTTTTACATGCGTATGTATTTAGCCAGTGACTATACACAGACAGCAGAAAAAGCAGACATGTCAGACAGTGCTTTATTATCAGCGAGTAGCAGTTTCCTAGGCATGTCTATTGAGCCCAGGGAGCATTTCTGACCCTGGCAGAGCTGTGCAGTTTGTCCTGATAAGTCCACAGGCTGTTCCAGCTCACACTTCCACCTTAAAGAGCCATCTCAAAGCCATGCATGGAGAGGGTTTTGAACCAGCCTGGCTAATGCTGGCAGGGGGTGTGTGTGAAATTGCTCACACTGACGGGGTAGGGGCTGAGCTGAGATCGGGTAGCGCTGGAGGAGCCAAGAAGTAAATAGCCACGAAGATCCTTTCAGCACTTCATATTTACCTGGAGATTTCCCCCTAGGTCCCCACCTCTAACTTGCCCTGATGTTACCCAGGCCTGGCTCAGACATCTAAGACAGGAAGAGGAGCTTCTGCAACCTGCGACAAGACTCTCTCCTTCCCAGGGGACACCCGTGTGTGTGTGTGTAGCTGTCCTGAGCCAGTCTAGTCTGAATACGAACATGGCAGCCAAGCCTGGTACGTAAATTAATGGGAAAGAGTATGACTGACAGCACATCACTGAGTATTTCCATTGACACGCTTTGTGTTGAAGTTGGTTCCTGGGGCTGCAGCCTGCCCCATCTCCTCTCTCTAATGGATTCTACCCTCTAATCTTATCATCCTGATTAGAGGCCACTGAAGTCAACAGAGTGAGCCTGCCTTGCACTTGCTGGGGATCTGACCCTACTTTCTTTAATTACATCCTCTTCCATAAACTCACTAAGCGTCAAGAAAACATATCCTTTGTCCATTAGCCCGCCTCCAAGACAGGCTGCGTACTGCATGGCTCCAGGCACAATTATGCTGACCAGGGTCACTGCTGGCACTTTTAAATTCGGGGGTAAAAGTGCAGTGTGCCTGGCACATAAATGTGGAGTGTTTGACGCTTACTTCCAATTAGCATATTCAGTTCTAATTTATTACAGCGTGATCTAATCTATCCTTGTCAGAGCCATAAAGGGATAATTGAGCAATTTCGTCTTAACGGCAGACTTTCTCAAAGGAAACCTGTTTCCAGCCACCTGTTCAAAAAACATTTTGATTTCGGCGCAGGGCTGTTTCTTCTTTGGGAGCAAGAGTGGGAGGGTTTAAAAATATAGTCTAACATGGGAGCCAGCGTGAGTGGGGGTAGGGAAGGTATTGCAAAATCAGAAGTCTAGAGCTGTTCCAATAAGGATACCCCCCTCCCCAAGGGAGAGGGGATGGTCCCAAGCATTCAGTGATGTAGGAGCAGGGCACTATGGCATCTCCCCATGTTTCTCCGTTAGCCAAACAGTAATTCCACGTGCTATATATGCTCTCTGGAGAAGGCACCGTATGTTTGTTCTGCATTTATACAGCAGTTAACACAGTGGGGACCTGGTCAGTGAATGGGTCTTATAGGTGCTATGTAATACACATCATTTATAACAATCAATGGAGCAAGTCCAGCCTGTTCCAGCTGAGCACCTGGCCCCTGATTTTCAGTCATAAACTTCATTAGATTCAATCATCTTTTTAAAAAAATTTGATCTGCAGCCTCACAGAGTCCGATTCACCACTAGCTGCCATTGTGCAGCTGAGTAACTTGTCTAAAACGGGTGTAAATGTGCTCAGAATCAGGCTCAGGGAGCTTAGCAACAAAGAAAGGGGCTGGCTTTCAAATTCAAAGCTGGAAATGTGATTTTCTTTTACAGATGTTTAGGCTCTTCTGCTTCCCATTCCAACTGAGCTCTTCCACTGTAATTCTCAAATGTTCTTGATGTCTGAGAGGGAGGCTAGTTGCAGGCTAGGATAATAGATAAATGCCATAGAATATAGTGGAATATACCAGATCCTCAAAGGTATTTAGGCATCACTATATTCAGGTGTACGTGAATTCTTGCTATGGGTACATCCAGAGGGGAAAACAGTTCAGGGACAAACAAACTAATCTTAGCGCTATATAGTTGAGTGATCCATAAGTTACTTGGTCTGTTATATACTAGAATTATTGCTTTTTCCTTCATGTCAAGTGAAGGTTTCTAGACTCCAATAAAAAGAATACAGCTTTTCATCTGGGAAAAAATGAGTCTGTACATTAGTGCCCCTAAATCATAGAACATCAGCTGAACAGATCCATTTAGAGAAAAACCTCTGAGGCTGAGAAAATGCAAGAATTAAAAGGGTCACTCCTGAAAACAGAAGTCCCCCACCCAGGGGACTGTCATGGTAATCGGGGCTTTGGCATCCTACCCCAGTTGTGAACCTAACTATGGGGAAATAGATAAAAGTTTTAGAGGCCACAATAATCTGAAACAATAAATATTGGTTGGAAAAGGAGACAGAAAAGCTGCATTCGACCAAACCAAAAGGCTGACTGATATGACTCAAGGCCTGTGTTAAGATCAGGCCTGGGAAACAAGAGAAGTGTAGGACTGGGTATCAGTGAACCAAAACTGGTGTCTCAGAAATTAGGCCTAATTGGTGGATAGAATAATGAGAGTTCAGGCAATTCTATCCAGCACTCCCTTTTGGGGTCCTTTGGGGAGATGCTGGCTGAGTGAAAGATGGGAGAAAGGAAGGGATAAACTTCACCATCCTGGCTGCCACCCCTACTATCTTCTGGGACCCCCAGTATCCACTGGGACCCCATTGTCCTTCACTGTCCTGATCCTGAGAGATGTCCTGACCAGACCAAAAGAGGGACCCAGCTGACATTGTCACCAAACCCAGCCCCACCTAAATCGCCCAAACCATCTGGGCTGTGAGACTTTGTCACTCCCACCCCTGTTGTGTGTCCTTTTCTTCCCCATTTCTCTCTTTTTGCCATCTGTTTAATAAGAGCCTGGCTTAGCCAGTCAAGACTGGATATTTTGCAACATACATATAGCCTGATGCTGATACAGGGCTCAAAGTGGCTGATTAGACCATTGGCTGTGCCGGTATTTCTCCAGCAGTGATCCTTCAAGGGAGAGTCAATACCAGAGACAGAAGCTGCATTTTCCATTTTGGCTGTTTCACTTCTCCCTGCCCTCCCACCCCACACCTTTTGTGTGTGTGTTTTGTTTTGTCTTCAAGGAAGCCGGCTCAATCTTAGTAGCTATAACAACGGCTCCAGCCCATTTCAACTAAATTCTCTTCCCCCCCAAATTGGACAGTTGTTCCCATCTTTAATACTAGTGAAAAGACTGTCAAATGCGGGGGGGAGGGAGGGGAGAGGGGAGAGACAGAAGTCCTTCTAAAGACTCTCTCCAGCTAATGGCAAAGGGAACAAGGGATGTTGCAACACTGAATGCCACACGTAATACTTTATATTTCAAATGCTTTCACTGTTTTCCCTTCTCTTCTGTGTCTTTAATACAAGGTTCAAAAGGATGGTGTGTTTCCCAGGGTGCTAAGCAGGCTGAGGGCTCTGTATACACACCTTGAATGCTTCACATGATTGTAGACAGCGACAGGGTCATGTTAACATCTTTGACTCTTTGGGCCCATTTGTTCTGTTGAAATTCATCCCACAGGCCTTGGCTTCCAGTTGGTTCCAACAAGTGGAATGGGAACCCTTGCCAACCCCTGTTACTCACTGTCACCAGCGGGGCACCGCCACAAGGGGTTTGTTACATCACATGGGGCTGCACTAAGACTGACAGGTAGAGCCCTGTGGTATAGTAACGCTCCGAGCACACGCATGCCTGGCGGCATTAAGCCAAATTCCTCTCTGGTGTAACTCAGCTGGCTTGAATAGAACATACACTAGTGATGCAGTTGGCCCAGGGAGTCTGCATAGAGCGGGGGTCAGTATAACACCTGCTGGGACCCTGAGGACAGTGTGCTCACTGATGGCCCCGTTACACCTTTTAGCGAGGTGTAGAATGCACTCCCCTCCTCCGTAGCCACTCAGGCAGTCCCCCCAGCCCAGAAACACCCCCTTGGAGCTATTCTGTGCTGCCAGAAGTGCAAATACCCTCTGGCTTCCCCTCCCTTTTGCACGCAGGCCGCACATGCTGCCCAGTTACAGTCACCAGCTGCGTGGAAGGGCGATGAGGAGGTGGGACATGGCTCCCGTCACCTAACTGGAGCAGCCATAATACAACTGTGTGAATGAACATTAGAGTAATAAGGACCAGGTTCTCTATACCTTTGAGGAGCTGGGCCTAAGACACTATGGCTGGGTGTCTGTGGATATCTTTATAGTTTCCAGCATCCTCCAGTTTGGTGTTAGACAGCCACTAGGGTAGCATTTACTACAGTGAAGCTAGAAACCCCGCCCCAGGATTGCACATAAGTGGTTGGACTCAGTGCCTCCTAGTGCCAGAGCTTCTCATTGCAAGGGCTAACATCCAAAGTTTCTCAACAACTCAGCCCGTCCTCTGTGCTCTATCCTCATTCCCCTTCATAGGTGCTGACTCCATGGGTGCTCCAGCCCTGGAGCACCCATGGTAAAAAATTAGTGGGTGCTTAGCACCCACAGGCAGCCAGCTCCTTCCCTCTCCCCCAGCGCCTCCTGTTGGCTGGCGGCCCGGCCGATGAACTCCTCCCAGTGCCTCCCGCCCGCCGCGATCACCAGTTCAGCAGCGTGCAGGAGGCACGGGGGGAGGGGGAGAGGGAGAAGGAGAAGGAGGAGCAGGGACAGGGCACGTGCGGAAGAGGAGGTGGAACTGAGCAGGAAGAGGTGGGGTGGGGGCTTGAGGGAAGGGGTCAAATGAGGGCGGGCGTGGGGTGGAATGGGGGCTTGAGCACGCCAGGGGCCCGGAAGAAGCCAGTGCCTGTGTTTCCCTTTCTGGGCTACTCTCTCTGCCTTTTTTGAGGCCCAGCTTTCCAGTAGTTATCACCCGACATCTGAGTCTCACCCCTGCTGGCTGAGAAGCAACTAATTTATTCCAGCACATCTGTGGTAACTGTGACGAATGTGCTTTTAACTCTTTTAGACGGGTTTCACCCCACCACACTGCATCCTGCCATTCTTCCTCCCTGTGGCATGACAGGCTGCGAACACACTCATGCTGGAGTCTGGAGACTCAGCTAATCCACACATCATACAACTCACAACAGCCGACCATCTCTCCCCACTGCTCCGCAAAGAGTTCACCACAGAAGGCTGGCGCAAGCTCGCATCCAACGCTCACTAGCTACACAGCTGAGCATTTACTTGTAACTTGTGAAGCATTATAAATAATTCAAACTAAATGACCGTGGTGGAAATAAATGAGCCAAGTCCATTATGTGATGCACTAACCTGGCTTGTTAAAACTGGGTTTATTCATTTACAGTGAGATTCACCCCTGCACAGAAGAGTAGCACGTGGCCTGCGTATCACTTATATCCCACTAAAGGCTAGTTTCAAGGACATAAATGGTGCATAAGCCTTGAGCTGTCTGTCTGTACAGGGCTGAATTTCACCCTTAATGATCTGAAGTAGTTCTCTCTGCTCAGCCAAATTATGTTCAAGTAATATTGGCACAAATAACCATATTAGCAACAGAATTCTCTTTGAGATGTTAGTTTTGTACCCCTGGAATGCTGTCTGGAGACAATCTGTGGTTATCTCCCCGCCTAAAGGGTTGTTTACACAGAAACTCAGGAAAACCAATACAAATTAGCTCAAGGTGTGAATTTAAAGTGGATCAATTAAATTGCATTAAAACACTGTATGGATGCTCTCATTAAGTGGCTTTAGTTTTGTTTAATTTAATTCATTCCCAAAATGCAAATTGAATGCAGTTTTGCTAATCCACTTCAAAAATTAATTCCAATTAATTTTCCTGAGAGATTCCATGTGTAGACAAGACCTAATGGTCAAATCCATCATCCTTCTGGGCTACTATTAATAAAAGCAATTTGGATTTCAATCGTCAACACCTCTGTGCCATATTCATGTTGCACCAGACCCTCATTTTAATGTGGGTGCACCTTTCCAAGGAAGATGGGTTGGGGTTGGTAACACAAGTTCTTTCTCTTGGCCTTGTCTTTTAATCTCGTTTGCTTTTATGGACTTTTTACCTCAAGATGTTCAAGGAGAAAGGGACTATGCAAAAGCAGGTGATGAATGATTTAGTAACTGTTTCAGAGTCCTGTGCACCCAGTCCCCGGGGAGGGATCTGCTAGAACACTCACAGTTATTTGTATGTCACATCGTTCGTTGAAAGAGGTATTTGTAAGGGGTTCATTCACTAGAGGAGCACCTCCTCCTGGCCAGGTGTGGGGTAGTGGCTCTCTGCCCATAGGACACCCCCTGACAACAGTTGCTCCATCACTGTGGTGGTCTCTCTTTCTGCAACTGGGCCCTCCGGCCAGGTCATGCTTTAGTCCATCCCTTCTGGGGTAACATAGTCCAATGACTTTACAGCAGGTCTTCCATTGGTTTCTGGGGTCTGTGGTCCGTGCACCCTTTACCTCAGGGGTTTTCATCCCACCTTCCTTGGTGGCTGATAGGGGAAGCCTGGGTCTCCCTCTACTCTGGGCTCCAGCTCAGAGACCCTGTGGGCAGTAGCCAAGGTCTAAATTCTCAGACTCCTTATGGTCTCCCTGTACTGTTTCCTATCTTTTTTGTTCCCCAGAGAATGACTACAGACTCTCTCCCTGCAGCCCCCTCTCTTCTTTTTCCTCTTCTTGGGTTTTGTGGCATAGCAGACTTGATTCCGGAGTCAGGAAAGATGCATTGACTCATGTATTTGCTATATTTGCCAAATAGGATTATCTGATTTCTGTGCATGTACCATTTTTTGAATCTGAAGTTATGAATATTGACTATGGATCTGTATTTGAAATGTGCTTACTCTGGGTTACACCCACAACCAGCCTTTCAGGAACAACAAGGAAGAAGCAAAAGCAATGGACCATGGAAGAGCTTAGCCTGCCTGTGAACATTTCAGCCAGCCTATGAGTAATGGCTGCTAGGGCTCAACAAGGGCATGTGACCAGACTACATGACACTGAACTCCATTTTAGTACCTGTATTTTTCCACAAGCTGGGCTGGGGACTTAGCTGGAAACAAAGGGCTCCCACCCTGCTTATCTAAAGTGGGGAGTGACATCATGATTGGTCTTCACTCCCCCACAGCTCAACACCTGAAAGAAGCAGTGAAAGACAAAGGACTCGGGATGGGAGAGGTGAGCCCAAGCTGCAAAGCAAGTGCAGCTTGTGCCTTAAGAATCTGCAAGCCTGCTTGCAATATCAATCAGGGTAAGAGATTACAGATTCAAATCCTATCTAGTACTTTAGGCTTAGTTTGCAGTTTTGTTTATTTATTAGGTAATCTGCGTTGATTTGTTTGCTATCGCTTAAAAAAAAATCTATCTTTCTGTAGATAGCAAACTTGTTTTATGCTTTCTCTTAACCAGTGTGTTTTGAGTGAAGTGTCTAGGGGAAAAAATCTCAGCTCTGTGAACAAAGGCTGTTGCATATCTTTCCCACCTTGAGAGGGAAGCAAATATATAAATGATCTGACATTATACAGATCCCTGTGCAGTGCAAGACAGTATCATTCTGGGTTTATACTCCAGCAAGGGGGCAAGGCTGGGGAGCTGGGAATTTGGCTGTTGTACCCTGTCTGTCCTTGAGAGGCTTAGGCAATGCACTCAGGGTAACTCCGTTGATGTGGCGCCACCTACTGTCATGTTGGGTGATAACAGGGTCTGGAGAGTGGCTGAATCTCCTGCAAAGCAGCGTGAGAGAGGCCTGCCCAGCTGGGTTAGAGGGCACAGCGGTTCCCCCGGCTCCCAGACCGCACCCCGGCGGTGACAACCCGTCACAATTCCCTTGCCCACCTTGTGTCTCTAACATCCTGGGACCGAGACAGCTACAACTCTGCCCTGAATTTGGCAGTCACGGTCATGAGCCACTCCAGACAGCGTGAGTTTTACCTCTACATGCTGGGAGGGCAATTGGTCTGTACGCTTCACGTCTTGAGCACGATTTACCCATTTTCCCCACTGGGACAATCATTGAATGTTTCCATTCCTTGGGCATTTCACCTTTTCTCCTGTTATATGATTTCAGTATCGCCCTGTGATGGGGTCCCCTCACTTCATGGGAGCGTCCCTACCAACCAGGCGTACCTGCACCTGTGCTCCCTCTGCGTAGTGCTGCGTGCAGTGACCCCTGCTGGCCATTAAATGTCTCTGGTGGCTCTCCAGTGACTCAGCCCTCCAGCCAAGTCACACACAGTCCACGGGTGAAACGCACACGCAAAACAGACCCCTTCCAGGGTCAACAGTCCAACAAGGCCTGTCACAGTACCCTGGTTATTGCCCCTCCTGGCCTAGCTTTCAAAGTGTCTCAGCCCCTTTTGGTTCACTCAAGTATCATCCCCTGCTCTGATATGCAGCAGTGCCCAGTGATGTTGGAGTGATTTTTATATTGGGGGTGCTGAGAACCATTGAACCAAACTGCAAACCCTGTATATGACAGAAGCCACATCAAGTCAGGGGGTGCTGCGACACCCCCAGCACCCCTGGCAGCGCCCCCAGGGCTTCTTCCCTGGAGACTCTTCACCTGGCGTCCCCGCTCTCCAGCTGAGTCACTGTTTATAGTTCAGCCCCCTTCTGGTGAGGTGGGGAGGGGGTGGTAATTAAGTTCCATAATTACTCACCCTCTTTCGCTTCTTCAGCCCCCTCTCTGAGCTACTCCCCCCCTCAGGGTTTTAGCCACCCCAACTGTGGCTGGTGGGGGAAGACCCAGGCCTACCCACTACTCCATTTTGCTCCTTTATCACTTTGGGGGGTTCTCTCATACTAACTTTTTCATTTAAAATAGCCACATCCTCATCCCACCTCTTCATCATCTCATAATTATCCTGAATTCATCTTCTTTTCCTCTCCCTAATTTCTATCCTCCGAGTTCATCATTACTGACTTTCACAAGTCTTGGTATTATATGGCTCTTATTCTTCATTCCATTCATTTCCCTAATTTGTTCATATATCTCTGCTGTATTGGTATCTTTATTTACTTTACCACAGTATGGTCTCCAGCTTTCTCTTCTTGCCCTTTGTCCAACTGCCTTTTCTTTTTTACATTATTTTTTCATATTTCCTCTATTTAATGAATTCTTTGCTGTCACATATGCCTTCTTCTTTCCCCTAATTGCCATTTCACATGCCTTGTTCCACCACGGTACACTGTTCCTATCTTTATGTAGCCTTGGTATCCTAGAAATAGCTAGGCTAGCCATCTTTAGGATTCCCCTAGTAACATTGCAAGAGAATTCCTCAATATCTTCATTTATACAGTGCTCATTCACATGTTCCTCACTTTTGTTTCTAACGAGTTTTCAATTTGCTTTGTTTGATTTCAAGTGGGGATATTTTCCTTGTCTTCAGTATTTCCTTTTCCTTGCTATGTAATTGAGGTTGGGAAATGGTCGCTACCCATTCCCTCCTCTCTCTACATTTCCCAGCTGTATTTCCTAGTGATGGTGCCAGAGGCTGTTTCCAGATCAAGTATGAGACGCTTCTGCCAGATGTATTGGCCCTGGCAGATGCACCATCATTTAATATTGCTAACTTATTCTCTTCAAAGAATTGTTCTTAACATTTCCCCTTTTTATCATTTTCCTCACTTCCCCACCTTACCTCAGATCACCACAGATAATGAACGGGCATGTGACCTCTGTAGTTCATTCTTTTAGGTCCATCACCTTTAGTTTCCTGCCTGTATTATAAACATTATAAAAATCAGAGAAGCAGAGTTGTTTTGTATCATATCTCAGTAGCATTATGTTTAGCTTTTTAACCTCTACTTCAAGTTGGTTCCGGTCCCCTTAATGAAGGTGCAGACACCCCCACCCTTTTCTATTTTGCAGTCATGTCTATATAAGCCATATCCTAGGAACGTATAGTCCAATTTTTCTTGTCATGCCAAGTCATAGAATCATAGACTATCAGGGTTGGAATGATAATCCAGGAGGTCATCTAGTCCAAGTCTCTTGTATGCATCTTATATCAGGCTGTGGTTTCATGTCATTGGGTATTTTTCTTTAATTCCTGCCCCTGGCTATAGGCATTCCAGGTGAAAATAGCCAGCAGTTTTCATTATAATTCTCAGATTCTGTTTTCTTTCCTCTTTGAAACGTACAATTTATTACTTCGGTCATGAACGTAACAAATCTGTTTTTATAAGTAGTTTGTCATCTCCTTTTACCCCGATGTCACCCATTACTTCCTTCCCATTCATTTGTTGCTGGCAGTTTCCTTTCCTCATATCAGGTGTCACTTAAAGCCCTTGTAATAAGGCTTAAGTGGGATGTAGGAGGGGCTAATGCTCTTCACACCCTAACACTGCATTTTGAATTTTACCCTCAGCCTGTATTTTGCAAACTATCCTCAAAAAGCAGACCCCATTCTTAGGATGGCCAGGTGTCCAGTTTTCAACTGGAACGCCTGGTCAAAAAGGGACCGGGCAGTGCGGGGCGAGGGTACTCTGAACCCCTTGGTCCAGCCCAGAGCACCTTCCTGCACCCCAAACCCCTCATCTCGAGTCCCACCCTGGAGCCCTCATCCCCTGTGCCCCAACCTCCTGCCCCAGGCCTGATCCCCCTCCTGCCCTCTGAACCCCTCAGTCCCAGCCCGAAGCACCCTCCTACACCCCAATCCTCCTATCTCCAGCCCCACCCCAGAGCCTGCACCCCCAGCTGGAGCCCTCACCCCCTCCTGCACCCCAACTCCCTGAGCCAGCCCAGTGAAAATGAGCAAGTGAGGGTGGGCAGAGCAAGCGGGGATGGAGTGAGCTGGGGTGGGGCCTCGGAGAATGGCTGGGGCAAGAGTGTTAGATTTTGTGCAAGTAGAAAGTTAGCAACCCTACCCATGCTTGATCACACAAATACTCCTTTCAAGAAATAAATTTAATCAAGTAGGATTGCAACATTTGTCAGAAATACCTGGTTTTGGTGGTCACACATTAATCACCCATCCTGTATGATGAGTGAATAATGACATTCTTTATGTAACCCTTCTGCCTGTCAGAGTTGGCAGCAACAAGGGCCGGGTTCAGTATCTAGGGGTTCCATTCCAATAACACAATGCAAACCGGCTCGAGCCCCCACCCAGTGACAAATATATACCACCCCCGCTGGGCGCCTCCAAGAGGCAATACTTCCCCTCTCGCAAGCACAGAGTCTGAGTGTAGCAAAAAGCCTTTTAATAACAGAGAGAAACAATGTGGCATTACGTAGGGGAACCACCACCAACAGGATTCATAACACAACCCATGAGCAAAAACCCACCCCAAGCAAATTGAGGCATGTCCTTTCCCTTTGGTTCTTGAGTCCAGCAACCCCAAATCACCCAAAGTCCCAAAAGTCCAGTGACCCAAAAGTCTCTGTCCGTGGTCAGTGCAGCCTCAGAGTTTGAAAGTTCAACTGCAGAGATTTACCTCCCAACCTGGGTGGAGATTTTGGGGGGGGGGGTTAAGGGGCACCTTATATGGTCCAAAGCTGATGGCCCCACCTCTCCATGGGGCTCCACTCTGCCAGCCGCCCCATGAGCCACTCTAGGTATCCAACTGCTCTGCTCCACCAGCCCCTCTGCTCCACAAGCTGCTCTGCTTGCTGCCCCGCAAACTGCAATGCTCTGCCAGCCGTCCCACAAATTGCTCCACCATATATCTTCAGGCTCCCCCACTACTTAACACAACACTCACTGATTTCAGCTCTTAGTCAGTTTTTAGCTGTTTTGGGATTTCAGCTTGTAGCAGGGGAGCCTCAGGGCTGGTGCACCATTAGCCCAAAGTGAATTCAGCTCAGCAGCCTGTAACTAGACTCCTAATGGAATCAAAATTAGCTCTGATATTCCACAGTGGAGAGAGAGAAAGTGCAATTAGCATGTAAGGCCCTCACCAGGGGGCCAATGCCACCAAGTATTAATACTTGTCCCCAGCCTCTCTCAATTCACAGAGTTTTGGAACCCATGTCCCTTGCCTAGTGAGTGCTACTTAGTTGATGGCAAGTCCCTCCATCATAACAAAGGCCAAGTACAGTTCCACTGTCCCCGATTCCCCATAATCAGGGTAATAATTTATTCTTCCTGCCCCAATAACAGAGACACTGGGGATCCCACAGCAGCCAAAGTGACCATTTGGGCAGCTATGGCCTCATTCTAGGCGGGGTGGGTGTGCCTATGCAAATGAGATCAGCCCCTAAAGTTCTTTTCCACAACTTGCCACACCTCACCACCAGATGTCAGGGTGGAGCTCATCCTGACTCTGCTTACATTGAAACGAAATACTCACCTGGCTTTAAAAATAGGCACCTAGCATTTCAAATAGATGTGACTAAGATATCTACTATATAGCAGGTACTGGCTTAATGAATTTTACAGCCATATGTAGGTAGTAAAATTTTGTCCACATAAACCTCATATAATTAGTGTGTAATTTCTATATCTAACATGGTTTACAGCCACAGATCAGAGCTTCAAAACATCCATATATATTTTATATACTATAAAAAGAGGATTTTACAATATATTTTAAATGGTGAAAATATATTATTCACATATGTACATTTTTATCTATATAAAATAAAGACACTGGGCCAGATCCTCAGCTGGTATAAACTGGCATAATCCTTTAGCCACTTTCTGCTCAGGATGAGGATAGAGGAGGGCTGATGCATCAACACGATGTACACCACCTGAGGATTTGGCCCTTATGTTTCCTCCACAGGGATGTAAAAGTTCAGTCCAGTGGCCAGTTTGCTCAGTCATTATTTCCATTCTGGTACCTTTCCTTTGGCTTTCACTCTATGGGTTAGTGTGGGATACTTGTGGCCTGAGAAGTAACAGAACAATACCGCTCCCCAAATCTTGGGTCTTCCCCAGCTGGGAGCATTATTACTTTTCTCTGTCATGCACGCTTACCTTGGCATTTCTAAAGGGTGACCCTTTAAAAGGGTTCTGTTCCGTGACTGTTTGTTTTCAGATCGGGCACCCTGGAAACGGGATGTTATCAGCTCCAGGGGCGATTACTCCGCTCCACGCCTTTCACTGGCTATAGCGGTCTCAGGATTTTATGCAAAGCACTTTTTCAGCTTGTAGCAGCATTTCTGCTCTTCGTGAATTGGGGAAGTCAAAGCACATTGGGATTTATCACTTTGCATTAGTCAGAGAGGAGCACTTAATTGTTTTCTGCTCCATTATCACCAAAGCCCCTCTTTAACTGAAGCACATGCTTGCTTTAAGCAGAGGAGCAATCCCCTTCTGTAACAATGCGGGATCATCCCTGTGGCACCTACTGCTGGCTGTCTGGGAAGTAGCTCGTTTGCCAGCTCCAGAGCACTCTCTGCAGGCCAGTGTCATTGCCACCACCAGACCCTCGTGCCCCTTTGCCTGGGGGTTCTGCCCCAGCAGTATCCCCTCAGTCTCTGGGTCTCCCCGCCCCAGGGAGCCCACAACCCCTAATCCCACCTTCAGTGCCTACTGCCAGTCATCATTTAGCCGCTGCTCACTGGGGCCGACTGCGGCCTGTAATGGCCACTCATCATTGGCAAGGGGGTGGGGGGGTAGGACCTGCTGCCTCTACCTAGCCCCAGGCTGCCCCTTTGCAGCCCCAGCACCTGGTTTAGGCCCCACAGAAGACCCTGCAGCCTGGGGGGTTGTCAGGCTGGCACTCCCCAACCCCTCTTGCCCTTCCCCCAGCACTGACCTACCTCAGGTCCCTGCTCAGCTCCCAGGCAGCCAGGTCCTTCCCTCTTAAAAGCTAGAGAGAGAATCTTAAACTCCTGGGTCACTGGCCTTTTAAAGAGCCAGCTGCAACCTGATTGGGGCATGGCCCCAGCTGTGGCTGCCTTCTCCATCAGCCTAGCTGCTTCCCGCAGCCCTCTCCCAGGGCTAGCTTTAACCCTTTCCAGGGCTGGAGTGGGTGACCCCCCCCCCCACTACAGGAGAGAGAGGTCAGTGTGCTTGGGATACCCTGCTGACTGGAGCTCCCTCCCTCCCTGGGTTGCTGCTGCTGGCTGGAGCTCCCTCCCTCCTGGAGGGCCGCTGCTGGCTCCTTCTGGGAGCCACTGCTGTGCTGCTCTGGAGGGAGGAGGAGCGAGGACCCCACCACCATTGTCACCCCTTCTGCCTGGGTCCTCACCTGGCTGGCCACTGCCCGCTTGCTGCTGCTCCATCGAGGAGGAGGAAGGCCGCTGCGAGGAATTGTGGAGGGGGTCGGTTATTGGACTGAGTGACTTAAACAGCTGTGGTTCTGGGGTGGTGGTAGCCTTTTGCTGCTGTGGGGGGCCGGGGGAGAGGTGTGGAGCCCTCCCCCTGTCCTGCTGCCCCCCCGCCACATCCTCGTTCACCACCCCACCCCTTTTTGCCACCGCCTCCTCCACCGATCCGGCTGACCATCAACACCTGCTGCTCGCCCCTTGACAGGGCTGCTTGCTTCCTCGCCCACCACCATCTGGGACTGTTTCCAGCAGCGAGCAAGGACTGGAGTGAGCCCCACAAGCGCTCGTGGGTGCACTCCCCCCCTCTTTTTTGGACTTGGCCCCCCTCCCTCAGTTGCAGTTGGGTGGGGGCCCTCCCTGTTACTCCCCAGCGCAGTTTTTTCCTCCCTTCCCCCTGTAGCTCCCTGGAAGATTTTTCCCTGGTTGTTTGCCTGGCCCTATCCTAGGTTCCTGGGTTTCTTAGGGTGCCTGCCCCGCCCTTCCCCAGGAGTTTGTTCCCCCCCCCACACTTGTGCTCTACTTGCCCTGCCCTCAGTTGTTTGCTGTTCCCCGTGACCCCTGCCCCGCCCAACCCGCAGTCTGGTGTGCCCATGTCCCCTTTCGGAGCGCTTGTGCCCCCCCCCCTTTTAAGTTGTTTACCCTGATCGCTGCACCTCCCCTGATGCAATCGTAGTCCTTCCCTGCCCGAGTGCAGCCGGAGGAGCCGGCGCCCAGCCCTGCGCCCGTGATTGTCCCCCTCGCCTTTATTGTCCCCATGTCCTCCTGCTGTTAGCACCCTCCTCCCCTGCCTGCAGCCTAGCGGGGAGGAGTGGTTGCTTCTTCCCTTCCCTCAGTGCCCCTCTACAGTTCCCCCCCCAACCCATGCTGGTACCCTCCTTTCTGCATACAGTCTAGCAGGGAGGAGTGGTTGGCCCTGTCCCACCTTCCCTATTCCCAATACCCTGTTTGCTGGACCCTCCTCCCCTGCCTGCCGTCTAGTGGGGAGGAGCAGTTGCCCATTGTCCCACCCCTGATTAAGGGCCTCCTCCGGCCTCTTTCCACTATGGAGGAGGACCCTGCCTCTGCCCCTGGCCCCACCCCTGCCCCTGCTCCTGTCCCTACTGCTCCCGTAGTTCCTCCCTTGCCACCACCCTTGGCCACCACGAGCCTCGACTCCGCCGCTGCCATGGCTGCCCCTTCCACCGCCAAAAAGGGCCACGGGAATAAGAAGGGCAAAGGCCCCGCCCAGAAAACAAACCCTCCCATTGGCAGGGCTGCCCTCCCTGCCGCGGCCCCTTCCTCCCTAGCCATTCCCTCCACCAGCTCTGGGGGCGCTCCACCTTTTGTCCCCAGAGCGTACGCCCAGGTGGCCGCCGCCCCCCGACTGCCACCTCCGGTACCATTCCTGGTGGCCGGGGCCCCTTCCCCTTGCTGACCAGGAGGCACGGCATCCACTGCCTCCTGGTGCCCACCTCACCCCACGTTGAAACGTACGTGCGGGCGTTGGCGAGGGTGGTAGGGCCCACAGCCATCATGGCGGCCTCCAAGATGTATGGCAAGGTTGTAATCTTCCTAGCGTTGGAGGCTGCCGCTTGGGAGGCGGTAGAGAAGAGCATGGCGGTGGGGGGCGTGTTCGTCCCCCTGGAACCCCTGGAGGACTTGGGCGTACAGGTGGTATTGACCTCCGTCCTGCCCTTCCTGCCCAACGCTGCCCTGTTGCCTGCCCTCTCCACCCTGGGGAAACCCATCTCCAGAGGAGCGTCCGGGACCCCTGAGACCCGGGAAGGCGCCGGCCCTGTCACCGCTGGCGATCCTGGCAGCCCAGCTGCCACTGCCCCTCCTCCCGTGGAGGAGAGGGTGGCAAGACCTCTGCCGGCTGAGGGAGAGGGCCTGCCCCAGGGGGAGGTTTCCCTTCCTCCTGTTGTCCCACCCTTGCTGCCCCGAGCCCCAAAATGATTGCCCTTGCCCCCTGGCCCTACCCCTGCTGACTGGCCCTCCACCTCCACTTCGGAGGGCTGGGTGCCTGTCCGGGGGAAGCGCAGCGCCCGTAAATTGCGGGCTTGATCCCTCCCCACCGACAAAGAGGGAGAGGAGGCCCCCCCAAAAGATGCTGCGGGGGGCTGACGCTGTTACATCTTCTGCCGCGCCCCCAGATGGAGCCCAGCAGGAGACACCGGCCATGGCAGCCATGGCAGCAGACGAAGATGTCACTGCCTCCCTTGTTGAGGAGGCCTCTGTAGGAGTTCCCCCGGCCCCTTTGCCATCTGTGCCCCCCGCCGCTGTTGATAGGGGGGCTACCAGTGCCCAGGTACTTGGCGGGGAGGACTCTGGGGCCGCGTGGACTGCATTTACTTCCATATTCAAGGAGATCGAGGCCCTGGGTCTGACCCTGGTCACCCAGGAGGAGGATGACGCCCTCCCACCAGCGGGCCTTGATCTGGGCGGCGGCTCAGTTCCACCACCCCTTCCTCCTTCTCCCTGCCCCTCGCTCCCAAATGTAGCCCCCACTCTGGTTCTGGGGGTGCCCCTGGCTCTCCCTATTTGCCCGGCCGCGGATGGCACCTCACCTGAGGCCGCTGAGCCCCCAGAGGCGATGGCCGATGCCGAGCGGTCAGGTCCCGAGCCTGTGGGTGCCCTCTACTACCTGGATGGAGCGGTTGGCTTCCCCTCCGGAGGGGAGCCCCACTGAAGTTTCCGTAGTGCCTGATGCAGTGGCTACGGGTGATGTGTTTCTCACAGCTCCCATGCCCGGCGTCAGTGAAGGCCCCTCTCTAACCCCTGTCCCGTTGTCCCTCAATCCCAGCTGAGAGGAGCCACACCCCAATAGCCCGGCTTCCGGGGACCGTGAATCCATCAGAGTCCCCACTCCTGTTCCTGCCCCTGCTCCCAGCCCCTTTCCAGCCCCGGTCCCAATATTAGCCCTTGTCCCTGCTCCCGCCCCTTCTTCTGTCCTCGTCCCTGGCCCCGCCCCGCCCCGATCCTATTTCCATCCTCAATGAGTCGCTCGCCCCCTTCCCTGCCACCACCCATACTATTGCTGCCCCCGAGGTTGTCTCGTTTCCTCTGTCTATGGATGATTCTCATGGGGCGGTTTTCGTGTCCCCTCTTCCCAAAATCATGGGGGCTGCACTATTCCCTCCTATTCCTATTCCTCACTATTCCCTCCACCACCCCCTCCTGGGCTGCCCGGCGCAACTGCACCGGGGTTCCGCTCCATGCTTGCCCATCTCTGCAGGCTGCGAAGATCTTTTGGGGCCTCACCGGAGGACGGCTGCGGGTTGGCTGCCACGTCCCCCTCTGTGCTGAGGGAAGAGCTGTGCCGTTTCCTGCTGGACATCCGTGGCTCAAAGGGCAAGGTGCAGCTCGCCCTCCAGCACTGGGGGGATTGACACTGCGTCCTCCGGGCCGTGAAGGGCCTTTTGGGGGAGGGGAGAGGGAACAGGAGGCAGGGCCTCATGGTCTACTGGCGGGCCTGCAAGTTCTGCGACTCCCTGATGACCTTTGGTGTTGAACATGGGTTGTTGCGGGCCCGCTGGAGGCCGTCGATCCCTCTGCCCGTGAGGATTCACCCCAGCTCTCCCTATGAAGGACACCATCTTTGCTACACTGAACACCAGGGGCTGTAGCGTGGGTCTCTGCAGGAGCCAGGTGCTCTCCTTCCTTCGGGATGGGAGGTACTCTGTGATCTTCCTGCAGGAGACCCAGCTGTTGAGGCTAGCTGGCAGCTGGAGTGGGGGGATGAGGTGGCCACCCTGTTCTCCCCTGAGCTACGGCTCGAGGTGCTGGGGGTAGTCGAGGTTGTGCCGGGCCGCCAGTTGCATGTCCAGGCCTGTGTGGAGGCACTGATATTAAACCTGGTCCACATTTATGCCTGAACACGGGCCCAGAACGAGGGTGTTTCTATCGGCAGGCGTCAGCCTTCCTCAGCACTCTGGATCCTCACGAGTCCCTGGTCCTGGGCAGGGACTTCAATACCACCCTCGAGGACCGGGACCGCTCATGCGTCGAGACATCCCAGGCAGCCATGGGTGTCCTCAGGGAGATCGTGGACTATCACTCCCTGGTGGACGTCTGGCATGACCACTGCCGGGACGACGATGTTACCTTTACTTATGTCTGGGTGGAGGAGGATTGGTCGCGCCACTCCCGGTTGGACCGCATTTATATTTCGCGTTTCCATCTGGACGAACCCATGCCTCTGGCGTCTGACCGGCCCCGTTCTCGGATCACCAGTTGGTGACCGTGACAGCCTCTCTCAGTTCGGAGAGGCCGGGGCCGGCCTATTGGCATATTAATAACAGCTTGCTAGAGGACGTGGGCTTCATGGCGTCCTTCCGGGAGTTCTGGCTGGCCTGGTGGGGGCAACGGCGTGCCTTTGCCTCAGGGAGGCGGTGGTGGGATGTGGGGAAGGTGCGCGCACGGCTCTTCTGCTGCGACTACACCCAGGGCGCCACCTGGCGGAGGGACGCGGTGAGAGGGCAGTTGGAGGGGGATGTTTTAGAGCTAGAGAGGCGTCTCGCCTCCAGCCCCGAGGATCCACCCCTCTGTGCAACGTACCGGGAGAAGCGGCAGGAGCTCTGGGCCCTGGAGGACCATTGAGCCCGGGGCGCTTTTGTTCGATCCCGCATCCACCTCCTTTGGGAGACGGATCGCGGCTCCCGCTTCTTCTACGCCCTCGAAAAAAGGAAGGGGGCCAAAAAGCACGTCACCTGCCTCCTGGCGGAGGATGGGACCCCCCTCACGGATCCGGAGGAGATGCGTGGAAGTGCCAGGGCCTTCTACGCTAACCTTTTCTCCCCGGATCTGACCGACGCCGATGCCCGCAGGGTGCTCTGGACCGAACTCCTGACAGTCAGCGCGGGCAACCGAGACCGGCTGGAGCTGCCTCTCTCTCTGGCCGAGCTCTCGGAAGCCCTCCGCCGCATGCCCACTAATAAATCTCCAGGCATGGACGGGCTGACCATGGAGTTCTACCGCATGTTCTGGGATGTCCTTGGCCCGGACCTTGTCATCGTCTGGGCCAAGTCCTTGCAAAGAGAGATCCTCCCTCTCTCATGCAGGCAAGCTGTGCTGGCCTTATTGCCAAAGAAGGGGGACCTCTGCGACCTATGGAATTGGCGTCCCATCTCGCTCCTTAGCATGGACTACAAGGTCGTAGCGAAGGCCATCTCGCTGCAGCTGGGGTCCGTGCTGGCGGACGTGGTCCATCCCGACCAGACCTACACCATCCCGGGCTGGACCATCTTTGACAACTTGTATTTGGTCCGGGACCTCTTGGAGCTGGGGCGTAGGGATGGTCTGTCATTTGCCTTCCTGTCCCTGGACCAGGAGAAGGCATTTGACAGGGTGGACCACGGGGTTGGTGCTTCGGGAGCCGGAGCTGCGGCTGGTCCTGTCGGCGTATGCCAACGACATGCTCCTCGTGGTCCAGGACCTGGATGACCTGGTGTGGGTGGAGGCCTGCCAGGCCGTTTACTTGGCGGCCTCCTCCACCTGGGTCAACTGGGTCAAGAGCTCTGGCCTTGTGGTCAGGGATGGGTGGCAGGCGAACTCCCTCCCACCCACACTTCAAGCCATCCGGTGGAGCCCGGGTCCGCTGCTCTATCTTGGCATTTATCTATCCGCCACTCATCCTTCTCTGCTGGAGAACTGGCAGGATTTGGAGGCCAGGGTGTGTGAGCAGCTGCGGAGATGGACAGGACTGTTCTGGTGTCTCTCCCTGCGAGGGAGGGCACTGGTGCTGAACCAACTGGTCCTGTCCATGCTCTGGCACTGACTCAACACCCTGAGCCCAGCCCCGAGGATCTTGGCCAGGCTTCAGAGGATGGCTCTGGAGTTCTTCTGGCCAGGGCTGCACTGGGTCTCTGCGGGGGTTCTGAGTCTTCCCCTGGAGGAGGGAGGACAGGGCCTGGTTTGCTTGTGCAGCCAGGTGCATGTCTTCCACCTCCAGGCCCTGCAGAGGCTCCTTTACGGAGCAGGTAGTCCGGCGTGGAGAACGTTGGCGCACACCTTCCTCCGCCGCCTCTGAGGGCTCCGATATGACCGGCAGCTCTTTTTACTCCATCCGAGAGGCCTTCTGGAGCCCTGCTACACAACCTCAATCTCCATGTGCAGTGGCGGAGTCTCCCTCGGTGTGTCGGAAGTTGATCCTGGCAGAAACAACCAGAGTCGGAGACCTCCTGGACTACGATGGGGGGATTGGGTGGAGCCCCGCGCACTCAGACGATGCATGGGGCTTTCCACCCTTCCGACCCGTAGGCACGTACTGCAGGAGGTGAAGGCTGCCTTGTCACCTGATTCTCTCAATTTCCTGCGGCGAGCCCTGCGAGAGGGCATTCCCAGCCCACCCGTCACCCCTGGCCCTCCGGACATTTTTCTTGGGCCCCTGTTCCGTGAGCCCCCCTGGGCTCCCCGCTCCCACACTTCGAGCCAGCTGCATACCGCGCAGCCAGTCCAGTTTCGAACCGTGCCCAGAAACCATTTGTACACGCTCGTGCTCCATACATTGCATTTCCTCACCCTCATGTCTAGCCCCGACACCAAATGGCAGGACTATCTTCCACCTAAAGAGGGTGAGGAGCCCCGGTGGGCCAGCCTTTACTCCACCTTGGTCCCACGGCCCGCTGGGGACATTAGTTGGCAGCTCCTTCATGGAGCCATGAGCACAGGCGTGTACCTGGCGCGGTTCACCCCTACACCTGAGGCCTGCCCTTTTTGCGGTGTGAAGGAGAACCTGGCGCACGCCTATCTCAAATGCACCAGGTTGCAGTCCCTATTCTGGCTCCTCCAGAACCTCTTCCAGAACCTCTGGCTGCACTTCTCCCCACATTTTTTCCTCTTCGCACACCCTATCCATGGCCCCACAAAGTCGTGAGACCTCCTTGTCAACCTCCTCCTGGCTCTGGCCAAAGTCTCCATCTATAATACCAGAAGGAGGATGTTGGACGACGGGGTGCTCTGCGACTGCGCGGCCTCTTCAGGCCCCAACATGTACAGAACGCTGCTGCCTGCCTTCTGACATGTAGAACCAAGCACACACCACTCCCATCCTCAAATGATTTCATTGTTCACTTGTTACTTCAGGAACCAATTTTGAATTGAGCAGCATGGGGCTGGATACTGATCTTGCCCTTTCTTGTAAAGCAAGAACCATGGGGCATGCACTATAATTGAAAGGCACCAACCTTAAAATTGGAAAAAGAAAATAAAAGTTCCACACAGTTGACCTGTGGAACTCCTTGCCACAAGATAGCAGTGAGGCCAAGTGTTAGCAGAAGCCATCAAAGGACTGGACATCTATCTGGATAACAAGAATGGCCAGAGTTATAATAGTAAAGATTTAAAGCAACAAATTGGAGTTTGGGGTATGATATAAACTCTCATGTCTCATGCCATGAAACAGCTGCTAACTATTTCAGCTAATTTCATAACTGCTTCCACTCCCGCAGGGTTTCCTGCACCTTTATCAGATGTAGCTGGTACTCGTCATTGTCTGAGGCTGGATACTGGATTAGGTGGACCTGGTCTGATCCAGTATGGAAAGTCCTACATTCCAAAAGTTACTCCAAATTTACACCAGTGCAACTGAGATCCAAATTTGCCCCTTCCTTCTCTCTCCAACCCCATTTCTCTTGGTCTCCTCTCTGGCCCTTCACACAAATGGTGGCTGCAGTTTACAGACCAAGGGTCATCGAAATACCCAGTATGTTAGAATTATAACTGGCCCCTTAATGTATGCACCAGGTTGAATAGGGAGTGATCTTTTGACCCTACCCTCTGCTTTGTGCTCCAGCACAGGGCTGGGAACAATTCAGATCTAGGTGTCACAAGAGGAACTGCTGGATACTGTGCATTTTTGAAAATGTAGTCTTTGTTTAGGTGCCGAAAGGTGAGCAGAGGTCTGAAAATCTGGCTCCATCTAAAGACCTTGGGAGACAGGCCAGTCCTCACTTACAGACAGCCCCCCAACCTGAAGCAAATACTCACCAGCAACCACACACCACACAACAGAAACACTAACCCAGGAACCAATCCCTGCAACAAACCGCATTGCCAACTCTGCATATCTTTTCAAGGGACACCATCATAGGGCCTAATCACATCAGCCACACCATCAGGGGCTCGTTCACCTGCACATCTACCAATGTGACATAGGCCATCATGTGCCAGCAATGCCCCTCTGCCATGTACATTGGCCAAACCGCACAGTCTCTATGAAAACAAATAAATGGACACAAATCAGACATCAAGAACTGTAACATTCAAAAACCAGTAGGCGAGCACTTCAATCTCCCTGGACACTCAATAACAGACAATAAATAACACTTAATAAAAGTGGCAATTCTTCAACAAAAAAACTTCAAAAACAGACTTCAGTGAGGAACTGCAGAACTGGAATTAATTTGCAAACTTGACACCATCAAATTAGACCTGAATAAAGACTGGAAGTGGCTGGGTCACCACAAAAAATAATTTTCCCTCTGTTGATACTCACACCTTCTTGTCAACTGTTGAGAATGGACCACATCTAAATTGGCCTCGTTAGCACTACAAAAAGTAATTTTCCCTCTGTTGATATTCACCCCTTCTTGTCAATTGTTGGAAATGGGCCACATCCACCCTGATTGAATTTGCCTCATTAGCACTGACCCTCCCCCACTCGGTAAGGCAACTCCCGTCTTTTCATGTGCTGTGTATTTATACCTGCCTACTGTGTTTTCCACTCCATGCATCTGATGAAGTGGGTTATAGCCCACAAAAGCTTATGCCCAAATAAATTTGTTAGTCTCTAAAGTGCCACAAGGACTCCTTGTTGTTTTTGCTGATACAGACTAACAGAGCTACCCCTCTGAAACCGGGCTCCATATAATTAATTCTCACAACATCCCTAGGAGGGAGGTAAACATCAGCACCATCTTATAACTGGGGAAATGGAGGCAGAGAAGCTCAGTAACATGCCAGAGCACAGAAGGACTTAGTGTCCCCCAAGAAAGAGATATTTAGCTATATGGCTAGATCAAGGAGTGTTTGAAAATTAAACCCAGGAGTGAACCAACTCGACACATTCAGGGCTTGACTATGCTACAAAATTTGGACGATTTAGTTTAGGCTGAAAAATCCCCACCCCTAAGCAACCTACCCATAGTTTAGACAGTGCTAGGTTGACTGGAGAATTCTCCTGTTGACATATTAATCGCCTCTCCAGGAGGTGGAGTAGTGACACCACGGGAAAATCCCTCATTGGCGTAGCTAGCAACTTCACTGAAGCAATACAGCTGGGCCACTGCCGCAGTTTAAGTGTAGATCTACCGTGAGGCTGCGATTCCACAAGGAGGTTTCCCTAGTTATACCAGTATAACCCCACTGGGGTTACTTATATACCAGGGTAAGAGTATCCACGTAGAAGCTATAAGTTATAACTGTATGACTATAATTGCCATAAGAGAGACAAGGTTGGGGAGGTAAGATCTTTTATTGGACCAACATCTTTTGGTGAGAGAGACAAGCTTTCGAGCTACACAGAGCTCTTCTTCGGGGTTGGGAAAGATGCTCAGAGTGTCACAGCTATATAAAAGGTAGAATACGTAGGTAACACATATTCTAAGGGACCATTCAATGTGGAGTGGTCCGTTAACACCTCTGCAGTCCAAGGACAAAAAGTGGGGTTAGTGGGTTACAGATTGTTGTAATAAGCCATAAATCCAGTGTCTCTGTTCAGCCCATGATTTTTAGTGTCTTGCAGAGTAATGAATGTAAGCTCCCAGGCTCGTCCTTTGAAGGTGCTGTGCAGCTTTCCTTTGAGGACGAGGACTGAGAGGTCCGATATGGAGTGAGAAATGTTCAGCCCAGGTGACAGGATGTTTTTGTCTTTTATCATTTTCCTGTGAGAGTTCATTCAAGAGCGCAGTGATTGTCTGTTTTCACCCACATCGTTGGTGTTGGGGCATTTAGTGGACTAGATGAGGTACACCACACATTATGATAGGCATGTGTAGGACTGTGATGGGGTGCTCCATTCACGGCTTGTCTGGTGCCTCCTCCTGATGCTTTCTGGACCCCTTGTCCTTCTCCTGGCTTGGGTCCCTTTTCTCATCTCCCATCAGGATCCTGCCCTTCCTGCAGTTGCATGCCATTACTCCATCGCTCTCTCTGGTCTGCAACCCCTCTCTGACTCCAGGAACCGCAGCATCCTCTTCATGACGCAGCTCTCCAGCCAGGTCACTCAGCATTCCCCCATTCTGGGGTATTTCAAAGTCTTTCCTTCAGCAGTACTAGTCAGTCTTCCCATTCGCTGCTTCGGGTGTCACTTCTTCAGTGGCTGGCAGGGGAACCCAGACCCACACTCAACTCTGGCTTCCAGTCCAGAGACACTCAACCCAGCAGTTCTAGGCTTTCCTCTCCCAACCCTCACTACTACTTCCCAGAACTGCTTCCGACCACTCCTGGATGGTTCCTTTCCTTTCTCTGGGTGTACCAGCTCCAAACCCTCCTCCCAGGGAAAGACTGATGCCCCAGTCTGTTGCTAGCTTCCTGGCTTTATAGGCCCCAACTCTTCCTGCCCAGCTGAGCCTGCTTGCAATCAGTTCCCTGCTCCCTGGCTCTTCCTCCAGGTGCAGCCTGTTGAGTTAGTAGGCCTCCCTGGCCACCTTAACCCCTTCCAGTCCTGTGTGGGGTTACATCACAAGGACCCTTGGATCTGGAAATGTGGATTCGGGGTGGGGGTGTTGATCATTGTAGCAGAGGAGATGTGTCTGCAGGTTTTGCATCTGTTGTTCTGGCTTTGAGTTGGCGGCTTTTGGTCCTAGTGATCTTGCTTCTAATGATGAGTTTGGAGAGGTTCGGGGATTGTTTGAAGGCCAGAGGAGGGGTTTTGAGAAAGATTTCTTTTAAGATGTGATCCCCATAGAGTATGGGTTGTAATTCTTTAAAGATACTAAGCTACCATCATCTGCCCTTCTGTAGCCTACTGGACAATAATATTTTCAGACAATTTTATTTTCACCCTAAATTGTACATTTCTTTCACAGTGATAAAAGCTTCTCAACCTGTGACGTAGAGTTGGTGGGAAATCCCAACAGTGCATCAGGGCCAAAAGTCAATGTTTTTTATGGAATATTCTGAAATATTTTGCTCCGGAAAAATCTAAAGATTCTTATCAAAATGAATGTTTCAATAATGTCAGCATTTCCTTTTGATACAGGCAAAAGGTTGTGTTTCAATATCAAAATGTAACTAATTATATCCTATAGATATTATATAAAAATTCAAGATGAATGTCAAAACAAAACAAAAAGTATTCCATTTTGATTTTGTATCTTTTCTATCAAAATTGTTGTTGGAATTGACACTTTCCTGTGCAACACTTTGATTTCAACAAAACAATATTTTCTAACGGAAACCTATTCCACTGAAACATTTTCAACCAGCTCTACTGAGGAGCCCTACCAGAAAAAAATTTGCATGTGATAAAGTCTGGAAGAAACAGCAAAACAGTAAAGTGCAGTAAAATGCCTTGTATCTATGTATGTCACTGAAATCTGAAGCAGACAGATTCCGTGCTAAATTCATTAATTAACTGCACTATTTCTCTACATTGGTGGGAGGCCAGCCTTTGAATCGGATAGCTTCTTAATTGTGTATTTCAATTCGGTGCAGTCTAGTTTTAGAACCATGAGAACAATAGATTCCATTGGCTTCTGATTATATAAATGTAACCAATTGACTGAATTTTAAGAGATGACAAATAGTGCTCTAATTCAGAAGTGATTCTTCTTTCTCTTGGAAAACCCATGCCTGGCAGCCTGAGATGGCCCTGCATCATTTCAGGATGTGAAACAAAGACAACGAATAAAAACGTTTATAGCATTTTGGAGTTAATATATTTTATAGGGTAATTTTGACAAATCCTGACATTTGCAATGAGATTTGCATTTCGAACCTTAAACAGAATGAAGTTTGATGAACGTGAAAGGATATTGTCAGGTATTTGTTGGGTTAACTGTTGTTCCTTTCAGCTGTTATGACTTAAGTCCCCTAGAAATGTGGAACCAAAAGCTTTTCCGCCTTTGTATATTGTCAGTACTATCTTTGTAGATTGAAAATTCTTATTTCTTTTGGAGCTCCTGCCAATGTGCTCACTTCATGTGAATTCCTGTCCCTATAGAGCCAGCCTCAATGATTTTGGTGCAGTTCTGTTATCTCCAAGAAGACTAACAGTTCCCACCCAGTTATGGTGTATTCTTTTTGACCCCTGCACCTAGGGCAGCATGTGACACTCAGGGCCTGCTAAATTACCTTGAAATCTGGATGTATTTTGTTGTATTTAATATGTCTATATATAAACTCCCATTGAAATGAAAAGGATTTTTTCTGAGTATGGGTAAGATATGGCCCCATAAAATACCTATAAACATAACAGAAATATTAATGACCTATTCCTTCCCTAATCGTTCTGTGCTCGAATTGTGTGCTCAGCGAGATCACTTTACGGGGTGGGTCATTTGGTGGGAGAGGCAAACCCCTTCAGCTAAAATGGGAACTGGCCCCTCATCTAAACTCATGCTGAACTTTTCTGAGGAGCAAAAAGTTGTCCGACTTTTGAAAAGTCTCCCCCCCGCCCCGTCTCTGCACTTTCTAGTTTAAGCCAAGAGTGGAAGTGAAAGAACTGCAATATTGCACAAAAGGCTGTTCTTGTTGTGTTCCTGGCTTGTTCTCGAAGTGTCTCTGGTCTGGGTTCAACCAGAACATATTGAAACTACTGGAATTAAAAGAATGCACGAGTAATACTCCAGCCAGAGAACGGGATTTGGACAAGCTACACGTAAGTATCCGAGGTTTTGGACATTCATCTGAACTGGGTCTTTGAACTTCTATAGGTTCACAAGTCAATAGGGATCTGTACCATCGAACGAAAGAACAAGCAACATTTAAGAAAAGTCACTGGGACCATTCAGGTGTTCAAAGGCGAGTCTCTACTTTAAGTGCTATGTTGGGTCATGGTCACAGTGCTCAGTGATTTGCAGGCTTGAGCCCAGAAACAGCTCACAAACTAGGGGTTAAAGAAGAGGCAATTCTCCTCTTCTCCATCAGATCCCTCCTCAGGACAGATCCCTGACAAATCTCCCAGTTATTGAGGGCAAATGGGACTAGCTGTCTCCACTCTGCCCTGAGGCCCTGCTTCCACCTGGCCTCTTCCCTCAAGTCCCCGCCTCCGCTTCACCTCTTCCTGCCCCTGCTCTGCCTCTTCCCCCAAGGCCCCACTCCAATCACCACCCACTCCTCTTCACCCCCACACCCACTCCTCTCTGCCTCCTCCCACAAGGATCCTCCCACTTGCCATGTGCTCCTCACCACCCCCAAGAGCCTCCCACTTGTTCCTCTCTGCCCAAGGCCCCCTCTGCCTGCTCCTCTATGCCCCCTCCCCCTGAGGCCCCCCACCATCTCCTCTCCGCCCCCTCCCTGAGCCCCCTGCCACCCACTTCTTTCTGCCCCCACCTGCCTTAAGGGCAAGCGACGGGGGAGAGGGAGTGGAGAGGCGTGAGAGGCAGAGCGGGGGTGGAGTCTCAGGCGAAAGAAGCGCAGCGTGGGCAGGGCCACGGGGTGGAGCACAGGCAGGGCCACAGTCCTGGTGCTGGTGGCCCCCCCCCCTGCTTTGTGGGAGCTGCGGGCAGCGGCGGTCCAAAGGTGGTGGGCCTCCAAAGAGAGGTGCGCTGCGCCCAGCACTTCTTGCCTCATTCGGGGAGGCTTAGCCTCAGCACGTTTCTTACCCGCCCTATAGGCATGTCAAAACGCTATACATTTGATTGTATTCCTGCCCTCCCCCCATTGACTACTTGCTTGTCTGCTTAAGCCCTGATCCTGCGAATACTTACAGACATACCTACCTGTAAGCACATAACCAATCCTACCAAGGTCATGTGAGTAAAGTCGAGCGCGTGCAAAAGTGTTTGCAGCGTAACGGCCCTGGATTGTAAGTGTAACAGGCTCAGGGAAAGCACTGAGCTAATGTCAAGAATATTATTTCTTTCCCCTTTCCTGTGACTCCGCTTACCCGTCTGTTAGGGTATAGACCTGAGTTTAGTCTTTTCAGGACCTTGATATAGCGAGCTATCATCTATATTATATAGCATTAAAGGGCCCTTCTCCGGGAGGATTCACTCTTCTCAGTCTCTGTTGAATAGCGTCCAAACCCTCTGGAGGGTATGGCCAGCTCCTTAAAGAGGGACACAGACGATAGTTGCACAAACTCCCCTTGAGTCTTTGCAAAGACAGCCTTCAATTTGTACAGCCTGCAGCAATTCTAGTTCTCTTCTTCTCCAGTAGGGTGAAGGAGCCTAAATCCAACTGGCCAAGTCCCTGCAACACAATTCTTACAGCAAACCCTTCGGCTCCTGGCCTGCTCCACTGGTAAGTTCTTCAGTGTGGCGCCCACTCCTCCTAGTTATAAACTTCTCCCCCTCCCCTGGAGTTCCCATTGGTTCCACTCTTGCAGTGCCCCTCCTGGCTTCTGTCCTGGAGCATCCCTGCTCAGCCGCTCTGTCCTTCCCAGACTTTGGGTAGGTTTTTGGTTGCTTCATTATGTGAGGGCCTGCTTGTTGTAGCCCTTGTGATTGGGTGCCTCGGCTGGACCACACTGAGAATGCTTCCCAAAGGGCAGACTGCGAGAAATAGGGCAGACAACCCCCCAGAACTGCTGGTTTGTTCTATAATTTAGATTCACCAAGCCAGTAACAAAAGGGCTTCTGCGTTTTTAACCCTTTAACCCTTTTTTAACACTGCAGTGCCACACTGGTTAACCAGAAGCCAAACAGTCCCCTTTAGGCATTCCAGCCCTTGGCTGCCATCCAGACAACCAAGTCCAAGCCCTGGTCTACCTACAAGTTTAGGTTGAATTTAGCAGTGGTAGGTCGATTTAACCCTGCACCCGTCCACACGACCAAGCCTGTTTTGTCGATTTAAAGGGCTCTTAAAATCAATTTCTGTACTCCTTCCCGGCGAGGGGTTTAGCACTAAAATCAACCTCGCTGGGTCGAATTTGGGGTAGTGTGGAGCAATGCCATTGTTATGGGCATACATGTATTAGTGGTCCGGTAGAGTCTGTGGGATACTAGTATTGTGCTTCGACTTGGGCCTTCATCCCTTAACTGTTCATGTAGTCATTGGGCGGTCCGCTTGAGGTCTGCTGTGCCAGCTGAGAACACAGAGCACACACACACACAGAGCCAAACATCTAACCACAGTTGTAAATCCACAATCCAGGGAATTGGAGTAGGAAAGAGACAAAATGGACGTGTCTCAGGGGCTTTTATATCCTTTACCATGTGCATGGAAATTCACTGTCCCAAACAAAGCCCACAGACCAGGATGGAAAGTTACTGGCCCAAGATGGCGTCCAAGGTCACATGTCCACACCACATGCCTTTACATGTTTTGCTGAATGACAGGGGTGGCCATTGGCCCCTTGCTGTCTCAGGCATCTGCAGGAAGAGCTATCTGGACTAGATGACTTTTTTCAATGGCCTTTGTGTGAGTGGAGTGTCCTTGATAGGTCATCAACACATAGCTATCTAGCCCTGATGTAAATCTATCTGGAGGGTGTCACCCAGGAACAAACCACATGTTGGAGATACAAATACATACCAATATTCATAACTTTAGATACAGTGATTTAATCAGGAAAATCATACTCAATAGATTGTAACTTTTCCATGGACACCTTACATGATACACTTTGTGCAAGATTTGTTGCAATTAGGTAACAGTGGCAATATCAATGATATAAATGGTCATCTTTAATCATACAACATCACAGCCCTCTTGTCTGGAGCTCCAGGCACACACTCCCTGTCACTCTCCCTCTCTCCACACCCCTGGAACAACCAGCACTTCCTCTTCCTAGAACAATCAGTACGTCCTCTGCTGCAGGCAACGTTTTAAAGGGGCCATGTTCTCTAAACCCTGCATCAAGTGCCAGCCTCAGAGGGGGAGGTCACTGGACAGGTGGGCTGGAACCAAAGGTGGAGGAGAATGGGTACCACTGCATAGATTCCAAAACCATCCTGGGCAGTGACATGCCAGCAGGGTCACAGCAACACATCCAGGTCCAGGAAGAAGACTCAAATTTACCAGACTTGTAAATGTGTTGTAGCTGTAAAGTTTATTGCACTTTAGAGACTGTTGCATTGCCATTTCCTCACAGTGCTTGTGCTGTGAAGTGTTCTTTAATGTCCAAAGAAATGCTTTTGGTGTATGTAATCATCCCTCCCCTGTTCCTTCTGGATCCAATAAAATAACAGCAGTTCTGAAATGCTAAACTGAGGAACAGCTCAGAGAAGATCCTAAAAGAGAATGTGTCCCTTATCCTGTTTTCAGTAGGGGAAAGTCACCTCATGCAAAGAGCCAGAACAAAATAGGGATTAAGCAGTTCATAGGCTTTGTGCTGACTCCCTGTATAATTTCACCCATTGGGACTATATATATATATATTTTAAATGGACAGATTTATGAGAGTGGTACATGAGAAGCTGAGACATTGCCTCACCATGGGAAGCCAAAAAATACTACAGCACATCAGATCAGTGGTCCATCCTTTCTAGTAGCCTGCTTCCAGTAGTGGCCAGTATCAGATCTCTTCCTTCAAAGTTTCTGCAGGCGTTTAAAAATTTCATCACCCATTTTTGAACACTTTTGTCTGCTATATCCTTTCTGGAGTAGAATGCCCAGGATTGAGCACAGAGTTCATAGGGAGGCTGTATTACTTTCAACCCCACTCCTCATGCATCTTAATATTTTGTTTGCTCCCCTCCACTGATGCCGAGGTCTCTCTCTGGAGCCGAAATGATTAACCTGGAACCCAGCAATATGTATGAGTAGTTCAAATGATCCCTTCCATGGTGTGTTACCTTGTCTTTATCGATCTGGTTATAAGTAGATACCAAAATCGGGATTTTTCTTCTGGCTATTGGGTCATTGCTGGATTTTCCATTCGTCGCCCCTTGCAGTCTAGAACACAAACACTCCTTTTCCTAATCTCTACCTGGGTTTCATTAGAGCAAACTCCCATTGTGTCCAGGAACCTGAAACAAGAAATGGAGGAAGGGTCACTTACTTTCTCAGTGCATAGACAGACTCCTGTCCTACCAGAGGCAGAGGTGACAGCTAGGCCAGTTCTTAGCATCGCAGCCTAAGAGCTTGTCTTCACTACTGCGCTACATCGGCGCAGCTGCATTGATCAGCTGCGCCAATGTAATGCGCCTGGTGAAGACGTGCTATGCCAACGGGAGAGCGCTCCCCAGTCCACATAATCACTCCACCTCAATGAGAGGTGGAAGCTGTATCAGTGGGAGATCGTCTCCTGCTAGCAGCGTGGTGTGGACACCGCTTTAAGTCAATGTAACTTATGTCACTCGGGGGGTGACAAGCCCTAAGACATACCTGTCCCACCAAAAAACATTCTACTCTTATCGTAAAAGGATACACAAAAGGTACTTCAGGAGAAGTTTACTATGTCTAAAGCAGTTTTAGCACATTACCTGTGCCAGTCACTAACCGTAATTACTGAGGACCGTATGGTAGGCTGCCCATTTGTGAAACTTTTGGTGTTACTGGGTTTGTATAAAGAGACTGAAGGCACCATATAGCCCAAGAGATTGTGGTTTATTGGGTATAAGATGGAACTAGAAGCTCAAGCTCTTAATATTTTATTCCTTTGCTAATTAAACTTCAGGATGTCCCAGAAGGAAATACTCAGTATCAAGTACCAGAAGGAGGAAATTAGCTAAGCTGCCTATTTTATGAAGTATCAAGCTAGACTTCACCAGTGACAGCAATGCACATAGGGGATTCTGGCAGAAATACTGGGCCATATCCCCAGCTGGTTTAAGTTGGCATAGCTCTATTGAAGCTAATGGGGCTTTGCTGATTTAAGCCAGCTGAGGATCTGGCCCATAAAAAGCCACACTCACAATAGTGACCCAGAGCAAAGAGGGCTGCACCAGTGCAATGACTGCCTCCCCTTCCCCCAGCGTTGGAGGAATTGTTGCAACCTCACTCTTCACCTATGTCATACAAGAGAGCTGCCCATATTCTGCTCATTTTCTTAAATTGTTTTTACCTTTGTTCAGTTTTTTGGAGGAGGGATTTTGCTGCTTCAGGGTCGCTCCTCAGAAAGGCTTGATACATGGAGAGGGACTGGAAGAACCCAGTTACTCCTGCAACACACATGGGAATTTTGTCTAAGATCTGGGTAACTCTGCAAGAGTGGGAAGAAACCAAAGCATTGGAGAAGTAAGCCTGGAGGGGAATGGAGCTATGCTGATTTATACAAATGAGTATCTGGCTCATGCAGACTATTAAGATGTGGGGCATGATCTGTTATCCCTTCCCCTTTTTGGACATTTGTTCATGGGGAAACCTCTCTCATTTGATGAGGAGGCCACACAGATGAACCAGACAGACCAGACACTGTAGATCTGTTTGAAGGACATTGGACCAAATGATCTCAGTGCTACCGTCTAGCCTTAAACTCTATGAATCTTCTGCAACCTGCAGTCTCAAAGTGAAGACCAATGAATGCCGCCCAAGTGCCCAGTATTCCACGGCTCACACAGCCCACAATGCAAGAGATTACATAAAATTCAGTTTTGTCCTTGTCGTCTCACCTCCGCTTGTCCTGAAAAGGCACAGACTCAAACACCTCTTTATACTCTGCAAAGACAAGTTTTACTTTTTCATCTGCATATTCAAGAAGCAGGTCCCGGGTCTGTAAAGTCAGAACAGAAACAGCAAAAATGTTATGTAAGGCCTTGATCCTCCACTTCATCTGAGCTGCACTCCCTGATTCAGGGCTGCCTGGCTTGAGGGCCAGTTAGAGCTACACAGGAGAATAATGGAATAATACAGACCCTTCAGACTTCCCTGATACTTAAAACTCACAGAAGTTTTGTGAATGGGCTACATCTGAACAATTTTATTTTGGGTTTAATGGTCATTCCCTGTTTCCCCCCCCCCCCCCACCCACCCTCCCGACCACCCACCCATTATTGTTTGTGTGAATAATTTGAACAACTGTATTGTCAAGCTTGAACTAAACAAAAGTATTGTCAGTGTTAGGCCTCATTCTGGAAGCTCTAAAAAGCAAGCTTTGCAAAAGGAAGCTAAGATTTGTGGTCAAAACGTGCTGCAACTAGATAACAATCTATGCTGACTTCTATGTGGTAAAATAATCTATAAAACAATTGGCTACAAGGAGATAAGTAAGCATACATTATACAGTCAAAGCGACAATGCTAACCACACTGAAAATTTGGCCTACCCTAATTGGTTGGTCTGTTTTAAAACACGGCCAACAAATCAGATAAAAAGTACTAAGGCATGGGGCTGTGTGTGTGTTTCGGTCATAAGGGAAACCTGACCCACGCTCCCTGAACTGAAGGGACGTGCACTTCTTGACTGTCTGTACCTGGCCAGTGTAGAAAACAGCCAACTGAAGAATGTCAGCCCAAGAATGTCAGAAAACAGCCAACTGAAGAATGTCAGCCCAAGAATGTCAGCCCAAGCTCCAAAATCCATATTTCAGCATTTAATTAGGAGCGGCCTGATTTTCAGAAGCTGAGGACCTGCAGCTCCTGCCGACTTTCAGATGGAGTCATGAGTTCTGGGTACTTTGTGAAAAAGCAGACCAAATATGTTTGAAATCCAGCACCTAGAAATGACTGACCTCGTTTGAAAATGCTGGCCTGTATCTGTCCTGTTCATGAAGTGCTTGCTTTGTGCAAAGGTCAGCACTCTGGATACACCCAAAGGGAAAGCATCCTTTTATAGAACACTTACTGGTAAGAAACATTTGGAAAGGAGGCAGCTTGTTTGGCTGCCTCGATTTGAGCTTCACTGATGTCTGTTCCAACCACCTTCTCAAAATGAGCTGCAAGTACGCGAGTGCTTTGTCCCGACCCGCAGGCAACATCCACTGCCAGCCGAATTGGGTCTACTTTCTGAGGAGAGAAGAGACACGTCTCAGCAAGCGGAGCACAAATTCTTATGAAGGTCCAAATCTTAGTGTTCTTTATGCCCCTATATATGTACCCAGTCCTAGTCACAGAGTAAAGGCTCTGATTCTCCAGGTAATTAGAGTAATTTCTGTAATATCCTATTGGTTTCACTCCTACTGTATTCTATAGGTCTTCTCCACAGTATTCTCAGCCTAAGGCCTGACAGGGTCACTTACCTTTCTTCCAAGTAGGAGAAGATGAGACTTTGGAGATTTTCAGAGGGAGAGAATCTGTATTTCTGAGAGGAAACTGCATGATGTCGTGCCTCAAACAAACGCACAGCCATGTTCCAGCAAACTGGCACCTAAGGCGATTAGGCAAATTCACTTTGTTACATTAGCCATGTGATGGGTTGGATCACAAAAACCCCCTTGTGACTGCCACCTGATGTGCTTTGATTACCTCTGAGACTGTTTTCCCTGCCAGCTTATGACTTCAGTGCCCTGCTTGGTTTGAGCCAGACACGCCTGCCTGCTGCGCAAACAGCCCCAGGTCTGAACCACATCCCCCAACTGCTGCAGGCTTAACTGGAAACAGCTTAAGAAGTGTTCCTGTCTCTAACACTCAGATGCCCAGCTCCCAATAGGGTCCTAACCCAAAATAAATCTGTTTTACTCTCTATAAAGCTTATACAGGATAAACTCAAATTCTTCACCCTCTATAACACTGATAGAGAGATATGCATAGCTGTCCCCCCCCCCCCCAGGTATTAATACATACTCTGGGTTAATTAATTAGTAAAAAGTGATTTTATAAAATACCAAAAGTAGGATTTAAGTGGTTCCAAGTAATAACAGAGAACAAAGTAAATTACCAAACAAAATAAAATAAAACAAAACACGCAAGTCTAAACCTAATACAGTAAGACAATGATTACAGATGAAATCTCACCCTCAGATATGTTCCAGTAAGCTTCTTTTGCAGACTAGCCTCCTTCTAGTCTGGGTCCAGCAACCACTCACACCCCCATGGTTACTGTCCTTTCTTCCAGTTTCTTTCAGGTATCCTGTGGGGGTGGAGAGGCTATCTCTTGAGCCAGCTGAAGACCAAATAGAGGGGCCTCCCAGGGGCTTAAATAGACTATCTCTTGTGGGTGGAGACCCCCTCCTCTCTCCCATGCCAAATCCAGCTCCAAGATGGCATTTTGAAATCACATGGGCAAGTCACATGTCCATGCATGACTGAGTTCCTTACCATCCAGGCCACGTTCCTGGGAAAACTCAGATGTGGATTGACGTCTCCAAGTTCATTGTTAGCTTAAGTGTTTCTTGACTGCGCACTTAACTTGCAAATTCCTTTCTAAAGAAGCTGACCAAATGCTTTACTAAGGCTACTTAAAATTAAACAAGAACGCAGCCAATATTCATAACTTCGAATACAAAAATGATACATGCATAGAAATAGGATGAATATATTGAGTGGATCAAAACCTTTGCAGAGATATGTTACACGCATATGTAAGATAAAACATATTTCAGTTATGTCATATATACACTCATAAGCATATTTAGATAAAGCATTATGGGGTGCAACATCACAAGCCGTAAGATCAAACTCCACTGACTATGTAATTAACTCAATTAAATATTACTCAAGTTACGTACTGAAGTTCTAACCCTTGGAATCAGTGAAGGGCAAAGATACTTCTTGTTAAATACGGATCAGTGAACTTTGCTTTTCAAGTGTCTTTGTCTTGGGTATAGGTGGTAAATGTAAAAAGCAGAATACCGGGGTTTGTGGGAGGAAATATGATGTGGGCCAGATCATCTAGTGCTGCAAATCAGAAGGGAATGGGCTATGCTGATTTGGACCAGCCGATTATCTGGGCCTATGTTTACAGTAGGGCTGGTCAAAATGTGTCAAATTATTTTTTGTCAAAAATACTTATTTTTAACTGACAATTTGTCAAAAAAACAGTCACTTAAACATTGCAAAATGTGGCATTTTCTTTTTTTGTTATTTTAAAATACGTTTTACTATTAATTTTTTGGTTTTTCTTATTTTCTTTTACCTTCTCTCCTCCCTTTTTTCCCTCCTCACTCATTTTTGAAAATTGTCTCCCTCCCGCCTCTGAAATAACTGTGGGGATGGGGGAATAAGGGAAAGAAATCCCCCCCCCCCCCGAAATGAAAGTGACAAAAATACCTGGAAAAATATTTTAAAACTACAAAAACATTTTAGCAAAAACTAAAAAGGGGGCATTTCAGTAAAATGAGAACAACCTTTCAAATTTCATTCTGGCTTGTTGAAGCTGTTCCACTGTGTATAAGCAACTCAATATTCATTGGGCTACACAGAGAGAGCATAAGAACTACTACTGTATATAGCCTAGTGGTTTGGGCACTCACATGGGAGACCCTTGTTCAAATCTCTGCTCTGCCTGTTTTAAGGGATGGCAGCCTGGGTCCCTCAAATGCCAGGTGAGTGCCAATCAAGCAGGAATACTCTATGGCAGCTGAGTTCCACAATTGGACAGGATAGCCAGGTCTGAACAGTTTATAGTCCCAAAGACATTCATATCTCATGAAATAACACTGCCTATATAATCAGTGGTATAACCACATAATGCAAAGTCACTGGGCATATCACATTCTCTTTAGAAAAAAGATCTGCTGAATAAAAAAACCTGTACATTATGCAAAATGATAAAACCTTGGATATAGAACAATCTCAATACCAGAAAGCAATATCACTTCATTTACTGATATTTACATCCGTCTCGGATAGAATCTAGGATAAGATACAGAAATAGATACTGTGTATCCTCCCCTGTTATCTTGGTTATTAGGCTTTTCCCCCTATATCTAACAGTGAAGAAATTTAGCAATAGCCAGATTTTCCTTCTGGGCTGCCAAAAATGTCTTCTTGTGGAAGAGGCATTGTGATGGGTTTAAGTCTCCTACTGCCAAAAGGCTGCTAGCAATAGCTGTCAACCAAAGTACCTTGCCATCTCTGTGTACATCCATACATTATAAGACAGCATTAATCTAAACATCTTTGCCTGTCTCTTCAGTGCATTCTGTCACATTTTTGCATAAGGGGACTTCTGGGTAGGTTATTTGTCTCCACATCAGATTTCTCTGGACAATATTTGACTTTGAAGTTAAACTTAGCTAATTCTGCAACCCACTGGTGTGCTATGGCATTCAGCCTTGCAGAGAGAAAAAGGGGTTGATATCATTATAAACCATGTCCATAAAGGATTGTGTGTAGTAGAGGTTGTTGGAAAACTTGTCAGTTACAGCCCTTTACAAAGTCTGAAACTCCAGCTTCCCGTATCTGAATCTGTCATGGGGACAGGGCGCAGATAAATACATCAAGGAAGATGAGAGTTTAAGACCTCTAGGCTCAGCTACGATGGGACTGGTATCAGTACCCTGAATATTGTAGAATAGATAGTACCATTCTGTCTCTAAAAGATTTCAATTTATTTCAGTTCTTCATGCTTTTATTTTACCACACTTTCTATACGGAAAAGTTCTTGTTTCTTTTGGAGCACCTGGTAATATGCCTCTGCTTCATGTCAATTGCTGTGTGTGTAGTGCCAGCCTCTGTGATTTCTGTGAAGTTCTGTTATCTCCAGTAAGACGAACACCCAGGAATGACGGATGGGGCATTATTTTATTCTGCTCTTTGGGAGATTAAACATATCTAGGGAAGCATGGTACTTTCTGGGAGCTGATATGTTACCTTTGAAATCTGGATGTATTTTACTACATACAAAAAAGAAAGTCACTGAAATGAAAGGGAGATTTTCCTGACTATGGGAAAGATTTCGGAACATAAATTATCTATTCCACCTCCACACGTTCTAATCAGTGTACTCAAATTGCAGCTATTTTAAGGGAATTTCGATTTTCCACAAGCTTACTTCAGTGCATCGGATGAAGTGAGCTGTAGCTCACAAAAGCTTATGCTCAAATAAATTGGTTAGTCTCTAAGGTGCCACAAGTACTCCTTTTCTTTTTGCGAATACAGACTAACATGGCTGCTACTCTGAAACCTTACTTTAGTGAGATCACTTTACATTGTTGCAGCAAATACTGGAGTTTGGTTGGTCATTTTTTGGGTCAGGCAAACCACTTCAAACAAAGTGGGAAAATCTTGGCCCAGAACTCATACTGAACTTTTAGGGGTGGAAAAAGTCTGGTTCACTTTAACACACCCCCTCCCCTGCCCCACATCTCTGTGCTTTCTGGTTTAAGCCAAGAGTGGAAGTGAAAAGAAATATTGACAAAAGGCTGCTCTTGAATTCCTGGTCTGGGCATAACCAGGACCTGCTGGAACTCTGGCAATTAAAAGGCTGCATTAGTGACAAACAGCTAACAAATGAGTGGTTAAAAACCTAAAAGGCCGTCAGCCTCTTCTTCTCCTTCACACCCCTCTGTAGGATCTACCCCTGCCAAATCTGCCAGTGATTGCTGGCTGGAGGGCAGGTGACACTTCCTTTAGCTTTTTTGTTTTCAAATCATATCTGCTTAATTTTAAGCACCTAAATAATCCCACTGAAGTCATGTTAGTGAAGTTAATTATGTCGGTAAGTCTTTGCAGGATCAGAGCCCTAGACTGTCAGGTGTTTGGGGCAGGACCAGGCCTTCGTATGCGTGTGTTCAATGCCTGGCACAACAAGATGCTACCGGAATATTAAATACAATCATAATAAACTGCCTGAGAATGTCGTGACTATTGTTCTGCATTTGTACAGAACCTGGCACAATGAAATTCTGGTCTATGAGCAGGACTCCCAGGCACTATGATAATACAAATAATTAATCATAACAATAACCACCAGCTTTAAGGATGATCTTCACTGTAAGGGGATGAGTTCCACCCTTAGGTAATGTCTAAATCTGAGCTGGAGGGCTAATGCCCAGCTTGGAGACATACCCCCACTAGCTCTGATCGAGGTAGTGCACTAATAATAAAGTGACAGCAGCGGCATGAGGAGTGGGAGGGACTAGCTGCCCTAAGATCCCACCTGAGACCCTAGGGATGTACTAGGGGTAGCTAGCTCCTCCCGCTGCTTGTGCTGCCACGGCTGCACTATTTTCAGTGGGCTAGCTCAGTCAGAGCTAGCGTGGGTATGTCTCCTCAAGCTGGGAGTCACCTCCCACTAACACGGCTGCTACTCTTTAACCACAGAATTAATGGGAGTGACTTACAATTGCTATCTTAGACACTTAGGGCTGGATTTTCAAGTGCTCAGCACCCACAAATGGAGTCAGATTTTCAAGAACGCTCATTCATGGCCAGATTTTCACACGGAGCTAGGCACCCAAGGTGCTGAGATTTCTAGAAAATCCCGTCAGTTATTTTGGTGCCTGAATGGAAGGCAAGTTCTTCTGAAACTCTGGCCTGTAATAAGAAGTTCTGTAATTGGCATGTTTGGGGCTGGTCTCTTCTTCACTTCATGTGGAGCGCAGACAGTAATACTGATCGACCTGGAACAACCCTTGGAGGGCTTTGGTTGAAAGATGCCTGTGACGTATTATTCCGAGAACTCTACAACATTATTGCTGTTCCTATTTGCTTACCCCATTAACAGGGAATTACATATAGCAGTTGATCTTGCTGCAAGCTATTTTTACTCAGTAGGACAATAAAGCCCTCCAAAAATCTCTCAGCTGTTAGGGGACATGATGTTTATTGCATATTCCAGATATGAGTCAATCTCTGCAGCCTTCTATGTGGCAAAGGGTCCTTGATTTCTTCCAATGCCTGTTGAAGGGACGCTGGACAGAACACCGTGCTTTTCCTCTTTAAATAGGAAGCAACCACGCCGTGAAAGCCCTTCTAATATTGGTACTATTTGATATCGTGCTTCCTTTCTCTCCCATTGAAGAGGATGGGAGTTTTGCCATGGACTTTATTGAACGGTGATAACATCAGTTACAAGTAGATACCAAAAAATCGAGATTTTTCTTCTGGCTATAGGATCATCGCTGGATTTTCCATTCATGGCCCCTTGCAGCCTAGAACAGAAACACTCCTTATCCCAATCTCTACCTGGGTTTCATTAGAGCAAACTCCCATGGTGTCCAGGAACCTGAAACAAGAAATGGAGGAAGGGTCACTTACTTTCTCACTGTATACATTGACTCCTGTTCTACCAGAGGCAGAGGTGACAGCCAGTTCTTAGCACCACAGCCTAAGACATACCTGTCCCACCAAAAAACATTCTACTCTTATCGTAAAAGGATACACAAAAGGTACTTCAGGAGAAGTTTACTATGTCTAAAGCAGTTTTAGCACATTACCTGTGCCAGTCACTAACCGTAATTACTGAGGACCGTATGGTAGGCTGCCCATTTGTGAAACTTTTGGTGTTACTGGGTTTGTATAAAGAGACTGAAGGCACCATATAGCCCAAGAGATTGTGGTTTATTGGGTATAAGATGGAACTAGAAGCTCAAGCTCTTAATATTTTATTCCTTTGCTAATTAAACTTCAGGATGTCCCAGAAGGAAATACTCAGTATCAAGTACCAGAAGGAAGAAATTAGCTAAGCTGCCTATTTTATGAAGTATCAAGCTAGACTTCACTAGTGACAGCAATGCACATAGGGGATTCTGGCAGAAATACTGGGCCATATCCCCAGCTGGTTTAAGTTGGCATAGCTCTATTGAAGCTAATGGGGCTTTGCTGATTTAAGCCAGCTGAGGATCTGGCCCATAAAAAGCCACACTCACAATAGTGACCCAGAGCAAAGAGGGCTGCACCAGTGCAATGACTGCCTCCCCTTCCCCCAGCGTTGGAGGAATTGTTGCAACCTCACTCTTCACCTATGTCATACAAGAGAGCTGCCCATATTCTGCTCATTTTCTTAAATTGTTTTTACCTTTGTTCAGTTTTTTGGAGGAGGGATTTTGCTGCTTCAGGGTCGCTCCTCAGAAAGGCTTGATACATGGAGAAGGACTGGAATAACCCGATCACCCCAGAAACAGACATGGGAATTTTGTCTAAGATCTGGGTAACTCTGCAAGAGTGGAAAGAAACCAGAGCATTGGAGAAGTAAGCCTGGAGGATAATGGAGCTACACTGATTTATACAAGCTGAGGATCGGCTCATGCAGATTATTAAGATGTGGGGCATGATCTGTTATCCCTTCCCCTTTTTGGACATTTGTTTATGGGGAAACCTCTCTCATTTGATGAGGAGACCACACAGATGAACCAGACAGACCAGACACTGTAGATCTGTTTGAAGGACATTGGACCAAATGATCTCAGTGCTACCGTCTAGCCTTAAACTCTACGAATCTTCTGCAACCTGCAGTCTCAAAGTGAAGACCAATGAATACGCCCAAGTGCCCAGTATTCCAGGGTTCACACAGCCCACAATGCAAGAGATTACATAAAATTCAGTTTTGTCCTTGTCGTCTCACCTCCGCTTGTCCTGAAAAGGCACAGACTCAAACACCTCTTTATACTCTGCAAAGACAAGTTTTACTTTTTCATCTGCATATTCAAGAAGCAGGTCCCGGGTCTGTAAAGTCAGAACAGAAACAGCAAATATGTTATGTAAGGCCTTGATCCTCCACTTCATCTGAGCTGCACTCCCTGATTCAGGGCTGCCTGGCCTGAGGGCCAGTTAGAGCTACACAGGAGAATAATGGAATAATACAGACCCTTCAGACTTCCCCACACATAATACTCGCAGAAGTTATGTGAATGGGCTACATCTGAACAATTATATTTTGGGTTTAATGGTCATTTCCCTCCCCCCGACCACCCACCCATTATTGTTTGTACTAGACCGAATCTCTTTCTGTTGGTGTGGTATAGTAATGTTCTTTTACAGAGAATATCCATGAAAAACTGCCCTACTTCAAAATGGCGGACATAACCTCTTCCATTGTTCTTACATGGGGCTTAGGCCATAAGGCTGACCTCAGCTAAGATGGCCTCCATCAAAATGATCACTGCCCATGCGATGAGAATGAAGCCACCTCAGGGAAGATGGTGGCCACCTGTGCCATCAGGAGGCAGATAGGAATACTATGACGACCAAGTACATGGAGACAGCAGCAATCTTTGTTGAGGCATACTGTAGCCTTACTCTCATAGATACCCTTCTCAAAATGGCCCCCTGAGTGACATTATGGAGGTGGGAGAAGACAGAAAGCTAATATGTCTTTACAATCAGTTCAATCTGAAGAGACCATAGCATTATAATGCCTTAGTCAGAATTCTATGGGCATTACATGGTATCAATAGAGGACAGAATTAATGTTTTTTGGGTACCTGGCCTGAGTCATCTCCTTACCTTAGGGAAGGTAAGTCTAACAATAACTCTGAATGTCCTGGTTTGTAATACTTCATTAGGGGATAATTACAACAGCGACTAATGGATTTTATCCCTAGTTATTCGTATGTTCTCTGACCCATATCTCAATGTGAAGGTAGTTTTTGTCTGGGAATGGGTTTTATGTGATGGAAGCTGCCTGAACGCAAACCAGCCTTCCCAAATGTACCACATCACCTGGCAGCGTTCCATAAGGGCCAGATCCAAATCCCAGTGGAGTCAAATGACTCTTGCATACTTCCATGGACTTTGGCTCAGACCCTACATACAACCCCAAGGCTACATTAAAAGAACATTATCCAGGATACAAAGTCAAGCACTCAAAGTTAAGAAATGCCAGAATTAAGGTTGTTTGTGTAACCTTAATTTGCCTCCATCGTACACCTTCTCTATGATACAGTCTTTAAGTTACATGACTGGATACTAGTTTTTCCACAGGACCCCTGCCTAACGCAGTGAACAAGATGGACAATGCACACATAATGTGTAGCTATTTAATATTTTGCTTTATCCTGATTGTCCAACGAGTGACCTCATGCCTTATTTCCTGCATACTATTCAAACCCTGCCATGCACAGTTATTAATTTCTGTGTGGGCTTGTCTGTGTTACTCACCACTATAGTGTTTGAGAGTTTCACAAACAGTAAAAAACTCAGCCTCCATCCCCAAGGTCCTCATGCCACCTCATAGTACCCCCTCATCTCACGCTTGGGCATCTTGTCCGTCTCTCCTTGACAACCAGTTCTAGCCACCAGCCTGTAGCCTGCTTTATGCCCAATTATCCTGTTCTCATTGGCTCCAAGTCCTAGACTCCCCGTCCTCCTCAAGCTCCTTGTCTTAATCTACTCCCTCTACCACCACAACTCATGTCCTCTCTGAATTGAGCCAGGTTCCTTCCTGCTCATGCTGCCTGGGCATAAGCAGGGCACCACTGAAGACAGTGTCCCTGCGGTGAGAACTGGTGCCCAGCACCACAGTGACCTGCAGCAGGGAACATCCAGCTCAGCCCGAACAGCTTCAGGATGGAGCATACTCAATTGCTGTGTGGGGACGGTGCATTCACAGTCTGTGGGCGAGCACCAGGAGCTGTGAGGAGCTGGAGCATGTTCATTGCAGATGGAATCTTTGGAAAATTTAGCTGCCAAACCCTCTACTGACAATGTTCAAGCTGAAATTTTTCAAAGAGTTATAACTCAGCCAAGTTTGGGTGGTTTTCCCATGGGGAAAAAATCGGAAGGCACATCCCTCGCACAACCGCTCTGCAAATTCCAAGCTCTGCTCCAGAGCGCTGAGGAGCTAGTACTTCTCAACACAATGGGTATAAGAATTTGTTTTGAAATGGGCAAAGGCACCTATTAGTCTCTATTTCTGTTTTTTGGAAATGGCTGACTGTTTTTGCTGTGGCAGACAGGCAGAAAGGAAAATTTCAGCCCAAACGCTTAAGGTCTGGCAAAATTGTAAACAGCTGAAAACAGGGTCTTATACTGGAAAGTGTCTGGCAACCTTAAAATATACTATACACTTCCTGCCATATGGAGTGTCTTTTTTTTTCAGAAGAGGATTGTTTTCTTCTCCCACCTCAGTGAAGATTTCTGTAAGCCTTTCCGAGCAGTCTTTATAGTGCATACTGAAGTCTGTAGTGTAGGTGCTAAGGGCCACACAGCCATGTGGCCTGAGAACTCGATCCACTTCTTTCATGAACCTCGGCATATCAAACCAGTGGGCAGCTGCAAAAGCAGTAATGAAGTCCACGGAACCATCCTCAAATGGCAGCTCCTCTGCAGGGCACACACTATAAAGGGAAACAGGGAAGATATTTAAATTGGGAAGAAGGAGTCGTCTCTACTGGGGCCTGACGTGCATGAAACTTGTCAGGTGTGGACACTGCTGAGAGGAAATGTGGTGTTGTTGAAAATCTGACATTGAAAAGCCTCACTTTTTTGTTCCCTTGGAACTGAAGAGGGGTTTGGCCTAAGAATGTCAGCCCAAGCTCCAAAATCCATATTTCAGCATTTAATTAGGAGCGGCCTGATTTTTAGACGCTGAGGACCTGCAGCTCCTGCTGACTTTCAGATGGAGTCGTGAGTTCTGGGTACTTTGTGAAAAAGCAGACCAAATATGTTTGAAATCAGGCACCTAGAAATGACTGACCTCGTTTGAAAATGCTGGCCTGTATCTGTCCTGTTCATGAAGTGCTTGCTTTGTGCAAAGGTCAGCACTCTGGATACATCCAAAGGGAAAGCATCCTTTTATGGAACACTTACTGGTAAGAAACATTTGGGAAGGAGGCAGCTTGTTTGGCTGCCTCGATTTGAGCTTCACTGATGTCTGTTCCAACCACCTTCTCAAAATGAGCTGCAAGTACGCGAGTGCTTTGTCCCGACCCGCAGCCAACATCCACTGCCAGCCGAATGGGGTTTACTTTCTGAGGAGAGAACAGACACGTCTCAGCAAGAGGAGCACAAATTCTTATGAAGAGCCAAATCTTAGTCCTCTTTACACCCCTGTACACATACCCAGTCCTAGTCAGAGAGAAAAGGCTCTGATTCTCCAGGTAATTAGAGTAATTTCTGTAGTATCCTATTGGTTTCACTCCTACTGTATTCTAGAGCAGTGCTACTCAAAGTGGTGGTCCGCGGACCGGTGCCGGTCTGTGAGCCGTCGGCTGCCGGTCTGCGTGCACATTGGAAAAAAGTAATTGCCGGTCCCCGACATCAGATAGCTTGAGAAGCACTGGTCTGTAGGTCTTTTCCACAGTAGAACTAACAACATGTATTCTCAGCCTAGGGCCTGACAGGGTCACTTACCTTTTCTTCCAGGTAGGAGAAGATGACACTTTGGAGATTTTCAGAGGGAGAGAATCTGTATTTCTGATAGGAATCTGCATTATACTGTGTATCTAACAAACGCACAGCCATGTTCCAGCAAACTGGCACCTAGGGGGATTAAGCAAATTCATTTTGTTACATTAGCCATAACTCCACTGACTATGTAATTATAATGCTTCTTATATGATCAATGGTATAACCAATTAAATATTACTCACATTAGGTACTGAAGTTCTAACTTCTGAAATAAGCTAAGTGCAAAGATATTTCATGTTTAGCATTGGGTCAGTGAACTTTGTTTTTTCAAGTGTCTTGGTCTTGGGTAAAGGTGGTAAATGTAAAAAGCAGAGTAACAGCGGTTTGTGGGAGGAAATACAACATGGTCCAGATCATCTAGTGCTGCAAATCAGAAGAGAACAGACCTATGCTGATTTGCACCAGCTGATTATTTGGGCCTATGTTTATAGCCGGTCAAGATTTTTTATTTTTTTTTAAAAAGGTAAAAAAATTACTTTTTAAAATTGACTGTTTGTCCAAAAACAGTCACTTAAACATTGCAAAATGTGGCACTTTGGTTTTTTTGCTATTTTACAATACCTTTTACCATTTGTTTATTCTTTTTTTTTCTCCTCACTCATTTTTGAAAATTGTCTCTCTCCCCTCTGAAATAAATGTGGGGGTGAGGAAGAGAGAGGAAAAAAAGGGGGAAAACCACCTCCGCTCCCCAAGTGGAAGTGACAAAAATACCAGGAAAAATATTTTAAAAACTTCAAAAACTAAAAAGGGGGCACTGAAGACCCTCTAAAATGAGAGCCGCCTTTCAAATTTCATTCTGTCTTGTTGAAGCTGTTCTACTGTGTATAAGCAATTCAAAGTTCATTGGGCCACACAGAGAGAACGTAAGAACTACTACTGTAAATAGCCTGGTGGTTTGGGCACAAATGTGGGAGATCCCAGTTCAAGTCTCTGCTGTGCCTGGTTTAAGACCAGGGATGGGAACCTGGGTCCACCAAATACCAGGTGAGTGCCAATCAAGCAGGAATACTCTGTGGCAGCTGAGTTCCACAGTCTGACAGAATAGCCAGGTCTGAACAGTTCATAGTCCAAAAGACATTCATATCTGGTGAAATAACACTGCCTATATGATCAGTGGTATAACCACATAATGCAAAGTCACTGGGCATATCACACATTTAGAAAAAAAAATCTGCTGAACTAAAAAACCTGTACATTATGCAAAATGATTAAACCTTGAATATAAAACAATCTCGATACCAGAAAGCAATATCGCTTCATTTACTAATTTTTACATCAGTCTTGGATAGACTGCAGGATAAGATACAGAAATAGATACTGTGTATCCTCCTCTGTTATCTTGGTGATTAGGCTTTCCCCCCTATAATTTACAATGAAGAATTTAGCCATAGCCGGATTGTCCTTCTGGGCTGCCAAAAATGTCTTCTTGTGGAAGAGGCATTGTGATGGGTTTAATGCCCCTGGAGAAGTCTCCTACTGCCAAAAGGCTGCTAGTAATAGCTGCCAACCAAAGTACCTTGACGTCTCTGTGTACATCCATACATTATAGAACAGCATTAATCAAAACATCTTTGCTTGTCTCTTCAGTACATTCTGTCACAATTTTGAATATGCGGACTTCTGGGTATGTGGGTATTTGCCTCCACATCAGATTTCTCTGGACAATATTTGACTTTGAAGTTAAACTTAGCTAATTCTGCAACCCACTGGGATGCTATGGCATTCAGCCTTGCAGAGAGAAAAAGGGGTTAATATCATTATAAACCATGTCCACGAAAGATTGTGTGTAGTAGAGATTGTCAGGAAACTTGGTCAGTTACACCCATTTACAAAATTTGAAAGTCCAGCTTCCAGACTCCAGCATCTGAATCTGTCACGGGGACAGGGCACAGATGAATGCATCAAGGAAGATGAGAGTTTAAGATCTCTAGGCTCAGCTACAATGGGACTTGTATCAGTACCTGAATATTATTGACTAGAAACTACCATTCTGTCTCTAAAGGATTTCAATTTAATTCAGTTCTTCATGCTTTTATTGTCAAAGCCAAAAAGGCATTGAAAGAAAAACGCTTCAGGAAGCAGAGTAAAGGACACAGAGACATAATGAATTATAACAATTTATAGGAGGTAAACGTTAGGGCTGAGCCATCATCATTTGCCCTTGTGTAGCCCACTGGACAAAACCAAACATTTTCAGTCAATTTTTTTCCAACCCCCAAATCATGCATTTCTTTCACAGAGATAAAAACTTCTCAACCTGACAAGCTCTTCCATGCACAAGTTAGCATATGAGAAACACCAAAAGAAACTGTGAAGCAATAAAAAGAAACATACCTTGTTATCTGTGTATGTCACTGAAACCTGAAACGGAGGGGACTCCCTGCCCAGGAAGCAAGAACTCCTGCTATAGTTGATGAATTAGCTATATTCTTTCCGCAGCTTGGGAGAAGCCAGCCTGTGAACCCGGAAGCTTTGATTTGTTAGTGCCCAGATCAGCTGAGCCTAATCCACTGCTTTAGAAACAGAAGATTCCATTGGCTGCTGGTTTTCAGCTGAATAAATATAACCAATCAAATGCATTTTAAGAACTGGCCAGTAGTATGGGCGGAGGGATAGCTCAGTGGTTTGAGCATTGGCCTGCTAAACCCAGGGTTGTGAGTTCAATCTTTGAGGGGGCCATTTAGGGATCTGGTGCAAAAATTGAGCATTGGTCCTGTTTGAGCAGGGGGTTGGACAAGATGATCTCCTGAGGTCCCTTCCGACCCTGATATTCTATGAACTCTCATTCACAATGGTTCTTCTCTGTCTTGGAAACCCTGTGTCAGTTTTCAAGTTGTGTGTTCATGAAACAAGAAGTTTAACCCTGCTGAGGATGTTAGAGTAAATATATTTTATAGCATGATTTTGACTACTTCTGAATTTTACCTTGAGATTTGCATTTGGAACCTTAAACAGAATTAAGTTTGATGAATGCAAAAGGATACTGTGAGCAGGTATTTGTGGGGTTTTATTGCTTTTCCTTTCCTCTCTCTTGGCTGTAACAGTCCCCTGGAGATGTGGAACTGAAAAGCTTTTCCAACCAGTTACCACACTTTCTATACGGAAAAGTATTTGAAGCACCTGGAACATGCCTCTGTTTCATGTGAATTGCTGCGTGTGTAGTGCCAGCCTCCGTGATTTCTGTAAAGTTCTGTTATCTCCAGATAACAATGCCCAGGAATGATGGATGGGGCATTTTTTTTATTCTGCATTTTTTATTTATTTGGGAGATTAAATGTATCTAGGGAAGCATGTTCGTTTCTGGGAGTTGGTAAATTACCTTTGAAATCTGGGTGTATTTTACTATACACAAAAAATTCATTGAAATGAAAGGGAAATGTTCCTGACCATGGGAAAGATTCGAGAACATAAATCATAAGAGAAATATCAATTATCTATTCCTCCTCCTCCACCCCTTCTAATGGTATTGTACTCAATTTGCAGCTATTTTAAGTGAATTTAGATTTTCTACAAGCTTACTTCAGTGAGATCACTTTACATTGCTGCAGCAAATACTGAGTTTGGTAGGTCATTTAGTGCGACAGGCAAACGACGTCAAACAAAATGAGAACCAGCTCTTAGCCCAGAACTCATACTGAACTTGAACTTTTTCTTTTAGGGGTAGAAAAAGTCTGGTTCACTTTAAACCCCCCCCCCCCATCTCTGTACTTTCTGGTTTAAGCCAAGAGTGGAAGTGAAAACAAATATTGACAAAAGGCTGTTCTTGCATTCCTGGTCTGGGCAGAACCAGGGCCTGCTGGAACTCTGATAATTATAAGGCTGCACTAGTGACAAACTGCTAACAAATGAGTGGTTAAAAAAACTAAAAGGCCGTCAGCCTCTTCTTCTCCTTCACACCCCTCCTTAGGGTCTACCCCTGCCAAATCTGCCAGTGTTTGCTGGCTGGAGGGCTGATAACACTTCCTTCAGCTTTTTCATTTTCAGATCACACCTATTAATCTTTAAGCACATAAATAATTCCACTGAAGCCATGTTAGTGAAGTTAATCATGTTAAACTGTTTGCAGGATCAGGGCCTGTTAGCCGACGGCCAAGGATGTTTGGTGAGGTGCCAGCTATGCCCGTTTATACCATCCGTGACTTTAACCGCTAGGACGCACTGTCCCTTCGCGGCGGGCAGCCCGGGCTAGGCTGACGGATGCCCCAAGGTCCTAACCACCCGTGACTTTAACTGCTAGAGCTCAGAGCTCCTTCGCAGCGGGCAGTCAATACTGACTGACAGGTGCCCCAATGGCAGCACTAAGAGCCTCTCCACACCCGTGACTTTAACTGCTAGAGCTCAGAGCTCCTTCGCAGCGGGCAGTCAATACTGACTGACAGGTGCCCCAATGGCAGCACTAAGAGCCTCTCCACACCCGTGACTTTAACTGCTAGAGCTCAGAGCTCCTTCGCAGCGGGCAGCCAGGATTGACTGACAGGTGCCCCAAGAGTTTGCCCCATGGAGGCGGCACAACTCAACGCTAGGCTCTTAGTACTCTCACCTAATGGCCAGGCTTTAGAGCCAAAACGGCTGAGGTTCTTTAATTGTGATGGCTGCTTTACAGTAAACCAGAGAAAACAAGTCAGGCTTATGCATAAATGGTTACCAAAATTTATTAAGCTAGATTCTAATCATGTGGTTACAAAATTGCTAGTGCCTACTTATTTAAATGTAGAGATGTTACACACACACAAACAAGTTACAAAACTGAAGCCACAATCCCAAAGAAAGAAAACAAAGTATAGAGCTCTATTTCAAAATATGTGTACACTAAAGATAGGAGATCAGGTGTGGGTGCTTCTTACCCTCCTTGCATCTCTCGATTCCAGCGGTGCCAAGCCAGGATCGGTCACTCAATTCCGCGGAAAGACGAATAAGGGACAAGGCGTAGGGACCCTCTTAGCTGCAGAAGCCTTGGGAGGCTGTCACTTATCTGACCAGCAGATAGATAGTGAAAAGCACTCAAAAATCATGGTGCTGTAGGTCCCCTACTTATACCTCTGTACTCCTTTATTCTCTTTCTCCTTTCTTATGCCAAATTGAGGCTGGTCTGTCGGGGTGACGCCAGCTTTTGCAAGAGTAGTTTACACTTGCAAGGGAGAGAAACAATAAGTTTCGACTACTGGACATTTCTTTTATCAGGGTAAATATTTTCCCACCTAGGATGTTGGTGTGTGTGCATCACGCTATTTAGTAGGGGCTAAGAGCCATGTCTGTCACAGGGCCTCTGCCTGCTGTGAGCTTAATCGTCGTATCTGTTCCCAGAGGCACATTGTAGCAGCACACCTGTGCTTCAAAGGCTGTGCTGGAATATATGTTAAGTGCCCTGTTCCTGCTTCCTCCTGTGTTTCCAGCAATGCTGGTCTGAGCGGGGGGGGGGGGGGGGGCTGGCTGGCTGGCTACAGGGCCCTAGACTGTCAGGTGTTTGGGGCAGAACCAGGCCTTTGTTTGTGTGTGTTCAATGCCTGGGACAACAGGATGCTACTGGAATATTAAATGCTATCATAATAAACTGTCCGAGAATGTAGTGACTATTGTTCTGTGTTTGTATAGCACCTGGCACAATGGACTTCTGTCTAAGAGCAGGGCTCCTAGGCACTACGATAATACAAATAATTAATAATACTAATAACCACCAGTTTTAAGGATGATCTTCACTGTATGGGGGTGAGTTTTGCCCTTAGGTTATGTCTACACTTCGAGCTGGAGGGATAATGCCCAGCTTGTAGACATACTCCCGCTAGCTCTGATTGAGGTAGTGCACTAATAATAAAGTAATGGCAGCAGCATGAGGAGTGGGAGGGACTAGCTGCCCCAAGATCCCACCTTAGACCCAAGGGACTTACTTGGGGCAGCTAGCTCCTCCCGCTGCTTGTGCTGCCACGGCTGCACTATTTTTAGTGAGCTAGCTCAGTCAGAGCTAGCGTGGGTATGTCTCCTCAAGCTGGGAATCGGCCCCTCCCCCAGCTCAAAGTGTAGACATACCAATAGTGGTGAATGCAGAATCCTGCATTTCTGATAATTTAACACCCATCTGAAACAAGGAAGAACAAAATCATTGTAATCCAAGACTTCTCTGTAAAATGCAGTTGGTAATTGACTCTGTACCCCAAACTAAATTTTTTCCAAGACCTTGCATAATACAGATGTCAAGCTAACAGGCCTATAGTTACACGGATCACTTTTTTTCCCTTTCTTAAAAATAGGAACTATGTTAGCAATTCTCCAATCATACGGTACAACCCCTGAGTTTACAGATTCATTAAAAATTCTTGCTAATGGGCTTGCAATTTCAAATAACCAGAAACCCCTCTTGAAGCAACAGAAGTTGGTCCAGTAAAAGATATTGCCTCACCCACCTCGTCTGTCTAATATCCTGGGACTCACACGGCTACAAGAAGACTGCATACTCTTGAAGCTCTGTCAATATATCCCAGTTACTTTTTCATAGATTCATAGATATTTAGGTCAGAAGGGACCATTATGATCATCTAGTCTGACCTCCTGCACAACGCAGGCCACAGAATTTCACCCACCACTCCTGCGAAAAACCTCTCACCTACGTCTGAGCTATTGAAGTCCTCAAATCGTGGTTTAAAGACTTCAAGGAGCATAGAATCCTCCAGCAAGTGATCCGTGCCCCATGCTACAGAGGAAGGCAAAAAACCTCCAGGGCCTCTTCCAATCTGCCCTGGAGGAAAATTCCTTCCCGACCCCAAATATGGCGATCAGCTAAACCCTGAGCATATGGGCAAGATTCACCAGCCAGATACTACAGAAAATTCTTTCCTGGGTAACTCAGATCCCACCCCATCTAATATCCCATCACAGGCCATTGGGCCTATTTTCCATGAATATTTAACTACCAAAACCATGTTATCCCATCATACCATCTCCTCCATAAACTTATCGAGTTTAATCTTAAAGCCAGATAGATCTTTTGCCCCCACTGCTTCCCTTGGCAGACTATTCCAAAACTTCACTCCTCTGATGGTTAGAAACCTTCGTCTAATTTCAAGTCTAAACTTCCTGGTGGCCAGTTTATATCAATTTGTTCTTGTGTCCATATTGGTACTGAGCTTAAATAATTCCTCTCTGGTATTTATCCCTCTGATATATTTATAGAGAGCAATCATATCTCCCCTCAATCTTCTTTTAGTTAGGCTAAACAAGCCAAGCTCCTTAAGTCTCCTTTCATAAGACAAGTTTTCCATTCCTCGGATCATCCTAGTAGCCCTTCTCTGTATCTGTTCCAATTTGAATTCATCCTTCTTAAACATGGGAGACCAGAACTGCACATAGTATTCCAGGTGAGGTCTCACCAGTGCCTTGTATAACGGTACTAAAACCTCCTTATCCCTACTGGAAATACTTCTCCTGATGCATCCCAAGACGGCATTAGCTTTTTTCACGGCATATCACATTGGAGGCTCATATTCATCCTATGCTCAACCAATACTTCAAGGTCCTTCTCCTCCTCCATTACTTCTAATTGATGCATCCCCAGTTTATAACTAAAATTCTTGTTATTAATCCCTAAATGCATGACCTTACATTTCTCACTATTAAATTTCATCCTATTACTATTACTCCAGTTTACAAGGTCATCCAGATCCTCCTGTATGATATCCCTGTCCTTCTCTAAATTAGCAATACCTCCCAGCTTTGTATCATCCGCAAACTTTATTAGCACACTCCCACTTTTTGTGCTGAGGTCAGTAATAAAAAGATTAAATCAGATTGGTCCCCAAACCAATCCTTGAGGAACTCCACTAGTAACCTCCCTCTAGCCTGATAGTTCACCTTTCAGTAGGACCCGTTGTAGTCTCCCCTTTAACCAATTGCTTATCCACGTTTCAATTTTCCTATTGATCCCCATCTTATACAATTTAACTAATAATTCCCCATGTGGCACGGTATCAAACGCCTTACTGAAATCTAGGTAAATTAGATCCACTGTGTTTCCTTTGTCTAAAAAATCTGTTACTTTCTCAAAGAAGGAGATCAGGTTGGTTTGGCACGATCTACCTTTTGTAAAACCATGTGGTATTTTGTCCCATTTACCATTGACTTCAATGTCCTTAACTACCTTCTCCTTCAAAATTTTTTCCAAGACCTTGTATACTACAGATGTCAAGCTAACAGGCCTATAGTTACCCAGATCACTTTTTTTCCCTTTCTTAAAAATAGGAACTATGTTAGCAATTCTCCAATCATACGGTACAACCCCTGAGTTTACAGATTCATTAAAAATTCTTGCTAATGGGCTTGCAATTTCATTTGCCAATTCCTTTAATATTCTTGGATGAAGATTATCTGGGCCCTTGATTTAGTCCCATTAAGCTGTTTGAGTTTCGCTTCTACCTCAGATATGGTAATATCTACCTCCATATCCTCATTCCCATTTGTCATGTTACCATTATCCCTAAGATCCTCTTTAGTCTTATTAAAGACTGAGGCAAAGTATTTGTTTAGATATTGGGCCATGCCTAGATTATCCTTGACCTCCACTCCATCCTCAGTGTTTAGCGGTCCCACTTCTTCTTTCTCTGTTTTCTTCTTATTTATATGGCTATAGAACCTTTTACTATTGGTTTTAATTCCCTTTGCAAGGTCCAACTCTACTTGACTTTTAGCCTGTCTCACTTTATCCCTACATGTTCTGACCTCAATAAAGTAGCTTTCCTTGATGAACCCTCCCTTCTTCCACTCCCTGTATGCTTTCTGCTTTTTCTTAATCACCTCTCTGAGATGCTTGCTCATCCAGCTTGGTCTACAACTCCTGCCTATGTATTTTTTTCCCCTTTCTTGGGATGCAGGCTTCTGATAGCTTCTGCAGCTTTGATTTAAAATAATCCCAGGCCTCCTCTACCTTTAGATCTATAAATTCTTCAGTCCAATCCACTTCCCTAACTAATTTCCTTAATTTTTGAAAGTCAGCCCTTTTGAAATCAAAAACCCTAGTTGCAGATTTATTTTTGTTAATCCTTCTGTTCAGTTTGAACTGAATTCACTCATGATCACTTGAGCTAAGATTATCCCCTACAACCATTTCTTATATGAGGTCCTCACTACTCACCAAAACCAAATCTAAAATGGCATCCCCTTTAGTCGGTTCAGCAACTACTTGATGAAGGAATCCATCAGCTATCGCATCTAAGAAAATCTGAGCCCTATTATTATTACTAGCACTCGTCCTCCAGTCTATATCTGGGAAGTTAAAGTCTCCCATGATCACACAGTTTCCATTAGTATTTACTTTATTAAAAACATTAAAAAGGGCTTTATCCATATCCAAATTAGATCCTGGCGGTCTATAGCACACCCCAAGCACTATCCAAGGGGAGGCTCTAATAGTTTTTCTTCCCCAATATAATAAGACTCTGTCTTATCCATTCCATCGCTTCTTATTTCTTTACATTCTACCTCATCCTTGATATACAATGCTACTCCATCACCTTTATCTTTATTTCGGTCTTTCCTAAACAGCACATGCCCTTCAATACCTGTAGTCCAGTCATGACTACTATTCCACCATGTTTCTGTTATCCCTATAATATCTGGTTTCACTTCCTGCACCAGTAGCTCTAGTTCCTCCATTTTGTTACCTAGGCTCCTCGCATTGGTGTACAAACATCTTAATTTTTGCTGTTTGGCCTCACTCACATTCTGTACCCTATTAGGCACAGTCATTCTACAGCCAGTATAACCTATTAGACTGGTATCCACACTGCCCTTCCTCCTTATATACGTTCTCCTACCCATGGCTGTATCCTCTCTTACTTTGTTTTCTTCCCTCTCAATACTAAAAGCTGGCGTGGAGATTACTGGACATCTCCCAACCATCTCCCCCAAATTCCTAGTTTAAAGCTCCCTTAATCAGTTGTGCCAGCCTCCATCCTAGAAGTCTATTTCCTTCCCTACTCAGATGAAGTCCATCCCGAGAGAACTGTCCTCTGTCCATGAATGCCTCCCAGTGGCCATACATCCCAAAGCCCTCCTTACAGCACCACTGCCTGAGCCATCTGTTGATAGTCATAATCTTGTCACACCTTTGTTGCCCTTCTCTAGGAACAGGCAGAATCCCACTAACGATCACCTGAGCCTCAATTTCCTTAAGCGTCTTCCCCAGCCTAGCACAGTCTCCCTTAACATTTTCCAGCGAGAAGCTAGCCGTATCATTGGTTCCCACATGAAGGATAATTAGGGGATTCTTTCCTGCTCCCTTTAGGATCATTTTCAACCTCAGGTCTACATCCCGTATCTTAGCACCTGGAAGACAGCACACCCTCCTATTCTCTGGATCAGCTCTGGTTACAGGCCTGTCTATTCTTCTCAGTAAAGAGTCCCCGATCACATAGACCTGCCTTTTCCTGGTGACGGTGGCATTCTCCAGTCTATCCCCTGTTCCCTCTGGCTGCAAGTTCTTTCCATTCCTATTCTCCCTTGTAATCCTCTTCAACCCATCCTGTATCCTCCTGGGGCTCATATTTGGTGTAGTCTCCATTAACTCTTCTCCTTTTCCTATAGGACTAGCCGCTCTTCTCTTCTTTCTTGCCCTTCCATCTTCAGTGATTACCTGCTGAGCCCCTTCTTCATTTTCCAACTCTGCAAACCTATTCTTGAGCTCTATTTCTCTTTCACCAGCCCGTCTTTTCCTCTGCCTGGTTCTTTAGTCACATGCTTCCGCTGACCACTTTCCTCACCCAGACTCCCCTCAGAGTTCCCCATTCCTGCTTCCACCTGCAAGTCTGAACTTTTCCCTTCTTCATGTCTTTGCTCCATAACCTGCTCAAACCCCTTCCTAAACTCAACCAGACTTTCCACCTGCATCTCCAATCCTCGGATCTTTTCTTCCATCAGCTCTATCAGACGGCATTTCATGCAGACAAAACTCTTTCCAGGTACCCCCTCCAGGATCATGGACATACCGCAGCTTCCACATCCAGTTATCCTCATTGTGTCTTCCGTGACATGGATCACTCCCACTGCTGCCTCTGTATCTGTCATAGCCTTCCCACCTCAATCCTGCTAATCTGGGAAACACAAACCCCACCAAAGCACCACCACCCACAGCAAAAACAAACCCCAAACATGCACCACAAGACAAACTCCCACTCAAACTCCCCTGTTACAGCTCTGTTTGCTGGCTCCTGCACCGCTGCAGCTGTCTGTGCTGCTGCACGACTGGCTGGCTATCTGTATAGGACCCCTAGTCAGAGAATCAGAACCAATCAGGCTCTCTAATCAGGGCTCAGCTTCTCTCCCAGCACAAAGCCCCTACAAGCCTCTACACATCCTTCTCTGATTTATAGGAAAGTTGCTCCCCCTACTGCCCAATGAAGTAGGAGCAATATCTATTCATTTCGACCGACCGTAAGGGCTTGTCAACACACTGAAATTGTATCACTTTAACTTTACTGATACAGTTACTGCTGTACAACTGGCCGAGGGGTCGTCATAACAGATCAACTCATTGGTTAGCCTGGTTCAGTCTGCTGCCTTCAGAAGTGGACAGTACCCAATGCTTCAGAGGAGACATCCTCAGTAGTGATCCCACCCAGCAGCACTGTGCTGTACTGCACAGCGCAATGTGGGGAATCTCTTTCTGGTGCCTCCAGGTGATTGTTCCTGAAGCGTGAGATAAATTATCCATCACGGGCCTGGTCTCCTTGGGCAGTCACTGAGTCCTGTGGAAGATGGATGCAAAGCACAGTCAGGCTGAGTTTGGAGCATTGTGCAGGCACTTTAGACACGTGTAAACAGCTACAGAAGGTGCCCAGCAATGGAAAAGCAGGCTCACATACTTGGTCTCACTGCACTGCTGCAGCAGTGAATCCCAGTGACTGCATGCTGTGGAGTTGGTTCCAAATGTCCCACCCTTTAGTTTTGCTGAGTGTCCCCTTTGTATCGTGCAATAGGCTGGCGGCGGGATGGAAGGGACAGATTTTCATTCACCCTTTAGATTTCTAATACCTAAATTAAAAGCAAAATCACTGATATCTGAACATGTTAGAGACAAATCCTCAGTCGGTAAAAACCACTGTAGCTTGGCCAGAGTCAGAGTTATAACAGTTTACATGGGAAGTCAATGAAGGTACATTGATTTATACCTGAAGTCAGAGCTCTAACTTACAGCAGCTGAGGATCTGTCACTTCCAATTCAGCAAAGTACTAGCCAATGTTCTTAGGTCCATATTATCCAGCAAAGCACTTAAGCCCCTGTTTAATTTTAAGGACATACTTAAGTCTCATTGAAGCCGATGGGTCATGGTCTTAAAATGCTTTGCTAATAAGGTAGGACTGCTGAATCAAAACTTTATTGCTCAGGGTTTCCAGAAAAATAACGGACAGCTGAGTACATTTCTCCTTGTTAATTTTATTTGATGTCACCCTTCTCCACCTACTAGACAGAAGCTCTAATTAGCGAAGGGCCATTAGGTGCCCTGCAAAATCTCTCCAGACTTTGACTTTGAAGTTGGGTACACAAGGAACTGCCCATCTGGAGCGTACATCACTCAGCATAAGGCGTGCACAGTCCTCTCACAACTACCTGCTATTGGGAGTTCTCTTTCTTTTGGGTGTAACCCGTCTGCCAGGGCGTTGACACCAGCAACAAGCATTGGGTTCAAAAAGCTAGGAGTCCCTCTTCAAACTGGCAAAAAACACTGGCTCAAGCCCCATCCAGAGTTTCTGGGATCACTAAATACCTTCCCTAGGTATCCTCAATAGGGAACCGTTTTCCATTGCGGGCAGTGGGCCTGGATATGAAACAAGGAAAACGTTAGGGGAAAGTAGTGTGAACGATTCACCCTCATGTCCAAGTGCCCCCTTGTGGTCACTCCAGGGTTAAGGTCTCATTTCCTCTCTTGGGCCTCTAAGGACTCCACCACAGGCTCCCCAGTCTCAATAATACCCATCCTTGGGGTCGGTTTATAATTAAAACAAGCTGCAAATAATCCATAACAAGTGTCCCAAAACATAGTCCATTTATCACACCCAGTGCACATAGTCCTTAAAATCCCATGACCTATAACCCATCAGCCTAGCACATACCACGCTCTGGTGTCTTCTACTGGGCCCAAGCCCTTCTTTGGCCCTCTCCCATCCTTTGGCCAGGACAGCCACCTCAGCCCTTCCAGCCAGAGTGCAGCCCTGCTCTCCCCAGCAGGAATCCCACAGCCTCTCGGCTGGGAGGCACTCAACCTCACTAGAACAGCATCCATCACTCGCCCGCTCCGTTAGCCTTTTCCCACTCTCTAGTGTTCAAATATCGGCATGAAAGCCCTTCCGCTGCTCCCCTGCCTTCAGCTGTCTGGCCCTTGGCCCCAGCTCTCCAGCATAGAGATGTCCGTGGAAAAGCTCCTCCTCTCTCTTTGGCCCTGGCTCTCAGCTTGGGGAGACCATCTGGCAAATGCCTCTGCTGCTCTCTAGCCTTCCTCCAGGAACCTCTTCCCTGGCTGATTCTCCCTGATCCTTTATAACCCCAGGTGCTGCCCTGCCCTCTTAATGGCTAACCTGGGAGCCCCTGTGCTGACACAGGGGAGCAGGACATACCTCATTTAAGAGGGCCAGCCACTGTATGACACACAGCAACGATACATTTACATGAATGATAAAAACCTTCCCCCCAGTAACTGTGCCAGTAGCCCAATACCAGCTCCCCAGCCCCCAGTAATGAATAACCAACAGATGAACATCCTTTACTACATTACTTCCTCCTTTTCCATCCACTAACCCCCACTTCTGGGTTTGTGTCAGGGGGTAGCGTGATCTCAGGGGCACTCGGACAAGCCTGTCTCCGGTCTCTTGGGAAGTGCTGTCTGGTCCTAACCTGAGGCACCACCACTTATTCCAGCCAATTCTGAGTTTGTAGCTAGGCTGACTTCCCAAACTATCACTGGAGGAGTTCTTGGTGGAAGGCTTGGGCAAATGTCGCTGTACTTCTCTCATTTCACCAACAGATGGGGACAGAGAGCGCCTTCCACTCTGGAGCCTCTGTTCGCTTGCAATTCTGAGTAAAGAGCTTGTGCCAGGAGTGGCCAAATGTACTGATCTTCCAAGTAAGCCTTCAGAATACAACAACCTTCAGACATTCCAGAGCCAGGGTGCGCCTGCCGGGGCTTGGGGCTTGAGTCCTGAAGGAGGGGCCTGCCAGGGCTCGGGGCTTCAGGCATAGGCGCCGACTCCGTGGGTGCTCCAGGGCTGGAGCCCCATCCCCCCAGCTCACCTCCGCTCCGCCTTCTCCCCTGAGCGGGCCGACGCGTCCTGCTTCTCCCCCTCCCTCCCAGTGCTTGCGCCGCGGAACAGCTGTTTTGTGCGGCAAGCCTGGGAGGGGCAGGGCGGGCATTTGGGGAGGGATCCAATAGGGGCAGGGAGGGGGCAGATTTGGGGCGGGGGCAGGGGGGCATGAGCTCCCACTGGTGCCAACAAAAGTTGGCTCCTGTGGCTTCAGGCCCACTCCTGCTTAAGCTCCGAGCCCCAGCAGGTGTGCCCCACAGGGCTGAAGGCTCAAGATCCCTCACCCTGCTGACCAGAAGCCCCTACCCCACCACCCTGCTGCAAGGCAGAGGTCTTGAGCTCCCCCACCCCCAGTCTGGTAGGTGGAGAATGGGGTGGGGGAACGTGGGGGGCTCCATGAGCTGCACTTCAATGGTAAAAGAGCTGCATGTAACTTGCGAGCCAGTTTGGCCACCCCTGGCTTATGCAGACAAAACAGCTCTGTGGTAATTCTTCCCTTTGCTCACCAAGAGATGGGAGAAGAGAATGCCTTCCCCTCCAGAATTACAGGCCACTGGGCTTACATATGCTTAATAGTTTACTGATCTTAGGCAAATGGGGCCCTATCCAATGCCCATCACAGCCAATGAAACAACTCCCATTAATCATTGGCTTGGGCCCAGGGCCAAATTAACCCATAGGCTAATAAGGCTATAGTCTTAGGCCTTCCTATTTTTAGGCCCTACTTTAGGCCCTCCTATTTTTAGGCCCTACTGTAGGCCCTCCATTCCATATTGAAGCTGAGCAATGGTAGCGGGACCATGGGAATTTTTTTGTCTCATTAGGTATTGCTTTGTACAAATTAATTCATCAAGATTGTGAATTCAATTAATGGTGGTTGTGATTTTGTCTTTGTGGGCTAAGTAAGTGTTTGTGGGCCCAAGACATATTGAATTTTGTACACAGTAGGCCTATACTGGCCAATAGGAACCATGTCAAAGAAAGGAGGATGGCAGAAATTGACGGATACCAAAGAAAGACGGCAAAGACAAGATGTAGTGCTGAAAGGAACTCCTTCTCTCCTAACGTTTTTTCCTCCTACTAAGTCTGGTGGTGAGGAAGTCCAGGCAAATACCAGCCCAAGTGAACCTGCTGCATCTGCGCCTGATGAAAAGGAACAGCCTCCTGTGATTTCTCTAGTTGCAGTCTCACCTCACTCCTCTCAAGGCTTTCCCAGTGATAGTAATACAAATATATCCTTCTCCAGTGATCCAGGTGACTAGGACATGACTTCTCAAGATCTCATGGCATATTGGACTGAGAAAGGCCCACAGAAATGCCAGATTTTAGATGCTGACTTTTCATTGACAAAGCAAGAGTACACCAATCAGAATTGTTATCTGACCAAATCAATGTTTGAATATGTGAAGCCTAACAAACAGATTGGCAAGCGAGAATGGCTCATCTATTCACCTTCTAAGAAGAAAGTGTACTGTTTTTATTGCAGCCTGTTTTCTGATTCCAAAAAGTAGGGAATGTTCTGCAAAGGTGTCAGTGATTGGAAGAATTACTGCATACATTATCAATCATGCAATGATTGAGCAGCATTCATTGTCAGTTAGCAGCTATCATGCCTGAAAGAAAGTTAGTGGCAGAATTGATACCCAAATGGAAAATGAGTTTTTGGAAGCTCGTGCTTATTGGAAGAACATTTTCAGATGCCAAGTTGAAATCATAGTTTTTCTTGCTGAGCGTGGTCTGCCATTCCTTGGTGTTCTAGAGCTAATAGCTAAGTTCGACCCTTTCTTAGCTCAGCACATCAATGAACACGCAAATCATGGAAAAGGCCATACATCATATCTATCAAAGACTATTTCTGATGAATTCATTGCACTGCTGGCAAAGAAGACACTATCAGCCATTGTAGATGAGATCAAAGATGTGGGATATTTTTCAGTGTCCATCGACTCAGCACCAGATGCGTCACATGTAGATCAGCTGACTGTCATCTTGCGTTATGTACTACCCAGAGGACCAGGTGAGCATTTCATTACCTTCATAAACATCACCAGCCACACAGGGGAGAAACTTGCCTCACCGAAAGTTGATTTTCTCACCGAAAATGGGACTGACATCAGACTTTGTCATGGCCAAAGCTATGACAATGCAAGTAATATAAGTGGCAAATATTCAGGGACGCAGGCAAAGATAAAAGAGGGCAATGCTTTGGTTGATTACATACCATGTGCTGCTCACGCACTCAACCTTGTTGGCCAGTCTGCTGTGGACTGTTGTGTTGAAGCAGTTCCTTTTTGTGGATTTGTCCAAGAATTGAACAATTTTTTCTCTGCATCAACCAGTCGTTGGATGATTCTTGGAGACTCACCATGACTCAAGATCATCTCAGTGCTTTGTCCCTCTTGAGCATGGAGAATGAAATTGTCAGGTCTTTGAATTATGATGACATCATTCATGACTTTGTCACAGCTAAAGTGAGGGGGGGAAATTGTTTGTGTGAAGAATTGAGTGTTGTGAGAGTATAATAAACTTGTTAATGTGATATAAATAAATAATATGTAAATAGGTATGTTGATAAAAAATGTTTGATTACTTCATAATATTTTCTGTAGACTTAGGTCCTTCCCTCCCATTAGCCTTAGGTCCCTCATAACCTTAATCCGGTCCTGCGTGGGCCCACAGAAAATAAATGAAAAAACATAGAAAAACAGAAAAAACAACTGATGGGAAAATTTAAGCAATTCATATAGGGCCATATTTTCACAGCGACTCCATCCCTGCCTCTAAATTCATGCACTCAAAAACTAGTGTATACTCATGAAAACTGGGTAACTTGCACGTGCACAGTGTGGTCCTTTTGGCTGTGCAATAGTGGAACACAAGCTTTAAAGGCTGTCTTTGCAAAGTGACTTCACAGTATCCCGGAAGAGAGGTGTGAAATGGATGGCTGTCATGGCAAGTCAGTCTCATGGATGTGTGGTGTGTTTACAAAACTACTCACATACAACTATTGGGAAAAATGAAAATTGCAAAAGCAAGGGACAGTTTATATAATTTTTTTTGACTGGTATGCTCATCAAGGCCCTGATACAAGGCCCACTGAAGTCAATGGGAATCCTTCCATTGACTGTCCTGGGCTTTGGATCAACCCCAAAGGGACACCGCAGTGAACACAAGTATAGTCCCAACTCAAAGCACTGGCACATACTAGTAGGGTTTATTTATGCATTTAAGGAAATGGAAGACAGGAAACCTACAAACTGGATTGAGTTCTAACTGCTTATCTATAGCTGCTATGGACTTTGATTTTCTCTTGTGTTTATATCAGCTCCTGGATGTTAGATTCTCAAGGACTATGAAACTTTGGCAAAAATAGTAAACCAATGGCATCCAGGAAACTACAGCTGTTTGGATATTATTTCTTTGTTCCTGCCCTGTCTCAATCATCTCTCCCTCACACACCTTTTCAACAAGGTATCATTATAGATCAAGGATCAAGGACAATGCCTAGATTAGAGTCCTTGGGCCAAATACTCAGCTGATGTAAAAGACCATAGTTACACTGGCAGTAAATGCTATTCTGTTTTACATCCACAGAGAATGTTCCCTTCAACTCTTAGCACGCTGCCATAAATTGAGCCAATGAATCAAAGTAGGGGGCATGTACTGAACTGTGTAAGCTTGGCTTAGGGCATTACATTCTAACATTTCCGTGAAGCAGGCCCGCTCTGTGTGAATAAGTCTTTAATCAACAACTAAATATAAAAGACAGGTCTTTACATTTGATCAGCAGAATGGATTGGCCCCAGGGTCCTGTGTGGTTCATCTGCTGTGCACCCTCCTACCAGACATACTGATCCATTTCTAACAGCTATCAGCCATACCACTTTGTCCATTTTTATGGCTAAGACCTGAGGCAAAGATTTTTACATTAAGCTGCAGTAGTGAGACTGGTCTGAACAGTGTAGAGTTTGTCAGAATTGACAGTCCACTTGGGATTTAATGGCATTTATTGCCTCTTTAATTTTAAAATGAATATATTCATGGGGTTGGACTCTCAGCCGATGTAAATTGGCGTATGCCTTCTAATGAATCATGTTTACTCCTTATAAATAGAAAATTAATTCTCACGTATTGCATTGGACTATGGCTGTGCTATAAGCCCATAGGCTATCATTCTTCTGGACTTGTCAGTTGCCTCATAGAGGTGCCTTAAAAGTCTTAACGAGTTCTCCATTCTCTCTAATCCTGAGACATTTAATCTTCCTCTAATCACAGCTCCCTTTAATAAAGTTGCAGGGCCTGACTGACCACTGAGTTACAGCAGTTTATACCATTGCACCGCCACGGGGGCAGAGGCATCCACTGGAGATACACTAGCATAAAACTTGTGGTTCTATGGATTCAAACATTCTGAGGTTAGAAGGGGCCATTATGATTATCTGACCTCCCCTAGCATTGTCTGACCTCCTGCATCTCACAGGCCACAGAATTTCACCCAGTGATTCCTGCATTAAGTCCAAGAACACAGGGCGGGACTAAAGAATGTCTTTTAGAAAGACATCAGATTTTGATTTAAAGTCTCTAAGTGATGGAGAAATGACCCATCCCTTGGGAAGGTTAATTACCCTCTCTGTGGTAAATCAGGCCCTTAGACTGTATTTGGACATTGCTCAGTCTGGGTCACCTTTTACTACAAGCTCATTCAAAATGTGTCCAGTAGCCTGCTGTAGACCTAATAAACGAATGCCAACCTTAGATACACAAGTTCTGAAACCACCTGATTAACTATGGTTTATAATGGAGGCTGTTTTTATAGAAAAAAGTGTAGATGGACACATTCTTGTCTAAACATCCCTATCTGCCCTATGATAATAAGTCTCTCTCTCACACACACTGCAGTGTATCTTTGCAATCAAACAGAGGGATTATTCTGTGATACAAAATGAGTTATAAGGGGAATTGATTGGACTAACACCTGGCATTCCTTGTATTGCAATTAATTTCCAGGGGATAGGATTTGGAGACTGAGGAATGCTCTTAATCAGTGATATTACCTCAGTTTGCCAGTACTGGAAAATATTTACTGAGGTTTTAAATGAATACACTGGAAGTATATCTCTTCCTTAATTCTTAGTCCTCAAAAATCAAGGTGAACTGAATGATCATTTGAGCCCTGGCTTCCTGTACAGAGGACAGTAAATCTAGGGAGAAAACCCAGTGGGACACAATAGAAGGGCCTGGCAGTAATGCTGGACATGATCCCTTCACTTTTATAGTCCCCCACCCTTGCCAAGAATGGTTCTAGGTAACAACATGACTGGTGACTTCCATTCAGCCATTCTCTATTCCCCACAGCTGGACACAGGATACTGGACAAGGGGATCTGATACAGTGTGACTATTCTAAATTCCTATGTTTATATAATCTCATTTGAGTTGTTTGATTTTTTACTCCAGGGCATGTTCCTAAAAGCTTCGTTCACATTTTAGTAATGCTGCTGCATATGTCACAGCCTATTTGTGCATCGGTACATGATTCTTCAAGGCTGTGCTTTGCATTGCCTACCAAGAATGGCTATCAGCAGCAGTAAGTGTGGCATCCCAGGTGTTCTACTGATCGTTTCAGAATGCACGGCACCACAACATTTCCACTTATTTCCCCAGCAACAAGAGTCAGCCTTAGTTATAAATTTTACCCCCATTCTTCCTAAAAGCCTTTAGCAAGGCTGTATAAACATTGACCTGAACTAGATAAATGCATGGAAGATAGCCACTGATGAGTCCTCCTATCCTATCCTATTAGCCAGGATGGGCCGGGATGGTGTCCCTGTTTGCCAGAAGCTGGGACTGGGCGACAGAGGAATGTATCACTTGATGATCACCTGTTCTGTTCATTTGCTTTGGGGCACCTGGCATTGGCCACCATCAGAAGACAGGACATTGGGCTAAATGGACCTTTGGTCTGACCCACTATGGCTGTTCTTATGTTCTAATCGTATTTGGGGGCGGGGGGGAGTAGGTAGGGGAGAGGGGGCGAGAATTTCCTTTCACTAGTATTAAATTTGAGCCTCACAATTAAAATTTTCTCTTTCACTCAGATCAATTATTCAGTGCACGTGGAAGAAGAATTGCCAGAGCATGTTGCATTTTAACAAAGAGTTAATGGCTCGGCATAAGGAGGTAAATGACCTCTCACTGCACCATACTGAAAGAAACAGACAGCACACTGCCACAAGAGACAATGTGAGGCTTGCTTCAAGAATCTTCCAGAGGGCAGTTACTATAAAATATCCATCTTCCTACAGCATGAATCACAATCCCTGCTTTCCAGATGCTTTGAGAGCCAACGCAGAGGTTAGCAGCTGCATCCCACTGCTGTTCATTGCCTCCAGACTTTGAAAACTAGTCTGGCAGTTTGATCCATACAATTAGTTAATCAATTTACGGCTTGGTTTGGTGGAAAAAGTAAGGACCTGATCCAAAGTTAGTGGTACCACTGACTTCACTGGCCTTTAGAATTGGGCTCTCGTGCATTAGCACACGAGACACTGGTTCAAGGGTGACACTAATGACTGGGCCCTTCTTGTCCGAGGCCACAGAAGGTTAGAGGAGACACATTTATACTCCAGTGATGCAGGGGAGGAATAAAGAGGGTATCAAAGCACAGGCCCCGTCTGGGAAAAGGGCTCTTGAATCAGTAAAAGTATTACTAGTGTCTCTGGTCTGCGCTGTTCCTGAAAGGTGAGCCATCAAAATTATTTACACTTCAAATTGATGAGGCCACGTAGCGTGCAATAAAAAGGAGGAAATGGTAAAGGTCTGTTCCCCTCATGCATCATTTGCAGATGGGAAGACGCACCCTGTGGGTCATTTAAAGCATGATATGTAATGAGCTCTGCAATATTTCAGCTTATCTTTATTATCTGCTTTTATGATCCCACTATGGCTTACATGTGGTTCTTCTGAGACTGCTACCTTTTTCTTTTGTTCTTGAACAGGGGGGAAAAAACCTAGGAAGATTTATTAGCATGAGAAAGAGCAAAGGAATTTGAAACATCTCATTTTAGTTGGGTATTTTTATATAGTTCAGTTTCTGTCTAAAGGGCAACAGTTTAAATTGATAGAGAATGTATTCCCCAGGTTTCTGAGCACTGTTAAAGACTTCTACAATGGTGGAAAGTCTCTTTGGCAGAGAAACGAATCAACAAATCAAGGATTTTTCGGTTTGCTAGAGCCCATCCAACTGTTATTATTTGTATTACAATAGTGCCCAGATGTCTGAACTGTCATGGCTGGGTATACACACACATACTAAGAGACAAGCCCTGCCCCAACGAGTCCATAATCCACTCAACACGCAACTGGTGTGTGTGTTGGGGGAATCAGAGGTACAGACAAACCGACTTGCCCATGGCCATACAGCAGGTCAGTGGCCATGAACAGAACAAAGGTGTCTCAAGTCCTGGTCCAGTGTCATGCCTGCTGGACCATACTGCCTCCAATTATTTACTGCAAGTAAATTATTATTGTTCATTCTGTACATTACTGTAGCGCCTAGGGGCCAAACCCGAGACAAGAGCCTTTGTACTAGGTGCTGTACAAACACTAGGTAAGAAACAGTCCCTACCCCAAAATGGGAGGTTATATTACCTCTGTAGTTGGCACTGGTAGAGTATAGTGTCCAGTTCTGGGGTTCACAATTCAAGAAGGATGCTGATCAATTTGAGAGGGTTCAGAAAAGAGCCAGAAGAATGATTAAAGAATTGGAAAACATGCCTGATAGTGATAGGTCCAGGAACTCATCTGGTTTAGCTTCACAAAGAGCAGATGTAAACAGGTGACTGATCATAGTTTAACTACCTACAATGGGAACAAATATTTAATAATGGGGCCTTCAATCTAGCAAAGATATGACAAGATTGAATGGCTGGAAATTGAAGCTAGACAAATTCAGATGGAAATGAAGTGCAAATATTTAGCAATGAGGATAATTAACCATTAGAACTTACCAGGGGTGATGGTGAATTTGCCATCACTGGTAAATTTAAAATCAAGATTGGAAGGTTTTTTAAAGGATATGCTCTAATTCAAGCAGGAATTAATTCAGGGAAGTTCTATGGCCTTTGTAATGGAGGTGGTCACACTAGATGATCCATGAGGTCTGCTACAGAACCAGAAATTGAGCCCAAATCTCCCAAGTTCCAGTCCTCTGCTTTAACCCTCAAGAGTAACCTTCCTCTCTGTTACCTAATACATTTAGCCTCTTTATCTGTTTATGAATGTGTCACGAGCTGTTTAAAATTTTCATTTGATATTTGAAGTTATCCGCTGAATAATTTTTGCAATTCATTGTGACTATTTGATGCCCAATGCTGGACATGTAGATCACATGTTACTGCCTTGTTTCCCTCATGGGATGAACTTGTCTCCTAGAATTAGGCTTCCAGTACAAATACTCACATTTGCCTTCCTAGTCTGTCAATCTAGTACTTCTCTGGTGGTTAGCTGATTCCTGCCACTCACACTCCAACTGTGATGCAGAAGATATTTCATTGCATGCATATCCCTTATTGATCCCAATGGGCCAGATTCTGATACCTGTTGTATTAATTTAGATGCGTCCAAAGAGTTAAAATTGTTAACATGATTCTGACACTTTAAAACATTAAACAGTTGTAAACAAAGTTTGGGGCTGGGTAGACAGCGAGCTCAGCTTGCTTAGTACCATGGTGAACACCATTAAAAATCCCTTTTTAACCTTTAATTAAATATACAGAAAAGAAAGATAAACAGCTACAGTAGCTGAAGTGTAAACTATTAAATAAGGCTTTCATCATAACAACATCCCTTGTTCCCTTTAGAAGGGAAAAAACCCCTTGTTTAGCAGTCTTTTCATTGGTATTGGAGATAATAATAAGTGTCTTTTCTGGGGAAAAGAGAAAAGAGTTGAGATGGGCTGAGCTGTCATTACCCTAACTCATGCTGGGTAGCACCATACTCAGTAGTCCCAGTGACTTCAGTAGGATTATTGGTTTAACATGAATTAGGGTATCAGAACCTGCCCCTTACACTGCAAAGAAGAGTGAATGGGACTGTACTGAATGGCTTTCTACAAATGATTGGCTGTTTCTTATGCTGTAAGCACAGAGCACGCAGTCTGTGGACGTTACCTTGGAAACGTCTGTGATCTTTGAAGTTTCTCTTATGTGCAGCACTGTCTGCAGTCTTGTCACTTGAGTTTGCATAACAGGAATCCCTGTCCATAATTCCTGGCTCGGCAGCACGGAGACAGAACTGGGTCTGTGAAGAGAGTGAAGAGCACAGATACTGCAAAGCACTTCACGGTGACTCACAGCCCATCCATAGTTTAACAGCCATATTTTCATCTGCTTACCATAAACGTTTTTACTGTATTTAGAAATCCGAGCCAGCTCCGATCCTCTTCGCTTTGACACCTTGCTTAGGTTTATTCAGATGATACCCTGGCTTCAGAGACAAGCCTCCCTCATTTAGGCCCTGTCTGTCACAGGGTAGCTGGTCTCTGCAGATGGATGACGCTCAGTGCCCCAGGACCAGAGCAGGTGAATCCAATCCAGCCAATTAAAGAGGGCCGAGCTACACCTGGGCCTATAAAGGGCTGCTGGGCCAGAGGAAGGACTGAGACAGGCCAAGCCCTGGGGAGTGAAGACCACAGCAGAGCAGAGTTAGCTCCTGTGGTGGGTCCCTGAGGCCAGGGACTCAGGGAAGCAGCCCCTGGCTGCTGCTTCAGGAAGGGAGCTGAGCCAAAAGAGGGCTGGGAAGCTGCCTCGAGCTGGAATGCCAGAGACTCCTGGGAGGGGTGGCCCTGAAGCCTGGGGCCAAGGATGGAGTTTCTGCTTGTTTGATAACCTCTGTTAAAGAAATAAACCTCCTTGACTGAGACTGGGTGTGGCAGCACATGCTTTGGAGACAGGGAGAAGCTCCAGCCCTGGTGACCGGCCCAAACCCTGTAGACGTTGACAGCTCAGCTCCACTCCTCTTCAGGAAAACGGAACCAACTGTGCCCTCGCTGCAGCTCTGCCATGTGTTGTTAAAGAATCACCTGGCTTCATTTATACATCTTCTGGGGTCTGCCCTGATAGTCCTCCAAGGTCATCCGGTCACCACGTCTAGCTGAACTGAAGGGCCTGTCTTCCATTCTCATCTTCTGCTGCTTGGGACAAGATGTATCACCCCTCCTTCCAGACTCTCTCGTTCCTAAGACCTCCAAGATGGTGTATGCTTCTGATTCACCTCTTTCTTCTTCCACTACTTCTCCATTGCCTCCTTTGGGGACTCTTCCTCCACTGCTCTCCCACTCCCTGCAGGAATCCCTAAGGCAGCCTGTCCTCTGCTCCCTTTATACTTCATCCCTTGTTGACCTCATCTGCTCCCTCAGCTTTAACTATGACTTCTCTGGGGACAGTTTACAAGTCTGCATCTCCATCTTTACACCGTTCAGTCGCAGGTCTCTGATAATCTCCCTGACATCTCACCCTGGATGTAAAACACCAACTCAACTGAGCATTGAACCTAAGCCTTCCCTCTGCCAGGGCCGGTTCCAGCTTTTTTGCCACCCCAAGCGGTGAAAAAAAAAACCCAACCCGACTGAGCTGCTGCCGAAGTGCCGCCGAAGTGGAAGGGAGGGAATGAAGGACCCGCCGCCGAAGACCCGGACATGCCACCCCAATAACTGATGGAGTTCCGCCCCTTTCTATTGGCCGCCCCAGGCACCTGCTTCCTTCGCTGGTGCCTGGAGCCGGCCCTGCCCCCTGCTCTTCATCACGCTCCCTTGGCATGTAAGCTAGCAACCTTGCTGTAGCATGGTCCAATGGATAGGGCCCCAGACTGAGAGTTGGCAGACATGGGCTCTGCCACTGACTTGCTGTGTGATCTTGAGAAAGCTTCTGAACATCTGTTTCCCCATCTGCAAAATGAGGCTAGGGGTACACAGCTCCCTTTGTAACTCAGACTGAGATCTGTGAATCATATCATAACTGAGTATTATATACAGGCACACCAAATTCCAGTGAGCTGTTACATCTGAATTTCATTAAATGCACGAAAGCAATGTGTAGCAGCGGTGTTTTCTGTCGATTCCTTCCTTTCATCTCTTTCTTTTGGTGGAACAGACAGAATTTTCTATGATTCTCTAACAGATAAAACAATATCTATGATTCTATAATTTGATTATCTTGTAATTTCTATGAATCATGAATCGGCACTGAAGAGTTAATAAAAACCACACAAACACTCTGCAACAATCTGGACAATGACATGTAGAGATATGACTTGACATGTAAAATAACTATAATCAGCATGATTTATTGATTATACCCCAGTATATGACAGGAACTAACTTTGTTGTTTATTAAAATACTGACTCAAATTGATTAACAATCTAATACATCGCAGGGAAAAATAATCCAAAGCACATATACTCATTTTGAGAGGGATGCATGGAAAGCAACTACTTATGATAGTGGGCAGTATATTAGACATGCGTTTGCAGGGTGATATGGGTAGAAAAAAGGCCAGTTCAAATTTGAGCCCAAATGGAGGAGATCAAACCTGTAGTCACTGATAATGGGAAATACAGTTTTTCAGTGCTAGGGCAGCAGAGAGAAGGGGTGGTCCAATGTTTAGGGCACTAACTTAGGACTCAAGATACCTGGAGTCAACTCCCTGCTCTGCCATTGACTTCTTGGGTAACCTTGGGCAAGTCATTTAGCCTCTCTGTGCCTGAGTTCCCCACCTGTACAATGGGGATAATAACACTGCCCTACCTCACAGGGTTGTTGTTAACATATTTTCCCTCACAACTAGGAACAGAAACTACAGTAATGAGGCCATATAAGTAGTATAGATAGATAGTTCAAATCCAGCACAGGGAGTGGCTAATGTAGGATGGCTTTTGGGTGGCCTGTGTCAAATGACATGGTGGACTCAGTGCAGCTCTCTGTGCTCAGGTGTCCATACCACAAAATCCACTATTGGGTGAGCTTCTATGGCCTGTGTCATGCAAATCAGACTAGATGGTAATAATGGTCCCTTCTGGCCTTAAAATCTATGAATGAATATGGCACTAGCTGGCAACCTTCATGGCAGCTCAGCACTGAGGCTGAGAACTGGATGGATGTGGAAGTGGAGCTACTCTCTTACTCTAGAGGTTGTCCCAGCAGGTCTGGTTTGGGGCACATTGGAGGAGCACTGGGGAAATCTTGCATTGCCTCCACCTTTGTTGCACCTCTTCTGAATGGACAGCTTCAGTTTCCTGGATTGTAAACCTTTCTCCAGCATTAAATTCACCATGCCACATTTTAAGTGGATGGTTATGAACTAACAAATCCTAGAATAATAATAATAATAAAATAAGTGGCAAATCCTCTTTTTCCTCCCCTTTTAATTGTGCTTACGTAGTGTCTGAAAAATATATGACATATGATATCTGCTTGCATAAGCAAAACTGAAATAGTATCAGGCAGATATAGTACTAAAGCTAAGTGAGTGTTCATGCTGCATACAGCCAACTGCAATTAGTGCAATTACTTTTGGGTTTTTTCGGTCTGACATTTGATGGTGTGCTCTGAAGTACAATCAAGTACTCCACAATTAGCGTTGCCAATTAAATTAAGAGCAAAAGATCAACTTAATTCATTTTTTTACAAGCCATCCCTCTTCCATGCTGACTCGTGAAGGGCATATCCGTGGTAAGAAAGGAAGAAAATAAGAGTAAGTGACCTAACCCAAAGCCCTGAAGACAATGAAAAGCCCTCCATTGCTTTCAAGGGGCTTCAGATCAGGCCTTTAGTCTCAGAAATCAAAGGCCCATTGGCATGGCTGCAAAGGAATAAACCAGAAACAAGTAGTTGCACTGTCATAGAAGTACCATAGATATCAGGGTTGGAAGGGACCTCAGGAGGTCATCTAGTCCAACCCCCTGCTCAAAGCAGGACCAATCTCCAATTTTCCCCCCAGATCCCTAAATGGCCCCCTCAAGGATTGAGTTCACAACCCTGGGTTTAGCAGGCCAATGCTCAAACCACTGAGCTAGCCCTCCCACTCCCTGCAGTTGCTCTCCCCGCTCCACTCCAAAAGCCAAAGCAGAGGAGGATGCCGGTTGGACGCTGTGCTCAGACAAGCCTTGGGTGAGATGGTTCTACTGAACTGGAGTAAGAGCCTCATAACAGGTCCACAGCAAAACAATTGTCTTTCAGTTCAATGCCATACACATTCAGCAAGGCAGCACTTCCATAACTTGGGTGGGACGTCACCTGCCTTCCACAGCCAGACATGGGTTTCTCCATCAGGTTGACTCTCCTCTCTTCCAATATACAAGTGAAATCCTGGCCCCACTGAAACCAATGAGAAAGCTCCAATTGACTTGAATGAGGCCAGGACTTCTCCATAAATATTTTTACATGTCAGTGTAATTTCTCCACGCACGCAGGTCTGCAGTTTTACAACAATCAATGGCACACAACACAGCTCACCTCAGAAAGCAAAAGAGGCAATAAGGTAACTGTTAATCATTAGTTAACTCATTAGCTATTGAGCTGTCAGTGCTCACCTCCAATTGGCCACTGATGCCAGCTCCACTGACCACTTGTTCAATTGTCAAATAAGTACGCTCTCGTGCTTTCTGCCACACTGCCCAACACGAGTGGGAGGCACTCCCTGTAAACAGCCACTACACCACCTCATTATTCTTCTGCCAACCCCTCCTCACAACTCTCCTTTCCCGTGGTGCCTACAAAAACCCTGACAACAGATAGCTGTGGGTGTGCTGAGACTACTACCTATCATATTAACATGGCCTCTGTGTTTTCTTGTACTCCCGTCTGTTTTCCTCTATCCACTTATTGCCTCGTCTTCATCTCCAGCTGCCGTATAGTTCTGACTCCCAGCTCAGGCAGACGTATACGTACTAGCTCTGCTGGGGCCACCAGGCTAACGACAGCAGTGTGGCCAGGACGGCATGGGCAAAGGCTCGGGCTAACCACCCAAGTACATACATAGGATGTTAGATGAAACTGTACTCAGGCGGCCAGCCCGAGACGCCACCCATGCCACTGTGGTCACACTGCTACTTCTAGCATGCTACCTTGATCCGAGCTAGCTCACGTATGTCTGCATGAGCTGGGAATTATACCTCCCAGCAGCAGAGTAGCCATACGCTTAGATTGTAATCTCCTTGGAGCAGGGACCATCTGTTTGCTCTGTGTTTGTACAGTGCTTAGCACAATGGGGACCTGATCCGTGACTAAGGCTTCTAGGGGCGATGGTAATACACATATAAATAATAAAGATGCTGCTGTGACTTAAAACTGAAATGATAACACTGTATATAGTACAGAGCCTTTTAGCAGAAAAGCTGAGAGATCAAAGTGATTTTCACAAACATAAATTAAGGATCACAAACCCATTTAAGGTAATCCAGTATTATCCCATTTTACTCAAGCAAATAAGTTACAGGCCCTTATCTTATCCTTATCTACATTGAACTCTTACTCACATGAGTAACGCAATTCACTTCAGTGGGATTACTCAAATCAGCAAGACCCAGATCCTCAAAGGGGGTGTTGGGCAGCTGAACTCCTTTGAGGATCCGGGCCACAGCGCTCCCCAAATGCGAATGAGGGTTGTGTAAATCGGCCCCTTAACTCGTGAGGAAGACAACCCAAGCCTCCTGAGTTTAAATCTTCCTCAAACTGGGGAAAGGGCACTGCCTCCCTCTCTCTCCTCGCATAGCTAGAGAGCTGCCAACACTGGGGCGGGGGTAGCTTACGGCAGGGGAGTCACTTCGCTGGGGCTACGCGCGCCTGCCAGGCTGAGCAGCGCGGCCTGGTGGCCCGGGGCTCCCGCTGGACCCGTTTATCGCTCCGCCAGGCTGCGGCCAGTGATTGCGCCGGGCTAGCTGCGGCCTCGCTGGCTCGACCCCGGGACAGCCGCCCGGCGGGGCCCGGCTGCGATGGCGGGGCGGGCGGGGACATAAAGGGGCAGGAGGTCAGGCGCCGGGGGAGCTGGGGTTTCCCGCCCGCCCGCGTGCGGCCAGGCGCCGGCTGGATTTCCCCGCCCCGCGTCCCCGCCCCGCGGGCGAGCGGCTGGGAGCTCCCCGGGGGGCGGAGGCGGCGGCGGCCCATGCGCAGCGGGGCAGGGGAAGCCCGGCGCCGGGCAGAGGCGCTCGCCATGGTAGCGCGGCCAGGCGCTCGCCCTGCCTGCGCACAGCGGCGCTCGGCCGGCAGGGCGCCCGGGGGCTGCGCGGGGCCGGAGGCCGCCTAGGGTCGCGTCCGGCGGCGGCGGCGGCTCCATGGGGCTGCGGGACTGGCTGGGCGCGCTGTGCTGCTGCTGCCGCTGCCCGGGGGATGCTGCGCGGGCGGAGAAGGAGCCGCTGGTCAGGTAAGGGGCAGGGCGGCCCCCCGGCGGCGGCGGCGGGGGGGGTGCCCGAGCACCGGGCCCCCGCCCCGCAACCGGCCCCCAGCCTTTGGGCTGCCCGAGCTCTGTGCCGCCGCTGGCGCCCAAAGCCGGCTCCGGAGTGCCGGGTCGGCGGCGCCCCGGCTTGCTCGGGCACCTGCGGCGGCTCACGCCCGAGCGCTCGGCGGCCGCTCTGGCCCGGCGGAGTCCGTAGGCGCTCGCTAGGCAGGGGGCCAGAGGAAGGGGCGTTTGTTTGTTGAGGTTCTTGGCGGTTTCCCCAAGTAAGCGGCAGGGAACAGACTTGGCTGAGATCTGGGGACACCGATTTGTTTCTCTTTTAAAACTCTACCCGGTTTAGTCCCTGGATGCTTCGGTTCCCGAGGACTTTGTGTGTAAAGCGGAGGGACCGCAGACTGGAAAGAGCAGGACGTTTTTATGACTCTTCAGAGTGAAAACGTTGGGCAGCGCTCGGCGCTGGTATTCCCGTGGATGGGGCAGGCACGGGAAGGCCGCCACCGGTGAAGGTTATCCTCTTCTCTCCCTGCAAAGGCTACGGTTGATGAAGTGCCCAGGAAAGCTCATGCCCAAATAAATTTGTTAGTCTCTAAGGTGCCACAAGGACTCCTCATGCTTTGTTTTTGCTGATGCAGACTAACACGGCTGCCACTCTGAAACCGGTTTACAGACTGACACCGGCACCGCTGCCCACTGGCACATGATATAATTTAGTGGGTTTTTTTTTTTTTTTTACATCAGATAATTTTGGAGGGGATGAGTGAGAATTATCCAGGCTCATTTTATACCAACAACGATTGCTTAATAAAGTACTTAGAAATGTGAGTGAATGCAGATGCTTGAAGGTATGATGTACATTTGCTGTCAATTTAAGTTACATATTCTAAAGAATCTGCTGCAAAATCGTTCCCACTGGAAATCTGGAATAAAGGCAGATTTCTTAGTCCTATTTTAAACAGGATTCCTATTAAGTAGAATTACTTAATTCTGTTAGAATTTCTAGAGGGAGTCAAGAAGTATATGGATAAGCGTGATCCAGTTGATATGATGTATTTGGATTTTCAGAAAGCTTTTGACAAGGCTCTTCAAAGGCTCTTCAGGAAACTAAGCAGCCATGAGACAGAGGAAAGGTCCTGTCATGGATCAATAACTGGTTAAAAGATGGGGAGGGAAGGAGAAGGGTAGGAATAAACAGTCCATTTTCAGAATGGAGAGACATGACCAGTGGGGTGACCCTCAAGGAACTGTACTGGGACCTGTGCTGTGTGACATATTCATTAATGGTCTGGAAAAGGGGTGAACAGTGAGGTAGCAAACTTTGCAGATGATACAACATAATCTAAAAAATACCTAATACCTCGCAGTTTGCTTTCGATTTACAGGGAGATCTAACGAAACTAGAGGACTAGGCAACAAAATGTAGATGAAATACAACATTCATAAATGCAAAGTAATGCATATTGGGATTATTTTTTCTAACTATACATTTATAATGATGGGTGGTAACTGTTAATTTAGAACCAAAGAAGGAGATCTTGGAGTCACAGTGGATAGTTCTCTGAAAACTTCCACTCAATGCACAGTAACAATCAAAAAGGCTAACCGGATATGAGGAACTGTTAGGAAAGGGATAGAAAATAAGACCGAAGGTATCATAATACCACTTAAATCCATGGTGTTCCCACACCTTGAATATTGTGTCCAGTTTGGTCACCCCATCTCAAAAAGGATATACTGGAAAAGGTGCAGAGAAGGCTAACACAAATGATCAAGGGTATGGGATGGCTTCTGTATGAGGAGAGTCTAAAAAGATTAAACCAGTTCAGTTTAGACAAGAGACCATTAAGGGGGGATACGATAGAGGTCTATAAAGTCATGTGTAGTGTGGAACAGAAGTGGTTTTTACCATTTCACAAAAATGGTACAAAATACAAAAAACAAAGGTCGCTTGATGAATTTAGTATGCAGCAGGTTTAATATGAACAAGAGGAAGTAGTTTTTCACACAAGTAACCCGTGGAACTCATTGCTGGGGGATGTTGTGATGGCCAAAAATAGAACTGGATAAGTTCATGCAGGGTAGATCCATCAGTGGCTATTAGCCAAGATGGTCAGGGACACAACCCCATACTCGAGGTGACCCTAAACCTCTGATTGCCGGAAGACTCCATAAGTGCCCTGTTCTGTGCATTCCTCTTCAACCTCTGATAAGGGTCACTGTCAAAAGTGGACAAGATGGACCATGGTCTGACCCAGGATGGCAGCTCTTATGTTATAAATAGCCAGAGTATTAAGAGGGCATGTCATGAGTTTATTGGTCTCAATAAAAGCAGTAGCAGCAACTAGAACTACTATGTAAAACTTCATATAAAAGGAGCTAGTCTCCTCTTGAAATTCCTATCCCTAGTCACTAAGGCTATTCTTCCTAAAGAACAGAATAACTTTTTTTTAAAAAAGGGATTAAGACTTTGTGTGAGGAGATTATGATCTTTCATTAATACAGTATCATTAAAATTAAATGTCCTGAAACTGACTCAGAACTTGGTATTTCATGTCAAATGTTCTAAATATTCATGTTATGCAATCCATTCTATTAGTAGCTTCCCCAAGCATTAGTAATACAACCTGCTCTGCTCTTGTCCACTCTACCCAAATGCTGCTTCTCTAGGAGCACCATTTGGTGTTTGAGTTTTCACACGGACATCCAGCTTTTGTCAGGTCAGGGAGTGACACACCTTAACCAATAGGATTAGACTGTAAAGCTTGGGTCAGTGGAATAAATCATTCTTAGCATGTGGATTAATTCAGTTGATTAACCCTTATGGTATGTATTTGGTCATCCAACAACTGACAGATGCATTCCTGGCCATGTGCTATGAATCAGTTTTAACTGGCAGTATTGACACACATGAGCAGTAAACAGCTCTTCTCTAGGTATTGACAATGTTTTTTTCCATAATACATATAAAATAGGAGAGGTGCTTGTAGTACATTTAGGAGAGCTTGTGTTGTGGGTTTTTATAGCGGTAACCACTAAATTCAGCGTCTGTCAGCACTCACCACGCAGGTGGTGTTCAAGATGCTGGTGTTACCTCCCTATTCTAAAGGCCTGATCCTGTAATTGCTGCCTGTTGAACTCCTGTAGATTAGGGGATGAGCTGTGGTGTCAGTTACCATTGTGACAGGTTTCAGAGTAGCAGCCGTGTTAATCTGTATCCACAAAAAGAACAGGCGTACTTGTGGCACCTTAGAGACTAACACATTTATTTGAGCATAAGCTTTCGTGGGCTACAGCCCACTTCATTGGATGCATAGAACGGAACATATAGTAAGAAGATAGATAGATATACATACAGAGAACATGAAAAGGTGGAGTAAGAGGCTAATTAATTAATGACCCAGCCACTCCCAGTCTCTATTCAAACCCAGGTTAATGGTATGTAGTTTGCATATTAATTCAAGCTCAGCAATTTCTCGTTGGGAGTCTGTTTTTGAAGCTTTTCTGTTGCAAAATTGCCACCTTTAAGTCTGTTACTGAGTGGCCAGAGAGGCTGAAGTGTTCTCCTACCAGTTTGTGAATGTTACGATTCCTGATGTCAGATTTGTGTCCATTTATTCTTTTGCATGGAGACTGTCTGGTTTGGCCAATGTACAGGTCATGGCCAATGTACAGGTCATTACACATATTGAATCTATTTCCCCATGTTAAGTATCCTCACACCTTCTTGTCAACTGTCTAAATGGGCCATCTTGATTATCACTACACAAGTTTTTTTCTCCTGCTGATAATAGCTCATCTTAATTAATTGGCCTCTTGCGCCACCTTTCCATGTTCTCTGTATGTATATCTATTTATCTTCTTACGATATGTTCCATTCTATGCATCCAATGAAGTGGGCTGTAGCCCATGAAAGCTTATGCTCAAATAAATTTGTTAGTCTCTAAGGTGCACAAGTACTCCTGTTCTAGTTACCATTGTGTGGTAGAGGCTAGCTTTATGGAGACCGCTGTATATGCTAGATCTTAACATACTTTAATGCAATATATTTAATGAAATGAATCTACATCTGTGTCTAAGGTAGATTCTGTGGTGATGAACACGTTAGAAAGGCCCTGGGCATTTTTTGCCTTCCTCTGTAGCATGGGGCACGGGTCACTTGCTGGAGGATTCTCTGCACCTTGAAGTCTTTAAACCATGATTTGAGGACTTCAGTAGCTCAGACATAGGTGAGAGGTTTATTGCAGGAGTGGCTGGATGAGCTTCTGTGCCCTGCATTGTGCAGGAGGTCAGACTAGATGATCATAATGGTCCCTTCTGACCTTAATATCTATGAATCTATATATTTGTGTCCATTTCTATTTAAAATCTTACACCATGTAGGAGAGACAGAGACTTTGAACAAAAGGGGGCTCCATTCTTGCCTTCTTAGGATTTGGGTGCTAATGGCTATACCCCTTGCATGTAAATACCCTGGGTCAGATTCTCTAGTTCACTAGGACTTTAAGGCCCCAATCCTACACAAGATTTACTTACGTACTTTATGCACTGTGAGTAGTCCCACTGACTTCAGTGTGACTGATCACTGTGTAGTTAAGCGTGTGCAGTAAGGCCTCTGATCTTGTGCACCCATTATCCCATTGATGTCAAGGGGTTTGTTCACACATTCTAGTCAGCATAAAGCTGGCGGAATCTGGCCTTTTGTTAATGTGATACAAGAATTCTACAGCATTCCCCTGGTGATCTTTATTTTCACTCTCTGTATATACTAATCTCTGATATTTTACAAATTTAAAAAAACTTTTTTCAGTTTTATAAAAGCATCAAAGGTATATTGCACCTTCAGTTTCTTCTTTTTTGCAAATGGTGCGTGCATGACTTAAAATGCTTCAGATTTTGTCTGAAAATGGCAAAAACAATTTCTCCTTCAGTTGTCTGAATTAGGACTTTGATCCTGCAAAGCACATGCATAACTTTGAGGGCTCTGAATAGTCTCCTTGAAGTCTGTGCAAAGTGAAGCGTTTGAATAAAATGTTTCAGGATTGGGGCCCTTAAGGTACAACTCACGGAGACCACTGCAACTGTGCGTCGACGTCAGTGTTAAGTATGAGTGTAAGTCTCTGCAGGATCCATGCTCTGTTTCTAGTGCAATGTCACATACATGAACCCCTCTTTACCACTGGGCCGGTGAGCAAGTAGCCAGGGTTCTGGGCAGGTTGGTCAGACCACACTGAAGTGCTCTCGGCCGTGGAATTGCCCCTCAGGTACTCAGTCTACTAAAGCTGCAGTCACACCTCATGATTAGTATAAACATACACAGTTCTTGCAGGCATATTTCAGAGGCTTATATAAACTGTGCTGTGAAGGGAGAGGGGGCACTTCAATCTCCAGGGCTGTCAAAGCAGCACCAACGTGACCTAGAAGCACTGCAGCTGCAGAAGGCCCGCGTAGTCGGGCTCTCTGTGGATGAACTGCAAGCGTGGAGGGTCGGACATCCTTGACCCACGCTGGAGCAGAGTGCAGAGTTTCAGCCTGGTGACTGGAGTAGCAGTTGCTTGCAGCCCTTCTCTTTCCCACCCTCCTCCTAACATCACTTGGGCTATTAGAGCCTGATCCAAAGCCTCCTGAAGTCAAAGGGAGCTATGTGGGTGAAATCTTTCCACTGACTTCACTAACTGCGGCTCTCCAGGCCTTTGCATATGATAACCAATTCAGTAGTCTTGCCCAGGCCTAATGCAGAGACCACCTCCCTAGATGGGGAGAACCTCTCTATTTTTAATAAACAGGAGTACTTGTGGCATCTTAGACTCTAAAGTACTCCTGTTCTTTTTGCAGATACAGACTAACACGGCTGCTGCTCTGAAATCTATTTTTAATGAGCAAGTCCAGGACTTCAGTGGCATGGACGTGACAAATGAAGGTGGGAAGCAATACGGATTTAACTGTCCTGAGTTCTTGCTTCTAAATATGCTACCTAAATAATAACACAGAGACATTTAATACTGACCTTGGTGCACACAGCTACAGGAAATTCCTATTAACTTAATGAAAGTTAAGCACCTGCCTGGAGAGGCATAGTCCCTTATTGTTTCATTGTCTTGCAAAGCCTTGTGAGTCTTCAGTCGGTGAGCTGATTGCATGGAACACCTTTCTTTAGTAACACATGATAGTGATGATCCTGTTTAGTTAATGCTGGCTTTTCACAGGAAATCCTATAGAAGCACTGTTTATCTGACAGCTACCTTGTCTCATGAGTCCTTCCTTGCTATTAGTGTCACCACAACCCAGTAGCCATTATTTGAAAGAGTTGCACTTTTGTTTAAACTGCAGCCATCTTTCGATTGGTTGGCATTTCAGCTCCTGTAACTGGGTTTTAGAAGATTATTCTGGCAGATCTAATTCCTGAATAAGTGAGTTTTGAATGGAAAATCATTAAAACTTCCCCAAACCCCATCTGAAGGGTACCAACCAAATTAAAATAACATATTACTCAACTGGTGTTAGAGAGAGAGAGACTTTTTTCCCAATATAGTAAGGTCTCGCTCTAGAAAATGGTGAAATCTAGCAAGGCAGAGCTTTCAGCCTAAATGAATTGCTGAGCATTTAATGTAACCTTTGTAAATGGCAGACTGATTAAAAATTGGTTTGGTAGCCTCTTCCATCAAACACAAGAAACGCGTGGTAATCTGTCTCGCTCTGAAGGTGAGCTCTCTGGAAGAGGGGGGCCTTCTCTGGCGGCAGCTGAATGGAGAGAATTGAAGCTCTTAGTGTAGATAATACATTCTCAAATATTGAAAGCTCCTTGGAGCAGTGACCTGTTTATGAAACACTAACTCTCAGCAATTGTTGGATAGAGGCCAGGCCGGGCAACGCGCCAAATGCCCTCAACTTGGCTTCTGTACCTGGGAGGGTGTGGTGATGGTGGTGATATAGTGCTGGTTTTTCCCTATCTCTTCCTTCTAAATGTCACGTAGGAGGATACAGCATTATAGGAATATGGGGTCTCTGCGAGTTATGTGGTGTCCCATGTGCCTTCGGGAGTGGGGAATACATGAATTTTTTTTTTTTTTTTTTTTTAAGACCAGTGGCTGGGATTGTCTTAGCATTTGGAACACAAGGTTTCCGAACCCATTAGGATGGGTTCAGCCCTGTATCCTTCTACAGGAGATAAAATGAGTACTAAATGCTGTGGGCTGATAAGCGGGAGCAATTCCACTGAAGGCAATAGGGTTGTGGCTGCCTTATTCCAGCAGTGAATCTCATCTTATGGGAGACTTTATAATGATACCTTAGAAGCTGAGAACCTGTCTCGTCTGCATGGACACTTAAAACAACCCCTTCTGGCTTGAGCAGGCATTTGCCCCAGCATCCCAACAATACCCCTACTTGTACAGTGTGCTACATGAGGAGATGTTCCTGCCCTCCACCCCAGAGGTGGCTGCATTTCAGTCACACTATGTAAACCACTTGTGGAGCACTTCCTGGGCTGGGAAAAGGCATTGCTGCTATAAAAGGATGAAGAACAAAATATTTGAGATTCACACCTGGCTTCGTTTCGACCTGACTAACTGAACTTTAAGTGACTGTGATTTAGATCTTGTACTTCTCTGAAGTTGGTCCAAAAAGATGATGATGGCATGGTGCAGAATTTCCTGAGCTGTTCATCTTACATCAGCCCAGTGAGTAACACTTTGCTCACACTTAAGATCAGATCAGGGTGCATAATTGAAATGCAGCTTGAAAACATATTAAAATGTAGCAAGTGTGCTGATTTTAGTTATGACATCTTGGTCCCATTGAAATTAAGAGCAAAACTCCAATTAATCTTAATGGGAGCAGGGTTGCACCTTAAATGAAGTGTTTGGGATATAAAGTAGTGAAGTCCAGAAAGATTTAATTTGGAAATGGCTTTACTGAACACATGCCAGCACTAATCTAGAAATAATGGTGGTGTGCCATCCTTGCCTCTGAAGTTTCTTTCCTTGGCTTGTTTGTTAATTATAGTTTGCAAGAGATCAGGCAACAGGTAGCACAAGGAAAAACAGCTTTCTGGCCTAGTAGAAGCCTAAATAACCTTCCTGTATGGATATTTATGGTAAAGTATAAAAAAGATTCTTTACAAGCTAGCAGTCCTATAAAAATAGTTTATAAGGGGCCTTATTCACAGGCAAAATGCCTATAGGGTTGTTAATGGCTGTACAGAACAAAAAAATTTTAAAGCACTAAATTTAAGGGAGCAAATAGTATAAATATTAGGTCCCGTCAGCTTGTCCCTCACAAGAATTGAGTAGATTTACTTCTCACCTTTCTGAATCCCCATCTGATATTATTATTTCTTTAAATTTAAGGGGTAATTTGAAAATACCTACAAAAAAGATCTAGTCACTTTGATTAAGAAAACTGAATTAGTGTTACAACAACATCATAATGACCATCCAGCAGGATTACACAACCCTTGCTGGACAGCACACACAAGAAAATGAAACGATCCAATTGCCAGCCAGTAAATCAAAACAACAGAAAAGCTCTTTGTATCACTGTAGCACCAAGGGACCCCCCCAACTGGGGGGTGGGAGAGGGAGGAGAACTGTGCTAGCCACTGAGCAATCACCTAGAAAGAGACAGTCCCTGCCCAAAAGAGCTTGCAATCCAAATAGGCCAGCCAAAGGCAGTATTGTTATCCCCATTTTACAGATAAGGAACTGAGGCACAGAGACCAAACGACTTGCCCAGGATCAGAGAGCAGGTCTGTGACAGAGCCAGGAGTGCAGCCCAGTCCTAGGCTAATGCTCCAAACACCAATCCATCCTCCCCCAATGCTACTGAGTACCCAATGTCCTTACTGGTCAGGCATATGCAGGCCTATGCTCTGCTGCCCTATCCGGGGTTTGTAGTTATCCAATGTCTTCAGCATCCAGGCTTTGAAGGGTAACACTGTGTCCCTAGCCAGAGTAAAGTACCACTGCATTCCAATGACTTTCCCTCATCCGAGGAATGAAAGGAATGGACACCCTGTGCTGCTGGCCCAGGATCTGTTAGAGGGGGTAGGAGAGGCATCCTCTTCGAACCTGCCCCCTCCCAAACTCCATAGGATCCCCATGAGGCAAACTGCATATGGATGGATTCTTGTGCAGGAGGAGGCATTCTCCATAGTGTCACCCCATCTCTGGAAAGCTGGGGATTTTCTACCCGAAGTTAATTATGACCCTTTCTGCATTAAGCTGAGCACTTTCCTGTTCTGCCCTTTCAAATCCTATCAGGAGACAGGTGATGAGGCCAAGGCTCCCCAGGTCTTCAGCAAACTGCTGCCATGAGGGATGGGGAAGGATCTAGGCCTCTCTGCAGATACCCCTGCTCTCCTTAAAGGCCCTGTGATCCCTTGGGGAGTTTCCCTTCAAGACTTGTGATGTCTGCTGGTTGAGACGATGACACCCCTGCTTGTGCTGTGGGCAAGCAAACTGCCTGCTGACGGCAGGGTACCTTGGAAACTTTGTGAGTTTGGGCCTGTGGAATTATCGGAGTATCTCTTGTTCTTTGATGAGCATTTCTGGGGGAAAAGTGTAATTTGGCCTTTAGCCACTGCGATAATATGTATGGAGCATGCAGGCCATGAATAGCGCTTGTGAGAAGTTAATTTTGTACACTGTGCCTAGATCTAGATGATCTTTTATATGCACAACTGGAATGTGTTTGATTTGGGGACTGAAATTTCCTGGCATTTAACAGGCGGAGTACTCTGGCCGTTTGCTAGTGTGGAAAAATATTGATGCCACTCCATCCTCCACACCAGCCATTAGACGAAAGCAAGCAATACAAGCAAGCTTGTGCTGTAAAGGGTGTGACGAGAGCAGGCACAGCAAGGTAAAAAAGCTCAAATGACACTATCCTCGGCTTGTACTTTTTGCGTCTTAAGCAGACTGCAGGAGCTGCAATACCTGGAGACAACAGGAATTAAGGATGGAAGGCCAAGCTTCTGGAATTTCCTTGTGTTTTGGCAAGGGCATGAGGTCAAACATGACGTAAACAGAGATTTTTGGGTGTGTGTAAATGGGGTTCTATTAAATCTCCCTAGAGGCCCAACCTACTATTGCATTTCTTAAGTAGCTAACTCGGAGCTCAGGTTTAGAAATTTACAGTCCCTGGCTCGCTGAAGTCAGGAGCTGGGTGGGGCAGGAGATCAGAGCCCCGTCTTTGAAGATGACGGGTTGGATCCTGGTCTATGCTGTGACACAGAGTCCCTTGGTGAAATCTACAAAGGGTGGGGACACACTACCAGCCCTAAAAAGGAAGGGGAGCTGCTGACTGCTGCCTCTGCTTGTTCTGCAAAGCTGCCAAGGGAGAAAGTAGAGGGGGTCTTTTGTCCCCTGAGACCCTTGCTCCTTTTCCCAGTGACAGCTGCAGGATTTACCAGCCCCTTCTGCACCACCAGTGAAAGTGGCAACAGCTGCCATGGCCAGACTCCCTCTCCTGACGGATAGTTGTGAAACCTGCCACTGGTTATAGGCCTCCTGAAATACTGGTGTCTTATCTGAAGGTGGCCTCTCTGATGTCTACCTATCAAAGAACAAAGGCAGGTTAAGAGGCCCCTGAAGTCTTTGTGTTCATGCCATGGATTGAGTTACATGGGAACTGGCAGCCAAGACAAAACACAAATGTGATGGTCCTACTAAGAACTATACATGTAATCCTCTTAATGACGTGGGCTTTGTAATGATCGGGGTGAGCAGAGAAATCTTGGTGACGCTCATGGAAGCCATAGACTCTGGGAGCCAGCAGAGAGCAGACTTAATTTCTGCCTCTTTTCTTCTGTTAAATATTCAGTGCTCCTTGCAAATGTGCTCGAGGCTTGAAATAAGCAACAGCTAAAACTTCAACTCTCCTGCCCCAGGGAGCGAATGGTTCCGCGAAGTGCAACTGCTGTAGTGACCGCATTCAGAGGAGTCTGACTGTGAGCATCAGAACAGTGTTTACTTGTGATCAGTGCCGGGTGGGATTGAAGTGTCTGGACAAGGCTGTTAGTGAAGTAGTAGTGAATGGGTTTTGTTTTTGGAGGGGAAACCCTTTCTCTCCCCCACCAACCCCCTGTATAAGGATGAGATTAGCTTTCCAAGCTAGTGTAAAAGGGAAACTGGGGTGTTGGAGGAAGAAAAGATAAATTATATCTCCGTCTTTGACATTTCCCCCTATTTGATTCAGAAATAGGTTCTGGGAATCGCAAAGCTTTCTCTTCACCCCCTGTGTAAGTCTGGGACCCGGGGGACTGACAGTGCCGCTTTAAGAATTTTTGTAAAGGGATGTTTAATCTGCTTTTTGGGTGCAGTAGGTTTGGGTAGTTTCCCAAGATAAAGGGAGGCCCCTCAGTACTCCAGCTACTACTGCCAACTGTAGCAACGTGCATTGGAGTTGGCTGCTGGCAAACTCTGTCAGCATACAGCAGACTTGAAAGTTCGAGAGCTGTCACTGACGCACACCAGAACCGGTTGACTGGAAGAAGGCCGCTGTACCAATGCTGAGCGGAACTAATGCTATGGGGCTTTAGAATAGAGTATTTATAAGGATAAGTCCACTTTTCATGTTGTGCCTTTCCAAAGCAAGGCATTCAGCTGGCTCCTAGCAGTTGTTCTCTAGATGATGGTGGTAGCTATCAGGTGTTTGAATAGTTCAGTGATGGATGTCATGACCTGTTGCATTGTGCAGAAGGATGTTTGTTTGAAAGATACCCTGTGAATACTTAAGATGCATGGGTTTCCTGTCTCATTCAGAGTACAGCACCTTTAACAGAGCGACACCACCAGGACTGCCTAGACTGAGAGCAGTGAGCACTAGACTCCGTTCTAGGGCCAGGCTGGCACACCTGCTTTTCTATTTCAGGGGCAAAAGTGTTATCAGCTGAACCGTACAGACCCCACTTATCGAATACACCTGACTATAGAACTTAACTGCCGTTCTCCAGACTCAGTCACTGACAACTGCACCTCAATATTCCCCCTTTCAGTAATAACCCTTATGCCTCGTTTGGAGCCACCTTGGCGAGGGACGAGGAGAAGAACCTGTGGAGCACCCCTCATGACATGTCCCACACTGAAGCCGATGATGACAGGATACTGTATAATCTGATTGTCGTCAGGAACCAGCTGGAGAAAGATTCTGAGGTAAGGCTAAAGGACTGTTGTTCATGGATACACAGTCATTGAATAAACACTTGCCACAATTACAAACCAGCCACGAACAGCTGAGAACAAATGTCATCACATATCCCGGTGGTTGGTCATATTAGAGATAAACTTAACCAAACGGTAAGTCTGGTCATTCTTTGGATACCTTTCAGGTCTGTATGGAACATTATTGCTGTGGTAGCTTAGTTGAGTAGCAGTATCAAAGAAGAGGAGGTTATACATGGTGATGTTAAATATAGTCGGGCAGTGCAGATGTTTCTCTAATGAAAGGAAGTGTCCAAAGGACTACATCAAAGAGTTGCTGATGCTTGTATATCTAGGTTGGATTGGAGGTTGTGCGTACCATATGGTAAGTATTACTCTGGGGAAAGAGAATTCTACTTATTTTCCCCCTGTACTAAATTTGTTAAGAGGTGAAGTAGGGAAGCCTTTCTATTCCCTGGTCAAAGAGCGGTCTCTGTGATACATTTCCTATACCAGCACGCACACTTAAGGCTCTTTCAGACTTCTATTAAATTAAACCACTACCTACATAGACCAAGTAACTTCTCTCTCTTGTCTATGCAGACATTCAAAGAGTCCCCGCCCCAAAGAGCTTACTATGTGTTTCTACAGTTTCTAGTACACTGGGATCTGTATCCTGGCTGGGTCCCCTAAGATGTTACTATGGGTAGCTCTACACTGAGGGGAGGGGAGCGGAGGAGCGGGGAAGAGCTGTGGTACCAAATCTTAGCACCCGGGCGCTTGCGGGGCTCATGCTATAGGGCTAGAAATAGCAGTGCAGATGTTCAGGCTCAGGCTGGAGACTCCCCCTCACTGGGTCCCAAGTCCAAATGTCTAAACTGCTGTTTCTAGGCCTGTAGCATGAGCCTGAGTCAGTTGACCCAGATGCTGAGACTTTCTGCTGTGGGAATTTTTTTTTTTCTCCTCTCTCCCTCCCCAGTGGACATACCCTATAATACTTTGTAGTTGTAGAAGCAGCAGTGGCTGTTCTGATCTCTGGATAAGACACCTTTGACATAAGCTGTGCCTGCATCCTGAACTACGATTCTCCAGAGAGCAGTTCTTTTGGAGGGTCACAGGATTTAACTTCCTGCTTGATAGTTCACATTGCCATTATTAGATGCTTCTATGCCTTATTAGCATATGCTGGCCTTTGCATGTTCAAAGCTGTTTTCGCTATTCCCTTCCCTCGTGTTACTACCACACCACAAACCTGACATTTCCACAAGAATGGTCCTGTCCTTGTGCTGAACCTGAACTGCAATAGCTTGTCAAGTCAAATATTTGTGTAATCGGAATATGGTAATGATCAAGTACAGAAGAACTTGTGCAGCTGGTTAGGATAGTGGGGGGGGGGGGGGAATTGTCATCATTATATAAACTATATTTTATAGGCCTGATTTATTTCCCTAATGGACTTCATGTGTGTGACATTAGTGACCTGGAGCATGGATTGAAACAGGCTGTAGAAAATACTCTTTTAAAATGAAATTGACACATCCCTTTTTGGACAGCTATTACAACTGTGAAATGTTTGCAGGAAAACTGGATAGTGCATAATTTCATTATGATCCCATGAAAATGACCTAATTTGATAACGTCTGCAATGTAATTATTTTTCTTTTTTCTAGGAATTAGTGAATTTTAGTGAATCTAGGAATTTTAAGTGAAAATGAGCCAGTTTTTTTAATGAATCCTTATACTTTTGACATTTAGTTGAAATGAGAGAATATAATTTTTGAATATATTGTCATGAAGTGGGCTTTTGGGGTAGTTAGTGTTTAGATGTTTTGGAGGGTTGGGGGAAATTCATACCTGGGCTAAATTATGGGAAACAAAATTGCAACACAATTCTCATGACTACACATGACCCTTATTGGTATAGAAACTATAACTTTTCTCATGCTCTTAGGTTCATGATCACAAGTTTCTTAATGAAAAGATCCCCGTTAGTTTCAATTGACTTCAATGGGCCACAGTTTGGATCAGTCCCTAAATTATTGCTCAGGAATGTGGGTGCTTTAAGCTAATATGATGTGAAGAAACGTAGCTGAGTTAGTGGCTTGTGACTTGTGTCCTCACTTATTAAATATTTAATTTATTCTGGATTAGAGCAGTCTTTTAATCTGATGATTATAAGCCAGAACTACTTCCTGATGACTATGAAAGCCATTAGTTGTTATGTAACAGCATCATAACTATAATGTCTCTCAGTCTTTAATGTATTGATCCTTACAACACCCACTGTGAGGTAGAACAGGGCTGTTATCCCTATTGTACAGATGGGAAACTGAGGCACAGAGACTAAGTGAGATGCCCAAGGTGTCACAGGAAGCCAACGGCGGAGCAGGGAATTCCCTACCTGAGCACCTCACTGACTGGACTGCCCTTCTAGTGAAAGACTCACATTTACTACAACAGACGTTGGATCAGGCTGCTTGTTCGTCCATTTTTAAAACTCTTAACACTTTGAGTAGTATCTGGAGTGGTGGTCAGTGCTGGAAGGCTGGAGGCCTTCACTCTAGGAGATAAACAAACCCCTGGGACACTAGTTTTGTTGTGTTTCAATCACCCGGTGGAGTTAAGAATTGAGTGTCGGATTTAACTCCTTCAACTTTACTTTTATTAATATTTTGCCCTTAACATTACTTACTCTGACTGTGACTGAAGTTTTTGTGAGCTGAAATCTTAATAGATCTTTATTCTGGAGTTTTGTACTAGCATGGTTTTAAAATTTCTTTTGTAGCCTTACTTTGTTAAAGAGGAAGAACATTAATATCAAGGGTTGAAGGACAAACGATGTTTCCTGGCCTGTGTGTAGGAAAGGGAAGAATTTGTAACATGCATCAGCATAAAGCCTGGTTCTCTCTCTTATTGTGACTTGTCGTCGCCAACACAAAATCAGCTGGAATTCAGTGTTGTTGGAGGATCCTCTTTCCTACAAACTAACTAAGCCCTTTTGGTACTAAGGTGAAACTCCCTATTCAGTTGGTCAGAGCTATAGTGGTGGTCATAGTTTATATAATGCAGCATTGCTTGGATTCCTCATTCCTGCTGTTGCCCCTATGCCAAATGGTAGCAGATTTGGGAGCCTTTTGGGTATCTAGATTTTTTTTTTTTGAATGTAACTAACTTGTTTGCAGTACATGCCAGTCCTTGAACAGAGGTGGTCACAAACAGCACACTGGGAAATCTGTGCTTCAGAAATCTCAGCTCAAACAGTTCCTAGGAAGCAACTCTGCCCCAAGGATCGACTCTTGTTACAGAGATTATGGCAGAGAGGAAACTGTCTTGCTGTTTGCAACAGCTCCTCTAAAGAGAATAATTAACACAGGACATTTATTCAGACCTGCTAAGAACATGTGAGACTGGGTGTAACAGTGCCATGTGGTGACACCTACCTAACAATATGATCACTTTTTTGCTCTTTCTAAAGACAGTTACACTGAAGTCTCTGGGAGCTTTACTGGAGTACTGAGTGCTGAGTCTACCCCTTTGACTATATTCATGTTTTGAATCACAATGTTCATCACACTTTGTTTTTAATCACTTTATTTATGCAAACAATAAAAAAAAAATCCTGTCTGAATTCCTGTGAGGAATGCAGGCTCCTTCACAATAGTCCTTTCTGGCCTTGGGATCTACGATCTAGTTTGACCTACTGTACAGTACAGGCTGTAGAATTTCCCCAAGATATCTGCTCTAGGAATTTTTTTTCTAAAACGTCCACTCTGGATTTAAAAGCAGTCAGTGATGGAGAATCCACCAGGATCCCTTTTAAATTGTTCCAGCGGTTAATTACAGCCCTGTTAGGTCATTCCCAGAAGTGCATCCTTTCTGAAGCAGTACTTCTGAGACTGAAGCAACAAGTCAGTTTCCTGGAATGTGATGTACCAAGACAGAGTAATCGTGATGGAAGATCGGATATGGTGCGCTTACTCTGTGAATCTCCATATGATTCACACAAGAAGCTGTCTTTTAAAGATGGGGAAACTGAGTCACAAGGAAGTGAAATGTTTTGCCCTGCATTGTGCAGATTAGTGGTAGAGCCAGCAGTAGAATCCAAAGATCTGTATATGCTACAGAGACTATACTGGCAGAGGTTGATCCTGGAACCTCTGCCTGTTGATTGTGATCTCCGGGCCGCTGCCTGCCCTGGCCCCACATCACTCCCGGAAGCGTCTGGCTGCTAGCACGTCTCTGCAGCCCCTGGGGTGGGGAGGGGGAAGCTCTGCGCACTGTCCTTGCAGCTTCCATTGGCTGGGAGCTGCAGGGATGGGCAGCGCATGGAGACCCGCTGCCTCCCCCCAGACTGTGGAGATGTGCCAGCAGCCAGATGTTTCTGGGTGCGGCGTGGGGCCATGGCTGAGCCCCACTGCCCCGTAGCCAGGAGCCGCCTGTGGTAAGCACCTCCCAGCCGGAGACTACACCTCGCTCCCCAGGCTGGAACCCCCTCCTACATGCAAACTTCCTCCCAGAGCCCGTACCCCCTCCCACACCCCATCACTCTGCCCCAGCCTAGAACCCCCCTCTGCACCAAACTCCCTCCTAGAGCTTGCACCCCTCGCTCCTGCACCCCAACCACCTGCCCCAGGCTCAGCCAATGCACACCCCACAATTGAGAATGTTGCACTGATTTGTGACAGTCCCTGAAGGGTTTTAGATCTATAAGCCACAAATGACACTAATAAAAAGTGAAACTCATGAACTGACCAGTGGATTCTATGAGATTAGGTGCAATGTGACCATATGACCCCTGCATCCAAACCCCATCCCAGAGCTTGCACCCTAAACCCTTTCCCCAGGCTCAGCCCAGAGCCCCCTCCCACACTCTGAACCCCTCAGTCCCAGCCCAGAGCCTGCCCCCCTTCCTGCACCCCAATCCCCTGCCCCAGCCCAGTGAAAGTGAGGGAGGAGGGGGGAATGGAGGGAGCGGGGCCTCAGGGAAGGGGCGGGGTAGATCCTGGGTTGACTTTTTTTTATGCACAAGATCACTTTTTGAATTTAAGATCATCTTGTGGAGATCACTGGTGTAGATGCAGCCTACATAGACAGAATGGGGGTTTTCTGTCAATACAGAAATGCCACCTCCTTGAACAAAGCCATCTTCTGTGGACGGAAGCCATCTTCTGTTGATGTAGCTGTCTGTATGCTGGGAGTTACGTCTGCGTAGCTATGCTGGTCCAGGGTGTGGGTTTTTCGTACTCCTGACTGCAGGGGTGAAAGTAATATTTAAACTCTTTCCGGTACAGGGGCCTGGCTCTGGGCCCCCGGGAGGGGTGAGGCCTCAGGCGGAAGGGGCGAGGTTGGGATCAGCCAGCCCAGCCCATCCACGGAGCCTGGCCCACACTGCCCAGGGCTCCAGCGGCGATTTAAAAGGGCCTGGGGCTCCGGCCGCTGCTGTGGTGGTGGCAGCCAGGAGCCCCGGGCCCTTTTAAATCACTGGCTGTGTTGGAGTTGCCATGTCTTCACTGCTATTGTAACAGGAGTTACGAACACACTTTTTTTTTTTTTTTTTTTTGCAGTGTAGACGTGCTCTCTAAATCCTGTATCTTAACACATCTTTCTTGTTTTCATATTTTCACTTCAGAGAACTCTGTACTAGGTCAGTTTATTGACATCTATATAACTCAGAACAAAAAATGTGTGTTTGGTAACAATTGGAAACACCCTCGTTGTTGGAGACTCTGTGGCTGCTTCTGATTCCGGCTCCTTCTGACAGACCAGAAAAACTTGGCTTGAGAACCCAACATTTCTGTACTCTGTGCAGTAATCACATCTTACCCCAGCGAACATTTTACAATTAGGCCGAACAGCTTCACCCTCTTCTAATGAGAGCTCAGCCCTATGAGAGAAGCAAAGGTTTGAATTGCAACACATAATGGCCTGTAAATGCTAAACATAATCTTCTTTGGGGAGCTGTTAAATTATCACTCTCCAGATGAGTGAATACGGCTCTGCTCTTCAGCTGCAGTCTGAGCAGAATAGTTCCCACAGAGAGACCTTATGGAAGCTGCAAAGGAGATGATGCTGTTTCTGCTAGGAATGAGCAAGGTTCACATGCTGGACTGCTTGTGATCTCTCCCATGATCTGATTGTCACTGAGACTTCAGGTTTTGTGTTCTGCTGGTGTCAAATCAGTGTTAGTGAGAGGAGAATTCTCTTCTATTTCTAGGTTCTGATTCAGCAAAGCACTTAAACGTGCTTAAGTACCAATAACTTAACTAGACGTCCTTATGTGCTCTGCAGAACTGGTACCCACATGTCCTTGTCTTCCTTAAGGACCTACAAGTACAAGCGTTTAGGGAAAGGGCCATATTCCACCACAGAGTTATTGGGCCCAATTCACGTGCTTGGTATCCACACGGAACTCTGATTTTTTTTTTTTCAGTGCAAAAAATGTGGTGTGGTTTTTTTTTTTTTAAAGCAGCAGAGCTAACCTGCATTAGCTATCCCACCTGAACAGGGTTTCTCCCATAGACAGTTACTGCCTCCTGGGGAGGGGGATTAACTATGGCAACAGGAGAAGCTCTCCCACTGATGCAGCAGCATCTTCGCTGATGCGGTGCAGCTGTGCCATACGTGAAGACAATCACGTGGTGGTGGTGATAACGGAAGTTCTGAATAACAGCAGGGTAAAGTTCTGGCCCATAATGACTTGATTAAAATAAGTCATTTTATTTATTGGGGGGAGGGATAGCTCAGTGGTTTGAGCATTGGCCTTCTAAACCCAGGGTTGTGAGTTCAATCCTTGAGGGGGCCATTTAGGGATCTGGGGCAAAAATTGGGAATTGGTCCTGCTTTGAGCAGGGGGTTGGACTAGATGACCTCCTGAGGTCCCTTCCAACCCTGATATTCTATGATAAGTATTTATAAACAGAAGCATCTGTAGTCTCTTTATTTGAGCCCACCCTTGGGATATAAATAAATTCTAAGGTTGTGACTTGTCTGAAACAAATTTTGGTACCATGAGAGCCTTGCAATTTGGGCACAAAAAGGGTCATCTTAGCTCACGTGCCTGTAAAATGTTTTCACTGGCAGTCTTTAAATCAAGAGTGGATGTCTGAGGTACAGCATGGCTTCTAGAAAATCGGTTATGGTCTTGATGCTGGAACCACTCGGAGAAATTCTGTGGCCGGTGTTACGCAAGTGGTCAAGCTAGCTGATGTAATGGTCACCGCTGGCCTTAGAATCTGACTCTCAATGCACGGTGCTGTAAATCTTCATTCCTATGCCGTTGTGCACTATAGATAACTTGCAGTGCTCCACAGTATACCTGTAAATAAATAAAACTGAGGTATGTGTGCTAAAGTTAATTTTGTGATGGATTATCTTGCACGTTAATGAGTAATTCGTAATGAATCTCCTAGCAGCTATGGAGCAGTGTGATCTAGCGGATAGGGCCTTGGACTGTGAGTCCGGGACAGGGGTCATATTTCCAAATATGCTACTTAACTGCTATTTGAGGCTGGGTTGGTCACGTCCCTAATTTGTGTCTCCACTTCCTCACCATTAAAATAGGGGTGACAATAAGTTAGCTTCCTTTGTGAAGTGCTCCGAGATCTACAACTCAATAAACATGATCATTGTGCTCTAAGTTACTGGAGAAAGCAACTGAAATGCAGAATTCAAGAGAGCTCTGTACTCAGTTCTGGCAAAGGTGAGGGTTGAGAGGTATGCAGAGACTCCAGAAGGTGGGAGTAAATTAGAAATGGTCGGCATGTTGGGACAGAGCACCTCTTTCCTGTTGTATTGTGTTAAACCATGTCTCGTATAGCATAGTCATCCAAGCTATGAGAGAGGTTTACCACGTGCCTCCTAAAAGATTCAGAAACAGGATCTTTCATTTGTACAACTCTAAGGGCTTGTCTCTACAGGGACATCCAGAAAATTAATCCAAGTTAACTAAAGGTGTGAATGGAAAGTGGATTAGTTAAAATTAAAGACTCTCTTTAGTTCTGAGTGAGGGTATTCACATGGGGTTTAATGCGGTTTAACTACTCTACTTCAAATTCGCACATTTTAGTTAATTTGGATTAACTTTCCTGGAAGTGGAGACAAGCCCATATACATTGCAAGATGGGAGGAGAAAGTTACCCTTTAAATGGCTCCAATATTGATGATTTGTAAGTGTAGTTCCTTGAGTGCTGTTGTTGCATAGATGTGAGCATGTGTCACAAGCCAGCTCTCCTCCATTTAGCCTGTGTCCACTTGACTAATGTGGATACTTCCAGCCAAAGAACTTTCACTCAGTGGGGAATCTGCCTGTTCTGAATAACAGCAGGGTAAACCCTTTTTAAAATAAACAGGGCCTAAATATCTGCTCTTTAGTAATAATCCCTAGCTTCTATCCAGCACTCTTCATCCATAGATCTCAAAGCATTTTTCAAAGGAAGTCAGTATCGTCCCCATTTTACAGATGGGGGAAGGTGAGGTGCAAGGAGATAACCTAGCAGGCCAGTGGCAGAACAGGAAATAGAACGCGGGTCTCCAGAGTGATCTATCCACTAAGCCACACTGCCGTCAATCATATAACACTAAGTTCCGCCAGTAAATCAAACCTGCAAAACAGGCCCTGTCACTGTCCCAGAAATATACCCTCAAACTTCCCCCAAACCATGCTTTTTGCAGCATGCCTGGACATTAATCTAATTCAGGATTATTTAGGGTCAAGGTATAGGGAGATTTTTTTTTTCTTCAGAATATGAACATGGATCCAGATTTTGCATCTGATCATGTCTCCAGTGGGCTGAACCACACCACTAGTTCAGAACAACCCCCGAAGGCTGGAGCGGTACAGGTCTGGATTGGTATTTTAAAGCTTGGGCCCACATCTGATAATCTTTAGGTTGTTTGACCTAATTTCCTATGTACAGCTCCTGAGAACAGCGCTGCAAATTAATTTCAAGGGAATAAAGAAACAGCTCTGAGGGAGGATTGCTTTGGCAGCATGAAGAATACCACCTACTAATTAATAAGTTTCCATATCGGGGAAGGTATTTGATAGCATTTGTCTCTATTCTCCTTGGCACAACTTTTTGTTCAACTTCCAGTTCTGTGCCAGTCTGGCTCATACTGAATGCTTAGGATTTCCCCACTTCAATCTGGCATTTAAAGTACTTAATACGTTGCACTGATTCCATGGAACTTTTCCAGGTAAATGTTTGAACAGCTGAGTGTTCAGATCAGCAAGGCAGGCTGGTGTGTGTGTCTAACACAGAACTCACACTTTCTCACAAGCCATCTGTGATGCATGGAATTAGTCATCACTTCCCTTGGAGCTTTCACTGGCCTGAGACTGAGATTTCCAGCAAAGCATTACCAGTCTGATATTGGAACAGTTGCCGCTGTGGATCACTGCCTGGGAGAGACAGGTTGGGAAAAGCAGAGTTGGCCAACTTGACAACTACTTGAATGTGATGTTTTTGCAGTTGTCCTGGTGTCTGCCATCTGGGTGCCCCTGTCTGCCATCTGGGTGTCCTTTGCTACAGTCTAGTGGCAGGTTCTTGTGAAACTTCAACGTGTTGCAAAGTCTCCCTGTCTGGTCCCAGGGCTGCTGACAACCCTTTTGGGCAACTCCTATGAAGGAACAAGTCAAGACTGAACAAAATGGATTGGCATATTTGAGCAGCATCACAAAACTGCTTGTTACTTCACTGAAGATCATTGCCAGTGGTGGCGGGATGGCAGAGGTGGAGGAAGCTACATGCTTGTAGTTTGGCCACCACTAGAGCGCGAGGATAGCACAGAAAATTCATGCAAGAAGCCATGGTTACTTCTTGGGGTACTGCAGTCTTTAGAACTGTTTCTATGGAAATTCTTATGCTCTCCACTGGTTCCTGTATCTGCCGCTCTTTAGTCTTGCACCAAGGCTTTCTCTAGTCTTCACGGCCATAGGTCATACCACAATATGCATGATGGAGAGGAGAAAATTATTTGGCATCTGGGGAACTAAGACTGAGAATAAGTAAGCTCTGCCCACGATCACATGGGAAATCTAGGTGAAGCTAGGAATACACTGCAGATGAGTGCTTTGACCATAAATCCATCCTGTCTCTTTTGTGGTGGTGTCATTTCCCTGGTTGAAGCACACTTACCACGTGTAATAACAATGAGCATTGTGGCACACCAGGCAGTATGTACTTGTGTAGCTGAATATTAACTTGGAACATTATCTGTAAGAACAGATTGTTTAATAAATGGATTTATTGATCTCCATTATCCAACTCAGCCATTAAAGGTGACCCACAAAAGGGGGGAAATACTTTTGTTACTTCTATAGGATTGATAAAATATCAGTAGGGTCTTTTTAAAAATTTCCCCTGCTTATGACATTAAACATTCAGGTTCCACCCGCCCTGGAAGACTGGCTGGTGACCTAGTGAAATGACAACTTACTGAATCATGAAAGTAAGCTCTGCAGCTAAGAGTGAGGATTTTTAGATTGCTTTAAAATGTTTGGGTTTCTTTTGCTAACACCTATTTAACATCAATGTCCAATTAACATTTGGGAGAAAGGGCATCTGTGTTAAAGATTACCATGGATGAATATTCCGTTAGGGTATGAGAGCTCACAGCTCTGACACATCTAGTATAGAATCAACCAAACCTGGACTGACCAAAGTCAACATTCCTGATATTTCTGATGGTTCGTCTGTACTGTTTCTCTCCTAGTGAGGTGGTGAGTCACTCAAGGGATCAGATCTTCAGCTGGTAAATTGCCATAGGTCCACTGAAGTCAAGGCCATGTGTTTGGATGCTGAATTTTCTCATTCAATAAGAATCCGGAAGCAAATTCCCCCCTCTCCCCCCCCCAAGTGAGACTATTTTCATTAATATCTGCTTTCTGAAGGGCTGTATCATTGTGCGAGTAGCAGAACAAGAAGGGTTTGCTTGCTGCCATTTGTGAGGTTCCCTATACCATTTTGTAGGAATATTACTACTCAGCCTGAGCGGTACAAGGATCAGTTAGTCAATGTTTCTGCAGAACATTGAACTAAGTAGTAGAAACAGAGGCACAGAGATGAAGTTACTTGTGTAGTGTGGCACAGCTGGGATGAGAACTCTGGACTTGGGAGGCTGTGCAAAGCGTTTTCAGCTTGGGCATGAGAACCTTCTCTCCTTTTCAGGGGCTTCTGGTGCGCTCAGACTACGCTTCTGCAAAGCTTTGCAGAAGTTCAGATATGTTCCTTTTGGAGCCTGTCCTTCTTTAAAGCTTCCCCAGCTATTGTGGGGACAGCTGCAGTTGTGTGTGGTGGCTGCAGCCTGTTGTTGGGTACTCTGAGTCAGAAAGTTGCAGGGAGTAACAGCTTAAAAGGTTGGCTTTACCGAAACCCTCTCTGGAGTTTAGATGCACAGAATCCCTTGTTTCAGAGTAGCAGCCGTGTTAATTTGTATCCACAAAAAGAACAGAAGTACTTGTGGCACCTTAGAGACTAACAAATTTATTTCAGCATAAGTTTTCATGGGCTACAGCCCACTTCATCAGATGCATAGAATGGAACATATCGTAAGAAGATAGATAGATATACACAGAGAGAGAGAACCTGAAAAGGTGGAGTAAGAGACTAATTAATTAAGATGAGCTATTATCAGCAGGAGGAAAAAAAACTTTTGTAGTGATAATCAAGATGGTCCATTTAGGCAGCCGACAAGAAGGTATGAGGATAATGATCCCTCACTCTCACAGATCTTGGGAGACAGACCAGTCCTTGCTTACAGACAGCCCCCCCCCCCAACCTGAAGTAAATACTCTCCAGCAACCACACACCACACAACAAAAACACTAACCCAGGAACCTATCCTTGCAACAAAGGCCCACGGTAAACATCTGATGAAGTGAGCTGTAGCTCACGAAAGCTCATGCCCAAATAAATTGGTTAGTCTCTAAGGTGCCACAAGTACTCCTTTTCTGTCCATATATTTATTCAAGTGATACCTTCATAGGACCTAATCACATTAGCCACGCCATCAGAGGCTCGTTCACCTGCACATCTACCAATGTGATATATACCATCATGTGCCAGCAATGCCCCTCTGCCATGTACATTGGCCAAACCAGACAATCTCTACGCAAAAGAATAAATGGACACAAATCTGACATCAGGAATCCTAACATTCAAAAACTGGTAGGAGAACACTTCAACCTCTCTGGCCACTCAGTAACAGACTTAAAGGTGGCAATTTTGCAACAGAAAAGCTTCAAAAACAGACTCCCAACGAGAAACTGCTGAGCTTGAATTAATATGTAAACTAGATACCATTAACTTGGGTTTGAATAGAGACTGGGAGTGGCTGGGTCATTACACATATTGAATCTATTTCCCCATGTTAAGTATCCTCACACCTTCTTGTCAGCTGCCTAAATGGGCCATCTTGATTATCACTACAAAAGTTTTTTTTTCCTGCTGATAATAGCTCATCTTAATTAATTAGCCTCTTACTCCACCTTTTCATGTTCTCTGTGTGTGTGTGTCTTCTTACTATATGTTCCATTCTATGCATCCAATGAAGTAGGCTGTAGCCCACGAAAGCTTATGTGCAAATAAATTTGTTAGTCTCTAAGGTGCCACAAGCACTCCTGTTCTTTTTGAGAATCCCTCGGGAGTGGCAGAAGGGCGGAGTAGGAAAGGGGATGCAGTGCTAGGGACTTGCTTCTGATTCTTTTCAAAAAGCTTTGTTAGTGCAAAGGAAGCAAGAGACTCCTAGCTCAGCTTATTATTTTTATTATAGTAGCACCTACAGACCCCAGTCAAGGCCTGATTTCCCCCATTGTACTAGACAATGTCCAGGAACATCATGAGGCAGTCCCTGTATTGAAGAGCTTCCAATCTGAATAGACAAGAAGTAAAAGGGGAACCAGAGGCACAAAGAAGTGAGTGGCTTGCTCAAGGTCACGGAGCAAGTTAAAGGCAGAGCCAAGAATAGAAGCGAGCTCTCCAGACTCCCAGTCCAGTGCCCCACCCACAAGACCACGCTGCTTCTCTGTTAAGTCATGCTCTAGTGGTACACCCCTTCCTCCTCTTCCCCTTGTAGTAGCAAGTGCTTGCTGCATCCTTCCCTCAACAGCTGTACAAAGCCTCTAAAGCCACCAGCGGTGGTGTTCTAACCTAGCCAAGGGTCTCCTCCTTCCCCCTGTCACTTCCTCCCTACGCCTCATCTTCAGCCCTGGGTGCTGCGATTGCTATTGCACAAGAGTCTGTCATAGGTTGTGGCAGGAGCTGTGACGCGTTCCCATACCGATGTCACGGTTACCCGTCAAGTGTGTGTGTGTTCCATTCCTTTGCTCTCGCTTGAGGCCGTGCAGCGGTGAAGTGAATCCATCATTCTGTTAAGTCCGCTGCTGTGTTCAACAGGTGCAGATGTTAAAATGGCCCAACATTTGGGGAAAGGGGTTCAATTTATTTAATTTTCATAGAAGCAAAACCAACTTAACTTCCTAGAGGAAAGAAGCTGCTAGTGAAGCCCCCTAGTGAGCGTTTTCCCAGGGTCTCTTCTCATGGTCATGCTTTTATGCGTTGTTTACAAAAACTCTTCAGTCTTGTTTCAGCCCTTTGTATGCCCCTTTAGATTCAGAAAGGGAAGGGACATTTATATGGATAAAAAGAATACCCAGAGTTAATGCTAACAAATGCTAGTTAATGCTAACAAAAGTGTTAGATGGATATTAAACCATACGCTTATCAGAAATGTCCCAGACAACAACCTGCAGTACACATAGCAATTCCAACTAGGCTGTAGCCACATGCACCCTCTAATTCATTAACGAGGACGGTTTGATGGCTTCAAAGGTTGTAACAAGATATGGCACCTTCCACTTTTAGGTCACTAGTTCTATCCAGCCCATATTAATATTAACTGCCTCTGTTAACCATCAAACAGTTAGAGGCTAATTAGACGTAAGTTGGTCTTTGGCCTGCGCTCTGTGGACAGTCATTAAAATTGCCCTCACCTCTGAATGTCCAGTCCAGGGCAGAAGCCAAGGAGTGATCCTCAGGATAAGTTCACCATGAGATGGCGTGGTTAGATTCTGCAATGTTTAAGGCATTAGAACATCTAGTCTGACCTTAATAACACAGACCATAGTGTTTGACCCAGATATCCCAGTACTGAGCCCAATAACTTGTGTTTGACCAAAATCTATCATCCAGAAAGGCAGCCAATCTGGATTTGAAGACAGCCAGAGATGGCGAATCCGCCCCTACCTAGCTGCACCACAGGTTCTGTGTATAGGTGAGATGAAGCTATTGCCCAGGCGGTGTGAGGCGGGGGGGAGAGCGTGCTGTATCCTTTCAATGTTAATGGAATAATTCAGTGCCTAAAGATTTGAAAAGAAAGCAGCAGCCTTGTTTCTAAACAAAACAGACAATGGAACCAATTCTGCTGTTCTGCTGGGGTAAATCAGGAGCAGCTCCTTTGACACGAATGAAATTGCTCTGGGTTTCCATTAGAGAGCAGAGTTTGGCCCAGTAACTCTAAGTGTAATTAAAAACAGACCTGAATGAACATTGCTTTGCTGCAGATGGGTTCTAGCAAGGTCCCCGTTAACATAAAATTCAGGTGGAGAGAGAGAGATCAGGGTATCTGGAGTGATTAGTATACAGCAGTGATTTTCAACCTTTTAACATTTGTGGACCCCTAAACAATTTCGAATGGAGGTGCAGACCTCTTTGGAAATCTTAGACATAGTTTGCAGACCCTCAGAGGTCCACGGACCACAGGTTGAAAACCACTGGTATAAAACAATAGGGTACAAACACTTTCCACCCATCCAAGGCTCCTAATAATAGAAACTAATTATTGGATTCAACTCAAATGAGCAAATAGTTTGTATATTAAAAATGTATTTGTCTAAAGAGGTCAGAGATTCACTGCTTATTTTTTGCAGAGACCCTTCCTTCCTTCCTTCCTTCCTTGTTAATACTTTGGGTCATGAGGACGCTGGGAGGATTCCAAGGGATCTCTGCCAAAAAGGGCCAAGGCAGTAGGTGCCTCACACTGGGAAAGCTGAGGTTTGGGGTTTGTTTTTGCTCTCTGGGTTGCAGTCAACTTCTCCTCGAACTCTCACTTACAAACTGCAGTCTCTTCTTCAGTTAAAAAATAATCTCTTTCCCTTCTCACCGAGCCAGAGTTCACATCCTAGTGTCCAGGGTGCGTCACAAAAGAGAGGACTTCCAGGTTATTACTGTATCCTCTCCTTTTCAGAACTTAAATGGCGTATCAGGTCATGTGCAAAACTGGAACAATGAGGCCATTTTCAGGCTCCAAGGGAGGAGGTGGGGAAGGGAAACACCTCTGCTTTGCTTTGCCAATCAGTGAATAGCACCAATACTCTCTTAGCTAAGAATGAAGGATTTCTTCCTATTCCCAGGCTGGGGGAAAAAACAGCATACGCTGCTGTGTGCTGATCTGAATTTCCCCTGCTCTCCTGGCATAAATTCTTGACTATCGTAACATCCATGATCCTCTCACTCAAAATCATAATCTCAGAGGAGTTCCTTTGGTTATATTTGAGCAATGGAGGGAAACAGATGATTCATTTGGAGCGCTGCTGTCTTGACTTGGCTGTCTGCATACAGAAGAAGTATAGAAATGTCCTGTCTGTAACCGGAGAAGCTCGGGGCCAACATTTTCAAACCTGATGCCTTAAGTTTGGATCGTAATCAGAGTTAGTTGCTGAAAGAGTGTCACCCACAAGTCAGCACCTCTTAAAAATCAGGACACTTCTAATTCGGAGTCTAACCTAAGCACCTAGGTTTACGTTATTTTTTGGCGTAAGTATCTAATCCCATTTGTTACAAACAAATGAAAATACTTGAGTCACCTCAGTGGTTTGTAGGTACAAAAGAACATTTCAATTAAGTGACGTCTTAAAGTGACTTTCTTAAAGGCTGCTTTGCTTGTGTACCTCAAGGGCCGGACCCAGTTCTCAATTAAAGCAATAGAAGTTTCCCCCACTGATTTGAATTGCTGGATCCCGGCCTAAACTGATATGTGCTCCTGTGAGATAGAAATCTTGCCCAGGATGCTGCATATCTGGGAAACGAGGTTCTGATCTTACTGGTCTGATAGACAGCCAGAGATCAGCTAGTACTACACGGTGAATTCATCTGATTTCGCAATGTGATTGTGACATGCATGGATTGTGACATGGAAACGGGATTTTTAACCATCATTCAAATTCAAGAATTCAAACCAGACTTAGGCCAGGAAAACCCTTGAAATTGAAAATCACTCTTAACCATATAATGCCACCTTGGATAACAATTGTATGTCGGCAAGTGCAAGGGCTAACGCACATGTTGGTATTAGACCGGGGTGGGCAAACTATGGCCCGCGGGCTGGATCCAGCCCCTCGGGGCTTTGGATCCGGCCTGCGGGATTGCCACCGCCGCGGGCTCCGCACCAATCCTGGAAGCGGCCACACCACGTCCCTGCAGCCTGTGGGGGTGGAGCAGCAGAGGGCTCCGCACGCTGCTCTTGCCTGTGGGTACCTCCCCAAAGCTGCCATTGGCCAAGAACAGGTTACCGTGGTCAATGGGAGCTTCGGGGGAGGTACCCACAGGTGAGGGAAACACGCCGAGCCCTCTGCTGCCCCACCCCACCCCAAGGGGCCACGCAGGGACGTGGTGCTGGCCGCTTCCCGGAGCAGTGGGGGGCCAGGGCCGGGGCAGGCATGCAGAGAGCCTGCCCTGGCCCCAGTGCGCGCCACCCCGGAGCTGCTCTAGGTAAGCAGCACTGGGCCGGACCCTGAACCCCTCCTGCACCCCAACTCCCTGCCCTGAGCCCCCTGCCACCCCACACCCCTCCTGCACCCCAGCTCCCTGACCTGAGCCCCCTCCCAAACCCTGCTTCCCAACCCCCTGTCCCAAGCAATTTCCTCTCCCAGATGTGGCACTCAGGCCAAAAATTTTGCCCACCCCGTATTAGACACTTCATTATATAGAGAAATTCTAACTTAAGGTACAGTAGATACTGCCTATGTATGATTTCAGTGGGAGATGTATATGAGTGACAACTGAGTGTGTGGTTTATGGCTTGGCTTCTTTATAACTTTCAGACCAATGAGGCAGGCAATAGGAGGGATTAGTGCCTCTGTTCTTATCTAGGATTCTGCTTCCTAGATGTGGGTCACTTTGTGCGGTCTCTTCTTCCCCGAGACCTGGTCACGGTTCCTAAAGCGTGGTTTGTTCCCTATTCAGAGTCCTTGAATCCGTTCTAAGTTAATTTCCTTTGATACCGCCCGCAGGCTACTGAGGATCTTGCGAGATGGTTGTTGCTAGTCCTCTCACATACTATAGCTGTCCAGTTCCAGGAGTGGTGAGCCTGGAGTTCTGCTCTGATGTCACCAACTTCAAACTCACAGGGCCAGACATGTGACTGAGGAACACTTCGTGCAGCTGGGTGGGCCAGTGTGTAGAAAGTGGCCTTTAGCCACTTTTGCACTCCCTGATCTTGGAGCCACTCTTTACCAGGCCAGTCCCTAGGGAGAAGTGAGACCAGCCTGCAGACTGCTGGGGCTGCCAGAATCATGGGGATGGTTCTCTTGGTCCAGGTGTCCCCGTCCCAGTTCTAAACCCAGGTGTGATGATAACTGCAGGGCTGTTTCTGTTCTTGGCTTTTTCTGGCTCATGTGCCTATGGTTCAGTGCTGTGCTGGAGTTCAGCTTTAGTCACACATTGGCACCGTGACAAGATGGCAACAAGGAGACAGGGCAACGAGGGCTGGTGACTGCCAAGTAATGAGCAGAGAGAATGCACCTACTTGGTACTGTGCTGGAAACTGGGGCTGATATGTTCAAAATCAGTTAAAGGATTTAGCTCCAAATTCCATGGACTTCAGTGGGAGCGGTATGGCTAAATCCCCCCTCCTTGGCTAAACTGACAGTAATGCATAAGAGTTGTAGGCAGAGATTAAGGTAAGATCTGGATTCCTGGTCCTGTAAACCTAGCTTATCACAGATGCAAGGAGTCAGCAGCCCACACCCACCTGCCTCTGTGACGTGGCAGGGTGAGAGAGTTGGTTAGTGAGTCAGGAGAAAATGAGTGAGACATCCTTGTCGTCATCCTTTCTTGCCTGAGCCTCAATTTGATGGACCACTCCCCACCCTGCTCTAAATATGACTGATACCCAAATGTCTTGAGTCATCAGTGGAAGAACATGGTGTCCTTCCACTCAGCGCACCCAGGGCCCTTCCCCATTCCAGTACAGAGGCGCACACAGTAATTACACAAGATGCTCTAAGTATGAATGTGCTAGACGTGCAATATGGAAACATCACATCCAGTTTGTCTCCTAGTAACACGCAGGTGTTATCACGAGTCATTTTAGGTAGAGCTGGTATTGAGGGCTATAATGTCAGGCAAACTTCACTTCCATTATCAGACCCTGTTTACAGTTGCCTTTAGCTTTACCAAACTGTAATAGTTCAGGCTGAAATTTCCTTTGTCGGGTGTCCGCCTCAGGTTAATCTTTTTTTCCAGAGGGGTTGTGGGGGAGGGAGTTGTTCAGCCGACTCCAATTTCTTACAGTAACTTCACTGAAAAGCTCAATCATGCCCAAGCTTTGCAGCAGGGACTTGATATTTGGCAGGAAGGTTGTCCTAGTGCCAGGGATGTGGCTTTGCTTGTGAAAATCTGGGCAGGTTCTAATCTTCTGAAAATTTCAGTTCCCACAAGCTCGGAAGAGAAAACAGTGGTGACATCTCTGAAGAGTCTGTCTTCACAGAGCACCCTCCATCACCTCCCAATACAGTTGCTATGTGCCATCTAGACTATGCATGTGCCATCCCCGCTATTGTCCCTGCGCGAGCTGCATTCAAGAGCTGCTGGGGCTGAGCAAGACCTGAGCACCACTGTGGCCTCTGGACCCAAACTGACAGCATGAAGATTTTCTGTGTTCGGTGCTGCAGGTGCTGAGGCAGTGAGGAGGAGCCGTCAGTCTGAGTAGAATTCAGAGGTGTGAGAGCCATGGGTTGGGGAACCAAAAGTCTCGGGGGGGTGGGGGCAGAGAAAGCAATTTGAGGATGAGTTGGGGCAGAAGGATCTGTAACCCCCAGAGCTCACACTCCCTTCCAGAACTGGGCCTAGAACCCAGGATTCCTGAGTCTCAACATTTCCGTACAGGCTAGTAAACAGCTGTGAGATCCAGTGGCAAAGAGTGTCTCATCCCCTTGTATGGGCTGCTCCACACAGGAAAATAACAGCCTACTACTGCTATCAGTTACTCTTTTAGCTCAGTGCTGTGGATCTAAACATCTCAACCTTGCTGATGACTCCAGGGGGTAGTGGGGGGGGGGGGGGTGTCAATATGGTTCCATGGAAAGGAATTTCTGCTTTTCCGTTTCTCTTTCTTTCTGTGTTTTTGCTGCAGGACTCTTGGGGGGTGGAGTGGGCTGGAGAACTAAGGAGGCTCTGTCCTCACAAGAGCAATAAAATCTAGTAATTGAGAGTGCATGGGATTTTTGGATATTTTTGTTTTAATTCCAAACTTTTAAAAAACACTTGAAAGGAATGTGTGTATGTGAAAGATTAAAACATGTCTGACCTATCAATTCAGAGCAGAGATCGAGCCCACTCCAATTGTCCAATCCCTCTGCTAACTATGATATTTCTGGGTAAAAAGCAAACAGAACCCCATGCTCCATCTGCACTCACACTTGATCAAAATACCTAATTGGTTTTAATTCACACCTTCCCCCCCCCCTCCTTATTTCAGTGCAAGTTCGTGGGGTGGACACTTGCTTTGGATTAAGAATGTCCCTAATTCCCTTTAAAAATCCCAACATACCAAATCAAAATAGGACAGAATGTGAAGTTTTTGGTTTTGTTTTTTTAACCTGGTTTGAAGTAAAACCAATTTTGTTATTTTGGAGCAAATTTAAGCAAAAGCAGCCTTTAGGAAAAAACAGAACAAATATTTAAAGTGGTTTTTAATGCCTGCTTAAATTTAAAAAAGAAAAGGGGGGAGGGTGAGGAAATGGGACGTGATCCCAATATCTGCTGGTCACCTTTAAAAGCTAAATTAGCATTTACCTGTTAGTAATTACCTATTAAAAATGAGAAGTTTCTCTTGCAGACTTTCTGTGTAATTGTAGGAAAATTATCAACATAATGCATTTTACTGGCAGATCACTCTTCCTTCTTTAATTGATCCTGACATGCTCTATAATTTTAGTTAATGGCTCTTAAATTTCTGGAAATTAGGTCATATAAAAATTACTCTAATTAAAATGGCATGTTAATGAACAAGATGTATACAAATGTGCAGGGAAAGGTACATTGTATACAGCTGCTCTGTAACTCTATTAGAATGGTGAAATGGGATTTGAAAGTCAGACATACAATGCAGGTTTCTGATTGGCTGTTGGTGACATCTGTCTCCTCTGTAATGGTTAAACATATGGATCTGATCTCACATATGTAATTTAACTGGTTTTGATTGTAATGAAATGTCCAGGTGTTTGCAACCCCCCTCCCCCCAGCCCCAGTCCTCCTATAGATGGCTTTGTGCCTTTCTAAGTGAGGTGTCTGTTTTGTTTTTAGAGGAGGAAAGTGTGTGTATGGGGTGGTTATGGGGATTGGAGAGAAGCTGAAGCATCATTGCTTAAACTTTCCAAAAGTCTTCACCCTGTGAGCAGAGGTCAGACTTGGAAATATACAGCCCAAAAGACGAACGTTATGAGTAACTGGAACAAAGTGATTGATCACATAAGTTTACTAGCACATTTATTTGAGCATAAGCTTTCATGAGCTACAGCTCACTGCATCCGATGAAGTGGGGTGTAGCTCATGAAAGCTTATGCTCAAATACATTTGTTAGTCTCTAAGGTGCCACAAGTCCTCCTTTTCTTTTTGCTGATACAGACTAATACGGCTGCTACTCTGAAACCAGTCATAAGTTTACTAGTGATTTTTGATAGAGAATGAATACAACTAGGAAAGTGATCTGAATTCAATTCCATTTTATGTATCAAAGGTCTGGATTACCAATCACTTAACCTGTGCAAATCCACAGACTACACAGGCGTTTGCATAATTGGAAGACAGTGTGGTCACAGGACTTACTGAACTTTATTGTGCTGATTTGATAAGGTGAAAAGAAAAAAAAAGAAAAAAAGAAAAATCCAGTTGGATTTTTAGACCCTAAGTTGAATTCACATAGGGCTGGTGGTTACTTGTAAACTGAGTGCATGAAATAGGGAAATAATTAAGAGATGAAAAAGATTGACACCTGTCCACTCCATGATGCCATTTTTACACACGTTCTACTCTGTAAAATGGACTAACGTTCAGGTATCCATTTAACATGTTTATATTAGTAATCACGGTAGCAAAGGACAGAGTGTATTTTGGATGACCAGTTACTATGTTAAATGGATACTTTAATGTATAAGGGGTCCAACTCAACCTCAAATATACAACTGCATGCTTGTATCAGAGGTCAGAACCGGGCCACATGCACTGTGGGAGTGCCGTGATTACTAGGGGAATCTTACTTTTGTTGCATTTCCTGACTGGTGTGTGCACAGTTTTGATGTTCTATAAATAAGTGGTGGCATTTAATCTCTGTAATGTCAATTGAAATACTAATGCACAAATAGCTAAACTAATGTCACTTTTACGGTTCCAGGGTCAAAAGTTTACTCAGGTGTGGGATACCAGATTAAAAGATTAGTATAAAATGACACTAAAAACATAGATATTTTGTATTCTGCAGCACAACAAATTGCATAGTAACTCTAAATTGAATGGAAATCGCATCTGCAAACCCAGTTGTTCAGTCATTTTTAACTGTTCAGCACTAGCTTGAAGACTAGTCCTCAGTACCGGTAAGTCCTGGCTTGTAAAAATCAGCCATTTCTGAGTTAAGCATGGACAAAACAAATATCTTGCTTTTTTGGCTATTTAAATAATCATGGCCTAGGTTTTCTAAAGGGCTCAATTTCCATTGTTCTCTAAGCACTTCTGAAAATCTTCATTTAGGTGCCTAAATAGGAGCTGAGCTCTTCTGCAAATCTGGCCCTGGCCTAATTTGAAATGTGTCACTGGGTTATGCTCAAGCTTTAAAATAAAACCACAAATTCTGTGGGTTGTGATCAGACACGGAAAATTGCAACCAAAAGGTGCCATTTCTTTAGAAGTTAGAAGCCTGGGAAAATAAGTTGCAATGGAAGGTCTGGTATAACTAGATAAGAGATCCTCACAGGAACAGCTTTTTGTGTCTCCAAATTCCAGGAAAAGCTCTTTGATGGGAAATATCTCTAGGGTTTCAGCTTCAGACCAACTGAGTGGGAGTGGGAATGAACCAGTCCCCTCCAGCACACCTTGTTCTGCATCCTAGGACAGCATTGCAGAACCCAGGAGAGGGCTGGGCTCTGTTTCTAGATTGTTTCCTCTTTGTTTCCCCTGCCCAAAATAAGGAGTCCATTTTCAGCTATTGGACCCATAAATCATGGTAAATTTTCAAAAATTATAGACTAAATTCTGCAATACAGTACAACTTGAAGACCACAGAGTTTCTTAGGGATTATACCAGTGTAACTGAGGACAGAATACATTCACGAGGAAGTTTAAGTTTAACTAATGTTGAGTAGAGCTTGTCCATGTTTTGAAGAGATCAACCTAACTTCCATTGAAATAAATGGGAGTTAGGTCAGTGACTTCAGTGGGCAAAGAACTGGGTCCAACTCAGACCGGCTCAAATGTTCTAGTCCATTTGTTTTTGATGCGAAAAAATGGCCTTTTCTAGGGGTGGAGGAATGGAAGTGTTCTGGCTTTTCAACAGAAATAGAAGCGTTTTGTAGTTTTTAGCTTTCTGTTCTTGATTTTAAAACAACCACCACCTTGTTTCAGCATTTTTTCAGTGACAATACTTTGCACTTTTCAGCCAGCTGTAGGTCCTCTGCTATAGAAAGATGAGCACATATTTTAAAATGCAGTTACACTAAGCCTTGTGATTGGAACTTAGTTAATTATGTTGATGCTTGAGCCAAACTCATGCCCATTCTCCCACAGATGTACTGACTCCAGTGGCAAGAAGGTTAAAATAGGAAAAAATTATTTTAGTTGGTAAAGTAAGCAGCTATGGCCATAAATCCACACTGGAAACAGACTTGTGGAGTGAGACGTTACTCTGTCATAGACCTATGAATGTGGCTGGGTCTCTGGGAGTAGAAATCACTGGAAAAGAGCCAGGTGGGACGAGGCATACAGAGTGAAGAAGGCTGAATCTGTTCTCCCCTTGCCTTGCAGGAATGGCAAAAACTGAACTATGACATCTATACCTTGCGGCAAATCCGAAGGGAAGTGAGAAGCAGATGGAAACGTATTTTGGAAGAATTAGGTAAACTCGAGGTCATGGCTATTTTATTTGCAGCAGCATAGCTGTTCAGCAAAGGCTGTTACTGATGCCTTCATATCTTGGGGTAATCTTCCAAACCCCCCCCCTTCTTTTGTTTTGCATAGATGCAAAATGACAGAGCCACCAAGGCTTCACTGAAGAGGGGTGCAGTTGGAAAGAGGTAGTGCAGAGGGACACTGGGTCTTTTCCCTCCAACCTGCCGCACCGTGCAAAGGAGTGCCATCCTATGGCTCTCTGCAGCAGCTCATGGGTGGGCGAGCTTGGAGGAGGGGTCTGGCCACTGGCTCTTGTGACAAAGTTCCTCCTCTGCCTTGGTGGGTTCTGCACTCTCTGGCAGATTTGCTCACCTCAGAGGTTCACGGCAGTCCTCCGTTTGGCTCCTTTTGTTAGTGGCACAAAGCTGCCGTTCAGCTAACCTCATCACTGGCCAGCTTGGGGAAAAGGAGGAGAACAATCCCCACAGTCTCTGCTGGCCCACCTAATGGGTTGGGAGACAGGCCAGAGACCTTCCCCTCTGGTGGCACCCACAGTCCAGGTCAACTCCTCTTATATCAAATAGAGAGTTGGGGGTGGGGGAAATAGGGGGAACCCAGGCCTGCCCTCTACTCCGGGTTCCAGCCCAGGGCCCTGTGGATTGCAGCTGTCTATAGTGTCTCCTGTAACAGCTGCGTGACAACTACAACTCCCTGGGCTACTTCCCCATGGCCTCCTCCCAACACCTTCTTTATCCTCACCACTGGACCTGCCTCCTAATGCCTAATGCCTCCTGATAATGCTTGTACTAGAATCATAGAATATCAGGGTTGGAAGGGACCTCAGGAGGTCATCTAGTCCAACCCCCTGCTCAAAAGCAGGACCAATCCCCAATTAAATCATCCCAGCCAGGGCTTTGTCAAGCCTGACCTTAAAAACTTCTAAGGAAGGAGATTCTACCACCTCCCTAGGTAACGCATTCCAGTGTTTCACCACCCTCCTAGTGAAAAAGTTTTTCCTAATATCCAACCTAAACCTCCCCCACTGCAACTTGAGACCATTACTCCTTGTCCTGTCCTCTTCTACCACTGAGAATAGTCTAGAACCATCCTCTCTGGAACCACCTCTCAGGTAGTTGAAAGCAGCTATCAAATCCCCCCTCATTCTTCTCTTCTGCAGACTAAACAGTCCCAGTTCCCTCAGCCTCTCCTCATAAGTCATGTGTTCCAGACCCCTAATCATTTTTGTTGCCCTTCGCTGGACTCTTTCCAATTTATCCACATCCTTCTTGTAGTGTGGGGCCCAAAACTGGACACAGTACTCCAGATGAGGCCTCACCAATGTCGAATAGAGGGGGACGATCACATCCCTCGATCTGCTGGCTATGCCCCTACTTATACTTCCCAAAATGCCATTGGCCTTCTTGGCAACAAGGGCACACTGCTGACTCATATCCAGCTTCTCGTCCACTGTCACCCCTAGGTCCTTTTCCGCAGAACTGCTGCCTAACCATTCGGTCCCTAGTCTGTAGCTGTGCATTGGGTTCTTCCGTCCTAAGTGCAGGACCCTGCACTTATCCTTATTGAACCTCATCAGATTTCTTTTGGCCCAATCCTCCAATTTGTCTAGGTCCCTCTGTATCCTGTCCCTGCCCTCCAGCGTATCTACCACTCCTCCCAGTTTAGTATCATCCACAAATTTGCTGAGAGTGCAATCCACACCATCCTCCAGATCATTTATGAAGATATTGAACAAAACCGGCCCCAGGACCGACCCCTGGGGCAATCCACTTGACACCGGCTGCCAAGTAGACATGGAGCCATTGATCACTACCCGTTGAGCCCGACAATCTAGCCAACTTTCTACCCATCTTATAGTGCATTCATCCAGCCCATACTACTTTAACTTGCTGACAAGAATACTGTGGGAGACCGTGTCAAAAGCTTCTCAGTCCTCCAGCAGTACGCTTACTCACTCTCGGCTTCTTGCGCGCCTTTTGCTCCCAGCTCCTCGCACGCACCTCACTAACTAAAGTGAGGTCCTTTTTAAAACCAGGTGCCCTGATTAGCCTGCCTGTCCTAATTGATTCTGGTAGCTTCTTATTTGGCTCCAGGTGTCCTAATTAGCCTGCCTTAATTTGTTCCAGCAACTTCCTGATTGTTCTGGAACAACCCATTATCTTACTGAGGGAAAAGGGATCTGCTTAATCTGGGGCTAATATATCTACCTTCGATCACCCACCTGTAGCCATCTGGCCTGACCCTGTCACACTCTGTAAACTCTGGGTGGGTCCACTAGTCAAAAAATTGCCTAGGGTGGTTACACAGAGTGGCAGTAGGTGCTCCACCAGATAGGAAAGGGGGTGTCCCCTCTACCCTGCCACAACATGCATGGTGTTTGTCTATTTGACGTCTGCATCATGATAGGGGTTTGGATAAATGGGGGGTATACTGTATACCACATAGAATCTGTGATTCTATGTGGTATACAGTATTACCCCCATTTATCCAAACCCCTATTATCCAAACCGCCGTGTTAATCCAGATCCATTCGCTGTCCCCCATGCATCTCAGGGCCAGGACTGTGAGGAGGAGGAGGAGGAGTCCCCATCTGTGGGGGAGCCCACCCTGTTGAATGTCTCCTGTGGCAGAACCAGGAGCCCTCTGCAACCTCTCTGGTGCAGGAGTGAGCGAGCAGTGCTGTGACAGGTGAGCTGCAGAGGGCTCCTGGTGACACCCAGTACCTGCAGGTGCAGGGGAGGGCCAAGGATCTGCAGTCCTAGCAGAGTCCTACCCAGGGGTTTCTGCTCCTTGTGCCTGCAGGAGTTGGATGTCACCCACCCTGTGGCAGTGCAGGGAGCCTCTGCAGTCCTGCTGTCATGGGAGTGGGGCAGAGACCCTGGCCACGACTGTAGAGGAGAAGTTGAACCCCCAGTCGTGGGGGAGGCCACCCTGCTGCTGAATGGCTGGCTGGGTCCAGCTCCCTTGATTAACCAAATTCCTGATTATCCAAATAAAATCCCTGTCCCCAGGCTATTTGGACGATCGGGTCAGGGATTACCCTGTCTTTTTAAGAGCAAGGCAGCTCAAAATGAAAGAGCACTGATTTCTTTAAAACTACATTTTTCCCAAATCTCTTTTTCTGATGAAAGTGATGTGAAATTATCCATTTTCCTCCTCTGGTTAATACCAGCAGATCTGAAGAACTGTAAAGAAATTTTAAATAGGGTTTAAATGAATAAAACTGCTTGGCAATGCCCTTTTCTTTCCACTGCTTTGCCTAGTTGTCCTGGAAAGAGTTAAATCCACCTTGTGATCCAAACACATCTGGCTGGTCCTCTGGAGGAAACTGCAATGATATGTGGGGCCAGGGTCCCCATGGCCTTGTGTAGTTCTTGACATCTGGGCAAGATAGATGCAAAATTCTGGCAGATCAGGAAGGCAGTGATTTGGACTACGCACGTGGAAGTCTATCTTGGGCACAGGGGAACTGCATCCCTTGGGTGTCCGTTCCTGGGCTTTTTGCCTTTGCAAGGACATGACCACTAAGAGCAAAAGAACTTATTTTCCCAGACGTGATGATGGAGGGAATCTTTTATGCACTGAAACTGTAAATCATTGTTAACCTTTATCAACCAGACTTGGTTAGCTCCTACATACCGCTTATCACAGAACCGCAATGCCCTGGGTCCTTGGATAGAAAGTACTATACATTGAAAATTATGCTAGCACTGTGATGTACAAAAAATCCTCAATCTTACAGACTGCCGTGGGGGAACATGAGACACAAAGCACATGATCTGATGGGCCTACACAAAGTCAATAGCAAAACTAGCTATAAACCCTCCAGATCTTCTGACTCCCAGTCCCATGCTTTAACCACAAGCCCAGACAGACTTTGCAGCGTCATAAAGGTCCTACAGATGATCTCACACTTCCTGGGGCCAGGGTTATGGGCAGATCATGAAGATTACACTCCAAGTCGCTTCCTTCCCACAGATGCTACTCTAATTAAAAAAACAAAACAAAACCATGCTGACTGTTTCAGTACCAAACAACCACCTGCATGTTTACTCTTGCAGTGTTGCTTTTCCCCTTCGGTTGGTTGGGGGTTTTTTTTGGCCTGAGAGGTGCTGAATATGTTCAGTTCTATCAGCAGCTCTGGGACTTGCTGGATCATGAAAAGAGCAGGGCACCCAGCCTAGACTGAATGTACTCACTGTCTATGCACACAGGGAGCAGGCGAAGACTGAATCAGCACAAGTAAAGATGCCCCTTAATCGGGAAAGCACAATGCATGTGTTGCAGTTTTAAATGTTATCTCACTGGTGGCCTCCCGTTCACCCTACAGCAAGGGTACACAGTGGAGCCTGCTCAGAGGAAATGCTAGTTCACTTTATCCAAGCGTGTTTTATTTTTTCCTGTCATGGAGTATAAAATAGGAACACTAAAAGGCAAATACACAAGGCAGAGGGGGAATAGCGAACCTTCAAATATATACCGAGCTGTCTACTAGCCGAGAGCTGGATTGGGTTGGTTGGTTCTTTGTAGTAATGTTATTGCCCACTTACATCCTGCCATGTTTTGTGCCTTTCATTTAAACTGGACTGATCGTCTCTGTCCTAGGGTTTCAGAAGGAAGCGGACTCCCTGTTATCGGTGACTAAACTTAGCATCATCAGCGATTCTCAGAACATGAGCAAAGCCCGAGAGATCCTGTTAAAGATCTCTGAGGAGACGAACATTTTCCCAAACAGCTGGGAGCTCTCTGAGCGATACCTCTTTGTGGTGGTAGGTAGCTAAACATTCCTTTCTTATCTAACCCCCTCTGTCTCTGCTAATGAGGTCACAAAAGTGGCACGAGTAGTGAAATGCACAGGATCAAAGCCCCGTGTACCTCAGTCTCCCAGATATGACTGTTCAGTCCAAGATTGCACTGGTGGCCTGCTTGGGCACAAATAGAAACATGTCTGCACTATAGACCATGAGCCTGATTCAGCTGAGAGTTACTCTAGTTTTATGCCATTATTTCTCTTGGAGACATGACACTGGCATGACACCGTGAAGGATGAGGCCTTATGTCTTTTCAAGCCTGTCTGAGAGGGCATTTTTGAATGGAAACTGTTGCAAAGTCAGGGATACCAGCAATTCTGACGACTCCATTATTTTGACAGGATCGTCTTATTGCACTGGATGCTGCTGATGAATTCTTTAAGATGGCCAGCATCGCCTACCCAAAGAGACCCAGGGCAGTGAAAGTGGAAGACAATCCGAAAGAAATGCAGCACGTACTTGCTCCATTGCCCTGAAGAGACTGCTTGGGCAGGAGGTGTGCTGGATTTCCTTTCCCTCACGGGAGTTGGCTTACTCGTTGAGGTTAGCCAAAGTGATGTGATTTCTTTCCTTCAGAGGACATGAGTGGATCCACAAGAGCAGAGTGCCCAAGTAAAATGACTTTATTGTGAGCATGGAGCGCAAGGGTGGCACAATCAAAAAGATCCAGGGGGGCTAAGAGTGGGCCTTGGTGCAGGGATGCTTCTCAGTGGAAAGGAGCAAGTGCTGCTATGAACCAGAGTTCTGCAGGTGGAAGAATATGAGAGACCAGTGTCTGAGCAAGGACGTGGACGTGTGTTTGGGGAGGAGGGAACCCACTGTACAAAGTGTTGCAAAGGCTGGGATGCCTCTAGTTAGAGCAGCATATAAAGTTCTGTATTTCCGGTGGTTTCCAGTGGCATCTCATAACTGGATGTTCCCTACATTGTCCGTTGTAGTCAGAAGAACCTCTGAGAGACTATTTATTTTAACTGCCTTTGACTAGAAACGTATTCAACCTCTCTCCATGGTGGTCACATCCCTCGACCAAAATGGACTGTATTGTGCATTATGTAAATGATACTTTGTCTTCCCCAGTTCCCTCAGCAGCCAAGGTAAGACACATGGGGGCTGATCACACTAGGCACTGGGAAGGTTCAATAGGCAGTGAGCGGGTGAGTAAGTCTCTGAGTGGATTTAGTTGCATGTGTCAAGGACTGTCCTTGTCCAGTGATGCAGTCAGATTCCGATGTGGGTATGATTTCCCATTTCATCAGCAATGCTACAGGAAGAGAATATCCCTTCCCTTCTTATTTATTCAGCCCTGTAGCTGCTCTTGCAAGTGGTGGCAGAAAATCAAATCCTATTCCTCCGGCTGGCATCTTCCCTCCCGAGATTGAAAACTGGTTGTCCAGGACTGAGCTCTGTAACTCAAGCATGAAGCCAGTGAAGGATCCTGATTCCAAGCTTAGCTCCCAGTGAGATTCTGTTCTAAAGACTTGTTTTGCAAAGCACGTGTGACGCTGGGTTACAGAAACTTTTTCATTGTATCTCTGTAAACAAATCGGCCAAGACCTTCCAAAGTGACTAGTGATGTTGGGATGCCTCCATTCTTTGATACTCAACTTGACTCTTTAAGGCGTCTCTGGTTGGGCCCCCAAAATCACTAGCTGCTTTTGGAAAACCTGGGTTGTCATAACTGCATTATTTTAAATGGGGAAAAAAAGGTGAGGGTGTATTGTGCAAAGAAGTATGCTGTTACAAAGCTTGTGACATGAGATTTTTAATAACAACCCTTTATGTCATCTTGCTGTTTTATCTGGTAATAAGCAATAATTTTAAAACACTGGATGTTAAGAATAAGTAAGAGTTCTTGTTCATCAGTGGTTAATAGAACTGCTGCAGAGTGGCCAGCTGAGAGAGTTCGTTTCATTGGAGGCTTCTTAGGAAACAAAATCGCCAGTTAGAACTTTTATTTGTTTATACCTACAGTGTTAAAATATCTATGAATTGTAAATGTTTGTCAATCTTCCTGGAAATGTTTTGTGAGTTCTGTACATTGATGAAACCTTACTTTAATAAACACAAAGTTCTGTGACAATCAGGCAAAGTTCTCATTTGAGGGGGTGTTTGCCTCTACAGGGACCTGTTCAGTGAGTGCTTTTTTTTTTTGGTTGAAAAAGAATTTCCCTACTGTGTGGGTGGCTGGGGGAATGCAGAGCATCTACTTCATGCACCTGTGCATGACACTCAGGGTGTGTCTACACTCGAAATGTTACAGCTGTGCTACTAGAAAAGGAGTACTTGTGGCACCTTAGAGACTAACCAATTTATTTGAGCATGAGCTTTCGTGAGCTACAGCTCACTTCATCAGATGCATACCGTGGAAACTGCAGCAGACTTTATATATACACAGAGAATATGAAACAATACCTCCTCCCACCCCACTGTCCTGCTGGTAATAGCTTATCTAAAGTGATCAACAGGTGGGCCATTTCCAGCACAAATCCAGGTTTTCTCACCCTCCACCCCCCCACACAAATTCACTCTCCTGCTGGTGCTAGCCCATCCAAAGTGACAACTCTTTACATAATCAAGTCGGGCTATTTCCTGCAGAATGCAGACACTTGCTACGGAGACGGAAGGAGTTCTTCGGCCCCTGCAGTAAGTCTGCCTCTTTGAAAGGCAGTAGCTAGGTCAACCAAAGAGTTCTTCACTCTGCAGCCTACACCATGGCTTAGGTCAGCTTCATTACTCGGCACAGGGAGTGACCATTTTCACAGCCCTGAGCGATGCAGTTAAGCCAACCTAACTTTGTGTCCCTCGTGCAATTCAGCGGGAGTTCTGCCCTCCGTAGGGAGTACAGCTGAGATTTTCAAAGGACCCTGTGAGGATTAGGCACCTCAGCCATGCTGGATTTCAATGGGATTTGGACACCTCACTCAAACTCCTCTGAGAATTCTGCCCTGTTGAGGAGGGGGCAGTTTAAAGGCACAAACAGCAGCTAGTGGTTAGATTCACAAAAGGCTTTAGGCATCTAACTGCCACTCTAGGAGTCTATATCTCAGAATCAGGCCTCTCTGGGGCTCAAAAAGCCTCTGCTCAGCTGCTGTTGAACCCTATAGGTGCCTAAACTCACTCAGCACCTGTATTTTTTGCAGTAAAATTTCCCTAGGTGCCAATGTTTCTGCTTCTGGGCATGTGCACTGCAGCCCCGCTTGAGGTGTCCAGGCACCTAAGCCCCAGAGCGAAGCACGAATGAGGGAAGATTGGCATTCCTCCACGTAACTCGCTTGTAGGGCCCAATCCAGTAAGCGTGCTCAGAGCTCAGCTACTGCATTGGGTCCCTGTAGACTCATAGACCCGCAGGACCAGAAGGGATCTCAAAAAGTCTTCAAATTCAGCCACCTGGTGCTGAAGCAGGACCAAGTAAACCTAGAGCATCCCTGACAGGTGTTTGGCCAACCTGTTCTTAAAAACCTCCCATGATGGGGATTCTGAAGCCTATTCCAGAATTTAACCACACTTATAGTTAGTTAGTTCTTTTCCTAATACCTAACCTAATTTTCTTTTGCTGCAGATTAAGCCCATTACTACTTGTCATATCTTCAGTGCACACAAGGAACAGTTGATCACCGTTCACATTATAACAGCCCTTTAATGTATGTAAAGATATAACCTCCCTTGCCCCCTCCTGCCCCCGCCCCGCCTTCTCCTCTCAAGGCTAAATGTGCCCAGTTTCTTTAACCTTTCCTCAGAGGTCAGTTTTTCTAAACCTTTTATTATTTTTTGTTGCTCTCCCTTGGCCTCTCTCCAATTTATCCACATCTTTCCTAAAGTGTGGTACCCAGAATTGGAGGATCGAGTACTCCAGCTGAGGTCTCACCAGTGTTAAGTAGAGCGGGACGGTTACCTCCCAGGTCTTACACATGACACTCCTGTTAATACATGTCAGAATAATATTAGCCATTTTTTTTTATTTCTGCAACTACATCCCATTCACTAGGCCAGTAATCCTGTCAAAGAAGGAAATTAGGTTGGTCTGGCATGATTTGTTCTTGACAAATCCATGTTGGCTATTCCTTTTCACCCTAGGCTCTTTTCGGTGCTTACAAACAGATTGTTTAATAATTGGTTCCAATATCTTTCCTGGTATCAAAGTTAGGCTGACTGATCTATAATTCCCTGGGTCCGATTTGTTCCCCTTTTTAAGGAGAGGTGGTGTTTGCCCTTGTAGGTGATCTGACACAGAACTGGGGGTGATGGGGTGGGGGTGGAGAGGACTTTCCTCACCATTATTAGCCCAGTGCTTAGGATAGTTCCCTGGGATGTGAAAGACCCCTGGGTCAATCCCTGCTCCACCTGAAGGGAGGGATCTGCTATCACCCAGTGCCCTTGAGCTGTGGGATATTCTGATGTGGGCTCCCTCATCTTCTCCCATTTGAAGCTGTTCCACTGTGGATAAATAATGGGGGGAAAAAATCACGGGTGCAGGGGGACTGGATCCTGGGTGTCCGTCCCCCCCCCACCTCTCAGGTGAGTGCACTAACTACCAGGCTACTATGTCATTCTCATTTCTTGCTCCTTCTCTGGCCCAATGATTCTTCCATGATTTAGCCACGGTGCAAAGCTTTAACAGGAGTGTCGCCATGAGCCTACATCAAAATATCCCCATAGGCCGGAGAGGTGGCAGATCCCAGTTCAAATCCCTTCTCCCCCTCATGCAGAGGGGGCACTTGAACTGGGCTGAGTTCTGAGGGAGGTGGTCCTGCTCCTCTGGGCTACAACAGCACCAGTATATCAAGAGGATTTGCAGCTGAGAATCCCAAGCAGAGAGCATTGCCTCCCTGCAGCCTGGACCTGGGCACTGAACTCCCTGAGAGGGCAGGGCTTAGGACACACCCCTCTCTGGGGCATATTCCATTGGCTAGCTTAGGTGGAGAGCTGCCTAGCCTGCTGGCTTTTGTGAATCCCTTTCCGAGATTCCTCTCCCTTTCCATTCGCTGTACAGTTAGCCAAGGTGCCCAACGCAGGCTTCATGAATCACGGTGATTTTTCTAGGCACCTAAAAGGAAGGGGTGGTGACACTGAGCATCACCACACCCAAGTTTCTTTTGGAATCCAGCCCCAGGGGTCTAACTGCCATTGATTTTTTTTCGATAGGAGTTAGGAGCCTATCTGCCATTTTGTGCCTCTGAAAATCTTCCCCTCTCTTATTGCATGTTGATCTGTGCTCTAGATCTAGTGCTTCCCCTCTGCAAGTACCATTTGGTTATGTGGGGATCAAATGGTTCTAGAAATTGCGTGGCAGAAAGCATGAGGTGGAGGAACATGCCGGGGTTATTAAACCCTTCAAATGCTAGACATGATGGAACTGGTGACTTTATTTCCATTTTGGAACAGGATTGGAAGTCACCAAATGGCATCACTGCATGTAGGTAGGAATAGCGGTCAGTAGGTTTCCGGTATAGGGTGGTGTTTATGTGACCATCGTTTATTAGCACTGTAGTGTCCAGGAAGTGGATCTCTTGTGTGGACTGGACCAGGCTGAGGTTGATGGTGGGATGGAAATTGTTGAAATCATGGTGGAATTCCTCAAGGGCTTCTTTTCCATGGGTCCAGATGATGAAGATGTCATCAATATAGCGCAAGTAGAGTAGGGGCATTAGGGGACGAGAGCTGAGGAAGCGTTGTTCTAAGTCAGCCATAAAAATGTTGGCATAATGTGGGGCCGTGCGGGTACCCAAAGCAGTGCCGCTGATCTGAAGGTATACATTGTCCCCAAATGTAAAATAGTTATGGGTAAGGACAAAGTTACAAAGTTCAGCCACCAGGTTAGCCGTGACATTATCGGGGATAGTGTTCTTGACGGCTTGTAATCCATCTTTGTGTGGAATGTTGGTGTAGAGGGCTTCTACATCCATAGTGGCCAGGAGGGTGTTATCAGGAAGATCACCCAAGAATTGTAGTTTCCTCGGGAAGTCAGTGGTGTCTCGAAGGTAGCTGGGAGTGCTGGTAGCGTAGGGCCTGAGGAGGGAGTCTACATAGCCAGACAATCATGCTGTCAGGGTGCCAATGCCTGAGCTGATGGGGCGCGCAGGATTTCCAGGTTTATGGATCTTGGGTAGTAGATAGAATATCCCAGGTTGGGGTTCCAGGGGTGTGTCTGTGCGGATTTGATCTTGTGCTTTTTCAGGGTGTTTCTTGAGCAAATGCTGTCGTTTCTTTTGGTAACTCAGTTGGATCAGAGGGTAATGGCTTATAGAAAGTGGTGTTGGAGAGCTGCCGAGCAGCCTCTTGTTCATATTCCGACCTATTCATGATGACAACAGCACCTCCTTTGTCAGCCTTTTTGATTATGAGTGGTCACTTTAGATAAGCTATTACCAGCAGGAGAGTGGGTTTGTGTGGGGGAAGGGGGTGAGAAAACCTGGATTTGTGCTGGAAATGGCCCAACTTGATTACCATACATATTGTAAGGAGAGTGATCACTTTAGATAAGCTATTACCAGCAGGAGAGTGGGGTGGGAGGAGGTATTTTTTCATGCTTTGTGTGTATATAAAAAGATCTTCTACACTTTCCACAGTATGCATCCGATGAAGTGAGCTGTAGCTCACGAACGCTTATGCTCAAATAAATTGGTTAGTCTCTAAGGTGCCACAAGTACTCCTTTTCTTTTTGCGAATACAGACTAACACGGCTGTTACTCTGAAACCTGTAAATATTCCTGGTCATTCCTAGGTAAATTGGAATCTTTCAGATTTTAGATTTACTTTTAGATTCATCTGATGTAAACTTCCTGCATGTACAGGAGAGAGAAATGCAATTCTCAGAGAAAATGAACAAGAGTCCGTCCGTGACAAACACTAGTGCAGAAGAGATGCAGGGACTCTCTTAAAACAAAGCAGGAATAAAGAATGAGGAAAAAAAAAAACAAGATTAATATACTATCCAGACTAAGTTTATTCTGAGCTCCAGTGTTGGAGGGGCCAGCTTCTATTTTCTCATGCTTTGATTCTCTGATTTGATCTGTAGTGTGAGTCTGAGTTGGTGAGTCATTTCTGAGCAGAGTTTTTGCAAAATAGGTTGTGCATACAACTAAATTGGAATACTTACTCAGATGAGTGCTGTCCTGCTGGAGACCCATTGTATCAAAGGCCTTCAGAGAAGCAGGGTACTCCACAACCTGACTCAGCGGACCTCGTTAAGGGTGCAAAACATCCCCGTGCAGAGGGGGCTGAAAGTGGTGAATGGCTGAATTTGAAAGTGTATGCGAGTGGTTCTTGACCAGTGCACAGGCCTTGTGCTGGCCCTCTGAACAGGGATGAGTTTTACTCGACAAGCACCATGATTGCACAGTTCACTACCAATCAGCCAAAACAACAAGGAGTCCTTGTGGCACCTTAAGAGACTACCAAATTTATTTGGGTTAAGCTCTCGTGGGCTAAAACCCACTTCATCAGATGCATGGAGTGGAAAATACAGGAGCAGGTATAAATACATGAAAAGATGTGAGTTCAATCAATTGTCTCATTAGACTGACCTCACACTTGGTAAGGCAACTCCCATCTTTTCATGTATTTATACCTGCTCCTGTATTTTCCACTCCATGCATCTGATGAAGTGGGTTCTAGCCCACGAAAATAAATTTGTTAGTCTCTAAGGTGCCGCAAGGACTCCTCGTTGTTTTGGCTGATACAGACTAACACGGCTACCACTCTGAAACCTGTTACCAATCAACCAGCATGTTTGTGTCCCACCTTGCCTCTGAACAACTCCCTCTGTTAAAACCTTGATCGCTAGAAAGCTGACTGAACACTAGATGCCACTGTTGTCTCATCCACACTATGCTGTGCTGATGGAATCCAAAGGCAATGCAAAGCAAGAGAATTTTTCAGACCCCCTGTTGCATGCACAGGCTCTCTCCTTCAATGTACTAGAGCTGGCTTTCTGTTACCGATCGATTTTATTTTTAACATTTTCTTTCTGCTGGCATTTTCTAGATGGGCTCACCCCATCCCCCTTCCATTGCAAAGGACAGCAGTACCCCGTTGCTGCAGCTCCACCCTGCTTTTTCTGTAAATACCGTACCTTTCCCGGCCAGTGAAATTGAACAAATTTCGGGGGGTTGTAGCTTGTTCCCTTTCCTAATCTTAGGGAGAGATTGCCTTTTTTCCCCCTTGTTTTACCCTTTTACCACCAATCCTTCTTTCTCATCATTTGAGCTGTTTTTAAATACTGTGTCTTTGAGTGTATTTGGCCCTTGGATAGGAAAATAACACCTCACATTGGCTTTGAATCCAGCTGGTACTTAAACAGGAGGAAAAAAGTGTTTTCCCCATCCCTTCAAATAAATAATGTTATGTTCTAACTGGGTCGTTTTTCTTTTTCCAGGCAGCACTTGTAAGACGTAAACCCAATCTCCACCCTCTGGTACAACAACCTGGGTCGGTTTTCAGTTGGTATAAATCGGCATAGCTCCACTGAGTTCCTCTGATTTACACCAGCTGACAAGCAGGCCATCAGTCTATTACCAACCCCTCCGCCCGGTAACTCGCACTATCTTGAGCACTAAATCAGACCTGTGCAAAAGTCTGTGGGCTGTTGCTGGACAAATGAGTTGGGTTGACAATGTGGAAGCAGTGCATTGTCTCAAAGTGACTATGATGGAGACATTAGGATGTAGTCCTTTGCAAATGTAATGTTAGACCTCACCTCTGCTCCATTTAGATCAACTGATTGAGAAAGAAAGGCACTGGAGAGCGTGTGGTGAAGCGAGGAAAGAATCTTTGTCACAGTATGAAATAGGAGCTCAGCTGCTACAAAGTAGTTCAGAGTATTTTTACTGACAGAGTGGCTTGAATGTGCACATGTGAATCACAGGTTCAAGAACGTGAAAAAGCTTATTTTTGTTTTCTCTAGAGCACACGCGGCAGTTCCTTGGCTAGCTGCTGTAACAGAAATAGCCAGAAGGTGGCAGTGTAGGTGTTCTCTTAAGGGGAATAAAATAGGGGCTGGGGAGGTGATGGCCTGTAAAAGTGAGACTTGCACTATTATTTGCAATGGAGCGACATAAGCACCATCTGAAATTAATTCTAAGGAATAATGGGAATGGACCGTGTAGGAGAAAATGGTTTTTTCTTTTTATAAGTGCTATAAAAATGAAAATGTCATTTTTGAAGGAGTCCGTTTCATCAGTTTCTAGTATTAGGAACTACAGCAGGTTGTGTAATGCTCTCTCTCTCTTTGGGGGAGAAGGTTGTGCTTTTCGAATATAATGAAGACTAGTAGACTGAGTCACTTACAAAATAAGTCTCCACAAGCTTTGATCTGAGTAAGAACGGTGACCTTGCTTTGATGCCACTCGCCACCCTTTTCGTGCATTTCCGATGAACGTTTTTCCACAGGGTTTCTTTGCAAGAACATTTGGAGAGTGAAAGTCTTATAAACACATTCATGTCAGAAGCAGGGCAGCAGCCATAATGAAATCTAATTGTCCTTCTGTCTTGAAAAGATCAGTAACCAAAAAAGCTGACTTATTTATTTAGATTTAAAATAACAAAAACTTATCCAAGGCTCTAGGTACCCTAACCTCGTTATTAACATAAATGGATTTAGATGATCAAAGGCCATGCCTAAAGAATAGTCAAAGAGAGAATCAAAGTGTCTAGTTTGAGAATGATCAACAGGATGAAATATTTTCATGTCAGGTGTGCATTAAACAACTTTGAATGACAAATACATTTGGAAAAATCAAGGTCTGTTTTCAGATCATTCATAAAGGTGGTGGTGGGGAATAAATTCACTGATGAAATGATTTACCACCAATAATTCACGATGCTCTAGTGATACAGTCAAACACCTACTACGGAAGTCATTGGGATGCTTTCCATGGGGTTGGATCTTACAGCTATACAAAGAACAATGGATGAAATCCTGGACCTATTAAAGTCAATGGCAAAACTCCCTAGAACTGGGCCCGAGCCCTGATTCTGCAAAGACCCATGCAGGTACTTAGCTTTTACATACTGTAAGAAGCAGTGGTGCCCCACAGCCGTACACAGCTTACGCACGTGTGTATCACTGGCCCTGGCCAGGAGCAGCGGCGCTGACTGCTCTGCTCCCCGCTCAGGTTTGGCCCCGCAGCTTTCTGTCGGGGGTGTTGTGACCTGGTGCATGGGGGTCACGGCGCTGCTCAGGTTTGGCCTCGTGGCCCCTCCATCATAACCAGGAGGAACCGCAAGGCCAAAACTGAGTGAGTGCACTAGCTTGCAATGCCATCAGTTTTGGCTCCTTTACTATCATGACACAGGGGCCTGCCTGGTCTCTCCCTGCTTCCCGCAGCCCAAGTCCCCTCTCAGGGAGGGGGAGAGACACTGCACCGGGGTGGGCTGGCCTGCAAGGCAAAGTCTGAGCATGGCGCAGGCTCAGTAGGTGAGGTGCTGGGGCCAGTGGCTGCAGTGGGGATGGCTCCCCATGGATTAGGTGGTGTGTACCGAGGCGTGCCTTGCTAAGAAGTCACGTTGATTTCAACGGGACTATTCACGGTGCACAAAGTTGAGCATGTTCACAAGTCTTTGCAGGATGAGGAACTAATTCTCTTTCCCTTGCCTCTGCCCTGAATTATTCCCTCCCATCCCTTGCTTATATCCTGCCACCCAAACCACCCCCCTCTCTTATGGCTATGAGACGGTTAATCAGCAAGTGTCTCAAGGCCCATTGCCTCTCCCAACCTCTGTGTCTCCTCCCACAAAGTCTCAAAGTGGATGCAGCAGCTGCTCCTGGAGTAAGGCACCCTCTGGGGAGCAGGATGACTGGTGTCTGAGATTCCCAGGTTTTCCCTAGACATAGAATAAGATGTAAGGATGTAGCCATGTGAATAATAGCAAATCTTCACTTTTAAGAGCTTCTTTTGCAACTGGGAAAGGCACAGGTTTAACTAATCACTAGGGGCTCAATCCGTTGTCCATCAAAATCAATGGAAACACCCACTGAAGTCAACACTAGTTTTTCCATTGAAGTCCCTGGACATTAGATTGAGCTGGAATTTGGAAGGGGAATATTCCCCAGGACACATTGAAAAGGATCAAGATGGGAGCAGGTCTTTTTCTGGTCGGTATCACCCAGAAGGATCACTCTCTCACTGTCCTGTATTTGCAGTGGATGGGGGTTGGTGACAATGTCTTTCTCAGTGTTGCATTCTGTGATTCTCTTTTTCTACAGGACCATTTATTGCACATTTATGATTGAATACCATTGCTATCCTAACATAAGGCAGAGAATGTTCATTAAAGAAAATCAACAGATGAGACAGGAAAAGCTAGGGATGTGGTAGAATCTCTATCTGTAGAGGTTTTTAAGGCCAGGCTTGACAAAGTCCTGGCTGGGATGATTTAGTTGGGGTTGGTCCTGCTTTGAGCAGGGGGTTAGATTAGATGACCTCCTGAGGTCTCTTTCAACACCTAATCTTTTATGATCCTATGAAAGCTGATAGTTTTGACCTCGTAAACAGTATCTGTAGCGGGTTTGTTTGTGCCTTAGGTCTCTACTGCTGCTGCTCAGTCGCAAGTATGAAAGTTAAACCTGCAGGCTCCTAATTTCCTCTGAATACACAAAGGGACAAAATCTGGCAATCATTTGTGCTGAAGTTTTTTTTATGGTGGGAGCAGTGAACTAGGAATAACCAACAAGTCAATGTGAATTTCTCTAACAAAGTCATGAAAACCTCCAATTCACAGAGCTTCTTGGGTTTATCATCTTTATTTAGTAACACTCAGCACCCTGAACACTTGTGTTTTGCACCTGTTTCTTTCTCCAAAATCTAGTGGTGTGGGTGGGATAACCAAGTATTAGCTCAATGGAAGCTGGCTCAGGCTTTCTGTGCATTTCTGGGATGTGTTCTTGATGCAATAAGATCCTGCTCCTGAGAGGTGGTGAGCACCTGGAAACTGCTGGTCCTTCAGGACTTTTTTGTATCAGTGGAACTGAGGATGCTCAGCACTCTTCCAACAGGGCTAAGCACTCTGATTACTCTAAAAGAGAGTAGAATAAGATAGGGGCTGAAACCTTCTTCCTTTAGCTTTTCTTTCAACTTATTCTGGCACCAAACTGCCTCTCTGTTTTGTGAAAAGTAATGGTCATGTCCTCGGCTGGTGTACATTGACTTATCTTTACTGAAATCAATAGTGCTATGCTGATTTGCACCCACTTAGGATCTAACCCAAAATCTTGTATTTACGTAGGTCTAGATCCTTAAAAGTATTTAGCCACCCAACTCCCACTGATTTTAATGGGACAGGATCTGGGCCACAGTATCTTTCCTCCTGAAAGATCCCCAGGCTGGTTTACATCCTTTAATTATACACATTTAAATTCTTTGAACAGTGAAGTGCAGAGACCTCTACCATGGCCAGCTGTGTAACAGTTCTCAGTAGGTCTACACTAGGTAGAAGTGAAGTGCATCTGCTTTGATCCTCAGCGGTAAGAATTCAACAAATCAGGTGGAGGGATCACAGGTGTTCTTAGCTGTCAACATTTTAGTTCTGCGGAAATCTTTACAGCAGTTAGAGAGTTTTTAAATGTCTTTCCTGCTGCTTGGAAAGGCAGGAGTGTATATTCTCTGTGTGTATATAAAGTCTGCTGCAGTTTCCACGGTATGCATCTGATGAAGTGAGCTGTAGCTCACGAAAGCTCATGCTCAAATAAATTGGTTAGTCTCTAAGGTGCCACAAGTACTCCTTTTCTTTATACTGACAGTTCATCTCTACAGCTGCTTCACCTGGCCTATTTCAGCAGCTCACCCTAACAAAGCACAAATGGGACGAGTGGGTGTCCATTATCATATCAAATCTACCCATGGGAGAGGACCAATTTTAGGCCATAGAGTTTTTGGCTTTAATTTACTTTCATTCTTCTTTAACACTATCACTATTCATAAAGAGAAGAAGAATACCATGCCAGATTGAAGTTAATTAGAAAGCTGATAAACAGAATTTTGAAAAAAAAATTGACCAAAAAGGGTCAAATTTTTCATGGAAATTGTTCCCATTTTTCAATCAGGTCTAGGTAATAATGATCAAGTTTAGCAAGTACACTAGAACTTAAGCTCTTGCTAAAAGTGCCAGGAGGTCTTCAATACCTATGAGTTGTCAGTGTTATACGGGGGAAACAGATATTTTCAGGTAGAATTACCTTGATTTTAGACTGAGGGCCTGATCCAGTTCCCAGTGAAATCAGTGGGGGCCTTTCCATTGATTTAATGGCAGTGGAATCAGGCCTTAGGAGAACAACAAAACAAGAAAGGCCCGAGGTCTCCTCCCTGAAGCAGATAGGGTGCCTCCTTTGTGCTGAGCTCAGCTTTGGCAATACAAATGGCTGCAGAACTGTACCCGCTGTGAGAATGAGGATAAATTTAAAGGCACAGGACAAAATGGGCCGTAGCTTCATGTTCCAGAGTCAGGCCCATTGGATTTACATCTTGGAAAAACAAATTAACGTAACCAGGCTGCTGCTGTTTTTAGACTGACTTCTCAGAATGGGACTTAGTCGTCTAAGTCACTTATACCATGCAACGCTGAGTGAAGCTAGGCCTAAATACTTTTTAAAACCTGGGCCTTGGTGAGGACTAGCTGGACCAGCAACACCCTCTTTGCTTTACTCTATTGTTTCCCTCTGTTTAGGAAAAGAACCCGGGACATCCAGAACACAAAATACCCCCAGGTTGTGAACCTGAACTACAAATGCCAGGCAAACTGCCTCAGTCAAGGGAGCGGCTATGATTTCTGCCATTTCTTGGGGTTGCTTCTCCCAACCTACAATACCAGCTCTTCCATAGGCTTCTCTGCACTGAGTCTCAGCCAGCTAGCTTTCATCCCTCTCAAATCCTCCATTCCCCCTCTTGGTCTGACAGACCTGGGATTTATTGAATCTCACAAAACAATTCAAGGCTTACCTATTGTCCCAGGTGTTCTTTGGGGACAGTGGGCTTGAATGGGGTCTTAGGGTGTTATTTGTAGTGGGTTGGGTGGGTTTTTTGTATGGCTTTTGATCCATTTATAATTGTGTGTGTGTGTGTTTTATTAAGTGTCTCAGGTACCTAGCTGCCCACATGGAACTGCTGAGGGCAAGGAAGGAGGGTCTTGAGGTTAAAGAATGGAACAGGGGCTCCGCAGACCTGGGTTTAACTCCTAACTCGAGACCCCATGTGATCTTAACCAGCTTCTATAGGTGGCATTTTCAAGTGCTCCCTACCCACAATTGGGGGCAGATTTCCAAAAGAGCTTAACACTCGGCCACTTTTATGTTTTGAAAATCTGGCCCTTAATCTCTCTGTGCTTCCGTTCTCCATCTGTAAAATGGGCCTTATATTTCACAGTGAGGCTGCAAAGATAGAGTCATGAATGTCTGTATACCACAGAGACAGTACAGGGATGGGGGCCAGCTGAATATCGCAATTGATTGGGCATCTAGCAGGAGGGTCTCATGTTCGTCATTCCCATAATTGGGAATGGAATCAATCTGAGACCGCATAGGGATCAGAGGAAGTTGGCTGGGAACCCATGCACGGTACTAATGGGTAGATGTATGGCGCTCTCTGCCTTTGTCTGCCTTCGCATTCATGGTCTCCTGTTGAACTGCATGTTATTCGCTTATTAGAGAAATGACCCTATGAAACACATTTATTCACGTTTGTTTTCAACCCGTGTTCTCCCGGGGAGGAATTTCATCCCTTACCTGGCTGGTTCCCAGTCCCCAGTGGTGGAGGAGCTATTTATAGTTGTAGCTGCGCTCCCACAGGTCGACTGGTGAAGGAAAGAAAATCCTGCCTCATCTCTTGTCTCTACTGCACCTCGTTTGTACGTCAGATGCAGAAAGCTAGGGGCCAGACTCGACATCGGGTCCGAGGCCGGGGAAAGGAAGCACTATGCTGGAAAACCAGACCCCATGGCCAGTAAAAGGAGACTACCTTAAAATGGATAAGCCAGTTAACAAATCAGACAGTTGGCAGCCATGCCAACATCTGGAGCTGCACCGATTTTCACCAGGTGAGGCCCCAAGCTTTGCTATTCAATCAGGAGAGAAAGCAGAGCCAACTGCAAAGAGAAACACAAATTGAGACGGTATTTGAAAGCCATTTATCGAAATAACTGTTCAGTCCCCGCCCCAGCCTCCCTTATCTCAGGCATATCTGATTCCGACCAGACAGACATGCCTGATGTACCGTTCTGGGGGTACTTGCTTGGGTTCTCCTGCAGCATGTCCCCTGCCTTTCATTTCCAAATCAGGAGAGAATTTAGTCCCTGTTCTCTCCAGCTCATCGCCTGACTGGTGCAAAATGTATTTACAGTGGCCCTGCTTTTCCCATCAAACGTCTATGAAAATAGGGGAGAGAGAAAACCTGGCAGCCTCTTGTAACCTGCCTGAGAGAGAGAGAGAGAGAGAGAGACACACACACACACACACAAAATCAGACTCTACATCGTGTACAACCCCAGGAAATGAAGGCATCCCATACCAACACAGCCTGAAGCCGATCACGGAGCTTCATATATATAAATAAATAAAGGAGCTTTCTGTCTACGCACTCGTGTGTCTAAGGAGTCAATACGCGGTTAAGAGTTGGATTTTATGAATTACACAGGTGATGTTTTTTGTGAGATCAAGATGACACACTCCAGCTGTCTGCACTGAGCAAGAGTGCGGTCAGGATAAACAGCGGAGCCAGCTCCTTCAAGCCACTGCTCTGATTACTCAATGTTTTCCTCTTGTCTCCAGACACCACTTCTCATAAATCCCTTTGCTGTTCAAATTTGAAGCAGAGCTGGAGGGTTTAAACAAATTTGTTCAGTGGTGCTCCCTGCTTCCACGCTAACAAGGATCACTTGAAACAAACTGGGAGGTGCCCTGATTCTGTGCAAGCAAAGCAGCCTTACAGGGGACATCACAGACAAGCTTTCAAAGGGAGGATTTGTTTAGGGAGCACATGTTTCAACTGGCTCCATAGATACCGAATATGCAATTACAGGCAACCTTGAGACAGGCGGGAGGGACCGCAGGCCCTGGGTTACCACAAGGTGAATACCGTACATGCGTTGCCATGGTTGGCAGTTGCGGGAGATGAAATTGCTGTGTGATGTCCGTTTTGTGTTCATTCTGGCCTATCAGAACAACCAGGTTTACACTGCTGATTTCACTCAGATGGAAGCATAGCTATCAGCACCAGTTCATTGGCCGCACATCTGTCAGTAAAGACTCAGTGGTGGATGAAAGCCTGACAAAGCAGAGCAGATTATACAGAACCCATGTAAAAGCACCCCCATTAATCCCAACACTCCTGGAGTACGTATACCAAGAGCATCACCCTTGCGCCCTACCTCCTGTGTCCCAAAAAGCAGTTTGGAGGCCTCGGGTTTCTGATGCGTCAGGGTGACGCTTTAATCCATCCCTGTTTTGCACGGACAGAGAATTCTGGACTGTACAAAGAACCTTGAAGATACCTCAGTGAAAAAGAGGAGATGTTTCATCAGAGCTGAATCGTAATTTGATTCACTACTAGAAATTTAATCATTAGAAATAATTCAAATGTTGAACACACTGGGAGGATACCAGGGGTTCCTGAATGTGCTTTACTAGTAATCAGGTAAATTGTCCAGAGACATTACAGCCGATGGGTTAGCCATAAACTGAGTTCTTTGATTATTAGTTGAGTGATTGGTCTCCTAAGTCACATGGTATTGTTTATGTTCCCTGACTGGATGATTTAAGTTCAGTCATTGGAGTTTGACAAGTACATGGACAGGAGCACTTCTGGGAAAGAGCGACGGGCTGTATTTGTGGCCCTATGCCCTTTACTGAGGTGATTCATAGGACAGTTGTCCCCAGATGCTGTAGTCTCTGTGTCCTTATCTAACCACCCTCTAGACACCTTGCTCCATGGTTTGGGGCTGGGGTAGATTCAAAGTGTTTCCTTTCCCACAAATCCCCACTCCTGCTTCCCTCTCCTTCTCATGCTGAGTGAATGACAACTCAGTTTGCTAAAGCCCGGCCTACATTAAGGGGGTTTGCACCCGTGTAGCTACAGTGGTGTACACACTGTGCTGTTGTAACCCCCACTTCGTACCACTGCCGTGTATCTACATTGGGGTTGGCACCAGTATAAGTGGTTACATTTCTGTAATGTACACAGGGCCTACAAGTTTAAATCTCTGACTCTCACAGAGCTAGTCATTCCCTGCCTCCTAATAGCTAACCCTCTTGCTTCCAAACGAATGTCAGTGGAGCTGGGGGAGGGAAGGACATGCCAGCATTTCTGGCATGAATGGCCAGCATCGTGTGTGACTACTTGTACTGGAATGACTTACAGAGCCTCTATGGAATATTCACACAGACACATACAGGGTCATCTAAATGGCCAATTGAAACGAAAGGGACACCAGTATGGTTGAATCAAACTGCAGGCTGGTTTTAGTGAGCACACTCATGAATAGAGTTCTCCATTATCATATAACAACATAGTCACCGCTCAGGTGAAATGGGGGCCTCTGCTCCGATCGGGGTGCTCAGTGCTCTATGTACTTCACTGAAAGCTGCATGTAGCTAGCTCAGCCTGGCTGTAGCCATTTGAGGTATTTGCAACGTATCAAGACACAAAAGGCAGTTCCAAGTGGTAATGAAGAAGTCCTCAAACCTGAAATATTTCGCCATCTTCAGAAGCAAGAGTCTGGATTTCTAGAAACCTCACTGTACAGGCTGTATTTTATCAACAGTTTGGATTACAGATGGCTGCATAGCAAATTAAAAAAGATACACAGGAGCTGATCGAAAGCCCTTCACGTGTGGCAGTATGGGGTGCTGCCCTCCAAGAGATCTGGCATCCCGAAGTTTCATTATCTAAGACCACCACCAGGAATGACAGTATAGTCATACGGTTCTTGGCCTCTTTGCAGAGCTTCTCAGTAAGGATACTAAACGTTACAATTGGCCTGATCCCAGCTCGTTTCATTTCAGTCTCCAAGGAGCTTTCAGTGAGTAACAACTTTTCAGTGAGTAGCAACCAGTTTGAATGGGACTCAAACCATTGATCTAAAAGTGAAAGCCACTCGGTGCCTCATTTACATTTCTTTTGGAAATAGGACACCCACAACTCTCACTGCAATTGTACTGATGGGTGAGATTTTCAGACATGAATAGGGATTTTCAGTACCTCAACTTCTGCATGCCCAGCGGGAGACAGAGGTCTATCACTTAGAGAGTAAATGCTCAACACTTCTGACAATCAGGCCCCTTTAACTGTCTGCAGTTTAGTACCCATCTCACCCATGGGTGAGCTAGGCCTTTTCTCTGAGTAACAGGGAGCCCAAGTTCAAAGGCCCACTAGTATAAAAGAAAATTATATTTCAGGTTGGAGTGCAGGAGGATACTCGACATCACAGGTACTAGGGGGATGGTCACTTTAAATATGTGTATGGTAAATATCTAGGGGAGCTGTGGACACGGAGCATGGCTACCTTAGTAAGGTGCGTAATAAGAACGAATAGAATTAAAAGATGATCTAAGGTATTTTACCTGCCAAGACCTGAGTCCAGGCCCTTAGGTGTCTTCTTTACCAGTTTATGACATTACCAACTCTTAAAGCAATTAAAGCAGCTGCCTCCTAATTGTTGATGTCAGTGTTAGGTGATGGCAACAGCAGAAATCAGCTCTGATTATGAAGTTTTGTTTCAAAACGTAGTTCTCTGTCTGCCACTATATTCCGCCAAAGAAATGGTTTACGAGCTCAGAAAAAAAAGTTCACCTTTCAAGATATATTTTTTTAAAATAGACAGTAGGAAGGTGAGGCTACTAAATAATCTGCCAACAATTCCACCTTCAGCAGCTGCCTGATTCTTCAAACAGGGTACCCGGCTTTTCTCTCCTCTTGTTAAATATTTACTGTCTGTCTGAATTTATAAGGGAGATCTCATGCCCAAAACAAATGTTTGTCATTGTGGTGGTGTCTCCTTCCAGGCCAGTCTGTTCTTTTGGGAGGTAACACTTCACACATGTAGAAAGAGTGTGCAGAAGAGCCAAACAAGTCATGGCAAAAAAAAATTTGAAAAAGGATTAGTAAAAGTTTCATGCACAAAGGAAAAGCAATAAATGCCCTATCTTTCAATGAGTTAGCAAGCATGCAAAGTCAAACCCATGCTTGGTTTAAGTGGCTGCAGCTCCACTGAACTCAATGGACCATGTTATACCCAATCGAAATTGGCCCTTTTTGTTTTTACAGCAGGGCTTATTAGAAGTTAACTGCCCAAATCCTCAGACTTACAGGCCTCTTTAGGCCCAAGATAATAAATGCTAAGGAAAATAAGAGCTGAGAAAGGAGCCATCTGTTGTTAGCAAGGGTTCCTTGCCCTCCCTTTGCTTTGTTACCATGTTTGCCTGCAGCCGAGCTATGCAAAGCATTCAATTTGACAAACATTCAGTCAGTCTTGGTTCAAGTCAGGGTGTGTTCATGACATAGCTGTGGCTTGCATTACCTTTTCTTTGGGTCTGAGGATGTTGCATTACAGCTAAATAGGATTTATTTGTTTGCTCTGGATACCTGCGAGCATGGAGCACTTGTCTACATGGGGACTTTGCCCCAATCCAGCAACCAGTCCCAAAAAGGGCAGAGCTCCCTCCAGTGCAAATTGTGACTTTTTCTATTTGTGGGCTTTGCTCTGGTGCAGCCACACTGGGGGCTGACCATCAATCACTAGAAATCGGGCAGATTCCCTTGTAGACAAGGCCTGAGGATCCTGTTTGAGGAGCAATTCAAAACTGAACAAACACCCTGTGGGGGAGCTGAGGAGCGGAGGGAGCTGACCTGTCCCCGTGAGTTCACCATGCCAACATCTACCCCCTCTGGGGCATGCTGCTATCATCACTGGCCAGACCCTCCCAAGTGTGCTCACCAGCATTCTGCAGCCAAATTACAGATGTGCTGGTACTCATGGGGGTGCCCATTCATCCACTGTCTTTCCTCTAGTGCAGCTGAGGAGGCAAACACATTGGCCCTCCAATGACAAGCTTCCTGTGTGCATGGATTAGTCTGTGTTTATGGAATCAGATACTGCCATGTAGTTTCTAAATGGGAAAGACGGATAACTTCACAGAATGGAACATGCTCTCCCTCTTATGTGCAAAATCAAACTGCTTTCCTAAACTTTTCTCTCTCTCTTCTCTATCAATCCTTCCCAGGCTCTCAACTGGGGTTAAAACTAATGCTGCAGGATCTCAAAGAGAAAGTGGGATCCATCCTAAGCAAGCAGTCTTCTAAATTTTGAACCTTTCAATCCACAAGAGTTCTCAAAGCCTGGGGAAACAAACCAACAAACCAGTGCAAGTTGTTTCCATGGAACCCAGCACTTTGTGGAAAGAAATTAGGTGTTTTAAACTGTAAAAAAAAAGAGCCTTCTGTATGAAATTCGGCATTAAGCTATTAATTGCTATTTTCATTTGTAATGTGGTAGCTGGGATCAGGGCCCCACTGAACTTGATACTGTACAACCAGAACAAAAAGTCTTGTCCCAAACTGTTTGCAATCCAGGTTCCTCGGAGTACAGCAGAGTTCGCCATTCTGAATCTAGTTGTTATAAGAATTACCGGAGGAAAATTCTAACTGACCCCACTACGTCACCTTGTTCAGAAACCCACTGAACTGGCTGAGTGAAATTTACCAGCATGAGGCCTACACAACACTGAAGTCACTTGTGACCTACAGTGAGGCACATAAGCTAATATATTTACATGTTCCTCTGAGTAAACGACTAACATACCCGTAAAACAGGGGGATAAAATTGTTTTCAGTTTAAATAGAGTTTGCTTACAGTTTGACAGAGATCAGAGATTATTAGAAACGAGTAGGTCTAAAGTTCTCTAGTGCAATGGACTCTACAGGGTGATCCAAATTATTACATTAGAGATAGGCAAAAGACTCATCATTCTTTGTTGCTTTATCTTGACGTGTTGTCTTTAAAAATCCCACAGCAAGGACAGCATTACTCAGCAAGCGGCAAAAGCAAGCGACTCAGCCGTCAATATCAGACAGCTTTAAAATATTACTTGCTCTGTCCCCGGTTCTCCTGGACAGAGGGGCTTCCACAGAACAGAGGTTCTGAACTGGGTCACACAGGTCAGTGCTCCTCGACCACACAGTTACTGATACGTTCTCTGATGCTACTCAGGTCCTCTTAGAGTAAAGGACAGATACAGGTCATGGATCTGTTACTAATTAGCAGAGTCTTGTCGCATGGTGAATTATATCCCATTCCAGAGTCTACTCCCCTGTCACAAAAGTTCTCACACGTTAGTGAGCCCATCCTCAGTCATCTTGCATCCTACACATGCAAGACTGGCAGATAACTGGTACCCTTCTGGCTCCTTTGCTGGTCTGTTTTTTGCAGCATCCGTGTCCAGCTCACCCACAGCCATGCTCCTGTGCAGATGGGAGTCCTTGGCCTGTGAGATGTCTGTCTGGGTCATTCACCCTCAAAAAGGAAGGGAAGATCTGGCTCTTTATGAGGTAGTACTCCGACGGAAACCCTAACTGGGCTAGAAAATCTGGCTGAGCCAAACACCCTTCCAGTCAGTGGAATTGGGGAGTGCAGATCGAGGGCCCGACTGGGCTCTGAGGCCTTCTTGCAACACAGCACTTAATTCGATGGGATCCCGATTCAATTGCACAAATCAAGTAAAAAATCATTCTTGTGGGGCTCACAAAATACATAGGGCCAAATTTTGACATACATTTCACTTGTGTAACTGCACTAATTTCAACAGGATTGTCTGGGTGTAAATAGGGGGGAAATTTGGACCAAAACTGTGTTGTGTCACTTTTCCGGTAGGGTCACAGACCCTCACCAAGTTCTTTGGTCCAGATTTCCCACCCACAGTTAAGTTAGAACTCCATCAAATGTATTCTGTTGGTCAGCCACGTAAACGTGGATATAGATTGTAAGTTCCCTGGGACAGGGACTGTCTTTTTGTTTGGTGTTTGCACAGCACCTAGCACAGGGGGACCTCGTCCATGACTGGGGCTGCTTGGTACTACCAGAGTCCAAATACATAATACGCAATCATCAATCACCATCGGCAGCAGCCGCAAAAAGACACAGCAGCATGGATAATAATTAAAGGGGGCAAAGGGGAAATACATACACTAATTCCTCCAGCATAATGACCACCATGAAAGCTATATATTGCACCAAACAATCCACCATAAAGGGGGAAGGCCTGGCGTCACTGCAATCGATGGCTAAACTCCCACTGGCTTCTGCAGGGCCACCATTTAAGGGCCCAAAGTGCTTAAGGGTCCAATTCTTCAGCTACCCAAGAACAGTACTCCTACGGAATTAAGTGTGAGTTCCTGGCCTCAAGTGCTTGTAGGATCTGGCCCCAATACCTTCAATTATAATATAGGAATTAAATAATTTGCATTTATATTTACAGCCCTTCACTTCAAAGAACCCCAAAACTTGTCTCTCTTATTTATTCAAAGAATAACCTTTTGAGGTTTGTAATGCACCTTATAAAGAAATCCTATGGCTAACACTAAAATATCTAAAATAGCCGATGAAGTGAGCTGTAGCTCACGAAAGCTCATGCTCAAATAAATTGGTTAGTCTCTAAGGTGCCACAAGTACTCCTTTTCTTTTTGTGAATACAGACTAACACGGCTGTTACTCTGAAAACTAAAATATCTGTAACTGAACTGAGAAAGAGGGAGAGGTGAAAGTGGGTCGGTACGGTGTACCGGTAAGAAGTGGCTGCCGGTACAGGCCCGTACACAGCCGACGATAAAGCGCTGCCGCCTTAATGTCCCTGCTCCTTTTGCCCCCAAGCAGGGCCGCCAAGAGGGGGGGGCAAAAGGAGCAGCTACCCTGAGGCCCGGCTATTTAAAAGGGCCTGGGGCTCCCAGCCACCGCCGCTGCTACCACGGCAGTGGTCGAAGCCTGGGCACTTTAAATCGCTGCTGGAGCGGGCTGGGCAGCGCTGAAGGGCTGGCTGGGGGAGGCTGAGCCCCCAGCCCTGCCCCTTTTGTCCGAGGCCCTGCCCCTTCCAGGGGCCTGGAGCTGGGTCCCCATACTGGTAAGACTGTTAAGTTACTTTCACCCCTGGAGAGAGTGTAAGTGTGTCTGGGCGCATGAGGTATGGTACTGTACGTACATGTGCGAGCAGGATCTATAGGCACCGCACAGTATTGCGCTTTGGACAATTTCGATAGCGTCGGTGGCAGTGAAAGGATCAAAGCAGCATAGCACGCAACATTAAGCAACATATTTCATTTTCTCTTGGGGAAGTGCATATATACAAGAACATACAGTGTGGAAATCCATCTCAAATCATTCCTCTTTGCTTTACGCTTAAGACACTCACAGCAAGCTTGCGGTTTACTCTATGGCACTCCTGTGGAGATGTTATCATATGCTACCTTTGGCCAAATGTTTTTGCTCCTTTCTTTTCCTCCTCCATTTAGCTCTGTATTGACACATCTCTTCCAGACCCATCAAACCCTTCAGAGAAACCGCTCTGCTGGTGCAGTTATTTACACGGGAAAAAAAGTTGATCTTCATGGAGGCTCATGAAAGCTGCTGAACAAAGCCAACTCCCACTAAATTACACAGATGGCAGCAGCTGCCTCTGTAAATCCTGGGGGGGAGGGGTATATCTGGGAGGAGTGAAGAATTATGTTGTTGGGGACAGATCCAAACTGCTGTGATTTAATTGGGAATCAGATCTGTCAGGGTTCCCGCACCCACTCTGAACTCTGGGGTACAGATGTGGGGACCCGCATAAAAGACCCCCAAAGCTTATATTTTACCAGCTTAGGTTAAAACTTCGCCAAGGCACAAATTCCTTTTCTTGTCCTTGTTTTTGGACGGTATTGCTGCCACCACCAAGTGTTTTACACAAAAATTCAGGAAAGGGTCACCTGGAGTCCCTATTCCCCCAAAATATCCCCCCCCCCCAAACCTCTTCACCCCCTTTCCTGGGGAGGCTTGAGAATAATATACCAACTAATTGCCTTAGCAATGTGAGTACAGACCAGACCCTTATCTTTCGGACACTAAAAAACAATCAGGTTCTTAAAAGAAGAACTTTATTATAAAGAAAAAAGTAAAAGAGTCACATCTGAAAAATCAGGATGGAAGGTAACTTTACAGGGTAATAAAAAGATTTAAAACACAGAGGACTCCCCTCTGGACTTAGCTTCACAGTTACAAAAACAGGAATGAAACTACCTCTTTAGCAGAGGGAAATTTCACAAGCCAAAACAAAAGATAACCTAACGCATTTCCTTGCCTTACTTACAATTTTTGTAATTTTAGATCGATCCTTTTAGGAGATGTTGTACCCGCCTGGTCTCTCTCTCCGTCCAGAGAGAGAGCCAACAAAGAGAGCCACAAACAAATCCAGCCCCGCCCCCCCAGATTTGAAAGTATCTTCTTTCCTCATTGGTCCTTCTGGTCAGGTGCCAACTAGGTTATCTGAGCTTCTTAACCCCTTACAGGTAAAGTGATTTATTATAGCTGCCAAGGAGGGATTTTATGCTACCCTTCTCTGTATATTCATGACACGACCCCCCAGTCACAGACGGTGCTGGACAGCCTGTTCCACACTGGCTGTGATTTCTTCTTGGAGCTCTGTGTCAATGGAGTGGTCCGTCTTGGGGTGGCTGAGAACATCAGCGTGAAGCTAGTGCACAGATCCTTTATCTGCTGTCGCCACAAATGTCCGAGGGTCATGGGGAGGTTCACCTCTTCCACACCACCGTTATTTTTTCCTTCATTGTAGACACCTTCAGGCCACTCAGCGTCATCTCCTCCCTGGGCTGTAAACTGAAAGACCTTGAATTCTGTGGAATAAAAGGGCTTTAGAGAATTAACATGGTACACTTTAGGCTTTAGGTGGGGATGCTATGAGATAGTTAACAGCTCCCAGGTGCTCTTGGACCATAAATGGCCCTTCACATGACACTTCCATCTTAAGGGCCTGGAGTGCCTTCAAGACCATGACCTAGTCCCCTACTTTGAAGGAATGCTCTCTGGCATGTTTATCATACCAGGCCTTTTGCTCTTCCTGAGCATCTTTTAGGTTTTCTCTAGCAAGGGATAAAGAGTCTTGGAGGGTGTTTTGCAGGTTATTTACAAAGTCCAGAATGTTAGTTCCTGGAGAAGGCATAAACCCCTCCCATTGCTGCTTCACCAACTGTAACGGCCCCTTAACCTCATGGCCATACACAAGTTCAAATGGTGAAAAGCCCAAACTGGGATGTGGTACAGCCCTGTAGGCAAAGAGCAACTGCTGCAACATTATGTCCCAATTGTTGGAGTGCTCATTTACGAATTTACGTATCATGGCCCCCAAAGTTCCATTAAACTTCTCCACCAGGCCATTTGTTTGATGGTGGTAAGGGATGGCAACCAAGTGGTTCACCCCATGAGCTTCCCAAAGGTGTTTCATGGTCCCTGCCAGGAAATTAGTTCTCGAATCCGTGAGGAAGTCAGAGGGCCAACCTACCTTGGCAAAAATGTCTGTTAACGCCTGGTACACACTTTTAGCTCTGGTGTTGCTTAGAGCTACTGCTTCCGGCCATCGGGTGGCAAAATCCATGAAAGTCAGTATGTACTGCTTTCCTCTGGGTCTCTTTTTTGGGAAAGGACCCAGAATATCCACAGCTACTCGCTGAAATGGAACCTCAATTATGGGGAGTGGCTGGAGAGGGGCTTTGACCTGGTCTTGGGGTTTTCCCACTCTTTGGCACACCTCACAAGACCGGACATAGGTAGAAACGTCCTTGCCCATTCCCTCCCAGTGGAATGACCTCTCCAACGTGGACACTAGGATGATCGTGGGCTAAGCTTAAGAGCTTTACCTGGTACTTAGTTGGAACTACCAACTGTCTCTGAGGATGCCAGTCCTCCTGGTCCCCACCAGAAAGAGTTTCCTTGTATAAAAGTCCTTTTTCTACAACAAACCGGGTGGGTCGCTCCGTGCTGCTGTCCAAGCTCCCTTGAGGCTCTCATCGGCTTTCTGCTCAGCCTGGAACTGTTCCCTTGATGCTGGGGATCTCAGTTCATCACAGGATGGTGGACTTGGGCTTGGTCCCTTGGGAAATGATGCAAGGGATGGAGCTGGTTCCATGGACTGTGACCCGCTCTCCACGGGTGCACTAGGTTGTGGTTCAGGCTCCAGCTGAGCCTCTTGTGCAGGTTTAGCTGCTGCCGCCAGGGCAGGCTCAGTAGGGCCCTCTGGTGTTGGGGTTGCAGACGGGGTTGCAAGCGCTGGACTCAGTGCTGTCAATGGTTCTGGTGTGGGTGGCTCCGCCGGTTCCGGTGCTGAGACTGGTTCTGGTTGGGTCTCTGGGACTGGATCCACTACGGCTGTTGCAGTCGTTAGCAGGGGATTCGGTTCCACCACCTCAGTTTGAGGCTTTGGTAACACAGACGGGGCCCTGGTGGAAGGCTCAGGAACAGGGATAGGTGTGAATGCCTGCTTAGCCTGGCTGTGGGTGACCATTCCCACCCTCTTGGCTAGCTTCTCATGGTGGGCCAAGTCTTCTCCCAGCAGAATGGGAAGGGGATAATCATCATAGACTGCAAAAGTCCACATTCCTGACCAGCCCTTGTACCGGACAGGCAACTTGGCTGCAGGCAAGTTTAAAGAGTTTGACTTGAAGGGTTGAATAGTCACTTGGGCCTCTGGGTTGATAAATTTGGGGTCCACTAAGGATTGGTGGATAACTGACACCTGTGCTCCAGTGTCCCTCCACCCGATAACCTTCTTCCCACCCACACTCATAGTTTCCCTTTGCTCTGAGGGTATCTGGGAGGCATCTGGGCCTGAGGACCTTTGGTATGACCCTGGTGCAATGAACAGCAATCTGTTGGGGTTCTTGGGGCAGTTGGCCTTCACTGGTCCCAGCTCATTACATCATTTAAAACATCGCCCAGCTGACTGGTCACTGGGAAGAGGTGGGTTGTTGGAGAATGGTGTGGTGGGATGATACGTTGTCTGGGGTTTTCCTTGGGGCGTAGGTGGGGCCTTGGGCTGACTCCAATGGTGGGGTGTCATCTCGGGTTGCCCCTTCTGATATCTGCTCCAACTGTTACTAGCTTTCTTCTTTTTCGCCACCTCCACCCATTGGTTCCAATCTCCCCCGCCTCAATTACAGTGTTGGGCATTCAGGAACACCCTCTAAGAACTGCTCTCTTTGCATTAGGAGAGACAGATCTTCCAGAGGTTTAACGCTTACTCCTGATATCCAGGCATCCCAATTTTTTACAATGTGGTAGGCGTGTTGGGAAAATGCCACGTCTGGTTTCCACTTTAGGGCTCTGAACCGCCGATGGGCATGCTCAGGTGTTAGGCCCATCCTACTTCTGGACCTTTTTAAAAAAAAGTTTGAAGTTGTTCATGTGTTCTTTAGGCATTTCAGCTGCCACCTCTGCTAAGGGTCCACTGAGCTGTAGCCTCAGCTCCACCATATACTGGTCTTTTGGGGTGCTGTACCCAAGGCAGGCCCTTTTGAAATTTTCTAAGAAGGCCTCTGTATCATCACCTACCTTGTATGTGGGGAATTTCTTGGAATGGCGAGCAGTACCTGGAGAAGGACTGTCAGGGTTACCTGCTGGACCCAGCTTAGCCCTCTCTAGCTCTAAGTGCTTCAGCTCTAACTCCATCTCCAAGCGCTTTGCCTCCACCTCCAAGGGTTTTGCCTCCATTTCCGCCTCCAAGAGATTTACCTCTCTTCTCTCCTCCACTTTCAACTCCAAGCACTCTAATTCCATTTGTCTTTCATGTTCCTTCTGTTTTTCTTCAGCCTCCAATCGGGCTAATTCCAGTTTCTTCTGTACCTGACTTTCAGTCATATTTGCTAACCTTCCTGCCCTTACTGTAGCTTAGTCCAAGAGCTGGGGGGAAAAAAACAAACATCTTGTGAATTCCCTTGCTGTAGCTTAACTACTCTGCCTTCAGGCAAAGAAAAAAGAAAAGACTCCAGCTGCTCTCAGGAAAAAAAAAAGTGTCCTTTTAAAATCCTGAGGTCTGTGCTTCTGATGTAGGGTAATTTCTGCGCTACAATATCAGTGCACAGAGGAGAAAAAAACATAAAAGGTGACAAAAAAGGGTTATTATAAAGAGGATATATTTAATCACTGAGGCCAGGAGAAGTAGAAATGGGCTTAAATTGCAGCAAGGGCAGTTTAGGTTGGACGTTAGGAAAACTTCTTAACTATCAGGGTAGTTAAGCACTGGAACAAGTTATATAGGGAGTGTAGGGGACCAGGGTGGCTCCCCTCCGAACCAGAGGGTAAAGAGCCACCCTCTGAGCCTGAGTGGGCAGGGCCAGGCCAAACTTCTGCCAATCCCCGGAAGGGGAAGGGTGGGACAGGAAGTACAAAGGGCGGGGCCCTCTGCCCAGTGAGGAGAGCACCAGGGAGGGAGACAGACACAGGCTGTTCCCTTGCGATCCTGCTGCTGACCCAGGCGAAGCCCTGGGCAAGGAGGAGCCTGAGCGGGGGGGAAGGCCTGTGGCAACCAGGGCTGCCGGCCACTGAATACCCAGAGGACCTGGAGGGGCCTGACTGCAGCCCGGGCCAGCGTGAGTCCGACACCGAGGGGAAGTGGGAGTGGCCCGCAGCAGAATACTCGGACGAGATGGAGGGACCGGAGCTGCCCGCAGCGGAATACCCGGACGAGATGGAGGGACCGGAGCTGCCCGCAGCGGAATACCCGGACGAGATGGAGGGACCGGAGCGACCTGCCTGAGAGAGACCGGGTAGGAAGTAGCCCAGGGGCCCAACTACACCGTGGGGTGGGTGTGTTTGGTCAGCGGGTGCGGACTGCCCCGCTGACCCAGCGGCAGGACCTTCGCCTCCCACCACTGTCAGGGCCCTGGGCTGGAACGCAGTGGAGTTGGGTGGGCCTGCGTTCCCCTACCCCGGCGCCCCCCGGCCTGAGGGGCGCGCGACTGACTCTTGCCGGCGCTCCCCGGCCTGAGGGGCACGCGACTGACTCTGGCCGGCACACCTTCCCACTAATTCCCCAACGCCCAGGAGGTGGGGCCGAGGCCTGCCACTGAGACCATTGCTCTCCATCGCCCCTAGGGGCTCGGAGGACCGACCGACGCCTGTCACAAGTGGTGGAGAATGCGGGCAGGCAGTCCCAACCCCTGCCAAAAGGGGTAAGTGCAAGGGGGCCTCTGAAACTCCCCTACTGGAAAGATGGAGATGGAAAGGCTTATCAAGTTCCTGGCTGAGAACCAGCAACAGCAGCAGCACCAACTTGTGCAACAGCTGGGCGCCCACCAGCAGCAGTTGCTCCAAACCCTGGGGGCCCAGCACCAGGAACAACAAACCCAGTGCTTCCAGCAGCTTGCAACCCTGTGATTGGGCCATGGTGGCGCTCAACTGGAGCGGGCAGCCACCCCGACCCCTCCTACCCCACCGATCCGTCTGGCCAAGATGGGGACTGAGGATGACCTGGAAGCCTACCTAGTGACCTTCGAGCGGGTGGCCTCAGTGGCTGGTTGGGTGCCTGACCAATGGGCGACACACCTCGCCCCATATCTGACGGGGCTAGCCCAGAAGGCTTACCGTGGGCTCCCAGATGATGAGACCCGCATTTATGCTCGAGTGAAAGCGGCTATCTTGGATGCCTTCGACATTACCCCCGGAAACCTTTCGGCGACGGTTTCGGGAAAAGGTCTACCCACTGGGCGCTAGACCCCGGGCGGTGGCCCAGGAACTGAAGGACGCGGGTACCCGATGGCTCCAACCCGAGCGTCGAACCACAGCTGAGGTGACAGAACAGGTCATCCTCAAGCAATTCGTGCACATCCTCCCACCCCAGGGGAGGACTTGGGTGTTAAGGCACCGGCCACAAAGTCTGAGCTCGGCCATCGCGCTTATGGAGGACTTTCTCGAGGCTGAGGCCCCGATAGGACCGCCCTCCCGCCCCCCAAACCCTGGACCCAATGCACAGAAACTTGAACGGAGGGGGCCCACCTCCCAAACCAACGCACCCCACCGTACCCGACGACCAGAAGGCGGCAGGACTGAGTTTTCCCGACGGCCCAAGTCAACACCACTCTCCGGCCCTGGACGCTTAACCCGACCACCAGGCCCCAGCCCACTCTGCGGCTCCACCGGTGCCCCTACGCGGCCGGCACGCCCAGACGTAGGACCTTGTTTCCGATGTGGCGAGTATGGGCATCTGCAACGGGGCTGTCCTGCAATGGACTGCAACTTTGGCCTGGTGTGCGCCGGGGAGCGACGGGCCTATCTGCCCTCCGTGGCCAAACTGACAGCTCCCATGGAAGTCGCCGGGGGTCCCCATGGTGGGTCTAGTCAATCTGGGCTATGGGCAGACCCTTGTCCGCCAGGCGCTCTTCTCGGACCCCCAGCAGACCGTCGGGGAAGTACGGATTCAGTGCATCCATGGAGATGTAAAATCGTACCCCACGGTGCGGGTCCCCATTACGGTGCACGGAGTAATGCAGTTAATGAATGTGGCGGTGGCGTCATCCCTCGCCTATCCAGTGATCCTGGGCCGGGACTGGCCAGACTTCATCGAGGTGCTCCAATCCCTACCCACCAAAGAGGTGTTCGAGGGAGCCCCGCCTGAGAAGAAGACAGGACCTGACTCGAGCTCCGACCCTGGAGTGGAACCAGGCCCCACCCCCAGGCAGGAGGGCCTGGAAGTGGCGGGTCCCCCTCCTGACCTGGTGGACTTTAGCCGAGATCAAAGGGAGGATCCTACGCTCCAGTTTGCCTACGAGCAGCTGGCCCGGGTGGATGGTGAGGTCGTGGAGGCGCAGCGCACCGCCCAGTGGCCCAGGTTTGAACCCAACCACGAGTGGCTCTATCGCCTTGACCAAGACCCCCAGACCCAAGAGGTCAGGACCCAATTTGTGGTCCCTCGCATCCATCGTCGGGCTGTCCTGAAGCTTGCACATGACATCCCAGCTGCCGGCCACTTAGGGTAGGAAAAAACTGTGGCCAGGGTCCTGGCCAGGTTCTTCTGGCCCAGCGTCCACCGTGAGGTGAAGGAGTATTGTGCGTCGTGCCCGGACTGCCAACATGCAGCCCCGGCCGGGGTACGGAAGGCCCCCCTGGTCCCGTTACCAGTCGTAGGTGTGCCATTTGAGCGGGTAGCAATGGACCTGGTCGGGCCTTTCCCAAAAAGCAAGGCGGGCCATCAATACATCCTTGTCCTGATGGACTAAGCCACCCGCTTCCCAGAGGCCATTCCCTTAAGAAGGATCACCGCCCGCACTATCGCTGCGGAGCTCGTGAAGATCTTTGCAAGGGTGGGCCTCCCACGGGAGATACTCACTGATCAAGGGACCAACTTCACATCTAAGCTGTTCCGCCAGGTATGTGCCCTATTGGGGATTAAGAAATTGCAGACCTCGGTCTACCATCCCCAGACTGATGGATTGGTCGAGCGGTTCAACCGGACCCTGAAGGGGATGTTGCGGCGTTTCCCCACCCAGGATCTCCGCCAGTGGGACCAGCTGCTCCCTCCTTTACTACTGGCAATTCGAGAAGTCCCACAGGCGTCCACGAAGTTCTCCCCGTTCGAGCTCCTCTATGGGCGGCAACCCCGCGGGGTGTTGGACCTCTTGAGGGAGACTTGGGAACACAACCCGTCCGCAACACAGGGTCTCTTGCAATATGTCTTACAACTGCAGGGGCGGCTGGCGCGGGCGGGAGAGCTCGCGAGGGAGAACTTAAACACCGCCCAAAGAGCCCAGGAGCAACACTACAATCGGGGCGCCCAGGCTCGATCATTCGGGCCAGGGGACCGAGTACTCCTCCTGCTCCCCTCGGAGGAATCAAAGCTCTTTGCCCGCTGGCAGAGTCCATATGAGGTCCTCCGCCAGGTAGGGCCGGTAACTTATGAGATTCGGCAACCTGGTCGCCGTAAGGAAAAGCAGATTTATCATGTAAACCTCTTAAAACCTTGGCAGGACCGGGAAGGGCTCCTAGTGGCCCCATATCCCCCCGAACCGGAACTGGGGCCCCAACCACCCGAGGAGTCGGATAATGGTGAACCCCAGCTAGCAGAGACACTCACCGTCGAACAGCGAGAAAAGGCACTCTGCTTAGTGAGAGCGTTCCCCCAAGACGTTCACCACGAAACCCGGGCGGACTACGCTCACCTACCATGTGATCCAGATGGAACCTGGGGTGGTGGTCTGAGAGACAACCCGGTCATTGCCGAGGCGAATACAGGAGGCCGTAGAGGAGGAAGTCCAAGCGATGTTGGAGCTGGGTGTTATTGAGCCCTCCCAGAGCGAGTGGCGGAGCCCCGTTGTCCTCGTACCAAAGCCCGATGGGAGCCGGCGGTTTTGTATTGACTTCTGGAGGGTCAACGCCATCTCAAAATTTGATGCCTATCCGATGCCCCGCATTGATGAGCTCCTCGACCGGCTCGGGGAGGTCTGTTATATCACCACTTTAGATCTCACCAAAGGGTACTGGCAGATCCCCTTGGATCCCAGGTCCAAGGAGAAGACCGCGTTGGCCACCCCTTCAGGGTTATACCATTTCACCCGGATGCTTTTCGGCCTACATGGGGCCCCAGCAACCTTACAGCATTTGATGGACCGGGTGTTGCAACCACACACGAAATACGCGGCAGCCTACCTGGACGATGTGGTCATCTATGGCAATAACTGGGAGGAGCATCTTAACCAAGTAGCGGCAGTCCTCTGGGACCTCCGCGCAGCCGGGCTGACGGCCAACCCGAAGAAATGCCGAATCGGGCGGGAGGAAACCACTTACCTGGGGTACACCTTGGGCCGGGGACAGGTCCGCCCCCTCATCGGGAAGGTCCAAGCACTACAGGAATGTCTGGTGCCGACCACAAAGAGGCAAGTACGTCAATTTTTGGGCTTAGCTGGTTATTACTGGCGGTTTGTACCCCACTTCGCAAGCATTACGGCCCCGCTAACGGAGCTCTTGACAAAGGACAGTCCCCACCGGGTGCATTGGTCCAACGAGTGCAAGACGGCCTTTCGAACCATCAAAGAACATCTGGGTAGCGATCCAATACTCTTCAGCTCCGACTTTCATCGTGACTTTATTGTCCAGACAGATGCCTCAGGCATTGGGCTTGGGGCAGTCCTCTCGCAGGAGGTGGACGGGGAGGAACACCCGATTGTTTACCTCAGTCGGAAGCTGTTCCCCAGAAAATGGAACTACTCCGTCGTGGAGAAAGAGGGCCTAGCCGTTAAGTGGGCAGTCGATGCTCTCCACTACTACCTCCTCGGGGCCCCCTTTATACTGGTTACGGACCACGCACCCCTGAAATGGCTCAATAAGATGAAGGACAATAATGCCAGGCTGATGCAATGGTATCTCGTTCTGCAGCCCTATGCCTTCACGATCCACCATTGGGCAGGACGAGACAACGCCAATGCGGATTTCCTATCCCGCCTCGGAGAAGGTGAGGACGCCAGCTCCGAAGATCAGGAGCTGGATTTGAGGGGTGGGGTATGTAGGGGGCCAGGGTGGCTCCCCTCCAAATCAGAGGGTAAAGAGCCACCCACTGAGCCTGAGTGGGCGGGGCCAGGCCAAGCTTCCGCCAATCCCCAGAAGGGGAAGGGTGGGACAGGAAGTACAAAGGGCGGGGCCCTCTGCCCAGTGAGGAGAGCACCAGGGAGGGAGGGAGACACAGGCTGCTCCCTTGTGATCCTGCTGCTGACCCAGGCGAAGCCCTGGGCAAGGAGGAGCCTGACCGGGAGGAAGGCCTGTGGCAACCAGGGCTGCCGGCCGCTGAATACCCAGAGGACCTGGAGGGGCCTGACTGGGCCAGCGTGAGTCCGACACCGAGGGGGAGCAGGAATGGCCCGCAGCGGATTACCCAGAGGAGATGGAGGGACCGGAGCTGCCCGCAGCGGAATACCCAGAGGAGATGGAGGGACCGGAGCGACCTGCCTGAGAGAGACCGGGTAGGAGGTAGCCCAGGGGCCCAACTACACCGTGGGGTGGGTGTGTTTGGTCAGCGGGCGCGGACTGCCCCGCTAACCCAGCGGCGGGACCTTCGCCTCCCACCACTGTCAGGGCCCTGGGCTGGAACGCAGTGGAGTTGGGTGGGCCTGCGTTCCCCTACCCCGGCGCCCCCCCGGCCTGAGGGGCGCGCGACTGACTCTTGCCGGCGCCCCCCAGCCTGAGGGGCGCGCGACTGACTCTGGCCGGCACACCTTCCCGCTAATTCCCCAACGCCCGGGAGGTGGGGCCGAGGCCTGCCACTGAGACCATTGCTCTCCATCGCCCCTAGGGGCTCGGAGGACCGACCGACGCCTGTCACAGGGAGGTTGTGGAATCTTCATCATTGGAGGTTTTTAAGAACAGGTTAGACAAACATCTTTCAGGGATGGTCTAGATCAGCACTTCTCAACCAGGGGTCTGGTGGGGGGGGCAGGCACGAGCAGGTTTCAGGGGGTCCACCAAAATAAACCAGGGCTCAGGGCAGAAAGCCAAATCCCAAGCCCAGCTGTTTGGGGCTGAAGCCCAAACAACTTAGCTTTGTAGGGCCCCCTGTAGCATGATGCCCCAGGCAATTGCTTGGCTTGCTACCCCCTCACACAGGCCCTGGCATTTAATCTACTGAAAAACAATTGTTGTGGCATGGGTGGGCCATAGAATTTTTATAGCATGTTGCGGTGGGGGGGAGGGTGTTCAGAAGGAAAAAGTTTGAGAACCCCTGGTCTAGACAACGCTTAGTCCTGCCTCCATGCAGGGGACTGGACTAGATGACCCATTGAGGTCCCTTCCAGTCCTACTTTTCTATAATTCTATTCTGTGCCTCCAAAATCATGCAACATTTAATGAGTCTTTGGTGTATTTTTCTATCTTCTATCTATCAGGAAAAGAACTTGAAACTGTGAAGGTGGATCCATAGAACAAAGCAACCAAGTGTGCAGTTGGGGAAGAGGAGCCTGTCTGTTCACTTCTGTCCCCCATTCAACAAAGCACGATGACTGTAATGCGACTTAAGAACATATGCAAGTTTTTTTCTGAACTGGGGCCTTGAAGGCTCCCCTCTACTCTCAGCAGGATGGAATCTGGGAAAGTGTGGTCTCAGGGCTGTGGAAGCGCCTGGGAGGGAGAAACCCCATGGGGAGCCGCTGTTTGGAGTATTTATTTTATTTTTAATACAAAATTTCTACAAGTTTGTTTACTTTGGGTTCAGCAGATCCCCAGCAGAAATGCCTGGGGAAAATGGCACCTCACTCCAATAGGGCTGCATTGGAGGGGTTTTTGTTTTTAAAAACTTCCTGGGCATGGCCTTCTCCTTGCTTTGCCACCAAGCTGGTCCACTCAAATGCAGCTATGGCTAGGGCACTGATCTGTTGTGCTACCATAACTCTCAGCCAATACCACCTCACCCCAGCTGCAGTCCCTGATCTTTTGCATTTGCCAACTCTCTCTTAACACTTTAGGCAAAAAAATAAATGACACTGTCAGCGGTTCTGTTAGCATTTAACCAAAATGTAGTAACTAAACTGATGCCATGTTTCTGCTCAGCAGCTCCCAAATCACTGTGTTTTTTTTACATTTGAAAGAGAAATCATTTGCTCAGTCTCTAGCCAAAGCCGACACAGCTGTATGATATGATTATTACTACCCCTGATGCCCATTGCCCTGAGTTATTTTATTACTTGCTTATGTGTACTCAGTATCAGCAACCCCAAACATTCAAAAATCAGGAGTCAGCTCCACATCCAAGTCATGAATTTTGGACTAAAAATCCAAAATTTAAAAATTACTGGAATTTTTAAATTTTCCTTCTTAGTTTCTGAGCCTTTGGGTCACATTTTTAAGCTTTTACTCCACCGTCATGAGGACTAGACGTATTGAATTTATTTATTTATGTATTTTGTAAAAAAAACACTGATTTTCACCTAATCAGCCCTCTCCAGGACCTTGGGCATTAAGCTAAACAGAACTGTGCTAAAATGGTGAGAGTTAGCCACTCTGACACAGGGAGCTGGTATTTGGTTGCGTGGCTACAGGTACCACTGACCAACTTGTCTCTGAATTCCAGTGGGATGTGCATTCAAAGAAACTGAACATCTTTGCATGATTGCATCCCTGCCACTTGCACGTCGAAACATTTCCCTCGCCGTCCGCTAGTATGGGTCATTCTGTGAGAAGTAGGACACTTTGCAAAAATAAATTCGATGGGCTGTGGTAGGAGATGGAGAAGGGGTGGGACTTGGCCTCCCAGAAAACCACAGCATTGTAGGAAGGGAAAAAACCCAAACCAGGTCATTAGGGTGGTGGTGGGAAAGGAGGGGAAAATACACGAAATCACTCATTCAAACAATAGAATAAAATGTAACAAAAAGCAAGGCATATGTTTGTACTTACTGCAAATAATTCAAAACGTAGAAAAAGACACCTCGTTGGGTAAACCTAGAATGGCTGCACAGTGGAGTATAACTTGAAACACATGTATCAGCCCATGGGCTCCCATGGAATTTACAGAAATAGCACACTTAAATTTACTGTGCTTCTACCATCTGCAGCATCAGATTAACCCTCATGTGTCCCACAATGGATTTTTTCCCCATTGTCTGCAGCTCTTGGTGCAAAATCCTGCACCAAGAATGTATTGCCTGGATCTTAGAGGACTTAGTCATATCAGAGTAATAGCTTCTACTGCCAGGGCTAACAGTGTAGGGGCTGATGCTGGAACCATTGATGTCAATGGTACTTTTGCTATTGACTGAATGGGAGCAGGTTTGAACCATTAGTCTGCAAAGATTTGGGACTAAATATAAATTGCCCTTCAATACTGCACTATTAATGTATTATAAAGGGGGGAAAAAACTTCTAAGAGCTGGAAATTTAGTTAAGATTCCAACATGAACTTTAATACCATCCTGGTGTCCCCGCCCACCTTTCTCCTGTGGGTGGAGACTCTCACTGTTTGCCCCACCTGTGGATTTAAATGGTATAGTCTTTAGCTGCAGAAGGATATAAACCACACTTACCCTTCTAGGCTCTAGTCAGCAGAGACCCTTCTGTGCTATGTACCAGGGAGTGTCAGAGTAGATTAAAGGCAGATCCTGGGGTTTGGACCTAATCATCCCCCCATTTCCAAGCAGGAAGGAGTGCCAGCTCCATGCCATGGTCCCTTCCCACATGCACATCCAGGTCCACATGTGAGAAAGAAATAGGCCAAGCATAGGAAGGGACATGGTGGTGCTCCATCCACTGTCTCCCCAGCAATCCTGCAGCAGCAGCAAGGTTCACATGTCTATGATATACTGATGGTGTGCTTAGAATGAACTTCCATCTTGAACAATCCCTTGCTAGTCTTCTTTCAGCAAGGGTCAGTATAGGAGGATTTAGGCAGCTTAAATCCCTCAAAATTGCATCTTCCAACTTCATTCATGTTATTAATCATAGAATCACAGAATATCAGGGTTGGAAGGGACCTCAGGAGGTCATCTAGTCCAACCCCCTGCTCAAAGCAGGATCAGTCCCCAATTTTTGCCCCAGATCCCTCAATGGCCCCCTCAAGGATTGAACTCACAACCCTGGGTTTAGCAGGGTTATTGTGTGTGGAGAACGAATGCTGAAAATGAAGTCATTTTGATGTGTTTTATGCCGATATTTCGTTAAGCCGATGAGTGTTAATTTTTGCGTCATACCCTAAACTTGGCATGAAATAATTCCAAGGGTTGTACTATACTAATGCAAGGTGGTAAATTAAAAGGAACACATTAGAAGCTGGCCATTCTGGTTACATTATGACAGAAGAAAAATGCAACCTGTATATTTGCACAGAATGAGGCACAGAGCAATGTACACAGAAAACTGGTTTTCCCATCCCACAAAAAAGTTGAAAAAGAACAATCATCCTCAGCTGGGAAAAAAAATGTTTGCAAACCACAATTCCAGAAAAATTTTGATTCAAGTCAATCAAAACATTGTGTTTCAATTTTAAATTTGTTTAAATTTTTCTTTTTATTATTATTATTAGTAGTAGTTTAAATTTCAAAACAGTATTTTTGAGCCAGAAAAAGAGAAAAAGTTGAAACAAAACTTGACAACTTCAAAAAATTTTCAAGCAGATCTGTTCCCGTGAAAAAGGTTCCGTTTTGACAAATTGGCATTTTCCAAGCCAAAAAAAGGGTTTCCCTGAAAAATTCCTCACCATCTCAAGTAACTAGGACTTGGGTTTTTACTCTGGTTCTGTGAAGTTCCATGGTTTCCCTTTATAAAATAACCATTAGATATAGCAATGGTTTGAGTGGGTGGGGAAGCATCTTGTCTTGTTTTATGGCAGCCAAACAAAGGGCAAAACAAAAACAAACAATACAAAACAAATGTTACTTGTTTAGCAGTTTTTTGTATGGAGACACCCACTCCAAATTGTCCTTGAGACCTGCTGATCATGAGGGTTAGTCAGCCACTGAAAATGGGTTACAGCCAGTGGAATTTACTCTTCGAACTTCCCCTCCCTGCTCCCATCCATTACCCAGGCACTGAAGTTGGTATGAAGCCAAAAAAGAAGGAAAACGGAACCAGTGAAAGAGAATGACTTTTTCGCCTTTGTGGAAAAACAATAAAAAAAAATAAACTTCTTCCATCTCCTTTTGTATTTCACATCCTGCTAGTTGGATCCCCTGACCACAGGTTCTTGGTCTACAGCTGTCATAAATATAAAGGGAAGGGTAAACACCTTTAAAATCCCTCCTGGCCAGAGGAAAAACCCTTTCAGCTGTAAAGGGTTAAGAAGCTAGGATAACCTCGCTGGCACCTGACCAAAATGACCAATAAGGAGACAAGATACTTTCAAAAGCTGGAGGGAGGGAGAAACAAAGTCTCTCTCTGTCTGTGTGTGTGTGATGCATTTGCCGGGAACAGAAAGGAAAGGAGTCTTAGAACTTAGTAAGTAATCTAGCTACATATGCGTTAGATTCTGTTTGTTTAAATGGCTGAGAAAATAAGCTGTGCTGAATGGAATGGATATTCCTGTTTTTGTGTCTTTTTGTAACTTAAGGTTTTGCCTAGAGGGATTCTCTATGTTTTGAATCTAATTACCCTGTAAGGTATTTACCATCCTGATTTTACAGAGGTGATTCTTTTACTTTTTCTTCTATTAAAATTCTTCTTTTAAGAACCTGATTAGTTTTTTCATTGTTCTTAAGATCCAAGAGTTTGGGTCTGTATTCATCTATGTAAATTGGTGAGGATTTTTATCAAGCCTTCCCCAGGAAAGGGGGTATAGGGTTTGGGGAGGATTTTGGGGGGAAAGACGTTTCCAAGCGGGCTCTTTCCCGGTTATATATCTGTTAGACGCTTGGTGGTGGCACCAATAAACTCCAAGGGAAAAAGGAAAATAGTTTGTACCTTGGGGAAGTTTTAACCTAAGCTGGTAAAAATAAGCTTAGGAGATTTTCATGCAGGTCCCCTCATCTGTACCCTAGAGTTCAGAGTGGGGAAGGAACCTTGACAACAGGTGAGGAGATTGCCTTGACCACAGCGTTGCTAATAATGACAGTACACAATTAAAAAACAGTGTAGGCATTATATATAATAGGAAAACTCCAAAATATCCATCCAGTTTGTTTGATCATGTATTTGCTTTGCAAGCAGATGGCACGTGTCTGGCCATGAACTTAATGCTGTGGTTGAAGGGTATATCTGAAAGCTCTCAGCCCTTGCCCTGTTTATCTTTTAGTTCAAGGGGCAGTTGATTTCTCATGTGCCAATCCAGCCTGGGCTTTTAACTTTCTCCTCAATCATAGCCCTTTTGGTTCAATCCTTGCTTCAGGCTCTTCTGTTCTCCTGGCTCTCCAGACTCAGATGCTGAGGTTCAGACAGGGACAAAACTGGACCCAGGGAAAGTACATTCAATCATTCAGGGAAGGGATCTTCAGTGGATTATCTGCTTTCCCCGTATAATGTCATTGTTTGTGATAAGGCAGAACCTAAAGGTCCCAATCAGGGATTCAGGCCTCATTGTTTTCAGGGTTTGTTTGTATATGCATACCAAAGAGACAGTTCGTATGGTTAGACGCCCGCACCTTTGTGAAGCCCCACTGACATCAGTGGGCGCAAATGGAAGGATTATGGCCTAGGTTACAGAGTGGAAGCCATAACCTAACAGTGAAGGCAAAAGAGGAGAGGTGGAGAAGATGGTGGCAACAGTGAAACAAGCATCTCTTTGCCCAAGGAGCATAGTCATGGCTGGGCTCCTGCCTTGCTGGTGTCAGCTGGTCGTGTTTTGTAGGCATCACAGAACTAGAGCTACATCAGCAAAAGTGACACCACCAGGAAATAATTTCTCAAGTCTTCCTGGCATCGTAAATCACTGGAGATACCTCGGCTCTGGGAGAGAGTGCTGCTTTAACTTTTTTTAAACCATCACTGCACTTTATTTTAATTTTAAAAATAAGTAAAGGGCTTGAACAGATTTGTTTGCTAGAACACAAGAACGGCCATACTGGGTCAGACCAAAGGTCCATCTAGCCCAGTGTCCTGTCTCTGATAGTGACCAGCTGCCCCAGACAGAACGAACAGAACAGGTAAACATCAAGCGATTCATCCCCTGTCACCCATTCCCAGCTTCTGGCAAGCAGAGGGGCACAATCCCTGCCCATCCTGGCTAATAGCCATTGATGGACCTATCCTCCATGAATTTATCTAGTTCTTTTTTTGAACCCTGTTATAGTCTTGGCGTTCACGACATCCTCTGGCAAGGAGTTCCACAGGTTGACTTTTAATATCTACTACACAGGAAAGGTCCAGTCAGTCAATCTTTGACTGAGAAACGTTGCTTGAATTCATTTGTGACCTGATCCCAAGCCCACTGATGTTAATGCTTTGGATCAGGGCCTTTAAAACATGATCCTGCAACTCCATGGGTGGCAGCAGCAGGCTGAATCAGCACAATTCCTCACTGCCAAGTGCCAATTCAGACCTTCCCACCAGCTCTTGTTCTGCACAGCCAGCTGGAACCAGACACAGAATAAAGCAGAGCTCTTGCAGATGTTTTACACACTGGGTGATCACTGAACATCACCCCTCCCACACTGGGAGCTGACCTGACCAGTGGGGCATCCCTAGAAGAGTGGGTGCAGTAGAATCATAGAATCATAGAATATCAGGGTTGGAAGGGACCCCAGAAGGTCATCTAGTCCAACCCCCTGCTCAAAGCAGGACCAATTCCCAGTTAAATCATCCCAGCCAGGGCTTTGTCAAGCCTGACCTTAAAAACCTCTAAGGAAGGAGATTCTACCACCTCCCTAGGTAACGCATTCCAGTGTTTCACCACCCTCTTAGTGAAAAAGTTTTTCCTAATATCCAATCTAAACCTCCCCCACCCTTCAATGTAGGGCTTTGCATTAATGGCACAGCCTTTGCTAACCCTTCAATAATAGGCACACTTAACCCACTGGGGTTAGTTCCTCTTTCGGATATCGCTCTGGGTGCTTGTGGGGGAGAGAGGACAGCGATGGGTTCCTTTGGGGTCATGGATAGCCTATGGAAATGAGAGAATCATAACGAAAATTGAGGGAAATTGGGACATGTAAGGGTGGGACGTGCCCAGGGATAAGAGGCTCATAAAGTATGTGGGCTGGGAGAATTGGCAGAATAAGACTAGACCTGTCAGGGGGTAGGTTTCTGTGGTTGCAATGCAGGATGGGTAGAAGCACTTTGGGGTGCCTTCAATAAAGTGGACTCACACCCTTCGCTGGAGGAGTTTATTTGGGCACGCACCTGTGGCAACTGCGACCTTTCCACTTCCACCTAATGGTGCTGGGACCTGATCACCACAGAGACACCACCCCCACCACAACGACTCCTGTGTCCCCCGTGCCATTCTGCCACAGCAGAGTTCAATGGAGTCACTCATGACAGAGCACCCTCAGTACACGAGGAAGAAAGGTGATATCAGGCCATTCTCCATGGAAGGTCCTCAGCTGGGGATTCACTCCCCCAGGCTTGGCTGCCGGAGCCCATATCGGTTCCACTTCAGCGAAAGCTGCAAGTCCCAGGTTTTCTCTCAGGCATTGTGAGGAGGGACTGAAAGCTGGAGAGGTTGTGTTCTTTGCTTGGGAGATGTACTGTATTTGCGTGTTGTTATTTTATGCTGGGGGAAAAATAGTCCCAAAAGAGAGGAGGTTTCATGATGCAGTTAAATTGTGTCAGGCTTCCCAGAATTTGGGATTACACCTATTTATGTCTCTCTAAATACATACAACAAGCCTGACCTCGAACATTCTGCTTGACAGAAATCAGAAAAATATGCAAGATTTTAAAAGGAAATCTCAGTTGCTGTTTTACAATAATCTCCACCCAAAACCACTTGACTTTGGAACTTTGTGAGTCTGTCATCCCATTTGTTCCAAGTTTGTCCCTTGCCTGCGATTTTGATGCCAGAAAATAGAGGTGTTCTTAAATGAGCCTCCAGATCTTCCCCATCCACCCCACCATCTGTCCATCCCCGGGACTAATCCCAGCATGATCCATTCAATCTTAAATCAAATCTGAGCATGCACTGTTGGAATCCAATTTTATCTCCGAAGAGAATTAAGATCTGATCCAAAGCCCAGTGAAATCCATGGCAGTCTCTCTGGATCAGGTAATAATTGCCTTGCATTGGGAGAGCTATACAGGATTTCCTTCAAGAATTGCAATGCTTAAGACTAATTTTCTCTTGTCTATCTTCTGATCTTATTTCATTACAGATGACATCATTGTCTGCAAAACGTAATTACAGAAGAATAAACAAAGTGATTGCTATGTACAGGGGAAACAAAACATTGGTGTTGCTAAGAGAGGGCCGGTCATCCAGCACTCTTCTAGCTTCAACTTTTTAACTAATCGCATAAGACGTGCGACTGAGAAAACACAATTTCCCTCCTACAAATCCATTTCCATTCCTTAGCTTTGTATATGGCACTCGAAGGTCTGACTCTACCTAGCCCTACCAGGGTGAATAGTTCCTTGGAATTTTTAAGGGCCATAATTAACTGAAATTTGGTTTTATGTGTCCTCTGAAACACAGTACCTCCAACCCAACAATGTCCCGGACACCATGCTGACTGCATTTGTTTAATACAGACACAGAGGAAAAGGTAGCCAACTGATGAATTGTCACACCACTTTCTGCAGAACCCTGGGTTTTTCTTTTAATGTGCAGCTTGAGGGATCACAGCAGTAATTAATATGGCTGAGTATTTATCTTTGACCTTTATTTTTGCTTTTCTTTGTAACCTTCCTCTAATATGTTAGAGAAAAAATTAATCTCTACCACAAATCATTCTTTGTGAATTAGAACTTTGCCTAGAAGTTGTCTTGTAGACATACTGTCCATTGGTTTTGCTAAGGAGATATAAAACCGCAAAAGAAAGGGAGTATGAGGCCAGATCCTCAGCTGATATAAATGGGCATAACTATACAGATATTGGTGGATCTATGCCAATTTACAGAAGGAAAGTTCTTTAGGAGTAGTTCCATTGACTTCAGTAGAGCTATACCAATATACATCACCAAAGGTTTAGCCTACCCTTAACTTAGCCTTCGTCAGTAATGTCTACACATCACAGAATATTATTTTACAGAGTTGCAGGAAACACTGTTAAGTGCATCTCATACAGATCGGAGTTTGGGTTCAGTTAGCACTCAGAAGTTTGGATGCCTATCAAAAATTTAGGGGGACTTTCTACGCTTCCGGAATGAACAAATTTGGCTTGCAAATCTCTTGAGAACAAGCAGAGTGGTGAGATTTCTGGTACTTCCTGGTTTTGACCAGGATGGAGATATTATTCGTGTGGTATGGTATTTCTGCCCTCATCCCAACCAGGATTTGCCATGGTGTTTTGGCACTTCCAGTCTCAGCTGAAGTCTGAAAATTCAGAGTTTGATGGATTTTATAGTGTACCTGATTTTGATATTCATTGATGGCCTTGGAGGACATGTCAACAGGAACTTAAACATGAAAAATAATGGAAAAAAAAGAGTTACCTACTCCTTCAGAGCCTGAAAAGCTATGGTTTGGAGTCAGTTTGAGTTCAGATTATCGGTTGTTTTAGCCAACCTGGCTCCCCCTGAAAGGCTTCAGAACCCTTTGGATGGCTCTGCCTTGCCTCATCATTCTCGGAGTCCTGCAGCTGACTCTACCATCTGCTATCATAGAATAAATAGCTACTTCACTGCTCACCATACAGCAGCCCTGAGTTCAAACCAAGCTTCACCGCTGACATTTAGAACTTCCCCTTTTGTTTGTTGCATTTGTCCCTTGATAAAATCTTGTTTACCCAGACCAGCGTTCCTATGGTAAACAGTCTCTCATTCGTCTCCTCCTCATATATATTACAGTAACGAGTGTATTTGTGTAAAGGGAACTACCCTCTATTCTAGTTCTCTCCAAACCAGCCAGACCATTTAAATTCATTACTACTTTTTCAGTGTCAGTACCCTAGGCTTTACCTAACTGTGAAAACCCATCTAGGCAAAGATGACACAAATATGCCATTATTTTTTGGATCACTATTCTTTTACGTGGGGTCAGAATGGGGTCAAATGAAAACTACAGAAATACAGAGGAGCCACAGTATGCCCCAGGTATTTTGCTCTTCTTGCCACCCTTGTGACTTGAATGTTGTGGGCAACAAATGAAATTCAACAAAAATAGCTAGTCCCCATCCTGGTCTTTGTTCCAAAGAGCGGGCCAAATTCTGATTGTCAAACTCAGTGTGTGTTTGTTACTGGACAGCATGGTTTAAGAAGCAGTCCCTGCCAAGACAGGCTTACAAATCTAAGTGACTGACTTGCCATACTCCCTCCCTCTCACCCTTTGTTTTTTGCCAACATGGCTGGGGATATGTCTAATTTGGATCTTGGAGCAGGGAACTTTCTGCAGTGTCATGTACACCTTTGGCACTGTGTACATGAAAATATCTATCTCAGGTACTTATGTGGCCACCAGTATAGCAGTATCTGAGCGCTTCACAATCTAAAGTGTTTGTCCTCCCAGCATTCCTAGGAGGTATGGGAGTTCTATTATCCACATTATACAGATTGGGGAACTGAGCTACAGAGACTATGGCCCAGCTCCTCACAAGGTATGTAGGCACCTCCCTCCCTTTGACTTCAATGAGAGTTAAACACCTAAATACTTGGAGGGTCTGGGTCTAAGTGCTCAAGGTCACACAGGAAACCTGGGACAGAGCAGAGAAGTGAAGTCAAGACCCAGGTTCGCACTGGACCATGCTTCCCAGGCTAATTCTCACTTTGGCAGCCAGAGATGTGGTAGAAGGGATGTGGAGTCGGTACACCGAGCCAGACTCATGAGGAAGAATTCTAGCAGAGTCAACCAAAGTTCCCATCGGGCGCCTGCATGCAGGGTGGCAGCCGAATCCTCCTCAGAGAGGGTGCAGAGTGCAGTCCCCGCAGTGACTGTATGGTGGTGCAGGGACGGGGCTGGAATATAGCTCCGCACTTGCTAGCCCCTTTCAGGTTTCTAGTGCCTGTTGGGACAATAGCAAGGATCAGGGCCTGCACTCCCTAAAAGGCTTGTACCTTGTGCTCTATACTCTCCTCAGCTTCTACACCCATTGTATCCAGAATCAGGCCCTATAGTAAGATTATTAGAACCAGACAATGGGCTTGATCCACATCAGTGGACATCTTTCAGTTGCCTTCAGTGAGCATTGGACCAGGTCCTATCTTACAGCCCCAAAGCGCGGCTATCACTGTAACGCCTTGCTTAGACAGATGGGGTGAGTTGATGGCATCTGATGGCAGCAGCAGCGGTCCACAGCCCACACAATGAGCCCAGTCGACAGACCTTGAAAACAAGCCCTCTCCCCAGTTCTTCCCATCCTAATTAGGGCCTTGTCGAAGGGCAGATTCCTTCCCAGAAAAAAAAAATCAATCCGTGTTCACACTTGTTGACAGACTTTCCTAGCCAGCTTTCCCTGGAGGGTGCGGAAACACTGCTCCAGGAGGCCCAGCACATTGTCTCTGGATTGCGGTATGAGAGTGATTCTTTGGAGCCAAACAATCCAAAAAAAATAAGTCTCTGTACCCTGCGCAACTCCCCACGCAGCTTGAGAGGATCACACTGGGTTGCACCTGATTGTGTTCATATTGCTCAAGAGTGAGATCACTGCTCAGATCATCACTAAGGGCTAGATTTTGCTTGGTCTGTGTGCCTTTCAGGGAGTTAAACCCCCCCCTTATGCTGTATGCAGGGAACCCAGTGCCGATGGCCAGGAATGTGGGGCTACATTCCCTCTTCCTCCCCCTTGTGCAGGTGGGTGGGGGAAGTAGAGAGCCTTGGCTTCACTCCTACACTCACTAGCCAGAGTAGCTGAGCTATGCAATAGGCAGTGACAGTGTGATGGCCACCATCTTGGCCAATGCACAGACTGAATCAGTGACCTCTAGAACTAAAAAGCAATGAGTCTCTACAGCTTAAGCGAATGGACTTTCATCCTCTGTGGTATGGGCACAGAGAGGGACATGTAACATACACTGAACAGTGGGTTCCCTTAGCATTTATTGTTAGTATTGGCCTGTAGCAAGACGACAGCAGGGGAGGAATTGTGCCTCAGAGAGGCCATCAGTGCCTCCTAGGTCAGTGCAGTTTAGGCACCAGCCCATGCTTAGGGCTGATTGGGCCGTAGGCCACAATCTAGCCCTAAATTAAAGGCTTATTTTTCTCCACTGACAGGGCTGTGTTCTGGCCTTTATTTCAAGGAGCCTCCATATCTTCTGAGGAGAGCCTCCTACCATGGCACTAAAAGATCCCCTTAAAGGTACTCAGAGGTTTATATGCCAAGGGATTTGCAGACATTCCATGGCCTTGACACTCCTGAGATTGCAAATAATTCACTAAAACACTTTCAGGGCCTTCTCCCTTCAGCTAGATATCCCACACCTCCCACAGAGAAAGCCAGCATTAACATTTCACACCTTGGAAGGAAAGGCAGCTAAGTCAGCATTCATGTGTTTACAAAGCCCCTGGGAGCTTTGAATCAAAGGAGCTAGGAGTCTGACTTGGAATGAGATGAGCAGAGCAAAGGTTTTTTTGTTTCGTGACTCTTGCCAGCTCTTGCTTTTATCTGTTAAACACATTCCGAGTGCATGGAAAAATATCATTCATGGGAATGATATCATGACATTAACTGACCTGGTGTAATATTCTACAAGTAAGTTGCCATCCCCTGTCCTTGCAGGCTACAAGGGATGTTGAAATAAACTAACCCGCTCAGTGATTTCAATACACAAAAGTCTAACAAGAAGACAAGGCCCATTCAAGCTCACGGTCAGTTTAGGAATCAACCCCTGTGCAGGAGGGATTGATCCATCAGGCATCCAGCACTGAGATATGCATATATTGCTCACTAGTTGCCTGTCTGACAAATTTCCCCAGACTTCTGCCCCAAACAATGCCATGTTCCATCCTTCCCTCCTCGCTAATTAAAATTCTCTTCCAATCCCAGTCGTCTTTTAGCACTCTCCCCTCTCTACACACCACCCTTCTCACAGGGATGCAGTCGAATAGCCCTAGCATTCTCTTCACAACAGGTTTGCTCCCATCCGCAAGCTCCCCATTGGCTCCAGCGACAGCCACTCTTGGTGCCTTCCCCTGCAATTTTCCAGAATGGCCAAAAACACCTTCTCACTCTGTTTTGTAGGCCTCCATTCCACAGCACCCTTCACTGTTGTTCATTTATACCAATTCAATTACCTAGCTATATGCGCCTATTGAATCTGTAGAGCACCAGATCAACTATGCACTAAATACAAAATTACAAAAACCAAGTGATTTATTTCCAATGACCCCTATAGGGACAATGCTTTCGCTGCCCTAGGGCTTCAATGCTCACACCCCAGTTACTCGACGACGTGTTCTCTACAGTACCTGTTACTCTGGGTACCTTCTGCAAAGCATGTGGGGCTTACTGGGCTGGGAAGCCAATCAGATTAGGTTCATCTGGATCCCTTTCATCGGGGTTCCCTACAGCCTACATTCCAGCACAGAGAAAGCTTTGACTCTGCCTCTCTGAAGTTGTACCCTCTGCACTGAATTTTTCTGTGCTGAGCATGGTCATTGTGGGCTCTGGAGGGAGAGGTGGTATAGGAGGGAATAGGGTCAGGACTTTCAATTTGACCCAGTGCCAATGGAAGGGACAACCACAAGTGCTCCCAGGGACTAATCCACTAATCAGGAGACAGGCTGCCATGTGCTGTGTAGGTCTTTGAATGGCCTTGACTTCCAGTTGTGGGTAGAGGGAGTCCCAGAAGCCTTGTCTCAGAGCACGACATGTTTGGATCATGGCACTTAAGTCCTTGTCTGAGAGAGACATGGCCCCTATGCAACATGTAGCCGGAAGATAGTTTCGTACTGTTGCCAACTGGTTAATGAGGAACTGAATCTAGCAAACCCCAAGGCTCCAACTGAAGGTCAGATGTTTCCTGTGGAGGGCATGTCAGGAGTTTAGTTAGCTCCTCACAGCCTTTTCCCCTTTTACTCACCATCACTTCTGACATCCCTGGGTTGAGATCAGCCAGCCGCTTTCCAGACAGCCACTTCTTTCTTGCAGGCCCTGAGGTATCTGTGCCATGGCACCACTGTCTGGCATCTATGGGAAAAGAGAGATTGAAGCCAATTTAATGCTACTCATTTTGTGACCTTAGAGCACAAAGCAAAGGCTTGCATTTTAGCACCCTGACCAAGGCTGACCCGGAAAACACAGAAAAGGTGGAGATGTATTATTTTATGGATTGCAAGTGTCATGTGCTGGAGCTTTACTCCAATGATAACTGGGAAGGGGCGCTTTACTACTTGGTCTCTGCAGTCCTACCCTTATTTCCAGGGCTTTAACCTCTATAAAAATGAAATGATGATCACACAACTTTTGGAGGAGGGTGACATCAGCCCCATCTTATTTCGACTGCCCCTGACAATTCTTTGAGCGTTTGTAATAAATTCCATTGGACGTCTCCCTAGACACAGGCATAAGTACGCTTAGTTCAGGCATGTCTCTTAACAGGCTATTAGGAACAGAATACTGGGAGATATATGCTGAACATATCATGTCAAAAGAGCATTCGATCCCTAGCTATAAAAGGCAGAGGACAGAGGTGATGCTAAAAGCCAGGTTTTCCCCTGTAGGCATGGAGCAGATTTGTCTGACTCATGGCACACCTGGCCATAATTAATCCATCAGAGACAGGCTGAAATATGAGGGACAGTGGGATAGTTCTGATGATGAGGAGCTGATCTGCATCCCAATACCAGCCTGTTGAGAAAAGCTGCTAGGTGGGCAGGTTTTTTCCCAGCAAAGAGATACGGTCGGGGGCTGGCTCGTGGTTGGAGATGACAAAGTGAAAAAGCATTGGTGTGAGGCCTCCAGAAACAGTGCAGCTGCGTGCCGATGGTGTGTATAGTCTGGAAAGGGGTCATAGGAAATCCAAATATGGTCACGGCTGCAAGGATAAACGCTGTTGCAGGATCCTCCATGGACAGCTGAGCACAAGCTGGGCACTAATTAGACAGCTGCAGCCTTCTTTAAAGTTTGTGGCTGAGATTTTCAAAAACTAATTAATGGGAAATGAATGGGCATCTACAGGCTACTTTGAACATCTCAGCCTGAAGACAGAGTGGAATTAAGAGGGCTTCAGAAATGGACAATGAAAATGATCAGAGGCATGGAGGGATTTTCATGAGGAGGAGGGGTTAGGACTGTTTATCTTACAGCCAAAGCTAAGAGAGCATGGTAGGGACAGACAAAATAAAGAATGGTATTGACAAGGTGGATAGGGAGCTCCTGTTTCTTCCCTCTCACACTATAGGAACAAGGGGACTGTCACAGGGCATATAGCAGGGCCCCCTTTGCTCCTGCCTCTGCTCTGCTCCAAAAACTACACAGAGACCTTCGGGCTCAGCAATCACCAGTGCAGTTTACTTACAGTGCACAATCCCGCCACCTTCTCACCACATACAGTTGGGAATTTCAACCTTGAGCACTTCTCAGTCCTGCAGCCAGGAAGGAAGTCCGGCTTCCCCCTTTCTGTCTGCCCCTCCTGGGCATCCTTCCCCTGAGGCTCTTATGCAGCCCCAGGCTAATGAGGCTGGCAGTTGTTTCCCCTTTGCCAATCAGGCCTAGGTTACCCTTGGCAGCTTCAATCTAACCCCCTTGATTGGAGCTGGCGTGACAGAGGGCTGGCTCAGGAGTCCCTGCCCAGCACCCTGTCACAGGGACATAACTGAAACTGAGAGACAACAACTTACACTGATGAAAGGAGACATTTTTTCTTTATGTAACACCATTAGTGAGTGGAAGTCATTGTCACAAGACATTGCCAAGGCCAAGAGCTCACTAGGATTCAAAGAGGATTAGACGTTGATATGGATAATAGCCAACATCGCATTAGATAGGGTAATAACAGATCGTGGCTATAAATCTACTTGCTTCAGAGCATGAGCTTCTGATTGTGTTGGGAAGCAGCTTCCCCTCTGGGCAGGTCCTTGTCCACTTTGTGGTTTCTTACATCTTCATCTAAAGCACCTACTGCTGGCCGCTGTCAGGGACAGGAGACTGGATTGGCTGGCCCACTAGTCTGATCCAGCCTGGCAATTCCCATGAAGAGAGGGCAAAGCACTAACAGAGCTTGGTGAGGAATGGGGACTCTAAATGAAATCAAAACCTGAGGATGAATTTGGGCCTTCTTTGTATTGGGACTCTTGCCCTGGAGTTATTTGTATTTGTGTCGTTAATAGCGTTGCTGTCACAACCAACACAACCATTGCCAGTTTCCTTGTCTCCAATATTTCACCTAGAATTAGATCACCAGGGCCTGTTCTGGAGGTCTGGTTTGTCCCACTTCCTTGGTCTCTGGCTGTAACAGAAACAAGTCTTCAGAAATCCATCTCTGACATTTGCCATCCTCTATTTCTGCAAGGGTCAGGAACTCTGATATCTCTGGCTTCATGCACAGCTGGGTACCGCCGTCTGTGCTACAGCACAGCACATGCTGTCTCCATGCTGGGTCACTGTCTGTCTCCACCGGTACCTTCCACTCCTTCAGCCTCTAACTAGACCATTTATGGGCCATGATGCTCAGCACCTTCCTTTGCAGCCAGTTCATGGAGGAGGGCCACATGCACACACTCTGCTTGTCTTCTCCATTAGGATTTCCAGCATGGCTCTCCTGAATGCACACCCGGGGTTTTGGTTTCTGAATCCCCTGTCCTTGTTCTTAGAAGGAGATAAAAATGGAGTTTCTACTTGGATTGAACAAGAGACAAAGTCCACCGCCTGTGTGGCCATGTGGCCATGACAGGGGTAACTGGTGGTTATCCAGACAGGATGGAGCCATGCGCCTCCCTCCCTTACTTCCTGTTTGGTAAGTGGGAGTTGCCCCACCCTCTCTGTTGTGAATAAAGGAGCAAGTCCCCAGCCTGCAGTCTGGTGCGTAAAGTGTTATTCTGGTAGAACGGAGTGGTCTCCTCACAAAAGCATGTGCGTGCAACTGCAAAGGAAAAGAATTAGAGCCGAAAGTGCCTGCTACTGAACGTTACCTACTTTGCTCTATAGAGAGAAAATGAATCAGTCCAATAGCAAACAGCTGCTAAGCAAAGTGAGAAGGAATGCTCAACAAAATCCCTTTCTCCTTGTGGAGTTGACCTTTTGCAGCTTAACCTCCCCGCCTACTGCTGTTAAAAGGCTGTCAAACAATTCCAGCTCTTGTTTGAGAATAACTTCAAAAATCCAACTCTCCCATGGAAACATCCACCAATATTATTATACTGCAAACTGCATGATCTCCACACTGGCATCTTTTCAGTTACCAAACGCTCAGATATAGGATACACACTGCCTGAGGGCCTGATCCAAACCCCACCGAAGTCAGCAATTAGCTTCAATGGAAAGTGGATCAGGCAGAAAGGACCACAGTGGAGGTAACAGCAAGCCTTGAAAAATCAGGGTGTTTCACATCTCTGTTTGGGATGAAGGGAAGATGTGATTTCACTTTAATAGCACTATTTGCATTGTTATGGTGAAGAACATGTCACCCACTTCCTTTAAACACTCTAGATGGGCACAACATCATATAGTTCCAGTGTAAACATTTGCTCCAGGTTGCAAACTAATATATGAAGTGTTGATCTAGAAGCAAAAACCAAGGGTTTTAGCTGTGTTAGAAGTGATGACTGCAAGATAATAAACAAACAAGTTTTTTCTCTAAACTCTTGTGCATGAAACTTCATGTGCTTTCTGAAAATTTGAATAAGCCCATGTCTACACTACAAAATTAAGTTGACCTAACTTATGTCGGCATATGAGAGTCACCACAGTAATTGCATGGCTTGTGTGTGTCTACACTTTGTGCCTTATGTTGGCGGTGCCCTTCTTCACCAGGAGAGCTTGGATTGATTGTATTGTCAGTGTGGGACATTGTAGGACAGCCCCTGAAAGCTAGTAACAGTCAACGTAAGAGTGATGAGCTACCAAAATCTTAACAACCAGTTCGCTATAAAAAGTTCTGATTTAAGGGATGTGCCCCAGTATGTATTTTTTGTACCAACAGGGTTATCATACGTCCGTATTTTCCCGGGAGGAATTTTTAAATTTTAAATTTTAAACCGGATGGCGATTTAAGAACCAAAAAGCCTGACCTGTCTGGGAAAATACGGATGTATGTTAACCCTGCCTGAAGTTCTTTTTTAAAAAGATGGGCCTGAACAGAAATGAGCTCCGTTTCACATGTGTGGGTCCCCGCCACTCCCTGGGGGTGTTCTAGGGTGACCAGATGTCCCGATTTTATAGGGACAGTCCCGGTTTTGGGGTCTTTTTCTTATACAGGCTCCTATTACCTCCCCACCCCCTGTCCTGATTTTTCACACTTGCTGTCTGGTCACCCTAGGGTGTGCACATGTGTGGGTCCCAGCTGCTTCCTGCCCCTCTCATTGAAGCAGGTGTGCAGGGTTACTGCCCTGGGAACTGCAGGGCACGAGTGGACGTGGGGCCAGCTGCAGACTGGGGCGTGGGGCAGGGCTAGCTGGAGGCAGCGGGTGCAGGACTGGCTGCGGGCAGGGCAGGGGATGCGGAGCTGGCTGGAGACAGGAGAGTGCAGGGATGGCTGGAGGCAAGGGGGTGTGGGGCTGGCTGGAGACAAGGCAGGGGCTGACTGGAGGTAGAGGCTGGCTGCAGGCAGGGCAGGGAGGTGCAGGGCTGGCTGGAGACAGGGGCTGGCTGCGGGCAGGGCGGGGGGTGCAGCAGAGGCTGGCTGCGGGCAAAGGGTGTGGGGGTGGCTGGAGACAGCGGCTGGCTGTGGGCAGGGCAGGGGGAGCATGCGGCAGGAACTGGTTGCGGGCAGGGAGTGCAGGGGTGGCTGGAGACAGGGGCTGGTGCGGGCAGGGGGTCCTGGGGGTGCGGCGGGGCTGGCTGCAGGCAGGGCAGGGAGTGGCTGGAGACGGGCTGGCTGCAGGTACGGGGTGCGGGGTTGGCTGGAGACAGGGGCTGGCTGCGGGCAGGGCAGGGGGTGTGGCAGGGGCTGGCTGGAGACAGGGGCTGGCTGCAGGCAGGGGGTACAGGGGTGGCTGGAGGCAGGGCAGGGGGTGCGGCAGGGGCTGGCTGCAGGCTGGGGGTGCGGGGGTGGCTGGAGACGGGCTGGCTGTGGACAGGGCAGGGGGTGCGGCAGGGGCTGTCTGCAGGCAGGGGGTGCAGGGGGTGGCTGGAGGCAGGGCAGGGGGTAGCTGGAGATGAGGGCTGGCTGCAGGCAGGGGGTGCGGGGGTGGCTGGAGGCAGGGGCTGCAGGGGGTGGCTGGAGACGAGGGCTGGCTGCGGGCAGAGGGTGCGGGGGTGGCTGGAGGCAGGGCAGGGGCTGCAGGGTGTGGCTGGAGACAGGGGCTGGCTGCAGGCAGGGCAGGGTGTGGCTGGAGACAGGGGCTGGCTGCAGGCAGGGCAGGGTGTGGCTGGAGGCAGGGGCTGGCTGCGGGCAGGGCAGGGGGTGGCTGGAGGCAGGGGCTGGCTGCGGGCAGGGTGGTGGGTGCTCACGGGGAGAGCAGCAGGACGCAGCCCAGGCCCAGCAGAGCAGCCGGGGACCCACCAGGCAGCAGCGGGAGCCCCAGGGCCAGGGGAGCAGCAGCAGCAACAGGGCTCGTGCCCAGGGCCAGGCGGCAGCCCACATGGCTCTTGCAGCGCAGCGCCCCTGGTGGCCGGAGGAGGAATTACATCACTTCCCGGCCGGAGCCCATCAACGCCTCAGCGCCCCCTGCAGGGAAGCGGGTTAACACCCGGTTCTAAAACGGCTTCAGAACGTAACAGCCGGTTCGCGCGAACGTAAGCAACGCAGTGTCTATATTGACCTAACTACACTGACCTTGACTCCATGCTGCTCGTGGAGTTGGAGTTATTAAGTTGGCATAGTGGGGCATTACATGGGCAGGAGCAAAATTTAAGTGTAGACACTTCCATAGTTAGGTCGATGTAAGCTGCTTTGCATGGACCTAACTTTTGTTCGTCTCTAAGGTGACCCAAGTCCTCCTGTTCTTTTTGCAGACACAGACTAACACGGCTGCTACTCTGTAACCTAACTTTTTAATGTAGACCGGACCTAATATCACTTTCTGACTAAGACCTATTTTTGTATTTTGACCAAAAAAATAAAGGAACAGATAAGTTATTGCCAAAAATAGGATAGGTTTGAAATTTGCTTGATCACTTATGGCAAAATGGCTGATGTTGGTATGGTGGGTCCTGTGCTTTTCTTGGTGGGGGGGCTAGGATGCCACCCCTTGCTCCTGCTCTTGGGGCACCAAGGGCCCCACTAGGTGGCCCAGGAAGGTGGTAGAGGAGGGAAGCGGGGGAAGAGTCTGGGTTTACTCCTCACTCTGAGCCCCAGCCCTCCTTACCCTCTTCCCCCTTGGGTAGGGTTACCCTCGGACCTTGACACTAGGGGAGGGTCTCCCTTCCTCTGGTCTTTCAATTCTGAGCAACACACCTCCAAGCTCCAGTCCTCTCTCTTTCCTCACTCCACCCTGTCTGCCTGGAGCAAGAGGTTTTTATTAGGTTCCTGACAGGGCCTTAATTGGCAACAGGTGCTCCAGTTAACCTGTAATAACCTTCCCTAGTTTATAGGGAACCACGCCTTAATTAGCCTAGGGCTTATATATCTCCCCTCTCCCACTGCTCCCTGGCCCTGCTGTATCACACACTGTAATAAACTAGAGGGGATTTTCTTCTGAATTCTTAATAGCTGACAATTCAGCATTCCAGCAAAGGGAAACTAACAACCACTAAAATAGCCATTTCACTGCATGACCACGCAGTACCTTGATTTGCTGCTGCTGGAGGCCTGGTCTACACTACAGATTAGGTCAACATAAGGCAGCTTTTGTTGACCTAACTCTGTAAGCATCTACACTAAAATGTAGTTTCCACTGATGTAACTTGCCCCCATACCGACTTAATAACTCCACCTCTGTGAGGGGCCTAGCGCTTAAGTCCATGTAGGTAGGTCGACACAGTGTCAGCGTAGACACTGCGTTGCTTACATCGACTGTTGCTGCCTTTCAGAAAACCATCCCACGATGCCCCACACTGGCAGTTAAATCGGTGCAAGAGCTCCTGGTGAGGATGTGCACCATAGAGACAAGGAGCGTAATGTGGACGTATAAAACTGATTCAATTACCGCGGCGGCTGTACGTCAACGTAACTTAGGTCAACTTAAATTTTGTAGTGCAGAGTGACCTGAGTTATCAAAGTTAGAATATAGGATACATGCTGTCCTGAGGTTCTGAGCCAAAGCCTACTGAAGTCAATGGACAGCTGCAACGGAAAATGGCTCAGGCCAATAATGAGGGAGAAAGGGAGCACAACACACAGAGCACCATGCCCGCATGTGTACCCAGAATTGGGCTGCGTACCTATTCATTCATCAGTGACAAGGCTGGTAGGCAGCTGAGGAACTAACAAAAGAAAAGCAAAGACAAGCCATATTTTCTGTTTATAAAGTATACTTATTACAGTCTTAAGGTGTTACGTACAAAAGTTTAATATTGCTAAGAGATACACAATCACCATCAAAGTCCCCTCAATAGTTACCCAGATAGACGATTTATTTAGGTGGCTAAATATGGATTTAGGTGCCTAGCTTTATGCAGTGTTGTATATAGTCATAAGGTTAAGGCAATAAACTCAGACTCAAGAGATCTGGGTTCTGTTCCCAGCTCCACCACAAATTATGTCTATGATCTTGGACAAGTCTCATTTAATCACTGTGCCTCCGTTCCTCATCTGTAAGAATGAGCAATTTCCTTTGCTTATCTTGTATCTTTATGCTATAAATTCATTGGCACAGGCCCTGGCTGTCTCTCACTATGTGTATGTACAGCACCTAGCACAATGGGGCCCTGATCTCTGTGGGCGCCTTTAGGTGTTACTCTAATACAAATACTTAATGCCAATAAAATTTTGGTCTAATGTGCAATTTAAATGTTAGTAACATTGATGGTTCATTTTATCAATGTCTATCTGAGGGTAATTAAGTTTTATGAACTAATTACTTACTATTAGGCTGAGGGAAGCTTGTCTATTCATAGCTTTAAATGATATTACTGCTACTAAGAGTAATAAAACAAAACATGAATTAAATCTCAAACAGCTCCACCAAGGTCTGAATTAATTACCAGAAAATCCTGCATTTTTCTCCTGATCAAGACTGAATGATTCATGGTTATGTTTTGATAAACTTAGACTAAAGTTTTGGAGGGATATCAGTTCCCTTCTTTGTGCACAGGGAGAGCCAAAATAAGCACTAGGGTGTCAGATAAATAATAGTAATAAATGAAGAATTATTATTTGTATTACCATAGATTCCAGGAGCCCCTGTCACGGACCAGGACCCAATTGTGCTAGGCGCTGTACAAACAGAACAAAGAGAGACTGACTCTGGCCCAAACATCTAACAATCTGAGTATAAAACTGGAGAGCAATTGTTACGGATGAGGGAATACAAGGAAACAATGAGATAATATTGATCAGCATGATGGTCAGCCATGCTTTTTGCACACCAGGAACGTACAACAAAAGTTAAGAGAGAAAATTTTGAGTCAGCTGTGGAATTTTGTGACTGATAAATGGGATTGAGTGAGCCACACACATTCTCTTCTTGTTTCTCTGCAGAACACCTAGTCTAAGAGATATTAGAGAGACAAAGTGGGTGAGGTAATACCTCAAGAAGAGCTCTGTGTAGCTCAAAAGCTTGTCTCTGTCACCTGCAGAAGTTGGTCCAGTAAAAGATATTACCTCAACCACTTTGTCTCGCTAATATCCTGGGGCCAACACAGCTACAATAACACTGTACATCTAACAGATTAACAGGATTCTCAGAGTTAGTGTACACCAACTGGGCCAGATCCTCGGTGGGTGTTAACTGCAATCAATGGAGCTACATCAATTTACGCTTGCTGAGGTTCTGGCCCATTCTGTTTTGCACAGATGCTTCCAATCAGCTTGCGAGAAGCTGTTGTACTGCAATGCTGTAGATCCAAGACAAAGCAGAAAATATGTCCCAGAGGGTCACTCCTTCTTTATATGCATACTCTAAGAGAACAATGCTGACCTCACATCTCAGCAGTAGCAGATAGGATAAAGAAAACAACCCTGGGCTGCGGCACTGAGGAATTAGCATGTACCTCAATTACTGGAAAACTGTTTTAAAAATAAAACCCAACCCCAACGCATTGTTGACTTGCCCACTGAATGGAGCACCCCATAATGCACACAGCAACCCTATACTAGCTGCTTTAATTTCTTGGCTCTTAACCATGGAGGTGCTTCCTGTTCACTCAGGAAATTCTCTTGTCAAATAATGCAAAAAAAAGAAAAAAGAAAAAAAAGGGTGAATATTGGTTTGGATCCCAAGTGGCTTTTCAATTTGACCATAAAAAGAAAAGGAAGACTTGTGGCACCTTAGAGACTAACAAATTTATTTGAGCACAAGCTTTCATGGGCTACAGCTCACTTCATCAGATGCATGTAGTGGAAAATACAGTGGGGAGATTTTATATACACAGAGAACATGAAACAATGGGTGTTACCATACACACTGTAACGCACGTGATCAGGTAAGGTGAGCTATTACCAGCAGGAAAGCGGGGGCGGGGGAAGAGGGGGAACCTTTTGTAGTGATAATCAAGGTGGGCCATTTCCAGTAGTGGACAAGAACATGTGAGGAACAGTGGGGGGGGGGGCTAAACATGGGGAAACAGTTTTACTTTGTGTAATGACACATCCACTCCCCGTCTTTATTCAAGCTTAATTTATTCACTATTTGTGAACGTTCATTTGTAGAGCTGGGAAATGGCTTTCATCTGAAAGCCCATATTCCACGCGTGAACAAGCATGTTCAGATGTGCCAGTTAAGATGTTTCAATCATAGGATTGAGGCACAGAAACAAACCCATGCGAGGAAGGTATCAAATCACACATCACCAAAGCACAGGACCTGGCTCCTAGAGGAGTTTAGCACCTCTCACTAACTTCCCCTGGAGTTTTGGGTGCTCAGCACTTCTGAAAAAATAATCAAGCCCATAATAAATAGTCAAAGCCTGTCTAATAATTATGACGAGTGAATATATCCATAGAAAATAGAGCCTGTTTATGAAAGAGTCGTTATTGCCAACGCTAAGCTTTCAAAAATAATGTGCTAGGCCACACACAAAAAAAGTCACGAGGAATTTTTTTTTAATACACATTTTTGCTTTTGGGTTTTTTTAAATCATGATGGTTCACATGTTCAAGATTTTCTCCAGGACTAGAAATGTTTTTTTTAACTGAGATTCTCATGTAATCACATGACTCCAGGAGCTGAGGGTTTAAGACAAAACATGAAATATTGCAAGACTTGCAATAAAATAGGGAAAGTTAGCAACACTGAGATTCACAAGCAGAAACATGGGCTAAATTCATGTTTTGATCCACTCTCCTCAGGAAAGCCAGGATATTACCCATCTGTATGCTCAAAATCCCAAACTACATGTCATGGTTTTAATATGGTCCTCATTGCCTGCACTAATCACTAGGATTACTACATCCAAAAGATCCCAGATGTTCTAATACTGAAATCATAATAATAGTGACTTCATGGTCCAAAGAGAGGTCTTTCAAGGGAAAGAATAAAATGTCATTATGAGCACAGCTGGCACCAAAAGGCAACTGGGAGATGAGTAAGATGAATGCCTCATAAAAAGCCAAAATAATAATGGTAACAGTAATACTTCAGTTACACGGCATTTTTCATTTTCAAATACATTTACAGACATGAATATACTATTATCACTATTAAATAGGATCGTTTTTTCCAAGGATCGTTTTTTTAGCTGCTGTTGCTCACTACACTGTACCCCAGTGGAAACCCGAATGAACTGTCATTGGACAATTGAGACATCACTGGCACTGTAGACCTCTTATTGACCTCTATTTTGAACAAAGCCGTCATTTTGGTTCATCTAGGCACTGAAGGCTGGACTGAAGATACACAATGTATATAGGGACTTGGGGAACACAATCTAATGTTGCAACTCATTTCTGGCTTGGGCAAACAGAGTTTCAAAGTTTCCTAAGGCACCTCCAGTGTTAGTTTATACTAAGATTATATAGGGGAGAACACACATGCATGCACATGGTGAAATACCAGTGATCCTGATTCTGCAACTCTTACAGTGGGCTAGATTGTTCATTTACAATCTGCTCCGAGTAAGGATTTTAGTTCGAATTGTTTTTCACAATTGAGCATTACTGGTACAAAAATCTTGCGACTTTTCAACTTTGTTCTTTTCAATAAATGGTTGGAACAAAAATGTTTTTGGAATATTCACAATTCCTCCACAGGTTTCAACCAGCTGCAGCAGTAAGGAAATACTGTAACATGACCATATGCATTGCATATGTGTGGCCATGTGTGATAGGGGAAGAGGGCTAGCTCAGTGGTTTGAGCACTGGCCTGCTTAAACCCAGGCTTGTGAGCTCAATCCTTGAGGGGGCCATTTAAGGATGTGGGGCAAAAATTGGGGATTGGCCCTGCTTTGAGCAGGGAGTTGGACTAGATGACCTCCTGAGGACCCTTCCAACACTGATATTCTAAAATGCTAAGTAGAGCTGGGTGAATCTGTGATGACAGGCCATAGACAGCTATAGATATTGACACATTTTTCAGTAACTTTGCCATGGCTTCCTTTGACCTGCCCCCTTCATCTGTTCTCAGTAGGATCAGAAGAACCAAACTGCTGTTTTGAACAAGCTCTATCCTATATACATAGCTTGTTTTAACAAACAAAAGAAATGGGAAAACTGTTGAGAGGAGAAAATGCCAGGGAGTGGGGGTGGCTGTAAAGTTTATGAAGTGCAGACCGTGTGTCAGTGGGGCAATGATTTTATGTTACAGGTCGGTGATGCTCTGCAGGTCACAACACACAAAGCAAGAAGTGGTGCATGTTTTATCAATTGCTCTTCAAGATCTAGTTACTTCCAGGCACAGACACCCCACACTCTGCACAAAACCAATCACATTGCCTTGGAGAGCGTGCAGGCGAGCGATGCAGCCTTGAAAAGCTGATCTGCTAGGGGCATCTCTTCCATCCATCCAATATCCGTGCCATGTCTTTCTAGCCAGCAAGCCTGATGGCTCTCTGGGATTTTGGAATTCTCAGGGGACCCTGCTAATTTGCTCTTTGTCCTGCTGAAAAGCTTCACTTTTCAGCACATTAGCGACTGCTACTAGTTGGCTAATATGCTGCCATTGGCATAAATAACTCAACTCCTAGAGCACAGATACAGCTGCAGAGGAAGAAAGGATCTCAGTAGCAGATGTATACATAGGCTGGCACTGCTAATAACCTACTTAAAAGTTGGACATGAGACAGCAACCACTGCTTGTATGGTATTTCCATTGCCTAGTTGTATAGCGAATACAATGAGCAGAATCCTCAGCTGTGCTCAGAAAGCACTGGGGGCTGGCAGAGGAGGCAAACAGAGGCTGTTTGTATGGCTCCCACATCCTGAGGCTGGATTTCTACCTACCCTGTCTCCAGTGTCATTTAGAGCAGCCTCAAGACTGTTCTAAACTATGTTTCCTTTTAATGGCCACTACAAGACCTGGGGATTGTTGGCGGGCAGCATGTTCTGACCATGCTCCAAAATCCCCTCTGGATTGATGGGCCAGGGAAGTGGTATCATGGAACCAGTGACACTGGCTCTGCACTAACTGGTGATCTCTGCACTCCAGAACAGTGCAAAGGGGCTGAATTTAGGACCAGACTCTGGCCCAGTAACTCCACCTGCGGATGGACTTAGGGCCAGATCCTCAGCTAGTGTAATTAGCATTGCTCCTTTGAAGCCAACAGAGCTACATGGATTTACACCAGCAGAGGATCTGGCTCTTACTCCTAATGGAAGCCCTATACACTACATTCTCTGCTACTCCTTTCATTCTAGCCCTACTTTGTCTCCGCTAGGCCCTTACTACTATCCATTTCCTCTGCTCCACCCTAGCTTGAGGATCATGGTTCTACCACTGTTACGGGACCAAAGATCCAAGGAGTTAGTTACCAAACCAAGGGCATCATTACAAATGCCGTCTAGGGGAGGTTGTTTGTTTCACTGTCTCTTCTCCAAGCATGTGCTTTTCTGCCAGAAAGTGGGACTTTTATTGTGAAGCGAGCCCCGTAACATATCACACAAACGGAGCAGAGATTGGGCTCTGCCTTTTGTCTCTCCTAGCATTCCTTGCCATGTCTGCTAAATATCAGATACTGAGGTTTAAGCACATGTGGGCTCCCACCCAGCTCATCCTCCCCGCTAGCTTGTTTCTGCAGCAAAATCGACTCAAAGAGCCAAACACGCTTCTGCTTGTGTTTCCCACATCTGAAATTAATTTGGCCTATGGTCCTGAGTCTGTGACCTCACAAATCATTCCCATAGCAACAGACTGCAATATCACAAAGAGCAGGTTATGGGCTCAGGGCCTGATCCAAAGCCTACTGAAGTCAACAGAAAGACTCCCACTTATGTCAAAGACATTGGATCCGAACTCAGACCCTGAGCTGTGGACATGTGAAACTTGGATGTGTACAAAGGTATTATTTGCACCCCACCCTCGCATGGATCCTCAGGGCAGTTTGGTGCACCTTTGAAGGCTGCTCTGCCAGTAGCCCCAGATGCGATGAGATCTAATGATCATAGACAGTCATAGGGAAGCCCCCTGTTTCCTGGTCACATACTTGGCGATGTACAAATCTTGACATGTACTAGTGCAGCCTAAGTGGCTAGAGCATGCACTTTGGGTCAGGACAGCTGGCTTCTATACCCAGCTTGGCCTGCCCCTTGCCGTGTCTCAGTTTCCCCATCTGTAAAATGGGGATATGATACTGACCTACTTTGAAAAACCCTATGAGATGTACTGAAGAAAAGTGCTCTGTAAGAGCCAGGTATTATTACTAACATCAAAACAGTTCTGCTATCAAATACCTGCAGTGAACTTTTTGCACATGAGCTATGCACCAAGAATGACTTGGCAAATAATTCTGAATTACAAATGTATTTCAGACAATTTGCAAACAGAAAAAAGACAAGGAAATCCGACGTATAAATAATCTGTCATGAACTATTCACCCATTGCTATTCCTGACACATCTTTAAGAAACAATAACTAGTACCATTGTTCAAGAAGAATGAGATTATACTACACTTCTGTGGCATGATGTGATCCTTCCTAATTGATTTTGGATGCTGACTTATAATATACAGCAGATATCTGGGAACTGAAATAATTTTAACATGTAATCATCCTGGTCTGTTACCAAAATGAGCTATTCCTTCGACAGTACTTTGATAACTCCCCACTTAAAAGATGAGCGTGTATTCGTAAGCGAAGATTTTCAAGTGTGACTGGCGAGTTTGGGCAACTCAACTTTTGAGTGCCCATCTAGGGACACTTTAAAAGGGACGCTTTAGAGTGTCTCGAAGCTGAGCACCCAAAATCATGAGTTGCTTTTGAAAAAATTGGCTTTGGTAGGTATCACTGTCAGCAGAGATCAATTAAACTTTGTGATCAGCACAGACGGCCTTAGAACCATCTGTTATTTTATTTCATACAACTCCCAAAGTGCTTTCGGTCAGGGACTGCCCGTTTGCTCTGTGTTTGTAGAGTGCCTCGTATCATGGGGTGCTGGGCCATAACTGGAACTCTACAGTGCTTCTGCAATAAAAAGAGATACATTATGAATACTAGTAATATATTTGCATAGCATTCGGCTGGTTAACCTAACCTAGGAAATTCAAATTAGAGGTCTATTTTAAAGCACTGACATCACATGCAACTTTGAATTTCCGGGCCTTTGTCACTTATGGTGCAGTTTGGGTAGGTTTTTATTTTAAATACCAAACTTCTTTCCTTATTCAAAGAGGCCAGCAAATCTCTAGAATATGGATTACCCAACACACTTTGGAGACATGCAGGACAGCGGCTAAACTGCTCCAAATGGTGTTTAGGTGGTGTGGTTTAAAAGGGGCTTAAAACATCCCTTTGCGCTGCCCTGAACTGCTGGGCCACAGCTTTATGCACGCCAGGCCCCTTGCACCAGACTGTAATGAGCACAAGTGTCTGAAAAGACTGCATAGCACAGAGGCATCCTGGCCACACCCCTTTTCCTCTGGCCATGCCTCCTTGAGGTAAAGGCACCACTTGCCTTGTCTACACTGAGGTAGCAATCTTGTAAAAAATGCACCTTCTTTCCTAGAAAAGATGCATCCCCACAGGCAACAGCCATCTGGCCTCAAGGTGTCCTGAGGCCTTATCCACATGGGAAAGTTGCATCAATACCTTAAGGTGTAAAGTTAAACAGATATTGTTAAACTGGTTCAAACATCTGTGTGGACATTCTTATGTCAGTGTAAACTGAATGGCAACAGGTCTCAGTTAAACCACAACTTGTAGTCTGAAAGGAGTGCTCACACAGGGGGGTTAAGCTATGTTGGCATTTAAGTTAAACTGGTGCAACTCAATCTTCCGGATATGGGAAATACATGGTGAGCCAAACACCCAGCTCATAGTGATCCCCCTACACGCCAATCAGTGAGCAACATCAGCCGAAGGGAACAGGTTCTGCTCCCTGCAACTAGCGTAGGAATTTAGTAAGGGGAAAGTCTGCCTTCATGAAGGTGCTTAGGACCCAGTCCTTTCTTCGCTGTAGAGTCTGGATTTCATGCTCTCAGCCTGGATCACTCCATGGGGGGGAGGGATAGCTCAGTTATTTGAGCATTGGCCTGCTAAACCCAGGGTTGTGAGCTCAATCCTTGAGGGGGCCATTTAGGGATCTGGGGCAAAAAAAAATTGGGGATTGTGCCTGCTTTCAGCAGGGGGTTGGACTAGATGATCTCCTGAGGTCCCTTCCAACCCTGATAGTCTATAAATCTATGAAAACTGGGCTGTGGTGGGTAAGCTGTAGCAAGGTAGCCGGGATGAGAGTTTAAAGAGCTCTTCAGCTGCATACTAGCTGAACTTATAGGAAGAAAACTGTTGCCAGGTTAACTCCTAGAATACTCCGCTTCTGCCCAGAGGACAAATAATCAACCGAAGGATAAACTCACGGAAGTGCTGACACAACCTTAACTAGAAGAGCACTCACAGCGGGGCTGTCATACAGGGCCCGTATGAAATTCCACTGTGATTGACACTCCACAACCACGTCATTTGTTACCACTCTCCGCCTGCCTCCCCCTCCCCTGCTTTTCACTTCCAGGGACAGAACCTGCCCCAGCGCAGCACGCTGGGCTCTCCTTCAATCTGATTTCCATTCGAGCAACCTCCTCGGAGGATTGACTCACGCTGCTTGACATAAAGCACCATCTCGCCAGGCTTGTGTGAGGAAATACCATCAGAGAGCTGTCTAACTCAATGTTTTTGGCAGTCCTTACTCTGTGCATTACCCGGTAGGTTTCTAGCCACGGTCTCTGCCTTTTTGCAGTCATTTTTGAACAGTCTGATATATCCCTTTCTTAGCTCATTTGAAATGGCTAGCTAGAGTGCAAAATGGTGCAAGGATTGTAGTAAATCTGACCTGCTCGGAATTACTTTAATGTATGAACTGTAACCACCCCTCTCTTTTCTCCCACTTTGTCATTAATTCACTTCAAAGGGACTCCAATACTGGCTACAGCGAAATAGGATTTCAGCAGCATACACAGTGGATGAGACACCCAGAAGTCCTATTATGGGAGCTCCCCGTGTTTATGGGAGTTCTGTGCTTCATCCATCTCTGATAGCCCTAACACCTAGAACTGTGAAAAAATGTTCACAATGAAACATGAGACCAGCCAAAATTGGCCTAGGTTTGAGTTTGGTTACAAGTGGGGAAAGTCAGATGAAGTTCACAATGAGATCTGGAAACTAGTTTCATGAAGCTTTTTAGTGAACCCGGGTCTAGTTTCAACCAAGCCTGGCCAACCATTTTCTAGCAAACTTGGACTGATCTGTAGTTTTGAACAGAGAAATCGTGCAAAATTAATGGTTTTGATAGGAACCCAGGGGCAAACTTAGGTGGTTTCCACTGAGTTTAGCTTTCAGGCTCTGAATTAGTTCCAAACTGAAGTTCAAGTCAAAATTCAGGATAATGCATACCCATGTGGAGTTGCAAAACCACCTGAATCAAGACCAAGCTCTTCAGACCTGGGACTATAAATACAGAAGCACAGTAGCACCTCCATAGTTAAGGTTGGGTTGAATTTTGCTTCACTATATTTGTGTACAACACCTAGCCCAACGAAGCCCCCTACCTGGAGCCACAGTCGCGCTTGTACGTGTCACAGAATGAGCGCTCAGCAGAAGCAGTGGGTGCCGTGGGGCAGGGTTGAGGTGCATTGGCAGAGCAGGGTGAGTAGCCTCCCCACTGGACATCTGGCTCACGCCTTCCTCTAATGAACAGTGAGTGAATTCACTCAAAAAGTTAAGAGAGAAGGAGGAGGGGAGTGAAGTCAGGCTCCTCTAGTCAGCATTAAGAAAAGATTTCACAGCCAGAACGTGTTCCTCAGAGTGACCTAAAAGCTCTCCTCACTTTCCTCTAAAAACCCCCTTATTTTGATGGGCAAAGGCTTAGGAATAATGAGAGAACAGTGGCGTAAATGCCATTAAAAATCACTTCCTCATACTGCTCCTTTGCCAGAGTATACCTAATAAAGCTTATTTTGTTGGCGCCCTCAGTAATACATGGCCCAGATCTTTCTCCTGCTCTTAGCTGAATGAGGGCCAAGACACTCTACACAATTATTTTGTTAAGAAAGAAGCTATTTTATTTGAGAAGCTTTCGGGCCAGATTGTGACTGGTCCTTGTGCCAGTCCACATAACAGGAATGGAAAAGGAAGAGTTGTCCAGTGGTTAGGGGGGCGAGCCTGGAATTTGGGAGACCTGGGTTCATTCCCTGCTCTGCCACAGACTTCCTGTGGGATAGTGGGTAAGTCACTCTATGCCTCAATTCCCCATCTGTAAAATGGGCCAGTAGTACTTCCCTACCTCACACAGGCTTGGGGAAGATAAATTAGGATTGAGATACTCCAATACTGTGGTAATGGGGACTGTGTAAGTACTTTAGAGTTGGGGGGGAGCAGAAAGCATTGCAAAGAGCTATGTCCTCTTGTTGCATACTCACCGTCCCTATGCTCATGGGAGCACAGAGATCACTATTTCCACGCATAGTCTGGGGCAGATGTTACCCACACAGGATGAAGCCACCAGTCCAAAGAGTGGTGCTGCCCACCTACTGCTTTGCACTAGACTGCTCAGGGGCTCCCTCACTGGCTGCACTGCTCCATATTGCCTCTGACTCACGGGCGAGCCTTGCAGGCTAGTTGTTAGAAACAGTAAGAAAGGAGCATTTTCAACACAGTAACTTACGCAAAAATGTTGGCCAGCATTAGTGATCCCTTTTGACTGCCCTTTGTAAGTAGGTTTCCTGCCATGTTCCCAACACGTGCTTGTTGGGCAGTGGGATTTCTGTAAAATCTACTCTTATTTTGCATGTCTCCCTGTTTTGCATTAGGCCTCGGATATAGTGCTTATAAGCCTGCACTTGTGAAGGGAATTCAGGCAGAGTGGCTCTAGAAGGCAGGTGACCAAAGCCTGCCTCTTACTGACAGATCTCCTTAGAAACAGTAAGAGTGAATTGCAGCTATAGTCTCACCTTGAGAGCTTCCTTTTACATAAGTTTCTAACAAGCCAGAGCCTGCACCGCTGTGGTGCTCACCTTTGGACATCCTTTAAAGGTATTTGGCTGCATCACAAAAGCATGCACTAGAGAAGTGTCTGTGACTGAGCGAATGGGTTTAAGAACTCTTAAAATTAAGTGGTTAATTTCGGCTGTTTTGTTCTCTGTGTTATGAATTATTTAAACAGCCAGGTTTTCCCCATGACTCCTTAATTTGCAGGCACATCCGATTGGGGCATACAAATACCCATTCTGCATATGAACAGGGCAATTTTGAATGTGTATCATGGATGCGCTCAATTTTGTGAGTGCATTTAAGGTGTCTGCCTGAAAATGTGGCCAATTGTAGCAGGGGTGTCTTATGAAAGTATCCTTCAACTATCCAGATGATCAGGCTACGTTCTATGCAGAGCAGCACTCACAAAAAGGAATCGATAGAGTCGTTTTCAGTATGTTACACAAATGACCTAACAGATAGATGGTTCCCATGCATTTTCAGAGGCATTAGCAGCGTCGTTTTCTAGATGTAGAAATTCAGCTGCTCCAATAACTTGCTTATTAAATCATCCTTATTGTTGTATCCTCCACCACAAATGACCAGGGCCCAGGACTATAAACCCAGAGGGGCGATCACCAGCCACAGAGCTGTTGGTCTGGTGGATACTGAAGTAGTCATATTTGGCTTGGGCACCCGCATGAAGAAAACTCACTGTAGTAGGTACAATTTATTCCATAGAAGGAAGAAGATATTGGTGAAAGTCTGAGTGAAGTAAGAGACACAGGAAGTTGGGGGGAGGGATAGCTCAGTGGTTTGAGCATGGGCCTGCTAAACCTAGGGTTGTGAGTTCAATCCTTGAGGGGGGCCATTTAGGGATCTGGGGCAAAAATTGGGGATTGGTCCTGCTTTGAGCAGGGGGTTAGAGTAGATGACTTCCTGAGGTCCCTTCCAACCCTGATATTCTATTTATTTTGGATGATATTAGCAAATAGAGCAAGTAGCAGGGCATTTTGCCACAATGATGTTACTGAGCCGGCTGATTCAGTGCACTAATCTGTGGTTAAGCCTTCTTATTATGTGACACTATCCCTTATGCTGTAACCTTGTCTATTACCGTATCTGATGCTTTACCAGTTCTGGGTGAAAACTGACTTCGAATCATAGAATATCAGGGTTGGAAGGGATCTCAGGAGGTCATCTAGTCCAAGCCCCTGCTCAAAGCAGGACCAATCCCCAATTAAATCATCCCAGCCAGGGCTTTGTCAAGCCTGACCTTAAAAATATCTAAGGAAGGAGATTCCACCACCTCCCTACGTAACGCACTCCAGTGTTTCACCACCCTCCTAGTGAAAAAGTTTTTCCTAATATCCAACCTAAACCTCCCCCACTGCAACTTGAACTTGGGGCACTGGGAGCCAGCGCACACCCATTTGCACCATTCCAGTCCAACACTGGTGCTGCATGGGGAGGCCTTGGGTGAAGCAGCCATGCAGGGGTGTCTGTGCAACCTCAGTTGCTGTGCAAAGGGTGTCCCCTGTTAGCCCCACGTTGGCTAGAATGAAGGTCAGCAATAGGGTGCGTCTGGAGCAGATCCAGGCAGGTAGCCTAGGATCCATACTGTGTGGCTCCTGTTGCCCCACACACCCCATAGCTGGCATGCAGGGGGATGCTGCTGCCATCAGACCTGTCCACAGGCTGGAATGGCAGTGGCTGCATTGCACCTTTCCATCCTATCCCCATAGTGGGGAGGATGGAGTCCACCTTTGCGGTCTAGCTGCACTTGATACACCTAAACCTGACTGCTTGAGCTTTGAGGGTGAACTTAGGTTTGACACAGAGATAACAATACTTAACCTAACCAGTAAAGGATGCTGAGAGTCATTAGAATCTGCTTCCACTCCCACAAAAGCCTATAGCAAAACTCCCCTTGACTTCAGTTGAAGCAGGATTAAGCTCTGGTGGAATTATTTATTTCAGGTAAACACCATGTTTCTTTACAGCTGGTCATTGGGGTTGTTCAATGTAAGCTATGGTTCTCCCATTCATAGGCTGAGAGGTGCTCTTCAAATGATGAACTAGATAATGAAATAAATCAATAATAAAGCAAGATACAAATTGACTTAACAAGCAAACCAGGCTTATTTTAAACAAAGTCAGACACAATGCAATATAAAAAGGGACAAGGTTACTTGTGTTATGTTAGTATCCTGTTCCATCATATGCTGGAAATGTTGGTCAATGCTGCTGGTGTAGCCCTCCATGCCAGTTATGGGGCATGTGTGGGCACTAGGATCCACACGAGGGGGGAAGGGGAGAGTTTAAATTCTGATTACGCCTAAGAAAGTTGGCAGGGACACTATGGAATGCTTCATCCTAATCAAAAGATTTTTTTTCAAATGCTGTCACCATTCATATTGAGGTTACATTTATAAGAATAGTTTATAAAGGGTTAACGCATGATTACTAGATGTTTAAGCATGTTACAGATATTTGCATGTGTTATTGATGGTTATAAGCAACCAGCAACATACTCTCACCTACTGGAGTCTAGAAGCACCTGAAATAACTTAGTAGCCATTTATTAATTATGCAATAATTCTTTAAAATTACATTGATAAAAATGTATAAAGTGTGATCAAAAATCCTTTAATTCCTGTAAGCAAAGAGGAGATAAGGAATGCTAGTTGCAAGTGAGATGATCAGAATTTGCATGCACACACACCACCAACAACAACTTTAAGAAGGGCTAGGCAATGCATTGCCTTCAACAAAAGGAATGAGTTCAGATATTTTCCTCGTAAGCTGCTTGATACTGTTTGATGGTTTTTTTAAATAGAACTGTTTCTCTTTCACTGCTCTGGTCTTGTGTTGTACAAATATTGGCATGAGCACTATTTACGTGTAAAGATTTGCACTAAGGGCTTAATCCTCTGCTCACTGAATTCAGTGGCAAGGTTCTCATTGATTTTGACACTGCAGGATCTGGGCCTAAAATCTGGCCCTGATTTTCAAGGGGTGCTAAACCCTCAGTTCCTCCAACTGAATTCAATAGGCATTGCTGACGCTCAGCACCTCTGAAAATCAGGTCTCTTACCACAGCCCAAGTACCCACAGTACATTCCCAACAACTCTTCCCAAGGTTTCATATCTGACGCTTTAAAAAAAACAAAAACCAAAAAACCCCACCCACAAATCATGATACTCATTGCAGTGAGAGCATAAAACTACAGTAACTAATGACTTGCTTCCCTCCCCATCCCTGCCGCCCCAAGTTTCCATCTATGCCATTTTGACACTGATCTCATTAAATTGTATACCAAGTCTAAAACATTTTATGCCAGACTTATCCTGCAGCAGGTTTTTATAGCCACATCTTTTCTTGCGAATTAGAGTGCCAATATACTCTTTGGCTCCAACTCTGGATGTGCCAAACTTTATTGCTGGCAACAGAATGCCGTAATTGTTACATAGTCAATATTCCTAACTTTAGATACAGAAATGATACAGGAATACATATTGGATAAGCACATTCAGTAAATCAGAACCTTTCCAATGATATCATATATGAGCCATCTTGCATAAAATATATTCTAGTTATGCCATATTCATATCATAACCATATTTCTATGAAGAATATGGGATGTAACGTCACAACTGTTCATTATATTTCCTTTTAACCATGCTGGAAACTGGCCGCAGGTTGCAATGAATTAACGACTTTACCAAAGAGCCTCAGTCAGGTTCTTAGTGCATTCCTACTTAACCCACTGGGGCTCGTGAGGCAGGTGTAAAAACTCCTTGGTGCTCTGCTGATTGGCCTATTGGAGAAAAAACTCTTTCCTGACCTCTTAACAGGCGATTGGCTACATCTGCAGCATCTGTCAGGCTGGACTCCCAGGCCTAGTTCCGAGGGGGTAGGGTCAGGCTGCCGGAACGAAGCCAAAAGAGGCTCCAAATGGCTCCTGCTCCAGGTTAAACCTTGGCAGGGGGAGAATGCTGGGCATCCCTCACCCGCAGCTGGCTAATGGGTGCCAGAAACTCCCAGCGGTGGGAGGAGGAGCTATCTGGTGTCCCTCAGGAAGGGTCTCCCTCCCATTTTGCTGGGACTGTCCCCTTTCACCATGGGCCCCATCAGGTTCCCCCACCTGTTGAGGCGGGAGGTGGCATTTTGCAGCGGTGCAGTACTTCGGGGACAGGCCCTTACATAGCTATATAGCTGCCACTTAATCCCATACTTATCTCTGACCTACAGCAACTAGAGTTTGTGCCGGTAGCCAAGTCAATGGTGCTGGTGCAAGTCCCGGTTTATACCACCATACCATGTGTACAATAGAGGTTTGCACCAGTTTAGTTATATCAGTGTATCTACACTGGTAACCATAGGACTACATGTTAGTCTTAAAACAGACTAAAGCTATGCAGCATCTTTCCTACAAGCTAAAGCACCTTTCCAACCATCTGCTGGGTTAGTGATTGTGTCATAAACCACCAAATTAGACTCTGTTTAAGTTTTAATGTTAAAGCGTGTGGGCTTATCTGCACTGGGGATTTTTGCACCAATGCAAAACTAGATGTAAACTGACTTGCACTGGTGCTGTGCAACTAGGAGTTTGCATTAAGGCAGCTACAATTGTGCAAACATCCGTAGTGCAAACAGACTGTGACAATAGTACTGGAACAGCAGTGAACAAGAGGACAGTGTACGGGTTTGCTGTTTCTCAGAGGGTAACGAACTGTTGCCAATTCTCACAATATTATTATAACTCTCAGGACATTTTGTTGTTTTTCTTAAAGCCTCAGCTCCTAGAGTCACGTGATTATGTGAGAATTTCAATTTTTTTGTTTAAGGAGTCAGTTTGTAGTCTCCATGGTTGCAGAGAAAAGCTAGAAGACATGGACCTGAAAGGCGTCCACACCAGAAAGCAAATAAAAAGAACCCAAACTTCAGTTTTTTAAAACAAACAATTTTTTGGCACCTGGCTCAAACCCCAAACGTGGAAAGTCATGAAATATTCTAACAGAGTCCACTGTGATCTGCATCAAATAGACAGATTACAGATCAATTCATGACACAAGCTACCCCCCAGGCAATGCATTTCAAGAAATAAGGAGTTCTAACGAGCAACAGCCTTTTAATTTCCATTAAATGTCCAGAGCCTCCCAGTCCAGATGAAGTGGTCTCTTCAGCAAAACCTATCTAAACTGGGAACGAACTAGTGTCAGTCAAAAAACCCCAGCTGTTTTTCACGGGAAACTTTGGAGAAAAAAGTTCCCTTGTGAAAGACAACTGACTGTTTAAAAATGAAAATTTGAGACGTTTTGGTAGAGATAAACTTTAGTTTTTGAAAACTAAAAAAACAGGAGCATGATGGAAGAAGCTAGTTATATGAAAATGTAACTCTCCTCACTCCCCCGAATCTCCCTGGCCACTGCCACCAATACCAATTTCCAGCCAGGAGACTCCATGAACAAGGAGACCACAAAGCGACATTTCTGCGCACTTTACAGCCCATTGATGCTGCCTCGGGTGCCTAAGTGTAACTTCAAATCAGGCCCTGTAGGGAGCTGCTCAGGCCTGCCCTCCCGCTTTGTACTCCCGGAGGTATTTTACCTGTCCCAGTCACAATGCCTCTGGAAGCAGCTGTCAACATAGAGGTCCCCCCTCCACTGTACTGTGGGCAGTAGCTCAAGGCCAACCATTACCACCCTTCAGCACAGGGCCCAGAGTTGGTACAAACTTCTCACTTATTGGTCGAATCCACTTCTCCCTCCAACCCTGAATCTTTTGTGAAAGGCCAGTGCTCTCTGGTAACACAGTGACGACATTTAAGGCAGTCCCAGACACATTTATCCTGGTGTTTACTGAACTGTCACTGAATTAAGGCTCATGTGGAAAACTCAAGGAAAGGAAAGGGGAGAAAACAGGATAAACACAGCTTGATTTCCATGTGATTCTAGGTCTTCACTCAGCACATTCCTGTACTAAATATGGGCATGCAAGCAACCACGTTGTGTGTCTGAGTCAGCCAGAATGACCCTTGAACAGAGCACCCCATTGCAGCCACTCTGCCTCAACTTCCCCACCCTGCTCTTCAGTCTACTCTAGCCATAGATGTGACATGACTCACTGGCCAAGCCACTTTACAGAGTTCAACCCCTTCCAGATAACTGAGTCCTTTAGACCAGGGGTGGGCAAACTTTTTGGGCCAAGGTCACATTGGAGTTGCGAAACTGAATGGAGGGACGGGTAGGGAAGGCTGTGCCTCCCCAAACAGCCTGACCCCCGCGCCCTATCCATTCCCTCCCACTTCCTGCCCCCCTCAGAATTCCCTGCTCCTTGTCCCAGGACCCCCAATCCCTAATCGCCCCCCAGGATCCCATCCTCTATTCAACCCCCCACCCCCGCTCCCTGTCCCCTGACTGCCCTGACCCCTATCCACATCCCCGCCCCTCGACAGGCCCTCTGGGACTCCCATGCCTATCCAACCTCCCCTGCTCCTCATCCCCTGACGAACCCCCTCCAGAACCTCTGCCCCATCCAACCGCCCTTGGCTCCCTATCCCTTGACTGCCCCCACAGAACTCCCTGTCCCTTATCCAACCCCCACCCCCCACTCCCCGCCCCTTTACCATGTTGCTCAGAGCAGCAGGAGCTCACAGCCATGCTGCCCAGCAGGAGCGGTGGACCAGAGTACTGGCGGCACGGGGATCTGAGGCTGCAGGGGAGGGGGGATAGCAGAGGAGGGGCCAGGGCATAGCCTCCCTGGCCAGGAGCTCAAGGGCCGGGCAGGACAGTCCTGCAGTCCACAGTTTTCCCACCTCTGCTTTAGACAAAGGACAACGAAAGAACAAAGTAAAGGAATCTTTGGTGCAGCTGGGCTCAGCATCCAGAACCCTTCATCAGAACATAGGAATAGCCATATTGGGTCAGACCAAAGGTCCATCTAGCCTGGTATCCTGTCTTCCGACAGTGGCCAATGCCAGGTGCCCCACAGGGAATAAACAGAACAAATAATCAAGTGACCCATTCCCTGTCACTCATTCCCAGCTTCTCGCATACAGAGACTAGGGACACCATCCCTGCCCATCCTGGCTAATAGCCATTGATGGTCCTATCCTCCCTGAATTTATCTAGGTCTTTTTTGAACCTGTTATAGCCTTGGCCTTCACAACATCCTCTGGCAAGGAGTTCCACAGGTTGACTGTGTGTTGTGTGAAAAGAATACTTCCTTTTGTTTGTTTTAAACCTGCTGCCTAATAATTTCATTTGGTGACACCCTAGTTCTTATGTTATGAGAAGGAGTAAATAATACTTCCTTATTTACTTTCTCCACATCAGTCATGATTTTGTAGACCTCTGTCATATCCCCCCTTAGTCGTCACTTTTCCAACCTGAAAAGTCCCAGTCTTATCAATCTCTCCTCATACGGAAGCTGTTCCATACCCCTAATCATTTTTGTTGCCCTTTTCTGAACCTTTCCCAAGCCCAATATATCTTTTTTGAGATGGGGTGACCAGATCTGCATGCAGTATTCAAGATGTGGGCATCCCATGGATTTATATTCAGGCATTATGATATTTCCTGTCTTATTATCTACCCCTTTCTTAATGATTCCCAACATTCTGTTCGCATTCTTGACTGCCACTGCACACCACTGAGTGGATGTTTTCAGAGAACTATCCAATTTCCAGAGAACTTCCTTTCAAGTGGGCCCCAGCTGCAGTTGCCTGTTTCAACCCCCACCAACACCTACCTGGGCTTCAGTCAACCCCACAGTCCAGTGCAGGCCCATTCTCCTACAAAGGGCTCTGGCCAGCAGAGTACTCAGGCAGTTCCTGGCCCTGAACCAGCCTTATTGCCCACCCACCCTTGCCGGAGCAGTTGTCTGCTCTCCTCCCTAGTCAGCCTCAACTGCTTGGCTTTCCTCCTCTTAAGGCCAAACCCACATGCAGAGGTAGCAGGCTGGGGCTAACTGAACAGGGCTGACTGGCCCTTAGAGAGGCAGGCCAGGCCAGCCCATTATTATAGGCTGCCTGTTAGCATTGGAGGGATTGTCAACACTATGCACGAGAGTAGATCTCATCGCCACTGAAAAAAGCACCAGAGCCAACCATGGGCATTGTACTTCTCCCTAACGTCCAGCTCTGGTCAGCCCTTAGACATGCGGCTACAACTACCTAGATGACAATGAGTTCTCTGTGTTATGGTGATTGGCTCTACAGATGGCATGCAGCCTGCAATTTTATCTGCTTCCCTGATGTCAAGTAATTCCTCACGTCAAATGGCCAGACAGAACAGCTGTGAAGCTTTTGCCTATTGCTGCTCTGTATCAGCTCTTATTCATTGTTGGGTGTTGGCGTAATTTTTGAAGCTTGGTGGGATTAGAACCCATCGTTGCCGTTTTTTTGGCTGGACTCTAATATGACAATGAGTGTGCATGCATTCATGTCTAGAGGGAGGGAGGTGGACAAACGGGGCTCCTGTGAGCTTCAAAGTGCTGATTCAGGAGACCACAAGCTTAACCAATGAAAAAAAGAAAGTTAGTGTTATCAAACGCTGGCTGGCTTGCAGCAGAAACGAATCCAGGGGAGGATGAGCTGTCTGAGCATTGACTTTATAAGGAGATGTCGGAAGGGTTCAGTCTGGAATGCTGTGCTGCTTTTCAGTACTGCTAGGATATAATTATTACCAGATTTGTTTTTGTGATATTCACATTCCAAACTCTTTCCCCCGCCCCATCTCCCCACTAAGGAAGCTGCCCCTCAATTCCTGCCATGTGCTGCAAACCCCGCTGGGGATGCACATTTCCATGGGTAATAGTGTGGGAGAAATAATGTAACCAGCCTAGTGAGATCACCATCATCTTCCGGAAACCAACCCCCTGAGGAACCCCGTTTCCATTACTGCATGCACAGGGCTTTCACGCTGGCTCCTGCAGGAGCTTCCTTCTCCTTGGACACTGTGCCAAAGTAGTGTGCATACTGCATTCCAGACAGGGGCCACGGTGCAAATAACTACCCACCCACGGGGGGGAAATAAACCTCTCTCCCTGGACTGTTTTAGACACACACAGAACAGGAGGGAATCTCGCTTCAGTTCCGCTGTTTGAGCTGATGGGCAGACAGACAGCTTACATGAGGTGACACAAATGCCTACAGTCTAAATACTGGAGTCCTCCCTGCCCTCAAGTGTAAATGAGCTGAGCTGAGCACATGACCTGAAGGGGAATGGCAGTTTGGCCCTGACTTGTACTGGCAATAACTGCTCCCCACAGGGCTGCTATCTGGCCAGAGAATGCTCCCCTCCCACTCCTGATATGTCCCCGAGAGACCCTCTTGCCAGGAGGGAAGCATAATGGCTATGCTGGCGGTTTGCCATCCAGGGACCCCCCATGTGCGTGCGGGGAACCCCCAGCTATGGCAGCTTTACAGGAGTGGCACAAATGACTGGAGCTGAGGATCTAGCTTGTAACCCCATTGATCTCCTCCAGATAAAGCCTGTGATGTTTCCAGGTCATTTCCATCCTTCGTAATTAAAACGTTAAGCTCTATGGATGTTGTTTCCAAGAAGTGCCTTTGGTCTGAATCCTAGAATGACTATCTCCTCCTCCCCCCTTCCCTCCCCCCAAGCTTTTCTAACATGTTTACCAGGTGAAGAAAAATGAAGGGGTGGGGATGGGGGTGTAGGATTGTCTGCGGTAGCTGCATTGGGCAACAGGGAAGAGGGTCCCGGCCCTATGCCAAGACAGGTTATGTAACAGTTTCTAAAGCAGGGCTCAAGACATTGCTTGAAAAGAACTGGATAGAATTTCACACAATGTGAAGCACATGTACAGCAAATAAAGCTGCTTATGCCTTTTTTTTTCCTATGGGAACTCTCCAAGTGTTCCAAAAGAATGAAAAAGTTTCTTCCACACCCTCCCCCCACTTCATATGACTCCAGTTTGAAGTGGATCATTCCTCTGCCTCTGATTTTTAAGAGGCACAGAGGGCTCGGGATAGAGGAACAGTTACAACCTTGGAACCTCTACCTGCTCTGCAAGTCCCCACAGAGAGAGCTACCAGCCAGGCCTGCTCTGAGGGGAATGGTCCTAGGGATAAGGGAGTTGTTCAGTCTCCAGGGCCAGTCATGCTCTCTGCTAAGACTGCCAAAAGCAGGCTGGTTTCATGAGAGCTGTTTGTTATGTTGTGGTAGCGTGCAGAGGTTCCAGTCCAAGATTAGCGCTATTGTGCAAGACACTGGGAGTACTCGAGCTGGTTGGAAAAGGTTTTAGTTTCTGTGAGAAATTTAAAAATCCTCAAAATTTCATATTTATAGGAAATGGCCAACTCTGATAACCATTTTTTTCAGTGTTTGAGAAGCCCAAAAGAGCTACGTTTTGGTTTTCCCCAAAACATTTTTGCTTCTTTGCTACAACCTCCCCTCCCCCAATTTACATTCATGAGGAAATTCCAATTTGTAAGTTTCCATTTTGCTAAAAAGCCATTTTTCATCCAAAAGGGTTCTGCTTAAACATTTTTGGCCAGCTCTACGGGGTGCACATATAACGAAGAGAGCCTCCCTTCCACAGAGCACCAGAGACGATGGGTGGATACAACTTGCAGATGGGGGAAGGCAGAGGGAACCACCAGGTAACAGTGAGACTACTTAGATTAGTGTAATGAACAGAGGTCAGCCATCCAGTAGGAGCTGATCTGTGACCAATAACTCATTTCATATAAGCCACTGAACAGCTGTTCAGTGGTAATGACCTTCCTGAGCATGGGGTGAAAGGGTCACTCTCCCAACATCTTTCATGTGTACCACTAGATGACCTCCTGAGGTCCCTTCTAACCCTGATATTCTATGATTCTATGATACCAACAAAGGTACAAATGACTCTGATGGATGCCTATTTCCTCCCTTCCCCCTCATCTAAAGGTAGGATGGGCCCTCTTGTTGTACAAAGGGTGGCGGCGGGGGGGGGGGGGGGGGAATATGTGGATCCTACAGAGCAAGCATCCCCATATCTGTGCCTGAAGAGCACGATCATATCCCTTCCCCTGCACAGTTCCCCAGTACAAAGCCAAATCATGGGGCTGGGCACAAAATAGACAATTTCCCCTTTAGTACAAGAACGAATTGCCAGATTTTTTTTTATTTTTTAAAAGTAAAGACCAAGCTCCATCCACTCATGGCTCATGGAAAAGGAATTTTAATTTAAGAAATGCATCTGTGCTTTGAATGTAACTGGTGGTCATTAAATTTTTTTGTAGAACCTCATACTGTTACTGCAAGCCATCACACGAGTGTCATAGAAAGTACATGCACATTTCATTTACTTGGTGTTGTTTTTAGAATCCAAGTGTAACCAACTAGCATAGGTTAATTTGAACTGGCAGGTGGGGGCTAGAGTTTAAGAAGATTCTTATACATCTCAGACTTGTAGCACAAGAGAAAAGTCACAAAGTGATAAAAAAAAAGAAATCAGAAGTTTGCACCGGGGGAATCTGGCCCAAACTGGTGAAGCTTCATTGTGGATCTGTCACTGGTTACACCTGCTGAGGATCTAAAACTACATATTTACCCATGAAGCTGCAACATGGGTTTGCAACCAGTCTGTGCATTAGAGTCCAGGCCAATCTGTAGTCTCCAGTGATCTTCACCCATCTGTGAAACAGTCCTATGGACACGGTGCTCAGGAAGGGGCCATGGTGTCAGGGAGCCAGCTGCTGCACGGTCACCCTCCTAGCCACACACTGGGCACAGATGATTTTGGCAGAGGCTTCCTGATTGGTGGAGCTAAGCTACCATTTGACCCAACAGCAGCCAGAGCTCATAGGCTGCTCAATGCCTTCCATGACGCAGCTGAGCTTGATCCTCCTTCCTGCTCCTGCCCTTCTCCATCCTTGACACCCCAGCTCTGAACCCCAGCTCCAACTCCTGACCACGTCTCTGGCTTTCAGCTTCCAATCACTGGCTCTGACCCTCAGTTCTGCTCTCAGTGACATCCCCAGGTGTCATGGGGTCTTGATTATTGATTATGGCTCAGCTCCATTCCAACGCCAAGTCTGTCCACCCCTGTGGCTTTGACCATTAGGCATGACTGCCCCTCCTCTGGTCATGATCCTGATAAGGTTTTCAGAAGCAGATGGTGATTTCAAGGGAATGAATCATCTAAAAAGGTGCCTGATTTTTAGGAAGTGTCAAGCATCCACTCTCTTAAAAACAAGACAAAACCACCCACCCACAACAGGCCCTTTCTAATGAAGTCCCAAGTTGGGCACCCCCCCACCACAAATCAGTAATCATGTTTGAAAACCTTGGCCAGGACTTTTACGGTCTATTAGCTTCCAGAACTCCCTGGGGAATAAGCTAAACTCCTCTTTCAAAGATGGGTCCAAGTTTTCAGGAAGTCTGATTCTGAATCTAGATCCCAACTTTGTAGCTCAGTCCCTTCTTTACTCATTTGAAAGCAGAATCAGCCCTAGAGAAGCTGCGTGTGATCTAGTGGGCCAACTCCGTGGTCTAGTGAAAACCTGTTCCCAGCTCTTTTTCGTGCCTCTGCAGGCCCGATTCTTCTCTCGCATACACTGGCTTCACACTGGGTCCTGCCATCAATTACAATGGAGCTACTCCCAATTTATGCCAGTAGCAGTGAGAAGAAAAGCTGCAATTTCCAAAATAATACCCGTTAATTGTCATAGGGATTGGGAGTCCAAAAATCTCAGCCAGAAGCTCTAGGACTTGCTTTGTCTGTCTGTAAAATTAGGGAGAATATTTGCCTCACAGAAGTATTATAAGGATGGCTTGTCGTTCACCCCAGGGAGTTGCTAGATGGGGACAAGGCCCAAGGGATTTTCCTTGCTAGTACTACTGTGCTCTGTCCTCTCAGGCCTTTGCTTGTGAGCTCCCAGAAGCTGCCTGCCCCAGTATAATGCCTCTAGGAGAACACACCTGCCCCTCTACCCCCACAATACAGACTTAGCCGCCATCCCGGGGCACTTGGATGATGCTTTGAACTCATGACATGCTAGATGACCGTTCTGAATCCCTCCTGTCCCCTTACAAAGGAGGTAAGATACGTTAGAAGTATTTAAAAAATCATTTGCCATTGCTGCTGGGGCGGTGCTATCCCATAATGCATGTGTCCAGGGCATGATGCACAGCTATGCTGATTAACAATGAGAAACCCTGGAGGATAGTGGAGAATGGAGGGCAAGGACTCCGGTATGCAAACTCCTATCGGGAAGGTTGTTTAGACTTTCCCCTTTAAAGAGAAAGGGACGCAGACAGGCAGACAGGCAGCTGCCTGCTTCTTCAGCTGCTGCACTGGGTTGTAGCTGTGATGTTATATTCAGTTTTTTTATATAGAAACTCTACCTTTTGCTCATGAACCCATTCCTCCAAAGTCATTCCAAGAGCAGGATATTCAGTAAGGAGCTGGCAAGTTCCCTGTCTCTGAACTGATCTTAAAGCCACCACTTCTTAGCATGGGGCAAGGCTTTATTTTAATATTTGATTGTATCTATTTATTTAGTCAGTGACAAGCACCTACCCAGAGCTCACAGTACTGGTACAATCATTATAAACACAAGGAAAATGTATTGGATCAGAAAGACACTTCTCCCTTTGCTTCTGTGCCAGAGCTCCAGTCAGCCATACTCCCATGGGTAAATCTTAGGAAAGCTGCGGAGGTTCACCTTGTAGGTCCCCATCACACTCACTGCTCATAGCACCTCCTGCTGGCAATCCTGGGGACTAGCTTTGCCAGCCTTCATTCTCTCTCCAGTGGTGTCTTCCCCCATCTTGTCTCACTCTCCTGCCCCGCTCGCTCCCAAATTTGCAGCTTCCTCTTCGTGGTTTGGCCCTGTGGCCAGGTCACTGAAGTCCTGCCCTTCCGGGATATTCAGTGTCCTTCCAGACCCTGTTGTCTGGCTGGCGTCTCCAATGCCCTGTGCCACTACCCAGTGAGGTGTGCACTCCAGTGCAGCTCCGGCACCAGCGTAAGCAAGGCCTGACTCCCAACAGCAGGCTTTAATGGGAGCTGAATCATGCCCTGGGTGTGTGTAGGAGCTGGCTCTTGGCGTGTTGGCTCAGTGATGCAAAGAACTTGGTCTTTAATCTTCCTACACAGCACTATAGATACCTGTGGGTCACACGGTATAGTACTGGATCATTTACAACTAGTTAATAAAGAGTAGTAGATGGTATAAGCAAGTCACACACTGAGAACTGTGTGCTATAGATGGTGGTAAGCAACCTACCGACCTGTTGGAAACTAAGAATTTATTAAAACATTGATCAGTTATCTATCAACAGTTTGCAAACTGCTTATAAATGGAACCTTTCTATAAAGTGTGGCCAATAAATGTTCTAGAACAAGGAGACACACTGTGATGAAATTCCTTTCCATTCATGTACTTCCTGTAAGTGTTTTTCACCTACAGAGCTGGGCCCAAAGCAAGAAGTCAGGCTACAGGTCCAAATCTGCATCCAGAATCAAGCTTCCCCGCAGACTGTGGTGGGCTTGGATCCAGCATTCTATGCTGTGCCAATCCCCAGAGTTTCTGTTCAGACTGTTTCATAGAAGCCTGTGCATTCTTTGGATCAGTTCATAGATGTTTCAGTCTAGTCTGAGGATGCGCCGGTTTGCACAGACATCCGACGAGACTTACTCACAAGTTACTCACCAACCACTCATTGACGGGTGATGAGTTCAAACCCCATTCTGAAATCTAACCCAATGAAACAGCTGTAATGTACCGTGAGTGAAAAAGCGGGGTTGAAGTCCAGATCTTGTACCCTGTGGTTTGCCTCAAAAAGCAACATCAGCTGGAAGGAATTTCCCTCAGCTGAAAGTTGGAAAAATAGTTATTACTGCTGAATGCTCAGGATCCTTTTTTATTGCCAGAGTAAAAAAGAAACTGTTCTCTCAGCGCTCGTAGAAGAAGGAATCCTTCTTTGCTGTCCTCTGTTGTGTCCATGGTTATCCAGGCCTCCAATTCAGCAAGCCATCCAGATCCAGGCTGTACGTCAAGCAGTCAAGCTGCCCCATGGACTGATACATGAGACTACTCAAAGTTAAGCCTGTGCTTTAGTGTCTGGATGAATCAGGGCCGAAATGAATACAGTAGCCCGAGGCAGTCATTTAGAAATGCTACTCTGTATGAGCAAGTTGCTAAAATACTAGGAGACCATAGTAATTTGATATACCCCACCTAGTGGTCACTATTTCTCATAAGAATAAATGGTGAAGAGACACTAATGGGATCTTCTACTGTATGTACTGAGCCAAGTTTTCAAAAATGGCCTCCAACACTGGGCTTGCATTATTATACACCCAAACAAGCATGCATTCAAAAGCCTGATTTTGCAAGTTTAAATTGGAATGGCATGCACAGTTTGGGTAGACTTCCACCTCCCCCTTTTGCACGCACACCCAAACCTTTTTGCCTAAATAAATATTATAGACAGACTGTCTGAAAACCCCACAGCTTTTGAAGATGTTGGGATTAGAACTGGAACTTTGCAGCTGGTCCCTGAGCACTGAAATGGATTGAACCAAACCCCCCAGATCTGAACGGCCCCTAACACTGGAAGAAATCTCAGCCCAGATTCAGATCAACCCCATGTCTACCAAACTGCAAGTTCAAAACCGAAGAGAAGGTTGAGCCTCTTTGGAAACTTTGACCCACTGGGCTAAATTCTTCCCTCTTCCATCCCTACTGTAACTCCATTGAAGTGAAGAGACATGGATTTAATCTATTGTGCCTAGCAGATTGCTGTTGTTCCTCCTCGCTTTCTTCCCCTCCACTCCCACCCCCAAACTTTTCCTTCAATCCAAAAGTCCAACATACTTAAATTAAAAAGTGATCCAAAATGCAGTATCCCCTCGAAAAGAGAATATTTTAAATATTCATTCACCCATGCATGGATTCCATTTCCTGCTACAGGAAAGTGTGCTCTGAGTTTCTATCATTGAAGAAGTCATTGTAAACTTTGGAGAGTTTTCTATGCCCAAGGTACATCTCTCATGGGGAATAAATTTACAGTAAGTGCCTCAGACCCAATGTAATATGTATAGTGTCCCTCATCCTCATATCTCTGCTGTCTTGCTATTTTGCTGCTAAAATATTAAAAGCTTTTTTTAGTGCTAAAGGGTATAACATGCACTTTGAAGGAAATTAAAGTGGATATGTAGTGTTTTCTGTGGCTGCTAGGGAACCTTGGAGAGGCACCAATTCAAAAGGAGAACTCACTAATTTTCTTCTCAGAAAAAGCTCCTGATAACATAATGAAACCCAAAGAAATATGACAGAAATGCATTCACAGGGTGCCAGATCTTGATTCCATTGAAACCAATGGCAAAACTCCCACTGACTGTAACGGGAATAGTATTTGGACCCAAGAGAAAAGAATTACTCGGTGCTTTCCATTCATACTACAATGATAATCATTACATTACATCTATCAAAGATTCAAAAGTATTCTCCCATGGCGCACCCCTGTACAACAGCAGCATTGCTCTTTTCATCTCTAGATCTCAGAGCCCTTTACAAAGAAGGTCAGTATCACTGTTCCCATTTTACTGTGGCACAGAGGTGAAGCGGCTTGCTCACGGTCGTCCAGCAGCTCAGTGGCAGAGCTGGAGTCCTTCAGCGACCTATTGACTGTATCACTTACAAGGGTGCTTGTTCGGTAACAACAGCATAAATGGTCACTCAGAGCCCAGTTGAAGAGAAGCCTTAGAACATGACCTGTTCTGACCAGCATGCAAAGCCAGTGCTTGAGTTGGGGACCACTAAATGTGAACAGAAAGCTGAATTCCAACAGAGATCCCCCAACACGGGCCTCAACTACCACGATAGAACACACAGGGCAGAGGCAGTTTCTTAAAAAGTAAGTCACAGATCTTGTAGAGTTTTAGCCACTAGCCCTAGCACGTTGAGCTGCATCCAGATACAACACATGTGCTCTGTACTGGCTATCCGTTATGGGTGACTCATTCCACTCAAAAGGCAGAAGGCTACATTCTGCCCCAGCTGATGCCTCTGGAAGCTCATCAAGGGCAGTGCCACATAGAAGATATGACTTCACTCCAACCTGCAGATGAGTAATCCAACCGGGAGCTGATTTTCCAGAAACATTGGCAGGCACATCTATAAGTGCTAACAATTTCCTGTGCAAGTGTTCTGGGTTTTTGCACATCTAAAATGATGTGCCTGGAAATAGAGAAGGGGCCAGACGAACAGCCTTGTTAGACAGTTGTCCTAGTGTTGCTGTCTTCTGAAGGAATCTGACCTGAAGTAGAAACTGTCGTACGTCCATTAATTCCTGCCATAGGGCGAACCAAAGTAAGATGATGTCCAGAGAAATGAACCTTCCAGCCTTGATTGAACCCAGTACAGTGCACAGATATCATAAACATGCGGTGAAGTATACCGTAATATACCGTGGTGAAGATTTTCAAAATGAGACATTGCCTCTTAAATCCATGTTTAGGAGTCTAAAAACATGGCCTGATTTCAAAGGTGCTTGGTGCTTTTAAAAGTGTAGGCACTTTTTCTAGGAGTCTAAACATGGATTTAGGCTCCATTTTTTAATATCTTGACTTACAAATATCTGATGGATCATACAAAGAGGAGGGTGATAACGTGGAATGTGTCACCAGGAGTAATGTGATGAAATGAACAAATGTTGCCTGAATACAAAACAGAATCCTGACTGTGAGGTCTGCTAGACTATGGAACAGTCTCCCAAAGGAAGTGGCCCACATCTGAGTCATAGGAAGGTGGTTTGGACAAAGCCCTGGAAAATATTGCAATATGTTCCGGTCCACATGAGATGACGACATGACCTAACAGGCCAGTTTATGTCTCCTGATGCCTCCACCAAACACCAAGGGACATATGTGGTGAGGAGAATCTGGTATCCCTAAGGGCTGGTTTTGCTTCTAGAGTAAACAGATCCGTGAGCAAGAAACTGCACGGGTTTTACTTACAGACATAGGCACCGACTCCGTGAGTGCTCCAGGGCTGGAGCATTCATGGGAAAAAAGATAGTGGGTGCTCAGCACCCACCAGTTGGCCCTGCCAATCAGCTCCTCTCCCTCCCTCCCTCGTCATAGACTGAATTACAATTTTAGGGGACACATAGAAGGCAATAGATTTACTACATGAGGAGATGAGTGAAATCGTTGATACAATGCTTTATGAAACCTACGAAGTAGCGTGGATTTGAGCACCCTCAGAAGGGTTGAAAGCTGGCTAAACAACTGTAGGATGAGGACTAACAATAAATTGCATTGTGCTGAAATGCAGAGCTGGCCAGTGAGGCCGTGAAGCAGTCAGCATTGGTGGCTGGTTTTATTTCACATCCTCATCCTCATTAATTCTCTGGGGGAAAGGAGTAAATAGCACATCCAGATGCGAATCTGATCAAATTCCTTTGAAACATGCAGGAAATGTCCATGTTGCACTGAGAGATTAGAAATATGAGCGGGAAAGACTGAAATGAGATTCAACCTAAGAAAGCATCTGGGGGGGAAATAATCCAGAACACAGATATTCAGTGGAAGGGAGAAGCTCTGAAAGCAGGAATGAAGATGGACAGCAACAAATGAGCGGGTGTTTATAAAGTGACAGGCAGCAAAGAAAAGAACAGCTCAGATGATTTTGGGTAACATATATTCAAAGTATCACAGAGGCCAAGACAAAAACCTTTGTACTGATGACACCACACAGAGATAAGTACACATGGTTTTGGGCACCACCAAACCAAAGGGATATAGAAAAATGAGCACGTATAGGGAAGAGCATTAGAATGATTAAGGGGATGGATTAACCGATTTACGAGGACGTACTGAAAGAGCTAAACAGACAAAGCTTGTAAAAAATACCAAGAGGCTACGTTAGTCCTTTATAATTATTATTACTGATAACACAGAAATGCCTACAAGGTGCAGCCAAGATCAGACTGCCCTCCCCCCCCCCCCCACCCATTGCTCTAAGCACTTTGCAAACACATAGGAAGAGGAAACTCCAACCCCAAGAGCTTAGTATTTAGGTTGGCAAGGCAGGCTGGTTCTGGGATGAACAGCCTGAGGAGCGCAGATTGGGACAAGGAGCGAGGGCTGGGGAAAAGAGGGGGGCAGAAGGGGTCACATATGGGGAGAATGGACAGAAGAGTCTGTGCTCGCTAGAGCATGCTGCCCTGCCCTCCACACCATGGAATGGAACCCAAGAGTCCCAAGTCTCTGCCATCAGCAAAGAGCTATGAAACCCACTGGCAAAGTGTTCCCTCCCCACCTGGTGCTGGTCCACATAGAGGATGACAACCTACTGTTGCTCTCAGTTACTCCATTCGCTCAAGTCGCAGAGGTCTGTGTGGTGGATCTATAGGTTCCAATCCTGCGGATGACATGTAACAGGACAGCACACTGCTCCTGCTCACTGGTATCAAAGAAACCTGCTCAGACTCCGTTGATGAGGTAGCAACATGGTGTAGTTTGTGTACATTCCCTCCACCAACACCTTTACAAGTCCCATGCAGCATATTGTTTACAGCAGAGGTGGCCAACCTGAGCCTGAGAAGGAGCCAGAATTTACCAATGTACATTGCCAAAGAGACACAGTAATACGTCAGCAGCCCCCCATCAGCTTCCCCCCACCGCGTCTCCCACTCACCAGCAGCCCCGCCGATCAGCACCTCCCTCTCTCACCCCGCAACTCCCAATCAGCTGTTCCCTGGTGCGCAGGAGGCTCTGGGGGGAAGGGGGAGGAGTGAAGGCATGGCAGGCTCAGGGGAGGGGGCAGGAAGGGGTGGAGTGGGGGCAGGGCCCATGGCAGAGCCAGGGGTTGAGCAGTGAGGACCCCCCGGCACATTGGAAAGTTGGCCCCTGTAGCTCCAATCGTGGAGTCGGTGCCTATACAAGGAGCCGCATATTAACTTCTGAAGAGCCGCATATGGCTCCGGAGCCACGGGTTGGCCACCTCTGGTTTACAGTATCCCCTACATCTTCAGCCTTTTTGCCAGGCCTTGAGAGGAGCAAAGATCTCCATCAGTTTGGGCTCGTCTCCCTTTGATCCTGCACTCCTTCCTGTGTCTTTTTTTTTTAAATCAGTCAATCTTCAGCTGGCAGGCTAATTGATTCTTAACTCCCCCAGCCTCCCAACCTGATGAGATAATTACATTACATTCCCCACAGTAACTGGTGCCAAAGTGATCAAAGTGCTGATCACCTGTGAGCCCTCAGCATTCTGTCACAGGGTGACATTCTGTTGCCACCTGATGGCATTTGTTTTTTGCAATTTCCTTTTTTTTAAAGCTAGGAAATTACATACCGAAAAGTTCTGTTAAAACATTAGCGACTGTATCATAATGCCGATGCACAAGGGGGGCAAATTAAGATTGCACAGGCTTGAGGCCTTGACTCTGTAGCCTCAATAATGTTATTTTAACATAATTTGTGTGTGTAATATAATCATTCACATCCATACAGCGTCCTGGCTTTGCAAACATGAATGGATTAATCACAATACTCCAGGGAAACCAGGAAGTATCACCCCGTTTTACAGATGGGGAAACTGGGGTGCAGAGATACGAACGCAGTGGCGTAACCTTTGTAGTCACTGTGTGAACCCAGCACCAGAAAGCCCTCAGGGCACTGGGTCCCACAGCTCCTTTCCAGAAGCGTTGCATCATGCTCCCTTCCCAGACACCAGTTTCCCAGCCTTGCAAAGTGCCAGTTCTAGATAAAAAGAAAAGGAGTACTTGTGGCACCTTAGAGACTAACCAATTTATTTGAGCATGAGCTTTCGTGAGCCACAGCTCACTTCATCAGTGAAGGTGCCACAAGTACTCCTTTTCTTTTTGCGAATACAGACTAACACAGCTGTTCCTCTGAGTTCTAGATAAGTTATCCAAGATTGCACAGGAAGATCTGGGAATTGAACCCAGCTCTCTGATCCTGCGCTTTACCCCAAGCCTATCCTTCTCTGCCAAAGAGCTGAAGTCATAAAGCCTCTGAAGGGGGCAAAGACCAGTGAGGGAGAGAATTTGATCAGGGTGGCCCAGGTGCTAGGATTGAGAGCTGTCTTTTTTGACCGGATGAAGCCCCAAGAAGGAAGATAGAGAAAGTGAACCAACTGCAGGGTGCACACAGCATGGCTGACTCCTCCCTTCCTCTGGACCCTGAATTACACAAGAGGCCAGACGCGCTCACCTCACAGGATTGTTGGGCTGGATTTCCTCAGGAGAAGCCAGCAGCCTTTGTTGGTTGACAGCCATTTTGGGTCATGAAAGAGTGGTGGGGGCTTGAGTGCTGCTATTTATACCCCCAGAGAGCACCACCAGCTGTAAGGAATGCAGCCCTGCAGCTTCCGACTGACACGAACAGGGAATTGCCAGATACAGTAGAACCTCAGAGTTACGAACACCAGAGTAACGAACTGACCGGTCAATCTCACACCTAATTTGGAACTGGAAGTATGCAATCAGGCAGCAGCAGAGACCAAACCAAACCAAACTAAACAAAAAAGCAAATACAGTACAGAACTGTGTTAAATGTAAACTACTAAAAAATAAAGGGAAAGCAGCATTTTTCTTCTGCATAGTAAAATTTCAAAGCTGTGTTAAGTCAATGTTCAGTTATAAACTTTTGAAAGAACAACCGTAACGTTTTGTTGAGAGTTACGAACATTTCAGAGTTACGAACAACCTCCATTCCCAAGGTGTTCGTAACTCTGAGGTTCGACTGTACTGATTTATTGCCTTTGCTTGGTTCTTTCTAATTCTTGTGTCTTGGTTTGTGTAGTCCCAGGTAGTTGGTGTTTGTGATTCTTTACTTCTTCCCGGCGAAGGGAGGATAAGGTGAGAAATTGTTTTTAATGGTTAACACCCCTGCCCCAACCCCAACCCCAAGAAAAAGGTCTGGAGGAAATTATGGGCAAACACACAAACAAATCTGACAGGAAAGATGGAAGGGAACCGAGAGTATTTCAAATTGGTCTCCAGTGCTAGGTACATCACTCAGGTTCGGACTAGAGTTAGTCTTTGAGTCTGGTAAGACCAGAATACACACAGACAGCAAGAGCAGAAGAACGGTAGTGGTTAGGGAATGAGTCTAGGCTAAAATCCCTACCACAGGCTTTGTGTGTGACCTTGGCCTAGTCCCTCTGGATCTCAAATCTTCATTAGTGAAATGGAAATAATAGTACTTCCCTACCACGCAGGCAGAAGCAGTATACACTAAAGATTAAAAGGTGCTCAGCTAATTAGGGCTGTGTACGTCTGAGGTAGAAAGCACTTCCTCGATATATGAAACTGGCTCTTTAGGAGGACTGCCTCCTTGCTTAGCTAGCAACTGAATTTTATACCACAACTGTAATTAATTTACTGTTTATGGGCTTTTTAAATAAAAATAGTATTTCTGGTGGGGTGTAAATACACAAAGATACAAAGGGAGGGATAGCTCAGTGGTTTGAGCATTGGCCTGCTAAACCCCGGGTTGTGAGTTCAATCCTTGAGGGGGTCATTTAGGGATCTGGGGCAAAAATTGGGGATTGGTCCTGCTTTGAGCAGGGGGTTGGACTTAGATGACCTGAGGTCCCTTCCAACCCTGATTATCTATGATAACAAACTCCTGACTTCTTTCTACTTTTTCTTCCCTCAGTGATTTCCCACAGTTCATTGCTACAGCTATTGCATGACAATGTTTAACTAGGAGTAATTGGATAATATTGAGTTTATGGATATTTATTCTAAATAGCAGTAAAATTTCCCTGCAGTCTAGTAGCCGCGAGAATCATCTCCCAAGGGAAGTGGTAGATCCAAACTGGACAAAGCACTGAAGCACAAGGAGATGATATAGAAAATAATCTGGAATCCTCAGAGGCAAAAACAGAGCCAGTCCACAGCACTTGCAAATCCAGCACCCTCAGGAGTCCCCCAGTCAGAGCCGTGTGACTAATAGATTTTTTTTCATTCTCTGGCAAGTCTGAAAAACAATACTACCAAAAATTGTTTTGGGTTGAACCAAAAACCATTTTAAAAAAAAGTTCAGCAGCTCAAATGCCAAAAAAAAGAAATGCTTTGAGTCAAACAAACCATTTTGTCTTGTCCGAAACAAAACATTTCAATTTAGTGGGCTTTTTATGTTTTTAATTTTTTAAAATATATTTGAAGGAAATTTCAAATAAAAAATTGTTTCAAACTGAAAAATTAAAACATGCTGTTTAAAAAAAGTCAACACAAACTGTTTAGACTCCTATGGAAGTTTTTCCATCAACATGAATGATTTGGTGAAACTGACATGAATGTGCAAAACATTTTGGTGTCGTCAAAAATGCATTTTTTACCAAAAGTGTCATCCAAAAAATTTCACCCAGCTCTTCCTGCAATTTCCTTCTCCTCAATAGAAACAGGACCTAAATTGAACCTGGTTATCATGATCTTATAAAGGGTACAAAGGCACTGCTATGTCTGCAGGAGACCCGATCTACCATTAAGCCAGACCTGGTGATGGGCAATTTGCCCTAACAGAGTCTGTCCTCCATTTACAATGTTTTGAAATTTATTTTGGGATAAGTGGTTTGATACTTGGCAACTGAAGTGCTGACTTCAACATACTTACTGATCATCACTTCATTAACTCCCAGCATAACATGAAGAGCCATTCTCCTTTTTAATGTCTGCTTGTTTGTTCAAATGGCCATGCACAACAGTGCCTAGCTGTTTGTGAAGGAGAAGGAGGAGTGATAGAAGGGGAATGAATTATACCACTTTTCTATAATTTGATACATCTGATGATCAGGACCTTAACTAACACCGAGTGTTACTCCAGGCTATTTAGAATTGTTCAATTGCTTTCTATCTTCCCAAGCAAATTGAATGGACTGATCTCATGACATTCTCCTTCCAGCTAGGTTTTTTACCAATTGGATTGTTTATTTCCACTGGACGCCTCCAAGCCAGTCTCCTTTGGGCATTTAGCACAGATTATTTCAGTGCTGAAGTGGAATGGTTCAAATTATAAAGCTCCAGCTGAGCTATAAACAGTAATTCTTTCAAAACAGCACTTTTTAGAATAACGTGGAGTTCCCTGAGGTCCTTGGGGATATTAAGTGCACTAAGAGGCTGCAAAAACACCAACGGGTTCTGAGCACGCTTTTGGATACAGGAGGTAATTTGTGCTCCATAAATATCGAGGGGGTAATGGAAGAGACCTGATTTTAAGTATTATTGAGAAATATGCAAGAGGCAGGCTTGAGTCATGTATTTTGACGTTAATCTAATGTACACTTTAAGGAAAACCTGACTCATCTTCTTGGGTGGGTGGGGGAAAAACCACGAACATTTATTTTCTGCATCAAATAAGAGTAAGGAATCGCAGATAAAAATCCTCTGCCCGTGTAGATCAAAGGATACGCACTGAAGTAGCTGAAGCTTCGGATCTGGCCTTTGAGGTATGTGGCTAATCAGCATAGCTGCCTTCAAGCCTGATTTGAGCAAATGAGAATCATTATAGGCTGGGAACTTGACGTATTTATACAGTTCCTTTGCCTGAAAACCAATCATGGTTTTCCCATAAGACCAGCAGCTCCAGTCACTCAGGGCCTGAGAGGACAGAAGCTAAACTGTGTCATGTAGGCCCTACCCTGAGCACCTGGGAATTTGGAGACGGCAGAGCCTCAGATGCTCCAATCCTTCTCCCAGAGTGCAGGAGGAGCAGTGGGTAAAGTCAAGTGAAATGAGGTGAAGCAGTCACGGAACCTGCCAGAGAGCAGGGAGAGCTCTCCATGTAGCGGGAGCTGTGCTCCACTCCCCAGGGGGAATGAACACAATGCATAGCCTTTTGATGGAAAGGTTCCAGCTGCTCTCCTTAGCTGGCCCAAGGTCAAGGCAAAGGGGGTGGGGAAGCCATGGCCTCCCCTCCTCTCCATCCCATTTGAGGCAAAATTTATGCACCTGGGGACCCTTAGAAGGACCCATTCACAGCCTCTCCCAAGCAGACCTGTGGTCCTCTCTAGCCCTTGCAGGGGACAGGTTCCTTGTGCATTTCCCTGCACACCACTGCTAGGGCCAGAGATAATCACTATTATTAATTAATTACTACTAGCAGTAGTATTATCATAGAGCCTAGCCACCTGCCATGGACTGGGACCCCACCATGCAAAGTGCTATACAAACACAGAACAAAAAGGAAGCCCCCACCCCAAATCAGTCCTACTCTGCAGATTTTAATTCTTTGGTTGGGTTTATTTTTCAATAATTTTTTATTTTTATTTTTTATTTTTTATTTTTCAATAATATTTTTCAATAGCCAGGTTGAGCCTCAGAGTAGGTCTGATTAGTTCTTTTAAGCAAAATGCCTGCCCCCCTGCCTAGGAAGCATTGCCTTCTTATGCTGGGTTCTGGTTACCACTTCTTCCTCAAACAGAACCTAGCTGTTTCCCCTATAGGAGGGAGAATAGCCTTCCACCTAGGAGAAGCCTTTACTTCCTGCTACAGCTTGTTTCTCATCCCTCCTCCCCCTTGCACCGGAAGAGGGGTTTTTAAAAGTCACCAGCAGCCCTTAATTGGACGCAGGTGTCTCCAATTAACCTGCCTTCCACCACTCTCTTACAGCTGTCAGGTCTGACTTTATCACGCTGTTCATCATAGGCATCCAGACTGGGAGCAGCAACAATTCCCCCATAATTTAGGTGACCAACTGTGGGCTGAATTATCAACATCAACCACTTAAGTGAATATTTACAGAAATAGTTTGCGAGTAATCCATCGTTCAAATATGCTGCTTCAAAATAATTGTAACTAGCAAACACCATTCGGAAAAATCACAATCTGTTTCTGAACAAGTTGTGAAAAGAGGAGGAGAAAAGGATCAATTTGCACAACAAATTATTCACTTTGGATTGTTTGCCTAGCAAATTGTTCAGATCAACAGATGCCCTTATTTCATCCCCCAGTATCACACAATGCCTATCAACCCTGCATTCTGAAATCTATCCTGTTGGCCTCAGCTGTACTGTACTAGTGTATAGTATCAGGGGTAGCCGTGTTAGTCTGTATCCACAAAAACAAGAAGGAGTCCGGTGGCACCTCAAAGACTAATAGATTTATTTGGGCATAAGCTTTCTTGGGTGAAAATCTACTTCTTCAGATGCACCAAAAGATACATCTGAAGAAGTGGTTTTTTACCCATGAAAGCTTATGCCCAAATAAATCTGTTCATCTTTAAGGTGCCACCGGACTCCTTCTTGTTTTTGTTCTAGTGTATGGACATCTCACGTTTCCCTTTCACCCTCCTTTTCCAAACCACAGACGATTACTGTGCAGAATCCATTTGTTTCCGCTTTCATACATTGCAATCAAACATTCCCATCAAACATTCTGACTTATCACTGAGAAACAAAACAAGTCTATATACCAATAGGTTGTCTTGCTTTCCTAATCTCCTTCTCTTACAACACATTGGTCCAGTACACTAAACAACCATCAACTAGATTTGAACTCACTTCCCCCATCTGATGTCTGAGGATACTGTTGAAGCAGCAAGGATTGGGTCATGTTCTCGTGTCCTTTTTTACATTAGAAACTGAAAGGAAATCAAGGCCCAGGTTAAGTCTTTCACTGGTTGTAGTGTTTGAATATTACTGATCAGTACAATCCCCACCTCTTCCAATTCCCAGTATTTGGGCAGCCAATTTCCCTCTGAAGAACAGCCTTGATAACTTTGTTTCAAAAGGTAGTAACAAGTAAATCAAGTCATTTTAAACAATATGCACAGTGGTTGCTGCGTGGTGTGGTCTTAGACACAATGCTAGTCAAAAGGGTGTCATGGGATACAGTGAGATCCATTCCATCAAGGAATGATAAGAAATGACAGGAGCAGATACATGTCCAAATGACTTTACTGGTGTGGTTGATGGGTCCAGTTTACCAAAATACTTAAGTATGCATGTAACTTTAAACCCATGCGTTGTCCCATTGAAGTCACTTGGTTAGCCAAAATTATGCACATGGTTAAGTATCTTGCTGAATATGAGCATAAATTAGCAGTGCCGGCATCCATCCAATCCATTTGGGGGAGTAAGGAGTAGCAGTGAGCTTCCTCCCCTTCCTCATCTGCTCTCAGCACCGGCAGGGGATGATCAGTCTAGCCTCTTAGCTACCAACTTAGAGCAGGACAAGGATATGCAAGTACATGTGTCTAATGTCACTCTAATGGAGATGAGTTTAATATAATTGGGGGACTTTTCCAATACAGACCAGCTCAAACTATGTCGATACTCTTCTGTTTTGTAGAATTGTGCATACACCCCAGAGGTTGGTATTCTACTCATTATGCACAAGGGATTGACTCACTGAACTCTGATGAATAAGTTATGTACATCAGAGGATATCTTAGAGCTGGCACCTTAGGAATCTAGATAGAAGAGGGTCTAGATGGTGCACGTCACTGACAATTTGCTGACATGGATAATGTTCTAGCTAGCTATCCACCATCTACCTAAGATACTCATATGGCCCCATTACCATAGCATCTGAGTGTCTCACAGTCTAATGTATTTATTCCTACCACACCTCTGTGAGCTAGGGCAGTGCTATTATCCCCATTTTACAGATGGGGAATTGCGGCATGGAGAAGCTAAGGCCTGGTCTACATTTAAAAGTTTTGCTGGCATAGCTATATTGGTTAGGGGTGCGATTTTTGCTGATTTATGTGGGCAAAAACCTTAGTGTAGGCTATACCAGCAAAAAAAAGTCCTGTGGTATAAGCTATACCAGCAAAAGGACTCTTTTTGTCAGTAGTAACTCAGCCTACCTGAAAAGGATTGGCTGGTGTAGTTATAGGGTCTGGGCCTTTCCCAAGGTCACACAGGAAGTCTATGTTGGAGCAGAGAACTTAAATTTGAGTCTCCTGAGTCCCAGGCTAGCACGCTGCCAACTGGACCTGAATGAAAAAATCTATATTCAGGTGTCTAATTTTAGGCCCCCCCCGGGTTGGAAAATATCAGCCTTTGCTCTTAATGTCTCTGTTTCTCAGTGTCCCCATCTGTGAAATGGAGGCAACAATGTCTGTCTCCCAGGGCCGTTGGGATGATTAATGTTTGTGAAGCACCTGGAGGTTCTCAGAGAAAAGGCATGATAGTAAGTGACAAGTCATTGTCCTATTGTTGTTATTATTGTTGTCAAAGTTAAGAATCCATTACTGTTAAAAGTGTGTTTGACCTTAGCTGTTACTCCCTTCTCACAACCCCACCCCAAACCACAGTAGGTTAACAGTATTGGATCCATCTGTTTCCTGTTTCATAAATTGTGATTTGCACATTGCTACCAAACATTCTCACTTGCCATTTATGAGCTAAATGATTATATTCACAAGTAGCTTGTTTGTCCTAATGTATTTCATTCCTTTGTGTTGCATTGGCCAATGACAGTGATCAACTCCACTTGAACTCAGTTTCCCAATGTGTGGTAGGTTAGAATGCTGCTGAAAAAGCCACAATTTGGAGAAGTTTTTATGTTCCTTCTTTTTCCTTACTACTGTTAAGAGAAATCAGAGCTTAGACTAATTCCAATTCCTTAATGCATGCTCTCTCTTTTAATAATCACTCTCTAATATGATACTCCGTAATTAATAATTTAAACAAAGTCCATCATGAACAAACTGCCCACATTACAGAACACAGCCGCTATTCAGACTTGGCACAAATGTTGATCAATGCATTATGATGGTTGTTAATGTACTTGTCCTGCATTAGCACTTAGAGGCCGTTGTCCAGGGCAGCATGTGCTTAACTGCTTTGCTAAATTGGGGCTTAGAAGTGAAATCCTGGCCTAGCGAAGTGAATGGTAAAACTCCCATTGACTTCAACAGAGGCAGGACTTCATCCTACATTTCTCTAGCACACTATTAAATTTTCCATAAGAGAGTTTTACATGCCCACAAAATGACGGGTCTTTAAGAGTCCGCTCTAAACGGTGCTTTCCTTTGGCGATATTGCTGTTTGTTATGTTTCTGCAGACATATAGCAATGAAACTCTCAGTCCTAAATGATTCTGGCTTAGATTAAGGGAAACAAAAAAAGCAGAATCATCTCAAACAAAACCTCCCTGAGACAGCACAGTGTGTGTCTTCTTTCTAACAAGCTACATTTAATTCAATATGGGAGCTGCCTCCAGCGGATTTCTACACGTGTAAAGGTGCAGTACACAGAAATAAAAGGCCCCGATCATGCACGCGCTTAACTTTAAGCATGTGACTACTTCCACTGAAGTCAAGACTATTCCTGTGTATAAAGCTAAGCATGTGCTTAACTCGTAGGGAAGAAAAACCAAATGCACAAATACAAAATGGGGAAAAACTGGTTTGGCAGCAGCACTGCTGAGATGGATCTGGGAGCTGTGGAGGATCACAATCTCAACATGAGTCAGCAATGTGACTGCTGCAAAAAAAGCAAATGCAGTTTTAGGTTGCATTAACAGAGGCATAGCATGGAAGTCTTATTATTTATGACTGCCAGCCAGTGGTGCATTACAAACAGATGAGAAAAAAGATCCTTGTCTTGAGAAGCTTACAACATAAGGGCCTGACCCTGCAGCACTTACACATGAGAGTAACCTTACTTATGCAACTAAACTGTACCTACTATTCGCATGGGTAAGGTTGCAGGATGGATGTGGCCCTGAATTAGAGGGACATTGCAATCAGAGGCGGTTGAAAAATTGTTAATGTTTTGCATGAAAAAGATTCAAAATTTTTCCAGAAAATAATCATTAAACTTTTGTCCTTTTGCAAACTGTTGATCAATCAGCTCTAATCACAGTGATGGTAGATCACAGGGGCACCCGCAGGTTGGTCAGGTAAAGGAGAGGCCTCAGTAAACAAAGAGAAGGGAGTAATAGTCTTGCGAGCTCCACAGCTGTTTCAAATAGCACAGATTGCACATGTTATGGTATCTTGTAGATTTTGTGCTTGTAGCTTTTAATATTTTCCACTCTGATCAGGCGCCAGATGTGAGTGAAACCCACTCGTGAATGTATATTAAAGACACTCCCCCATCCACCGCACAGTGCTGATCTGCAGAGAACGTAGTTGTTGCAGCCGTTAACTCAAGGTGCAGCTGGGGAGGGTCTTGGATGTGAGGAAAAACTGTTTCACTAGGAGGGTGGTGAAGCACTGGGATGCGTTACCAAGGGAGGTGGTGGAATCTCCTTCCTTTGAGGTTTTTAAGGTCAGGCTGGACAAAGCCCTGTCTGGGATGATTTAGTTGGGGTTGGTCCTGCTTTGAGCAGGGGGTGAGATGAGATGACCTCCTGAGGTCCCTTCCAACCCTGACAGTCTACGATTCTATGATTCAAATCCTTGGCTCGTTACCTCAAATTGTAGCAGCTCATTCTTTTAGCTCTGGAGGTCTCTACTGCAATCCCTGGAGATGGGAGGGATTGTATAGTCACCCAGCTAGGGTGACTATACATCCCATTTTGGCTGGGATAGTGCCCTTTTTAAACCTTGTCCCAGACATCCCAACTTTTTTGGAAAACTGGGCATGTGTCCTGCCCCCCAAATGGGACACATGCCCAGTTTCGGCAAAAAAAGTGGGGCGTGCCCCCCTAGCAGGGCACGGAAGAACATTTGGGGGGGGGGGCACGTGATGACATCATATGCCAGGCCTTGGGCTATCAGCTCCAGCCCTGGGCAGTGGGGCTTGCCGGCCCCGCACTGGGGGGAAGGGGCTTAGGTTGTCAGCCCTGGGTGTTGGGTCTCAGAAAAGCCCCATACCAAGGGGGAGGGGCTCAGATGAGCACCACTGTACAGGGACCTCAGGCTCTCAGCCCCATCCCCACACATGGGAGTTGGGGGGCCTCGGGTCAGCCCCATGTGGTGTCCTGTTTTCCCTATGGCCAGCCGTGTCCCAATTCAACAGTCCATCCTGATTCAAGAAGGCCTTTAACTTGAAGCATGTGCTCAAGTGCTTTGCTGGATCAGGGCCATAGTGCCATCTGGGTGAAAAGCTCTCTGAAAGAAGGGGGCTTTTGATGAGCTCTTGAGTTTCAGTCAGAGATGAGGACGTGTGTTGTCCCAGGGTGGCAGCTCCTTTGGGAATTGTAGAGCTGACCAAATGTGCTCACAAGATGATCGATTGCTCACAGAGCCCCCTGAAGATACCCAGGGCGTTTTGCAGACACAATGGGATAATAAGTGGTCCTCTGGAGAACAGACATACTTATAAACAGTACCCATATTAAAATGGATCTTTTCCTGTGAGATCCGGCCCGAGCAAGTCTAAAAGGCTTTTTGCAGACAATAAATCACTTCATGCCCTTGGAGCTCTGAGCATCATTTACCCTAGCTCATGTTGTAGGCGTGGACAGGAGGAACACATCAGCATTGTGATATCCTCCTATAAGGCCAGATGAGGAGCCAGCTCCAGAAGGAAACTTTGGTCTTGATCTCTGGCAGACACCTCTTCAGATGGTTTTGCAGCAGACAAAGGGCTCTGTTTCCTTTTTTCACTCTATTTGGCACTGCAAATGGTTTTGAAAGAGAATATTTGCCTTTTCCCAAACCACAGCCGCAGTTTTTATTTTGTAAAGAATTTCCTTTAAAAGAAAGCTCTGATTCCTCCTGCACTCACATTCATACTCCCTTGAGTCAACGTGGGGGGCCTGAGAACTACAGAGCCCCTTGTTTTTGTACTGTCACCCTAGTTTGAGGATGCATTTCCGGAGGCTGTATCACATCTCCCAGGAGGGGGAGGTGTGCTGTGCCGGCATTAATTTCAAGAGAAACAGAAGGATGGGGGTGAACCCACATCATGATGTGTATTTTGTCTACGACAATCAGGAAACACAGCAGACATGTCTCACCAACAGCTTCTGCCCTGCCTCTTCGTTGGTCTAGGTTCAGTTTGCATCTCCAAGTCATGGGAGAGAGACATTTTGCAACCCCAGCAGAAATGCTTGTACAGTGTTTATCTGATAGGCTAAAGGCTTTGAAGGCCTGCTTTGGGAAAGAGCTGTAACAGTTCATAACTCAGATTCAGCTGAAAGGGTGAGTGTCTCTCTTCCGAGAGACAGATTTCTTTTTCTCTTTTTGCTGGAGCAATGTTGTGTTTTCTATCCAGCTCAGGAGTCAAATGCAGCCAGGTTGCCACAGGTCACTGAACACAATTTGCAAAAAGAAAAGGAGGACTTGTGGCACCTTAGAGACTAACAAATTTATTTGAGCATAAGCTTTCGTGAGCTACCGCTCACTTCATCGGATGCATTCAGTGGAAACACAAATTGTTTCCCTCGCCAGGGATAAGGCTACATTATGGTCTTTTTTCGGTTTATATGATGGTATCTCATTTTATATCATCAAATGCTTATGCTCACTGCATAAATATTCACTGGGAATAAGCAATTTTTCCAAATCACAACAGAAACCATCTGCTAAAATGCATAGGGACACATTGCCTGGCATAGTGGGGAAAACAGTCAAGGTGATTCTGTACAAAATGGGTTATGGGGACTGGGCAGAAAGGAAAGGCTGGCACGTGGTATATACCTCTGCACCACTGCATAGCTACCAACATCCTCTTCACACCAGCAATAGGCATGCTGGCATTTGTGCATGGGAAAAGCATGTGACTGTAACAGCGGTGCGACGCCCGGGAAGGCTCATTGTGGACCTGACCCAAAGCCCACTGAAGTCAATGGGACCAATTTCCATGACGTGGATCAAGGTTACAAAAGGTTATATTCCAGTCATCTTATCTCTGCACAACGCTTAGCCCAATGTGGCTGTCATCCCGATTGGGGCCTTTGGTGCTACCATAATGATACACGGCAAGGATCAGTATACATGGACTCCGATGTCTACTGTTACAACGACGGCTTAGCATTGGTCTAAGCTGTACACATGGGTGCTGTTCATGCTCATGGCTCACCATAGTATTGCCATCTTTTACCTCGAGTTCCATGGGTTCTAGCATTCTGGCTGTTGACCTGGACAGATCTGTTGCCACTCCAGATTGACTCTTGAGAAGGCAGACATCCGACCTGGCTACACCTTTCTCCATATCTCCAGCAGATTATGATGTTTCAACTTTCTCCCCAAGTTAATAAATCTTTCAAACCAGTTACACACCCTTTCAGACTTATTGCACACACCACGTCGTTCTTTGCGGATTTCTGTCATCTCCAGGACCAGGCATCCATCCAGGCATCAAACTGGATTCCCAACCTCACAGTGAACAATAAAAAAAATCAGGGAGCTGAGTGTCCAGCTTTGATTGCCTGGGGAATGCTCCTGGGTGGTAGCACATCAAGTTGCCACTGGATTACTGGGCTGCTGGAGACCAAGTGGAGGCCAAGCGGCTAACAACAGAATTCGTTGCTGGAGCCACGCATACAGTGCATTCTCAGGTCCTACAACTTCTTAGGGGTCAGCCTCCCACCAACGAGTGATGGTTTTATGGGGCTAACGCCCATTAATGCCAGTGGTGGGCTTATCTACTAGGCAAGTTAGTGCAAGGTAAGCTAGGATATGAATGTACAGCTTACCAACTTGCTGTGCATTAAGTTGCCGTGTGGATATTGGTACAGTGCAGTAAAATTCCTGGAGTTTGACTTTGTGTATGCTGCTTGAAAGCTGCACTCTGGGACTTTTACTGCAGAGCAGCAATGTCCGTGTGATGCATTAGTGCATGGCAAACTGGTGTGCTGTAAATTCCCACCCTGGCTTGCCACACACTAATTTGCTGTGTAGACAAGCTCTCACATAAAATAAATTAACTGCTGTAAATCTGCCGCTAACACCAGTTATCTCCCACAACCCCCCATGTCTCAATTGTAGAAAAGACCCCTATATTTATAGACTTTCATTTTATTTATGAGTTATATTATCTTTTCTGCTTTTTCTCTTTTTCACAGTGTCCCTCAAATTCTGGATCTGCTCCCAGTGCTCTCTCGCATTTTTCACAACTCGTCTGCAAGTTGATATGACTTTTCTTGGTAGTGCTTCATCTGCACAACATTCATTGCTAAAGTAAATCAGGTTGGAATTTGAGCACTGCATGTTAAGTACAGAAACTGAGATAACTGCTGCAGGATACAGACAATCTGATAGTTCGTCTTGTGAAAAGAAAACAGAAATTGCTGAGGTTGTAAACAAATGCTCCCTGGTGGGTCACAAACACAACATCAGAGATAGCAGCGCATATTGGATTGACGTCAACATTTGCAAAACCACAGTGTTCCGGATGAATTTGGCATATTTGTTGTTGTATTTTAAATCATCTATGCAGTCATAAGGCTTGAGCCATGAGCAATATGCACTGTATGCTCCAATCTGCATGACCCCTTAGAAGATAATTTATCTAACAGATAGAGCACTAGGCTAGGACTCAGCAAACCTGGGTTCTTTTCCCAGCTCTCCCACTGGCCTGCTGGGTGACCTCAGTTAAGTCACTTTACTGATATGTGCCTCAGTTTCCCCATCTATAACGTGGGAAATTATACTGACCCTTTGTAAAGCGCTTTGAGATCTATGGATGAAAAACACTAGGTAAGACACAGGTGTATTATTCATTATATTAATTATTATTATTATTAACCTTGGAATCCTCTGGGGCTCCATGTGATTCTTGAAAATAATCCTTTCTCAAGCTAGTAATGAGAAGCTGAGAGATCATGTGTGTAAATGATGCCAACCACAAAGGAAAGTTAAATACCGATATTTCTTTCCCTGTTTTTTCCCAGCAAAGCCAGAACCTCGGCATCGTCTCCAGAGATATTTAGTGACCTGTTAATCTAAAACAAGGTTTTCAGTAGCAACATACTGGACAACTAGATGTTTATCTAACTAACTGGTAAGATAGAGGTGCAAGTCATTTTCAGGCATTGGAATTAAGTGTGAGCCAAGGTGGGTGAGGTAATATCTTTTTTTGGTCCAGCTTCTGTTGGTGAGAGAGACAAGCTTTCAAACTACACAGAGCTCTTCTTCGCTGCAAACATTGTGTGTGTTACAGTAGCACCTAGAGGACCCCATCAAGATCAGGACCCCTTTGTGCCAGGCAGCATCCGTAGAAAGACCTCATAAGAGACAGTCCTTGCTCCCAAAAGCTTACCATTGAAATAGGCAAAACTGACAAAGGAGGTGTAATTACCCTCATGTTACAGATGGGAAACTGAGGCAGGGAGAGATAGAGGGAGTTGTGCACAGTCACACAGGAAGCCTGTAGCAGAGCTGGAAATTGATCCCAGTTTTCTTCAGTCTTACTTCAGTGACTTCACCACAAGATCATTTTTCCTCGAAGGCTGACCAAACACTGGCTTTGGATGCATGAGCACGACTCACCTCCCGCTAATTTATGTGGAAGCATCACATTCTTCAGAGGGTAAAAATTGGCCCTTCTAGTTGTTTTTGTGGCTGTATCCTCGTTCATCTCCCCCATATAGCCGTACATTGTGCAGTTTGAGATGAAAGTGTTCTCCTGGTGCCATAATACTCCAAGATAGTGGCTCGAATCAGCTCTGCAGGTAGTGTAGTCCCATAGCTAGACGAGAGGCTAAGCATGCTGCTGCTGTAGGGCACCCAGTCTCATCCCTGACTGCCTGGGCAATGAACTCCGGTCCCCCATGTGGCAGGACATCAAGCTGCCACTCGATCATTTGGCTAATGCTTCAAGAAGTCTGAGTTCTACGCACAGGTATGTCACTGACTCGTGAGATCTTGGACAAGTGGCTTCACCTCACTATGTCTCAGCTGCAAGAGGGAGATGATAATATTTACCTAGCCACGTACAGCACTTTGAGATCTGTGATGAAAAGTATCAGGAGCTCTGTTCTCAGCCAGTGTAAAGTGACATAACATTGATAGAGCTGCACTGATTTACTGCAGTGAGAATCCAGCCTTGGTTTCCTCTCGATCACAATGAAATCTTCCACTTTTATTCCTTTTGTGATATTGTTACTCTATTACTACAGTAGTTCACCTTCCACACCATGTGTCAAATATGCCTCACCTTGATTTGTTCTGTCACCCTCACGCAACAAAGTGGGCCACCAGAAATTATTCCTATTTTATTGATTATAAATGGTGGCCTCTAGTGCTGCTCCTGTGTTAACACATTTCAGGTTGTTCACCTTTCAGGGAGACTTGGTTAAACCTGAGAAATATGAATCCACTCATCCCAAATAATCATCTCTGCGGCTAGGAGTGCAAAAGACATACCAGCTTCTTGTGGGCAATTCTACTCACTTAGAATGAAAAATTCAGTGCTTCTGGACCTGGGTGTGAAAGACAGCTTTGAAAATCTCAGCTCAAGTAGGCTAAGTAGCTACATCGGGGCTGCTGATAGGCATCTGGTACAACATGTCCTTTTTAGATTTGGTTGGAAATGTTTCAGAAAATCAGTTTTTCAATGAAAAATTAGAAAACTGTGTTAATTTCAGCAAAAGTTTTGTTTTGAAAAAACCCAAAAGGTTTAGAAAATATCCAACATTTTCAGAATGGAACATTCTGAACCGTCATTTCAAAATGACTTTTCAAAACAAAAATTCATTTTTTTATATAAAACACATTTTAAAAAGTCTTTTAAAAGGGGTCAAAATTGGAACAGAATGTTCTGATCTTATCACAACAAAACATTTCAAAATCAGCCCAAAATGACTTTTTTTCCCAGAATTTTATTCCATGGGATGTTTTGAAATTTGTTTTCAATCTGTTTAGGGATAGGGAAAAAAATCAAAATCCCAGAATTGCTCTCAAAATGGAAAATCCATTTCCCCCCTGCCATGTCTAGTCCTGATGTTCCACTGGGTGCCCATTAAAAATTAAACACACACGGCATTTCTGTCCATTGATGAAGGGGTTATTTGGGACAGCTGCATTGGTTTTGTGTTTGTTATTGTTCCAGAAGCCATGCAAGGAGACTAGGAATTGGGGCTGAGCCCACTGTAGCTGTGTGGGCCGTAAACATGTTTGCACAAGCAGAACAAGACATCAGCTAAGCTAAACGGTGAGCATGGAAACAAGAGGTAGACTTGGCCCCAAAGGGACTTGGAATGAACTTAGTGTCAGGTAAGGCCGTTCTGAGATCAGATGGAGTTTATCACAAGTTCTTTGAAGTGCCCATAGAAACTTCAGTTTAAGATGAATGCCTTTTTCTTTTGTGTGCATAAAGAATTTCTGAGAATACATTTGCCCAGTATGGGGATCTGACACTTAAAAGAGGCCAAGATTTTTGAAGTGACTAGTGACTATGGATGCTTCAAGTTTTGGCTCCCCAACTTGAGACATCTGAAAAGGGCCTGATTGTCAGAGGTGCTGATCACTTTCTGAAAATAAGGCCCTTAGAAGGTTTCTCAAGTTGTACCCCGCAAAACAGAGGCAGTCAGAGTCACTGACCCCTTGTGAAAAAATCTTGGCCCGAATCATTATTGAGTAAAGAACTAGGATTTTGGAAAAACGTGCATGGGAAACACATGCCTTCGCCCTTCCTTCTCCGGTCTTGGGAGTTAGGGCTCTTTTTGCTGTGGAACACTGCAGCAGCCTTTCCATGGGGCAGAACTAGTTAGCATCCTTTTAAATGGCAGCATTGATATTCCAGTGGGATGTTACAAAAATTCATTAGGTAAATTGGGAGCAATGGGGAGGTGTTTTTCTTACTGAGCCCAATTGTCAAGGTTCCTTCCCCACTCTGAACTCTAGGGTACAGATGTGGGGACCTGCATGAAAGACCCCCTAAGCTTATTCTTACCAGCTTAGGTTAAAAACTTCCTCAAGGTACAAACTTTGCCTTGTCCTTGAACCCTATGCTGCCACCACCGAGTGTGTTAAACAAAGAACAGGGAAAGAGCCCACTTGGAGACGTCTTCCCCCCAAAATATCCCCCCAAGCCCTACACCCCCTTTCCTGGGGAAGGCTTGATAAAAAATCCTCACCAATTTGTACAGGTGAACACAGACCCAAACCCTTGGATCTTAAGAACAATGAAAAATCAATCAGGTTCTTAAAAGAAGAATTTTAATTGAAGAAAAAGTAAAAGAATCACCTCTGTAAAATCAGGATGGTAAATACCTTACAGGGTAATCAGATTCAAAACATAGAGAATCCCTCTAGGCAAAACCTTAAGTTACAAAAAGACATAAAAACAGGAATATACATTCCATTCAGCACAACCTATTTTACCAGCCACTAAACAAAAGGAAATCTAATGCATTTCTAGCTAGATTACTTACTAACTTTTTATAGGAGTTCTGAGCTGCATTCCTGATCTGTTTCCGGCAAAAGCATCACACAGAGAGACAGACCCTTTGTTTCCCCCCTGTCCCCCCAGCTTTGAAGGTATCTTGTCTCCTCATTGGTCATTTTGGTCAGGTGCCAGCGAGGTTATCTTAGCTTCTTAACCCTTTACAGGTGAAAGGGTTTTGCCTCTGGCCAGGAGGGATTTTATAGCACTGTATACAGAAAGGTGGTAACCCTTCCTTTTATATTTATGACACCAATACATTAGGAAGCAGAGATGCAGTGAACAAAAGTAAGTACAGAAACCTCTGGGGGAAAAAAATTGAGAACTTCCAATGCTCTAGTTTTGTTCTGGGCTTGCAACATCCATATCTGCCCCGGCTGGTCTCACTAGTGCCCATTAAAACAGAATGAAGTCAACTTTGGCACCAATATTTGGGTTTGCTTTTCCTCCCAAGCATGATGGGGGAATTGGTATGTGGTTTGTGAACTTTCGAAGTCCACGTAGAATTTGGATCTCTGCTAAATAGGACCCTGCAGATCTATTACACCTTCAGCATTTCTCTATTACCCACCCCCCCAAAATCATTTTTAAAAGCCTGCTTCTCACTAATTTTATGTTTAAGCATATACATTGATTTTCTAGAACTAAATGGCTTTGTTTCCTCTATCAGTATGATCTGGTATTTGATGAATACCTTTGCACTTTGTGTTGTCATCGACACAAGTGCGAAGTAAGATCAAGCAAACATAAAACACAGTTGTTCTGATTTGTTATCACTTTGCATCCACTGGTTTAAATGACTGGACAAGGTGTAATAAGGAGGGGGTGGGAATGAAACCCTTCTTTCCCTTGGGATTTCAATCAATACACAGCACTGTCTAGTACTTAGAAACTTTCCATTTATTTGTCAGTTTTAAGTTGACAACAGTTTTTGACAGCAAAAGTGACCCTTATTTACAACACAGAGGCTAAGAAACTACTTTTTATGCATGCAAAATCTGAAATCCTGAAAATCTTGACCTGTTAAGAAGAATTCTGGTCACAGGGGGCCAAATTCATCCAATGGGTAACACCACTGGAGTCATTTGAGTTGCACCAGGGATAAATGTATCTCATTACCTTTTCCCTTTACACAATGCTGGAAGGACATTTATTGATATCTTCAATGGCTGATGAGATGTTTGGAACTCATTCAGTGCAAAACCTGCTAATTTAGAACTCCAGGAGGTTTGTGAGAACATAGAAAAGACTTGGCTATTGGCAAATAAAGACTGAAATGCATCACACATTCACGGATATTTTTCTACATGATTCAATGTAGTTGCTATGGAAGGTGAAATGCAGAGCTTTGTAAAGGGGGGAAATGGGCTCATGACCCTTTTTGCTTCCCAAAAGGTTAATGCAGATCTTGTCTACCTTGGAGGACTCTATAGAGGACTGGAGAACAGGTAGGACTGTGACATCAAAGATGCTATTCAAGTGTAACTTTGGGAAGTACGGCCCTCTCTGCTCAGGACAGCACATAAGCCTGTGCTTAACTTTAAGCATGTATTTAAGTCTCAATGACTTCAAATCAATCATCTACTCAAATGCTATCCCAGACAGGGATGGAATTAAACATGTGTCTATGTACTTTCCCAAATTGGGGCTTGATATGGGAATTGGATTTTTTTAATTCAGGTTCTTTAGAACTCTTCTTGTAGTTGTTAACACCTATTTAACTGAAACTCTTTAGGGAAACAAAATCTCCCTGTGTTAGGGATTCAAACAGTCCCTTCATGAAGTGCACATACACATCTGAGTCATTCACACAACTTCCAGCAAATTACAGGGAGACAAGACTTGACATTGCTGAGATTTCTAGTGTGTGGGGAAGGGCGGGGGAGGGGAGTGGGGCATGGAACCAAGCAGAAAACTACTTTTTTTGATGGTGGAAGAACACTTTGAGGCCTCAGGCTGCATTATTCCTGGCTGGCAGAGGTGAGCAGAGGAAAGATTAAATATCCCAACCCATCGCAGCCCTGCTCTTGATTTCTTCTGTCCCTTTCCCTCTTGCTTCCTTCAGACACATGGAAAGTCTTCTGCAGGCGCTGGGTAATGATCCTTTTTTTTCTGTATAAATGTCTCCTCCTCAAGAACATTCCATGTATTACTAGCTATTTGTTTACACATATCTTGCCTTTGAGCCTAGAAGATACCGAAGGTTTTCACTTAAAGTGTATGGAGGAATCACTCACCCCTGAACCAAAGCCTCTTTTGGAGTCAAACAAGGTAGTCATGGTGCACCAACAGCACGGAAATAAGCAATGTGCCATTAGCCTGTGGAACTCATTGCTACAGAAGGTCACTGAGGCTGAGAACTTTGCAGGAATGGAAAAGGGATTAGATACAAGAATATCCAGAGTTATAATAATAAATAAAAAAAGAGTGTTTGGAAGGGGAAAGATCCTTCTGGGAAGAAGCCAATATCTAACTATTGGGAGCTAGGAGGAAATTTCCCTGCAGGCAATGCGGCCCATAACTGGCTACTGTAGAGGGTTTCTTGCACCTTCCTCTGAAGCAATTGATACTGGCCATTATTGGAAAGGGGACTAGCTGTACTCTTGGTCTGATCCAGCCTGGCAATTCCTATGCTCCTAACCACTTTAAATCTCTAGCGTAGGAGAGGAAATGAAGGATAGCTGCTCCAGTGGAGATTCCAGAGGGAATTATAGGTAGGCAGAATGTCATTACCAACACTGGAACTGGGCCAGTCCATATTACTCTTTGTGTTGTTTTGATTTCATTATACAAGGAAAGTTCCAGTAAAATCTCTCCTCCTGGAGGATTTCGGACAGAAGTGTCCTTTTGAAGTACCAGCCAATCAGCTGTAAAATTCAGGAAAGACATTTGAAAACTAATGTTCAGGGACTAAGCAAGAGGATAGGAAAATTTGTAGAGATGCTAGTTTGTTGCCTTGTTCTGTCTGTCTTAGATTCCCTTCTTGTTCTGTTGGCCAGTTGGTTGGGCAAGGTATTTTGACTCACCCGTGAGTCATGCTTTCCAGAAACATCTCCCTTTGGAGTGTCTTGTGGTTGCCAGTGCCTTGATCCCCTCAGGTCATGTCTTTCCCACTGCACGGAAAGACACCAAGTATTCCCTCTTGCAATGACCTTTTTGTGTGCATCATCTCTAAGTGTTCCCATTATAGCAACCGGGGGTGGCATTTGCACTGCGCACAGCATTTGGGGCAAAGGAAGGATACGTGCAGTGCGCTGTTGACTTTTGAGAGGTTCTCAGATGTATTTTGTTTTCAATGGCTCCCAGTTCTTTAAAAAAAACCCCACAAGTGGGAGGACAAAGGTTTGAATTCTTATCTAGTGCGACGCTTTGGGGGCTCAGTGCAGACCAGTGAGGGGTTGTCACCCCCCTACCCTGCAACTCTGGATGCCTTAAATGCTATATTGTAGTGGGTCATAGCTCTGACACCAAAAGCCAGCCTTACAAGCACGCAGGTCACACCCTGGCCTCTGCCACCCAGTTACTTTTTGCAGAGTGACCCCAAAGCCCTCCCAGTCCTGAATTTCCCCGAAACTTATGACAATCTGCCGAGGTTCCCAGAATGGTGAGTTACTCTCTTACCCCGTCTCAGCCAATGAGACTCAGCAAACCACCAGTGGGCCTGTGTGTCACACCTAGATTCTGATGTGAGTCGGGAAAGGAAAAAAAATTAACAATCTATAGAACACAGGGGCGAAAGTAAGGTGGTACCGGTAAAAGGTAGCTGCCGGGTCCCTACCAGCAGGGCTGCCAATGGGTGGGCGCAAAAGGGGCAGCGACGACCCAGCAGGGCCACCAATGGGGGGCGCACAAGGGGCAGCAACATTAAAGCGCTGTTGCAGCAGTGCTTTAAGGTTGCTGCCCCTTTTGCCCTCCCCTGGCCACCGACAGGGGCGGGGGGGGGGGGAGAGAGGGAGGGGCAAAAGAAGTAGCTGCTGGAGCCTGGGCGGCGCAGGCCAAGAAGTGCAGATGGACTGGCTGGCGGACGCTGACTCCTCCCCCAGCCCCGCCCCTTCCACCCAAGGCCCCGGCCCTTCTGGTGGGGGGGAGGGGGGAGAGCGGCCCCTTACCAGTAAGAGCTCCATTTTACTTTCACCCCAATAGGACAGTACAAGGACAATCTACGTAATTTTTCCTCCATTATCCCTCTAGATACCAATGTGCAGCTCCGAAAAGTCCACCATGGGAAGAACTCTCAGCCTATACAGATGCAGCCTCCCACGAAGCCTCCCATGTGTGCGAAAGGCATGCAGTGAAACTCCAAGTAGCATGAAGTAGACTGCAAATATTACATTGTCTCCATGCATTGTAAGGTGTAAAGAGCAATTCCAGCAAGTGAACGGCCAGTGTAGGGACACAGAGCACGATGCATAGCCCATTGAAATCAACAGAAAGGCCCTACTGACTTCAGTATAATTTGCATCAGGACCATAGTTCTGAGTGCACAGTGACTTCACAATAAGTCATTCCAGGTTCCAGTATTTATCCTCAGGACAGCATTGCACTGAAGGTTGAGAGGCCCCGAGACTTAGCTGTGGAAAGACTGTAGCTCAGTGAAAATCAAAGGAGCTTCATCCATCTACACCAGCTGAGAACAAGGCCCCAGAATGTTTAGTGTAGCTTCTGTACCAAATTCTGCCCTCTTATACATTTATGATGCATGATACTTTCCACTGAAATCCCCGGGAGTAGAGTGTGCATTTATGAGGGCAGTATATAGCCCTTAAATTTTAAAGTTAACAGTATGGGCTCCAGAGGCCAAATTCTTATCTTAGTTGCCAAATTCTTGTCTCAGATTTACACCATTGTAAATCCAAAGGAAATCACATAATAGTCAGTGAAGTTACTCCAGATTTGCACTACTCGTGCTGAGAGCAAAATGTTGCCCAAGCTGCTTCTGATCAACAATAATAACCATTTTTCAGCGGTACCAATTGTGTGGATTTTTCTGAAATCCAGAGAAATTTTGTCTGTTTGAATCCACATATGAATCCACGTATGAATCCACAAAGCCTACTCTTTACCACCTCACACATTTCTAAACATAGAGTAATCCACGTGTTTTATCTGTGTTCTAATAGTCTCTCCTTAAATGAGCGTTCAACTTGACTGGACAACATTGAGAAAGAAGTTAGATCTGCTGATCCTCTAGCAGAAGCCATTAATGATCAGATATGGGCCAGATTCACAGCTAGTGTATCACTACCATAGTATTGTGTTTCCTCATTTTTGTTTCTTTGTTTTTAATAAAACCCCCTCTGCTAATGGTTTTCTTTTTTCTTTAATGGCTTGTTTTAGAATGCTGGCACATAATTAGTGTTTGCCTGCTGCACTATCAACTTTTAACAGCTTGGATTGTCTATCTGCTTTGATATAATCCTACAGCATTGTCACATTGACTCTCTCCCCCTCCAGGAAGCACATCTGCTCTGAGTCATTGTGATTATTCTGGAGGATCCCATCTCTCCCACTCCAGGAATCATATCTTGGTCTCTGCAATCTGGGTGGATAAATACCAAAGCAGAAATCTTACTGGGCTTCTGCCTTCAAAAATATGTAAATTACATATTCCTTGGTTATTTTTCTGCGTTTCAGAGAATGATCCAAGCCACAGAGTTGGGATCCAGATCTGATTTCTCCCACATTGGAGGCTGTTTGGATATGAGGGTCTGGGCCTGAAGTTTGGAGGGCTTTGTTAAGGCTCATCTCTGCTATTTTTATTTGATGTACTATTTTAAGCCATCACCTGGGACCATTCAAAAGAACCCAGAGCCAGATTTTCAAAGTGCTCAGCCCTCTTCTTCTAAAGAATGGAGGCCCAGATCCTCAAAAGTATTAGGCTCTTAACTTCCTTTGAAAACAGTGGAAGGTAGGAGCCTAAACACCTTTGAGGATATGGACCTTAGCTCTCATCTCGGCACCTAAATAATTGGTCAGATTTTCTAAAGGACTCAGCAGCCAATGTCTTGGGCTCTTGGCCTTTCAAGGCTCTTTGCTCTTCAGGTGGCTGATTCAATTCTGGGGGATGGAAGAGGAACTTCATTCCAACCATATCACACACCAATGCTTAGAGGCCTGCTTCCACAAACCTTAAGGTCAATGGCAAAAGAGCCATTAACTTAAACGGGAGCAGGATTGACCTCTAATTCACCCCATCTCAAGAATGCTGCTTTTAGTGTGTGCAGCCCAAACATTTGCTCAGACATGGAAAATCCCCAGAAACATAAAAGCCATAGAAACATCCCTTAAAACTCAGAGTCTTTTCCAAATATTTATGTGCGGGAAGCAAATATTGTGCATAAAGGCCAAAGCAGGCTTGGTACAAGTGGCCTCAATTCCCATTGACTTCCATAGGAGTTGCATCCAGTTCAGACATGGGCTGCATTTGATCGCTAAAGCCTCCAGGTTGAGGCGCCAGTCCCTCACTGCGTTCTAGCTGCTTTGCACCACTTCCCAGTTATAAAGCGGTCGTGAGCCAGGGTAGCTAGCCACGAACGGATTGCCCCGGCGTGGCGGGTCCTCCAAATTCAACAATAGAATAAGAGCTGGTCAGTTTTCTTTTTCCCAAATGAAAATTTGAAATTTTGGGCAAAAAAATCCATCCACTGAATATTGCTGCCAAAACCCCGAATAATTCAATTCTGAAATGCTGCTAGGTAATTTATGGGATTGTTGTTCAGCTGCCATCGGCCCCCCACTCTCCAGTATAGGCCCATGGGACTTCCATGAGGCCCTGCTTTCCCTCACGATGGTGAACCATGGGAGAAGTAGTCTGACATGGGCCCCCAGCTTACACAGGGGAATGGGGGCATGAGAGACCCACACTGCAACTCCCATGAGGCCCTGCAGCAGCATTTCCAAATCAAACCGGTTTGGGGATGAAATCTTTTGTTTTGTGGTCAAAGACTGACTGTTTGTTAGTGTTCCGAGCAGTCATTGTTTAGATGACAAATTGACGTTTTCAGCGGAAAGTCAGACTTTTCCCAAAAAATTCGTTTTGTTGAAAACCCACTTCCCTGTCAAGCAGTTGGGACAGAACTTTTTTGACCAGCCCTACATGTGATACAAAATTCCCTCCCTCCTAATCATGCTGAACAAAACAGGACCCTTAGATGCTCTGGTTATACTGCTTAGAGGCACGTGCTCTGCCACAACCAAGGATACAATATTTGTGGAAGACAATGGGTAAAGCAGAAAGGCAGCACAGTTAATGAGTTACCAATCTGTGGGCTGTTCGCTATTGATCAGTTACAGGCTCATGACACATAAGGAGCACAGGGATGGTTTTCATAACCTGTCACCCAAGATCTTTCACATTTTCTCTGCTTTTCCTGGAAATCCCAATTTCCAGTTGTCTCGGGCGAAATAAAAAGCCATTTACTTTTCCTAGGGGACACAGCTGGGGTGAAAAGGAAAAGTTTTTACCTGTTAATGTGCAAGTTATTGAGACACATTGTGGGTATACAGTGGGAGCCAAGCAAACTATCTTACAGAAAGAGAGAGGCACACACAGCGGGGATGGTTCCCACGCAGAACTTGGAGGGGTGCTGTAAAAATAAACTTCTACCAGAACAGGAAGGTCTACAGAAAGCGTGCAGCACTTAACCCCTCTGCTAATATCTGATATTATCACATATTCCCAGCACATTTGGCTCATCTGTCAGATCTGCAGTTTTCTTTCATTCAGATTTCTCCAAGTTAAAATCTGCCAGATGCTGCTATCCAAGAGTCATGTGACTGCTTAACAGCCTATATATAGCATCTTGGCCCAGATCCTCAAAAATATTGAGGGCCCTAACTCCCAATGAAACCTAAATACCTTTGAGGAACTGGGTTTTTGCCCCTCCCTGCTCCTCCTGGATGGAGGGACTGAGAACTGGGGAAGTATTGGCCAGTGGCACCCAGTATTTGGGAAAAGCATAGCTAAGTGAAATCTTAGTAAGGGCAGCAGTGTGATTCACTGGTTGATACATGGGAATGAGCGTTGGGAGACCGAGGTTCTGTTCCCTGCTCTACCACGGGTCTGTGATGGTCCTTGGATAAGTTATTCAGCCTCACTGTGCCTCAGGGCCCCCATCTGTGCAATGGGCATAACGATATTTTACTCCTTTGTAAGTGCTTGTTCTCCCTCAGGCCCTTAGAAGCTCCCTCTGCAATTCTGTGCTGGGAGGTCAGCCATTCTCAGGGGCATCATTGCTCCGAGACCATGGGGATTCCTGTGCTTTTTCCCAAATGGGCTCTGCACTTTAAAACACTTCATCCCTGAAGAGGGTGTGGTCCCCTAAAGCCTCTCTCACTTTGAGCCCTGTCCCAAATGGGTGGATGCTCCAAAGTGGGACATCAAAAACATACCATATATCCAGTTGCCTAGTCATTGCCAAATGGTGCCATAAAAACATTTGACCATTATTATTTATATTATCAACAATGACACTGTGCTGCAACTGTGCTCATTACACTAACCTGTATCATCTCTGTTACCTGGTGCTTCCCACCCCTGTTGCCTCCTGTCACACTGTAAGCTCTTTGGGCAGGAGCTGTATTTTCATTATATGTGTGTACAGTACCCAGCAAAATGGGATCGGTGCCACCACTATACAAACATTAAATAATAATGATAATAAAATAAAACCTGTTCTCCCTGCAACGGCTTTGGGAATGAGGCACTGTCTAAAGCGCCACTCCACTTCCACTGAGTCAAAGGACAGCAATGTAGGAAAAGCCTGTGGGTAGTAAAAATGCAGCTGCATTTTCTCCTCGGATGAGCCTTTCTGTAGCCAAGTGCTCCCAGATGAGATGAGTGCATGCAGGTGGGTGTCATGGACCGGCACGTAGGCGATCAGACCTACTGCTTAGAGCAGTGGTGGTCAGGCCTAGTGGTCAGAGTAGGAGTTGGGAGCCAGGAGTCAGACTCAGGCATCAACCCAAAGGTCAGAGCTGGATTCAGTAGCCAGGGGTGGGGTGCAGAGGCAGGAATCTGGAACAAGGAAGGAGAGCAGGGTCCAAGGTAGCAAACAGCCAGGAATTCATCTAGTTGCTCAAACAACTTCCTGTGCCTTCTTCTGGCTTAAATAGTGAGTCTGAACCATGGGAGAGGCTGGATGTCTCCTCTACTCAGGAGCTTCAAGGGTCCACCAGCTCACTACCAGCAAGCTGCCAAGTGGGAGCTGGGGTCTGGAGACTGCTTGGGGAGACCTCCAATCCCTCACACTGGGATGCAGTGGTGAAAGGTGGAGCCATGGGGGCGGGGTTTTTTGGGAAGAGGTTTTGCATGGACGGTTACTGGGGAGATGGTATACCGAGTTTCTGACTGCACCTCTGAAGCAAAGTATCTGCTTTTATTACAAAACTACTTAATTTGCAAAGATAAAATCAGTCCATTAACTACAGAACCTGCCCAAAACTGGAGCTGAACATCTGCTGTTTACGTGATTTGGGCAGGAACATACAGGATTGTGAGCTGGTATCTAGACATGTGACCACTAGAGAAATGCACAGTATCACCACATCAGAGGAAAGCTTCTGTTGCACCATGCCAGTGTAATTGCACAAGAATTCCAATATTTTGGTGGGTCAAGTCACCATTTCATAACTGGAGACAGGGCGCAAACTGCAAGGTTCAGATAAAGTTCCTGAACACTCTAAGCTTCGATGGTGTTCCAGTCGGAGATGTTAGTTCATTTCATTTCAGAGTCTGAGAACCACCCTCCCAGTTCAGGAAGAGTGGATCCAAGGTTCTGGTTCAGCCCCATCACTCTTCATTACATATTCTCCTGTTTTCATAAAGCAGATTTAGGCTGGGCTTTTCAAAAGGACCTAGGGGAGTTTTGTACCCAAATTCCCCTGAAAACTCTCCTTCTGAATATACCATATTTCATTTATCTTTACACTACCAGAGAAATGCTAATCTGCCATTGGCTTCATTGGCCCTTTTTATGCTATTAAGTGGAGCAGGATTTAGTGCCGTATCTATATGTGGGTTGAATAGCTGAGGGAGCAATACTTGTTCCTTAACAATTCTGACATTTCCAGATGTTGGTCACAATTTTGCCTTGTGTCTTCCCAAGAGTAAACAGAGCTAATTTCCTCCATTTTCCCCCAAACTGTGAAATTCCAGTCGTTCACTTAGTATTTATTTGCTCCTTGTGGGATAGAAGATCTAGTTGGGGATTGGTCCTGCTTTGAGCAGGGGGTTGGACTAGATGACCTCCTGAGGTCCCTTCCAACACTGATATTCTAAGAGCACAGACCTGCAGATTTGGATGAGTCATTAAGCTGAAGTTCTGCCTGCAGGATGGCTATGAAAGATGCTGTTTTACAAGGGTTTTCATTGGCACGGTTTGCCCAGCTAAATGCCAACGGTGTAATTTATTACTAAGGGAAAAGAGATATTTGGAAAAACAAATGAACAAAAAACGACATGCTACATCTTTACAAATGGTTCACATCAAGATTTGCTATTATGGTCTAATAAATTAGGAGGATTGGGATACATACGTATACAAACACAAATGTTCTGTCGAGGATTATTTATTTTCATTTACGGACAAGCTACAAAGGGTGACTATACATTTGGTGTTGGCACCCTGGGCATAAAATTAGAACAGGGGTGGCCAACCTGAGCCTGAGAAGGAGCCAGAATTTACCAATGTACATTGCCAAAGAGCCACGCTAATACGTCAGCAGCTCCCCATCAGCTCCTGCACCCCAGCCCCCAGTGCCTCCCGCCGGCCAGAAGCCCCGCCAGTCAGTGCCTCCTGCCCGCCACAATCACATGTGAATGTGAAACCTGTTTCACATGTGAGTGAGGGCATGGCAGGCTCGGGGGAAGGGGCAGGGGCCTTGGGGGAAGGGGTGGAGTGGGGGCAGGGCCTGGGACAGAGCAGGGGGTTGAGCCTCTGTAGCTCCAGCCCTGGAGTCAGCACCTATGCAAGGGGCCACATATTAACCTCTGAAGAGCCGCACGCGGCTCCGGAGCCACAGGTTGGCCACCCCTGAATTAGAGCTAGTCAGAAAATGTTTTTTTTCTGTGGAAAATTTCAACTTTTTATTGAAAAGTCAAAATCCTGATTTTTATTTGTCCAAAAATGTCAAAAACCCAAAACCAAAACACCCACCCAAGTTTTTTTCTTCGTTTCTGAGCAAAAAAAAAAAAGAAAAAGAAAATAAGAATTTTTTTATCAAAGCAGATACGTTCTGCAAAAGTGTTTATTTCTTTGAAAAGCCAATTATTTTCCATCAAAAAATAGTTTAGATAGAATCTTGTCAACCAGGCCTAAGAAACACATATCCAAAGTGCAGCAATTTAAGACAAACCATCATCAGTAACCGAAACACTCAAATCACTCTCAAGCAATTCCCCACTCCTACAATGACAGTTCCACAACTGACACCACACAGACATTTCCAAATGCCTTGCAAGAAAAACCCATGAGCTTTCCAGTGTGTCCTGAACTTGGGCAATTTGGGACCCAGGAGGTGGAGTGAGTTCCATAGCTGAGCCCCTGACAGAGAACTAAAGGGTACAGATGTGGGGACCTGCATGAAAGACCCCCTAAGCTTATTCTTACCAGCCTAGGTTAAAAGCTGCCACCACAAAAGTGTTACACAAAGAACAGGGGAAGTGCCCACTTGGAAACATCTCCTCTCCAAAACTCATCTAATTTTATTAAAAGGGCTCCAAACCTGAGCACCTCTGCTGATCTCAGTTCTAGCAGTACAGCAGAGGGAGAGAAGCAGTCTCTGAGTGCAAGCATGGCTTTGCAAAATTACCAAAAATATAAGGTCTTTGGAATTCAGTTTAATCAGAACCATCAGCTCATGGTGATCATATGGGCAACCCATCAGGCAAGAGAATGTCATGGTACTGAAAAAACGTGCAGCAAGTTAGAGATGGGTAAAAGCAGATGGGCAAACCTGCCCATCAATTTTTATTTCGGTTGCCTTAGCAAAACCCATACCAAGAGTGGTTTGGATCCAGGTCCCATTTCTGAGCCTACAAAGGGCCGGGGTGGATGTGGTCATCAGATAAGTGAGTTCCATTAGACCTATCTGTAGGAAAAATAGCAAAACTTATTATACATTCCAAAATGCTCCCACATTCATATAACTCACATAGCACTGACCATCAACATGTATGTTGTTAATAGTCTGAAACATGTGAAGGACTGCATGAGAGATGTGCTTGACTGCAGTGCTATTTAATGCAGGGCATCACTTCTGCATTTTGAATCGGGCCCTTTAAAAGACGCAACTATTTCTTAGCCAAAAAACGTTAGCTATGTGACTATGTATTTGAGTGGCATCTAAATGTGCTAACGTACCGAGGATTTGTGCATGAACATGTGGGTATAATTCTCCCCTCACTGACCCGAGTGTAATGCTATAGAGTTCAATGTCGCTCTTGAGTTACATCCCTGTGAGTAGAGAATCACACAGGACCTTATATTTCTAAGAGCCTGAGGAAATAAGATGTAGCTAATTAAGATGGAGTACTTCTGAGGTGACCAGTTCTTACTATTCTGGGGTTCACGGAGGGCTTGATCCTGCATGGTACTAGGCAACCTGGCCCTGATTCAGCAAAGCACTAAAGCACATGCTTAACTTCAAGTACCTAAGTAGACCCACTGAAGTCAGTGGTACACTGCGTGTCACCATAAGTGTCCACACCAATGTGCCTCTTTGCAGAAGCAAGTCATTAGATTATAGAACAAATCTGGGATTTTTATCATAGTAACTTTTATGTCATTTAACCTCTCACCACTGACTGTAGTATTGTCTTTTCCATATCAAGTAGTGGAATAATATTTCTTTAGTGCATTTGCACAGACATTATCACTCTAACACTCCCACCCCAGCAGCCATTTTGACTGGCGCTCTGTTTATGAAGAAATTTAGAGCAACATTCCAGGAAAGCTCTGGTTCTTGATTATTAGTCTGTTCTTTTTAGCTGTGGACATTCTTCTTCCCCAACTAATAGAGGTAGTGCGCTTCACAGGATACCAGCCAGATGGTTTGAGAGACTGAAATACTCGGAACAGTTACATCCCTGCCAGTGCTAGTTAACACTTCTCTACATTACTCCGCCACCACCGTGCCTCGTTCCTGGCCTGCAGGGGCCACCTCTTGGCATGAAACGGTAGTTCAGCCTCCGAGCCCATTCAGTCCTTGGTCTCTGCCATGGCCCTTCCAGCAAGGTGTAAACCAGTGCCAAAGATGGAGATTTGTGATTTGGCATCTGGCCCACAGCCTTGAGACCACCAAGCCATTTTGTATAGGCCGCTGAACAGCTGCCCGATGATCCCTTGTTTAGTTAAAGATGCAAGACACACCGTAAATTATATCTCATTTGGACGAAATACAGCCTGTGCTGGGACTTAGCAGGCCCTGTGGAGCTGACATTCCTTGTGTCAGTCCTTACAGCCCATTTACTTTTGCCTTATGACTCTCAGTACATTTTAAGTGGATTCTGGAAGTATGTTAAGTTACCTTCTTGTAGCTAACAGGCCAGATCCTCAGCTAGTGTAAATATGCATAGCTCCAGTGACGTCAATGGAAGCTATGCCAATTTTCAGCACCGTTCCATTTAAATCAAAGCGCCGCTGATTTACACAAGCTGCGGATCTGGCCCAGTGCCTCCAGTCTAACATCTCTACATTCTCTTGCATGCTGGCCAAAGCTACGAAGCCTTGGGTGGCGATTTTGTCAGATTTCATAGGCCAAGTCAATCTCATAGCTCAGTAGCGTTCAGGCCTAAATACCAGCATGGCATTAGGGCACACAGTGATGTCAGAGGCGCCCTATTCCAGATGTGGTCCCACCCAAGCATGGGTTCAGTGCCGGCTCAAAGGGAAGAGTGTCCGCTACTGAATCACCAGCCCCACTTCCTGCAGCCCTTGGGGGTCTCTTGGTTGTACAACCAGAGAGGTTTCCAATCCTTTATATCTTTTCTTTACTCTGGGTGATTTTGCACTACACCAGACATCCTTGAATTTTATCGCTGGAGTGAAATCTTCAATGGGCTGACGAGCTTATTGTGTTCATGACATGTGATAAATTGCTAAGACTGTGGGTTAAAAATATACCTGATGATTCCAACCAATCAATACAGGGCCAGTAAAGATCTCCTTAAAGGATGATTATTCTATCTTCATCCTCATCCCCACTACAGTTCAAGACAATACCTCTCAATATGCTGTTAAATGCACAAACCAATCATACTTGACTGCAAAGTGACAAGTGTGAGACTTTCCTCTCAGCTGTCTCTCTCTCTCGCATACAAGCACACACACACAGCCTTGCTTTTCCCTTCTGCCATGTCTAAAATAAATGATAAAATAACTGATTTGTTTTGGGAAGGGGTTATAATTGGGAAACATTCCTTAGTTTTAGTCAATTCAGAGTATGGTGGGCTCTGAAAAATGTCATCTCTGCAGCTTACAGGAATCCCTGTTTCTTTTCAATATCAGGTTGTAACACCCAGCACAACATCTGGGACAGCAGCATAGCCAAAAAACCTGATATTTCAGAGGCCATCCATCCTGAAGACATGAAAAATCCTGCCCAAACCTTGAGTCTGAAACCAAAAGGCTGCAGTTAGTTACTCAGGCTGCCAATCTTCACCACTGTATCGACTGGGTAAGCTCACCCCTCTCAATCATCGTCACTGTGTATAACCAGTGCCGCCTCCAACTATACAAAGGAAATGCTGGTACCTAACCTCCAATCGTTCAGAGTTGACTTGGCATCTAAACCCTAGGATGCTTATCCAAACTACCAGGCACAAGGCCTAGATGGACTTTTTCTCCAAAAGGGCCTGAGTTCCTGTATGGAGGACTAACAACTGCTCTCCAGCATTGGCTGTTATCTTTAAGGTTGACTAGCCTGACCACTTGCCTACCCTGGTGCAGCCAGACCCTGCGACCAGGACCGGCTCTTGGCACCAGCAAAGCGAGCCCGTGCTCGGGGCGGCACAATTCCAGGGGCGGCGTTCTGGCCACCACTTTTTTTTTCTTTTCTTTTTTTTTTTTGACTTGGGCAGCTGCGCTCTTGGAGCTTGGGGTGGCACATTTTTTGCTTGGGGCAGCAAAAAACCTAGAGCCGGCCCTGCCTGTGACACTCTCACACCAGGTTGCTTCCTCCCAGCCTTGCTGCAAGAGGGGAGAAAGGACCCCATAGGAAGGAAGGGAGGGCTGGTGATTTTCTCTAATGTAACCGGGCTTAGAGAGGGGGGAGGAGTTCCCTCTTATGGACCTCCCGGGAGCGTTCGTCTGCTGACTCAGAAGTGGAAATGTTCTGTTCAGGAGGCAGGCTTTCAAATCTGACCCTTGTTAGCCTAAAAATACACGTACCAGCAGACCTCTCGTATTCCTTAAGCTGCCTACAAATACACATGGGAGCAGAGTAAAATAATGCTGATCTGGCTTTAATGAAAAGAGATCACGGTCCTAGCTTCCAGGCCAACATCTGGTAAGGCAGACAGTAGATGTGGCCTTTTGGCTAAGCTGACCCCATGCTGGAGAGAACTATAAAACCGTGTCATATATAATCATAAAACCATTTTCCTTCCATGTGTTTTGTAGGCTGTTTCTTACTGCTCTTACTTAGCAGCAAAAATACTGAGGCCAAATCCTGCAGGGCTTGGTTCTCGCTCAGTTCAGGGGGAATTTTGCCTAAGTAAGGAGAAAATCATAGATTTTAAGGCAAGAAGGGATGACTATGTTCATCTAGTCTCACCTCCTCCCTAGCCTAGGCCACTGAATTTCACCTGGCAATCCCTGTGTGGAAGGGAATTCCTCCTCCTCTTGGCACCTAAGTGAACACAGCATTGAACTACGGTGTATTTCCAGAAAGATTTCCATGCTTGATTTGAGCAAGGAATGCAGGTTTGCATATATCTGTGTATAAACAAGTATGTTCCTCCTAATAGCCTATCTGTTCCGCCGAACTGATCATGCAAGGAAGTAACCATGTTGACTCTGTGATGTCATAATTCTTCTGGAAACAGCCCATGATGTCATCAGTGCAGGAGCTTGATGTCACAAAACAGCACTAAGGGAAAACTATGTTAACTATGTTAACAGAGAGAGTGTTTTTTTAAAGTTCTATGTAAAATGCATAGACGGTTCTGACAAACGGCCAGATTCTGATCCCCTTAAAAATGTTAAGTAGTATTTTACTTGGTGAGTAATCCCATTGATTTCAATGGGGCTAGTCAGAGAGTAAGCTACTTCTCGGTGTGAGTACAAGTATCAGAATCTGGCCCTTAGTAAGTTGCTTTTTGTACAGATGTTCTCTCTCACCCAATCCCCAGCTGTGCACCACTATAATAATCCCTCTTGGGGAACAAAGTGTCTTTCAGTTGGCACACGTAATGGAAAGGAGCCTGGGAAGGACATTTCTCCAGGAAGAATAAGGTGCTTGCTTGCTCTTTCCTTGATCATAAACCTCTGATACTTTTTCCACTTTCAAATACCAAGAACTGTGTCAGAAGTAGTTTCCTATAATGTTACCAGTCGCTACAGATCTCTAACACCACACAGATTCTGTCAAAGGAAGGAAGGGGTCATCTCACGCAGTGCTCAGTGATTTTCAGTTAGAAACACACCCACATGAGGAAGTGTAAACATATTGCTCTGCTCAAGAATGGAACTTTATAAACCTATATTACTGGCAACAACTGAAAAATACTGGTCCAGCTTCTGAGCTAGCCTTGTGATCATAGGTATACCTATTTCGAGAGCAGGAGTCCAAGCAGCCAACCAATGCCTGTTAAATGGCCCATAACACTGAGATGGCTTCACTGATTGCAGTTTAATGCTAATACCCAGACAAACTCCCCCTCCTCCTCCCATGTCACTAAGGCACCTACATATATATATCTATCAATAACATGGAGAGGAAAATTAATAGAGTGAAGTAATTGTATAAAACACAGACATCAGAAAGCCAAGAAACTCAAACTTAAAGTGCATTGCAACAAACAAACAAATGCTGGAAAATAGAAATGCAGAGTTAAGGTACTTCAGACAACCTTAACTCTGCCCATCTACCTCACTACCTTGTGCATACCCCAGATAAGAGATATATGTCCAACTATTGCAGCCAGTTGATATATTCAGACCTAGATATCTGCTTTTAATCTCAGTATTTGTATAGACCTGATTGCTGTATTGTCTGAGTGCTTCACAAATATTACTGATTTATTCTCAAAACTCCCTTGTGAGATAGAAAGTGCTGTTATCTGCATTTTACAGACTAAGGAACTAAGGCCCAGATCCTCATAAGTTATTTAGGCACCTAAATAACCCATTGATTTGAATGGGGGTTACATATCTATATATCTTTGAGGATCCAGGCCTAAGTAACTTGCCCAAGGTCACACAGGAAGTGTGTGGCAGAGTCAATAGCTGAACTGAGATCTCCTGAATCCCGGCCAGTGCCTTAACCACAAGGCCATCCTTTGTCTCTTGCTAGTTTGCCTAACACAGCCCAAGCAGCTAGAGGCCCTTCAAACCCTGTATACTTTGGCATTTCATCTCTGACAGTACATGGAGCACTAGGGAAAGCAAAGGGAGCCTGGCTTTTTTTTTTTGCCTTCCACCAGCTCCTGCACCTGTTGGACAGAATATTTTATATGCATGCAAAAAAATAGAAAGTTAGTAATTCATCTGTCACCTCTGTTTCTGCTGCTTGAACATAACTAGCTGCTTAAAGAATTATACAATAATTGTAAATCTGCATAAAGAAACCCCCCACTGTAAATGAAATATTTCTCATAAAGCTCTTTCCTTTAGAGTTTGGTCTAGTGGAAACTCATTTAAATTTGATTTATTGTGCCTTGGAATTTAAGACTTTGGATGAGATTAATGGGCTGTTTTCTGGTTACATCATCTTCATGGATTGTGAAGACAAGCCTACACTGAAATCACAGAGGACAGTTTAGTTATAGTCCCCTTGTTAAAATAATGGAATGATTGCTGTTTCCAAGTAACTCAGCAGGATAACATAACAGATAGGCTGCATAAGGCATAAATCTGAAATTTCCACTTTATAATAAGGCCCGTTGCAGTTATGTCCACAGCAAATGCTTTACATTACAGCGAGAGGCTGTATATCATTAAATACATCAGACATGACTCATTTTCAGATCTCTCTTCTGATTGGCTGAAAAAAAGGTCTTTTTTGTGTGTCCCTAGACCATATTTTTGTGAATTTCAGTACAATCCCCAGAGAGTTTTCCTTTAGCACATTTCAAGTGGATGTGGATGTGAACATGAACCGGACATGATGTGAACACAGCACCAAAACATTTAGGGGGAGATTTTCAAAGGTAAAGAAGGCAATTAGACATCCCACTCCCACTGCAAGTCAAAATATGAGAGTTGTTTTTCAAGAGTTCCTCCTTACTAGTATTATTTATTTGTATTACAGTGCTAAGCAGAGGCCCCATCAAGACGAGCCCCACTGTGCAAGGTGTATACTAAAGATTATTATATTTGAAGGGTCAAAGGGACAAAATCTGCAATTTACACTCAGGCAAATCCCTCCTGCCACCCTCCAATCGAAGCTACATTATTAACTGCTCACTGTGACTTCCAGAATCCTGGACCCTAGAACACTGATGATTCAATCCACAGACGTTAAACACCAGGCAGCAATAAATCACCAATCCTATTCTGAAACTTGAACCATGTGAAACGGCTGGGTTAGGCTTCCCAAACATTTTGCAGTAATACTCGCAATTTCCAGGAACTTTTAAAGGAAAAACTAAAATTCCAGAGGTGGAAATTTTACCAAGTTGCACCCAATTTCTCAAATGGACCAGAGTTTTGTCACAATCATTAATTGTTCGTTTGGAAAAATGATGATTTATTTCACTGGCCCCAATTTTTTTTTAAAGGCAAAATTGGCCCATTTCAGTGTTGGTGGTTTTTGTACAGCTCTTGGGTTTTTTTAAGGCGGGAGAGCAACTTGGACTACATGCCTGCACAGGGCAATAAGAACTTCCTTTGTGTCTCTGCATGGGCTGCTGAGTCCGTGGGACCGGATGCCGAAAGATAAGCGGGTGCTATACACCTGGTCAGTGCCCCCACCTGGAGCAGGCGAGCATGGAGCAGGCAGGTGGATGGATGGAACCATGGCTCCTCCCACAACACATGAGCTGGTGAAAATATACCATGGGAGGTGGGGAAGATTACATTTGTTTCTGGTATATGCTAAGCAAGCAGCAAATTACTGACACACAGCCAGCTACCCCTCCCCTGGAGCAAAGGAGAAGCAGTGAGGGAACGGTGCCTCTGAAGGGCATCTCTGAGGCACAGAAACAACGAGGAGTCCGGTGGCACAGCAACTTCTTCTGTGTGCTGCTTACAAACAACTTCTTGCTCAGGGCTGTGCCTACACAAACAGGACCAGTTCATCCACTGGTGGAAATGGCCGCAGCTCCACTGACTCCCATGTAACTGCATCCATTTACACTCACTGAGAATCTCACCGTTAGAGTTTTAACAGAGAATGCACTTCTGGAGTTGGATGGGCTTTCAGCAATGCTTGCCAGGGCCCATAAATCCATAAATCAAAGATGCAAGAACAACGGTGTTTGCTAATCCACATCCAGCCAGACCCCTCAGATATCCAGCAATTGGATTTGGATGGGTTCCCACTAGATTTCAGTCCCTGGGGTGATCTAATTTAGAAAGCAAATTTCTTTACAGTGAAATTTGGCACTGTTTGGCAGCTCTGCTGCAAATGAAGTTCATCTTTAGGGCGCACACACACACAAAAGGGGGCAAAGCAGTTGCTGGGGAATTAGGTCAAATTATTGGTTGTTAGGAGGAAGAGATCCCGGTTTGCCCACATTTACCACATGAAAGGGACTGTGGATTTTTCATTCAGACGGTCAGAAGCATTATCAGAGCCATTATTTATTCTGCCAAGTGTGTGAGGTTCTTTGTTCCTGGATTTTCTTAATTATTGTTATTATTTAAAAACATAGTCTTGTTTAAACTCAGAAGAACACCAGGGACTGTAATGCTAAGTTCTTGCCGGACCAATAAAAACTGGGGTGTTTGATGCTCTATAAATCTTGGATTTTTAATCCCGCCCCCCGGGAGAAGGTGAGAGAAAAATGCAATAAAACCAGAAAAGGAGATATTGCTAAAAGAAACTAACCAAACAGCAGAAAATGAAAACAGCCTTTAAAACATGCAGTTCCCTAAAAAGTGGTAAGTTTTCACAAGGCTTTTATTGGTTCACGATCCTCCAACTTTATTCCCCATCTTGTGGTGGGCAGCTTGTACCTCAGCGGGTGTCAGTAACCGTCATCAGAGCGTCAGTGCTTTGTCCCCTGTCCACAACAAAAGGATGCAGTTTGCCTGCTTTCAGTTTGATCTGAAAGGATTATAGGACACTACACAACACCAACAAGTGTCGAACAGCGTCAGTCCCTATGTTCAGAATCGAGGTTAGTCCAAAGAAAACATCAGGGAGATGAACTTTGCACCATGTGGGTAACTTATTTACAGAGCTGGCCCTCTGGTTTATTTATTTGTTTATTTAGCATCTGCAGTAACTCCATGGTAAGGCCATTAACTCCCAGTTGGAAGGCCAGTGTGTTTTGGGGAGACATTTCTGAGGTGTGCATGGGACCTACCAGGAGTTTATGGGGTTGGGTTTTTTTTTTAAGTGAGACTGTTCAGTTTTTCTACTTTTATAGATTCTATTTTCTTAATTTAGAAAAATGTAGGTAAAACTAACATGCTGCAGTGGAGAATTCTGCAGCTCCGTTTGAGACAGAAGTACCATGACCTGCAAAACTAAATTTAGATCCCTGGCACCCAAATGGTTCCCAAATTCTAGCCCATAGATTACATTTGGTCTGTAGAGCACTGGCTTGTGGCCCATGGACAGATGACCAGGGAGATGGTTCTCACACTCCTCCTTTACTCCCTCCTGCTAACTTGCATTACAATATAGCTTGAAGTAAATGCTAATGTAAATTTCCCATGTCCGCCATTACTGTGGTTGCCACAGGAAATTCACACGATCCCAAATGGGAGAGGAGGTGGTCCATAGCACTGTGAGTGGGAAGAGAGGCCACTGTGAGTGAGCTCGAAGGTGGTTCACAGAACTGTGAATGAAGGAGAGTGTGACATGTCATTCCATATTCTTTATGAAAATATGCTTATGATATGAATATGACATAACTGAGATACTCTGTGCAAGATGGCTCATGTAAGATATCATTGGAAAGGTTATGATTTACTGAATGTGATTATCCAATGTGTATGCCTGTATCATTTCTGTATCTGAAGTTAGGAATATTGACTATGTACCTGTATTTCAATTATGCTACTTTGGGTGACGCCCCCTGCTAACACTTCAGGTACAACAATGGAAAAGCCAGACAGGGCGGATGGCTCATCAGCGAGGACAATGAACTGTGGAAAGCTTGGCCTTCCTGCAGACCCTCCATACTGCCACTGGCTTATGGATGATGTGATCCTACAGAGTCAGGTGGTCTTGTCACCTGATACTAAACATTACCTAGGACTTCTTGTAACTTTCCACTGTAAGGGAAGGGGGACAAGTTTGGGAATCAAAGAATCCCCGCCTTATGTAAATCCTATTTAAGGGCGGGGAGGAAGGCACACAGGACTCCTCCTCTCCATGGCCTGTCTGCCCAAGAAGACAGACTGCAAAAGGGAAGGTAGAGTAGGGGCGGGGGGGGGGGAGTCCAGACTGAGACAGGGGTCCAGTCTGAAAAGGAATATAACTGGAACTTTGAACCACAGAAACTTTGCAAACTGCCTGCAACAATATCTAGGGGGAGAAATACTATTTGTAACCAATTTCTTTAGTGAAACTAGCTTAGTTTGCGTGTTTGATTTCATTTGCTTAGTAATCTCTTATAATCACTTAAAATCTGCCTTTTATAGTTAGTAAAAATGTGTTTTGTTTATTATTAAACCTAATTTCTGTAATTTCTTATGCGGGGGGGGAGGGGGAGAAGTGTGCACACCTCTCTCCACATTGAGGGATGGAGCGAATTTCATAATATTTCTGTGGGTCTGCACTCCCAGGGAGGTGGACATCTGAGTGCTGGAGCAAGTCCCTTAAACTGAGTCTTCCCAGAGTTGATCTGCAGCTGGGTGTGTCCCTGCCTGTGTGTGTGTTAGAGGAGGTTTGAAGAGCCTGGCTCAGCAAGGCAGGTTAAAGGGGGCCCATACTGGCAGAACAGGTAGACTCAGTGGTATCTCAGCACATCAGGTGGCTTCCCAGGGGGTCCAACCCATCACAGAGAGATGTCTGCAAGACAATATCTCTAACATGATGTTCATCCCAGTCCCGATGAAGACTCCCATTGTTCTCTCTCTCTTTCTCTGCCCCCTTCTTCTAACTCCCCCAGAGTGCTTTGAAACCACTCACCTCCTATTTGCCCTATTTCTTCTCCCAGCAGCCAGTCCCTCTTTCTGCTTTTGGTCATCTGCAGTAGATGCCTTCATCCCCCTAAATTTGTCACAGGACCATCTGCACTAGCTGCAGCGTTGCTTCTGTGGAGGACACAGAGGGCTGTGAATTGCCAAGGTGCCTGGTGCACAGAACTGAGAAGACCCAGACACACCTTTGTGAAAGAGGGACCAATGGGCCGACAATTCACAACCAAAGACTGCTCAGCAAGCGAGTCAAGGGATGATCTTAGTACTGGTCAAGCAGTACCTCCTTACATAGCCTCTGCAAGAGGTTTAACATGTCTTCCAACATGAATACATGACTGGGGCACATTGCATGTATTAGTTCAAAGTTAGCATTTGTTTTTATGTAATAATTAACAGTAATTCTGCACTGAGGCAGACAAAAGACACAAACGCAGGGGGAAACTGAGTAACTCAAAATCAGTTAAACATTGTGTGTTGTAAGGCGTAAGTGTGTGACTCACCGATCAACACACTCCTTGGTGGTTGGGCATGGCATTGCACGCTCTTCTCCTTTAGCATCCCCTGCTGACAGCCGTGCCAGCCCTGCAGTGGTCTGTTTCTTCTTGTGACTTGGCCCTGCGGCCAGGTCACATAGAGTCCCAACCCTTCTGGGGTAAACCAATTGTCCAACAACTATTAGTCCTTTAACTTCATCCAAGTACAAGTCCAGATTTGGGGGGGGGGGGGGGGGGTTCAGCACACTTTACCCTTTGTCAGCAGGTTTCTGCTCCATCTTCCTTGGAGAGCTGGTAGGGGACCCAGGCCCCCATCTCCACCGGATTCCGGTCCAGGGGCCTGTGCATAGGCAGCCAAGGCCTGACTACGCAGGCCTCTTGCTGTTTCTCTGGACCACTTCCTACCTAGCCCTGCCTCAGGCTTTTGCCTCAAGCTATTCCCAGGCCCCCAGTGTCTCAGCTCCGCTCTCTCTAAGCCTCTTCCCCAGGCTCACTGCAGAGCATCTCAGCACTTCCTACCTCCCGGCTGGTTCTGCTGCAGGGGAGTTTTCTCTGTGCCCCTGGCAGGGCAGTCCCTGACCCAGCTGGAGTCTTCCTGCTCCCTGAGCCCCTCCACCAGTGCACAGAATCCCAGCTTCCAGCTGCTTTCTTTCCCAACTGCCTTGGGCTCCTTGTTGCAGACATACTTTTCTTCAGGGAGGCTCTCTCTGCCAGCAGCCCTATTCAGCACCCTGGCTCCAGCCAGGCTTCTCTCCCTGCGTGAGAGCCAGAGATCTGCTCTCCTTCCTGGTCAGGCCCCACCTGAGCCAGGTTCAGCCCTTTGAACTCCTCCCTCCAGGTTTGACCCTTATTGCAGATGTAGCGGATAGGGCTGATTACACCCACAGGTTCTCTGTAACCCCTTCAGGCCCAGCTTGGGGTTGGGACACCTGAGGTTTACTTCTTGATTTTGATCTTTCCTTGGACATACAGAATGTATTCTATTCACATTCTTTTCATTATTATTATTTGACTCCCAAGAATGCTTCCCACATTCAGTCATGGAGAACTCAGCTCTAACAATACAAAGGGTTACCTTCTCCTTTCTTGCCACCTTAGGTCTATTTTCTGCAATGTTAATCTTGGGAATTCACATGCGCCTGACCTCAGGAGTTTGGGGACAAAACATTGGGAGTATGTTCTGGAGAAGCAGCACCGTCTAGACTGATCACTGGACCAGGAAACAGGAACTCCAGAGTCCTGTTCCTGGCTCTGTCACCATGTGACTTTGGACAAGTCAATTAGGTCCTGATTCAGCAAAGCACTTAAGCACATGCAGAACTTTAAGCATGTGTTCTATTTGATTCATCACCACAGAACCTGAGACCCAGATCCTCAAAGGTATTTAGAAACCCGAGTCCCATTGGTTTCAATGGGAGTTAGGAACCTAAATCTGCTTGAAGATCTTGGCCTGATTGCCTTCCTGCAGTGCATTAAGCAATGTGACTAACACCTGTGCTTAAGTGCTGGGCTGGACAGTGACCTTTCACTGTCTGCTTCAGTGTATCTATCCACAAAAGAGAGATTATGATCCTTCCTGGCCTTCCTCTGCAGAGTGTTTTGAAGCTTCATGTGTTAATGTGTGTGAAGGACTTTGAAGTTGCAATGCATTCATTAGTGCGAAGCATTATTGTGATAGCCAGTCTTTTGGAAAACCTTGGAAGTGTCTAGCAAATCTCTGCAGTCAAACTGACTGTGTGTAGCCAATGGAATCTCAACATCTGACTTTAAAGCTCCTCGCCTCCACTCAGAGCCCAACCAAGCAGTCCTTATATAGGAAAAACTACCAGGGAAGTCAATGGGAGGTTTGACTGTATGAGACCTTTCCAGCCTCAGTCTTTTGAAAGCAATTCAGTAATACCACAATGAAAGTCAAAAGACATACCAGAGATGTACATGCTTCATGAAAGTGAATCACAGTGAAGACTGATAAGATATGGAGATACTGGTTTATGCACTAGTAGCCTGACTTTGCCAGAAAAGAAAGTGAATCACAAGCTCATCTAAGCTATGAGATACCATAATGATGGGCATGGTATACAAAGCCAGACACAGACGAAAGGAGGGGCTCAAAGGAGAAGCAGCACAGTCGTAAGTATCATAAGCAACGTGATTACATTTAGGATGTCAAATCTGCCTGGTCTGCTCAACAGGACATGGTCTCTAATTGTAAAGTAGAAATGTAATATCCAAAACATATTTGCTGAACTGCATGTCTGTGCAAAGGTGAAACTACCAAAGTGTTGGCCCCTTTTTAAAGAGCCAAATCCCGCAGTGGTCTAAGTCAGTATAGCTCTGTTGAAGTAAATAAAACTATGCTGATTTTGCTGAGGATCTGGCCTTATATAAGAACATAAGAACTCCCACACTGGGTCAGATCAATGGTCTATCTAGCCCAGGATCCTGTCTCCAATGGTGGCGAGTACCAGAACCTCAGGGAAGTGTACAAAACAGGGCAGTTGGAGTGATTCACCCAGTCTTCCCCTCGCAGTTTCTGGCAGTCAGTGGTTTAGGGTCACACCAACATGGGGTTGCATCTTGGCTAATAGCCTTTGATGGAATGTATCTAGTTCAGTTTTTAAACTAGATGATCTTTTGGCCGTCATACCATCCCATCACAATGAGTTCCAAAAGTTAAATGAGTGTTGTGTGAAAAGTGCTTCCTCTTGTCTGTATTAAACCTCTTGCCTATTAATTTCATCAAGTGACCCTGGGTTTGTATGAAAGAGTAAATAACACCTCTCTAGTCACTTTTTCTATACCATTCATGATTTTATAGACCTCTATCATATATCCCCTTAATTGTCTCTTTTCTAAGATGAACAGCCCTAACTTTTTAGTCTCTCCTCATGCTGAAGCCTATCCATACCGTTGATCATCTTTGCTGCCCTTTTCTGATCCTTTTCCATTTCCACGATATCCTTTTTAAGATGGAGGACCAGAACTGGTCCAGGTGTGGGCATATACCATCGATTTATATGGTGGCATATTTTCTAGCCCTTTCCTAATAGTTCCTAACATTCTGTTAGCCTTTTTGACCACTGCTGTATATTGAGCTGAAGTTTTCAAAAAGCTATCCATGGTGAGTCCAAGATCTCTTTCTTGAGTGGTAACAGCTAATTTAGAACCCATCATTATATATGTGTAACTGGGATTTTTTCCTCCAATGTGCATTACTTTGCACTTATGAATGTTCAGTTTCATCTGCCATTTTGTTGCCCAATCACCCAATTTTGTGAGATCCCCCAGTAACTCTTCACAGTCAGCTCCAGACTTAACTATCTTGAATAAATTTTGTATCGTCTGCAAACTTTGCCACTTCACCTTCACTCCCTTTTCCAGATTATTAATGAATATATTGAACAACACTGGTCCCACTACGGATCCTTGGGAGACCTCGCTGCTTACCTCTCTCCATTGTGAAAACTGACCATTTATTCCTATCCTGAGTTTCCTATCTTTTAACCAGTTATTGATCCACGAGAGGACTTTCACTGTTGTCCCATGACTACTTAGGTTCCTTAAGAGCCTTTGGTGATGAACCTTGTCAAAGGCTTTCTGAAAATCCACATACATTATATCAGCTGGATCACCCTTATCCACATTCTTGTTGATGCACAAGTAGATAGACAGACTGACTAAAGCACTCACCTAACAGATGCCAGATGAGCACCAGAGCACAGGAAAGTTACTGTAAAAATATGTTTAGCCATGCTGTTAGTGCCTGTTTTTACAAAAGAACCAGGCATTTTAAGTCTATTTATTATCGAAGCCTACTGAAATGTATTCAGATTTGATAACATAAAGTCAAGTGGAGAAATAGCCCATTGCCTTTGTTTTCTAACTATTAAACAAAATCTTGCTTTTGCTAGACAGAACATTCATATGAATCATTGATGCTTGACTCTTTGTAACTTTTTATCTTTTATAAATGAATCTTGAAATTACTGTGAAATGATAAATGTAATGAAAAAGCTATCGAGAAAACATCATGCTGACCATCCATAACCATTTTAACAGACATCAAATTTAGTCAATTATGTCATGCCTTATATTTGGAACATATCCCATAGTTACCATGTGAATTGTTTCCGCTTGAACATATCATGTAGGTTCATGCTAGCTTAGCAGAAGGCGAGGGAAATGCCAGCATAAGCTGCTGAGGTAATTTATCTCAAACAATTCTTTTATAAAACTAACCCCCTCCTTACTCCTTCTCCCTCCAAAGGAATCCTGTGAATCTGTCATTGCAAGAAACCACTTTTCCTCAAGCTGTTTCTGAGATAGTGATACTGAAGAGGCCAAATTCAGCCCTGGTGTAATTCAGCGAGAGTCTGAGAAGTTACACCTTGGGTAAATAGCCCCTATATATCTTTGTTTAAGGTTTCCAGGGTGGGATTCCCTTTTCTCCCATTACCTCAACCTCTGGGACCTCAGTTCTGAGTTAGGAATGCAGCACATCAAACCAAAACTGACAGGAACTTTTGGGGTTTCTGCTTTCTAACTGACTTTTCAGCTGGTCTCGTACTTTCCTGTGCTCTGGTGCTCATCTGGCACCCGTTTATTGAGTGGCTTAGTCAGTCCTGCCTATCTACTTATATGGCCCCATTACTGTAGACACTGAGATCCTCAAAATATTAATGAATTTGTTCTCACAAGACCCCTTTGAGGTAGGGAATTATTATCCTAATGGGGAACAGAGACACATAGAGATCAAGGCCATGATTTAAAGCCCATTGGAGTGCAAGGGAGGCATTGCACAGACTCTGAAATCAGGCCCTAACTGATTTGCTTAGGCTCACAGGAAGTCTGTAAGCAGGACCAAGAACTGAGCCCTGAACCCCAGATCAGCTTAACCACCAGTGCATCTTTCCTCTCCATGTTGGTGCCACTGCAAGTCCATAACCAGTGGGTGAGGGCAAAACCTGTTAGCTGTTTTCTCCAGGTATGTTATTTCTGCAGAGCTCACACTGCCTAATTGTCAGACCTAATCACCTTAACAGCACATCCAAATCTCTCCTTTGCGTGCTCCAGCTCTTATGGACAGAAATGCCCATTGTATACAACAGTGTGCCAGTCTGAGTCACAGAGGGGAAACACAGGATCAGGCCATCCTAGCAAGGCATTGCAAAGTGTTGTCTACTATGCACTGGATCGTCCCCAAACCTGTCTGCTCTCTGGCGACTGCCACTTGCATGACTAGCTCAGTGGGATAGTTTTATTTGGAAAGCGGATTAATAACATTGCTGAGGGGTCAGAAAGATATAAAAATAATGACCGACAAATTTAACAGACATGGCATATTAACCATTATTTACCTCTTGGCTGAGAGGTCTGGTCAATGGCCAGAGCTACATCTTCAATGTCTCAGTGCAGCGTTCAAAGTTGGATTTGTGTGTGCGTGTGGGGCAGGGTGCAATAGAGTCCTTGAGGACCAGGGGGCCTAGCGGTTAGCACACCTGGTTTTCAGTCTGTTGCCTCCCAGGCAAAGTGAGGGGGAGGGATGTCTGGCCCCTACCCTAGGACAAAGGCATGGAAGTCTCAGTTTGCATCAGGGCCTTGCTCTGAACCAGGCATAGTAGGGGGACCCAGGCTGTCCCTCTCCACCTGGTCCCAGCCCACGACCCTATTGAGAAGCCATACGGGCAGAGTCCTGCCCACCAAAACTCCTAGTCTGCCACCCTGGCCCACTTCCTGCTTAAATTCTCCTTCCATTTGGGGCATGGTCCCCTCCAGTCCAAACACTCAGGAGCTCAGAGCTCAAAATGAGCACAGCCCCGCAGGGCCTGCCGGTTCTCCATGGAGGAGACAGTGCCTGTGAGCCTTACTAGCACCTTGGTCCCATCTCAGACGTAACCCTCCCTCTGGCTTCCAGAAGAAGGGCTTGTCTTTCCTCCAGCCAAGTCACACCCCACAGCCAGGGCTTCTGAGCTCCTTTTAGCTCTCCTCCAGGCAGAGTATACGCTGGTCCCCGTATTGCCCTTTTACCACTTTGGGGCCAATGTGAGGTTGGTACAGCCCATCACAGGGGGGTCCTAAGAACACATCAGTATTCCACATCACCTCTAAGCACCCGTTGCATTGAACTGCCTAGTGAGTATGTGAGTTACTGCCCCCGTCTGGAGTTAAACTCTAATTGCATGGCCTCTCACCATTGAATGCAACTTTTCCTCGAGCTCTCCTGGCAGGGGTCTTACACTTGGGAGTAGGTGGGGCTGATTTCTGTTCCTGCTTCCACTGTTTGGTTCGGAGGGACCAAATCAGCATCCAGTAGGTTGACAACAACCACAAAATCCTAGGTGGCTATGCATTTTTTCACCCCACTCTATAGCAGTAACAACAAAGGATTCTCCTATGTCGCACAGTGTAGTAATGATCATTAAGCAAGGAAGTCCAGTGCTTCAGGGAGCACAGGCTGATAAGGTGTTTGCTCCATTCCCTCCCTCTGTCTGCTCACCTCAACCTCACTCCACCTACTCCCTCCTGCTTCCTCCCTTCCCTTTCTCACCCTGCCCTGTCTCCCTCCACCCTTCCCTTCAGTGTCTCCTCTCCTTCCCTCTGTGTTTTCATTTAGCTAACTCCATCCTAACTAAACCCCACTCAAACCATTACAAAAATATTGTGGCACTAACATGCCATTTGCTGCCATTGCACTGTTCACTCTGCGTGTGTTCGGTCCTTCCCCTGCCCTGTATCTAGTGTCTACAGAGACTGTGAGCATTGTGGGGCAGGGATTGCCTCTTACTCCATGTTTGTACAATGCATAGCACTATGGATAAGTCTCTAAGCACCACTGTAATATGCATATTACAGAATAACCAATACAGTATATATTACACCATGTTCTTGGCTGCTTCTCTCTCAGCAAAGGAACTATGCTGCAAATTCCAGGATTTGGTCTTAATGCTTGCATCTGTTATCAGCCACAGGTGAGAGGCATTGTCACTGATAGAGTGGCATGCAGCTGGCTGGATGGGAAGGAAGAAATGCAACTCACTGACTTACCTTTCATTAACAGTGCTGAACTCTAAGCAGGCTCAGGCTTTAAGACATCTTCTAGTCCGTATGTTAATACAGTATGTTTAACATGCTACACACACAATAGGTTCCATTCATAAACCTAATTGCATTCTGTCAGCATTACAGGGCTAGCTTCAGATGTGGTATAAGCAATTGATGTTAATCAAGCTGCATTCATTTACACCAGGTCTGAGTTTAGCCCACCGATATGGCAAGTCCTAAAAATCAGAGACACAAGGAAGAAGAGAAATCCCTCCTCCCACTCCTTCCTATTTCAACAAGCTGGGTTTTTTTTTCGTTTATGACTAAAGAATCTTTTAATAAAAATGCTGAATGAGGCTTGCTAACCCCAAAATTTGAATGTAGACCTTATGGTTTACAAGCCAGCATGACAACAGTCAAAATAGAACTCCGCCTGTCGGTACATAAAGTCATAAGGATGTCTGCAGTGTTAAGAATCAGACAGCATCAGACAGATGGGTCACCAGAAAGCTTGAAAAGACCTAAAGTCACCACGAGCCTATAAAACACTTCCTGGCTTTAGTCAAGGTAGAGAGAGTTCCGTAAATAAAGCAAAATGACCAACTAACAGAGGCCTGGTAAGAAAGGAGCAAACCCTGCTCCTTTTTCATGGAGTGTATATGCCCCCTTCTCCCTAACAGACCTGGAATGGCAGGAGCTGAACCAGAGGAAATGTGCATTTCACTGGGGGAATGAAAAGATAGCCTTCAAAGAGGGGGGAAATGGCAGGAGTTTGAGGAGGAAGAGGGCTGTTTTTGTTGCTTTCTTGCTAGTTTCTGTTTTATAGAGAAGGCCTGAAAGTCTGCTTTTTTCCACGCAACTCCTGGCTCCCCCAAAGTTTTGTTTCTGCATGTTTTTAATCCTAGATATGTCATAATAGGCAGTGTGGGGTTTCCTTGGTTTTGCTGGAGGGTTGGCTGGGAGTCTCAAGTGTACATTCAGAGCTTTCTGTGCCCTTAACTGAAGGGTCAGAGATATGTTCAGGCATTAACACAGACATCTCCCCCTCCCCCCACATGCTGTCTTTAAAAAGGGTTAATTAACACAAGCAAAAGACAAAGGGCCTCACTTCTCAGGTCCCATGTGGCCCCTTTGTACCTTTCCAGTTGTGTGCCCCAGCACTGGAGAATCCCCAGGTGGGATAGATCTCTCCACGCTGCACCCCTGCCGGTCCCCAGCACAGGAAGCAGGTTTGCGCTGTGCAGAAGAAGGGGGCATATACACTCCTGCACTCTGGTGGTCCCCCACTGCCAGAATGGCCCTTTGAGGCTCTTGGCAGCTAGGTGCAATTTAAAGCTCCCCCTTCCCACTGCTCGGCCAGACCCATGAATCAGGCCCAAAGAGTCTGAATAAAAATCCCTTTCCCCTCGATCCATCAGGTTTATTTGCATGGCAGCTCTGATGACATAATCTAACGAGTTCTCCAGTCATTCATAGGGGCTTTCAGGAAAGACAGGGGAGACATGAACTGAATTTTTAATGTACAAAATAAGCAACAAACAGAAGAGTAAAAAAAAAAAAAGCAAACCAAACCCACCTTTCCGGGCTGCATATAACGCATAAAGGAGCAAAACAGGCACAGACTCAGTTTTAGCCCTTCCCTTTCAGGTCACTGTTCGAACCCATTTCAGCACATGTTCTGTTCCCATCTCAGCGGATCTGTCAGCTACGCTCTGTCATTTTCCTCCCCAGGTCTGATCCTAAGCAACGGGCCCACACGGAGCAGCGAGGCCAGATATGGTCAGGGTGGAGCAACTAGGGCACAGCTCCCCGCTGATGGAAAAACATCTCTTCTAAGCAAATTGGCTTGCTGGTTCTCCAGTGGATCCACACCCACTGGAAAACAGGCCTTCCAGGCAAGCAAGCACTTGGAAGGGGTGTGTGTGAATGGAAGTAGATGCATTTAAAGAAAAGAAACCTGCTTATACCAGAACAGAAACATTTATACCCGTGGAGAGGAATGGCAAGGTTAGTGTCAGATCAGATAGCTTGGGCTGCTGGAGGTTAGTCTGGAGAAAGGCTTGAATTTCAGCACCCCTTCTGCAACGCTGCAGTTATAACAACATTCCTCAGCTCCCGACTTCCTTTCAGCATGACTGGAGTTTAAACCCTCTGCTTTTTCAAAGCTGCCCTTCCCCAGTTTCTCTTGCAGCTTCTTTTCCATGAAAAATAAGAAGTGTGTGATTGCGGGGGGGGGGGGGGGGGGGGGAAGGGGGGCGGTGTGGAAAACAAAGAAATCCAAGTGATTGCTCTGCAGCCAGGTGTGCCACTTAGAAAGCTGAAGAACATATTTGGAGGTTACTCCAGACTGGCACCCATGGTTGAGGTTTAAATTTTAACTTTCATAGAGAATTGGACTGGAAAGTTGTTTCCCTTGGGCAGCTTGCTAGGGTCAGGAACAGGACTTACTGTCCTTAGCTATTAGGTCAACAGGACAGGGAGCATTCTAGGGGTGACAGAGTCAGCCAAAGAGGGACATTGGCTAAGAGATAGGCTAAGGTCCACTCCATGAGCTGGAGACATGCCAATTAACAACAGGGGTAAAGAAAAAACATTGAGAACAGAATGGGAGACAGGAATCTGTCTCGGCAAGGTACTGTTCTCCATTAATTTCATTAGTGTAAATGAGAGTGATAATAATGAGCTGCCTTAGTCAATTACCTGAGCCCTGGAAAGAGTAAGATCTACTGAAGGAAATGTAAGGAAGAAATGTGATTCAGTGACTTGCCTGTGACAGTCTTGAACTCAGGGCAGTAAAATGACTGTGTACCATAAGCATAAACACTTGGGAACATTGTAATATATCCCTTTTTCTGCCTGCTATCCTGAACCAAAAACTCAGATCTGAGCACCACACAGATAAGGGATTTTAAAATCCAAACCTGGACGCAGAGCCACCGTGGTCTAGCCCAGAGGAATAGACTGGAGCCTGGCCACTTAAAAGTTAGGCCAACATAGCTACTGTCACTTGGGGAGGTGGAATTCCTGTACCAATGGAAAACCCCTTTCCGTCGCTGTAGGAAGTGTCTACATGGCGGCACTATAGCAACATAGCTACGGCACCTTAGCTGAGCTAGACATGGCCCGGGACTCAGCAGATAATGGCTCAGACACACCTGGCTACCTGTTAGCCTTGGATCTCCCTTCTGTTGCTGCTGTACACACACAGAGTCCTTGCCCTGGGAAGAGCTTGCAACTTAAACAGACAAGGCAGACAAAAATGGGGAGCAAGGGAGTAGCAGTACCGTTGTTTTACAAACGGAGAGCTCAGATATCAGGAGATTAAGTAGCATGTCCAACGTCACATAACTGATGAACTGATTTGTATACGCCAACCGTTTTCCCCCAAAGTATCCATTTGACAGATGTCAGCTGTCTTCAAAAGCAAACCAAAGTGAACTCTGCATTGTTCTATACTGGGGCACACTGAATGGCAATGAATTGATATGGGAGATAGAACTGTCTTGACACAACAAGAGAAAGCACTTATATTTGTCACAGATTTTAAAAGAATTCTGCCCAAAGAGGTGGCCAGGTTCCAAGCTGTTCCCTGCCTGACATTTTAGCCATGCTCCCATAATAAATTGCAGCTCTCTTAGTGCAATGTATCTCTAACTTTTTCCATTGACACTCTTCATATTTTATAGTCGTCAGCCAGTGATGTTTCTGTTACCCTGCATATAACCCCATCTTCAAGGTGTCTAATCACAACCACTATCCTTCTAGCTAAGGAAGGCAGAACTTCCTTCAAGCATCATTGAGGCTTCTCCTTGATTGGTACAAGAGCTTATTCTTGAACGACTTCCTGCAGACGGCTAGTGCTCCAGGTCCACATCATTCTTTGGGCCTACCCACCTGGGGAGAGAGATAGACCGGGCCCAGAACCTGGGATAAAGGGCCAAAATCAATTTCCTTTGCACACATCTGTAAGAGGTTTCATTTCTTAGGTCTCAGTGGTAGCTTCTTGTCATTGTCTCGCCATGCAGGGGGAGCACACCACAGGTTAGACTCCTTCATGGAGCGCAGCATGCTCCCCACTCTGAACCACTGCAGACTGGGAACAGGACCGCAGCTCCTCCACCTTTGAGCTATCTGTCTCCCAGGATGCTTATAGTTATAGTCAGCATTTATACTGACCTTTATATGTTCAGAGCACTGTACAGACAGTAGTTAATTTTCACATAGGGTTGTCAATTTTGGTGGGACATATTCCTGGAGGTTTCGTTGCAGGACATAATCTTTAATTAAAGATTACTCTTTAATTCCTGGAGATTCCAGGACAATCCTGGAGGGTTGGCAAACCTATTTTCATGACACCCCCATGTGGGTAAGTAGCATTATCCCCATTGTAGAGAGAGGGTGTCAGAAAGGCGAAGTGACTGATCCAAGACAACACAGCTAGTCAGTGACAGGCCAAGAACTAGAACCAGTCTTGTGCTCAATACTCCATTCACTTGGAGAGGGGAGGAGATGTTGGCAAGCTAGGGAGTCCAACCCAAACCAGAGAAGAGGGACATGAGGTAACTCTTATGAGGCACCACGGCAGCTTTTTCCAGATAGAAATATTTCCATTTTCAGATGTTCCATTTTTAACAACACAAGAGGCATTTTCCAAGGAAAGAAGAAACTTTTTGCAAAAAACATGGTGCTTAGCTGAAAACACAATTTTATTTTATTTTTTGGTTGGAAAACAGTTTTGACAGAAAAATTTCAACCAGCCCCACCAGTTCCTGGGCTCTGCAGGGACACAAAAGTGAGGGGATTCCATGTGTCCACCCCATCCTCCAGGCAGCAACGCCAGGGGCCAGCCACAGCCTGTGCCTTACAAATGGTGACCTTTCCAATGTTACCTTCTGCGTCCACTTTCTAATAGCCACCTTGGGATTCAAACACCTTGACAGCTGTAATTGTCACAGTCTGGGTGATTTTTAAAGGCATTTAAGGTAAAACAAGAAGCAGAAGATGTTATTTAAGGGTGGATCATGGGTGTTATTAGGCCAAATGCTCTTGAGCCAATGGAATTATTCCATCAACGAATTTGGCTCCCCGTGTGCCTTTGTCTATTCAATCAGCTATCTTCAAGCTTTGTTCCATTCCTCATTCTACAGGACTGTGTTTAACTAGTTCAAGACTCTGAGGCCTTTTTAAAAATACATACAAAGTGACATCATTAGATTTTAGAAAGTTCACACTCTGGCCCTGGTCCAGCAGAGCACTTAAGCACAGTCTTGACTTTAAGTTCATTGTCATCATTTTACTTAAAGTTAAGCATGCACGTAAGTGTTTGTCAGGATCAGGGCCTGGATGCTCAGTGCCTTGCATAAGTAAGACCTTACATTACTGAAAAATATAGCACGAACATATTGACAGATAGCAAATCCAGAGTTCATCTGCCCCCAATTATGAACATAGAATGCATTATTAGTTCCTTCCTTGATGGCTATTATTCTGTGTGTTTTTAAGACAGTGAATTCCTCTCTTTGTATACTGTCATCAAATGGTTAAATGTGCCTGCTTAACTAGATAATAAGCTACTGGCACATAGTATATATTTAAAACATCGTCAAAGAAACTCACTGTAAACAGGATCAAACCAATATGATTGTCTGAGTAATTTTATGCAATACACATGCCTATTTAAGGAATTGCAAAGCAAACCTGCAGTTGCATGTGCCCTTGCAGAGATTAAATCTGTGTAGAAAAATAAAGTGCTGATTGCTTAATTATTCCCTCTTTGAACTCCCTATAAGATAATAACAATGACAAATATCTCTACAGAACTTCCTGGTTAAATATGAAAAGATTGTTTACAGTTGGTGTCTGCCCTGGGACTGGTGAAGATAGACAGTGTTCCGCCATATTGCCCTGCAACATTTCAACTAAGACACAATGATACATGCAAACATGAACAGATCATCTGTATTTCAAATCTGAGCCAAAATATTTCACATGTGCAAGGTGGTGAGTTAGAGAAAGAACAGCTCAGCCATATAAAGAAGTGGTATCTATTTAAAACAAAACTGCCAGGTTAGGAAAAGTTCAGTCATTTGACCAAACGGTCAAGTTTAACAAGACACAATTAAAGCTAATTTAGCTCCCATCCTATGAGGTTTATAAACCCACACATGGGAGCGCTCAGCTGGGGAGGAGGACAAAGTTAGCTATAAATCCATATGTTCATATGTTTTCTATTAACATTTGTATTTACTAGCAAAGATGCCATATTCTGTTGGAACAAGTATTTTTCCTCCCTTGCAACTCATCAGAACTTTAGATGTGATGCTGGAGTGAAGGAATAATGCTGAATCTGTGAAACCACATATACTCTTTACATACCTCTTTGACACCAAAACTTCGTAGGTTCTCCCGAATTTTCTTCGTGATTGTGAATAAGGCCCTGAATTCTCCCGAGCTCCTTGCTGTTTGCCACTCGGGCTTTGTATTCACCATAAAAGCAGCAATTTCAAAGGCAAATTTCAAGAGACCTGCAAAAAGAAATACATCGGCATAAGAGTGATATCCCCTGCACATGAAATTCTACAAAATATGTGCTACTGATTGAGGGAAGGGGCTGTCTTTTTCTTCTGTATTTGTACAGCACCTAGCACAACAGGGGCCTGATCCATGATCAGGTATATGCTATGGTAATAGAAATACTAAAATAATAAATGGATGCAGACCTAGTGTCTTTCAAACAGGATTGAGGCCTGACTCCAAGAAATATGAACAGCATATGTTTAGATCCCTTTCTTGCTATTATCTTCCCTTGGCCGGAGGAACCGATGGCAAGAATTGTAAAGGTGTTTAGGTGCCTACTTCCCATTGGATGTCAGGTGCCTCAATATCTTTAAAAATCTGAGCCTGAGTTACTAGAGTTTATTGCCTTGTGTAATCCCACTCATTTTCAGCTGGAAAATCTTCTGTGGCTTCTTCTCTGTGTTGCTTAGCTGTGCTATCCATATTTAAATTTTAATCTTTCCTTATGATAAGTCATTCACATCAGTCCACTAATCGTTGTTGTTACTTTTCTCTGGAATCCCTCTAATTTGTCAATATCTTGCTGGTAATGAGGGGCTCAGAACTGAATGCATGTTGCAAAGAGTCATAAAGAAGAGGGATTGTTAATGCCCTGTCTTATGACACAATACCTCAGGGCACACAGCCCCAAATTCCATTGGTGGTTATCACTGTTATTATGTGTATTACGGTAGCAGCTAGGAAACCCAGGGAAGGATCAGGGTCTGGGCAGACAAATATCAAACAAAGGAACCCTCTCCCCATAGCATTTCCTGTATAGGGATATGTCTGGCCTAGAGTGTGTGCTCCAGTTTTAACTAACACAGCTATAAATGCTATTTGTGATTGACCCTATGCTTCAGCTTTGGGCAAACCACAACTGTTTGTGTCTGGGAGCAAACGTTTGTGGAGTGTCCAGACTAACATTTACAATGCAGATGAGTGAATGCAAGTTAATTGTCCATCAGTCAAAAAGAAGAGCCCGAATTCTATTCTGGACACATGCTCCATGTCACACAGGACACGGCAGGTGGACAAAATAGAGGACTGTGGAGAACCTGGGTGGTAGGATGAAATAACAAAAGGAACGGGTTTAATCGAGAAATGGATGCCTCAGCTTCCCACTTGCTTAACCAAGACTAGAAAGTCTTTGAGGTTTTTTTTTCCCCACAGACAGTCGTTTTCATTCATCTTCTTTGCTCCCACATCTCATTATAAACTTGTGTCTAATTTGTGGTTCACTATCCTGTTTAAGTCTCTTCCAGCGTGAGTGCTCTGCAGCTTTCTGCCTCTCGTTCACTGTGATTATTTTGATGTGCTTTTTTCCAAGATGCCTCATTGTGTGATTTCGGCCCATCTCGCTGACTTCTCTAGATCCCTTTCTGCCGTTTCTCTGCCATCCCGCGTGTTCTCAACTTCTCCCACTTTAGTAGCACCTGCACATTTCATTATTCCCTCTTCTAGATCAGCATTAAATGAGACCAGCCCTCATGCTGATTCCTGCTCAAAACCACTAGAGACTGCCCCAGATCTCTATTTTACCACGTATCATAATCTTCTGATTACAGCCCTTTGGCTAGCTCCCTGTGCACAGGACAATGTTCATATCCAAACTGATTTAATTTGCTTTTGAGAGTTAGATTCCATGAGAACCCGTATAATCTGACTCCCCCGATGACAGAAAAACAGATATGGGAGAGCCACTGGGCTGCAGTACAAGGGAGTCCCCTCATTCCAGTGTCTTGTGTCAGGGCAAACATCTCCACTGAGGAAAAAACATGTTAGCAATATTGGCCCCAGTTCAGCAAAGCATGTGCTTATATTGGCTTCAAGTTAAGCTCATGTTTAACTTGCTGACTCAGAAGATCCCAATGACCCAGCTAATCAGAATGGAGCCTTATCATCAGGCCCGGTTCCTTAAAGTCATGGTGGCAAAGACATTGGCAGTAGGCTTGCTCGCTTTCTGCAGCACGGAGAGAGAGATGGCTTCTGGAGGATGAGGGGAGTGGCAGGTGTCATCATCGAGAACTCTGGCAGAGTTTTTCAAAGCATTGAAGGCAGCAGATGAACAGCTGTGAAAGAAGAAAAGGAGGACTTGTGGCACCTTAGAGACTAACCAATTTATTTGAGCATAAACTTTCGTGTAGCTCACAAAAGCTTCTGCTCAAATAAATGTGTTAGACTCTAAGGTGCCACAAGTCCTCCTTTTCTTTTTGCAGATACAGACTAACACAGCGGCTACTCTGAAAGCTATGAAAGAGAGGCCCTCCAGCTGCTGATTATTATATTTTCACATGCTGTGATTTGCTCGGATATGATCCCGTGACTGCTTGTCTTTTTCACCAATACTTTAGTGCACACAATGGACTAAATCCACCTCTGGTGTAAATCCATTATATCCAATGGAATTACATCAGGCCTATTATCATTAGGTACGAGTTGGGACTGTTGCTGCTGCTGCTAATTTCTTATTTAGCAGCAGTGTGATGTCCTCCCTTGTAATCCCATGACTGCCCGGGTGCAGGTCCGGATGGCTAATCATCTGGCCCACAACTAATTTAAGGAATGGGCCAGGAGGTCTGTGTAACCCCCTGCTTCTGCTGGTGGCAGGGCTAATGAATTCTACAATGATTCGCTTATATGGCATTTTGTGTGCTCAGGAGAAGCTGTGTCCAGAAGAAGTAGAGCCTTACAGACCCCTAAGAGATAGATGCTGATCAATATCAATATTAATCTGGAGCCCAGAGGCTCTCTCCCCAATCAGATCATTGCAATGGGTGCTGTACAAACATCTAGTAAGGTGCAGTCTCAAACAGCCATACCCCACAGAGACAGACTGCTGCACCCACGTGAAGCCCCACTGAAGCCAATTGCAGCCAATGGAAAGACACTCAGGTAATGGGGTCCACCCACATGGAACAGGTTGCAGCTTGGGCCTAGAGTAAGTAAGGGCACAACAGGCCAGATCCTCTGCTGCCAGCAATTGGCCTAGCTCCATTGGAGTGAAAAGCCCCAAAGAGAGTAGGCTGTAGACCATCTTCTGGTTGGATTTCTCTTTGTAAAGGCGGGAATGGTCAGAAATCAGGGCTTGCAGCAGGGGCAGCCTCCAGCCACCCTAAGAAGCGCACCTGGCCTGTAGTAGGCCAGAAGAATCAGCAGACCAGCCCCTAGATGCAGCAGCAGCAGTTCAGCAGTTGCTCAAAGCATTTGCCCGAGGCTGTGATAGCTCCTGAACCTGCTTGTTCTCAGCCCTGCTCTTGCCTCAGTCCCTGCTTTGTCTCACTCCAGCCAATCTGGTTCTGACCCTGAGCTCTGATTTCTGACTCTGGCTGTGACACTTGGCTCTGGCACTGGGCTCCAATTCCTGTTCTAACCCCTAGGCCTGACTGCTGCTCCAACCACTAGCCATGAACTCTCATGGCAGAAACAATGGATATTAAAAATATCAGTAAGCCCTGTTGGACATCTGCCCAGACCAGAAAGTCTTTGAAGCAACATCGCTGGAGAAATAAATACCCCAGAAATCTCACATCTTACTCTTTTTATCAAAGTTCCTGAAAAGCTGGAGTCTCCAAAGTGCTTTAAAAATAATGTCCATGCACCCAAACATCAAAATGATGCAGTGATTCTCTGGGGATGGTGTCCATGATCAGGGGAAATGTCAGCACTCTTCCCATTTAAAAAGCAATTACATAGGTTGTTTTTTAAAACTTCATATATTCCTTTGCCAGCGATTACATCACTTTAAATCATCTGATTGTATTTATTTATTTATTTATTTAACAGAGACTTCTTTTTATTAACCGCTGTATAAAATGAGCTGGGAATAAACACCAATTAAAAATCAGATTCAGAACATAATATGAAACAAAACACCCAACAGATTTCACCCAATAAACTTTCACTTGCATGTTCCTGTACCCTGGAGATCAGCCCCGCTATGCCAATATTGCTATTTCCTTCAAAGTTCTGCCTAAGAATATCCCTACCCCACCAAAACCGTACTAGGAACATGCCCAGAAATGGATGGGCGAGATCCGCAGCTAATGCTCAATCAATGGCGCTATGCCAATTTAGCTGTGGATCTGGCCCACTATTTACTCATTATCATCTCTTCTTTCTCCTGACTCCCTTGATTGCTCTAAGTTTCTTTGCAGGGAAGGTGTCTGATATCAACCATCGCATGGATATTGGAATGAACAACAACAAAACATTACACAGCACATACAAGTCTCTTACATTGAATTAAGCTGATAATTGAAAAAGATTGAAAAAGTTACTTTATTCTTTGCAAAAAAAAAATATTTTCACAAAGTCAACAGAAGGGGCTGGGACTCCTTTGAGGCATCATCTCCCTCTGAACTCCCCCTGGAACAGGGCAGTTTAGTACCCCTCCAACCTAGGCTTTACATGGAACAGCATGAGAGGTGACACAGTCTAGTGGGTAGGGCACTCAGAAGACTGGGAGACTATTCCTGGCTCTCACACTGACCTGCTCTGTGACCTTGGGAGAGTCACTTCAACTCTGTTTCTCCTCTTTGTTTGATTAGACTGTAAATACTACAGGTGGAATCCCAGTTTGGCTGAAGCCAAAGCAAAATTCCTTTTGAATTTGAGGGAGCTAGGTTGCCCCCTTATGTGTTTGTACAGTGCCTAGAACTCTGCAATTCTGATCTTAGCTGGGATTTCTAGTTCCTACTGTAATGTTACTATTAACCTGACATTTGGTTGTCCCCTACATATTCATTGGCTGTCATTTTTACTGAGCTCATCACTATAATATCTAGGCACCAAATATATTTCCAAGAAATGCAATGTATATCGTAAGAATTCCCAGTTCTCCTGTTGTAGCCATAGTGTCCATAGTTACGAAATGCATAAAGCCCAGCAAAGTAATATATGTAGCCAGGATATATGCAACTTAATACGAGCAATCTCCATTCTGTTTGTATTGTACTGCACATGGGAATCTGAAAAGGTTAATGTGACGTTTCACTCCATATTCTTTATGAAAATATGCTTATGATACAGTATGGATATAGCATAACTGAGATATATTTTATGCAAGATGGCTCATGTAAGATAACCTTTCCAATACTATGCAAAAAGAAAAGGAGTACTTGTGGCACCTTAGAGACGTAAGGAGAGTGATCACTTTAGATAAGCTATTCAGCAGGAGAGTGGGGTGGGAGGAGGTATTCTTTCATGCTTTGTGTGTATATAAAAAGATCTTCTACACTTTCCACAGTATGCATCCGATGAAGTGAGCTGTAGCTCACGAAAGCTTATGCTCAGATAAACTGGTTAGTCCCTAAGGTGCCACAAGTACTCCTTTCCTTTTTGCGAATACAGACTAACACAGCTGTTACTCTGAAACCTTTCCAATACTATGATTTACTGAATGTGATTATCCAATTTGTATAATTTCTGGTATCTGAAGTTAGGAATATTGACTAAAGGTATGTCTACACTACGAAATCAGGTCGAATTTATAGAAGTCGGTTTTTTAGAAATCGGTTTTATATATTCGAGTTTGTGTGTCCCCACAGAAAATGCTCTAAGTGCATTAACTCAGCGGAGTGCTTCCACAGTACCGAGGCTAGCGTCGACTTCCGGAGCATTGCACCGTGGATAGCTATCCCACAGTTCCTGCAGTTTCCGCTGCCCATTGGAATTCTGGGTTGAGATCCCAATGCCTGATGGGGCTAAAACATTGTCGCGGGTGGTTCTGGGTACATATCGTCAGGCCCCCGTTCCCCCCCTCCCTCCATGAAAGCAAGGGCAGACAATCGTTCCGCGCCTTTTTTCCTGAGTTACCTGTGCAGACGCCATACCACGGCAAGCATGGAGCCCGCTCAGGTAACCGTCACCCTATGTCTCCTGGGTGCTGGCAGACACGGTAGCTACACAGTAGCAGCAACCCATTGCCTTCTGGCAGCAGACGGTGCAATATGACTGGTAGCCGTCATCGTCATATCCGAGGTGCTCCTGGCCGTGTCAGCCGGGAGCGCCTGGACAGACATGGGCGCAGGGACTAAGTTTGGAGTGACTTGACCAGGTCATTCTCTTTAGTCCTGCAGTCAGTCCTATTGAACCGTCTTATGGTGAGCAGGCAGGCAATACGAATTGCTAGCAGTCGTACTGTACCATCTTCTGCCGGGCAGGCAAGAGATGGGGATGGCTAGCATTTGTATTGCACCGTCTTCTGCCGAGCAGCCATGAGATGTGGATGGCTTGCAGTCCTTCTGCACCTTCTGCTGCCAGCCAAAGATGTAAAAGATAGATGGAGTGGATCAAAACAAGAAATAGACCAGATTTGTTTTGTACTCATTTGCTTCCCCCCCTCCCCTGTCTAGGGGACTCATTCCTCTAGGTCACACTGCAGTCGCTCACAGAGAAGGTGCAGCAAGGTAAATCTAGCCATGTATCAATCAGACGCCAGACTAACCTCATTGTTCCAATAAGAACAATAACTTAGGTGCACCATTTCTTATTGGAACCCTCCGTGAAGTCCTGCCTGAAATACTTCTCGATGTAAAGCCACCCCCTTTGTTGATTTTAGCTCCCTGAAGCCAACCCTGTAAGCCATGTCGTCAGTTGCCCCTCCCTCCGTCAGAGCAACGGCAGACAATTGTTCCGCGCCTTTTTTCTCTGCGGACGCCATACCAAGGCAAGCATGGAGGCCGCTCAGCTCACTTTGGCAATTAGGAGCACATGAAACACCACAAGCATTATCCAGCAGTATATGCAGCATCAGAACCTGGCAGAGCGATACCGGGCGAGGAGGCAACGTCAGCGCGGTCACGTGAGTGATCAGGACATGGACACAGATTTCTCTGAAAGCATGGGCACTGCCAATGCATGCATCATGGTGCTAATGGGGCAGGTTCATGCTGTGGAACGCCAATTCTGGGCTCGGGAAACAAGCACAGACTGGTGGGACCGCATAGTGTTGCAGGTCTGGGACGATTCCCAGTGGCTGCGAAACTTTCGCATGCGTAAGGGCACTTTCATGGAACTTTGTGACTTGCTTTCCCCTGCCCTGAAGCACATGAATACCAAGATGAGAGCAGCCCTCACAGTTGAGAAGTGAGTGGCGATAGCCCTGTGGAAGCTTGCAATGCCAGACAGCTACCAGTCAGTTGGGAATCAATTTGGAGTGGGCAAATCTACTGTGGGGGCTGCTGTGATGCAAGTAGCCCACGCAATCAAAGATCTGCTGATATCAAGGGTAGTGACCCTGGGAAATGTGCAAGTCATAGTGGATGGCTTTGCTGCAATGGGATTCCCTAACTGTGGTGGGGCCATAGATGGAACCCATATCCCTATCTTGGCACCGGAGCACCAAGCCGGCGAGTACATAAACCGCAAGGGGTACTTTTCGATAGTGCTGCAAGCTCTGGTGGATCACAAGGGACATTTCACCAACATCAACGTGGGATGGCCGGGAAAGGTACATGACGCTCGCATCTTCAGGAACTCTGGTCTGTTTCAAAAGCTGCAGGAAGGGACTTTATTCCCAGACCAGAAAATAACTGTTGGGGATGTTGAAATGCCTATATGTATCCTTGGGGACCCAGCCTACCCCTTAATGCCATGGCTCATGAAGCCATACACAGGCAGCCTGGACAGTAGTCAGGAGCTGTTCAACTACAGGCTGAGCAAGTGCAGAATGGTGGTAGAATGTGCATTTGGACGTTTAAAGGCGCGCTGGCGCAGTTTACTGACTCGCTTAGACCTCAGCCAAACCAATATTCCCACTGTTATTACTTCTTGCTGTGTGCTCCACAATATCTGTGAGAGTAAGGGGGAGATGTTTATGGCAGGGTGGGAGGTTGAGGCAAATCGCCTGGCTGCTGGTTACGCGCAGACAGACACCAGGACGGTTAGAAGAGCACAGGAGGGTGCGGTACGCATCAGAGAAGCTTTGAAAACCAGTTTCATGACTGGCCAGGCTACGGTGTGAAAGTTCTCTTTGTTTCTCCTTGATGAAACTCCCCGCCCCTTGGTTCACTCTACTTTCCTGCAAGCTAACCACCCTCCCCTCCTCCCTTTGATCACCGCTTGCAGATGCAATAAAGTCATTGTTGCTTCACATTCATGCATTCTTTATTCATTCATCACACAAATAGGGGGATGACTACCAAGGTAGCCCAGGAGGGGTGGTGGAGGAGGGAAGGAAAATGCCACACAGCACTTTAAAAGTTTACAACTTTAAAATTTATTGAATGCCAGCCTTCTGTTTTTTTGGGCAATCCTCTGTGGTGGAGTGGCTGGTTGGCCCGAGGCCCCCCCACCGCATTCTTGGGCGTCTGGGTGAGGAGATTATGGAATCTGGGGAGGAGGGTGGTTGGTTACACAGGGGCTGTAGTGGCAGTCTGTGCTCCAGCTGCCTTTGCTGCAGCTCAACCATACACTGGAGCATACTGGTTTGGTCCTCCAGCAGCCTCAGCATTGAATCCTGCTCCTCTCATCACGCTGCCACCACATTTGAGCTTCAGTCCTGTCTTCAGCCCACCACTTACTCTCTTCAGCCCGCCACCTCTCCTCCCGGTCATTTCCTGCACTCTGACATTATTTGCCTCCACGCATTCGTCTGTGCTCTGTCAGTGTGGGAGGACAGCATGAGCTCAAAGAACATTTCATCACGAATGCGTTTTTTTTCTTTCTAATCTTCACTAGCCTCTGGGAAGGAGAAGATCCTGTGATCATTGAAACACATGCAGCTGGTGGAGGAAAAAAAAGGGACAGCGGTATTTAAAAAGACACATTTTATAAAACAGTGGCTACACTCTTTCAGGGTAAACCTTGCTGTTAACATTACATACATAGCACATGTGCTTTTGTTACAAGGTCGCATTTTGCCTCCCCCTACTGCGTGGCTACCCCTTCAACCCTCCCCCCTCCCCGTGGCTAACAGCAGGGAACATTTCTGTTCAGCCACAGGTAAACAGCCCAGCAGGAACGGGCTCCTCTGAGTGTCCCCTGAAGAAAAGCACTCTATTTCAACCAGGTGACCATGAATTATATCTCACTCTCCTGAGGATAACACAGAGAGATAAAGAACGGATGTTGTTTGAACGCCAGCAAACATACACTGCAATGCTTTGTTGTACAATGATTCCTGAGTACGTGTTACTGGCCTGGAGTGGTAAAGTGTCCTACCATGGAGGACGCAATAAGGCTGCCCTCCCCAGAAACCTTTTACAAGGCTTTGGGAGTACATCCAGGAGAGCCGCGAATGCCAGGGCAAAGTAATCCTTTCACATGCTTGCTTTTAAACCATGTATAGTATTTTAAAAGGTACACTCACCAGAGGTCCCTTCTCCGCCTGCCGGGTCCAGGAAACAGCCTTGGGTGGGTTCGGGGGATACTGGCTCCAGGTCCAGGGTGAGAAACAGTTCCTGGCTGTTGGGAAAACCGGTTTCTCCACTTGCTTGCTGTGAGCTATCTACAACCTCATCATCGTCATCATCATCTTCTTCGTCCCCAAAACCTGCTTCCATGTTGCCTCCATCTCCATTGAAGGAGTCAAACAACATGGCTGGGGTAGTGGTGGCTGAACCCCCTAAAATGGCAGGCAGCTCATCATAGAAACGGCATGTTTGGGGCTCTGACCCGGAGTGGCCGTTCGCCTCTCTGGTTTTCTGGTAGGCTTGCCTCAGCTCCTTAAGTTTCACGCGGCACTGCTTCGGATCCCTGTTATGGCCTCTGTCCTTCATGCCCTGGGAGATTTTGACAAAGGTTTTGGCATTTCGAAAACTGGAACGGAGTTCTGATAGCACGGATTCCTCTCCCCATACAGCGATCAGATCCTGTACCTCCCATTCAGTCCATGCTGGAGCTCTTTTGCGATTCTGGGACTCCATCATGGTCACCTCTGCTGATGAGCTCTGCATGGTCACCTGCAGCTTGCCATGCTGGCCAAACAGGAAATGAGATTCAAAAGTTCGTGGTTCTTTTCCTGTCTACCTGGCCAGTGCATCTGAGTTGAGAGTGCTGTCCAGAGCGGTCACAATGGAGTACTCTGGGATAGCCCCCGGAGGCCAATACCGTCGAATTGTGTCCACAGTACCCCAAATTCAACCCGGCAAGTCCGATTTAAGCGCTAATCCACTTGTCAGGGGTGGAGTAAGGAAATTGATTTTAAGAGCCCTTTAAGTCGAAATAAAGGGCTTCATCGTGTGGATGGGTGCAGGTTTACATCGATTTAACGCTGCTAAATTCGACCTAAAGTCCTAGTGTAGACCAGGGCTATGTATCTGTAATTCAAATGTGTTACTTTGGGTGTCACCCCCAACTAGCCCTTCAGGTACAACAATGCAAAAGCCAGACAGGGCTAATGGCCCATTAGCAAAGACAATGGACTATGAAAGAGCTTAGTCTTCCTGTTGACTCTCCAGACAGCCTATGAGTAATGACTACCACAGCCCTACAGAGACATGGGTCTGAGTCACCTGGGACTGGACCCACCACCCTTGAAATGCCAGTGTTCTTCCACTGGGAGACAAAGGGTTCCTGCCATATGCAAGAGCTATATAAAGCAGGGGAGTGACATCATCGGGGTTCTCTTCTGCCTCCCCACCCAAAGAGACACTGAAAACCACCTGGAAGCAAGAACTGAACTGGGGGGAGAAGGGTTGAGCCCAAGCTGGAAGGGCATCTAGCTTGTAATACTAACTTTGGTCTCAAGCTGGAGACCAGTGCAGTTGCCTTTCAAGACTCTATAATCTACCTGTGACAATACTTAGGGTGAGAAATTTACATTTTGTAACCCGTTTCTTTAGTGAATCAAACTCAGTTTGCATGTTTTGTTTTATTTGCTTAGTAATCTGCTTTGTTCTGTTTGCTATCCCTTTAACCACTTAAAATTCACCTTTTGTAGTTAATAAACATTTCTTGTTTATAGTATAACCCCCATTTGTGCAATTCATAATTGGGGTGGGGCAGGGGGGTAAGAGGCTTTGCATATCTTCCTCCACATTGAGGGAGGAAGCAGATTTCATAATATACCTTTGGGTCTGCACCCCAAGGGAGGTGGACACCTGAGTGCTGGGGCAAGTCCCTTAAACTGAGTCTCCAGAGCGGATCTCAGTGTCTGTGTTGTTCTGCAGTTGGGTGTGGCCCTGCCTGTGTGTGTGTGTGTGTGTGTGTGTGTGTGTGTGTGTGTGTGTGTGTTTAAGGAGGCTTAATAGCCTGGCTCAGCAAGACTGGTAAAAAGGGTGCCCTGGCTGGCAGAACAGGCGAGCTCAGTGGTATCCCAACACCTTAAGGGGTCCAACCCGCCAGAGTTAAATAAAATGAATATCATTTTAAATGTATATTTGTAGTTAGCATTAATTATTGCATGAAACATATTGCGGACAGAGTATCTGTTACAGAAGGCAAAAGCTTCCTATGAGGAGAGTGCAAACCAGCCACTGCTTCAGGGACCAAGCCCTGCAGGATGTGTCACAGATCTACATAGTTTCCCTTCAGTATTTGCTACAACTACAGTTCCATTTGATTGGCTTTTCTACACAGGGATATCCAGGAAGTTAATCCGAATTAACTAAAGGTATGCATTTGAAGTGGATTAGTTAAACTGCACTAAATCTCTGTCTGAACACCCTCATTCAGAATTAGCCCTGGTCTACACTACAGAATTACTTTGGTATAACTACGTCACTCAGGGGTGTGAATAATCCACACCCCTGAATGACATAGTTATATCAACCTAAGTGCAGGTGTAGACGGCCTCTCTCAGAATTGGATTCACTAAAACGATAGGAGAAGCTCTCTCCCATGGTTTTACAGCATCTTCATTAAAGCACAACCGCAGTGCAGCTGCACCAATGCAGCATTTCACGTGTAGCCTGCCCTTAAAAATTGCCTTAATTTGGTTTATCTTAATTCAGTTTCAAAGTGCATTAAACTAAACCAAATTAAAGCCACTTTAATTCTGAATAATAGCATCCACACAGGGATTTAATGCACTAATCCACACCTTTAGTTAGTTTCCTGGATGTCCCCGTGTAGGCAATTCCTTAGAGAGTTGTTAGCTATCCATCTGAGAAGTCTCAAGAGTGTAAATTATTTCAGCTAAATTCAGCCATAATGTACGCTCAGTAAATTGGCTCCATACTTGTCTGCAATGATAACACATGGGAAGAACGTAAGGATCTTGATAAGCCCACCCCGGTTGGCTCAGACTACACACCCCTTTTGGAGACCAGCCAGAGCAAACCACAGATCTGGAGCCCCCTTAGCAGACATGCAGACCTGGAGAGCTGCTCTCTTTCCAGAATGGCATTGTACTAATGGAGCAGCCGCCAAGACAAAGAAGCTGCTGGTGGTCTCTCAGATGCATGATTTATTCCCAGCTCTGCAGATCCAGGGCTATCTCCAGCTTTTTATACTACACCCATATTAATGGCAAGCCACAGGCAGTAGGGACAGTGATGAGTGTGGCAGGGAAGTGCATGGCCAGACAGAAGCTGGTACACTCGTTGAAAGGATTAGGCACTGGAGGCACACAGAACAAGGAAGGGCTATAACTTCACCCATGCTCTGCCCCTTTTGAAAAGCCTAGCACTGCTGATTGCACCGGGAATCCTCCTGTCGTTGTTCTGGGGACACAAGGGCTGGGATTATGGACGAGGAAGGAAAATCCCTTTTGCCTTCTGCCCACACAGGGTAAGCCACATTCTGGCTCTTTCTTAAAAACGCTCCATTGGTGGTTTGCTTCTCTCACTGTGGATCTGATGGCAGAATTGGAGAGTGATGTGGATTCTTGCCTGGTTCCCCTACATAGCTACTCCTTTCACTTGCTGACAAAATTAGAAAACAACCCTATGTTAAGGCCCCAATTTTGCTTGATGTAGTATGGGAGAGGGGAGCAGCAGGCCCTTTGAAGGCCACACAATGCAGAATCAGGGCCTTGAAGATCAGTGTCAACAATTATAACTTTGCTATACTCAGGGCTGAGAATTACTGGCACCATTTGGCCCCAAAGCTACTGCCACACAATTTATTTAAAACAAAGCTTGTCACTAAAGTATCAGAGGGGTAGCTGTGTTAGTCTGCATCCACAAAAACAACGAGGAGTCCGCTGGCACCTTAAAGACTAACAGATTTATTTTTCCACTGAATGGATCCGATGAAGTGAGCTGTAGCTCACGAAAGCTTATGCTCAAATCAATTTGTTTGTCTCTAAGGCGCCACAAGTCCTCCTGTTCTTTTTGCAGATCTATTTGGGCATAAGCTCATCTGAAGAAGTGGGTTTTTTACCCACGAAAGCTTATGCCCAAATAAATCCATTAGTCTTTAAGGTGCCACCGGACTCCTCATTGTTCTTGTCACTAAAGTATTTTCAAATCTAATTTGGAAAGAATCTGGAAAATGTTGTCTGAGTGCAATTGGCTATTTTAGAAACATAATTTTCTTCCTCTAGAATATTGGGGGCCTGGAGGAAATGGTCAAAAAATAACAATATTAATATTAATATTTATTTATATTGCAACTGTGTATGCAGACACCAACAGAGATCAGAGTCCCATTGTACTAGGTGCTGTGCAATAGACACAGAGCAATAGACGGCCACTGCCCCAAAAGACTTACAGTAGAGACGGTCCCGATTCTGTAATGAGCTCCAGGCAGGCAACACCCGGAGGCTGCACAGAGCCCCATTAACTCGGTGGGATTCCATGTGACTGCAAAGGCCTACTCATATGGCTCTAGTGTAGGATCGGGGCCTGAATAGACAGGACAGATGAAGGATGAGAGAGTCTACAAGCCACGGACAGAAGCAGTTATAGGTTCATTCTGGCTGATCATGCCCTATTATGGCAGTGCGGTTCTCATCGTTGGCAGGACGGTACATAAGGGTGCTTTAACATGTTTTGCTTATAAAGTGAACCTGGCAAATGTTGGCAGGTCACCTTCTGTATCTCGCAAAGAAGTGACTTGAAAGGGTTTGACTTTTGCCAGGAACGTTTCGCCAGATCAGAACTTGGCACTCAGCAAGGCTCTAGGTGTTCCAGCGCTGACGTAAGAAACTCCTGTTTGCAGGGGCTGGACGACTCCGTCATAAAAATGTGCTCCAGACAGAGGCTCAGCACAGAAGGCAGAAGAAACAGGCCCGATCCACCCCACCCCCCGCCCACACAAACTAAATGGGAGCCTTTACATGGTCTTTAATGGGCACTGGATCAGGCCCTTGCTTTGTTTGTGTAACCAGATCTTTATTTTCCCAAGTTCTGCCCCAGCTCTGCACAGGAAGCTTCTAACCCCTGATGATCTTTTTCCTCCCTCTGCCTCAGCTGAGCCCCAGTAGCAAAGCCCTGTCATTTAGCTGTCTTCCCAGTGGAGTGTGCCATCTCTTCACCACTGTATGTTTTACCGATGAGCATTGTAGGGCACCAGGGGTAAGCATTCAGGGACAGCTTCTGTCCCCTGCCCCTAGGCACGGCCTGCACAGGTGCCACAAGTTACCAGGGGAGACTTTTCCTGGCACAGCCAAGCACAGGGCTGTGGTAAGCTGCCCTGCACTGCCCTCCTTGCAAGCCCCAGAGTAGAGGGAGTGGACTGGGAGCAGGAGAGGACAGGAAGGGGGTCTGTAGTGCATAGCACTGCAGGAATGTGGGGCTTTGCCGTAGCCCATAGGCAGGCAGGTGAGCTGCCAAAGGTTAGAGCTGCTGAGGATGGTTCTAAATCAGGCTGGGTGCTGTTTTGGCCTCTGATGTAGCCCAGCATTCACAGTGCTTTTCATCCCTCTTCCCCTGGGCTGTGCTCCATCTGCTGTGTCTCCTGGAGGCACAGCAGAGATCCAGCTCCTTGGTCTCGATTGCACTTTCTAGCCATTGGCAGCCATGGAAGTTAGGGCCAGATGCTAATGTCCTGCTGCAGTTTTCACTCAGATACATTTCCACTGGAGTCAGGAGGAGATTTCCTGAGCAAGAACTTCCGGAGGTGGCCTTGGGGAATGGGAAAGGGAACGAATTCCTGTTTTCAGAACAGAATGTCACAGACTTGTGCTGGGCACCTTCCCAGGGGCTGCTGGAGTGTTTTTAATGTCTATTAAGACCGGGTCCTGCAACTGACTTAAAGCAATTGGCTCCCGAGGTTCACGCGGAGCCTCACCGATTTCAGCAGGGATCTCTGAGGGTGCACAGGATCAGAGGCAGGTTGGCACTTACATTGGAACATTTCCTGCATTGTAGCTATGCAGCATTGTTTTTTTCTGGATCCTCCTGTCTACATTTCATACCAAGCACTGTAACTAGAACCACAAACAATGTTCTAAGACTAGGGTGACCAGATGTCCCCATTTTATAGGGACAGTCCCGATTTTGGGGTCTTTTTCTTATATAGGCTCCTATTACCCCCCCCCACACCCCTTGTCCCGATTTTTCACATTTGCTGTCTGGTCACCCTATCTAAGACTCCTGCAACAACTAGGCCCAACAGCTCAGGTCTAGGTGGTACCATTAGCTTAAATCTCCAGTCCTTCATCACTTTAAGTCAAATCCGTTACCATTATGTTGGTAGGCCTTTCTTTTAATTATGCAAAACTAAAATAGGCCCATCCAAATGGGTATTTACACATTCTTATTCTTCTTTGGTGTCTGATGTCATGAAAAAGTGACATCAGAAAAGGCCACATTAAAAACCTTACATATTGTACCTTTTGCAACGTCAAGACGCTTACGATGTAAAGACCCAATCCTGCGGTCCCTCCCAGGCAGAAATCTCCCACTGACTTCAAGTGCAGGACTGAGCCCTAAATCACCAGTGTGGTGGCAGGATATGAGAGAAGGACCCAGGGAATGTAGGCTGGCTTAGGGAAGGAAGATAGAAGAGACAAGGAGGAGGATCAGGTACAGGAGGAAAAAGAGAGGGAAAAACTGTGATAGAAGGTTTTTTACACCTACATGGGTATAAATCAGCATAGCTTCATTGAATTCAACCATGAGATTGAGGCTGAAGAAGCATCAAAATGGGATTATAAATTGAATGGGCCAGATCCTCAATTGGAACAATTTAGCAATGATCCAATTCCAACCTTCGTCTGGTCATCAGTGGAGCTATGCTGATTTATGCCAGCTTAGGTTCTGGACCGTTCAGGTAGTTCAACTTCAATCACATCATGGATGATAATGTCACTGGACCCCCTCCGCCCTCCCCTCCCCCTGATTCAAGAGGCACTTTAGGACTTAATCCTGCAGCAGTAAAGCAGGTAAACTCCCATTGAAAGCAGTAGGATTTCTGCTGGCTAAGTATTGCAGGAAGAGTATTTAATTATTATTCACTCTGAAGGTACTTTACTTCTTCTGCTACTAATGCTCTATTCGGCAGTTTTACAGCAGCTCACACACCAATAAATAAATAAATAAAGCTCTGTTTGTGGTTCTTGGAAGTCTAATAAAATCCAAACACTTACTAATAGCACAACATAAAACCAAATGAAAGATTATTCAATGAATTAGCCCATGGCATTTATTAATATTTGCTCACTCATGTTGATTGGCTGCTTTCCTCTTTTGAGACGCCATCAGCAGAGCCATATTTCCTACCAAATGATTTCTCCATCCTTCAGTCAGAAAAGACCTGGGTGACAGAGTCATCATTTGGAAAAATAAAGTTAGAAAAATACCCTCTATCCTCAAATTGCTAAACTGCCCCTTTTCAACATAATTTGAATTACAGGAGCTTTTACCAGAGCAACAGACTAGCTCGACATACAAGACATTCTTTCTGTTGCAAAAGAAGGAAAAACAGACCGCTTAAGCTTACATCCTTTACTGGACAGATGGCTGTTTTTCTTCACTAACCAAAATATGTATACCTGGCCCAACTCCAGTGCCCCAGTGGTGGTGCTGTCAGGCTCTCCTTTGCTGTGGCTTCCCCAAACATTGCTTTTCCTAACAGATATAACTAGACACTGTACTTTGCCAAATCCACCACTTGAACAGTCAATGTTTATCCTTACGAAGCTTGACAGATGGAAATGACCGAATCTGAGTACTCATCACTAGCATTTTTACGTCTTTTGATGGGTTGCACTGTGTCTTCGGAAATAAAATTGCTCCAGATGGGGTATTCAGCAGCTCCAACTCCAAAGTCAACAAGGCAGACAGTGTAAATCACCAGTTTAGAAGTTTCCCAATAATATCCTGTTTAACTCAGGGCAAAGAACATCACTGACAAAGGTCTCTAGCCAACTTGAAGTCAGTGGGAGTCTATCCGTTGACTTCAGCAGGAGCTGGAAGAGAGCTAAAATGACTATCATACAATCTTTCTTTGCCTCTAATGAGATTGTGGGATTCTGTGCACAGAATTTTGCACTTCTCAATCCAGGCTCAGCAGACCTGTGATATGACTATTTCTGGATGCTTTAAAGAAAAAAAACATTCCAGGGAGTGCCTTTGACTCGTATGAACATATGGTAACTTCACTCCCAATTAGTAAAGAAATAAAGATTTAAAAAAAAAAAAAGCTGTACTTTCCTAAACTGAGAGACTCCAGGATGGATTGTTACTGGGTTGACTGAGACACTTTCAAAGGATTTCACCTTCCCTACTGAGTCATGAATTTTGACGGCACATGTTTATGCATGCATTCGTTAATACCACCTTCTTCCCATTTCTTTCCTTGAAGACAATGGGCCTGATCCAAGCCTACTGAAATGAATGGGAGTCTTTCCACTGACTGCAATGAGCTTTGGATCAAGCTCCAAAAGTATGTGCCAGTATTCCATCGGTGACCTATTTACAGTCTCCCTGGTCCTTCATACTAATCACATAGAAAATGTCAACTCTCCTCATGCCATCTGCAATTTTTAAGTTAGTGGGAAGGAAAAATGATGCCTGGATTCTGGGGGAAATTGGAACTATAAGCCCCAAGAAAAGAAAATCAGCAAACATCTATGAACTGGGGGGAAGGGATAGGGTGTAAGAAGGAGTGCTCCGCACACTGATGCCAAGCGTACTGAAAGGAAACCTGGCATTAGTGGAGTGAGGAGCTGCTTCTCTAGATCTAAAGGGGCAGAAGCTAAGCAGTCCCCTGCCCATGCAAAGAATGTTACTGCAAGGTAACATCTGCTACATGAAGCCATTGGAAAAATAACCATACAAACATGTGAGGAAAACATCTGCTTAGCACACATTAGACCACCAGCAGTGCAACCAGGGAGAGGCAAGGAGCCAGTGAGAATAGGAGTGGGTCAGGGACATACTACTCACTAAGGCATCTGGGTATCATCACAGTTTACATAGAAGATAAAAAAAGCAATCACCTCTTGGTGTGACCATCATCTTCCCTTTCCTTGTGCTTACATTTCAGCAATAGGGTAAAGCAGCAGGATTTAGAAGTCAGCACTGCAGATGTAAAAATCAACCCCTTTGACTGAGTCATCTCCAGGGATTGAAACTGGTAGCTTCTTGATCTCAAAGCCAGAACCTCAGCTGCACGAGCTAAAGGAGCAGCCCCATTAGGGTGGTCCACCATGGTAGATTATACAGGCAATGGAATGGCCACAAGATACAGTAGAAGCCAGTGACAGGCTTATATTACATGACAAACTGGGGCAAAATGTTAGCATCTCTTTTACATTCTCAAAGCTGAGAAATAGGGAAGAACAGAAGCTAGTCAAGACCACAGCCTTCCTACTACCCCTGGAGGGACTCAGCACCTTGGTGTTTTGGGCCTGAAGATAATAGCCCAATTCGTTATTATCTGATGACTTTGCAATGGTCCTAGCTCTTTTTAAGAGATCTAATACAGCTCACCCCATATCTGTGTCAAATATACTGAGGGCCCAAATGTAGGGACTGTCCAACTCATTGTCTCCCAAGAGATGCCCAATGTGTTGTGGGTTTATGTCCCAGGAGGCCCAACACAAGAGAAGATCCAGGTGGGGTCTACCAACCTTGTTCACTTTTTTAGAAGCAAGTTGAATGCACATGGAAGGTTCCTAGATTAACAACAGTAACATATCCGCAGAGCAATGGAAATCCTTGCTTCTCTGGAATCACCCTGCAGATGCACCTGAACCTTGTTCTGGATGACCTTTCTTTACCAGTGAGAGGGTATTGATTGTCCATGCCCATTTAGTCCTTGGCTTCTCTGCTTGGACTGCCAGCTACCAAGCTAAAGGAACATGTGTCAATGTTTTTTGTTATAGGGTCTACTTAGAATTAGATTTGAAGACCTCTGGCTGCACAAACAGTTTGCACAGAATCCAGAGCCCTCCCCCAACTCAGAGCTACTTTGGCTTCTGTTCCATGAACATCAGCGCATCTCCACAAATGGTTTGCAAGCAGATAGAACATTTGTATTCCCCTCTTTGCTCCACTGCAACCCTGCCCCCTCCCACAAACATGCACTCTGCTTTTCCTTTCATTGTTTCCAAGGGATGCAAAGTAGCCCACCCTCTCTCTCCTACTAGGTGGCTGGGGCCGGGTGGCTTTGTCTCTCCAGGTGATCGCTTTCCCTCAGCAGGGCCTATGAAGGGACTGCTCAGCATTAACCACTGCCTACCCCAATTTCCACAAGGGTGTGTGAGAGAAGGGGCTGGATACACATGTAAGAAATCCCTTTGTGGGTCTTCTGCATGGTTTGCACTCAGGACCTTTGGATCATGAGTTCAGAGCACTAGCTTGCAAGCAGCAGCAGGCTCATAAACGCCTTTAAGTAGTCCCAGCTATCAGCTGGGGACAAAGCCTCACAGTGCTGGTTACACACACACACACACACAGAGCGGACCACAAAATGATGTGCGGCCTTGATGACCAGTTAACAAGGACTCTCTACACTTCTTTTTTTATCTGTTGATTCACAGACCTACAGGAAAAGCAGGTCTCCAACTCCATAAAGAAGATATCTTGAAAATCTTGCATATCATTGATAAGCAGGAGGAAATATTTTCAGGCAAGAGTCATAATTCTTTCTTGACTACTAACATCTGTTTGCTAAAGCCTACAAACTTCCCCAGAGCTTTGAGGTTTGTAAACATTATTTGAAAATGACATACTAAATATTATGAAAATGTGCCTCGTAATCTATACCCAACCTCCGCCCCGCTCCCCTCCCCCAAGAACATTTCATCTTTTCAGACTTTCCCCAACAGAGCTGGTTTGGATGATTTTTAGTTCCTTAAATTATGGGTTTTGAGACATTCTTGCTTAAAAATGAGCCCATGCACTAATGCTTGGAGGAAACTAGACAGCTGTAAAGCCACAAGGCCAACTTTTAACTAATCTATCATGGGAAGATAGTGGTTATTTCAGACATCATCTTCTTCTTGGAATTGGGATCCTTTGTAACACACTCACTTGAGCCACAATGTGTGGGTAAACAGGGATTTCCCCTCCATACATGCTGAAAGGGTTAAAATAATGTCTAAAAGGATATGGCATATTTCATTCAACTATCAATATTTACGAGGCTGCTTAATCCTTCTTTCAACATAACTGAATATATCCTCTACTGGGCTGGCTTTGAACCAGGAGGTGAGGTGTGAAATTATTGGCCTCCTGAACCAGCCAGACCCCTTGCTAGGGGACCGGTTGACAAAGGATCGTATTGGGTCCTTTCCTCACTCTCTGCTCCTTCTGCACTAGATTTACACAGCTCCATATTGCTCTTCCAAAATGCCCTGTGTTCCAACCATCTGTGCAGCCATAGGACTCAAAATCCAATTCTAAGAAGACACCACAGAAAAAAAACCAAATAATTGTCCGGGTCAATCATGTGACTCATGAAGTCCCTTCTCTTTATCTAACCTATTCCTTTCTCTGAGCTATATTGTGACTTGGACTTGTGAGTAAGATTCCCTCTTGAACTACTATGTATATTACGCAGACCTTGGGTCTGCGCATGAAGGAATAAGCAGGCTATGTAGCTGCTAGCTCCCTCCCTAGATCAGGTGGGCAGGCAGTGGCTGGGGAACAGCTGTAGTCTTGACACTAACTTCCTACTCCCTGGGCTGAGTAGCTGAAACACCTCAGGATGAGATGGGTAGCAATATCCTGAGGAATAGGGTTGGCATTTTCAAAGAAGCCTAAGGGAGATGGGCACTGAAGTCCCATTGAAATTTGATGAATCTTGAAACCCCGAGCCCAAACTACTGTCCCCAAGGAGCGAGGAGGAAGCGGGCTTGAAATCCAAGTGGTGTCTCTGAGGCATGACATCTCGTGGGTCTTTTCCTGCAGTGGTGCAACTTGCACCTCACCATTTGTTCAGGGGTACACCTAAAGTCAGAATCTAGCCCCCTTCATTCAACCCTTCCCATCACTGCAACTGTTAGCTCTTTAGGGAAAAAAGTTGGGTAAGAGGGATACCATCAAAGCATTCCAGCTACTGCGTCCAGGCCTGGTCTTTCACTCTCCAAACACAACTCTTCCAGCCTCTATAGGGGACTGTCAGAAAGAATATTGGGACAACTATATCTGTGCCATTTCCTGTTCCACTGTGCACAGCCAATGGACAGGGAGTGGGGCTTCACCTTTCAGACTGTCATTGGGAGAATATTGGCTTGGCTGTAAAATATATAGAGAAAAAAAAAAGTTTCATTACAAATTTTAAGTGGACATTTTTTAGCCCAGCAGAACAACACACATGAGGGGCCTGTTCTTCAGCAAAAATCCAGCTGCGCAAATTTTCAGCAGCTGGAATTCTAATGGGCCCAGTTCTGTTTAAAATGAGCTCATCACTCTTTAATTTATGCCAATTCCCCCTACTCTCTCCCCAAAACAACAGCCATAAAATTACAAGTAAAGACAGAGAGACAATTCAAATCCAAGTTAACTTTTTCCCAACTGTAACTCTGAGGGTCTGATCCACTTCCCACTTACACCTATTTTTAGGCTGGTGTAACTTTAATGACATCAGTGGAGCTTGTCAGGATTTATGCCAGGATAAGTGAGATCAGAATCAGGCCCTCAAGCTTGCCAACTCCCTTCTTTTGGGGCTCAACCCTACATCTACCTACAATACTTGTATATCCATTATTGCAGTATCACAGCACTCACAATCTTTAACACTTTTATCCTCCCAATACTGCCAGTACTGCTGTTGCACAAATGGGGAACTGAGGCTCAGAGAGGCTAAGTGACTTGCCCAGGGTCACAAAGGAAGTCTGTGGCAGAGCAGAGAACTGAATGCAGATCTCCTGAACCCTAGGCAAGCAAACATACTTTCCCTTGAAGCCAGTGGAAGCTGTGGGTGCTCAGAACCTGGTACAAAGGTGTCCTTAGTACCAGATCCTGGAACTATGCAAACAATATAAGAAGAATCACCTTGTGAAGTATCAGACTGGGAGTCAGGTTCAGCTCCCTGCTCTATGGCAGACATCCTACATGGCTGGGGGTAAATCACAATCTCTCCATGCCTCAGCTCCCCATCTGTGAAACAGGGATAATGCTACTTCATTTCTCCTGCCCTGTGTCTATTTAGCTTGTAAGTTCTGGGCAGGGATTGTTTCTTTCTCTATATATGTGCAGCGCACAGAACAGTAGGGTCCCGATCTTGGTTGGAATGCAAATAAATCAATAATTATTGCTATTACTAAACAGTAATGTGAAAGCAAAAGACTCACAGAAAAGGAAATTTTAGCATACATCACACATTTCTTAGCTTCACTGATGAAAAATTAAGCACTCTGACATTTTGTAACCACTTTCTTCTCCTCAGTAAAGACAGAAATCCTTATGCTTCTTAAGAGGTGGTGTCGTATAGCCCAGTGGGGACACAAACAGTATTGGGTCTAATTAGTTTCATCTTTGTCTTTTCTACTTTCTTTCTTGTATCAATATTCCTAGAGGACAAACTCCCAAGAAAGAGTGAGCTTGTCTCCCTGGCACTGTTAAATCCTGTCCATGCTGAAGACAAGGAGAAATACTGCTCTTGACTTCAACGGGATCACTTCTTGGCCTTTAGAAATGATTCAGGATCAGACAAAATTAAAAGGGTGCTCAGTGGCGGGGGAGGTGTCAACTAATTAGTATTTAATGAATCCATGGCGATCCCCTTAGGAAATCCATCCCTAAACCCAAACGTTCCTCTACAGCAGGAGTCTGACCTCCTGAGGTCCCTTCCAACCCTGATACTCTATGATTCTATGATTCTCAAACTCAATTTACCTTAGGGCCAGTGCCTGTCCTCAAATCCTCCCAGTGGGCCAATAATGTCACTGAAGATGGTGGTCAGAAGAGAAAAAGTTTATATTGTATTGTTTATTTCGAATTTCTTAGAAATAATAAAACTGCCATACAACGTTATACAATTCTTCGCTTGCCAAAGAGTTTTTAGTGTTTGACAGACACCTGGCAATGCTTCGGTTCTGTCACTTTGTTGATGTTTGGCCTCAGTGACTGAGCAGTTGAAACCTTCAGGATTGCAGCAAGGTGGGCATCAGATCGTTGTGTTCGGTATTTTGACTTGTTTATAGTCATCGTGGGGAAAAGTGACGCTGCCTCCATGGCCGACTCTGCTCGGCGACTAGTGATGGTATCTCTGTCCCTCTCCCCCAGCCAATGGGAGCTGCGGGGGGTGGCGCCTGCAGCAGACAGAGCCGGCGACGTGGCTGCATGCGTGTCTCCTCCACGGGCAGCAGTGAGGAGGTTCTCGGGCAGCAGATGGCCCGCGGGCCGGGACTTTGAGACCTAGTCATTTACTCCTCTGATATATGCAGAATCAAAGGTGTTAACATGGAAACAGAATTAAGAGTCACTCACGCATAGGAACTGAGGCAAACAAGTTAAACAATGCCCCAAAAATTCAGTGGTTCCAGAAGGACCAACATGAATATGTAAATGAAGGCCCTAATTATAATCCATAAATCACACAGAATTCTAAGGGTCTGATTTGCCTCTCACTTTTACCCAGTATAAATCAGAAGTAGTTCTAAAAAATGCAGTTGATTTACAACTGTGTAAAACCAGAATACATGAGAGAAGATTCAGGCATTACTTTATTAACTTCCGAAAGCTGTGGCTATTAATCAATCAGCCCATTCGATAATGCTCAGATACCATAGTGATAGGTGGCAATATAAAACACTAAAATAGGTAGATAGTCCATAACCTGATATTGACAGCAAGTATCCATGATCCTTCCCTCATGCCCTATTCAAAAGCTATGCAACTCCCCACTGGTACAATTAACTGTAAGATTCTAGCATCAGTGTTTTCTGCCAGTGCAGTATCCCTCCTCAAATACCGGTTTGGTGGATAATGTCATTCCAACCAGTTGTGTGTCTCTGCCCACCTCTAAAGTCTGAAGGCAAGGTCCTGAACTTCTCCAAGCAGCTAGATAAAAGAGGGGAAAAATCTCAGAGTGGTTTCAACCAGCTCTGCGGGAAGTGAATAAAAGCCCTCTCTCATCCTGGAGCTTTTTGTCCTATAATCCACCAGAATGTGTTGGACTGTTTTTGACACAGTTTGCTGGCTCTGTAGACCCATAGTCAGGAGGCACAAAATGATCGGACCAATTGCTGAGCGTGCCCCTTGAAAGATTGCAGAGACAGAGCGAATGCTTTCATTCTTTTCCCCCAGCAGAGAGGGATCACTCTGCAGCCAGAATAGCAGAGAAAGGAGGAAAATAAATAAACCCTTTGACTTGCCTAAGCATGTGTGGACGAAGGGGACAGTTTTCCCATCAGATTCCAGTGCGGAGCCTGAGGCACGGTGTTACGCAAGTCACACTCTGCTTAAACATGCTATACTATCCCAAAGCCCTCAAAGTCCTCCAGATACAAATTAATGCTCTTCTCATTTCCCATTTTTGTTCCCTTTCTAAACCCTGCATTTGCCCAGGCTTACATCAAAAAGCCATTGGGTGCTCAGCCCAAATGGCTCAGGCAATCAGACCAAGATTTTCAGAAGTGACTAGTGATCTTGGGTGTTTCCATTTGAGACACCTGAAAGGGGCCTAGTTTTCAGACAGTGCTGAGCACCCATCCCCTGAAAAATCAGGCTTCTTTAAGGGGTCCCTAGATGAACACTCAACATCTCTCGTCACTTTGGAATGTGTTGGCCTTAATCTCTTGGTTCTTCAGATGCTTTCAAAATACCCATCCATGAAAAAGTAGGTGTGGGCATTTAGATAGGTTGCTGAGAACTGATATTGTGCTTCTGTAATCCACTGGATATGTTACAGATCCTTACCTATGTCTGTTCCACAGAGGATATGAGTCTGTTACAGCCCCGGCTAGGGAGTCTTGGCTCTTTAACCATAAGGACCTGAAAGACCTTCATGCCCTCAATAAATCAAATTAGACGCGAAGCCCCCTGCGATGTTGCCCTTGGCATAATTTTAAGGACCTCAAGCTGCAGTTCTGTCACATCCAATACTTCAAGTCAGTGGAAGCTTGTCTGTCAGAGACATGGAGGATCAAGCCTGTGGAGAGTATGGGGTCTCTGATTATTGTCACCAGAGGCCCATCTGTTGAGAGCAGATGTGAGGAGCTGTAGAGCTAAGAAGTCACTCTGCCTGGACAGGGCAGAGGCAGGCAGGGTAGCTCAAGTGGGCTGATGGCAGTATACTCAGCCGTAGGCCCACAAAGGAGCAACATATACCACCCCCAGTGGCTGCTTCCAGGAGCCAGAAAGTGTGTACACGGGGCAGAGGCCTTGGCCCATTAGAACAAAGCAGGGGAGTAGCTAGACCCCTCCATCCTAGCACCCATCGCAGCTCTGGGTCACCCACAACTCTACCTGGGTCCTGTGAGGTTGCATTGGAGATAGGTTGAGGAAGATGCTCCCATCACCATCTGTTCCCAGCACAGGACAAGCCAGAATGGGTTCCCTAAAGCTGCTGCAAATCCTCAGTTTCAACCCAGCCCTTCCATAACATGCTCAAATAGGCTGAGGGTACTCACTGTAATTGAGAGCTGTGTTGCTTTGGCTAAGTCTTTGATTACAGAGCTCAGAACAGGCCACCCCAGAACAGCTCCCCTCCTCCTCCTGGGAGGAGGGGGGGTGGAGCAGGCAGCTCCTCTCCACACACTGAAGAACAGGTTTCTTCTGCAGCTCAAAATGTAACAAAGTTTTAATGATAGGATCCAAAGCCCCATTCCGGCGCATGCTGATGACAATTATAAACCTGCATCAAGACTGAGAAATCAAACACCAAATGTGATCAATATGCACTCTCCCCACCCCTTAAGAAAACTGCAAAACAGGGTGCATCTAGACAGAAAGGGGTGAGTAATTCAATGTGCCAGTCACTCCAGCTTTGTAAGGATACTTGTTAGAGCAAACGTTTCTTTTTTCATTGGCAGTATCTTTCTTATAGAGATATTACTATCTTCTCTCCCCTCCCCACCTTCTAGCCCCAGCATTTAGATCAAAGGTGGGCAAACTTTTTGGCCCGAGGTCCACACTGGGGTTGTGAAATGGAATGGAGGGCCGGGTAGGGAAGTCTGTGCCTCCCCAAACAGCCTGCCCCCACCCTCTATCTGTCCCCTCCCACTTCCTGCCCTCTGACTGCTCCCCTCAGAACCCCCGACCCATCCAACCCCCCCTGCTCCTTGTGCCCTGACCACCCCCTCCCGGGACCCCCTGCCTCTAACTCTCCCACCCCCGGACCTCACTCCCTATCCAAACCCCCCTCGCCCCCCCCTGCTCCTTATCTCCTGACCGCGCCCCCCAGAACCTCCGCCCCATCCAACCGCTCCCTGTCCCCTGACTGCCCCCGGGATCTCCTGCCCCTTATCCAACCTCCCCACTCCCCGCCCCCTTACTATGCCGCTAAGAGCAGCAGGACAGTTTATTGGAAAGCCTGGGAGGTGGGTAGGCGCAAGCCGCACAGAGGCGTTCCTGGGGTGGGACGGGACACCAGGGGAGGGTCCGGGGGCTAGCCTCCCCGGCCGGGAGCTTAAGGGCCGGGCCAGACGTGGCCCGCGGGCCGTAGTTTGCCCACCTCTAATTTAGATCATGGAGTGGAGAAGATGCTCTGACAACTGGGCCTGCAAATTTACTCTAATGTCTCAGACTGACCGGGCATCTGAAGAGTGAGATCCCTTCGTGTCAAACTACCAGTGCTTCCGTGCCTTGTACAGCCTCTATAGAGATACATAGAGATTTAGGCCCTGATTCAGCAAGGTATTTAAACATGTGCCTAACTTTAAACCCATGAGTCACGTGGTTAAAGTTAGGCATGTGTTCAAATACTTTGCTGACTGGGGCCTTGCAGATCATTTTTATTTTTATTTTTATTTTTAGTCGCCTAACTACCACTTTTTCAGTGTGGGGTGCAGACCAGCTGCCAGGATAAATAACAAACGGCCTATTGGGCCTTTCAGCTGTAGGCTGTTGGTTCAACTCCATTTCAGGAGTAGACATCAAAAGGCATTCTCTGGTGAGCTGCTGGTTACATGAAATAGGCTAGTTACTGTGGTGTCTATTCCACAATAAAGAACTCCTACCACATCTAGCACTAATTTCCACAGCAGCTGGTAGTCGCAGCACAAGGACCATGCTCTGAGCAGACACAGAGAATGAACAAATGAAACTTTTGTCCACAGCGGGTATCACTCCAGGTCAGGACTACAGTGTACTGGCTGGGCAATACGGGGAAGTTTGCACGGACACTGCCTTTGTGCTCGTCCTGTTCTGTAGATTCAGATTTCAGCTGCCAAGGCTCTCAAGCTGACACCTTTACAAGCACAAGAGAGATAAAGCAGGGGAAACTGAGTCGTAGGGACATTCAGCCCTAACGTAGGCAGCAGCAATAGCTCTTGCTTTGCACGGCAACAGACACATTTGGTCAGTCACTGAATTTCTTGGGCTAAATTCACTTCTGTTGTAAGTCAATGGAATTCCCTTTGACACCAATTGTGAATTTGTCCCTTAGTGTTACAATAACTTGCTGACTATGCTGAAGAGTTACAAAGTGAGATTAGTCAATTTTCCCAGATTAGTGCACTGGTCCCTTCTGGAAGTGTTCATTGTTTTCGAAGACTTGCCTCACTCTTGGTAATTTTTTTCAGAACTAAGCCGAAAGCCTCCACAGTGACATGGAAACCCTGACATTCTGCAAGTTGCTTAATTGAAAATTCATCACTTTCCTGCGGGATATGAGTGATAGTCATGAGTGAGGATGACAATCTTGCCTTATCTTTAGATAACTAATGGGTTGATGTCATTGGGAGGCCAGTGTAATAGCCTTTGAAATCAGCTTTCAGGAGCTACAATTCTCAACATTACTGAAGTTGCTTTTCAGCTTTTGCAGTACAAAACTGCCTGTAGAGAGGTTAGCCGGGGCTCGTCTCTCTCTGGGGCGGCGGGGAACCACACTGCCTCCCTAAATTGGGGAATAGGTCTTGCAGGGAATCAGTCCAGCCGCAGGAGTCGTCCTCTGCAGCCTTTGTGAAGGTAGGATTAACACAGCAAGCCCAGGCCCTAGGTCAGGGCAGGGCACTGGTGAGTCGGGTGCTCAGGCCCTCAGGCAGGGGCCGAGCAGTAACAGTAGATAAGCAGCAGGCCCAGGCTCTTGGCTCAGAAGGGCCTGAGAGAGGGGGAGACGGCCAGCCGTGAGGTGGGTGGCAAGGGGGACGCAGGCCCACCCACTCCACTGCATCCCAGCCCGGGGCCCTAGCAGCGGCAAGAGACCTGCTGCTGGGTCAGTGGGGATCCTGGCCGCAACCCACTGACATGGGCTCTGGCTGTGCTGTAGCCAGACGAGGGTCGGCTGCCCCCGGGCTACTTCCAGACTCCCCCTCTTGAGGGACCTGGGTCGGGGTGGTGTCCTCAGGGGGGTCCAGCACCATGGGTTCCTCGGGATAGCTGGCGCAGGGCAGGCTCAGCCACTCCTCTGGGTAGCTGGCACAGGGCAGGTCGGGCCAGTCCTTGGGTTTACTGCAGGCCGCTGGGGTTTCCCAATTGCAAGCTAGGCCAGAGGTGTCTGGCCTCCCTGGCGGCTGCTCTCCCAATGAGCCCTGAGGTCGGGACTTTATACTTCCAGGGCAATGCCGGACCCTCTGGGGGGCGGGCTCAGAGCTCCCTGGCTCCGCCCACTCTGGTGTCCAGAGGGACTCGCCTCTCTCCAGGGCAGTGGGGAACCACACCGCCTCACTACACTACCCTACAGCCACTGGCCTCAGCCACTGGCAGATTCCCAGTCTTACACCATCCACTGTCTAGCTCCTGCTTTGGAGTGTGGAAGAGGCTCTGTTGTGATAATTGGGCCTACAGTTTTACTCTAATTGTGAGCTCAACCGTAAAAAGTGTGTGAACATACATAAGCCGTCACAATCACCTAATAATAATAATAAATGTTGATGGGAAAAGGTATGCAGAAGAGATAGAAAAACTGAATAAATCCAAACAAAAAGGCCTTCTGACATGGTTCAAAGACTATGTTAAAATCATGCTTGGTAAAAACAGAAGATGTGGAACCAGAAATTAATGAACCAAAGTTGGTGTGTCTGATATTAGGCCTAATTGGTGGACAAAATAATGAGGGGATGGACTTTCAACCCATCACTCCCTTGTTGGTTCCTTAAAGAAAGAGACTTTGGGGGGAAAATACAGAAGAACAGATGGAGACTACTGACCCAAGCTTTACCATCATGGCTGCCACCCTCATCCTTTCCTGGGACTCCAGGCCTTCGTCCCCCTGATCCTGAGAGATGTCCTGACCAGACGGGGCCAGAGAGATGAATCCAGATGATGTTGCCACCCCTATCAGGTCCAGCTGAATCCCAGACTTAAACAACAGCAATGACGACAGCTCCAGCCCATCTCAACTAAATTCTCTTTTCAACAATAGGATCCTTATCACCATCTTTGATACCACCTAAGAGACTGTCAAACAAGGGGGAGTTTACCTTCTAAATCTCTCCAGCCAAAGGGAGGTTGTTACAATGAAAGCCTTACTTAATATTTTACATTTGAAATGCTTTCGCTGTTTTTCCCTCTTTTCTGTACCTTGAAAGAAAGGTTAACTGGATTTGTAACCTTTGTGGTTGCCATGGTGCTTAGCAAGCTGGGCTCTCTGTCTACCAAACCCTGAACCTTGCTTAACACAGTCACACTGGACAGTGACTGGGTTATGTTAACACCTTTGGCCCACGTAGTCCACCTAATACCACACAGCTCCCATCACCCTCCAAAAGCCTTGTCACTGGGTGGCTGGCCCCAGTAAATGAAGTAGGCCCAGCCATCCTATGCCAGGACAGGTACTCCCAGTTTGGCCAGTTCAGAGGGTGGGACAGCAGCTGGGGCCTATAAAAGATCAGGAAGAGAGACCCAGTGAGGGAGAGAGTCCCAGTGAATCTGCGCAGACTGGTTCAATCAGGAAGGGCAGGTGAGAGCTGCCAGGGATCAGGGGTGTGTGGGAGGTCCCAAAGGGAAGCAGAAGGTGTTTTCTGGGAGAAGGTTGAAGGCAAGGAGAACAGCAAGATGCATTTTCTGGCTGGCTTAGTGAAGCCAGGGCCAGAGGGCTGAAGGAAGGTGAGCAGCAGAAGGGCTTACCCACGGACATCTGCAGGGCTGGACAGCTGGATTCACAGGAACCGTGAGAAGGCTGGGGGAGTCAGGGGTGCTCCCCCGTCATGGATGCTCCCAACAGAAAGGCTGGGAGGCGGGTTCCCCCTGGGAAGATTGGGGTTGCCCTCCAGTTGGAAAGGCTGGGGTGCGTGTCCTGGTACAAGGACAGGAGAAGACTTCACTGGAGAGCCAGGGCTGTGCTGGTGAGGGCACCGTCCAGGGCAGTGCTGGACAGCCAGGGTAAGCGAGGGATGCGGGGCTGTTGTGTTGCATGTGCCATTTGAACTATGCTGGGAGAATTCTGGACTAGGACAGTGGGACTTTTATTATGGTTTATGGGCATGGGACTCTTGTAACAAAGGAAACCCACAAGGGCTATATTTATACTTGGGAAGATGCTTTGGAGCACTTCTGGGCACTCAGGGGAAGAGAAACTGAGGCAGACACACTGTGGGGCCACCCTTCTTACAAGCCACCTTTGCTCCACCCTTTGGCAGACAAACAGCACGACTGGTCCAGAGAATCTGGGCTAGATTTTAGGGTCTGCTGAACATGCTGTCCAGACTGAGAAGACAGACTCCCCATTAGTGGCCAGCTAGAAGGACTGGCTGAACAGTAAAACAAATTAGTTGCAATATTTTTTGAAAAATCAAAGCTACAAGGTCACTCTATTATTGGTAGGATCAAATTATTCCATAGTTGCAAGTTTTTGGCCAAACACATGGATCCCAAAAGGTTCAGCATGACTGATTCTTCATTGGACAGTTCATTACAGTTCATTCATTGTTCACCTGCTGATAAACGTCAATCATCCCACTGGTGAGCAAAAACAGTCCCTGATGACTTACAGAGACCGGGTTTGTTCTGTGTTTTACAGCATTTGGCATCGTGGGGTCCTGGTCCATAGCTAGGGTTCCTAATCACAAGGGTAATGCAAATAAATAGTAGTGATAGTCATTGGTGATTAATCGCATACCACAAGTAAGAAATATTCACAGTGAATAGCTCACGGGCAATCAATGGGCTGGAAGTTGTTTATCAAAATGAACACATTCACACCCAAATCAGAATCAGTTCTGAAAGAGTCACTATCCAAAACACAGGACCAAAATACTAACAAATATCCATAAAGAACAGATCAACCTGCTCTACCTGCTAGGCTAGACTTCAGTGCATTCTGTGTCCTGCTGAGCCCCCCCCACCAGCCTGGAGGAGCCAGCCCATGACCCTTACTCTCCTGCAGTTCTTTGCAGGAATTGGACTTGTTATTGAAGGAGACCCTCTCCTTTGCAAAAGCAGAGGAGATCCAAGAGTCTGACTGTCACTTTACTTGAAGCTCACTTGTCTCGAACCTGTGGGAAACATGCTCTGTTTTGGATAATGGGTTTGCGACCAAGGGAGGTTGGGGCACCATAGCGGGATTCCTGCTGAGAACAACTTGTAGAAATGCATGGTTGAATAAGAGGTTTTTCTTGAGGGGATCCAGTACTGGCACCGGTGCAAACCCATCCCTGGCATAAAATGTGGAAAAAGATCCGGCTCTGCTTCAGCATATATTTTCTTAGTGCAATAGGCAGCCCTGTCGCCAAGGCAAGTAGCTGTATCCTTTCCCTACTGAATACGGCATGGAGTCCAATTAGTTGTGTCAGCAGTGGCAGATATCAGACCAAGACATATGGACTGTACGTCACCTGGGGCAAGGATCGTGCCTATATTATTTGCAAAACACTGTGACGTTTCACTCCATATTCTTTATAAAAATAAGCTTCTGATATGGATATGGCATAACTGAGATATACTTTATGCAAGATGGCTCATGTAAGATAGTATTGGAAAGGTTATGATTTCCTGAATGTGATTATCCAATTTGTACGCCTGTATCATTTCTGTATCTGAAGTTAGGAATATTGACTATCTGTAATTCAGATGTGTTACTTTGGGTGTCACCCACAACTAGCCCTTCAGGTACAACAATGGAAAAGCCAGACAGGGCTAATGGCCCATTAGCAAAGACAATGGACTGTGAAAGAGCTCAGTCTTCCTGTGGACTCTCCAGACAGCCTATGAGTAATGGCTGCCACAGCCCTGCAGAGACATGGGTCTGAGTCACCTGGGACTGGACCCACCACCCTCAAAATGCCAGTGTTCTTCCACTAAAAGAAAAGGAGTACTTGTGGCACCTTAGAGACTAACCAATTTATTTGAGCATGAGCTTTCGTGAGCTACAGCTCACTTCACCGATGAAGTGAGCTGTAGCTCACGAAAGCTCATGCTCAAATAAATTGGTTAGTCTCTAAGGTGCCACAAGTACTCCTTTTCTTTTTGCGAATGCAGACTAACACGGCTGTTACTCTGAAACCTGTTCTTCCACTGGGAGACAAAGGGTTCCTGCCATACGCAAGAGCTATATAAGGCAGGGGAGTGACATCATCGGGGTTCTCCTCTGCCTCCCCACCCAAAGAGACACTGGAAACCACCTGGAAGCAAGAACTGAACTGGGGGGAGAAGGGTTGAGCCCAAGCTGGAAGGGCATCTAGCTTGTGAGTAATAATAACTGAGGTCTCAAGTCAGAGACCAGTGCAACTGCCATTCAAGACTTTTTAGTCAGGAGGAGGGGATGGAAGAGGATAAAGTATGGGCCAGATCAGAGAAGAAACATTCACATAAAGAATCTGACACAGCAGAAAAGGGCAGACAGATAAGCAGTGACAAGTTTTTAAAGTGCTTGTACACAAATGCTAGAAGTCTAAATAATAAGATGGGTGAACTAGAGTGCCTCATGTTAAAGGAGGATATTGATATAATAGGCATCACAGAAACCTGGTGGAGTGAGGACAATCAATGGGACACAATCATTCCGGGGTACAAAATATATCGGAAAAACAGAACAGGCCGTGCGGGGGGGGGGGGGGAGCAGCACTATATGTGAAAGAAAATGTAGAATCAAATGAAATAAAAATCTTAAATGAATCCACATGTTCCATTATGGATAGTAATTCCATGCCCTAATAAGAACATAACAGTAGGGATCTATTATCGACCACCTGACCAGGACAGTGATAGTGACTACGAAATGCTAAGGGAGATCAGAGAGGCTATCAAAATAAAGAACCTAATAATAGTGGGGGATTTCAATTATTAACAAGTCACTGGGACCAGATGGCATTTGCCCAAGACTTCTGAAAGAACTCAAATGTAAAATTACAGAACTATTAACTATGGTTTGTAACCTGTCCTTTAAATCAGCTACTGTACTCAATGACTGGAAGATAGCTAATGTAACGCCAATATGTAAGAAGGGCTCTAGAGGTGATCCCAGCGATTACAGACCGGTAAGTCTAACGTCAGTACCGGGCAAATTAGTTGAAACAATAGTAAAGAATAAAATTATCAGACACATAGAAGAGCATAAATTGTTGCGCAAAAGTCAACAGGGTTTCTGTAAAGGGAGATCATATCTTGCTAATCTCTTACAGTTCTTTGCAGGGGTCAACAAACATGGGGAAAAGGGGGATCCAGTGGACATAGTGTACTTAGCTTTCCAGAAAGTCTTTAACAAGGTCCCTCACCAAAGTTAAGACCAAAGCAGACTGTGAAGAACTTCTAAAAGATCTCACAAAACTAACTGATTGGGCAACAAAATGGCAAATGAAATTTAATGTGGATAAATGTAAAGTAATGCACATGGGAAAAAATAACCCCAACTATACATACAATATGATGGGGGCTAATTTAGCTACAACTAATCAGGAGAAAGATCCTGGAGTCATTGTGGATAGTTCTCTGAAGACATCCACACAGTGTGCAGCAGTAGTCAAAAAAGCAAACGGGATGTTAGGAATCATTAAAAAAGGGATAGAGAATAAGACGGAGAATATCTTATTGCCCTTATATAAATCCTTGGTACGCCCACATCTTGAATACTGTGTACAGATGTGGTCTCCTCATCTCAAAAAAGACATACTGGTATTAGAAAAGGTTCGGAAAAGGGCAACTAAAATGATTAGGGGATTGGAATGGGTCCCATATGAGGAGAGAGATTAAAGAGACTAGGACTTTTCAGCTTGGAAAAGAGAAGACTAAGGGGGGATATGATAGAGGTCTATAAAATCATGAGTGGTGTGGAGAAAGTGAATAAGGAAAAGTTATTTACTTGTTCCCATAATATAAGAACTAGGGGCCACCAAATGAAATTAATGGTTTAAAACAATTAAAAGGAAGTTCTTCTTCACTCAGTGCACAGTCAACCTGTGGAACTCCTTGCCTGAGGAGGTTGTGAAAGCTAGGACTATAACAGGTTTAAAAGAGAACTGGATAAATTCATGGAGGTTAAGTCCATTAATGGCTATTAGCCAGGATGGGTAAGGAATGGTGTCCCTAGCCTCTGTTTGTCAGAGGATGGAGATGGATGGCAGGAGTGAGATCACTAGATCATTACCTGTTAAGTTTACTCCCTCTGGGGCACTTGGCATTGGCCACTGTCGGTAGACAGGATACTGGGCTGGATGTACCTTTGGTCTGACCCAGTATGACCATTCTTATGTTCTTAATCTGCCTGCAACAATATCTAGGGTGAGAAATTACTATTTGTAACCAATTTCTTAAGTATATTGAGCTTAGCTTGGGTATTTCGTTTTATTTGCCCAGTAATCTGCTTTGTTCTGTCTGTTATCTCTTATATTCACTTAAAATTCACCTTTTGTAGTTAATAAACTTATTGCTTGTTTATAATATAACCCCAGTTGTACAATTCATAGATGGGAGGTGGGGGAAGAGGGTGTACATACCTTCCTCCACATTGAGTGAGGAGGCAGATTTCATAATATATCTGTGGGTCTGCCCTCCAAGGGAGGTGGACACCTGAGTGCTGGGGCAAGTCCCTTAAGCTGAGCCTTCCCAGAACTGATCTCAGTGTCTGTGTCGTTCTGCAGTTTGGTGTGGCCTTGCCTGTGTGTGGGCTGGAGGAGGCTTAATAGCTTGGCTCAGCAAGACAGGTAAAAAGGGTGCCCAGGCTGGCATAATAGACAGGCTCAGTGGTATCTCAGGACATCAGGTGACATCCCAAGGGGGGCAACCCGTCAGAAGCACCGTACTGCACAGCACACAAATGCTAAATAATAACGCCAATATTTAACATTCAGCCACATGCTCAGCGGGTGTAAGTCGGCACAACTCCACCAAAGTTAGTGGGACTATGCCATTTACATGTGCTGTGCATCTGGCCCTATTGCCAGGTGTTAATGTTGAGAACATTCGAAGAAAAACGTGATGTAGACAAATGCCTTCAGATTCTTTCAATATGCCAAGATTTGTCTCCTAGGATCATAGCCCATACGGTCTCTTTACTGGGCTGAAATGCTTATAAAGAGTGGATGCCTTGAGCAGCTGGTAACACACGCTTTTGTAAACTATTTGCTACCAAATGAGGAAGCTACAGCTTATAATTGAAAACCAACTCTCCACACTTTCTCGTGATGTGCATGCTTCACCAACCATGTCCAATTCAATCACACAGCCGCTCCTCCGTGTTTCATCTTTTATGCTCCTTGTAAGTTAAACATTCCTTCCTGTAAATATTTTTATAGCAATTAGTAAAATAAATCATGAATGCAAGAGTGGATCTTGGGGTGAAGAAGTGATTATGTGAGTGGGGAAGTGAAAGAATGAATGTGCATATACGGGATGAGCGATTGGGTGGGTGAAGGGGCAGGGGCCAATATTGTCACACATTACAACTACGAGACCAACATGGTAGAGTCTGAAGACCAGCTGGTGAAGAGGTAACATTCCGAATATCAACAAGGTTGATATTATTTGATGAAGAGGCTAGGCTAGGAAGGGAATTATGAAAGGGAAATAGGGAAGTGGCAGAGCAGACAAATAGGCACAATTTCCACCCAAGAACTTAATCCGCCAGTTTCAAAATACTCATTTAAAACAGAGAGAAGTGCCTTCCACACAAGTCAGCTTTGGAACAGGTCAAAGCAGGTTGGACTCAGGCTGTTAGTTGAGTCCATTAAGAAGAGAGGGGTGATAATGCATCCGATGAAGTGAGCTGTAGCTCACGAAAGCTTATGCTCAAATAAATTTGTTAGTCTCTAAGGTGCCACAAGTCCTCCTTTTCTAAAAGCAAAGTGTTGTTCTGAGTTTGGCATCCTGAGCGGCTTGGTGTTATTGGTCCAAGACACTCTCTAGCTTAAATATCAAGGGCCCAATTTAATAATTTTATTAAGATAATGTTGAATTATACTAAGGCCTCTTTATACCAAGCTGCCACAGTGGCCTGCAGGGGCCTTAGCATAACTGACAATCAGGCTCAAAGAGTCTGTGGACCTGACATATTTTTTGCTACATTCACATAATTAGAAATTGACACTTTTGCCAAATCTTTAGATTTTCCCAAAAATGTATCATGAGAAAACTACAGCTCATCAAACAATCCCTTCACTTCACAGAGAGCACCTCGGAAGACAACATCTTCATCTAGAACATGTTTAGGAACACTGGGCCAGATTCACCCTCTGGCTACTTTGCACTGCTCCAGCAATGCAAACAGGGTTGACGGTAGCTCTGCATCACCAGAGTGGCCAAAAGCAGCCAGCCAAAGTACACTAGAAAATCTGTCCCACTGTTTGCTAACATTATAGCACAGTATATAAAAGCTTAGACCTTGCTGATGAATGAAAAATATTAATGACTAATTTCTTTGCTGATTAATGGAAAAACAGTCAAGAATAAAATTTTGCTGATCATACAGTGGAAAAAACAATGTATTCATCAGCTGGCAGAAATAGAATAGTCAAATAAGATATTCAGGATTAACAGTTGGCCATCTCTAGTGTCTACCAATTTGTAGGTCTCCAGATGGCTATAGGGAAAAGTTTTCAAAAACTCTTAAAGCCCAGATCACTGATCATATTTAAGAATCTAACTCCACAGGGAGTTAGATGCCCAAATATCTTTGAGAATCATGGCCTAAGTCCTATTTTCAAAGTGACTTCGGCACTTAGGACAATATTTGCAAAGGTATTTAGGCACCAAAAGATGCAGAGAGAGGTACCTAGTGTGATTTACAAAAGCGCCTAAATGAGTTAGGCACATTAACTTTCAATGGGAGTTAGGCACCTGATCTACTGAGATGCTTTTGAAAATCCTTGAGGTGCCTCTCTGGATCTTTAGGTGCCTAAATACCTAATATGGCCTTTAGGAGCCTACCTCTCCTTGAAAGTAAATGTGACTTAGGCATTTTTGAAAAGGTTATCCATAATATGGTTATGTACATTGTAATTAATCTATATGTATTTTATACATGTATATTGTACATAATACTTACCATGTATTTATGATAATACACTTATTTTTACTATTACATAAAATTTCTATTGTGATAGCATCTTGAGGCCAACTGGGTCAGGGCCATATTGCGCCAGGTACTGTATACACATAGAGTACATGATAGTCCCTACCACAAACAGCTGATAGATGTAGCAGGTGGATGAGACAAACAGGCAGGCTAAAGTGGGGTAGGGAAGTTGGGGTAACAAAAATCACAGGAAGTGTGTAATTCTTAGCCAGTCAGAAGCAGTAATCACAACTCACCACATGCCCAGCTGTTATAATATTGCAGTATCCTGCAAGCATCCTGGCAGAGGTGAGTTCTGAGCAGGGATAAGGTATACATGTTATATACATACACATGTCTAAAGCAAGTAGTACCAGCAAAACTCAATTTTAGTGGGCCACACTTCATCATTACTATCTTAGTTATGAGTCAAATACTAATTTTATTTCAAACTGTATACGGTAGTTAGGATTCCTGGATATTTTACAGTTCTTTAATTTGTAGGGTGACCAGATGTCCTGATTTTATAGGGACAGTCCTGATATTCGGGGCTTTTTCTTACATAGGCACCTATTACCCCCCACCCCCTGTCCTGATTTTTCTCATTTGCTATCTGGTCGCCCTATTTAATTTGTGAGTATCTCAATGTGATCCGAAATTGATCAATGATTTGTCAGCTGGTGGTAGGACTAGCCTTTAGTATTAATTCTGAACTCGACAGATTTTTACTATTTTGGTTTGTAGCAATGGGTATCATTCAGTAAAGTGCAGATTCTGGATATAATTTTTGCCAAGTCAGACCCTATACTGTTACCATTTTACAGCCAAATTTTCATACCCCAACTCACTTTGAATAGGACCTTAGTCTCTGAGCAGTCCTGTTCATTGCACAGGTATCAGAACCTGGACCTTAAGACTTGGAGCTCTCTTTGGCTTTTAAAGCCACTACTGAGTTAATCATGGGAGGAAAACGGCATTGCTGCAGCACCCTCCGCACATGGACATAAGGAGGATACAGTATTGACCTCAGACTGGCAGCTGGTGTGGAATGGAGGTTAGCTGCACTGCTTGACCCTCATGTGCATGCCCCCACCCTGACCCGCATGCATCATGTGCATGGTTTGCGATTCTGGCTGCTCCCTACACAAGAAGGTCAGACAAGAAGTGCGGGGAGTGAGTTCTCTACACCCACTTGTGCCCCCATGACAGCGCAGCCCCATAGTGAACCGCAGAGGAGAAGAGGAAATGTCTGGAGCCCCTGGGTATTGAGAAATAGAGCATTTCTAATTGAGTAGACATAAGTAGCACACTCATAGGATTCGATTACTCAGCCTGTGTATTTAAAGGCTCAGAAAATAACTGTTCTGCAGGATGGTTTCCTAGGCACATTAATGATATTTTGTCAAAGATCCTTTTTACAGAAATAGACAGAGGAGAAAAAATATTTATTCAGAGTGTGTGTCTTTGCGAGCCCTGCTGGCTGGTAAATGATAGAGGTGTTCTAGGGCCAAACTCAGCCCAAGGAAATCCTGTTGATTTCAATATACTTTATGGGCCAGATTTGTCCGTGAACTACTGCAGGTGAATAGGAGAGACAGTTGGCACCTCCTCCATTCAGGGGCTGCTACCAATCTTAGAAGAGCCTCACACAGGGCCATTGCAAGGTGCAGAAATCCTGGGGTACAAGAATGCCTCAGTCATGCCCCCAAATGTTCTTCCCTTCTCCAGCCCATCCCTACCTTGCCATGGAATATCCCCTGCACTGGGAACTCATGCAGTGGAAGCACAGAGGCCCCTTGCATTGCGAGATTCCCAGCGGGAGGCTCACCCTGTTGTACAGTGAAAATAAGAACATAAGCATGGCTATACTGGGTCAGACCAAAGGTCCATCCAGCCCAATATCCTGTCTACCGACAGTGGCCAATGCTAGGTTCCTCAGAGGGAGTGAACTTAACAGGTAATGAGCTAATGATCTCACTCCTGCCATCCATCTCCACCCTCTGACAAACAGAGGCTAGGGACACCATTCCTTACCCATCCTGGCTAATAGCCATTAATGGACTTAACCTCCATGAATTTATCCAGTTCTCTTTTAAACCTGTTATAGTCCTAGCTTTCACAACCTCCTCAGGCAAGGAGTTCCACAGGTTGACTGTGCGCTGAGTGAAGAAGAACTTCCTTTTAATTGTTTTAAACCATTAATTTCATTTGGTGGCCCCCAGTTCTTATATTATGGGAACAAGTAAATAACTTTTCCTTAATCACTTTCTCCACACCACTCATGATTTTATAGACCTCTATCATATCCCCCCTTAGTCTTCTCTTTTCCAAGCTGAAAAGTCCTAGTCTCTTTAATCTCTCCTCATATGGGACCCATTCCAAACCCCTAATCATTTTAGTTGCCCTTTTCCAAACCTTTTCTAATGCCAGTATATCTTTTTTGAGATGAGGAGACCACATCTCTTTTATTCTCCGTCTTATTCTCTATCCCTTTTTTAATGATTCCTAACATCCCATTTGCTTTTTTGACTACTGCTGCACACTGCGTGGATGTCTTCAGAGAACTATCCACGATGACTCCAGGATCTTTCTCCTGATTAGTTGTAGCTAAATTAGCCCCCACCATATTGTATGTATAGTTGGGGTTATTTTTTCCCATGTGCATTACTTTACATTTATCCACATTAAATTTCATTTGCCATTTTGTTGCCCAATCAGTTAGTTTTGTGAGATCTTTTAGAAGTTCTTCATAGTCTGCTTTGGTCTTAACTATCTTGAGCAGTTTAGTATCATCTGCAAACTTTGCCACCTCACTGTTTACCCCTTTCTCCAGATCATTTATGAATAAGTTGAATAAGATTGGTCCTAGGACTGATCCTTGGGGAACACCACTAGTTACCCCTCTCCATTCTGAAAATTTACATTTATTCCTACCCTTTGTTCCCTGTCTTTTAACCAGGTCTCAATCCATGAAAGGATCTTCCCTCTTATCCCATGACAACTTAATTTACATAAGAGCCTTTGGTGAGGGACCTTGTCAAAGGCTTTCTGGAAAGCTAAGTACACTATGTCCACTGGATCCCCATGTCCAGATGTTTGTTGACCCCGACAAAGAACTCTAATAGATTAGTAAGACACGATCTCCCTTTACAGAAACACTGTTGACTTTTGCGCAACAATTTATGCTCTTCTATGTGTCTGACAATTTTATTCTTTACTATTTCAGAGTGGCAGCCGTGTTAGTCTGTATTCGCAAAAAGAAAAGGAGTACTTGTGGCACCTTAGAGACTAACCAATTTATTTGAGCATAAGCTTTTGTGAGCTACAGCTCACTTCATCGGATGCATACTGTGGAAAATACAGCGGGGAGATTTATATACACATAGAACATGAAAAAAGGGGTGTTATCATACACATGGTACGGAGAGTGATCACTTAAGATGAGCTATTAGCAGCAGGAGAGTGGGGGTGGGGGGGGAAGAAAACCTTTTGTAGTGATAATCAAGGTGGGCCATTGCCAGCAGTTAACAGGAACGTCTGAGGAGCAGTGGGGGGGGGGGGGGATGGGAGGGAATAAACATGGGGAAATAGTTTTACTTTGTGTAATGACACATCCACTCCCAGTCTCTATTCAAGCCTAAGTTAATTGTATCCAGTTTGCAAATTAATTCCAATTCAGCAGTCTCTCGTTGGAGTCTGTTTTTGAAGTCTTTTTGTTGTAATATTTCAACAAAGCCCGTTGCCAACTGTGTCCACATATCTATTCAGAGGACACCATCATAGGGCCTAATCCCATCAGCCACACTATCAGAGGCTCGTTCACCTGCACATCTACCAATGTGATATATGCCATCATGTGCCAGCAATGCCCCTCTGCCATGTACATTGGTCAAACTGGACAGTCTCTACATAAAAGAATAATGGACACAAATCAGATGTCAAGAATTATAACATTCATAAACCAGTCGGAGAACACTTCAATCGCTCTGGTCACGCAGTCACAGACCTAAAGGTCGCAATATTACAACAAAAAGACTTCAAAAACAGACTCTTTTCTTTACTAAAAAGAAAAGGAGTACTTGTGGCACCTTAGAGACTAACCAATTTATTTGAGCATAAGCTTTCGTGAGCTACAGCTCACTTCATCGGATGCATACTGTGGAAAGTGTAGAAGATCTTTTTATACACACAAAGCATGAAAAAATACCTCCTCCCACCCCACTCTCCTGCTGGTAATAGCTTATCTAAAGTGATCACTGATGATACGTCATGATCTAAGTCATTAATGATTATTTTCCAAACAAACTGGACAGGCGTGAGAAAGATCATGGGACTAAAAGCTAATCTGAGTGTCGGCCCCAGTGGACCAGCTCCGTCTTGTTGTTTCCCATTGCTCACCACATGCACTCTTGTTTTAGGACATCTCTTAATTGCAATCAAACTCAGGAGTCAGATTTCAGAGTAACAGCCATGTTCGTCTGTATTCGCAAAAAGAAAAGGAGTACTTGTGGCACCTTAGAGACTAACCAATTTATTTGAGCATGACCTTTCGTGAGCTACAGCTCACTTCATCGGATGCATACTGTGGAAACTGCAGCAGACTTTATATACACACAGAGATCATAAAACAAAACTCAGGAGTGGATTTGGTGCAGAGCAAATTTCCTCAGTGGTCCCAGGACTGGAGGCCCCTGTAATAATGATCCAAAGAGAAGCAGATTAAGCACAGGAAAACTGATCTGTGGATCCAAATACTGGCTGGCAGGAAGTGCATGGCACACCACTGCTCAACCCACCCTCAGAGGTCCTGCTTCTCTTCTTTTCTTGGAAGCTTTTTCCCCCTGGTCCCACACAGGTGAGAACTGCTTCCAGTGGAATCGAGGGTCCCATGAACATGACAAGGGGCCTGCCTACTGTGACTCCCTCGAATGGCAGAGGACTTTCCCAGTTAGATGGGACAAGTTCTCCAGCTGGAGCAGAAGAGCATCCATGCTAACTTGGGCAGTGCAAAAATGACAAGTTTTTAAAGTGCTTTTACACAAATGCTAGAAGTCTAAATAATAAGATGGGTGAACTAGAGTGCCTCATGTTAAAGGAGGATATTGATATAATAGGCATCACAGAAACCTGGTGGAGCGAGGACAATCAATGGGACACAATCATTCCGGGGTACAAAATATATCGGAAGGACAGAACAGGTTGTGTGGGGTGTGGGGGGAGGGAGGGGAAGGGGAAGCGGCACTATATGTGAAAGAAAATGTAGAATCAAATGAAATAAAAATCTGAAATGAATCCACATGTTCCATAGAATCTCTATGGATAGTAATTCCATGCTCTAATAAGACTATAACAGTAGGGATCTATTATCGACCACCTGACCAGGACAGTGATAGTGACTACGAAATGCTAAGGGAGATTAGAGAGGCTCTCAAAATAAAGAACTCAATAACAGTGGGGGACTTCAATTAGCCCCATATTGACTGGGTACATGTCACCTCAGGACGAAATGCAGAGACAAAATTTCTCGATACTTTAAATGACTGCTTCTTGGAGCAGCTGATACAGGAACCAACAAGGGGAGAGGCAACTCTCGATCTAGTCCTGAGTAGAGCGCAGGATCTGGTCCAAGAGGTAACTATAACAGGACTGCTTGGAAATAGTGACCAGAATATAACAACATTTAACATTCCTGTGGTGGGAAGAACACCTCAACAGCCCAACATGGTGGCATTTAATTTCAGAAAGGGAAACTATGCAAAAATGAGGAGGTTAGTTAAACAGCAATTAAAAGGTACAGTGACTAGAGTGAAATCCCTGCAAGCTGCATGGACACTTTTCAAAGACACCACAACAGAGGCCCAACTTAAATGTATACCCCAAATTAAAAAAAACACAGTAAAAGAACTAAAAAAGAGCCACCCGTGGCTTAACAACCATGTAAAAGAAGCAGTGAGAGATAAAAAGGCATCTTTTAAAAAAGGACACATGTTGCTGCTTACACCTATGCAAGGCTAACCTTAGTGCTCAAACCAGGCCCCTGGGCTATCTGTGCAGTGAAGACACACCCTAAGTGTTCACACTGATGCTCCAGTGTCTGCTGCTGATAGCTGGACTCTCCAGTGTAGCAAGGCCTCATTCTTCTTTTCCCAAGGTCTGTCCAACACAATGTGTTAACAGAAACAGCTGGGTTTGCAGGGCACAAGGTGATAATGACACTGAGATAAAGGCTCATCCGCACCTCTGTTTGACTTCAAGTGCTTTGTGAATTGCATGTATTCTCTCTTTGCATACTGGGTCCCGTGCTGTCATTATCACTTGCCCTTATCACTTCTCATTAACCCACATTTTATCCTGCAGTGTAAGCCGCTCTCATCTGAACCTCATTATCCAGAAAATTAGCAAAACAGGTGCCAGCAGTTTATTCACAACAAATGGGAAAGTGTTATTTTCCAGAGGGGTATTTTTCCAATGTCCTTAATATAATTATACTTTGAAGTCAATTACACCAGGGACCACAAAAAATACAGAGAGACAGGATCTAGTTGGTGTTGTAGTCCATCCTCTTCCAATATAGGATTGTCTCTATGAGATATTTGAGTGTTTTGCCTTGTCTATATTAAAATGTTTCATAAGAGAAACTATTTCACAGGCAATATGTGCTTGTTTCTTCCTCTTGTTCATTCTGGGTCTGATCCAAAGCCCACTGAGGTCAATGGGCATATTTCTACTAGCTTTATGGATTTCGGATTGGGCCCCATACTGGGTAGATTCAGAGATCCCACTGCCAGAAGAGACCATGGTGGTCATCTAGTCCAACCGCTGGTGTAACACCCCCAAAACAGTTCCTTTTGAACTAGATAATATCTTTTAAAAAATTCAATCTTGATTTTAAGATTGCCAGCAGTGGAGAATCCACCACAACCCTTGGTAAATTGTTCCAAGAGTTAATTACCCTTCACCAGTAAAAATGTACAGCTTATTTCCAGTCTGAATTTGTCTACCTTAAACTTCCACCCATTGGATCTTTGTTATACCTTTCTCTGCTAGACCTGAAGAGACCGTTATTAAATATTTGTTCCCCATGTAGGTTCTTACAGACTGTGTCCAAGTCTTCCCTTAACCTTCTCTTTGTTAAGCTAAATAGATCGAGCTCCTTGAGTCTATCACTATAAGGCATGTTTTCTGATCCTTTAATCATTCTCATGGCTCTTCTCTGAACCCTCTCCAAATTATCAACTTCCTTCTTAAACTGTAGGCATCAGAACTGGTCACAGTATTCCCGCAGCGGTTGTACCAGTGCCAAATACAGAAGTAAAATAACCTCTGTACTTCTATTCTAGATTCCGCTATTTATGCATCCAAGGATCACACTGGTCCTTTTGGCCACAGAATCAAACTTGGCGTTTGAGTTCAGCTGATTATCCACCATGACCCCCAAATCTTTCTCAGAGTCACTGCTTCTCAGGATCGAGCCTGCCATTATGTAAGTTTGGCCTACACTCTTTGTTCTTAGATATATACATTTAGCCATATTAAAGTGCATATTGCTTGCTAGAGGATTGTGTAGCTATATTTAAACAGAAGATGTTCAAAGGATCACAGACAAATGGATGTGAAACAAATATTCAACCAAAGAAGTGTGTGTTAAAGACCCACAAATGCATTGCATGCTGCACTATGAAATCTGTCTGCCAGATTGGGAAATGTATTACTCTCCACTCCCTATTATACCAGACCCTGCAACACTTCCACTTATAAGCAAAATTGCCACACTTGAGTTCACAAAGTGAAGTTAGCCCTACTCCTGGAAATGATACATGTCTGCTCAGAAAAGCATTTCCAAGAGACCTTGTTCAATAATATTCGAGAAACTATGGGCCAATTTTTTTCCTGGCCTAACTCCACTGAAGTCAATAGAGTTGCACCAGGAGAGACTTTAGCCATGCAGTCTTACAGCATTACTGCTAGAAAATGTTTCTTGGGGGAAAATAAAAACCAAGGGAAATATTTCGATTGAACAAGTTTCTTTAGTTTGTTGCTAACAGAGCCCTGTAAGTCAATGGCCCTCAAACAACCTCTACCTTTACACACAGCTCCCAAGCTACCAGCATTCTGAACTCTGAAGCCTCTGACCTTGCTGAACCCAGCAAATTCAACTACATGGAAAGCTGGTGGGGGGAATTACAACATGTTTTGTTCCGTCTCCTCGGAGTTAGTCATTTCTTAGGAGGGCAAATTTGTAATGGTTTTACTGAGCTCTAACCCAGAGTGCAGGAACTACATGGAAGATTTGAAGTGCATAACAAGTAAAATTCCACCAAGAAGCTGTTCACAAAGTCAGATTGAATGTTTGATGCCTTAAAGAAGTATGTATCCACCCTTTTGAAGCTAAGATCTAGGAGATTTTCTAGAGAGACTGAGATTCCCACACGAGGCCTATGCACCACTCAAGTCCCACTTATATCCTCTGGAGTCATTTTCACCCCAGAAAGCATATAGGGTACGCAATCCCCCATATCCCCAAAGCACAGAGAGTGCAGACTCTCGAGCAGGGCATGAAAAGAGGACAAGCTTCTTGTACCCTTCCCCCAACACAGTTTCAAAGGCTTCTCCACTGTCTGGCCCAATATATTATGCTCTTGTAGAATTTCCAATGGATAGCAAGAATGTCCCATGCTCTGTGAAAACACACACCCGGAGAAGGAACACATGAGTTGCATCAACCTACTGCTATAGATGGTCTGGACTGTAACAGTAAGAATTTCAGAAGAGGATCCATCTGATCATTGTGGATGCATTAGTAACTCCTCGGAGGGTTAAGGGCATATTGAGACATATGCTGAACCCTAATACTTTTTATACTTCCGGTCTCACCACTTCCTAGAACACTTGCACCCTGGGGCAATCCACCAGATATGCTTAAACTGTTACCAATGACTGTGCCCCATGCCCAGCTTTGATAGCATCACACCTGCAATTTGGTACATTCTTTGCAGAGTGAAATATCTGGCAGTGGATTTAGATGTCCTCAGGCACCCAGGGTTCTTATGTTGCACAATGGCCTCCTGGCTGTAACAATCCTGTAAGTGTCAGGTATTTTGCCAGCGGAGTCATGGAATACGACACCAAGTTTCTTCACAGGAGCTCTTGATATACTTCAAAGGAAGGGTTTCCTATTGCATCTGTGGTTTGAAGCCTAGAGGTAATCACGGCAGAGACATGTAGGCTGAGAATTTCAAAGCCACCTAAAGGATTTGGATTACTGTAGAATTCCACACACCCCCCTTTTCTTTTAAACTAATTGGGGATTGAAGAGTCCATAAAATCAAAGAGTTCATAAAACGGAGACTCTCAGAATTACAGTACATTTGGTGCTGAAGTGAATGTATTGTTCAATGATAGGGTGTGTAACAAAGAGCAACAATCTGTCTGGTGTGCCTGCTTTTTGTTCATCTGAGAGAACTACATCTCTTCTTTGCTGCCAAATCCCTTCGTCTTCTCAAATCTGTACAGCCATTTGAACATTGCCTGGGGGATTGAGGTCATGGTCAGCGTCAGAAAGTTAACTACCATGGCAAAAAAAAATGGTTCATATAACCAGTTGTTCATACAGTTGGGTGGTATTGTAATTTTAATGGGAATTTGGTGTTCAAATCCTCTAGGCACCTTTGAAATGCTCAGTGGTACAATATAAATACTGGCCTACATTTTCAAAAGCGACCAGTGATCCGGTGCCCAGGCTTGAAATGCGCTGCAGGGGCCTGACTGTCCAAAAGTGCTGAGCTCGAGGCTGCTGAAAATCAGCTTCCTTCCTATAAGATGTTTCAAGATTGGCACACAAAAATGGAGGCATCCAAAATCATTGTGGGCCAGTGTCCTAGCTTTAACTATAGTATAGTTCATTGAGAGATGAGAAAGATACTCAGTGGAAGGTTACTTCCCATTGCTCAAGACAACAAATTCTACCTGCACTAGACTGAAGAGCAATTTTTGTCCTCCTCTCCAGACCTAGGGAGACAAAAAGCTTTCTCTTGTTTCCCATGTAGAACACAGACTCACCACATCTATTATGGAGCAGATACAAGGGACATGACACAGAATATTGATCATTTTCCAACAGGGCCCACTTCTCACTCCACTCTTCTGCTGGTGCAGTTTCTCCTCTGGTTTAATATGTGTCTGTAATTATGACTGAATCCATTCAACCGCCTAGACAGACATACCATTTTTCACATGGAAAAAAAAAATCCATCCATCAGCATGTTTCTGTCATAAACATTTTTGGAATCTCTGTGAGTGCATTTCAGGTGAGTCCTGAAGAACCAATGATCTGTAATACTTCTTTACTTGCCAGACATGAGTCACTTATTTTGCCTCAAAAATTCTGTTACAAGCTTGGTGCGTTTGTTTTTCAGTCTGGAGACACAAGTCACTCCGCTGACAGGTACCTATCATAGGCAAGATGTTGTCTTATTCTGTTAGAAGTCTGGAGCAAATAGGTTGGTTTGTTGAATTTAAGGGGCAGGGGAGGGAGGTATTGCAAATAAACCAATGTTCTTATTTGTTAGCATTTGTGCTTCCGAGCATTTTGGCTGGTAGTCAAGCACAGAAAAATAACACCTTGTTCTCACTAGTGAGTAGTGAATTTCCAGCAAGTGTAGCCCAAAGAGAAGGATGAATCCAATGTTACTGACCACTTTCACTAACCAGGTTTTCTCCACACCAGTTAGCATGGCCTTTTGATTCATCTCAGTGTTCTGCAGTAAGCCCTTCTCACCCCAATGTACACCCATTCAGAAGCTATCCTGTCTGAACGCTCTTTCTCCCCTTCCCAGATCTCAGTTATGTTGGTATTTGGCTTTGAATAGGCAGAGAGGCTAGGAAATGCTAGATTAGCCCCTAGATTCAAAGCCAGGATGATCAGCAAGTTATCTGATACACATCTGTACTGCTGCAGAAAATTGGACAAGCATATACCTTATAAGCCCATCTTTCTGTAACAGCCTTGCTCTGTCCGGGACTGTTGCCTGCTAGATCCCTTACCAGCAGGGTACAATTCAGCTCTAACTGATATTCTGTGCAACCTCATTTATTTTCTGGGGTTGCATGGGATGTAAGTCTAGGCTGAATTTAGCATTAAATGGAAAATTACATGTTTTGGTTCAGTCCCAATTTTCATGGAGACCTGGAATCCTCTGCTCATCCCCCTTCCCTGCCCCCTCCCCCCCACCCCCCGCAATGTATGACGCATTAATGAGTTTTATTTCAGAGCTCCTCCACCCAAATTTGCATTGCTGACATTTTCAGTGCTCTTGTCTGCACTAAAGTCAGCAGTGTTTTCCAAATGAAACTGCATTCGGAACCCTCCCTCCTGGAGACTCCAGGGTCAAAGAGCACCGCTGTGGTGCCGTGGAGTGGCTGCCCGAGCACAAGCCCACCCGAGACCCTTGTTATGAACCCGAGTACATAACCTGGGCTGCTGCTCGTGCTCAGCTTCACTGCTGTTTTTAGTGGCCTGGCGCAACCAAAGCTAGCTCGGATGTGCCGATACGTGCCGCAGTCATGTCTCCCCGTTGCCGTGTAGACAGACAGACCCTTCGTGGCAGTGCCGATTCTCCACCAGTCTGGGCTTTGGAATATGATGGGACAAGGAAATTACGTTCAGATCTAGATCCAAATTAGATGTAAGCTAATGTTGGATGTTTTCGTCTAATGCTGAATCAGGGCCAGGACTGGGGTTTGCAAACCATGTCACCGAAATGTGACTCGTTGATTCTGAGATTTAGGCCATAGTTGACTACATTTGGAACCAAAACTGGAGGGACAAGCTGGGGTTCCACATGGAACTGAAGTCTTAAAAAAATGTTTCTCTTCTGTCTTTTTAGAAAAAATAGAAGATAGCCTCATCATATGATGAGGCTAACACTCTTTTCATTCCACTAATATCTCGGGGTTGGGGGGGGTGTTAAGAGAAGAATTAGACATTTTTAAATCAACAAGTCCAGATAACTTGCATCCAAGGGTTTTTAAAGAGCTGGCTGAGGAACTCACTGAACCATTAATGTTGATTTTCAATAAATCTTGGAGTATTGGGGAAGTTCCAGAAGACTGGAAAAAAATGAATGTTGAGCCAATTTTTTAAAAAGGGAAACAGGATGACATGGGTAATTATAGGCCTGTCAGCCTGACATTGATCCTGGGTCAGATAATGGATATGGGACTCAATGAATAAAGAATTAAAGGAGGATAATGTCATTAATGCAAATTAACATGGGTTTATGGAAAACAGATCCTATCAAACTAACTTGACATCTTTTTTTGATGAGATTACAAGTTTGGTTGATAAAGGTAATAGTGTTGACAGCAATGGAGTGTGCCTTGCACCTGGAAAAGAATGTGAACCAGTCACTCCTTGATCTGCACAAGCTGGCAGCTGACAAGAATGACCCTCATTTGTGTGACTTCATTGAAACATAGTATACTTAGACTTCTACAAGGCATTTAACTGGATACATTTTGATTAAAAAACTGGAACAATGTAAAATTCACATGGCACACATAAATGAATTAAAAACTGGCTAATTGATAGGTCTCAAAATGTAATTGTAAATGGGAAATCATCATCCAGACGGCATGTTACCAGTGGGGTCCTGCAGGGATTATTCTTGGCCCTATCCTATTTAATTGATTTATCAATGACCTTGAAGAAAACATAGAATCATCACTGATAAAGTTTGCAGATGACACAAATATTGGGGAGTGGTAAACAGGACAGGTCACTGATTCAGAGCAATCTGGATCACTTGGTAAACTGGGCAAATGCGAACAATATCCATTTTAATATGGCTAAACATAAATGTTTATAGCTAGGAACAAAGAACATATGCTATACTTACAGAATGGGGAAGCAATGACTTGGAAAAAGATTTGGAGGTTGTGGTGGATTATCAACTGAACATGAGCTCTCAGTATGATGGTGTGGCCAAAAGAGTGAATGTGATCCTAGAACACAAACAGGGGACTCTCGAATAGAAGTAAAGGGGTTATTTTACCTCCTATTTGGCACTAGTGTCACCACTGCTGGAATACTGTATCCTGTTCTGGTGTGCACAATTCAAGAAGAAAGTTGGTAATTTGGGGAAGGTTCAGTGAAGAGCCATGGGAATGATTAAAGGGTTAGAAAACGTTCCTTACAGTGACTGATTCAAGAAGCTCAATCTATTTAGCTTAACAAAGACCAGCTAAAGGGTAACTTGATTACAGTCTCTAAATACCTACATGGGAAACAAGTATTTAATAATGGGCTCTTCACCCTAGCTAAGGAAGGTATAACACAATCCAATGGCTGGAAGGTGAACCTAGACAAATTCAGGCTGGAAATAAGGCATACATTTTTGACAGTGAGGGTAATAAAGCACTGGAACAATTTACCAAGGGTCGTGGTGGATTCTCCATCACTGATGATTTTTAATTCAGGATTGGATGTGTTTCTAAATGATCTGCTCTAGGAATTATTTTGGGGAAGTCCTCCGGCCTATGTTCTACGACAGGCTGGACTGGCAGATCACAGTGGTCCCTTCTGGCCTTGAAATCTTTTAAAAGGTTTCAGATTTGAGGTCACAGCTTGGGCATATCTCTATTTTGTAGTGATTTATTTCCCTCAGTCTCTGCTCTTTCCTCATAACATAAGGCCAAAACTCTTCCTGGGATGTCCTGCCATTTGATATAAATAGTATCCAAATTCTTTCCAAACAGATATGTTTGAGGGAGATTCCCACCTGAGACCCAGATGAGCACATCCGGTATCATCTATGTGCTATGGCACCCCCAGAGAAAACACATTTAAAACAGGCAGGAGGCACTATTAGCTAATGCCTCTCAGTCTTTGAATGTATTCCAGTATAGTGATGCTACCTTCTCGCAGGAGACACTTCTTCCTAGGCAGCCAGCAATCTGGAGCTCCTCTCCCAGCCTGCAGTCAGGCTGTTGATAGTGACCTGTTGAAAAGAGTGAGAGATGACTCTGCTCCAAGAGAGTGGTATGTAGCAGCTTGGCTGTACTGGAAATCCAAGTGCCAGGGAACAGCGTGGGTCTGTGATCCACTGAAGCCAGGGACACCGAAAACTAGCCCTATGGAAATCAGCATTCCCAAAGCAATGACATGCAGATAGCAGAGCAAGAGCAGGCTTTTGGCTGCCCATCCCCACTCCCGCCCCATTGCCTGTCCTTCTGTCTTTCAGCAGGCTTGGATGTGACTTCTGTTCATGCATTGAGCCCAGTTTTGGAGCTAAGAGGTTGCTTGTGGGAGACAGTGTTGTGTTACTGTTTTGTGTCTCTGCAACAGCCTCTTTTCACTGCCCCCAGGACCGGCTCTAGGCACCAGCAAAGCAAGCACGTGCTTGGGGCAGCATTCCAGCCATCCTTTTTCTTCGGGGCAGTTGCGCTCTCGGAGCTGCACTACTTAGACGGGGAGAGGGTGCCGCGCCCCCGGCCTCAGCAGGAAGGGGAAGCCCTAGCCCCGGGATGCTGAGCTGCCAGGGCCCAGCCGCTACCTGGGAAGGAGAGGGTGAGTCCTGCCAGGGAGCCGGGGCTGCGCTGCCTCATCTGTGCACTGGCGGCCAAAAAATTTTTTACTTGGGGCGGCAAAAATCCTAGAGCTGGCCCTGCAGACAACATAGGGCAGCAGAGTTGTTTTGGGGGGGCTAGAAGAACATTTGCCACTTATGAATACAGCCATTTAGCCCACGTACTGCTAAAACTGTCCTTGTAAAACACATAGCTATAAAGCCACTGTGTGGCTAAGTTTGCAGTAAAGAGCCTATGGTTTTGCCTCAGGGATTTATTGTAGAGAGTTGCAAAGAATCAAGTCATTATACACTATGCTTGGGATATGACAAGAGGTATTGCATATAATCTACTACATGCCAGATCCTGCTACAAATGAAATGGCTGAGAGTCATGTGACACACTTTGTAGCAGTTACCTTGGCCAATTAAAATAGGATCGGTGGGCAAATACGTAAGCAATGCTATGTCAGTGTCACAAGGAATTGTTTGTTGCTTAACAAATAACAAACAACAATAATGAATATGGAATGGGTTACCTAGGGAGGTGGTGGAATCTCCTTCCTTTGAGGTTTTTAAGGTCAGGCTTGACAAAGCCCTGGCTGGGATGATTTAGTTGGGGATTGGTCCTGCTTTGAGCAGGGGGTTGGACTAGATGACCTCCTGAGGTCCCTTCCAACCCTGATATTCTAGGATTCTATGAAAATGAATATAATAAAATTAAAAAGGACCCCTAATCCCTTATTTAGTGCCCCATTGGCTCCAGTGCTGTTATATTCTGGAAGCATCTAGCACACTCACAAAATCTGGGGCCAAGACTTTCAAAAGCGACAAGTGATTTTAGGTGCCTTGATTTCTGAGACATCCTGACAATGTGAGACACGATGAAGCAAGGTGGCTGCTCAGTGTTGTCTGATAGTCAGGCCCCTTTAAGGAGTCTCAGGTTGGGCACCCAAATCATAGTCATTTTTTAAAACCTAGACCTCAATCTCTTGCTGTTTTAAACCCCAAGTATCAGTCAATCTAGGTATTTATGTGGCCCTTTTTATCACTGCAGCATCTGAGTCTCAGATCCTCCAAGGTATTTAGGTGCCTAACTCCCATTGGAGGATCTGGGCCTAAGTATCTACAGATCACACATTGCATCACCCTAAGCGTACTGAGAATATCCAACTCCAGGTTGTATTTAAGTGGATGCCCAGGTACTGGTGACTGGTTACACAGGATAGTATTGCATATAATAAACAAGGCTAGGATTTTCAAAGGAGCTAAAGAAAAGAGGTGCCCAAATCCCCTTGAATGTCAGTGGGATTTAGACCCCTAGCCTATCAAATACCAGTGTAGCTGAGATCTGGGTAAAAAAGGGAAAGGAAGTGGGACAGGGTTGGAAGGACATTCTATAGAAGTGGGTATGTGGAGCAAGAAGGCCTTTCAACAGAAAATGAAAAATGAAGTGAATCAGGTGAATGAAATGGAAACAAATCAAAGGGCATCACTGACCAGTGGGAAGCAAAAATGATTCCTGGAAGAGGTGGACTGCACTGGATTCCCCCATCACTTCGGTACATATATCCCTGCTGGAAATTCACTGCTCGCTTGTGGGAACAATGGGTTCTTTGACTGTGCTTGGATAGGAATGAAAATCTCAGGACCACAAATTCTAACAAACAAGACCATTTGTTTACCTGAAACGCCCTCTTCCTCCCCATTTTCACTGCCTACATAATATTAGTGTCCAAGCGGGAGACTCTGACCACACTGTAAATATGGGTAAGTGGCTTGTTAAAGCAGGGTCTATTCTTTCAATCTCTAGTCTAGGGCAGTGAGTCTCAACCTTTCCAGACTACTGTACCCCTTTCAGGAATCTGACTTGTTTCACCTCACTTAAAAACTACTTGCTTACAGAATCAGACATAAAAATACAGAAGTGTTGCAGCTCACTATTACTGAAAAAGTGCTGACTTTCTTATTTTTGCCATATAATTATAAAATAAATAGATTGGAATATAAATATTGGACTTACATTTCAGTGTTATACTTGAGCCTGTTTTTCACTTGTGAGCCTTGTCTGCCACCACCCGGAGCTGAAGCATGTAACTTAGCTTTGTGGGACCCCCTATGGCGTAGGGCCCCAGGCAGTTGCCCTGCTTGCCACCGCTAATGCCAGCCATGCACTTGCGACCCCTTAGGTTTAGAAAGACTGATCTAGATGAGTTGAGTACCCCCCAGAAGACCTCTGCGTACCCCCAAGGGTACGTGTACCCCTGGTTGAGAACCACTGATGTAAAGCACCAAGAGTATTATGGTGCCAACCAAGGGCATTCCAAATTAGTCCTGCGCTGTGAACATCCTAAAGGCATAGGGTGAAGCCAGCTGTGCAAAACATTTCCAACAAAACCAAAAAGCCACATGATATTCAGCTAGTTTGGTATGGAGCTAAATTCAGACAGTCAGGCCAGGTTCATCTAAATGTTTATGAACAAGGGAGGATTGGACTGAGTCACACTTAATGGGCTGGATTACCAGCTGTGTCATCTTTCCGGGGATATCAGGGTCCAAACTAGCTCCTTGGTGCAAATTAGAGCAGCCTGGGGAACTCCAAGAAGCTGCTCACCATCTAGGACCACCCCTCACGTTCCGATATGGCCAGGAACTATGTCAGTGGGGAGCGAGTAGTGGGTGGCCTTCAGCTGGCTACAGCTGATGAGGATTCACCTCCAACAGGAGAATTTTCAGTTGGTACCTTAAAGCAGCTCTAAGTCCCCTATGCACCACTGCTGCAGGGCAAAGGGGACTCAGGAGGAGCCAAAGATCTGGTCCAATGGATGCTAGAAACAGTCCTCCACGGGAACAACATGCTTTACTATGTTAGAAAAAAAGTGGGTTGGGAATTTATTCTGGTTATTTTCTTATATAGTTAAAACAACAATAAAAACATCCACATAGCTCATGGCCCCCCACCAGTTCATTAGACTTGCAATTGTCAGCAAAACATAATCCTCTACAAATGAGTTAATTCAGCCAATACATTTACAGTAGCAAAACAGCGCCTTTAAGCCACTCCAGGAACGCACCCTCAACCTTCCCGAAAACCTCAGTCAAGTTAACATAGAGAATTAGGAATATTTGGAAAACACCCGTTCTGAGCTTGAGTAGTAAGAAATTCCCTTGAGCTCTAAGGTGAACATTTGCAGTGCGATGGAGGGCATTTGGGCATGCTGTTGGCATGTACATACAATTAATGACTGGACGGGTAGCATGGATAAATCAGGCTTCGTTCATGTTTGAACTGATGAACTTTCTCAGAACTCTGTTTTCTGGCAGGAAATTTCATATTCTTAGTTAGAATCTGAAGGTGGATTTTTCTGGAAAGTTGGAGAAGAATCTGTATGGCTCGATTTGGGTTATTCCACTGCAAAAATAGATTTTATATCTGATTTAAATGAAAACTGAATGAAATGTCAAACTTCTAATTTGGCATGCGTTTAGTTGTAAATGTAGGATGTCTAAGGAGGCATGTTTGGAGATGGAAAGAAGAAACACTTAGTAACAGATCATTCATTTTGTGCAAGTGCATTATGAAACTTCTGCTAAATGTAATTTGCAATGTTCCCTGTATTACGGTAGGGATGCTTGAAACTCTGTTGTACAAATACATATTATCTGTGACACTGTAGGACCAGATTCTGCCATGCTTTCTGCTACTCGTTAATACCTTACTGCTTGAGCAGTCCCACTGAAGCCAAATGTACTACTTATTGGAAGGGAAGCATTGTCCAGTCTACGGGAATTGGTGCAGCTCCATTGCACAGACTGGTGTATTTCCTCCATCACCATGCAGACACAGACTACAGCTGTTCATTAACCACATTCTGACCTCTGCCTCACATCTGTACACATGGCTAAACCTAGACAAACAGTGGCTGCCTCCACATATATGTACATACGGCCACCTGTCAGGACTGTACACATCGAGTACACCATGGCAACCATGAACTGAGCCACATGTATATGCAGTCTGTTCTGGCTGGAATATATGCACAAAAAGACCCACAGCCACTCCAAATCACACATGCACTGAAGAGAGGTGGTGATAGCTCGCCCATATTCTCACTTGCACATACTGTCTCAAACACAGGGTGAAATCCTGGCCCCTCTGAAGTCAATGGCAAAATTCCCTTGGCTTCAATGGGGCCAGGGTCTCATTCACAATGTGACACACAGTCTCCCTCATGCAGACACCCTGTACAGTCCAGCCCCCAGACAGCCTTCATTCAGACCCAGCCCCTACCTCCAGACGTACCCCGATTCCATATCAAACAACACACGCACACAGAGATGCTCACATTCTGCACAGATGGAATCAGTGTTATCTGCACATATATTTACACACAGAGACCCACTTACCATATAAATGAGAGGACCATATCATATACATGGAGCCTTTATATATGTTCACTTTGCTACAAATTCTGCATTTTTTTTCCTCTTTAGGTATTGCTTATTTTATATTTTCCTTCCTTTTTCTCTCTGTTCCTTACATTTTTAAAGAAATATTTCAAAACTCCAGACAATTCTATGCAAAAAAACCCCCCACCCTACATTGACTGATTGTTAAGATCATACAACTAAGCACACAAAAACCAGATAACACTGCATTACAGATCATCCAACATTAACTCTGCTCCCTGGGAAACTTTATTTGAAAAAAATGTATCTAATGCTGTCACTAGATGCACAAGATCTAGGAGGAAGAGTTTATATTGTGCATTCCAACTTAAAATTTAAAATGTCTGGACTTGTGTGTATTTCTCATCACACATTTTATAAATGTCATTTTTTATGTAGAGAAGTACTTTCTATTGTCACATTTGAGAAATCATACAGGATCAAACAGAGGCAGTATTGCACTTCAAATACACAAGGAAACAGAGTCAAGTCTGAATGGCTGTTCAATGTTCATTTCCTGAGTTGTGTGTTGTTTAAGTGTGCAGGCCCAAAATACCAAGTGTGCAATCTTAAACACCATCAACTTCAAAAAGTCAGACTCCTGTCTGAAAACTTTACCTACTATTGTACTTAAGGTTATAAATTAAAGAGATTAAAGAGAAAAAAAGCCAGTTTCATTACTGCATTTGACAGTACTTTATTCAAGGAAAACAGTGAAACTGACTATACACAGTCAGTTTGTTTTGTTGTTTGTGTGGGTCTCTTGCATAGCAACAAGCAAGAGAAACACGTTTTTCAAAAATAGGAAAACGTAATTGTAAAACCACCAAAATTGGCAGATGATGTAAGGGGCATTTGTGACTACTTTTTACACTTTTTTTCAAATTGACAAGGTTTCAAGTTGATGGTCCCTTTAACACTGAACTGATGTAGCTTTTGCCTGGCACAGAAATAAATATAACATATTTATATAGAAAAATTTCTTCCCAAAGGGCTTTACAAATGGAACAGATGAAAAAGCCTGCAAATACTTGAGTATCTTTATGCATGCAGTAGTCTCCACTCTATGGCGTTACTCATGTGGAAAGTTACTCCCCTGTCTATGTGTTTTCAGGACTGAGGCCTATCTGCACAGATATTTCCCATGCCCCTGAAATGATGCCACCTCTGAGATAAGATATAGGAGCAGTTTAGGTGAAGAAATGAAAATATCATATTTGATTGAAAGTACAGGGCAAAAGTAGGAAGGCAGGATGTAATTAATAAAGTTAGAATTTGGACAGGTCATTTGGCTTAACACTTCCCTTACTAACGATGCCATGAGATATTTAACAATATGCCCACAAATCAGCAGGATCTTGATTTTACATGTGACCCGAGAGGCAGATCCCCATCACCATAATGCCTCCTGGCACCATGCTGAGCCACGAGGTAAGTACTGACCCAGAGGAACGAGTGCCACTGGCTGGAGCATCACCAGCACCCCTTCCTGCAAGTCTCCCACTGAAATGCTGATCCAGCCTGACCCCTGTTAGCACAGAAGAGCTGATGGATTACATGACAAAGTGAGACAGCTGCAGCTCCAGTCACCTGCAGAGGGACGTGCTGCACAGAGGCGACAGCATTTGTACATATTAAGAAGTAAAATCAGGTATATAAGAAGCCCTTCCAGCATCAGCATATAGGTGATACAACACCTAAGGCAAATAATAACCTGTAGATTTAAGATTGTGTAGAATTGTGGCAGCCACCACTGCCTTCCTGCCTTCCAGCCTCTGCCAGGTGTCTGAGCCATGATCTGTAGAGTGCTGAAATTTAACCTATTTCCAACCAATGATCAGGCTCTGCCTCTGCCTGTCTCCAAGGAATTCCATTTTGGATTTTCCTTTTCGTTAAAAAACAAAACAAAACAAAAACTTCTTACTTTCAACACATTTCTGCTCTCCCTGTTGATCTAGAGCTGCAGTAATGGCATGAGAACCAGAAGCACATGCCCTTCCATTTTGTGGAAGATCTTTACTGGCTTTTCAATGGGCTGCGTAGATCTAAGCAAAGCACAAGCAGTTGTCCAAACAAAGGACTTCCCAGAAAGTTGAACACTAAAGGAAATTCCTTCTCCATAATCTCAGTCCCTTTATAACTTGCTGCTGTTTGCAGATTCTTCTGCACAAAGAGGAAACAGACACTTATCAATAGATACAATTCAAGGCCAGCACAAGAGCTAGGTACTGATTAAGCCTCACTATTTTTGCCCTTATTTGGTGTATCACCTGTATGCTAATGTGGCTCTGAATTTTGCCCAGGGTTAGAAGCTAGCCAAAAACAACAGGTGCTGCAAGATTATGATCTCAGAGCATTATAGGGGAAAATGGCAACTGTTTATCTGAGTGTTTATTATGGGACAGCAAGACCCCAGTGGGACTAATCACATGCTTATAGGTTAAGGCAGGGATGGCCTCTTTTCTGTGTTTGTTTTTGGTACCACCAAGACATGGGGGAGGGATAGCTCAGTGGGGGGGAGAGATAGCTCAGTGGTTTGAGCATTGGCCTGCTAAACCCAGGGTTGTGAGTTCAATCCTTGAGGGGGCCATTTAGGGATCTGGGGCAAAAATTGGGGATTGGTCCTGCTTTGAGCAGGGGGTTGGACTAGATGACCTCCTGAGGTCCCTTCCAACCCTGATATTCTATGATTCTATGATATTTACTACTATTATTAAGTGCTTTGCTGGATCATGGCCTAAAGCCACACTCTAGCCCTAGATATTTATCAAGCCCTTCATAAGCCATTGAGTGCACACATCATGTAATTATCTGTGTCTCTGAGTTTCTGTGCGGACAACCAGTTGCGCATTCATTTTTCAAGATTGAAAATCAGCTGGCAAGGTGGCTCAGACAGTGCTGAACTTGTGCCAGGGCTTACCAGGACTGAGCCCCCGGCACTTCTAGGCTTGGCAGTTCATAGCTCAGGCACTTCTGGGCTTGCTGCATTAGTTACAAATGTAAAAACAAATTGCTGGAGCCCTGGCACCTCTCTCATTACAAATTAAGTACTGGGCGCAGATATATATCTTTAACCACTTTCATGCTGCTTAACACACTGGCCCTGAACGGTAGATGCCACACAAGACACAGAGTTCTGGCTCATCATGCTGGTCTTTTCCCATCAAAAGGCCGGCATTCCTATGGGGTGGTGGTGTTCCAGAGAGCACCCACAAATGCTATTCCCACACAGGGCTTGCAGCGACAGACAGTAGCAAGAGTCAACTTTATGAACCATTTTGATGTTCTGTTGGAGCATTTTATCAAAGAGTCATGGTCAGTTCTGGCTTTTTCCATACCATCTGCCAGCACTTACAAGTACTGGTGAGCGAACTACACCAGCAATCTTGTTGGCCACAAATGTTATTTTAGGAATATCAGTTTCATTTTGAGAAGCTGAAACTTTTGTCAGTTTCAAGATGGAATTGTTCCCTTTCATTTAGGCATTTTTCAACTGTGGGCTTTAATATGTAGGATCTGAGCTATGCATGGTTTGGACTTTTATTGGAAATGGCAGATTCTGAATGACAGGCATTCCTCCAAGACTGTAAAACAATTACACTCATTGACTCACTAGGGCAGGGGCAGGCAACCTACAGCACGCGTGCCAAAGGCGGCACACAAGCTGATTTTCAGTGGCACACACTCTCCCTGGGTCCTGGCCACCGGTCCGGGGGGGGGCTCTGCATATTCATTTAATTTTAAATGAAGCTTCTTAAACATTTTAAGAACCTTATTTACTTTACATACAACAATAGTTTAGTTATCTATTATAGACTTATAGAAAGAGACCTTCTAAAAATGTTAAAATGTGTGACTGGCACGAGAAACCTTAAATTAGAGTGAATAAATGAAGACTCAGGCCCACCACTTCTGAAAGGCTGCTGACCCCTGCACTAGGGCCTTGTTACAGCCACTGGCATTTCAAACTATTTATTAAGTCTAGCCAGGTTCTGCACCCCAAAGTGTGCTCACACCATGTTTTGTCAAGTACAATCGGGGGTGATGGACAGCCTAGTGTTAGAGGATTGTTAGAAGACCGGATCTGCCACTTTTACTGATTGTGGGAAGTATTAAACAAAGTCACCCTCATGCTTCTCCTGTTTAAAGAAAATAAGGGCCAAATCTCCCACTCCACTTTAACATTCAGCAGCCTGCAACATGCCCCCTAGGGATTGCTGGGGCAGCTGGGGATTGCAGCATTATGCTCCAGCCATGCCCACTCCCTTGTCTGGCAAGTCACTGGCACGCTCCCTTCACTATGGAATTCATGACAGGAAGGCATGGTGCTGGGTATAGTCTCTTTACAGCATCTATACTTAGACTGTAAGCTCTCCAAGGCACAGAGCATCTTTTTGTTCTGTTTGTACAGCACCTAGCACAAGGGGGCCCTAGTCCTCAAGTGGGGCTCCCACACACCACAATAATAGTAATATCATCATTATCTGGAGATTTCCCTACATTATGGGAATCCCAGCTGGCCTCAGGATTCTCTATGCTTCCAGAATGATGTAAATTAGCCTCAGTGATGACACTGGTTGCTACTTGCTGTATTACTAGGAAGTCAGGTCGTCACACAATGAGAGTTCTGTCTGTGTATAGACTGCAGGGTACAAATCACCTGGATCTACAGGATTAAAATTAGGTGCTAGATCGAGGTGTCAAAATGTTAAAGCGGCAGATTGCTTGATGAAAAGTTCTGGACAGAATGAATGATGTTTGGATAGAGAAAGAGAATGTTACCATATGTAATTCTCAGCTCCGACTGGTTAACTCTTCCTTCATGACAGGAATGCGAACTGGCAGCATGTTGAGCAGTGGATACTTGAACCACTACAAAATACATGTTGGCATAAACATCTTTAGATATTTGAAACAATTGGCAAGATGAATTCAAAATGCTTCCAGGATTCACAGTTAGCAAGGCTGCCAGCATTTCAGTTTCTGGAACGACTGGGCTGAAATCTTTGTGTGTGGGGAAAAAAACACTGTAAAAAGCAAAGTGTACATTACACCCTAAGAAGAAATCACTCTCTTGGACCAGCCATTTTGTGGTGAATCTACTTTGATCGGAAGTGCACTGCCAGAAAGGGCCTGACCCAGCTCCCACTGGAACAGATTCTGATTGAAGTCAGGAGGACTGCTTGTGGTGTGAAGTGCTACTCCAGGTAAATGTTTCAGAATCTCGGCTATCAAGGCCAATGGCAGTCTTTCTGTTGGCTTCAGTGGGAGTAGGATTAGGCCCAATTATGGCGCCTCTTTATTCCTACTGATGTTCCTAGAATCAAGAGCACAATAGAGTGTGTGTGCTAGGGAAAGGGGGAATAATTCAGTCATTACATGAAGCTATTGTTAACAGACACCAAAGGTATATGTTTATTTTAAGTACTGGCATCAAATATACTCTGGCAGCGTTACCAGAACGAGGTTTTTTTCCCTCTTCCCTCCAGTGGCTTGCTAGAAAAATGATGTATAAGTACATCTGGTCTAATAAAAGGCCCAGCATGTTAGTATGGCAGTTCTGGGTGTTAAGAAATGTGCGGTATATCTGTAGGTCAGAGTCAGACGTGCCCTCCAATGGACAAATGTGGCCCTGGGACTCATGGAAATCAGTGATGACACTGGTTGCTACTTGTTGTATTACTAGGAAGCCAGGCCCAGTAAAACGGTTTTACTATTGCAGGTGAATTCAAACATGCAACTCATCTATTCATCTATTAGGGAAGAAAAATACAAACCAGTATTACGATGGGATGCACTGAGTGTCTGAGCTAAAGACCATTGATACTAATGGGAAAACACTCCATTTACTCGAATGGGCTTTGGATCAGCCCCTTAACCTACATTTAAAAACAAATCTATCCTCAAATTGTAAGCCTCAGGCTCCTGCTGAATTGCCAGGGAGGCCTTTGGTATTGCACTCCTAAAGTACATTATTTCTTACTATCATTCTTTAAGCCCTCTTTGTCTGGCCATTGTATGTCTGGAATTTATGTTGGCTCCAGGAGTCATATTGAGAGCATTAATTTTTCCCCTCCAAGTGCATTGAGCCAGATGAAGAGTCCTAAGCAGAATTTAATGGTGTCATGCAGTACACTGAAACTAGCTGCCAAGTTCCAGCACCGGAGTAGCTGTGTTTACATGATGGATGAGTGAACCTGGTGATCGTACAACAGTAATAGATGGTTTTATAAAAATGACAGCTAGCTAGCTAGTCTGTAAACTGTTCTGGGTTCCTTAGTGATGAGAGGGTCTGTGACAAAGTATCATTCTATTACGAAATAGAAATAGAATTTACTTATTATAATACACCTTCACCCCAAACTTTTAACCATCTCTAGAACAAAACTTGAACCAAGCTTTCTGAGGTTCTGAAATATTCCTCTACTTGTTTTTCTATTTACCCTTTCAGGATGGGACCAGGTGCTTTTGGCCAAAATCTTATGAGACAGTTTCTTCTCAAAGTGTTTCCAGCTGAGACCAGAAGGAAAAAGTACCTTCAGGCCCAAAATAAGGTGTTTCCCTGGGATTTACAGATCTACTGTATTTTACACAGGTTCTGATAGTTTGGCTCTGAGTATCCCATCTACTGAATGCTAGTACAAGCAGAACCTAAACTCCAAACTTTCTAAAGTTGGCCCATCCCTGACTATGAGTATAAGTAGGGACGAGAGGAATTATTTGTCTGCCAGAGTATTTTACAGTTTAATAATAACTGTCTGCACATGCATGAAAATCAGTCTTGAAAGCTTCAAACATAAAAGACAGTGGGGAAGAAGTGACTTTTACTATATTGACCCAGCAGACTGGCATAAATTGCCTGAATGTTAAGATAATAAACTACCATTACACCATTTAAAAATAATATTTATCTACTGAAGTTCTGTCTGGTGCAACAAAGCCATCAATTTTGTGCAGTTTGAAGCACATTAACTTATAAAGTGGAAGCCTTCAAACACCACAGCTTTATCAAGCAGGAATTCACATGATGAGGTTATTCTTTTACTAAGAATTAGCAAACGAGGGGACTGCATGTTTAGATTATCTTGGCACAAAGCGGTTTGTGGCAGATGTCTCCATTTACGGCCTGCTCCAGCTCCCACTGAGTTTTCCCATAGGCTTCAGTGGAAGTTAAATCAGGCCCTGATTCAGCAGCCCTTAGGGTATGTCTATACTTCGAGCTGGGGTGGGGGATGGGGGGTAATTCCCAGCTCAAGAAGACATGCCCGTGCTAGCTAGAGTGTAGCTGTGTCAGAGGGAGGGGCTGGCTGCCCCATGTACGAGCCTAGCGTCTCAGAGGGGTACATCCCTGGGGAAGCAGCTAGCTCCTCCCGTTGTTTGCACTGCCATGGCTACACGGCTAGTTTGAGTGACTAGCTCGCTCAGAACTAGCTCAGGTACATCTCCTCAAACTGGGAATTAACCCCCCCACCCCAACTCAAAAAGTGGATATACCCTTACCCACAGAGAGCAGTACCCCCTCATGTGAGTGGCTCTACTGAGCTCAGCTCCCATAAGGATGCTTTGTGCTGCTCTGGAGGCACAAAGTAGCCTTAAAACTGGCCTAAATGGCCAGGTTGTCATTCCACTGGTGTAGCACAATTTCCCAATAGTGTAGAACTGGCATAGCTGGTTCTATCTACGCCCTTCTCAGTGCCCAACGTAGGGGACACACCAGGGACATGTCAGAGAGGGAATGAGGCTGGTATGGTGCTCCTGTGACTCCTGGCCTCAGTGGCCTCTTAGAGGAGGCCATAGTTCTTATTTTCTTTCCCTAGGAGCACAGAGGACAGTGTGTTCTGGTAGACAGGACACTGGGCTGGGAGTCAAGAGACCTGGGTTTCATCCCTAGATCTGTGCCCGAGCTGCTGTGTGACCTTGGACAGGTCATTTAATCTCTCGGGGGGGTTGTTTCCTTTCCCAACCGTTGTCCGCCGTGTCTCTTTAGGGCAGAGAGAGCTTCTTACGATGTGTCTGTATTATACCTAGCACAATGGCGCTCTGATCTCACTTGGGCCTCCTAGGTGCTTGTTGTACCAATAAAATAAAAACCAGCAGGATCTTATTAAAGAAGTTCTGTATTAAAAATCACAAATGAGTTTGATTCCCCATCGTTTAAATTCCAGGGTATTACTAATTAAGAGGTCTCTTGGTTTTTGGTACTGTTTCTCTCCCTCTATGTGTGAAACTTGCAAGCTGCTAATTGTGTTAGTACATTCTAAGACAGAGTCTGTTCTCAAAGCAATTCACAGAGAGAGAGACTCAAAGCAATACTCTAACAACAGAAACAGCATCCAGAGACTCCCCGCCCTTTTGTTGTATTAACAATTGTGATTAAAATAGAGATAGAGGATGTATGTGGATGGATGCTTGGTGTGGATAATAACTGAATGATCAGGGAGGTGCCAGCCTAAGAATCCAGTGTCCATCGGCTGAAGAAGGCATCAAGTGGAAATAACCAGAGGACCCCCAGAGGGCAGACTGGAATCCACCCAACAGCCTCAAGAATGGGAGAACCAAAGAACCAGATAACATCTTGGAGCCGTCAGGAATGTGCTATCTGCTGATTGATTCAGCAACAGCATGATGAAGCAATTCCCATAGACTGGCATAGGAAGAAATTCCTATAAAAATAGACTCTAAAAAGTGAGAACTTTGGGGTCTGATTCTGCAAACCAACTTCCAGGAGCATCAGATGAGCATCTGACAAGGCCCTGCTCCCTCCTCATGTCCAGGCCACCTGGCCAGTGGCTTGGCATGAGCAACTCTAAGGCTGGTAACTATGATAACAACCTTGCAGAACCTGTGTGTGTGTGTGTGTGTATGAATGAATGAATGTGTGAATAAATATGAGATTGAATGGCATGTTATAGCTATAACTAACTGCTTACTATGATTCTTTCTGTATTCACAATAAATGTGGTATTTTGCCTTTTTCCCTTTAATAAGATCCTGCTGGTTTTTATTTTATTGGTATAACATGCTAATGTAATGATAAGACAGCCCTAACTAGTGCTGGGGTCTGAACTGGCCCCTGTAGCCCCAACCATCTTTACCCTGCTATCTTGGGTTCAGGCAAACATCACAGGTGTAAGCATGAGGCCATTTAATGGTTCATTTATTAATAACCCAGGGAATCACACTTCATCTCATGGGTTTTTGTTCTGTTCCGATTTTTATCACTTTCAGATATTAAGTGAATTGTGGGGTCTGTGATGCACCTTGGAAAAGTAAACCTGCATGCACCCGCTTTAAGCTGACTTTATCCCACATAAAGGATCACTCCCCTTGCTTAGAGTCTGACCTCTCTGGCTGGTCTCAAACCCTATGACAACTCCCTCGCCCAGCTTAAAACAATGCCCCACGTTACATCAGATAAAGCTGTCTAAGGGAGACGAACCCTTTCCATCAAAGAGAAAGATAAGGGGCAGACAGCTGGTGTAGGAGGCAGTGAAGTCTGCAGAATACTGTTTGAGACAGTCAGGGAATTCTCATTGCTCTGTACTGAGGGGTCTTACCAGTGACTCACAGGGCAGTTTGTGGGGGAGAGAGGGACGTTGCTGCACAAAGCCAGGCTCGCTTTGCTCATTCCATATTTCTGTGTTGAGTCAGCACTTGCAGGTTATTCATGAGCAAAGATGAAACATTTCGTTCTTCCGATACCTTTGAAGGGAATGAAAAGTGACTGCTAATGGATTGGGCCAGTCATCCCTTTTGCCCCAGGGATAGAGAAGAATACCAGCTCTGTGGCATCAACCCTCTGTTTGGGACACGGAGACCCCTCGATTGGAGCCCCACAGGGTTTAATGTGGGAGGTATTGGTGCTGCCACCCACAGCATTCTCGCCCCCAGCTACAGCAGATCTCGAACCAGTTATCTGCACTCACATTAAGACTCCTGCAGGCATGTGGAGATGTGGGGTACAGTTGGTCAACAGCAGCCTGGTTTCTGTAGATGACATGCTGCCACTGTGAAGGGGAAGCCATAGAAGCAATGGGGAGTAGCCAATCTTCAACAGGAATAGAGGTCCCCTTCCTTGGAGATCCCTAGCACTGGGTGCCTACATGCACCCCTTAAATCTTGTGGCCTCTGAAGCCCTCCCCCTTGAGTAGAAGATTTGGAGAAACTTCCCTGAGGTCATCTTCATGGGATTTCCTGGCCTCCTAACCCCATCCATGATAAGTGGAAGGGAACCATCTCAAAAGCCATGGTCAACTTCAGCCAAACAATGGGCATGATCTTGCCTAACTTACACATTCAAAACTCCTGAATAGAGAGAAGTGGCAACTGGAATCTCTGTTTTACTGGAACTTCTGTGATTTCAAACTTTATTTTCATTCCAAATTGGAACAAAGCCAAAAAAAATTCAAAGATTCCTGTGAAATGAGATTTCTGAAAAAAAATTCATTTCATGTCAATTGAAACATTCTGTTTTAATAAAAAGTGACGTTTTGTTCCAGTTTTGACCATTTTAAAAATGTATCTTATAATTTAACATAATGACGTCATAACAAAATAAAACACTTTGAAATAAAAAAAGTAACTTTGAAACAAATTTCATTTCCCTCTTTTTTTTCTCCAAAACAGAATTTAGTCAGAATGAACATGTTGCCACAGAAAATCTTGATTTTGACAAAATGGCACTTAGGGAAAACTGTTCCATCAGAAATTTTTTGACCTGCTCTATGCTGGGCTGACTGCATTTCCACTGGTCAGTTCAGGGAACTTGGGGGCAGCTTCACACTAGAAAGATCAGTGTGGAGCTGATAGCCAAAGGCATGAGCATTACTCACCAATATCTCAGTATTGCTACAATAGCGTTTTTACATGTCAGCAAACACCCAGCAATGCCTGCTTCTTGCTGCCAACCTCTTTCTTGTCTTTTACTCTCCCCACTTTTGCCTGCTTCCCTCCCCCCAAATTTGACAGATTAATGAGAAAATAACTGGAAGCTGTATAATAGGGTATTTAGAGCCTTTAATCTCTGGTTATGCACGTTATTACTCAAACCAAACCTCCATTGAAACCATTGGCTTGGCTTCAGTGCAAGTTTTGCCTGAGAAAGAAGTAGTGCAGAATCAGGTCCTAAATTAACCTTATTTCCACCACGCCATTCAGTGAAAATGTTTAGCACTTGATAAATGACTTTGCTTTTGAGACTTAGGACCTGATCCTACAAACTTTTATACTCCTAAGTAGGGACCTGAGTCCTGGCGCTACAAATCTTTACTCATATAAGAACTTATTCAAGTAGGGATTCCTTAAATGACCACAAAAAAAAAATATATTTTTTTTAGGGGAAACTGATAATAAAATTGTTGAGCGAGGAAAGAATAGTAAATATGGCAGGCGACCAGCTTGGCTTAACAGTGAAATCCTTGCTGATCTTAAAACACAAAAAAGAAGCTTACAAGAAGTGGAAGATTGGACAAATGACCAGGGAAGAGTATAAAAATATTGCTCAGGCATGCAGGAGTGAAATCAGGAAGGCCAAATCACACCTGGAGTTGTAGCTAGCAAGAGATGTTCAGAGTAACAAGAAGAAAGTCAAGGAAAGTGTGGGCCCCTTACTGAAGGAGGGAGGCAACCTAGTGACAGAGGATGTGGAAAAAGCTAATGTACTCAATGCTTTTTTTGCTTATGTCTTCACGAACAAGGTCAGCTCCCAGACTACTGCACTGGGCAGCACAGCATGGGGAGAAGGTGACCAGCCCTCTGTGGAGAAAGAAGTGGTTCGGGACTATTTAGAAAAGCTGGACGAGCACAAGTCCATGGGGCCAGATGCGCTGTATCCGAGAGTGCTAAAGGAGTTGGCAGATGTGATTGCAGAGCCATTGGCCGTTATCTTTGAAGACTCATGGCAATCGGGGGACGACTGGAAAAAGACTAATGTAGTGCCCATCTTTGAAAAAGGAAAGAAGGAGGATCCGGGGAACTACAGGCCACCTCACCTTGGTCCTTGGAAAAATCATGGAGCAGGTCCTCAAGGAATCAATTCTGAAGCACTTAGAGGAGAGGAAAGTGATCAGGAACAGTCAGCATGGATTCACCAAGGGCAAGTCATGCCTGACTAATCTAATTGCCTTCTATGACGAGATAACTGGCTCTGTGGATGAGGGGAAAGCAGTGGACGTGTTGTTCCTTGACTTTAGCAAAGCTTTTGATATGGTCTCCCACAGTATTCTTGCCAGCAAGTTAAAGAAGTATATGGATGAATGGACTATAAGGTGGATAGAAACAGTGGTGAGCTGGAGCCGGTTCGCACTGGTTTGCTAGAACCGGTTGTTAAATTTAGAGGCCCTTTTAGAACCGGTTTTCCCGCGAGGGACAACCGGCTCCAAAGGGCTTCTAAATTTAACAACAGGCCAAAGTGGCGCCTTAGCCGCCAACTCCGTGGGTGCTCCGGGGCTGGAGCACCCATGGGGAAAATTTGATGGGTGCAGAGCACCCACCAGTAGCTCCCTGCCCCGCCCCACACCTGGCCCCAGCTCACCTCCGCTCTGCCTCCACCTCCTCCCCTGAACGCGCCACCCCACTCTGCTTCTCCGCCTCCGCGAGGAGGGCCGTCCGCACCACAGCAGGTAACCCAGGGTGGGGGGGGAGGCCCAGGGGAACCACTGCCCCCCCCCAGCTCACCTCTGCCTCCCTGGGCCTGCGCACAAAGCCGCCGCCTGCTTCTCTGTCCTCCCCGGCTTCCTGCCGAACAGCTGATTCACGGGAAGTTGGATGGGGGAGCGGAGAAGCAGAGCAGGGTGGTGTATTCAAGGAAGGAGGCGGAGGCAGAACGGGGGTGAGCTGGGGCTGGGCGCGGGGTGGGGAGCTGCCGGTGGGTGCTCTGCACCCACCAAATTTTCCCCATGGGTGCTCCAGTGCCGGAGCACCCAGGGAGTCGGTGACTAAGGCGCCACTTTTGATGTGATCAGTGGGGGGAGCAGCCGATCCACCGCCCCTACGAGCCAGAGGGACCTGCCAGATGCTTCCTGGGAGCTGCCCCAGGTAAGCACCGCCGGGACTCCCCACCTCGCCTCCCGGCAGGTCCCTCTGGCTCTTAGTGGTGGGGTGGGCACCCACTATGGTGGCCCACGAGACCCTCCTGCCCAGTTCTGTGGGCAGTCACGGGACAGGGGAGGGGGGTGGATGGGGCAGGAGTCCCCGGAGGGCGGGGATGGGCCACGATCCCCTCATTGGGTGAGGAGGGAACCGGTTGTTAAGATTTTGGCAGCTCATCACTGGATAGAAAGCTGGCTAGATCGTCAGGCTCAACATGTAGTGATCAATGGCTCCATGTCTAGTTGGCAACCGGTATCAAGCGGAGTGCCCCAAGGTTCAGTCCTGGGGTTGGTTTTGTTCAGTATCTTCATTAATGATCTGGAGGATGGTGTGGACTGCACCCTCAGCAAGTTTGCTGATGACACTAAACTGGGAGGAGTGGTAGATACGCTGGAGGGGAGGGATAGGATACAGAGGGACATAGACAAATTAGAGGATTGGGCCAAAAGAAATCTGATGAGGTTCAACAAGGACAAGTGCAGAGTCCTGCACTTAGGACGGAAGAACCCAATGCACAGCTACAGACTAGGGACCGAATGGCTCGGCAGCAGTTCTGCAGAAAAGGACCTAAGGGTTACAGTGGACAAGAAGCTGGATATGAGTCAGCAGTGTGCCCTTGTTGCCAAGAAGGCTAATGGCATTTTGGGATCTATATGGTGGGGCATTGCCAGCAGATCAAGGGACATGATCGTTCCCTTCTATTTGACATTGGTGAGGCCTCATCTGGAGTACTGTGTCCAGTTTTGGGCCCCACACTACAAGAAGGATGTGGAAAAATTGGAAGGCGTCCAGAGGAGGGCAACAAAAATGATTAGGGGACTGGAACACATGACTTATGAGGAGAGGCTGAGGGAACTGGGATTGTTTAGTGTGCGGAAGAGAAGAATGAGGTGGGATTTGATAGCTACTTTCAACTACCTGATGAATACTGAATGGGTTACCTAGGGAGGTGGTGGAATCTCCTTCCTTTGAGGTTTTAAGGTCAGGCTTGACAAAGCCCTGGCTGGGATGATTTAGTTGGGGATTGGTCCTGCTTTGAGCAGGGGGTTGAACTAGATGACCTCCTGAGGTCTCTTCCAACCCTGATATTCTATGATTCTATGATAACGATTTGTTACCATTTATATATGACAGGAGTCTATCCCTCCCCCCAACCCCAAACACACACTATATCCTTTTTCAAATGAAAAGAGACAGATATTTCTGAGTACTTTCGTTACCAGTTCAGTTGATGGTAACCTCTCTCTCCCTGTTTTCTCACAGTTCTCTTGTTGCCACTTTGTCCCCATCCCTCTGTTTCCTTAGGTCTCTCGGATTCTTACCTGTTCCTCTACTAGGTACTACTGCAATACAAATACAGATTCAAACTGAGACTGGGGCCCCGTTATGCTCGGGGCTGTGTACATGGTCAGAGACAGTCCCTGCCCTGAAGGCTTTGCAGTCCAAACAGACCATACAGAGACAAGGGAAGCAGAGGTAGAGAGAGAAGTGACTTGCCCAAGTTCACATAGCATATCAACAGCAGAACCGGGAACAGAACCCAGGTTTCCTAAGCCCCAGTGCAGTGGCCACTGGATCACACTCCCTCTCTCCTTCTTTGCTTCCATGTCCCTTATTTCTCTCGGCTTTGTAAGAGAGGAAAAAAAGAACAAGGATAGCTACCTCTACTCCTTTCCACAACACTACACAATATGAAATGTTTCTGAGAGCCAGATCCTTCAAGCACAGGAGGATCACACATGCTCTGAAAGGAGATGAACTGTCTTGGTAACTTTCCAGTGAGTGGAATTTATGATGTTTGTTCTAAAGTAGTGATCCTATGGAGAAAATAGGACATCGGTGTCTTAATGGAGCAACCAGTAAATGAGCTGTAAAGCCCATCAGAATGTAATAACAAAGTGCCTGTCAGGATGAAGAATTAAACAAATACAAAGTTATGTTCCAATAATGTTAAGATTCAGATAGTCCAAATCTGAAGAATAGTCTGGGCTGGATTCTCCTGTCTGCTCCAGCCACTTTGTGCGGCTTAAAGGGAGTGAAGAAGGTAGATTTCAGTAGTGGCTGGTGAGCAGAGCATTTCCCTGTGCACTGGGGTAAAGCTGGTGGAGGCAGTGAAACTAGCCAGCCACCCCCCACGGACAGCCAGTGAAGGGAGGAGGGGACATGGTGGAGTACAACTCCCCATTCCTATCTGGTATAAAGTCACTTAGGATCTGCCTTCGCTGCAGAATTAAGACAGGCCCTTACTCTGGTGCTGCCCCTAACCAGACAAAAAACACACCTGGGTTTAGTGGTGCTTTCAAGCCAGGCTGGTGGGCACAGCGGGGGTGTTAGAGTCCAGGTTCCACTTTCGCTCGGGCTGGTCACCTGCCCACTTTGCAGTGAGGATGCAGGAGGATAAACCACTCGAGCGCTGATAATCCTCGGATGCATTGCCAAAGTTCCACTGTGTTTGTCCAGAAGGGCAAACAAGTTTTTCCAGAATTTTCCAGGAAAGAATCAGAGTGACTCAGCTTATCGCAGCACAAAGAACATGGGAGATGCCCCGAGAAGCCCTACCCACAATCACGAGGGACTGCAGCACCAGCAAAGACCTGGTATTGAGGGTAGGGCTTTTCAGTGTGGCTGCTCACCTCTGGGGCAGGCTGGCCTGTGTGCTCAGACCCTGGTGCTGATCACCCAAGTTAGCTTTGCAGTGCTCTTAGGGACTTTATACTGGTGGCATAAATTACATCAGGCCTTGCCTACTCTACCTTTTGTGACATACCCAGGGTACAATCCAGACTAATGAGTAGCTGGCTCACCCCTGCCCTCCAGCCTGGGATGCCATTACACGGCTTTGCTGCTGCAGCCTCCAGCCTGGACTGCTCACGAACAGCCTCCAGCATGCAAGTCTCTCTGCTGTGCCTGTGAAGGTGGCTGGCTGCAGCACATACCTTGACTCTAACTGAATTATAAAGCAAGGTGACCCCACAACACTCCCAATCCCAGAAAGGTATGTCCTGTACTGCACAGCCCTCTCCTGGACTATACAAATGTATATAGGTCTGTTATTTCATCAATGGAAATAACATGCTCATATTTTGTTATCTCAAACAGAGTTTCCCCAGACACTTCAATTTAAACACACTGGATTAAATAAAACAATAAGACAAGTTTAACAACTGCAAAGAGATATTTTAAGTGAATACAAATCCTGATGCATAAAAGTCAGAAATGGTTACAAGAAAAATAGAGATAAAAATGGAACTAATGCCTAACTTAATAAACTAAGGTAAATTCAAAGAAAAGCTTTTTACCACATGCTCTCAGTCTTACAGGCCAAATTTTTAGGCCAGGACTCCTTCTTTTTAATGGCTGCTTCCTTTGTCCCTTCTCAGACAGTGAATTGATGGAGTGAGTGAGGAGGGTGTCTGCCCCTTCTTTTTATACTCCTGTCCCCCCAGTTTGAGAAGCATTTCCAGCTGGGAGCAAGGCAGCAGGCAGTCTGTGTGGAAGGGAACTCCATGCTATTACTTTGCTAAGATGTAGATGTGTCACCCACGCCCTTTTTCCTGCCAAAGAATGGCCACTTAGCAGGCAATGGCCCATTGGCCTTGTTTACACCTGGCTGAGGTGTCCGTTTGCCCTTGGAGGATTGGTTTGGCCACTCCCCCGACTTGGAACATGTGCTAATAACACCATACAGTGAAATCCTATAACTTTACATACAACATTGCCCCACATCTTACCAGGACAATACAGACCAGATTATGAGTTTTCAAATAACACCACCCATGGCATACCTTATACAAAGACTATTGCATCAGTGTACATAGGGGTATATTCTGTCACACCTCCCACTGGGGTGCGGGAACACCACTGCAGTTTCCTGCATTCCCCTCTGACCTTGTTCAGATGCAATAGAGAATTGAGGCCTATGAATTTAGGCTCCCATAGCTTCTTTAAAGTGACACCATCAGTCATGACAGTCCAAGAAACTGACCTGTGTTGACTGTGGGCTGGTCTTTAACAGATCCTTCCAGGGGATCTGTTAAGACAGGCTCAGGTTTCCATCAGCAGCAGACCAAGGCTGTATCCAACCCTCCATGCTCTGTAACCCTAGCAAACCAGAATACTCTTTAAAAGAAGGATTATGTCCTATGGGGGATAGAAAGTACTCCTACTTCCATTGGGTTTAAAAGTCCAATAAAGCAGGGAAAGCTAAGCCTATTTTCCCCCAGTGAATTATTTGGGCTGTCATCTTCCTCCCCTATATTTTTAGGAATATTGACTCCACAAAAGAAGATATCAATGTAAGTTTAACATGAACTGTGATTCCTCAGACTCCAGAGAAAGCTTGTTGTCAACAGTTAGGCTAGAGAGAAGGGGTGGGATAAAAATAATAAGAAGAATGTGGATACCTAGTTCCAACTATTCTCCAACTGGGGTCTCTCATGTGGGCCAATGGGTGTGGTGAGAGTGGGTACATGGGTGTGTAAGGAGGAAGGGCAGCTGTGAAAGAATCTAACACTTAACTGCTTACAGCTGCTATCTACTCAGCCAGTAAAGATGTATAAACAGGATATTATTTGTGTCAGCTGAGGTACTGTAACATGCAGGACAAAGAAGGAAAATCCTGAACTGTGCTGGTTAGCTACCCCTAACTAGATCTGTGTGGGAAATATTAAGTGTTTTCTGTGAAGTGTCAAACATTTTTAATGGATAGTTTCCAGTTTCTCGATGAAACCTTTTCGTTTTTCCAAAAACTTGTTACAGTAATGTTAAGTTTGGGATACTCTGAAAAGAAACAAAGAGGGTAAACATTCTGGGCCAGATTCTCTCATCTGTTCTGTTCACTTTGTACTACTCAGCTCTAGAATGTCCATGTTTTGGTAAAAAAAATAAAAATAAACAAAACAGCGTTGTGCTTTTTGTTCAAGATTTGCTAGTTTTCTGATGAAATTATTTTTCTTAAAGGCTATTTTTGGTCAGAAATGTTTCAGCCAGCTCTAATGCTAACCAGCTGAGTGGTACAGAAAATTAAACCACTGTGAGAATCTGGCTGTGGGGAGCGTAAGAGACACAACATCACTGATGTGATATCCCAAGGACGGAGACCATAAATATCCCAGGTGAGTCAGTGAATTCCCTTCAGGACACAGGAAATGAAGTCAGTGTTTGGTTTTTTAGCCAATGCAGCATGTGAGGCTGATTCTGTAAGTACTGAAAACTTCAGTATCAGTCCATTTGTTCATCATCCTGACGGCATTAGTGGAAGCCACTAAGCCTCTGTCTTTTAAATGCCTTTGATTTGTTTCTCCAGACAAAACACAGGGGCATTTCAAAACGCCCATCAGTATACACTCTGCTTCCCCTGTTCTATCTGCTTCTCATTGACTCATTTGTATATCAGTGCGGGTATTAGAGGTCCTTCCTGTATAACTTTGTGAACTGGAGGAAAAATATGAAGGACCACAGCTACGATATTACCTGCTGCACACATTTAGACTATTGTCATCACACACTGAATCATAGTGCAACAGACAAAACCTCTGCCAGGATAAATAAGTTGTATCGTTTGAATAAATCCATTTACCATTAAGAACAAAAATACACAAGCTCAGTGGAATTCCAAAGGGGAATGCAAAAGTAGCTGCGAGCCAGCTCCGTGCTCCCCTTATCTTGGAGCTGTCTGACCTTTGAATCCGACACTGGCATAAATTAGAAAAGCTACAGGGCTGCTCTAATTTACACTTGCTACCCACTGCTACAAGGGCCAGTCCAGAAGCCAGAGATCAATAGGAGGCAGGAACACTCCAGCCCTGCCTGCTTTCCACCGGCCACAACGCCACTAGAGTTTTCTGTAGGAGCTGCTGCTGTAAATCACCTCTGGCTTTCCCTATGCAGAGAGAATCTTCAAGGAGCCAGTTAAGCTGCCTTTAGGGCTGCTTTGTGTTGGAGGAGTGGAAAGCAACTGGAGTAGGGCCAAGGATCTGTCCCAATACCTAAACATGATCACATTCATATGTACATGCAGACAAATACTTCACTAGCTTATTTCATACCCATTTCTTTTCAGGAAAGGAAGGTCCTATATGGCCAAATCATACCCTTGTGCCCATGAGAGACTGTGAGCAGGCAAAGATGCAGGGACAAACAGGGGTGCTAAATGGCACACTGCAGCTCAGGACAGGTGGAATGCCCCAGGGCTCACCAGGGAGAGTACTGAACAGCACCCATTAAGCCTACTGCAGAAAGATGCTGCCTGCATTGCACCCCTTGTCTACATTCAGGTGCGAGCAGGTGCCCAAGGAGGCTGGCTCCTGACCTTATCTCCACCCCAGCTGAACACACCTTGGCGAGCACTGCCAGGACAGCATGTTGGTCAACCTGAGGGGGCACATGTGGCAGCATCCTGGTGTTGCACTGTGGAGACACCCCTTGTCTTCCTTCTCCCATTAGCATGTCTCCAGACAGGCAGCCGGAATCACTACTCACCTAGTGAGCTTCAGTTGTGAAGCTCACACTGACTGGCGCTCATTACAGCTAAGCAATCATAACAGGAAGGGGCTCTCTGTTGGAAATACTACTTCTTTTGGCCAATTCAAAGATTATATTTATTCAGATACCTTGTTATTTCTATCCAGCTCTTAAGGAACACCAGCATTTCTCCTACTCACCCAGCGGCATACCTCAGCATGGGCCTATTTTGATCTAATTTTAAATGTTTGTCCATGTGCAGGAAGGGTGCGGCTAAACTGAATGATTGTTTGGAAACTGAAGTCATTCATTTACAAGGGAGAATAAAAGTCCTGCTGTTGGAGTTTTCGTTACAGAAAGCACGGACGCATGAGCTCCAGATGAAGCTAGAAGAGGGAATTCCATGGGGAAAGTGTGACCAGGAAATGTCTATATTGATTAAAAACATCCAGGAGAATGATTACTCTAAGGTTTGGAGTCTGCCTCTATTAAAATCAATGGCAAAACTTCCATTGGCTTCAATGTCATCGCGTTTAAGGCCGGAAAGGACCACCGGATCACCTAGTCTGACCTCCTGCACATCACAGGCCATTCACCCCCACCTGATTACCCTTGTATTGAGCTCAGTAACCTGGAGTAGGTTACAATATTACAGCCCTCTGGGGACTAAGCTATCGTATTGCGTGCCACAGTTAGAACAAGAGGCACCAAGGTGCACCACTGCCTGAGACCTCTGCAATGGTGAGATATACCCAGACGAACCTAGCAAGCGGTGTAGAATGAGGATCATATGGTTCACATAGTGGAAGGCTGCTGCTCTGTCTATGACACGAATCTAGAGACCTAGATTCAAGTCCTTGCTCTACTACAGACTCCCTCTGTGACCTTGGGCAGCTCACTTAGTAATTCTCTGCCTCAGTTCCCCATCTGTAAAATGGGGATATAATAGCACTCCCTGACCTCACAGGGGTGTTGGAGGGATAAATACATTAGAGATTTTAAGGGATGCAGATATTAAAGTAATGGGGGCCATATAAGGACTGGAGATAAATAATCAGAATATGTATTGCACGAGTCCCCAGTCTGGGATCATGTTAGGCATTATATAAATGAGGAAAAATAAACCCTGCCACATAAGCCAGAATGACAAAATATAACAGAGTGGTAAACAAACAAACTGGGCCAGAGGACAAGACAAGTAAAGATCATTCCATTTGCAAGGATCAGGCCTTTAATCTGTTCCATTATAACATTTGAACACAAAGAACTGGTGGGGCCAGGGCTGAATTTGACCCCAGGTGGTTGACAGCCTTCCAGCATCAATGCTCAGGGAGATTAAAGTGCTGAACATTGCGTCTGTAGTCAAAGGAAACGAGGATGTTCTAGTAACAGCCAAATGGAGAGTGCAGACAGTTAGCTAGCTATGTGGCTGGCAGAATTATCACTTGCCAGAGCAGATAAAGGGTCTTCTGGAAACGGTGCTTCTGAGGAACCACAGTATTATTGATTGCTTCCGAAACAAACAAAAACCTAAAGAGGGAAAACTAAGACATGGGCCAGAGACTCAGCTGGTGTAACTCAGCATAGTTACTTTGACCTCAATGGAAGTCAGGCAATTTACACCAACCATTGACTTGGCCCTATGAGGCAGCTGCATGAAAAATAGGTGTTCTAAACCATTTTTTTTCTCACAACTACTCCAAGCCTGCCAACAGCCCCCTTTTTGGTATTGTTTTACTAAGACACCATGGAAGAAATTAGAAGTTTATCTTAGAAAGAGACATTTGCCAATGAGTGGCACCACAGTTACTCGCCCCTCGTTATAATCAACGAAATCTCAGGTCCTGGATTATGGACAGACCCTCTGGAGCCTTTTCTGTAATGCTGATCACGCCGAGTGCACATGCCATGATGCTAGCGTTGCTGACAGAGCACCATCTGGGGTAGAACACCAGTGCTGTAAAAATCTCATCGCGTTATCAGAACTCTTGCAATAATTGGTGTTTTCCTTAAAGCTCCAGCTGCCAGAATCAGATTGGATGAGAGTCTCAGCCTTCATTTAAAAGAGAACGCAAGTTTCTAGTCCTCACGGTCGTAGAGAAAAGCTTGAGAACATGAACCTTAGTCTATGCTAAAAGCTCAGAACCCAGAAACAAGAAAGAGCCCAGGGTTTATTTATTTGTTCAAAAAAAAAAAAATCTCACGATTGTTAAGACAATATCATGACCTTGGGGGCCCAACTCATGCTTTTTGAAGGCTTGGTGTTGTCCGTATTGCAAAATTGCCTTTTTTTATTTTGGTTTTAGTCTATTCAGGTTCTGATTTTCCCTTAAAGTTCTGAATTTTTTTAAACTCTCAAGGCCACAATTGGTTTAAAAAAAAGGGGGGGAGGAGCCAGCCCAGGCATAGGGTTAATGCTCTTTATTTGCACATCTTCACTTGCAGCTGGTACCTCAGTCTACCTTCCAGCGGTGCTGGGCGTCTTAGATTATAACACTACAATAGCCTCAGAGGGACATAACATCACAAGGTTCTGCAAGTCTGCTCAGTAAATGGCTTACATCAGATCACAGCTAGTTCCTGCCTGTAATGGTGCACACACAAAGATGGGCTGTGTTACCAATGACAAAGAATTCAGGCATAATCTTCTGCCCACCTTTTTCGCATAGGGTTCCACCATTGTCTCATTGATATGAGTTTGAGATACACCAAGGGCTCCTATCAATTAAAATTTGTCTTAATGTGTTTTCCTGGAGGATGGGGGCTGTCCAAACTTATACTGTAAATGGGGACATCTACAGGGTACAGCAGATGGTGAGAAGTTAAGGCAGCCCCAAGAGACAGGAAGTGACCCAAACAAGCACATCAATAAATGATTGCATGGATTTCTACTTAGATGTCACAGGGTGATGCTTGTCCTTTAAGAGGGAGCCAGGCCAGTGCACCTGTGCATCATATGCTGCTTACAATTTGGTCTTAAAAGAGGGCATCTGGGCCCTAGAGAAGGGAGAAACCTGGTGAAGGAGAGGCTTGGAGTGAGGAGAAGTGCAGGAGATTAGAACTGTCAACCTGCAGGTGGTTCTTGGGAGAAGGTTGAAGGCAGAAGAGCGGTTTGCTGGCTGACTTCTGCAAACCAGAGAGGGAGGGCTGCAGGTAGCTGACAGCAAGGGAGCAGAAAAGGGGTCTTACCTGCTGACATCTCCAGGGGTGAGAACTGGGCCCAGGAGAACAGTAAGAAGGCTGAGGGGTTGAGAGATGCTCCCCTGGTAAAAAGAAAAGGAGGACTTGTGGCACCTTAGAGACTAACAAATTTATTTGAGCACAAGCTTTCGTGAGCTACAGCTCACTTCAAGATGCCTCCAGGGAAGAGGCTGAGGGTGTGATGCTGGCAGGCCAGGTGCTAGCTCATGCCAGGGTCCCCATTTCTCAACTGGAATATAGCTGGCTCACTTGTGGGTTAGTATTGATAAAACTGCAGTTAGAAGAAAGTGTTTAGTATTTAGACTATTGAATGCTTGTGAGTCGCTGCATGCATTAGTCTTTCTTGTAAGATCTGTGTTGTAATGTAATATTTGAGCAGTTGTATTGTGAGTCTCTGTGACTATATGAATCGCCATACAGGAGAAGGATGTTAGTGTGAAGAGCTGCTCTTCTATAGAAATTGTTATGCCCCTCCCAAAGGAGGAGACCCATCAATACCGGATGGGCTAGCGTTGGATTTTACAACTGGAAACTCCCTACATCTGGACTGAAAAACCAAGAGGACTAAAAACTTATTGTTGTTCAGTTCTCCCCGTGAAGATGAGTCATGCAAGTTGACTCCTCCCATCAACTGAGTTTTCAGCTCAGAGCACATAGCAAGAGGGGGATAAAACCCCCAAACCAAAGTAAGGTTCTCCATGCTGGTTGGACTCCGGGAGGGCAAGTTGTTTCTAGGCATAAGCAAGAGCTTCCCGAGCTGCTTAGCCTGTGTTAGTCCTAAAGGACAAATAGATCTTGCTGATTATAGAAGCCTGTATTAGAAAACTAGTTCTAATTAGTTCTAATCTAATTTTGTTAGTTTTTGTTCTATAAAACTAACAAAAACTTAGCCTTTTGAAACCTAAGACTCATCTGCGTGTTTGTTTGCTTGCTTTAACCTTGTAAATAACTCTAATTTCTTTTTCCTATTAAATAATTTACTATAGGATTGGCTACACATGTTGTCTTTGGTGGGAGACCTAAGATGCAATTGACCTGGTGTAAGTGACTGACCTTTCAGGATTAGGAATAACCTGAATATTGCTGTGATTCTTGGTGTAAGGCTCATCTATCACCAAGATTCAATCACCTGGGTGGCATGACAGACCAGCATACCCCAGGGGACTGTCGGTGACTGCATGTTAAGGGTATTACAGTGCCCGAGGAGTCTGCACTTGGTGCAGTTGGTTGGTGAAATCCAAATTCAGAATTCACATCCAATTTTGGGTTTGTGCTCTGGCTTTTAACCAACCTCTGCCCTGAGGTTGGTACTCATGCTCTTGCATCACTGTGGAAGCTTCACAGGGGATTCCTGTTCGGAAGAGGAACCCTCAGCTGGAAGGGCTGGGTGGCTGTCTAGGACCAGAGGAACAGAAGAGGACAGATACCAGGTGTGGCCTAAGGTGCTGGTGCACGGAATGTGGGGCATCAAGAGATGTGATGTCTTGAGATTGTAATGACTACCCGCACTGGGGTGAGAAAGGGACTTCATGTTTGAGATTTTTTTTGCTATGGATTATTTTACACTGTTTTGATAATAACCCATCCCCAATGAGGGGCATTATTGAGGCAACGGAACTCAGAGTGGAGCCCTTGAAGTACCTGAGAGAAGGTAAATCGAGGCAGGGCACTGCAGAGCCACCACACCTGTGACAGGAGGTGACTATCTGATTACATTAGGCTTGTGCTCTGCTTGTTAGGATATTCTAAGATTACTTAATTTTAAAAGATTTCACACCTCATTCAAAGGTCCTTCTATAAAACCACCTTCTATAAATTAGTGCAGCTCCATTGACTTCCAAGGCCTTTATCTTTTTACTTCAGTGGAGCTGTGGAGATTTACACCAGCAGAGGATCTGGCCTAGACAGAGTGAAAGCTAGATAAAGTACTAGAAAATGCCCTGTGCGGTAGCATTCGGTATTGAGTAGGCCCAGAAAATAGATTTGAAAACCGCAAGGAGCTAATGGGGCCCTTTCATCTCAAAATTGTGAGATTCTGTTAGTATTATAGTGAATTGTGTGCACATGGCCCAGATTTCATACTCAAACCAATTCTTCAGCTATTGAGTGTTCAACCTCATTTTTGTCAGTCTTTCAAACACATTGATGAAAACTAAGAAAAGGAGGACCTTCTATTTTGAAACATATGGCAACTCAAAGCTGTGTTGCCAACTCTTGCAATTTATCACATCTCATAATTTTGGTGGGGTTTTTTCCTTAAATCCCCAGTTCTTGGAGTCATGGAGGTTGCAGGAGAGCCTCATCTTTCCCTTAAAAAAAAAAAAAAGTAAGCCTCTAGCATGGTTGTCAGAAAAGCACCAATGATCTCAGAGCACCCTAAAAATTCACAGGCCACAAATCAAAAGAACTCAAACCTCATACTTAAAGTCTTGTGATTTTTAAGCCCGTCTCATGAGTTTTGAATGCTGATTGCCAACCCCAATCAGGCATGGTTCAAAGCAGGCAAGAGGTTGAGAGCAGATTTCTTCCCCAAGAAGACCTTAATCAGACCGCCTCAAAGATTACATTTATTATGTTTCCTAACATTATAGTGCACCTTTTAAGCCACTAAAATACGGAGGTTGGGGGAACAAAGAACGTGGAAAACAGCTGAAGTAATAAGGAAAATTTAATACAGTAAGTACAATGAACACTGAAAAAGCACATTCACTAAATTAAAACAAATAGTCCTTGCTTCATGAGCTATAAATTAGATTCCTACTGCGATGAGGAGATATTTTGTTACATTTTAAATGAAGGTTCGCAAGTTCACATCTAGTTCAGATTCATGTTTATTTCTTGAGTTCTGAAACGACATATTGTTCCACAGCTTTGCAATCTACCTGCCTGACTCAGAGTTTAAGGCCAGACAGGACCACCATATCATTTAGTCTGACCTCCTGTCTATCACAGATCACTGAACACCCCCTAGCCACCTCCCACCAAGCAACAACCAGAATTAGATCAAAGTATTACAGCCTTCATGAGACTAAACTATTGTGTGCCACAGGGAGAGAACAAGAGGGACTGAGGTGCACCAGTATCTGAGGCCCCCTCCAATGGCAGGGCACAGATTAGTGAGATATACCCTGTCTGTCTTCCTACTCTTTTCCTGCAGCGTTCTCTGGGATGTGTCATTACTGCCTTCATCTGTGAACATCCCTTCACTGAGAATGATATCCAACTCTACATCGCTCAACATGCTCTCTGAACCATTGATCTCCTGCCTACCTGTTTGCATTAACTATCAGTTGTCTAAGCATCTATCTCATGCTATCTGCATGGTACCCGAGCGCTTTACAACTTTTTGTAATACAAGCTCCCTGCTGCATCATAAATTCCTTCTTATGGAGGCTTAGAAGACTGAAATCCTCTTGGGTAAACGGTCCTCTTTGTTTTAGGCCTCTAACTTTGCTGTCATTTTCCTTAACCACGATCTCAACTTCACTCCCAGGGTCAAAAATCAGAATTATTCTTTGTCCTGCAATATCTTTATCTTCCCACAATTTGTGTGTCGGCAAGTCTTCCCATCTCCACCTCTGGAACATGGCCAGACTTTGTCCTTATCTTGACCCTGTTTCTTTTTAAATGCTTACTCTGTTCATGTCTCGTCTCGTGTGATATGCTCTTTTATAAGCTTCCCAAACCCTTGCTCTCTAAATCTCATGAGGTTTGCAAATCTACAACCAGATGACTCTTACTGGAAGAAGTGGGAACAAATTCCACCCATTCTCAGACTTGTTTACTGGCTTCTTACTCCTGTCTATCACTTAATCCAGGGGTTCTCAAACTGGGGGTCACAAGGTTATTACATGTGGGGTCGCGAGCTGTCAGCCTCCACCCTAAACCCCGCTTTGCCTCCAGCATTTATAATGGTGTTAAATATATAAAAAGTGTTTTTAATTTATAAGGGAGGGTCGCACTCAGAGGCTTCCTATTTGAAAGGGGTCACCAGTACAATAGTTTGAGAACAACTGACTTACTCCAATTCAGTTACTCTCCTGGTTTTGAAGATCCTCTATCTCACCTCTGACCTCATTAACCTATGCCCCTAGCCACTGACTTTATTTCTCTAACTCCTTCCTCCCCTATGCCTGCTATTCACTGCAGTTGGGGATTGCTATTTCATTGGTGTGGTTCCATCTCTCTGGAATTCTTTCCTTCCCCCTTGCTCTTGAGTCACTTCCTGTTTTCAATCTCACCCTACAACACCCCTTTTTTGCTTTTAGGTGTTGACTGACTCTTGATAAAGCATTTTTTAATTTCTTTTTATATAGCTCCTTCAACAAAGTCAATGTCACCGTATTTCAGAATACGAGTTAGCCAGGGATTACATTTGCAAGTATCACTGAAGTCACATTTAAGCCCTACTGCAGTGTACCAGAAAAGGGATTCCATCCACTTCCAACACAACATCTCTTCTGAGAGTTTAAGTGAATCTTTGGTGGTGCATACATGTTGTGCTGGCCCTCTTCATGGGGTGAATTCCATCTCACCATTACTGCTTACCGCACTGAGTGTGCTGTGTATATGGTCACCAGAATTACTAAACTACATTTCAGGTTTCAGAGTAACAGCCGTGTTAGTCTGTATTCGCAAAAAGAAAAGGAGTACTTGTGGCACCTTAGAGACTAACCAATTTATTTGAGCATAAGCTTTCGTGAGCTACAGCTCACTTCATCGTGCTTCTGCTAAATGATTAGCAGTCTCCTAGATGCACGAAGAGCTTCCAAAGTGCCCACACAAGTGCCTCCTGGTGAAATCCATAAATAGTTGTGACACTTTTCTCCTTTCTAGGAAAGTTTTGATGAAAGTGTACTTGCACAAATGTTTGGGGAGGGGGAGAAAGAAGAGGGGTCGTGACGTTTGTGGAAACAAAGTTCTGCATTTTAGCTGAACAAATAGTCACAAAGTAGAGCTGGTCAAAACGTGCCAGAATTTCCCATGGAAGCGAAATGCCATTTCCAGAAAGGTTTTGTTCCAAATAGGACCCAGACCTAACCATTTAAAAACATTTCCTGCACCAAGGAAATTCCAAAAGTGATTTTTTTTTTGGAAACATCAACTTTTTTCCATATAATTTTTCAAAAATGTAATGGAGCAGGCAGCTGCCATGACTGAAGCTCCATAGCAGCCTGCCGGCTTTTCAGCCACAGTTTGTCAAACCTGAAACTTTTCTGGAAAATGTTTCCGTTTGGGTGAGTCAGCATTTTCTATTGGGAAAAATCCCAGTCAGGTGTATTCAAAACCTCATGTTTGCAATATTCATCCTTCTGCTGCTGCTGAGTCACCAACTCTGTCCATAGGGCCCTGTGCTCTGGAATTTGAACAGATTGAAAGCGAGCAAGAATAAGAGCACTAAGCCACAGCCCAGAAGACAAAGCATATATGCAGAGCAATGAGGAGAAAACCAGAATGTGATGCCAGAAGTGCCTCTGGGACAATGCTAGTTTGGAAACGCTTGATTAGAAATGCATTACCCAAATTAAATGTGTTGTTTGTATAAGGTCCTGTATTGCTAATAAATCGGTTCCAATGAATCAAAAGCTTATGCCCAAATAAATTTGTTAGTCTCTAAGGTGTCACCAGGACTCCTCGTTGTTTCTAATGAATCTGTCCTGCCCACATATTTTATTGGGTACTAATTTAGATACAGCACTCTGAACTATTATGATTGTATGGTAGCATTAATAGGCCCATTGTGCTAGGTTCTGCATAAAACACAGAATAAGAGACAGTCCCTGTCCCAAAGAACTTACAGCCTAAAGAGACAAGACAGAGGGTGGGAGGGAAGAGAGGTGAAGCAACCATGGTCACACAGCAGGTCAGTGGCAAAGCCAGGAATAGACCCCTCTCTCCTGCTTCATTGCCCTATTCACGAGGCCACACTATCCTCTCTTATCTTAGGGAAAGAAAATAACTAAGAACTGCCTTCTTTGGTTGCATTCATTTTAAAGGAAGCAAGTGAAGTGGTTTATTAAATAAAGAGAAGTTTGAGATGGTTGTGAGCTTTTCCTTAGAAATCCACCCGTTCAGTATATCACCAGTGATGTTACACGGTAGGATAATACAACCATTGTACCAGGCAAGAAGTGAGCAACCGGTACAACAACAAGCATGGTTGGCTTCACACACCCATATTCCTGTAGCAGCAGGGAAACGAATGTCAAAAGCAGTCAGACCCAAGAATCAGGGCGTGGTTGCTGGCCACCCTGATGGGTCGAATTCCCCACTACCTTGCACCATCTCTTTCAGCGGTGCCAACTAGATCTAAAATACTACCACATCAGAATTCTCTACTCTTACACCACTGGGAGTATTTGAGACTCTTTGCCCTCACCGCACAAGGGTAAATGACCACCTGCGGCCAAAGGAAGTTAGGCCCCAAGTCAATACATGACAACGCTGTATGCCCCGAACAATGCAGCAACCACCCCCCCCCCCCCGCGTGAATTGATGCAACCTGCTAATGGGAAGATACAAACATTGCAATGTCACGACAATGTGTTGCAACTGGGGTTTGAGGAACCCCCGCCCCAACCAACCTTTCTAAACCCCACCCTGCAAATTTTAAAGCCAACCCTCACCAAGAAGGGCTGAGAAGGGGTCAGGAAAGAGAAAAGGAGCCCCCAGCTGGAAAAAACCAGAACATCACATCAGTGCTCTAGTGTCAGTCGACAGTGGTAAATATGGGCCAGATCTTCATCTGGGATAAACCGGTGAGTGGAGCTATGTCCGTTTACACCAGTTGAGGATCTCGGCTATTAAGTACTTAACCTTGAACAGATAGGGAAGTTTAGGGCAATTTTGGTAAGTGCTTGTGGTGTGGTTGGGAAAAAGTCTCTCTGTACCTGTACTCGGTGTCCATGTCCCTTCATAATAACCAAGCACAGAGCTATGTCAACATATGACTCAGAAGAGAAGGAGGAGGTGATGGAAAATAGGTCAAAGAAAGGCAGTGATGCTGGAAAAAAGCAAATAGAAACAGCCGCCAAAATAAACCATCTGTGGTCTAGGGGTGGGGAAAAAGAGTGTGTGACTAGGAAATATGTTAAGTTAAAAAGGAATTAGCTTTCCATACTTCCTAATACTTATAACAAGCCAGCTTTACATTCTGAGTGGGGTAGGGGAATGCAAGACATACCTTGGGATAGTTAAGCACAAACAGGATGACTAAGAAGTTTCCTTTCCCTAAATCCACCCCATCCCCCTAGCTAACACCACATTCCATCCTTATTTCCCATCAGTTGTCTACCAGAGTGTCTAGTGCTCCTCTAGCAAGGGAACCTTGTAGGGTTGTTAGTGAGTGACTCACAAGTCCAGCCATGCATAAAATACACAGGCAATAGATGAAGCCAACAGATTTTTGTTCTTAAGGGATCCAGAAGCGGCTTGCATGATGTTCCCATACACTTCAGCCCCTACTTTACATCGGTGCCCGTGCCCTGCTATAAGCCACAAAGCTGTAGCTACGGAATCTGTCAGGGTTCTCTAGCAAACACACACCAGCTGAGACACCCCATAATCCGTAATGCCCAAGTGGTTCTCTTGTTCCCACAGAATGCTTCATTTTCATGACGTTGAAGCATTTTGTTTTGGTTTGGACTTTAATAAATATAAAATTAACGCCAGTTTAGAAACAAAAAGTCCCTTTGAGATGAAAAACTGAAACATCCCAGAGGGCTTTGACGAAACCCTTTGATTTTTACTTTTGTCAAAACAAAATTTTGACCAAAAAAAAAAAAATCCCTTGGAAAGTTTCCATATCAATGGAATGGCTTTTCCCATTGGAAAAAACATTCTGTTGGGAAGGTTTCAATGAGCTCTAATGACAACGCGGTTGCATGGATGGTTACACAGGGATGGATTCAGCACTTACACATTTGGACTGCAAAGAATTCAAAATAGCTGTCAAGTACAACACACTTTCAACAAAACAAATCACACGGGACTTTTCTGATGGCTGAAAATAATAAATCCTCCAGCATACATTGCATAAGGTCAATCGAAAAGATAGAGTGTTAATGAAAGCAGATCCTTCTGCTTTTCAAATAAGACATCATACTAAACCCCTGACTGCTTGTGGTCACTAAAGATCCCACTGCACTTGCCACAAGCGTAGGAGCAATAGCCCCAGAGTCCTGGCCCGGTTTCAGCTTGGGTAATTACATTCCTTCTACCTATAATTTCTCTTGTGGTTTTAACTGGAGAAGTTATTCTTCACTTCCACTTGTAAATGCTGTTGTGCAGGGATGCTGGTCAGAATGGCTGCTGCATTCCACCCCAGTCACAGCCATCTTTGCAAGGAGGGTGAGTAACTAAAAGCACTTGCGGATCCTTCAGGATGGAAGGTGCTCTTCGGTATATTTTGCTCAGATGCATCTTCTCCCCAGCTGTGCAACTGCTGCAGCAGGGGTGCTGGAACAATTTGCATAGTGGGGGTGCTGAGAGCCATTGAGCCAAATTGTAAACCCTGTATACAATGGAAACTACTCCAAGTCAGGGGGTGCTGCAGCATCCCTCACACCCTTAGTTCCAGCACCTATGTGGTGCAGTGGCTGCACTCTGAGCCTTCCAACCCGTGCCGGTACGTTTCTCTCCCTCAGCCTTGATTTTGAGCCTATTATTTTAGCGCAAACAGATTGAGCTTAAAGTTTGCTGTCAACAGATCAGTTTATAATGAATATTTATAACAAAGAGTCTCAGTGCAAACACTTCTGAGGATTTACACCTGTAGGCCCAGATCCTCAACTGATGGAAACTGGAGTAACTCCATTGAATCAATGGCGTCACATTGAATTAGATCACCTGAGAATCTGGCCCACAATAGTCCATTTCCCCAGTGAACCGCAAGGAGTTGGCCTCCTTAGAAGCCTTTCATTGTTTCCCCCTGCTTGTCCACACAATGGGTAGGCTGCTGTTTTGTCACTGGTGTTTGTGCTACCAGGAAGTGCTGCTGGCTGAGACAGGAAGTTTTAATTTCCCTTTCAGCATAACAATGACGATAACTTTTCATTAAAATGGCGGTTCAGATTATTCACTTTTAAATGTCAGCTGTCAAGAGAATTAACACAGAAACTAGGGGAACAGAGGCTTGATCATGGAATAACATCAGTGGGTGTGTTTTCGTAGCCAGTGCAGCCCAAGCAGGGAGACTTTGTGAACAGACAGTTTCTTCTTAAATTGAGAAGGATAATAAATTTCAGCAGGAAAAACAGAAAACAAAAACAGCTTTTGAATCTCACCTGTCATACATATTCCAGGCCCAATTATCTGTCTAGCTAGCTTCTTATACTGGTGTTTATCACCTACTGAAGTCAGTAGGGTTGCACAGGTGTAACTGCAAAAAGTGGACCCCCAAGAGTTTTATAATCTAAACCAGGTTAGACTGCATTCCTTTTATGACCTTTGTTCTCCTGTTGAAAATCTACAACTGGAGGGTTAAGGTGCAAGGTGGGATACTTTATGTACTGGCTTGTCCCTCTGGGGATTTGGATTCCATCTTAGTTGGGTTAGCAGAAAAGAGTTGTTACCTTTTGAAAATGTTATAGAGGAGAGTCAGCTGTTGTATGCCTCGATCCCATGAACACTGTGATCTTTATTTTAATCTCAAACCAGTTTTACATTGATCTAACTCTCTTGACTTCAGCGGAGTTACTTCTCATTTACATTGGTGTAAGATCAGAATCAAGTCCAATTGTTTGAGATGCTCTGAGATATTACTTAGACATTTTAACTGAACTTTTTTTGCCCTGTAAATCATGTATTGGATCTACCAGGTTACGTACCTTCTTCAAAATACTGTATCAGTCCCCTTAAACTTTTCAAATCCTTCACTGATTGCAGACTAACAGATGTCCTGTTACAGTCTTCCAAAAATGAATATCACCTTTTGGGCATCCTCCAAAAATAATATCAGGACACAAGAAAAAGTTTAAAAGTCAAGATTAGAGGATCTGGATAGCTCAGTAGTACAGTTGTGCAAATAACTGATTTTTCATAACAGTGGCCACCGAACTAAAACCTAGGGCAGGGGGGAATTAGTTTTGGGTTGACCTGAAATGAAATGTTTCTGAGTTTTTCAGTGAACTTAAAAATATCCAGTTCTCCTAGCCCACTAGGACTCGTGTCCTAGCCACTAAACCCCCTCCACACCCCCTAATTCTTTGATTTGGAGACATAGCAATAGACAAAATTGCTGGATCTGAGTTTAAGAGGCTGTTCCTGTAAAAAACACCTCTTTCCTTACTCTGCTGATTGGGAGCAAAAAAGCAGACACTACTAGCTAAAGAATTAATTTTTTAAAAAGTGTGACTCATGCAAATCAAACACAATTATCTTCTCTACCTGTCTGTCAACAATGGGTTTTTCCCATGACAGACTCTGCTATTCTGGGATCTGCTAACAGTATGTGTCTGAGAAGCTATTCCAATGTGACTCACTTTTCTTCAGTTTGTTTTCAAAACACACACACACATGCGCGCGCACTTGAAGCGTGTAACTGCTATTTGGGTTAGGACAGAATTGCTATTTTTAAATGATTCTGCCAGACAGAAAGGATCTTTTGTTGATGGCTGTTCCTGCTGCTACTGCTTACACAAGTTTATACACATTTCTTGGGATGATGAATCCACAAGAAAAAAATAGAAAAATGGATTAAAAAACTCTAAACATGTATCCACATCATCAGATTTCTACATCTCATCTCCTACCACCGACTATCAACATGTATAACGGAACTGCTGGCAATCTCACAAAGGGACCGTGAATAAGCAACTGATTAAGTGTCCTGAAATTAGAAAACAAAGGAAATGTTGGATAAGTCTTGGTTTAAATAAGACATATTTTTAGCATTTAGCATTGTTTTCTTTTGAACTGCCAAAAAAAAAAAATGTCCATTTTACATGGATCTTGATTCCCTGGCATAGAGATCAGGAACAACAGGATCTAAATTAGGCAGTCTCTGGAAGGGACATTTTGATGGCCTTCAGTGATGGAAACCTTCTGAAATAAAGCCAAAGATGTTGGCACTCAGCAGAGTCTGTTCAAATGCATGTGTGTACCTCCAGAGGGGAAGAGACAGAGGCATCTATTAGGTCTGACAGAAGGACCACCAGAATTCCAACACCATTTATATGCACTGCTGGCCCTTGGAAAATCTTTTTAATGACCTAGCTGTGAACCCCTTAATCACAGAGGCACTGTCAGGTAAGTAACTGCTCATTTATGTGAGTACGGGGTTCACGATCGGTCTCTAAAATATCAATGAGGTCCAGGCTTCTACTATTCCCAAGGTTCAATGAACCATTTTATAACATGGTTGGACCCCATCTAGACACAGGTCCCATCTTCATTACAGAAAGCTACCAGGCTGCAGGACCTGCTTACAACACGGTAGTGCCTGACATGTTTAAAGCACGTACACTACAAGACTGATCCAATAGGAGCAAACTATATTTTAGACCTGTGTCAGAGGGTCCACTCACCACTAGGGCACCTCCTCCTGGATGCTCTGGGGATTTGCTTCTTCCAGGTCCAACACCCCCTTCTGCTGCTTATTCGCACGCCCTGCCACCTCTCTTTCTCTCTGAGACTCAGGGTGGTGCTCTCTCTTCATGGCTTGGCCCTCCAGGTGACTGTGTGTTTTCCCCCTTCCAGGGTATCAAAGTCCTTCCTCAAAGATGGCTACCTTCCCTTCACTGCCCAAACCGTGCCACTTCCCCAGTGGCTGGAAGGGGAGCCCAGGCCTACCCTCTACTCCAGGGTCCAACTCAGGGACCCTCTGCTCAGCAGCCAAGGCCTGCACCATCTTAAATCTTGCTGCCTTTTCTCATGAGCCTTTCCCTACTCTTTCTCCATCTCATTTCCCTTCATTCCCTCTCTTCTCTCCAGAGAGTAGATACAGGCTCCCTCACTGCCAGCTGCCCGGCTTTACCCTAACCCTGCCTGTTTCTTCCCACTTGGGTTCTATCATCATTCAGGGGTTACTTAGGCCAGCTCATTCCCTTCAGCTGTGGCCTAGCCCGTTAACTGGCCCCTCCTCAGCCTCATTAACCCTTTCTAGACTGGTGTGGGGTGAACACCCCAGCACATCCTGTTGTTAGTGAAGACGTGGGGACTGCCTTGGCAACCTCCCACTGTTCTGAAAAAAATGTGTAGCGCAGCTGAAGCTCGGAAACCTTCGCAGTGCATAAAGTCAAGATCATGTTTAACTCTCCATGGGACTGGGGCCTTATGCAGTAGCACCTCTGAAATTCAGTTAAACTCCTGTTCTCCAGTATCTGTGGGGCTTTGTTCTTTTTTCTAGAAGGACCACAATCTCACCCCTTGTGGTTTAATTGATCCTAATCCCCTAGTCTGCTTTTCCTTCAAGCCCCCCAACCCCTTGGTTCTCCGGGAATAAAATGAGGCACCTCTGAAACTCATTTATATTGTGTGTGTATGGGGGTGGGGGTGGGGGTGGGGGTGGGGGTGAGAAAACCTGGATTTGTGCTGGAAATGGCCCACCTAGATTATCATGCACATTGTAGGGAGAGTGGTCACTTTGGATGAGCTATTACCAGCAGGAGAGTGAGTTTGTGTGTGTGGTTTTTGGAGGGGGGTGAGGGAGTGAGAGAACCTGGATTTGTGCAGGAAATGGCCCACCTTGATTATCATACACATTGTGAAGAGAGTGGTCACTTTGGATGGGCTATTACCAGCAGGAGAGTGAGTTTGTGGGGGGGGGGGGCGGAGGGTGAGAAAACCTGGATTTGTGCTGGAAATGGCCCAACTTGATGATCACTTTAGATAAGCTATTACCAGCAGGACAGGGGGGTGGGAGGAGGTATTGTTTCATGGTCTCTGTGTCTATATAATGTCTTCTGCAGTTTCCACGGTATGCATCCGATGAAGTGAGCTGTAGCTCATGAAAGCTCATGCTCAAATAAATTGGTTAGTCTCTAAGGTGCCACAAGAACTCCTTTTCTTTTTGCGAATACAGACTAACACGGCTGTTACTCTGAAACCTGTCATTTATATTAGCTGCTTCCATTGCCTCCCCTTGTATCTTATGCTGTAAATGTATAGCCCCTCATGAAATGGTGATGACTTCACATTTGAGAGACACTCGGATACGGAGCACCAGACCTAGATACAGATGCACATCCAGTCTCTCTCTGTAATAAACCAAAATCAAATAACAGGACAAGTCCTGACCCCTTTAAAATCAATGGGAGTTTTGCCACAGACTTCAATAAGGCCAGTGAATCCAAAAACCCTTCAATCTGGACTTCAAATCCCAAATTGAGGAGTATTCATATCTCGGGTTTATGTTCTACCCATTATAGCCCTGATTCAGCAAGGTACTGAGTATGTCTATTCCTACTGAACTGAGCAGGACTACTCCTGTGCTTATGTGCTGTCCTGAATGGGGGCCTAAACAGATATGAAATTTAGCTCTAGATCTGGAGTTTAGATCCAAGGTTTCATTTAATTTGTCCATTGTTGAAATGCAGCATGTATTTAACTGTGCACAGCAAGACAGATCATGAATGATACCATATCCTTTGGAAATAACAGAATGAATTCTTCCGAAGAATCGGTTTATTTTTCATGGTTGGTCTCAGGGTAAGCGTTTTGAAAATCTAAGTATACCATAGGCACTGACTTGCTTTTATCTCCTATAGCAGTTATAGCCTTGAAGGACACCAGAAAAGAAACAGGATGATATTGTGATAAGCAGATCCTATATCCCTTCCATCTTCACCTTCATTTATATCTTGTGTCCTTTCCACCAATTAGAGCTGGAACAGAACCCTGACTTTATGGCTGCTTGATATGCCCTATAGGAAGCAATCATCTGTTCCTGCATTAACATACTTCCTTCCTTAATTCCCTCACTATTGTTTTCCAAATCAGCCTCTGGACAGCTGAAAACTTTCATGTTCATTGTACTGGTCATTTTTCACTTATTATTACAGATGCTTGATATTTTTTCATTGACTTTTTTTCGATGCAAAATAGGCTTTTCAACCAACCTGAAAACGTTCACAGAAAATTTTGATTGAAATGTTCTGATTTTTACACACACACAAAATTGAAATTAAAAAATGATTTTTTTTCAGTAAACATTTTCAGTTTCTAGCTTTGTTTTTTCACTGAAAAGCAAAAAAATAACCAGGAAATTTCAGACAAAAACAAAAATACTGAAAAATTCCCTAGAAAAAAATAAAATTATCATTGGAATTTTCCAACGAGTTCATTTATTCTTCTTCTGTTATTATTCAGAACAGAGAGGAGAGAAGAAATATAAACCCACAAAAAAGGCACATAATGCACTCACCAGTAACAACATAACATGCAGGGCCTGATTTTCAGGAGCTTTGAGCACTTACATCACCAGTGGAAGACAATGGAGTATCAGGTCTTCAGTATCCATACAGTTAGTGTGTAGAGGGGAACCAGATCTAGTGGACGGCTCAATGGTAGGACAAAATACTTTGGAGGAAATGCCATCTATGTGCTCTTGTCTCACCTTCCCCCAAGCAAGTGGAGCTCAACAGGGATCAGGCTTCATGAGTCAGGAGGCAGGGCTGGAGGGACAGCCGGTTTTTGCAGAATCAACCCCCAGGAAGCCTGGGACAAATCAGTGATGAAGTCAACCGAGGAGCTCATGAGTACAGGATTCCAAAAGTCCCTGGCCAAATGTCATAGGCCGCGGAGCTGAGGGGGGCCACCTGGGTCATGGCCTGACCACTTTTTGGCCCAGCCAAACTTGAGTGGTGCTGTGACCTTGTGCACCAGGTGAGGGGGGAGCAAATCTGTACCCCCCCACACACACACTTTCAATTGTGCTCTGCCAAAAGTGAACCCCGAGCTAGTCTAGAATGCAGTGGGACCAGTGTGTGTGGGTTCTTGATTTTAAAAAAGTATGCCACTGATACAGGTGGGTTGAGGAAAAAATATGATATAATTGATGGCCCAAGAAACTTGGCCTCAGTAGGAGGGTGATACTAGCGAGGTCTAGTATTCACAGGGCAGATAGGCGAGACAAAACAGCAAGGGCAGTGCCGATGTGGTAAGAGAGGCTATTGACTCAGCAGAAAGAAATACAACCAGTGCTCGGTCAGATTTAGTATACGTGGTGTATTTCGTTATGTATCTGTTAAAGTGTTGCTTTCTGGGTAGCACAGCTTTAACTCTCTAAGAACTCTGCTGTCTGCCGTGCAAGAAGCCATTCTGAGAGACAGAGTTTTTGCAGCCTGCCACAGAGAGACACCCACAATGCTCCCTCATGCAGATTGGTGTTTCTGGCAGCAGGTATAGATCCATTGCAGGCGCCATTTGAACAACAATGGACAGTGTTGATATATTTCAGAGTAGCAGCCGTGTTAGTCTGTATTCGCAAAAAGAAAAGGAGGACTTGTGGCACCTTAAGAGACTAACAAATTTATTTATTTATTAAATTTGCTAGTCTCTAAGATGCCACACGTCCTCCTTTTCTTTTTAGTGTTGATATAGGATCCAGAGATATTATCTCTGCCACTGCCAGTATTTTTCATCTAACAACCTTTAGGTATAGTGGTATTGTAACTCCTCAGGTCATTGTAATGTGGCACTCTGTATGTTTTTGTTTGTGTGGATATGTCCTACACCTAACCAATTATCTAGTCAGAAAAACTAAGGGTGTGTCTTCACAGCACAAAAACAACAAAGAGTCCGGTGGCACCTTAAAGACTAACAGATTTATTTGGGCAGAAGCTTTCACAGATAAAAACCCCACTTCTTCACATGCATGGATAGATCTTCACAGCACAGTTAGCTTGAATTATAACTCACGTGTTACCCCTAACTCGACTCTCATCAACACTCAAAAATCACTACTCAAGTAAAGTGGTGCTTTAAACTCAAGCTAGCTGGACTGTCGGGGGTGGGGTGGGGTGGATTGAAGCTCAAATGATGCTGAGGCTCAAACTAGTAATGCAGTGGGGATGCAATAGCCAGAGTTACAATAACTCATCAATTGCTAATCCAATCACCCTGCTAATTCAACCTCTGTGCAGCTAATTAAATCACTCTGCATAGGGGGGAGAGATAGCTCAGTGGTTTGAGCACTGGCCAACTAAACCCAGGGTTGTGAGTTCAATCCTTGAGGGGGCCATTTAGGGATCTGGGGCAAAAATTGGGGATTGGTCCTACTTTGAGCAAGGGGTTGGACTAAAAGAGCTCCTGAGGTCCCTTCAAACCCTGATATTCTATAACTTCAGTGCTGCATTGAAGTGTGGTCACTTCAGCTAGCTGCCACTCAAGTGCATTATTAACTCATGTGTACCAACTTTTGCAGTGGAGACTAGCCCTCAGGGAGTAAGTAGACTTTACTAGTAGAAGCAGGATCAGCTTCCCCAAAGAACTGCACCACAAATAACAATTTCTCCAAGATCTAGCAGCCTATAAAATCAGTTAAAGAGAACTTGTAGGACTACTTGTGATAGCACCATCTAGTGGTTTCCAGTGACATGATCGCTGTCAGATGAGAATATACTCCCTTTCACCTTTTTTTCCCCTGAAGACAATGGTTCACCAAAACTACTGCTTTCTGCTACTGTTGCAGCATAGCGAGAAGGAGAAGCTGATTAAAATGTCATCAATCTAATTTTAAAATAAAGTCTGCAGCCCAATGCAATTCTCACGTTTGAGAGGCATCGGCCATTTTGTTATGCATGAGCGTGATTGGCAAAAGGTTTTGAGGAGAGGACGATAAAAAGATGTTCCTTCTGGAATGTTGAACCCCAACAGCATCCCTCATGTTCAACCATACTCAAGAGTGTAACAGCACGACTAAGGATGACTGTGCAATTCATACAAAGCTATTGCTACTGCCGTGAGCTACTGTATTTACACTTTACGGCTAATTCACAACTGAGGACAGGCAGAATGTTTCCTTTGTTCTCCTGAGATTCTACAGTCGCCTGCAAACTCAGTGAGGTTTCCTTTTCAGGGGGGAGTATATTGGAACCCTGATTTCTAAGTAATTTCCATGCAGGATCATACATGATCTCAACAAGCCTTTTCTCTGAAGCAATGGTGCTCTGCTTATTCCTCACCCCTCTAATAACAGATTAACGTAGTTGAGTCTTATCCAGCCGTTCAATGAATATGAGATAGTTAGTGCATTTAGGCAGAAATTTTGCAACCCTGATATTGGCTAGAGATGGGTGTCAGCTAAAACCCTAGATCCAAACACCTCCAAGCTTTGGGTGTGTTTGAAATCCAAGCCCAGATTCACTTTTTGTAAGTGGACCCTCTCTTTGCAATGGGCCAGACCAAACCCCAGACCTGAGGTCTGAGATGTTTGAAATCCAGATCTGCACTTTTCAGCTTGGGTCCATCTCTAACAGCAGGGTTAAACTTCAGAAGATGTTACCTTCACTGGAAATGAGCCTGGCAGGTAGACAAGTTCAGTGTGCCGTTACCAGAATTGTACATGGAAATCAGTAGAGTGCATATGTACAAGTAGCTATGTAGTTATGGCTTTTTGTGTGCACAATTTGTGCAGGCAATGACAGTAACTGCATATAGAAGTTGGGGGCCAGATTCTAGCCCTAGTCTCAGCTCATATACATAGCTGCAGTGACATATAGGGACAATCAAGGGGCCACAACAACCCAGTGGAACATTACCCTGCTGCAGAAGGAGTATGGGGTGAGCATATGCACCCCTGTGCTATCCCCTCTTGGGGTCCCTGGTATAGCAGGCATCTTACATCATGACTCACCTCCTGGCATACTCCCTTGTGGCAATCCTGGCATTCCGGCACTTGCAGCTTAGATTCCCCATAACAAATTTCAGCCTACTCTCGCCACAAAGATCTCTTGGCCTTCCCAATAAGCCACTTCAGAGCATTCACCTTCCGTGGTAACAGAGTCCCTTAGCTCCAGTCCAAAAACAACATCAAAACAAGGTCTTCAGCCCCGCTGGGCTCAGACTTCACCCCTCTTCCTTACAGGCAGACGCTCAGCAGCAACAGCCTGTCTTGTTGCCGGCTCCTGGGGTCCAATCAACCCAATCTTCCAGGTCAAATCTGCCCTCTTACCCAGGGCCACTGGCAGGCCACAGCCCTCAGCCAGTTCCAAGTGAGAGCCCGGCTTCTGACCCCACATCAGAGCAGCCTGCCTCAACTGCTGAGCTTTCCACCTCTAACACCCAGCACAGGTGTCACAGGACAGGGCTAACTGAATGGGGAGCCCTGGGCTTCCTGCCCCGTACAGGGGCAGGCTGCCCCGTGACAGGGCATGCTGGGGAAGGAAGGGGTGTGTTGGGGTGGGAGGGGAGTAGCTCAGGACTACAACCATTCTGAGCTGTGCAGCAGCCCACTGGGATCCTAGGAGGCTGCCATTAAGTAAGAGCACTTGGCTGCCAGGGGCTCACACAGTTCAGTCAGCAGACTACGCTACTTCCCCCTTTGAGACTCTGTCCTGGAAACCATTTCCTTCCATGCGCAGGGCTTCTTCACCTCCCACACCCTCCCCAAACCTCTCTTTTCTTAAGACTTCCCTCTTTGTCTTTTCATATTCACCATTCAAGGGGGAGACTCACCTGATCTGCCCCATCTGTCCGCCTCTGAAACACGTAGGCAAGCCCTTCCGGGTTCCTGCCTTCCAGTGTCTGCTTCTTACATGGCCACCCCTAATCATACTGCTGCCTACTGGGGCACTCATACCTCAGTGACCAGGTCTTCTACACCAGAAATACCAAGGCATTTCTCCCTTTTCAGGTGGCAGTGACCTTCCTGCCACTGTGCCACAAACCACACTGGCTGTATTTCCTGCTGAACGGCGCAGTGCGCCTCTTGCTGCTTCTGCTGACCCTGCTGGAGTTGCTGAAAGAGTGCTCGGATCCATAGCTGCTGCTCTGCCGGTAGACAAACAGCATCCTCCATCTGATAACCTGTGCACCCAAAGTGTCAGTCCTCTCCTATGATTCCAGGGGCGAGTCTTGCCCACGTTCTCCACCATGTTCCATGTTCTCTCACTGTCCCAGAGCACCCCCACCATGTTCTTCCAGCTACTCTTGCTGTTGAGGTGATCTGGCCCTTGACCCAAGCCACTCTAAAGCATTCAGCGCCTTCTGGGATAACAGAGTCCCTTAGTCCAAGTCCAACACAACATCAAAACAATCTTCAGCCCTGCTGGGCTCAGCCAACAGCCCCCCTTACAGGCAGGACCCAGGGGCAACAGTCTCTCTCACTGTCTAACCACCAGCTCCTGGGATCAAAACAGGCCCACCATCTGGGTCAGGACTACCCTCCTACCAAGGACCTCAGGCAGGCGATAGCCCTCAGTCACTTCCAAGCTTGACCCCACATCAGAGCAGCCTGCCTACTCCCCTAGCCAGTCAGCCTCAGCTGCTGGGCTTTCTGCTGCTAACACCCAGCACAGGTGTCACAGGACAGGGCTAACTCAACAGAGTGCCCTGGGCCTCCTGGCCTTAAAGGGGCAGGCTTCCCTGTGACAGGGCATATCAGGGAAGGATGGGTGTGTTGGGGTGGGAGGGGAGTGGCCATATCGCTCAGGACTACAACCATTCTGGGATGTGCAGCAGCCACTGGGAATCATATGGAGGCTGCCATAAGTTAGAGCGACCCCCACTGGTGGTCTAAAATTACTCCAATGAGGAGTGAAATAAAACCGAATTTCAGTTTCTTGCCAGCGTCCTCATGCATGTGGTCCATATTTCACTCTCCAGACATGTGAAGCGATCACTCCGCAGGCCTTTTCTCGTCCATATCAGACCAAGAGTGGCACTAGTGGGCAGAAAACATGGCCTACATGCTCTGGCACAGACGTCCCCTGTTGTGCAGTAGTTCCTGAGCACAAACAACCCATTTAGACTGCTTCTGGTCATGGATGGACTAATTCATACGGGGAAGGATGCGAATGGCGACAGAGATGGCCAGAGCACAGGGTCACATTCAGGGGCGCCGGAATGGGGGAGGGGAGTTGGAGGCCATGACCCTCCCACTTTTTATCGGCTGTAAGGACAAGTGGCAGGAGGAGGGGGGGAAGTCTTGGAGGGACGAGGCGGCACAAAGGCAGGGGCTCGGGGAGAAGGGACGGTCCGGGAGGTAGGACCAGGGTTTGGGTGCCGGTGGCCCCTGCACTGTTAGGAAGCTTCCGCCACCCCATGTCACATTAATGCTGTGTGCAGCCATTTTGGAAGCAAATGGTGCAGCACCAGAATTTGAAATAATAAACATAAAGATGCAGTTTGGGTATAAAGTCTGGACAGTCATTTTCCACTAGTAATGATATCCTTTTGCAGCTGTAAAAGAGCATGTGCATATGACACTGCAAACAGTATAGACTCATTTTTAATAATAATAAATAATAATTTTATTTTTTTATGTAATCTCCAGCCTCAAAGGTTTAGATATTGGACCCCTTTTCAAGTGTTAGCACCACAAGTTAGGCAGTAAAATGTGTCTCCAAGACATTGGCATGTTCTTTCATCCTTAAGAGTAATAATGTATGTGGAAACAATAAGTAAGCAGATTAGTGGCTGAATTCAGCTGCCATGAAACCCGCTGAGTGACATTCAGGGTGACCCCCAAGTCCCTTTACCGTTTTAGGCCTAATCAATTTGATTGTCAGGGCATTTTAGGTATCTGGTTCCCAGATTTAAAATATTATAATACAAGTCGTGAAAGCCAGCAAAGAATCAACAGTTGGGCACAAATATCATAGGCCATATTCATTCATGATATAACTGCATGCAATCAATGGGGGGATAAATTTGGCACAAGGTGTTATATTATGGGTGGGGTTTTCACAGATGCCTAACAGATTAGAATACCGAATTCCCATTCCTGTCTAATGAGAAATTGGCATCCTGGAGATACTTTACGTGGCTTTGAAAATTCTACCCTATCTGTTAATTTAAAAAAAGAAAAGGAGTACTTGTGGCACCTTAGAGACTAACCAATTTATTTGAGCATGAGCTTTCGTGAGCTACAGCTCACTTCATCAGATGTAGCTCACGAAAGCTCATGCTCAAATAAATTGGTTAGTCTCTAAGGTGCCACAAGTACTCCTTTTCTTTTTGCGAATACAGACTAACACGGCTGTTCCTCTGAAACCTGTTAATTTAAAAGTAATTTGATTGGCTAAACATTCCAGTATGTCTCTTATTTTTTCTTTTAATAAAGAACTTTACCCCTTTCTACAACACTCATGGTTTGTTCCATTGTTACTTATGAGGGTGGAGTTTATTTAAGTGTCTGTCAAGGCTGACGTCAAACCCAACATTCTGGCTTTACTTACTTATTGTTTCTGTGGATTTTTAATTAGTAATGACATTCAGACATGAAATACTCTATTTCCAAAAGGCCAGATGAAAAATCTCATGTGAATCACCTCATCTGATTTCCAATATATTTTTTACTTATTTGGAAATGTTTGATGGTTTTCTAAATATGCCTTAATGAGACAATACAAGATTTAAAAAAACATAAACCTATTTTTCATTTCTATTACCCAAAGCACTTTTGATTACTATCTCTGATTTCTTTTTAAATAAACTAATTTTTTGATCATTAATTCTGTTATTTATATTTTGCACTGGCCAATGAATATAGATTAGTAAGTATCACTTTCGTTTGCTGTGCATTTCTCATCAATTTCCTTTTCAGGGTCTCATGAAGAAATGCCTCCATGCTGGGACTGTAAATATTGCAGGAAAATATTTAAACCCCGAGCCTGCAAAGATTTAAGCACATGCTTAACTTTAAGCATGTGAATAGTCACCGTGAAGTCAGTGGGACTATTCACACACTTAAAGGTAAGCACGTGTAGTGGGATCAGAGACTAATTTAAAAAAAACCCAACAGTTTGCACTGACATTTTTAAAAATAGTGACATTTCTATTGGTCCTAGAGTTTCAATCCTTCTATGTTAAATAATAAGAAAGATATTAAACAAAACAAATTGTGGACCCAATTCTGCTCCCACTGAAACCAAGGGCAAAACTCCCTTTAGCTTCAATGGGAGCAGAATCCAATGATATAACATTTTGCTTCCCTTGTAAATAGAAATATTGCCTCCCCTTTTCATCTGATATTGTCTTCCATATCCCACATGCATCCACTCATCATGGTCTGTTGCCAATGTTTGTTTTATTATCTGTCTAATTTAGGACCCCATCCTGCAGCCCTTATTCACATGAGTAGTCCCACAGACTAGAATGGGACTACTCCCATGATTAAGTGCTTCTCATGGGAGTACGGTGAGTCCTGCAAAGTGAAACGTGTGTTTAACTTTACTCGCATAGCTAGTCCCATTGACATCAAGGGGCTACTCAGGTGAAACAAGTTAATTGGATTATTCCTGCATAAGTACTTGCAGGATTGAGACCTAAGGCTCTAAACCGCTAGCGGGAAAGGAATTTGTCTTCTTATATACCTGCACAGCTTTATGCACACTCACAGATCTCTGTGGTGTGGGCTATGTAATAATAACAAATATTGATAATTAATAGTAAATAATATACTAGCTTTATTGTAATCGGATGCTTTACTCCTCACACCTTGCTGATCTTTAATATAGCTCTTCCCCCAGTAGTCTTTAAGGATCAGACTTATGTTTAAATGATGTAAAAAATGGGACCTACAGAGGTTGACTGTGAGTAACATTGTCAAAACCACCTAAGAGACGTGGAAGCCTAAGTCCCATTTTCAAAAATGACTTAGGCACTTTGGCCTAGATCCTCAAAGGTATTGAGGTATCTAATCCCCACTGAAATTCCAATGACACTCTTTCAATGAGACTTAGGCTTCTAAGGCACTTCGGCATTTTTGTTTTTTAAAAGTCAGTTCTGGAAAACCATAAATAAATGCTACCAAATGTATTAACCGTAGTAGAGCAATGCTGAAGTACTATGGAGTTTTTTACACTCCTTTGCATTTCTGTGACTTTAATGTTTCCTCTTTACAACACGTAGATGTTCCAGTGTTTATATGCAGTGTTGTTGTGGCTGGGTTGGTCCCAGGGTAGAAGAAGAAATCTGTAAACTCAAAAGTTTGTCTCTCTCACAGGCAGAAATTGGTCCAATAAAACACATTGCCGCGCCCTCCCTGTCTCTCTAATTTATAATGAAAGTTTTGATCAAAATAGGATTTTTCTTTCTTTTTATTGGCCTATCTAGGATTTCCACGTAAGAGAATATTATGTCTCACTATGTTATTTTAGCCAGTGGAAAAGGGGTAAATTTTAGAAGCCGTGCTTAGGAAAACAGCACACAAAATATCTTCTAACGAAATGATGGGAATTATACATTTCCTTTCCAGCACCCAATTTTTATCCACCTGCATCTTTCTGAAATGGTACCTGCAAATGGTGACTCAGGAGGTAAATGCCACTACCATGTGTAGTATTAATTTTTATTTTCAATGCTACATAATAATGGTTTTGATTATAAACAGAGAGAAGAGTCATGTTGCTACAAGAACTTTGCACTGATGTAATGTGGACATGCTATGTAGTGTACAGTAGTACACCAGATGGAAAATAGGAGTGCTTGGACTGGAAAGTAAGTCATGCTGTCTTTCCATGTTGTGTATAAATCTACAGCGCATAATTAAAAGCAGAAGCATTGAATATCTCCAGACTCTAAAGCCTTTACCTGGCTCTATAAATCCTTCAGCCATATAACAGACAGAGAGCTGGGTTTAAGCTAATCTAGGCAGATGGATTTTTTGTGTTTGGTAACGTTTGTTTCACTGCGGCATGACTGGGCGAAGGGAAAATGTGTCCTGAAGTAAATACATGTCCTTTCTTTGCCGGCGGGGAGGGGGGAAGGGTGGGAAGAAAGAAGGATTAGTGACTGATCATAACATCATCTGTTCAAAGCTTCCTACCTCACTCAGTAACTGTCCAGCTTTTCTGGCATGGCCAGAATGACCGTTTTGTACAGTGTTCTGAGAAGCCCCCTGCTCCAAAGTGATTCTCATTGGTTAGAGGTTTCTTTCCTATTAAACCTTGCCCCTCTGTGTCCATATCCATGAAATGGGGATAGTATTGATCTATCTTAAAGGGTCTTGGGTGGATTCATTAGTTAATGGGCCCAATTCTGTTCCTTTTGGAATCTATTGGAATGTTGCCCTTCAGTTTAATAGGTTAGCTGGCAACTAATGTAGCTGTGTAGGGAGAGAATTCCTACCCTCCACTCCATACATTAAGGCTGCTGGCTACCAGGATCTCCCTGTATCAGTGTGCCTGCATGTTTGTTGTTGCTCCCATTATCACAACAAAGTGGATAGGGAGGGGATGGAGACAAGGAGAGAGTTAGTGGAACTATGACTGCCCACTCCCATGCACTAGTCAGAGAAGCTGGCTGGACATAAGGGAGGAGAATGGGGTGCGAGTAGCATACTGCCCTTCCCACACAGGAAAAGGGGAGCATGGGAGGACTAGTACCCAGGGTTCTTCCTGGGTCAGTGCAGCCTAGGCATCATCCCTCACACAGGCCTACGCCTGAGGGTACCATCTGGCCCAATGGGAACAGAGATGGGCTGAATGCTTGGAAAGCGCTTTGAAACTATAAAGCGGCATGAGTTATGGGATCCGATTCCCCACTGAAGTTAATGGGGCTGCACCCAACTGGAGTATCTAGTCCACTGCTTTTATTTATCATTATTTCATATGCAAAAATTCTTGCAGTATATTTAGCTCTTTGACCACCAAGGCCTGCAAATACCGACGGATGGGTGAGTGAAACTTCTACAAAAAACAAAGACAAAAAAGCCATTGTTTTTTGCATAAGAATATGCACTCCAAATGGGCTGGAGAATTAATTAAGTACAATGAATGTGTTCTTTAAAAACTGCATTTCAAATATTTATTGTCACTACAGCAATTCCTCATTCCAACCATGGAATGCTGCAAATACCATAAACGCTGTAAAAAAGGTAAAAGCAACAAATGGCAAGTTTTTGGAGGGTACCTACTCTAAATGTGATGGGCTGCATGGCCATTTAGTTCCTCACATAGTGCCTAAATCTGAGTCAATCCAATTTGAAAGCAGCCCAACAAAGAGCTACAGCTATGACCAGAAAACATGTGCAAACTATTATCAGCTTTGAATGCCAGCAAAAGAAAGGTCTAACCCACCATAATCATCATTTGGATATAAGGAATTAATTCAAAACATTAATGATAGAGCAGAACTGCATGGGTTAGCCCAGAAAATCCTTTGCTGCTGAGAATCAGTTTGGAATTAAAGGAAACGTCTGAAATAAATTGGGTTTAAGGGTCTCTTTTGCAGCCCTAGCAAACAGAGATCCTTACCACAAAATTCATCCTTGATCTGGCATAAATATAAGCCTGCTCAGAAAAAGCCAAAGAAAAGGTTTAGTATGGAGATTGGATTGCCACACAGCCCAAGACAAGATGGTGCAGGCATTGATGAAGTCTTTGGCTCACAGAGCTCAGCATACTGCTCACTTGACTGTCCCTGGCAGCTGCTGCAACACATTGGATAATTACAGCTCTCAGCCTGTTCCAATGCTCATCCAGAACGCAAGCTCTGCAGACAAACCAAGAAGTTTTTTTAAAAAGGGAAAGAAATCATTTTTATTGAAGGGGATTCTGTTTTGACTCAAGGCTAGCTCAGAAATGGCTGAGAAGCTAGAAGAAGTAGGGCTGGGAAAACTTGTTTCCTAATCGGACTCTATAGCTGATGGTTTGTAGTGCAAACGGTTTGCTGAAATGGGGAAAACAAACCCATAGGACCAGATCCTTCACTGCTGTAAACTGCCCTAAGTGTGATAGGGTGTCCCGCCTACACAGGACTGAAAGGGGTTAAGGTGGCCAGGGAGGCCTATTAACTTCACAAGCTGCACCTGGAGAAAGAGCCAGGAAGTAGGGAATTGATTGCAAGCAGGCTCAGCTGGGCAGGAAGAGGCGGGACCTATAAAGCCAGGAAGCTGGCACTAGACAAAGACAGGTTTCAGAGTAACAGCCGTGTTAGTCTGTAGTCGCAAAAAGAAAAGGAGTACTTGTGGCACCTTAGAGACTAACCAATTTAGTCTCAAATAAATTGGTTAGTCTCTAAGGTGCCACAAGTACTCCTTTTCTTTAGACAAAGACAGTAATCGCTCACTCCCTAGGAGGGGTGGTTGGAGGCTGTAGGGCCCTGTGGACTACAGTCACTCCCTGGGATGAGGGAGGATGTTTGGAGCTGGTGCACCCAGAAAAGGGGGGAGAGGGAGCGCCCCAGAGAAGGAGCAGCGAGGGCTGGGAGAGGAAAGCCCTGAGCTTCTGGGTAGAGGGTCCCTGGACTGGAACCCAGAGTACGGGATGGGTCTGGGTTCCCTACCTGCCACTGGGGAAGTAGCACTAGTGGGCAGTGAACTGGAAGACCGCCAAGTTGCTTTGGGAGTGGCCGAGGGTTTGAAAGACTGTACCCTGGAAGGGTGGGAACGCACAGTGACCTAGCTGGAGGGCTGAGTCATGAGGAGGAGGATGCAGTTCAGGGAGCAAGAGAGGGGCTGGAGAGAGAGATGGAGTGATGGTGTGCAACCCCCGGGTGGGGGTGTTGACCTCGTGAGCTAATCCCCAGAGCAGCCAGGAGGAGGCTTCCATGAAGTTGACTCCAATGGAGCGACATACTGAATGACACCAGCTGAGGAGCTGGCCTCTCCCTAGAACAGTGGTCCCCAAACTGTGGGCTGTTCCCCCTAGGAATATTTAGGGGAGGCATGGTGAGCCCTGGGCCGTGGGGAGGGAGCACCAACCAGCCCTGCTCTGCTCCCAGTTCTGCTCTGGCTCCAGCTGCAGCCTCTGGGCCCGACCATGGCTCTGCCCTGGCTCCCAGCCCAGCAGCAGCTCGGGCCCCAGCCTCAGCCCCCTTACCACTGTCTGCACCCTTCCCACCCTGGGAGCTTCAGTCCTGGTTCCTGACTGTGGCTCGGGGGGGGGGGGGGGGGGCGGCGGGGCGGAGTACAGAGAGGGGTGAGTGGGATGTAAAAAGTTTGGGGACCACTGTGGTCTTTTCTAGAGGTTTTTTTTGCCTATTGTTTTGATACTGGGGCTTCCCAGGGATGCTAGGTGGGGCTGTTCCTCTCTCCTCTTTCAGGGGATAAAAAGAAAAGGAGGACTTATGGCACCTTAGAGACTAACCAATTTATTTGAGCATAAGCTTTCGTGAGCTACAGCTCACTTCATCGGATGCAACTGTAGCTCACGAAAGCTTATGCTCAAATAAATTGGTTAGTCTCTAAGGTGCCACAAGTCCTCCTTTTCTTTTTGCGAATACAGACTAACACGGCTGTTACTCTGAAACCTTTCAGGGGATAAGTCGCCTGTGTGCAGAAGGCCAGCACAAGACTGCGATTCATGGAATTCCTATCACTGGCTCAGCATAGTGAGGAGGAACGTTTGCTGAAAGTGTCTTCCATAGACCCCTCAAAATAGGGCTTAAATGGTGCGTCGGCCTTGTTCCGGCCCTCTGAATAGGGGCATATAGCACCATTAGCTAGTAAGGATCCACAAAAGAAAAGAGATCCTGTCTGCAGGATGAAAAAGCTTGGCGTTAAAAGCTAGTGTTTAAGCAGTGATGTGGACTTGGGGCTGAACTCTGTCTTTGTTCTACTCAGCTGAGCAGGGGAGTCAGGCCCATCTGATGGAGGGGAAGAGGGTTTGGCCCACCCATTGTAGCAGCCCTGTTTGGCTGTTCTTCCCTAGGAGGGGGGAAAATCAAGCTGCCTTCCTCGTTGCGAGACTGGCTCCAGCAAGGGCCCCAAATCCGGTTACTGGCGAGGAATCCCAAGAGTCGGCAATACTGCACCCCTCTACCCTCACTGGTTGGACTATCTGGCCAGAGTGAGGTAGGGAGTTAGCTGTGTGCTCTCAAGAAGTGAGAAAGGAGTAGAGGATGAACTGTAGCTGTCCCAATTTCTTCCCAGGGCTGCTGCTGGCCAGGCTAGCTATGCGATCCTCCATTTCGGTCCCAGTTACATACCCTGCTGTATCATCATCCTAAATAGCTGTTTGCAACAGACAAACCTTCTTCAGTGCATTCAGCTTTCTACAGAAAGGTGAGCACAACTGCTTGCTAGCCTTTGTCTCTGTATGAGACCCAATCTGCCTAAGCCAAACCAATGCTGGTGTGAGCTGCAAATGCTCTCTGCAAATCTGTGCTCATAAATACTATGGTTTATTGACAGGTTTCAGAGTAACAGCCGTGTTAGTCTGTATTCGCAAAAAGAAAAGGAGTACTTGTGGCATCTTAAAGACTAAGCAATTTCTTTGAGCATAAGCTTTCGTGAGCTACGGCTCACTTCATCGGATGCATACTGTGGAAAGTGTAGAAGATCTTTTATACACACAAAGCATGAAAGTGTATAAAAGATCTTCTACACTTTCCACAGTATGCATCCGATGAAGTGAGCTGTAGCTCACGAAAGCTTATGCTCAAATAAATTGGTTAGTCTCTAAGGTGCCACAAGTACTCCTTTTCTCTTTATGGTTTATTGCTGAGTTCACTTCAAACTGCTATGGGAAATAGCACTGTAATTGAACAAGTACATTCACTTTTTATATTTTTAAGATCTTTGGTGAAGAGTCATAACTAACTTCAGTAACACAAAGCTGCTGTGTTGCTTTCTGCATTACAGAAATGGGGGATTGTGGTAAAAGCTAAGGTATTTTTATTTTAAAATTACACAGTCCTAACACAAGGGCATCTAGAATATGGTTCCAAGCACTGCCTTCCAAACTGGAGGATACCCTATGGCCTCTGTAGCCACAGCCTCACCACAATGATACTGACAAAGACCCTGTTGCTTTGGCATTCTTACTGCGTTTGAAGTAGTCTGAACAAACATCTTGGAACGTCCTGCTGAGCAGCTCAGGCTGGGATTTTCAAAGGATTTTAAGGGATTTAGGCAACTCCAGTGGGATATGGGGCTCCAAGCTCAGTATTGCCAACCCCCAAGTTTCAAATCCAGGGGGTACACTGACAAAAATCATGAGATTGGCCTCAAAATCATAATTTTTTAATAGATCACTGGTTTTCAACCTGTGGTCTGTGGACCTGTGGGAGTCCACAGGCTGTCTAAGATTTCCAAAGGGGTCTTCCTCTTTTTTGGAAAATTTTTAGCGGTCTGCAAGTGAAAAGGTTGAAAATCATGAGAATAGATATGGTGGTTTGTAGTGGGTCTTTTGATTTTTGAACTCCCCTTGCCCAGCCTGTGTGTGTTTCAGTTAGTGTTGCCAGTGTGCCAACATTTACAAAAGTGATTTAGCCTCCCCACATCTGTCCATGCCCCTGCCCAGAAATTATTATTGCCCCCTCTAGCCTCACCTCTAGTCCTCCTGTAGCTTCAGGGGTTCTTCAACTGCTATCTGGTCTGGTGGGGAGGAGGGAGTTGGATCAGGGTACCTTGAGCTGCCCTCTTCATAGGGGAGAGGAAAGGACTCCTCTGCCCCTGCACCGGCAGGTGCTGTATGGTGGGAAGGGGGAGGATTGGGGTGGCGTGGGGAGAGATGCAGAGGGGCTGCTGGGCTCTTTAGCTCTTATCAGAACACATAGGGTCCCAGAGAGCTCTGCTCTGTCTGCTTCCTGCGGCAGCCCTGATTGGCTGCTGGCCCCCATAGAGCAGCCAATCAGAGGGGATTTCCCATCAGGCAGGGCTCTCATATGTGAGAGGGCTGCTGGTGTTTCCCATTGCATTGTTAGACATGCTGTGATGTGGGGGGAGCCAGTGAGAGCTAGTGACTTTAACTCCCCTGGACCCGCTGGAAAATCCCAGCTTGACGTCCCCAAAGTGGAAGGTCCATGGTCAAATGCTCAGCTGGTGCACACTCACGTTGCGGCCAGCTCTCACCGTGTGTTTGCAGTGATGGGATTTCGACCAGGGCAGGAACCTGTCTGGTGATGACACAAAGCTGCAGCCCTCTAGTCAATTTCAACCATACCTGTGGGGGAAACCCCATTCTGATTGGCTGCCTGTGCCACCTGCCCACCTCCTGGGGCCCTGCAACCAATCCAAGCTGCTGCAGGCAGAGCTCTCCCGTGCCCCCTGGTTTGGAAGGAGGCAGAGGGGGATGAAGAACCCCGGAGCTGCCCTGTGATGCTGGAAGGGGGACCCTGCTGCAGCGCCCCCAGACATGGGGGAGGAGGGGTGAAGAACCCCATAAACAGCAGATGTGAGCTGGGGTGGGAGATGGGCAGAAGTGATGAGGGGTTTGGGGGGGACAGGATTGATTTGGGGATGGGGGACAGGGTAATTGCTGAGCAGGGGTTGGGCAGGTGTAGGGGTGAGAGCCAAAATCACCTTTCCCAATAAATGTGGGAGTGTTGGCAACACTAAGTGTCTCTCTCTTTGACCCATACATGCTGTGATGGGTAGGGGGATTTCATCAGTCAAAAGACAGACCAAAAAACACACTAATATCTAATGATTTGAGGGAGAGGTCTCACTCATGGTTTTTGATCTCTTGGGGTTGGCAGTGAAATTGGCTTTACTCCATTAAAGTCAATGAGGTTTCACTTGGGAACCAGGGCCCGCCACATGGATCCAGTGATGCTACCTCTCACAATTTTGTTGTGAGTCTTTTGATATTTGGTGGAGTTTTTTTTAAAGCCCCAGCTTAAAAATGGAAGTTTCTAACCCTTGTGGTTGCAAAGAAAAGCCTGAAAATTGCCAAGTGCACCTTAATGTTGTTTGTTTGTTTTTTTAAGGGCACATAAAAAGAACCCTCACATTTTTAACTTGGAAAAATTGCATGATTTTTAAGCCAGTCGTGATTTTGGAAGGGCCTCCAGACTGATTCGGGTTTTTTGAATGGCTCAGGTTGCTCCAGCTGCAGAACAGGAGCCACAGTTACAGAGTTCCTCATTGGTAGGAAGCCTCACAAATATCTCCAGGTTGTGGACCAAGGTAAATAATTGAATCCACAAAGGAGCGGATTTTCTGTGTTGCTGTCAGTGAACATTTAGAGCCAGGGAACAGATAGTTTTGAGAGGTGGGAGGGATTTCCTTAGCTTATTACTTCAAAGTCATTGTCACCACATTTGTGACCATTCCTATAGGCAGAAATGGCCCAGATTCCTGGATGAATGTGTCAGAACTGTTGCACTTGGAGTGAATGAAGTACTGTGCATGCCATGAAGAGCCCTGATTCTATTGTAATGAACTAAGCTTTGACTGGACCTAATGGAACCACCACATGCTTGAAATTCTGATCTTGAGGAGAGTTCCAACTCACATTAGGAGCCCTTGTAAAATACTTGAGCTGCAGGCAACGTTTCCAGGTATCTCTGTGTCATGGGAAAGGAATCCAGATTTGCTGTGATTATCACCTGTTCAGGACAGAGAGATAAGGAAGAAAAAGGCAATTAAAGCTGCATTGCATTTCCTTTGTGCCTCCTAAAAGAGCAATGTATAATTTGACATGTTGGTTGCTATCCTGCTTGGTGGGCGCTCTGTATTGTCTGGAATTAGCATGAGCTTAGCCAGTCGAGCAAATTCTGCTCTCTCACATGCACTCAATGGAGAGCAGAATCTGCCCCAGTAGTGCACATTTTATTGGTGGGACGATTTGATTGGGCCAGGAAAATCAGGAGAACTTCTTAGGCATCCTTACGTGGTGTCTAGAGTAAATAAGGAATCAAAGGGATAAAAGATGTTTTCAGGAGGAAAACAAAGTGTCAGTATGAATCAAAATATCTGCAACTAAGTGCAAGATTTAGGACACTGAGTCCTATTAGAGATCAGGAAATGCCACTGAAAGGTGGTTACCAATTCAGACTAAGCACATCATTATGAGCAGGCTGTTGTTTCTTTAATTCCCATTGGATCAACAACTAAATTAATCCTATGCATTTGCAGCATCCTGAAGAAAGCTAAAGGAGACAACATAACCTCCATGAAAAGAGCAGGAGTAAAATTTGAAGTTTAACTGTAGGCAGTATTGTTATAATTACTACATGTTGTGTTATGATTAATGGGGTAGATTCCTTTGGGAGAGGCAGCTTCTGGAACAGCAGGCAGCCAAACGATGCTGAGCTATTTCCTTGAGTGAACCCTGTGGAAATGAGATACTTATGTATGACTAAATATCAGCCAAGATTGGGAATAATGTGATGGCTAAATAAACAGCTAATTTAAGCACCATGGGAAATTACCAGTTGGTTTCATTCTGTGAAATTCCAGCTGATGGTTCTGTATGAGAGAATGGTACATTTTTCTCTCTATTTGTAAATGTAATACAGTATTGTGGCAAGGCATTAGTCATGAAGACACCCACTTGCTAGCACTGTATTTCCAGTTGTTTTCAGATACTGGGTTGGTTTCAGGCCACATCTGTGGCTGGTACAAATCAGCATATCACTCTTGACTTCAAGGGGTCTAAACTGATTTACAGCGGCTGCAGGGCTTGCCTCCATGTACAGTCCACCCACATTTTTCAAACTAATCTTAAGCACCCACTCCTGATATGCTCTTGACAGTGATTCTAGATGGTGTGGACCACCTTAGATTGTGAGCCCCCTTGGATCAGGGGTAATTTCTGAGTGTTTGGAAAGTACCTAGCCCATTTTAAGTGCTACCACACGGAAATTATTGTCCTCTACTGAGATTGAGCTCTCTGGGCAGGGACTGCCTTCTTGTTCTGTCTTTGTACAGCTCCTCACACAATGGAGTCCTAGTCTGTGACTAGGGGTCTGAGGTTCTACCACAATACAAATAGTTAATAATAATAATATACCCATTTGTTGTCCCCTACCTCTGTCTACTACTTGGCCTTGTATCCTCGGAGCCTCCGTCATCCTTAGCTCTTATGCTTTTGAGCAGAAGTCTCCCACCTGGCTATTTTAATCTTTCTGCACTCTAAGATCCCCCCCCCCCCAGCTCCAAAATGACTCCGCAAATCACATGCGTGCAGCCTCTATTCCATTGGTGTGAACTTTATTAGCAGTTCTTGGCAAGACCAATCTTCTGTGATTAAAAACATCTCTTTTACCACCGATGCTATCATCATTGCAAACCCCTGGAGAGGAAAGTCTTTTAAAAACTTCCAAGCTGCTCAAAAGAGACATTTTCAGTCTCCCCAGATTAATCACCCTAACTTTAAACTCGGTGGCACTGGCTGAAGTGTCTTTTGTTATCTGTCTATACAGTGCCTAGCACAAGGGCATTCTGATGCTTGATTGGGTCCCCAGGTGCTACTTTACTACAAATAACTATAAGTGATATCCCATTACATGTGTATATTTCCTAAACTGACAGATTTGTTTTCTGATTTGAGGCCAGCTCAGCAATGTGATCCTTTCCAAATGGGTCTGGAAAAGTTCATTTTCATAATAACCATCAAGAAAAGGAGGACTAGTGGCACCTTAAAGACTAACCAATTTATCTGAGCATAAGCTTTCGTGAGCTACAGCTAAGGTGCCACTAGTCCTCCTTTTCTTTTTGCGAATACAGACTAACACGGCTGCTACTCTGAAACCTATAATAACCATCATTACTCTATAGCATCAGGTCCTAGCAATGCTCTCCCATAATCTCTTTCGTCAGGGGATTCCAAATCAGCAATACAAATGCATTCTGGGATGACATTCATTAAACAAGGTCTCAGCTATGGAGACACATTTTAAAAAAAAATCAATTCCTGTTTTCAACATAAAAAAATTGGGTATTTACCAGTTTATGATGATTTGTGTCTCTTAAAGGAGACTGTCTCCATCCCTTGATATGGCTACAGACAGTTTGGCGAGTGTACTGTGTAGAAGTATATCCTTAATCACTCAAAATAGTTTAGATCTAAACCGTTAAAACTGGGGAGGATTACAATTTACCATTTCATGGATGAGCTCCCCCTGTCTTACCCAGCTACCTTGCTTGACAGGTCCAGTTTCTGCCTCCTGTAACTTACAAGCAGGTAAGACGTCATAGTAATGGTTGAGTAGAATGTCGCTGTGCAGAAGAATGCAAATATATATTTACATACCAAAGTCAGGTGGTTTACAAAGGAGCTGATTTCCCAGTGCAGTAAGTTTCCCAACAGCTGATAATGTGTCTATCCAGTGCCTAGTGTGGTGTTCACCGATCGTCCAGTGCTTAATGTGCTTGTACAAGCTCTGCTTTCTTCTGTGTCTGGTTCCAACTTGCTGTGCATGACCCCAAGAGCTTCACAGCACCTGGCCCAGACTCTCTCTGGGAAGCCCATCCCTTAATGATGGTGTCTCCAGGACCATACTTAGTGCAATTGGGCCCCGATCCTGACTGGGTCTAGACACATTCCTGCAAATAATAAATAAATACAAATAACTCAGTAAGGAGTTGTTGCATGTGGAATTTGACCTCTATCTTGCATTACACTTGATCTTCCTGTAGAAATCTCACTGACATCACTGGGAATGTAGCAAACAGACTGAGGGCAGCATGTGGCATTTAGCATCCAGACATGTCAGATGAACTGACCTAATAGATCAGGAACCAATCCAGCCTGTTGGGTTAATTATTTCTCTGTTAAGAATGCTCATGACATGCAGCGGTGGCTCCCAAGGCATTTGGGCCCAGATCCTCAAGGACATTTAGGTACCTAACTGCAATTGATTTCAATGGGAGTTAGGCATCTAAATATCTTTGCGCATCTGGGCCTTGGTAATTAAGAAATAATGGCAAAACTGTTATTGAAGCCTTGCTGATTATCATGGCTGATATTTATCCGTAGCTTGATGGGCTACTGCAAAAAAACCTCAGCACCATTTTTGCAGCACACTGGGGCTGCAAGTGGACTGGCCACACATGAGGGCCTTGTGTCGGCCATCAGAGAAGGTGGTTAGTCAGGGGCAGGCTAACGTAACCATGTTGGCATGGATCCAGTGACCCTAAACACACCACAACAACAAGGGGTACACACAGGGCAGTGTCAAGTGCTCCAGCCTACAAGCGGTACGGTGAGGGAGGTTGCATCTCTGTATTCTGGCTTTGGGGTGTGGATTTTTCAGCTCCCCAAAACACCCACAGTTCTCCTTTCCAGAGCTTCCAGAAGATGAAGTGGATTTAAGAACAAAACCACATTGCTCAACCCCGCAGCACTAGTAAACGTTCAATGTTATCAATGGCTGAGAGGAAAGAATTACTAAGTACCATTACAATGGTGGCAATGTGACCTTCCCACTACCATGCGGGAGATCCACCTGTGACTACTGGCTCTTGGATCTTGCTCACCAGGGGCTGTTAAGAAGCACCCTGGGGAAGAAGGCATGGAGTGATTTGATCTGCAGTAACTTCCCCAGCTCTTTGAGGAGTGGCACAAGTGAAGTTCTGTCTAGTTCCTATTGGTGAAGAGAATCATGACCACAAAGCAAGATTTTTAGGTTGGAGGATGACTGTGAAGCAAAAGAAAAGAAGGGACCCTCAAGGTCCTGACAAGGATATAGAGGACTGAGGCAAATGAAAATAATTCTAACATCTGGTAACCAAACTTAAGTTCAGCGGTTAAGATTCAGACTTCTGACAAACTCTTCTATCTAAGAGGCTCAGCCCTTTTGTTAGCAAAATATTTATTATTCCAGAGAATTTTATTTTCAGTTTCATTTATTTCAAGGGAATTAAAAGAGGTGTCTTTATTGTTTCTCTCTTCTTTCTCTCTCTCTCTCTGCCCCCCCCCCCCCCCACCCCCTCAGCTCTCAAATGCTGCCAGGTTTGGGATTTGGATGTTAGAAAACCCTATAGTAATGGTTCTTGTGCAGTAGTCAAAAGTGAATCTCAACCATTGGGTCAGAGATAAATAAAGATGGGATGAAAAAAATAGGCAAACATTTTAGACTCCCTTCTCCCCTCCCCCCTAAAACCCACCAAAATATGGAGTGTCAGGTTTGCTTATGAACAAAGGGTTTAAAATGCCAACACAATTTCCAAGGGAAGTGATGACAGACCTTTGCCTTGAGTCCTTAACACTAGACTAGAAAAGGAATCAAGAAATACAGGTAGGGTTTCTAATTTCGTGGGGTTCCCCTGATTTTTTTGGTATTTATATTTATGGCTAGTTTCTAGATATGTGCAAAACAATGCTTCCCTTGTACTAAATGTGTAATACCTCAGGTCCCCCATGGATAAGCTTGCAGGGAGTAGGAGAGGGGTTTATTTAAAACAATTTTTTTTTTTTAGTGTTTCCAGTGCCTTTTGCGAACACCTTTCAAGGCTGCCAAAATGATGTGGGTGCTTTCAATGTCTACAGTGTATATATATATATTAAAATAAAGACTGATTTTTCCTTTGGGCTGATTTTCACTATCCCCCCCCCCAGTACAGTGTAGGGAATGAAGAGCCCCTGCATTGGCCCCTTGGGGGGGGGGGGGGCTATGATTTGACTTCCCAGGTCTTCCCCACCTCTCATGTCTCAGCATCCTGTGCTTTGCGAAGCTGAGAGAGTTTGAGGGATGGGCCAGGATCCCTGCCCGGCGCCTGCCCCCCAACTGAGCCAAGTTTCCGGGGAAGGTCCAGAAACCCCCGCCCGCCCCCGGCGCTGGGGCGGCCGCTCCCGCGAGCAGCATCTGCTGTTCGCGGCTGGATGCGCCCCCCCCCCATGACGTCAGCCAGGAGCCTGGACCAATCAGAGAGGCAAAGGGGTGTCCTGGTGGGGACCCTCCTCCCCGCCCCCTCTCTGTAGCCAGCCCTGCCGGGGGGTCCCCGAGGCAGGGGCCTATATAAACCCCCTGGAGCCGGCCCTCTGCCGCTCCCTCGCAGGCTGGAGGAGGAGACAGAGCCCGGGAGGAAAGTGCAGCGGGAGCCGCCAAGTCCCTGCCCCGGCCGGGAGAAGACGAGCCCGATGAGAGCGGCTTGCCCGGGGCTTGCAGCCTGAAGAGCCACGAGCCCGCGTCTCTCCCGAGTGCCATTCCCTCCCTCTCTCGCCAGCCTTGGAAGATGCCCAGTAGCCCGGGCTGGCGGCCGCGGCTGCTGCTGCTTGCCTTGTGCCTGGGGACCGGGGTGCAAAGCTCGCAGCCCAAGGTAGCCAAAACCAGGAGGCAAACGCAACAAATAGTCCAGCCACAGGTTCCAAGCAGCCAGAGTAAACGTGAGTATCTGGGGGCACAGAGCCACCGCGAAGGGGGGGGGGGCGGGGGGCGGGACACGGCCACAGCTGTCGGGGAGACTTGGGGGTCCAATAGTGGACTTTAGAGACCAAGCCAAAACCTCCCGACGCGGGCTGCAGCCCTGGGTGTAGGTGCATTTTTGTGCATTCGGGGATCAGTGGAGATCCAAAGTGATCTCAGTGGTTCCAGCAGCTGGGTCAGATTTTAGTCCCTTTTAGCACTTCCAAGCCAGGCTGCAACAAGCCCCGCCTCGAGAGAGCGAGGGACTTGCGGGCGGTGCACTAGTGAGCTTGGGGAAAGTTTTCTGTTTGCCTTTGAATGTCTGTGAGTTACTCTCTGATGCTCCCCGGGTCCAGCCCAAGTGGGGCAAATTCTGCCACCCTTCCCTAAGCAGTTGACTCTGAGTAGCCCCAGTGGTACTATTCAAGCAGGCATAGCATAATTTGCCCCTGTGTTTTTTTGTCACTGAGGCAGAAGTATAGTGGAACGGGATCTGTTTTAGTTACAGCAAATGGTGATGAAATGTATACGCCAAACTTTTATTTGAACTAAACAGCTGATACTTTCATGTTTCAGTTCTGGGTATACGATTTTCATTAGAGCCCTTACTTAAGAAAACAATAGTTTTATTATTACATGTAATTAAAAATAACCTAAAAGCAAAACACTAAAACACTCTGTCTGCAAACACAATTTGGGAGATGTTTGCTGGAACAATTGCTGCCCTGACCTTTGAAAGCATCTGGGGAAGTTGAGGCTGCATCAGGGAAAAACTTCCTGGCACAAAGATCTATCTGGCTGTGAAATGATCTCTCAAGGGATGTGGTGGAAGCCCTGCTGCTTGGCACACTTAGAACTGACCTGGACAAAACGCTTGTAAATGTAAACCTGGAAAACAATCCTACAGTGGCTGGAATCTATCCAAAGCCCACTGAAGTCAGTGGCAGTCTTTCCACTGATTTGAATGGAGTTTTGGATCAGGCCCTAGATGAGATTCTGAGTCTATTAACTCTTTGTTTCAAAGTCTCTCTCAACTCCCGTACAGTTACTACAATATTTAACGTGTTGTAGATTGACATTTAGGTGCCTGATCTTGCTTTCTCTGTGTATCCCAGACTCCCATTGTCTCAGTGGGAGTTTTGTGTGTGCAAAGAATGCAGGATCAGGACCTAATGTATAGTCCACGCATGATTTAACTCTCCTTTTTGACTTTTGTTTGGAGCTCTGTGGTTGAAGGAGGCTAATGTAACCCAAGACTTCTGTTTCTTTTTCAGCGGGCTGTTATGATAATGGGAGATATTATCAGATAAGCCAACAATGGGAACGCATTTACCTGGGGAACATGCTCGTGTGTACCTGCTATGGGGGAAGCAGAGGCTTTAACTGCGAAAGCAAGCCTGAAGGTAAGTTGGTAGGAGTCATGATGAATGAAAAATGGGTTGTGAGGCCAATTAAAATAAGCCTTAAAAAAATGGTAGACCACAGATCAGACTTTCTGTTCACGTTAATGGGCAGGAGAGTCATTTACACTGAGGATCTGGCCTGAGATTTTAAGAGGTAGTCTTCATTAGACATGGGCCTGCAATCAGAACCCTGGGCCCAAATAACATTCAACCTGAAGTTTGGATCTGAATCTGAACTTTGCATCCAGCTTCATCTCTATAATGATCTGACCTGACCCTAGATTTGAAATCCCTAACAAATGCAGAGTACACAGCAAATCTGGAGCCAAACTTTTCAGCTCTGACTTCTCTAAACTTTTTGTTTGATTGTATTGTCTGTAACTGTTAATAGGCATTTCATATCCTTATGTTGTCAAATATTTTTTAAAAACATTTTAAAAGTTGACTTTCATTTGCAACTTGTTTCACAGTCCTTCTAACTTGCATATAAGCATAACTTGCATAGTTGGGTGTAAGGTTGGAGTAATTATTCTTATACCGATTTATGATTATTTTGATCTCAACTATCTAAGTGTCATAGGGAGACACAGAATAAATTTGGATAAAATTTAGGTTTTGGATAACAGGGATTTTTAAATGTAACAGATGTTGGGGGGATGTGACCCTGTTTGGGGTAACAGGGACATTTGGATAATCAAACTGAACTTTATTTACTGGGCTGTATTCACTGGTTTGCTCTGGCTGTGTTGGTCTGCTTTGGTGATACAAAGCAGCCATAAACCTATCTTAACTGATGAGATGGTTTATGGCTGTCTTTTGTTGCTGATGCAGCACAAATCAGCTGGTTTGCAGTTGGGTAGAGGGCCTTTTGTGAGCCCTCAGTGCTTGAATGAATTCCACTCTGCCGACTTTCATGCTGCCACACTAATATGTGGCTGTTACTCTTCAGAGAAAACTAGACACATCTGAATTTTCCTGTATAAGGAAAAACAGTGGTGAGGGAGGGAGGGGAATAGGAGTGCATGTGGTTTGTGTTCTTGCAATTTGAATGCTACAGCCTGCACATTAATTAATCATCACATGGACTTTATTTTCCCCTCAGCTGAAGAAACTTGCTTTGACAAGTACACTGGATCTACCTATCGGGTAGGGGAGACTTATGAGCGCCCCAAAGACTCCATGATCTGGGATTGTACCTGCATCGGGGCTGGACGTGGGCGAATCAGCTGCACCATTGCAAGTATGTAACAAAGATCATATTGCTTGAGCCATTGCTCTTCAGTGTTGTGCATGTTCCTGAGAGGTTGACCTGACAGCCCCCAGTGCAGTGCAGAATTGCTTATTACTTAGGAGTATGGGGACTGATGCAAAGCCCACTGAAGTCAACTGGAGTCTTTCCATTGAAAAAGCTCATCCTCTTCCCTTCCAACCCTGATAGTCTATGGATGGTCCCATGGAAGTTAATGGAATTATTTGTGTGAGCAAGGCTAGCAGGACTGGGCCTTTAAGAGCAAATTAAAGGCATGTTAAAAATAGCGGGATAAGTGTGTTAGTGCCCTGCCAATAGGACTCGTAAAAAGTATTTCAGCTCAGATATCAGAGATGCATTGACTCTTGAGGGCAACTCTAGTGGAGCAGCGTTTACTCACTGCAGAGAATGAAGGCCAAATCCTCAGCTGGTGAAAATCAACATAGTTTCAATGACATTAATAGATCTGTGCTGATTTACACCAGCTGAGGATGTGTCCCTTAACGTGGCCTCTGTAGTGACACCCACTCTGAGAATCTGTGTGCTGGAGATTCAGGGGGCCAGCTTGTGATCTCTCAGACCATTCCCAATGAGCTTCTTACCCATTATGCTTCTCCTGTCTTGGCTTTCTCACCATCCGCTCCCCCTCTGCTGTCTTCTCACCCTTTCCTTTTGTTGCCTCTTTATCTGGAGCGCCTTTCCTTTGAGTTGTTGGGTCTCTCTTTAAGTCACTTCTTAACCACTTCTCTTTAGCTCCTGATTTAGACTCTCTCTGCAAAACAGTTTCTGCTACTGTAGTTTAAGAGCACTCTATCAGTATATTTGGGCTTAGATTTCCCAGTCCCTGTGCTGTTTTTGAGAATCACAGCTTTATTGCATCTTTCATACAATAGCAGGTTTGATTTGGTTTGTCGTTTATTTGCAACATGCAGTGCTGGATACTTCCCATAGGACATCAGACATGAACTCTCAATATCGGATGGAAGGAAATCCTGCAAAGGCCGAGGGGCTAGTTCTGCCCTGCATTCAGTGGAGTTGCATTGGGCAGGGCTGAGTTTGGCCCAGAATCAGTAATGGGAGATTTCCGGTTCAAGATGTTAAATGATTGTTAATCTCCGACTTCCATTTCTTCATCATGGATTTGATCCAAAGCGCACTGAAATCAGTGGAAAGACTCCCATGATTGCAGTTGACTTTGAATTAAGTGTCCTATCACTGCTATTGCTCAGATTGTTTGGTCATTTTAGGAATTAGACCAAGGTCAGGTGCCTCTGAATCTTGATCAGTGCTATGATCCTTATCCATTCAGATTCAGCCATTGCAATACTCCACTTGCTGTTCTTTCAGCAAATGGATCTGTGCTAACTAGTGGATCCAAAATGTATTTATTACAAATCCATCTGATCATAACACTGCCATCCAGGTCTTTGAATTGGCCTACAATTTGTCAGCGCATTGAATTTTAGATTTAGCTGGATTAATATCAGAATATCAACTATAAGGTCCTGCCCCTTGTTCTCAAAATTCTGGCTAGCGCTCTTGGGCCTCCTGGTTCTAGGTAATTCAACAGGCCTAAATCGAGCTAGTTGAAAAACCATTTTCTTTAAAAAGTTGTGAACAATAATTTATTTGAAATTTTTAAACTTTTGTAGGGATGTCTAAATGAAATGAAAGTTTGTTTTGATTTGACTCCAAAGTTTTCAGTTCAATTAAACTTGAAGAGAAAGTTTTGGTTTGGTTTTTAAACACTGAAATAAAACAAAAAATTGTAAACTAAAACAAAATGAAAAATGTGATTTGAAATTGAAGAAAATTTAATTTCTTGTCTTTAGCAATTTTCTACCAAAAAGCCTAAAGAAATCATTTAAAAAAAGAGATGTTTTCCTGCAAAAAAAAAATGTTTTTGATGAAACCCCAAAGTCTCACCTGAGTGGTGTGGGTGACTGAAGAACTTCAGAAAGCATCAGTGACTCTTCTATTTGGAACTCTTTCTTTGATGTTCAAGAAAGTGCTGCCCTTTGACAATAATTGTCAGCCAACCGGAATGAGGGTGGTCTAGCCTAGTGGTTAGAGCAGGCATCGGGCCCCCAAGGACTAGGCTCAGAGCCGGAGTCAGCAGCTAAAGCCCAGGGTCAAACTGGAGGGGCAGGAACTGGATACAGAGCTGAGTGTCAAGTGAGAGTCAGGAGCCAAAGGCCAGGTCAAACCAGATGGCAGGAATTGGAGCAAGCAGGGTAGAAGGCAAGGAGGGGCTCAAGGCAGAGGCCCAAGATAAGGCAAGAGTAGAAACAGTGGTGGGCGTGAGCATCAAACAGCCAGTAAATTGCTGCGGCTGGTTTAACAGCCGGCCTCCTAGTGCCTGCCGCCAATCAGGTGGCGTGGCCAATCAGGGAGCCTGCGGCAAGCCAGCTGTACTGATGAGGCCGCCTGGAGATTAGCTCTGCTGCAGGCCCTGATTCCCTGACAATAACTCTTTTCCTCTTCGCATTTATCTTCGCCAAAAGTTCATTTCACATTGCCTTGGGATGGCTGAAGAGGATGCCGTTTACATGACAGGGGATTGGATTGTTTGCTATTCTACAGTGAATATACACAGACCCAATTCTCAACTAGGTGATGACTAAACCATTTTCTGTTTGCCACAGATCGGTGCCATGAAGGGGGTCAGTCCTACAAGATTGGCGATACCTGGCGCAGACCACACGAGACGGGTGGCTACATGTTAGAATGTGTGTGTCTGGGTAACGGGAAAGGGGAATGGACCTGCAAACCTCTAGGTACGTAGTGATTTTTGACACATTTCTTTGAGAGATCAGGCTTCAGAAGTATTTAACAGATGTCATTAAAGAATCCTATATTAAAACAAAGGATGCTCATTTGAACTGATTCAGGCCTTTAGCCTGATCTAACTTCACCTGGTACATTTTTTTTTTTCTGGTGGCCTCCTCCCATCTACCAATATGGGAAGGCAAAGGTAGTCATGACCCCCCCGGACACCTGTTTGTGACTCCCAGGGGGTTGCCATCCCCAGGACGAGAGCCCCTGGTTTTTAGAAATATTTAAAACAAACACAAAAACCCTGTCTTTTTTCCTCCATTCCCACAGCTGAGAGATGCTACGATAACACTGCTGGGACATCCTATGTTGTCGGAGAGACCTGGGAGAAGCCCTACCAAGGCTGGATGATGGTGGACTGCACTTGCTTAGGCGAAGGCAATGGACATATCACCTGTACCTCCAGAAGTACGTATCGATTTTCTCTTGCCAACACTATGCAGAATGGCCAAGGTGCACTTCATTCTGCTGAAGCTCAGGTTCTAAAATGATGCCTTTTCTTATCCTTTCTTTGGGGCCCAGAATGCACAAGCTGAGACACTTAAGTAAGACAAAGGGAGACAACTTCAAGTATGTGATGTGCTTGATATTACATAGAGAAGTAGGTGTAGTTATGCACTGATTTACACTCCACATATCCCACAAGGAAGTCAGTGGAATTGTGCTGGGTTACAGACCATACAGTTTGGCCTAGAGTTGCCCCCATGGAGACACGGTGCCTTTAAAGGGGAAACTGTCACCTGGTTTATCTTTCTTGAGATTCTGGTATTATTAACAAATCCAAAAATTCCTGTAGAGCTCTAAAAATGCAGGGTTTGTCATTTTTTTAACATAATCTAGTACATCTGAAAGCCAAAACAATGATTATTTAGTCTAATGCTTTGTCTACACTGAGGATTTTGGTAATGGTGTGAACCTTTAGTGTAAACACTCTGCAATTGCGCAAAGATCTTTTAACATCAGCACATCACTTTTACACTCCAACTTTGTACCAATCCAACTACACTGTTGCAAAATATCCCAGTGGATTGGCCTATAACATGTAAATGGGGCCTTTACAAGTTACTTCTGCTTATTGCGTTCTCTTCTAGTATGACTGTACTGTAAAACAAGCTCCATTGTGGAGCTATGACAATTTGCACCAGCTGTACATCTGCCCCAAGGTCATTTGACCTGGTCTCTTGTACCTTTGTTATATGGGTTTTGAGATCTTCCTCTGTAGCCTTTAAATGGCCTCATGCCCAATTGCCTTGAGATACAAAGCTAATAGCTTTTTGCTAATATAAACAATAGAACTGTAAAGAAGTAAAACACATAGAGGTTTGGGATTAAAGTCAAGGTTCTGGAGAGAGGTTAGTCAAGAAATAAGCGATGAAACAAAACCAGCCTTGACCATTTCGACTCTGTTTGAAAACACATGGGGGGAAAATAATTAATTGTCAAATGGGAATGGACAAAGCAGAAAGAGGGCATGTTATGTGCAAGCTTCAAAGTTATTATAATCAACACAAACAATTAGGCAGTGTCCTTCATCTCACAGTTCTGGAGTCTACTGTTGGACCTTATAGGAAATTGCAACCTATTCATTATTGGAAAAAAATGGGTTTTGCTTCCAAAATGGACTCACATCTATAAATACATTGTCTAAGTGTAAAATGATAGTTATGGCCCACATAGTAGTGTAAGTACTGATGTGTGGATAAAATATAAGTGTTATGGCTAAGATTTTCCAAAGTGACTAGTGATTTGGGTGCCTAAATTCTTGGGTGCCCATCCTGAGACACCTGATCTTTCGAGGCCAAGTGTCCACATTTTCATATACATATAAATACATTACCAGCCCTGTAGCTACTTTCCACTTTCTTGGCAAATACACAGCACTGTGTCATTTTATCTACTGTGATTTGTTAATGTGTTTGCCACATGTTAGTTTTTGACCCAATGTACTCTAGCGCAATGGCAATCTGAAGTGATGCGTACCTCATTCCATAGTTGTTCATATAGTAGATGAAAGCGTTTCTGACCCATGATTAAATGTGAGTTATTGTATCGAGTTGCCGTTGCATGTGAGGGTAAAATGCTGTAATGGAAGAAGAATGAGTTAATCCATGTGGCTCTGCATGCAGCTAGAAGTAGTTTATTATGCTATCATTTGAACCTATTTGCTCAATTCATCATGGGTGGTAGATTATTTAAAGGCAGAATTCCCAGACGCACATGTGAAACTTCCATTAACTATAATGGCAGTTGCTTGCATATTTCTGGGTGAAGAATTTGACCCAAAGATATTACCTATCAAACAGGATTTAGTTCCTTCCATGTGAAATAGGCCCACGAGGTTCAACTGGGCCCTGTCTACAGCATGCAATGACCATGCTAAGAAACCATTTAGAATTAAACAACATTTAAACTGGTTTCAGCTTAAGCAGGGTTTTCCCCACAATATGAACAAGGTGCTTTAAAATGGTTTTGAAAACTATTCGCAAGAGTGGGCAGTAACCCAGGAGTTGGTTTCCCATTCTGCCTTGTCCACACTGGGAGCAAAAAGGTGTTATCGGAAAGAATGTTTAAAATCACTGGGTGAAATCCTTTACCATTTAAATCAATGAGAGTTTTGCCATTGACTTCCAAGGGGCCAGGATTTCATCCAATGTTTTAGAGTGGCTTCCCAGCATGTGCCTTTCTGCAATACAGTCAGGGCTTTAAAGCATATGGATACCTTGGTAGGGGTGATGGAGCTCGGTAGTGGAAGACAAACTGTACTGTGGAAGATTAGTCACGGAATATCAACAAAGGACCTAGTATATTTGCTTTTGTGATTGGCATGCTGCTAAATATAGGAAAAACTAAGCCTTGCTTCCTTTGTTATAAATGTTTCCTTTCCTCTGCAGATAGGTGCAATGATCAGGACACCAAGACTTCGTACAGAATTGGAGATACCTGGAGCAAGAAGGATAACCGAGGAAACCTGCTTCAGTGCATCTGCACTGGTAATGGCAGAGGGGAATGGAAATGTGAAAGGCATTCAGCTGTACAAACTCCTGGCATTGGTAAGTGGTAAATCATATTGGTAATGTGGGCACTGAACAATACAAGTCACACACAAAAGGTTTTGTGCTGAATCACACAACACTGATTTAGGCAAAAATCTTGTCAAAGTTAACGAGTTATGCGAGAGGAAGATCTGCAATATTTAATCTCAAAATTTGACGGGAGACTAAACATTGTCATCTTTTGTGCATGAGCAAATGACAGAATTCATTTACACACAGTTTGCATGCACAAAAGGGTTTGCACATGCAGATTAGAACATGAGCATGTTCAAACGTGCCAAAAAAAGTTAGCATGCACAGATTTATGGACCTATAAATAGAGGCTATATCTTGAAAATGCGGCACTTTGGGTTAATATTTTTGAAATCTATAAGCTTTCTACAGAGTGACTTACTTTAAATTTCCTGAATTTAAACTTGCAGATCTTGTGGCTGTCAGAAGTTAAACTATTCTTCTGGCAAGATAAACACACCCACTTATGCTCAAGCTTTAATATGTAGAAATGTTAAGAAGGCACTTATGTGTTCAATAAATTGTATTTTGTATATCAGATCCTTTGTGATTTTTGGTATGGGGTTTATTAATTTCCTGGTATACACTGTCCTCTGTCCTAGGTTTATAGCAAAATATTCAGCTTCTAAAGGTTCTTTGTCATTTTAATGATCTATTTCTGCTTTTAATGTGTAAATCTAGCTTTTTCCCTGGAGTGGATATAAATTAATAATTTCCTACTCTTGCTATCACCAGTTCCACTCCGTGGTGGGAAAGCTAGTGTAGACAGACTCCAGGAAACCTCTAGTGCTTAAAGAGCAGAGCTCTGAGCAGATCTAAATCACGCTGTGCTTTTAAAACTCCAGTGGTTGTCAAAGCCTTGCCTATACTTTTGCTCCCATATGGGCTGTTGCAGGTAGAGCTAAACTGGTGGTAGGAAAAGTGGGAAATTTTAACAAAAGTTTCCAAGTGTAGAAGAGGCCTCTGTGTCTCTTTCCATATTACTCTTAACTAAAGCTGCTTGAAAATTTTCCTTTGACAATATTTTTTTGATGGAAAATGGTGGTTTTTTCCCCAAAATAGACTTTTCATGAAAAAACTTGTTTCTTTGGAGATTTTTCAGGTTTTTGGTGAAAAACTGGAAAAGAAAAAACAATCCACCCAGTTTTTCAGTTTGGGTTTTTTTCCTCCTTTCCTTTCTTCGTTTGTTTCCATTTTTGATTTCAGTTTGCCATCCAAAACAGCAAAACATTTTCATTGGAAACTTTAAATAAATCTTACAATTTTGTTCCCCCCACCCCCCCAAAGTTTCCTGTGAAAAACAACTGGCATTTTTTGACCTGCTCTAGTCACAGTTGTTGGCTGTATAGTCGCTCTTGTTGCGGAGGATCATTAGCATGGATAGAGATTTTTTTTTTATTTTGTTTTTATGTTGAAATTTACTAATTGAAGTGCAAACAAATGTTATGAAAATGGAAAGCGATCAATAAAAATATCTGCAGATAATTATGCCTAAGAAAGTTAAATGCTTTTAAAGGGAAATTGTCACCTGGTTTATCTTTCTTGAGGTTCTGGTATTATTAACAAATCCAAAAATACCTGTAGAGCTCCAAAAATGCAAGGTTTGTCATTTTTTAACGTGATCTAGTACCTCTGAAAGCCAAAACAATGATTATTTAGTCTAATGCTTTGTCTGCACCAGGGATCGGCAACCTTTGGCCCGTGGTCTGCCAGGGAAAGCCCCTGGCGGGTCAGGCTGGTTTGTGTATCTGCCACGTCCGCAGGTTTGGCCGATCGCGGCTCCCACTGGCCGCAGTTCGCCATCCCAGCATAGCACTTAACCTAGATTTTCTGTTCCTTATTTTTTGGATTTAAAGCCTGCTGCTTATTCCCTCTTTTCTAACATTTTCTGCCTCAGGATCTGCATCCTCAACCTTCACAGATGTACGAACTGCACTTTACCAGCCCCAGCCTCAACCCCAGCCTCAGCCGTATGGTCACTGTGTTACTGACAGTGGGGTGGTGTACTCTGTTGGGATGCAGTGGCTCAAGACACAGGGCAGCCAACAGATGCTTTGTACTTGCCTGGGCAATGGTGTCAGCTGCCAGGAGACAGGTATGAGCTTTTCTTTTAATGCTCACCCCTAGACAAATCAAGGCCCCAGTGCAGCGAAACGCTGAGCAGGTGCGTAGCTTTAACTATGTGAGTAGTCCTACTGAAGTCAGTCTTTAAGTGCTTTGTTGGATTGGGACCAACGTGCAAAAGGATTTTAACTACATAATTGTCTTTAGTGCAGCCTCTGAACTAAGATCCTGATACAAAGCCCGCTGAAGTCAGTGGAAAGAGTCTCACTGACTTCAGTGCATCAGGCACTAACAGAATTTCAGCTGTTGTTTTCACTTGTAGTGAAGCCCAGTTTCTAAAGACATAAGGACACACTCTCCTAAGTCAACACTCATAACGTGTCTTAATGTTCATGGCTCCTACGTGCATTGATGGGAGAGAGAACCCCATGGGGGTTTTTGTCCCTCACTGGAATGTAGGATCCTGGGGAATGTATAAGAAGGGTGCTCTGAAGAGCAAAATGAGGAACAGCAAGGGGCTTGGAGAAGGGAAAGGAAAGAATCAAAATTTCTTCCTGGTTTTGATTATTTGGGGCCTGGTTCTGTAGGACAGAAGTAACTCCCATTTTGTTACGTACATACGGCAGTGGGAGAATAAAGCTATGGGATGCAGAATTAGCAACTTTATTCAAACTAAGTTGCAGCAGTATGTTTCTGGGGGAGGATGTAGGTTGAATGATGATGTTACAGGGCTAGATCCTCAGCTGGTATAAATTGGCCTGGGACAATTGAAGTCAGTGCCATTTATACCAGCTGAGGATTTGGTCCAGAGAAGCTAGAGTTACTTTAGGGCATGAAGAACTGGAGTGGGGACACTGAGCCATAATGTAATGTTGTGGTTTGCTTGGTTTAAAGCTGTGACCCAAACCTATGGTGGCAATTCTAATGGGGAACCGTGTGTTCTGCCATTCACCTATGGTGGGAAGACTTTCTATTCTTGCACCACGGAAGGTCGTTCGGATGGACACTTCTGGTGCAGCACAACCTCCAACTTCGAACAGGACAACAGATACTCCTTTTGTACTGGAGAAAATGGTAAGCTTGTCTAGAGAAATGTATTGGGGGGAAAAATAGGTTGAATTTCCAGTATTTGGGTATGGTGACTATAAATGCTGTCTGGGCCAGATGTAGCTTGTCTAAATGGGCATAGCTGCTGATTTACACCATCTGAAAAGATAAGATGAAAATGATAGCTCTGCAGATTAAAGTTACAGAGCATGAATAGTTCTTGTGGACATGTTCCCCATCTTCCCTGCGTCTTGCAAACATTAAACTCCCAACCCTGGGATGTGGCGAAGGTGTCAGTTCCCCTGGTGAAGTAGGAGTAGCCAGGGAAAAGGAGGAGATGATGGGACTACATGTCTATCCTTTTGCCCTTGAGGGTTTTCTTTAACTAGCTAGCGAGGGTCTCCTGTAGTGCTGTCTGGGAAAGGGCCAAGATCAGCATTTTTATTTAAGAAAATCTTTGTGTCCTATTGCTCTACCTACTTGACCTTAAAAATGAAGCTGTTAACCAGAGTATAGCTCACTGTCTTTGATACAAGGGACCTTTAGACCTCTCTTGGCTGGTTGAATTTCAACCAGTCAGACAAGAGACCTGGCCCATATTAGGCCATGAGGGTAGGACACTGCCCAGAGTCTTATCTGTGCAATCCTCTGATGTCACTCCCTCAATCCTGACTTCCCAGTCAGATTGCCTTATATAGCAGCAATCCTCATCTGCCACTGGGAAGGGGTGCTGTGGCATGACTAATGCAACATTCTACATCAGCTGGGGGTGGGGTGGGGCGGGAAGGGCAATGGTCTGGAAGCCCATGGACCTTCCGTAAGACAGCAGCCAGACAGGGGAATTTCTGCTGGATCTGACCCTAAGTGAAGCACGGCTGAAGTTATTAATGTATTGGTAGATTTAGTAACGTGGTAAAATACTACTTCTCAGATCTGTTGTTTTTGAGCAGCCTTTCACTCGCATGAGGTTTTTTTTGTTTTTTTTTTTAATATCTTCTGGTTCCTTCAGATGAAACTCGAGATCCCTTTCCATCATGTCACATTTGTTCTGTTTTAAGAGAATTCGTGGAATTCAGCCGCTCTGGATTGCATTGGTGATAGGTGCCTAAGAGATCCCTTTTGCTCCACTGTGGGCCTGGGAAATCTCAATATAGGAGGACGCAAGCAAAGGCTTCATTCTTCCTGGCTATTTGTACATCATTGAGTTGCAACTGTTTTCTAAGGGCTGAGGTTTTATTTAAAGTCCTTGGTCACAGCCCAGCTCTCAGTTAAATCCATCCAGCCCCATTTACTTCCATGGGTTGTACACGTGTCATAGAATGGAGAGAATATTTGACTCACTGGACCAGTTCCCTCACCCTACTCCTGTTTGTTCCTGATGACTCTGTTGGTGCAAAGAAACTCTAAAGCAGACCTCTGATGATCCTCTCTGCCAGGGGAGTCTGTGGGCATTAGGGAGCCGCTGTTATGATTCCAATGCCGATGCCTTCCCTGGCACAGGGGTCCTATGCCGGATTTCCCTACTCTGATTCCCATGGCCAGGCCCACTCTTTCCACATCTGTGCATGGGGGATGGTGGGTGCTTTCTGGTTATGCAAATCCGTTGGATGTGGACCAACCTTTCACACCGTTTATATTTACATGATTAAATTAGTCTCCGTCAGAAAAGAGGGTTAAGGGTACTCTGAGGAGGAGCACATGCAAACTGAGGGTCCGTGCTATGTTCTGAAACAATTCCTGGCTCCTCTGAGGAGAATGCTGGCTCAGATACATCTCTTTCTTTTACTCCTCCTGCTTTGTGTAGTTCTGGTCCAGACCCGGGGTGGCAACTCCAACGGTGCCTTGTGCCACTTCCCCTTCCTGTATAACAACCGCAATTACACGGATTGTACTTCTGAGGGACGGAAAGACAACATGAAGTGGTGCGGAACCACCCAGAACTATGATGCTGACCAGAAGTTTGGCTTCTGCCCTATGGCTGGTAAGTTGTGGATGCTGGTGCTGGATGGGAAAATCTCTGGCTGGTCTCTGTTCAAGACCAGTCATTGAGGTTTCTGTTTAAGGCCAGTGGTTCTCGGACTGTGGCCCATGAAATGCAATTGGGATGTGGAGCCCTTCCAGGTGTCCACTGAGCTGCATCCGTCACTGCGGTGAACCTTCAGTCATTAGTGGCTTCCAGGTAGCTGTAGCCCAATCCAAGTTGCTTCTAGGGCTTCTAAAGGTGTTTTTTGACCAGTGACTTTGGTATTACAAATAGAAAATAATTTACTCTGCCCGTTTGCTGCCGAGAATTCTGGGCCAGATCCTCAGCCAGGGTAAACTGCTTAGCTTCGTTGATGTCAGTGGCGCTGTAGAGGTTTACACTTGCAGAGGATCTGGCCTTATGTCTGCTGAAGCCTTCTTCCTCGCTACTCATCCTTTCCTCTTGCCAGATCTTGCAGTTACGGATGACCCTGTGTTTCTAGCATCACACTGTTACTGTGGCAATTATGCAGGTCTCAGTTTATGCAAGCCTCAGTGATGTCCAAAGGAGTTGTGTGTGTTTAGAACGAAGGCAACGGAGAGCATTAGCACTTCCTGCAAGATCAGAACACAAGGCGGCTATGAGAACCCATTTTAAACGGCAAACCTTTTCTAACTCGGTAGCACCCGTGCTACATTTGCTAGCATACATACAATCCAGTATGGAGCAAATAAAGCTAGTAATACTTTACACGAATAGCAGTGCCTTTTATGTGAGGATCTCAATGTCTTAACAAACGTTAACTGAACCCCACAGTACCCCTGTGACATAGGTGACAGATACAAGGATCATTCCACCCGCCACTGAAATGCAGCCACCTCTGAGATGAAACCCAGCACGTGTTAAACAGTGCACAGGAATGAGATGTAACACTTTAAGACATGAAGTGGCAAAACAGAATTCCCCATCTCATTGAAAATGCAAAGGCAATTTTATGTCCAACCTGTGCTGGAATTCAGCCAGGAGATAAAATCCTTTAGAAACGGTAATTTAGGTGAAAGTATGGGACTAGGTCCTCGGCTGATGTATGTTGCCATAGCTCCAAAGACTTCAAGAGACCTACAGCAGCGGAGGGTCTGGCCCATGATTTTCCTTTGGACGGTGGTGAACGCACATTTTCGTAGAAGGCTTGTAACAAAAGACATTTTCCTCCACTTCTGTCTACCAAAAAGTAAAGTGACAATTAAGTGATAGTTTCCTCTTTCTTGTCGTCCTTTAAAGACAACAAGGCTGGGTCTTCACTCTCTGTGTAAAGTGAGTGGCCAGCATTCGTGGGTTTTACACCCACTTTGCACAGCCATCCATAACTACACAGTCTGCAAAGTAGGGGGGCATCCCACCCAGTCTCTGTAGTTAGAGCCTAACAGGTCTGGAAGTAGAAAGACCTGATTTAGAGTGAATAAACTGTCAGGGACTTGCATTTAGAGAACATCAGCACCTAGTGAAAGTGAGATTTGGAAACCTAGTGGGGTCATAAAACCCCCACAGTAGAGTTTGGAACCTGTAACACCACGGGAAGATGTATAGTGGATTATATGAATGTTTGTGCTCGTTGTAACTCTCACTAAATAAAACCCCTCACACTTCTTGAACAGCCCATGAGGAAATCTGCACAACCAGTGAAGGTGTCATGTACCGAGTTGGAGACCAGTGGGACAAACAGCACGACATGGGCCATATGATGAGATGCACTTGCGCCGGAAATGGCCGTGGCGAATGGACCTGCCTTGCATACTCCCAGCTTAGAGGTATGTGTCTTAATTTATACACCAAGGGCCTGATCCAACTCTCATGGAAGTCAAAGGGATCCTTTTCACTGACTTCATCGGGAATTAGAGCAGGCCCCAAAAACAATTGTACTTCAACAGGTCTCACTTGTGGAGGCCAGGAGGTATATTTGTACAAAGATCCAGATGTTGTTTACAGTCAGGAATAGCACCAATTCAACTCTCACTGACCCTCGATTAGCTGGATCAATGCACATCCTTGCGTTCTCTTGCTTACATTTAAGGTTCAGCACCATTGCAGCTACTCTGGTTGCTGAATTGGGGCTATTCTCCTGTGCAGACAAAGCCCCAGGCTAGGCTGAAGCTTGAAGACAGGGTTAAAGGGCAGTGCAGTCTTGCTGTGCTATTTTGAAGTGAGGTTTTTAATTCCTCTGTGTAGGATGAATTACCTTTGCAGGCTAATCTATATGAAAAGTTGGCAGGACAGTACTGAGATTTCTTTTAAGCAGCCCAAGTAGGGAAGTGCTTAGACAGAACCAAAAAAAGAGGACTTCAAAGGGGAGAGCATAGACATTTGATCATCCTAAAGCTACTTACAGCATTGAATTCATGTCTGGAAAAAGCAGAGTGGGTGCTGTCAGAGAGCCAAGAAAGGACACTAACACCATTGCTGAAATTGGATATAATTTATACGGAAAGGCTCTCTCAAGGGCTTTGAGGTTTTCCATGCATCTTGTGCAGAACGGTGAGAGATGCACAGCTAAAGGATCTGCTGTTCAGTAAAGCTCCCTTCTAACTCTGCCAAACGGCCAGCACTCAGCATTCTGATCTCTGAAAGATGGGTGTTGCAGGGAAATGTGGGAGAGAGTGAAAGGAAACTGTCAGGTTAAAGCAACTTCTGCTGAAATGAGCGAAGTAACCTAGTCAGGAAAATATATATATTTTTTTAAGGATGTGGGTTCTCTCAACCCTGCTGATAAATCACAGCTTTCAGGAAACCTCTGTGGGCCTTCTTGTAATATTTCAGCATTTACAAAGCATCAGTGGATTTAGTCTCACAACACACCTGTGAGGCAGGGAAGTACTAGCCTCATCTTACAGCTGGGTAACAGCGGCAGTGCAGATTAAATGACTTGCCCAAGGACAGGAAGGCTGTGGCTGACCCAGAATTGAACATGGGTCTTTGGAGGCTGATTCCATGCCCTGCCCACTAGCAGTGCAGCTAAATCCTTCCATAAATAACAAGCCATATTAATGACGGTTGATTGCTTCACAAAGCAACTCACTTCTACAGGGGTTTTCAGGTTTGCTTGTTTTCTTAAACTAGCTTTTATTGACCAGATTGCTTTAAGGATAAAGGGTTAGGGCCAAGTCCTCAAATGGTATAAATTGCCATAGCTCTGTTGACTGGGGGATCTGGCGCTGCACAGTGCATCAGTGTACGAGTAATAACTGGGGCGTATAATACATCAGTTCCTCTCTTAGGGTTACAACAAAGTGTCGTCAAGATACCAAGCAAAAGAAAGTGCAGAGAACATTTTGGGCTGCATTGTGATACCCTTGCTCACACCGAGTAGTATTTTACTTCCACTGAAATCAGTAAGGAGTAACGTGTTGCTCAGCTCGTGTAAGAATATCACAATCTAGCCCTTTATAAGCAAACCCAGTGATTTTTTTAATATGTCATTTTAGTTGCTGTTTCACGTGCTGTAATCAACATGCCACGGGAACCCCATTTGAATAAGGCTAAATACTTTGGGCCTGGATCCTGCAAACCTCCTTCCTACAAGTGTCCCTTAGCCACACAAGTAGTCCCCTTGATATCAATGCTGACAAGTGGACACAGGGGATCATAGTGTCTAATCCTATCCTGGGAAGATCACACTTATCTCTGACAGATACCTGAGTGGCTGTCTCTCTTTTCTAGAGCTTTTTGTGGCAATAAGTCTCATTGCGCTGATGGGGAGGGGGAAGAATATGTTCCATAGAAGAAGTATTCTATAACTTCTTTTACTTAAAGCAATCGTTGAGGGAAGTATTCTGTTTTCTCTCAAACAGATCAGTGTATTGTCGATGACATCACCTATGATGTTAACCAGACATTCCACAAGCGTCATGAAGAAGGACACATGCTGAACTGCACATGCTTTGGCCAGGGTCGTGGGAGATGGAAATGTGATCCTGTCGGTAGGTTAATTCCCAGCTGCTCCGCTCGCCAAGGCCAGGTCGTAGCTACGCAATAACAAGGAAATGTGTGATAGGGCGGGTGGGTGAATTTGGGCCAGATCTTTGGACAGAATCTGCCCTCAATCACACTAGGAGAAAACTGGAGTGACTGTGACTTCAGAGGAGTTGCAGCGCAGTGAGTAAGAGCAGAGTTTGACTTAACTCAGGTTATCTGACATGTCATGGGAGAAGCTGATAATATCTGCAATAACCGTAGGTAGTGGCAACTTTACTCCTTACTGATTCCTCCCGTGGAGTATTCCTACACTATAACACACTCTAGCTTCAGTAGCTGCCAATGTTACGGGCTAACAGATCATTTTTAGCAACCCATTCGACGGAACTCTGACAAATAAGGCGTTCAGCAGGGACCTCCGATTTCGTGCAATCAGCTGTTGTGTGGAGCAAGCCAGTAATGCTAAACCCTACCTTGTAAATTGTTCTTTTTTCTCCGCTTTGCCGAAATCTTCTGGTCTCTTGACTGAACTGAAAAGCATGGAAGATTGCACCAGCAAATATTATCTTACCGTGAACTAAACTTATTTTATTTGGCTGCTTATTATACTGGGCAGCCAAACAAAAAGCGAGCAAGCCAATGCTAAGAGAGCCTTGTGCTAATAGCATGCCAGAGTTTAGCTAAAACCATCATAGTTCTGTACTAGAATGAAGAGATTTCTACTTTTCTGACCAAAAAAATGAACTCTGATTTGGTGATAAGACTTAGTTGTTTGATCTGCGATTACCAACCCCAAGAGAACTTTAATATGTTTTCTTTGGCAACAGTTCAGAAAGCACTAGTGGTTAAATTCTGCTTTATTTATCGTATGTCTGCCCAGATTTACTGGAGATCAGATAGTAAAGTTCTTGCAAATTGCTCCTTTGAAAGAAGGAAATAAATTTGTTTTAAAATGAGTTGGAAAATATCAACAAAGCTGCTGTCTGTTGAATCTTGTCATTGATTTCCCCAAACCTAGTCCCCATTCTCCCAAAGGGAGTATACAGTTAATGCTCACTGCAGTCCATCAGTAAGACTCTTACTGAGCCGGTTTCAGATATGAGTTATGCTCACCTATGTCTGGAATCAGTGTGTTGAAGTAAATGGTGTTGCTGTAGAGTTTACACCTGAGTTTTGCCATTGATTTCATGGGAACAAGATTGAGCCTTAAAGGAGAGACGAACAGGTGCAGTGGCTGAAGCCGAACCAGGCTGTAAAATAATATCTGCTGCCCAGCTCCTTGTGGCTCCATTGACTCTAGGGGGCGGCAGGACTGCAGGATCAGAGCCTGTCCTTGGCATGCTGTCATTGTTCAAAACATACCCCAGCTGAATTAATATCCAAACCTCTGACTTGCTGTTGCAGTAGTAAATCTAGGGTCTGGATGAGTTTCCAAGTACCCTAGTTTTGAAGTTAGACTTCTGTTGCCCCTTTGAGTAATGCTTGGAGGAATGCTATTTGCAGTGTGTTTTTCCTCTTCTTCTGTATGTTGATCCAACATTTTGATTTTGGTTTTTTGGTCGTTTAAGTCAACATTTGACACTTACCTGTACCTGTTTCGTGCCTTCAGACCAGTGCCAGGATTCAGAATCCCGGACCTTTTATCAAATTGGGGATTCGTGGGAGAAGTATGTTCATGGTGTTAGATACCAGTGCTATTGCTACGGCCGGGGTATTGGAGAGTGGCATTGTCAACCTCTGCAGACCTATCCAGGTAAGAATCCTAAAGAGTAAACACATTCTCCTGACTAGCTCTGTTTTAGTGTGCTAGGATGGGGTTGGCCACATGAGTGGAGCACAGGGTAAATACCCAGCCTGCTTCCTCTGCTGATCTCAGCAATCTGCATGTCCTTTCGTATCCTTGTCAACGTCAAATAAGGTTAGGTGGTTTTCCCTATATATAACGAGCAAGTAAGGGTTTGAATTCTCTAGGTTCTTTTGCCTGTGGATGGTTTGCAGTTGTTCAGCTCACAACATGGTAGGAAATTCCTGTTGGTTTTCTTCAGCAGCAGAACTGTTTCCACCTGAAGGCGGACACAAGAAAGTGTCAATCTTACAAGTAGAGGGCCTGAGACTGATCACCATAAAAATCGGAGTCATTCCATTGGCTTCACTGGGGTTACTCTAGAATCTAGATTCACACTAGAATCTGGCCCATTTTGGTTTTATTTCCACTTTGGTGTTTCACTGAAATGATAGCTTTGCAATCTATCTACTATCTATATATTGCTTGAAGAATCTATATTCTTACCCAACCCACCTGCTGAAGCAAAATGCACCATGGCAGGAAATGCCTTCCATGGTCAGTGCCCCAAACAAAACTTTTGAACTCTCCTTTGCCCAATCAATTCTAGGAAATATTCAGAGGCAGGTCAATGTCTCTGTTTGCTGGTTTGTTCTTCCGTAGTTCCATGAACATAACGTGATAAGAGCAGCAGTTGCACCAACTCTTCTGTTTAAAGTTTGCTTCTCCAACTGGGCCTTAGTTTAAATATTAAAACTTTACAGGCAAACACTCTGACTAAAGGATTTGTAGAAAACCAGTTCCACTCTCAATGTATTGTGTGGTTCACTGGCCCAGACCTTGCTTCCACGTTGGTATAAATATTAAGTAGCTCCGTTAAAACGGACAGAGTAATTTTAGTGCATAACTTCTTCTATATCACGAAGATGATTATTATCAATCCCATTTTGATTATTGGCAGAAAAATTTCTAATAAAGCCAGACTCGGAAAAAGGTAAGTACTCCGTTAACAACCATTGGACTGCTTTGGTATTTTACAGACCTGTGTACTTACTGTCTTATCACACACATTTCTCTGAGGCAAAACAGCATGCTCTAATAACAGAAGTATGTTGCAGTGAAGATGTAACTGTGTATGAGTGATGTTTTTAGTTTATATAAATGGAATGCTTGTGAAAACACAGATAAAGCAAAATAATAGGCTTGTGATTTACATACATACGTTGTCTTACGGAGAATAAAATGAGATCTGTGAGTAGCTGGCAGGTTAGTACTCCTAAGTAGAGCCGGTCAGGAGTTTTTTGATGAAATGTTTTTCCATCAGAAAAATGCTTTTTCATCCAAACTGAAGTTTTTCAAGAGAACTGTTAGCTTCGGACAAATTTTTCACTTCAAAAGTTTGGGGGGCGGGAAATAAACAACTTAAAATTGTTGAAGCATTGCCTTTGACATTTTGGAATGAAAAATTCTGGGTTTCTGGTTTGCAATCACGTTTTGTTTTGAAATATAAGCTAATTATAGTAAACAACAAAAAAAACGATACATTTTTTAAAAAATGTATTGAACTGATCAAAACACCGTGTTTTGACTGACAGAAATGGAAATATTTTGTAGCTCATGAACATTTCTGAGATTTTTTGAATTTTCATCCTCACTGGGGAGTTGCCCTACGGAGGGGTGGGGGGCAGGTAATCACCTGCCTTTCTGCTCACTTATTCCAGCTCCCTGGTGAATCGGCGGTTCTGTACGGCCTGCTCATTCTCCACCCAGTTATGAGGAAGGGGCGAGGCAACACGGCAGCAGCTTTGGCCCCACCCCTACAGGCTCTGGCCATGCTGGTGGCCCATGAAGGGTATAAGTGGGCTCTTTAGATCCCCTTGCATCTTGTGTGGCCCTCATTAACCCAGAACCTGAGTGCCTCACAATCCTTAATGATTTATCCTCATGACAGCCCTGTGAGGAAGGAAAGGATGTGAGGCACAAAGAGCCTAAGAGGGTGTCTACAATGCAAAAAAAAAAAACCCCTGCAACCCCTCAGCCGTGAGTCTCAGAGCTCGGGTCAGCGGACTTAGCGCGAGCCCCGCAAGGCCATCTAGATGTTTGCCCTTGGGCTCTGAGAAACACACCCCATGCCTGGTTTCAGAGCCTGAGCTCCACCCCAGACTTGAATGTCTAAACTGCTATTTTTAGCCCCTCTGCCTGAGTCAGTTGACCCAGGCTCTGAGACTCAGCTCTGTGTGGCTGTGGTTCTTTTTTTGCAGCGTAGACGCACTTGAAGTGATTTGCCCAAGGCCAGGCAGGAAATCTGTGGCACAGCAGGGGACTGAATCAGTGTCTCCCAAATCCCAAGCTAGTGCCATACTCTGTTTGACCTTGGCCATATTGCATAGTCTCTTTGGGTCAGATCAACAAAGGTACTTAGATTCCTAACTTCTGTTGATTTCGGTGGAAGATAGAAATCTAAATACGTTTGTGGATCCGGGCCTTTGTGCCTCCAGCCCTACCCATCCTTCCTCTCTCTCTATGTGGACACAGATTGAGGCTCACAATTGAACTCTTATATGAGAGACAAAACAGGAATTGGATGGTAGAACTAAGGACTGCCAGTGAAGGGAAGAATGGGACACAGCCCTCTGAATTTCTTTGCTGAATTTCTTACTGAGCCTCATTGACGCCTCAGACTTCTAAAACAAACATCTCACTGAGTTATGTGAAATATGCACTCCGTTAGACTGGAAACCAATGCTTCGGACTTTCTTTAGACATGAGAGGGCCTGGAAATGTGCACATGAATCAAATATAAAGTTCCTGAATGTAGATTTGGGGTTAGACAAGCTTTGAAATATTCTCTGGGTGGGTATGGATTTGTTTGGGCTGGAAGTCTTTTTTAGTATATGCAGGTATGTATGTTATGCTGTTACCCAAACAGACCATAAAAGGAAACTTTTTTTAAAAAAAAGGAGGGGGATTTAATGGCTAAAATAACAGATCATCCTGCGGAGTCAGACTGCTCTATGCTGGAGTTCTCTGGGAACTTACACCTACTGTGTAAGACCATCTGAGTGTTCAATGACCTTTTCAGCATTTATTTGAAAGCTTTTCACAATGTGGTTCAGGGGAGGAGTCAGAGAAAGGAGCATAAACAAGACAAAAAGGTGCTGTGAATTATGAGCTTGATCCAATACCCAGTGGAATTGTGGGTGCCTTTCCATTGGTCTCTAGTGAGCATTGGAGCAAGCCATTAGCATCTTTGGTCCTGATTCAGCAAAGTACTTAAGCACATGCTTAAAGTCAGTGGGACATACGCATGTACGTAAACGCTTTGCTGCATAGGGATGCACTTAAAATACATGATTAAGTGCTTTTCTGAATCGGGGCCTTTGAGTTTACAAAAGTGCTCTGTTGCAGGCCTACAACTAAACCTCTGGGCTGTCGGTTGGCTTGTGGGCCTGTGTGCAAGTCATGTTTTTCCTCCATGCAGGTGCTTAAGGCAGTCGTTTCAAACGCAGGTTTTAAAATGAGCTGATTCAGAGATGTTGTAAAATGCATAGGGTCTTTTAACTGATGATCTTCAATCATTAGCAGAAAAACTGCCTTTTGCTACAGGATGGAAGAATGTGTCATTTGAATAAATGTAAAGAAAATTGTTAGAGATCCCCTCCTTTTTTTTTTTTTTTTTTTTTTTAAGCCTAAGGCTGGGGTCCTTATCCAAACAATCATATGATGATATGGGGCTAGTCCCATTGAGAGATGGAGGTGAAACTTCCTGAATAAGAGGTTCACAACCTATCCCTAAACAGCTCCACAAAAATGTGGGTGTTTTATATGGAATCTTATTCTGCCCCTAGTTCTGCTTTTGTTCCAGTACATGTAAGAGATTTCTGAACCTTTTACTGGCGGTGGCCGTATTGTTGACTTTCTCTCCAGCTGGTCAGCATCTAAGATTCTCCAGCATTCTGAAGCACCCTGATTTTACTGGGCTGCCTTGTGCAGCTCTTAGGACATCGATCCTGCCTTGAGACAGACTCTAATTAGCCGTGGAGATCAGTTTTAATTCTGGGAAAGCATTCCATGGACCCCGTCTAGCAAGGTGCTGGACCTACCCAACTCCCATTGGCTGCTTACATGTTGAGGATCCTCAGCACCTTGCCAGAGGTCCTTAGCATGACACAGGATGAGGCTTTAAGTTAGCAGAGATTTTTTTGCTTTTAAAAATTAACCCAAATTGCAGCGAAAGGTAACCGATAAAATTTCACTTATAATAAGCGCATGTTGAAAAAGTCCTCTTATTCCCCATGCTCTGTCAAACTATCTGGCTCTGTTTTGCAAGTCTCTTTCCATACCACTTATGACACAAGTCTTCCATCACAGACACAAGTCTTCCATTGTAAGTTTTTCCAGACAGCATATGCTAATGCCTATAGAGCAAGATGAGACAGGTGTACCAGAGCATTCGCTATAATGAGTGTTGGAACCTGGGGGATAGAGTGAAAACCTATTTATTTCAAATGTTCATAGTAATATTGGACAAGAAAATGCATTTTGATTAATAAATCTTGGATGCACTGAATAGCAAACTAGAGGGGAAAACTCCCTAATTAAGTTAAAATGGGGAACTTCCCTTTCAGGTGCCACTGGTCCTGTGCAAGTGATTATCACTGAGAGTGCAAGTCATCCCAACTCCCATCCTATCCAGTGGAATGCACCCGAATCCTCTCACATTTCCAAGTATATTCTCCGATGGAAACCGGTAAGTGCTTCCTTCAATCATAATATAAATCATCTGCATTTGTAGCTCCTGACATCCATGCAAGGCTCTCAAAAAAGCCAAAAATCAAAACATTTTGGGTTTTGGGCTTTTAACTTTTTTCCCAATGAAAACCTGAAAAACACTAATGAAAACAGAAATTTTCTGATAAAAATTCCCAATTTCTTAAAATTAAAAGAGAAAAAAAAAAGGTATTGGGGGGGGGGGGGGGGGGCGGGAAGGATTGTTTTCATCCAGCTCTAGTTGCTAATTCAGTGATCTTTCCCTACTGTAGAGAACACTTGCAATGAGGATTAAAAGTGACAGATATTATCTAAGCATGTACAGTGATCATGGATATTTGTGAGTGAGCATTACTGATCAATGTGCTTATGAATTTATGATTTCAAGTGGAGTTAGGTGCCTAAGTATCTTTGAGGATCTGGGTCTACAGAGTTAGCAAATATGCTGGAAAATTAGGCAGTTGATTATGTGTTGGATGACTAGTATAAATCCTTGTGAAAGTTTCCTTATTTGGAGGGAACGTTGGCTTTGTACCATGGACATATTACTGGAACAACTGGGACAGATTGTATCACCATAACGAGGAGGTAGAAATGAGCAGGATACAAAGATGTAAACATCTGGCAGCAGATTAAATAAACACAAGTCATTGCCTTCTGTAAAGTCTGAGCCAAAACTGGTTAGCCACAGCTTGCTGGCTTATTCATATTTAAGAATGATTCATTTTAACCAATGCAAATGAGTCGTCTGACAGTGCCCCCAGACAACACTCTTTATAGATGCCTACTCATCCATTAAACATGTTGGTGCATACCCACCGCTTGGCGTTACGAGAGCAATCTGGGCCTGGTCCAAAGCCCCTTGAAGTCTGTTGGAATCTTTCCACTGATTTCGATGGACTTTGGATAAGGACTTTGGACTTCCTTAATGAAATGGGCTTTAAACACTGGGGGCCTGACCTTAGCAAGGTGGGGATTTAGTTTAGCACTTCCCATAGAAATCAAGTGTGGGTCAGAGGGGAAGAATCTTGCTGAGCATTGTTGTCAGAGGGTAGCTCAGTGTGTTACTGGATGATCTCCAAATATTGTACCTGCTGTAGAATTGCTGGCTGACTTTTCTAGCTTCTTGATTGATTGCTGGGTATATATTGCTGCTTAAACCTTTTCAAAGGAGAACCATTAAAATCTCAGGGCATATCCCTAATTTTAACAGGATCGTTATCCAGTATCCCATTATACATTAACCACAGCTAAATGCCTCTGGAGGGCCACAGTGCACTGCTAGCCCCTCCTCCTCCTGAGGACTTTTGTTCATCCTGATATTAGTCCTGCCACAGACATAGGCTTCCAGATGCCACCGTGATCAGCTGCCATATCAAAGCATAATTTGAGATTTCTGCTCTTGGGCTTTGGGGGTCTCTTTCATGGTATTGGATGTCTTTGTTCTCTTAGAAAAACCAGAGAGTGGTGTGGAAAGAAGCCACCATTCCAGGTCACTTGAACTCCCACACTATCTCGGGCCTGAAACCTGGGGTGTTGTATGAAGGGCAGCTCATCAGCGTGCAGCAATATGGACACAGAGAGGTCACACGCTTTGATTTTACCACCACTAGTACGACACCTATTTCTAGTAAGTAACCGTATGAAACCGTATTTCCATACAGCCGCTGTCCTACACTTTACTTCCTTGTACGATCGTTTCCTAAGTTATTTGTTTCCTGTGAAAAATTCAGCTGCATCCTCTGTGGATATTATAATAGACTGTTTTTTTTTGCTTATGTGCCACACTGCGTACTTGCCTTTTTAGAAAGGTAATAGGTACGCCTAGATCCTAGCTGGCGTAAATCGACAGAGCTCCGCTGAAGATGATGGACCCATGTCAGTTAACCCCAGCTGAAGAGCTGTCCCTTCATTTCTTTTGGGTTGGCATTTTTTAATTCAAGTAATACTTTCTGACATCTCCGCATCTGTTTTCCTTTGCAGGCAACACCCTTTCAGGAGAGACAACTCCACTTTCTCCTGTGGTTGCTACCTCTGAATCGGTCACAGAAATTACAGCAAGTAGTTTTGTAGTCTCCTGGGTTTCCGCCTCTGACACTGTCTCAGGATTCCGCGTTGAGTATGAACTTAGTGAGGAGGGGGATGAGCCACAGTACCTTGGTAAGGCAGATGTTTGAACCTATTTGGCCAGGGTAGATTAGTGTAGCTCCGTGGTGGGGAGTTGCTTCTCCTACTCTTCTATCCGTGTGAATTCTTAGAACCATCCTTTTTTTCAAGATCTGACTAACTCTTGTTTAATATTTTTTTCCATTGAGATCTCCACATTCTGGAATATCAGCATATTCGACGAGCTGGGAAGGATGGGCTGGGGGTTAAAGCACTAGGCTGCGATTCAGGAGATCTCGGTTTCATCCCTCTCTCTGCCGTAGGGGCTCTGTGTGACCATGGGCTGGTCAACTTTAGTCTCTCCGTTTCTCAGTTCTCTCTCTAAAACGGGGATGGTAAATATTTCACAGGGGCATTATGAGGATAGTGTTTAAACACTACCAGGAGTTGTGCTCCGGAAAAGACTCTGAGGGAACGGACGACATTCTCTGATTGATTTTCCATTCAGCTGCTGCCCCCTCTGAATGTTTAATATGAATTATGCATGAACCACCCAGATAATTCTTCAAACCCTCCCTGACAACTAGCAAATCAGGGTGCGAATTGGTGTCAAATCAGTGCTGGACTCATAGCAGCAGCTAAAGTCAGGCAGAGTGCACTTGGTTGCTGTGCAAACCTGCCACTGCACCTTACGGCTGACCTGGTCTCCCCTGGCTAGTCCGTGCCCCGACCTTCTTCTAAGTAGCCTGCCAGTTGTAGAGAACTGTCCTAGACTCTGGGGCTTTGTGATGGGACTAGAGAGCAGGCTCAGACCAAGCAAATGTTATCACAAGAAAATTGTGAGTCGACAGAACCAACCCAGAGTTTTTGGTTGGTTTGTTTGGTGAGAAAAAAGCAACAATGCAAAGTCTTTTCTATTTTCTTTTTTTGCAAAGATCTCCCGAGCACAGCCACCTCTGTTAACATCCCGGACTTGCTACCTGGACGTAAGTACATCATCAACGTCTATCAGATCTCAGAAGAAGGAGAACAGAATCTGATCCTGTCTACTTCCCAGACAACAGGTACATGTTGGGATGTGCTGCTTGGCTTTGGAAGTCTCTGTTCTGTGGATTGTTCTCAGATGTTCTGACATGTCTTGGCATCACTCGCTTTTCTCATCTGTTATTCCCTTCACCTCTTTTAAACAGCACCTGATGCACCTCCCAAACATAACGTGGATAAAGTTGATGACACTTCAATAGTCGTTAGCTGGAGCAGACCACAAGCTCCCATCACAGGTCTGCCTCATTTACATGTAACTATTTTAAACTGTTGAGGGAATGTTTGCAAAACCTGACATTCAGAAGAGAGGAACATACAAAGCGCCACAGAGCAGATGAGCAATTCTGTCCACCCTGGGATGCCACATGGAAAGTGTCTTTCAGACAAATGGGGAGTACAAGATGCCCCTTGCAGGCAGGCTGCAAGGAGCCTGTTTCATTCCTGATGGGTTTTCCAGTTTAAACCCTGGTTTGAAGCCTAGTTCAGTGGGCTGGGTGCCAACTGATTCTGCAGGTTCACTTGCAGATCCAGGTTTGACTAACCACAACCCCACTATCCTCTGCACCCATGGCCTCTGTCTGCCCCCACATCATCCCCATAAGAAACCTGGGACGCATATTCTTAAAAGTTCAGGGGTGTTTTTTGGATCCCTGGGGGAAAATGTGTTCATATCTTATTTTTACAGTTCCTTGTGCTGGTGATAGTGATTGTGTCTGGTGATCATGTCTGTTTTGTCTCATTAGGCTACCGAATTGTCTATACCCCATCAGTGGAAGGTAGTAGCACGGAGCTCAACTTGCCCGACACCGCTACCTCTGTGACCCTCAGTGACTTAATGCCTGGGGTTCAGTATAACATCACCATCTATGCAGTGGAAGAAAATCAAGAGAGTACTCCTGTCTTTATCCAGCAGGAAACCACGGGCATCCCACCCAAAGGTAATAGCCAGCATGCTTCCTGGGATATTGTTCATTCCAAAGCAATTCGTCAGACACAGCAGGGCCAAATGAAAAGAAAAATGCAGTCTCTGGAGTCCTGCTTTAGCTGTAAGTGGACCACCAGCAAAGGCATACAATCAACAGTGTCCTTTACCAGAAACCTCGCCAATGTTTAGCTCATGTACAAGCTTTAAACATTGACATATTAAAGTCAAATGCGGCTTTCTGCTAATCAGAGATGACCACTTTGGGATCACTTGTTTTCATTAGCAGAGACTTAATGCTTATTTAGGCCACGTCCACACTACAAAATTATGTCGACCTAGCTTACATCAGCATATGACCCCCATGGCTATTAAATCACTTGTGTGCGTGCCCACCTTGTGTCGGGGGCGCACGTCCTCACTAGGAGCGCTCGTATTGATTGTATCGTCAGCGTGGGACGTTGTGGGATGGCTCCCGAAAGCTGGGAAGCGTCGATGTAAGCAACGCAGTGTCTACAGTGACACTGCGTGGATCTAATTACATCAGCCACGACTCTGTGGTGCTTGGGGGAGATTGCAGTATTAACCTGGCGCAGAGAGGAACTTGGCGTCAATGGGAGCCAAACCGAAGTGAAGACACGTACACAGCGAAGTCGACGCAAGACCACTTACGCAGAGCTCATCTTTTTGTTCTGTGGGATCCATAACTAGGACTCCTAGGTGTTTACTGCAGTACAAAGAATAAATAATATTAATAGCTAGCAATAGGATGATGGGCCAGTCAAAAGGCTGATCCCTGTTGTCAGACCATGTCTAGGCAAAGGGAAAATCTCAACAGATTTTTCTAAGTCGTCATAAAGATTCTCGTGCGAGATAATGTTACCAGTATTGAAAGGGTGTCTTGTTGCCATGATACTTCAGATGTCTAGGGTTTGGTACCCTGATCCATATTTAAACACCTGAATAATTAACCAGATTTTTTTCAGGTACTGAGCCCCTGCTGAAGTCATTAGGAGTGGAAATTGCTCAGCACTTAGGGATTTGGGAGCTTAACTGTAGGCACCGAAGTTTGAAACAAAATTGCCCTTGATGTAGAAAAAAGGAATCAATTAGGCTGTATAACAGAACCAAAAAGAAATGTTCTGAAAGAATTAGGGCCAGTGTGGTGAGAGTGGAATCGGATGTTCTTGCGATGAGAACAATGCCAGGAATGAACTAGGTAGGCCCAATGATTTTATGATTTGTCATTCATATAGTCTGAGAATTATCGATGTTTGTATTGGTTAACCATAAGGCATCGTGTAACTCATTTGCACAAGTAATCAGAAACCTCAGTTGAATATAAGACTCCACAACGGCTCTGATACTGCACCATTGAAGCCAGTGGGAGTTTTACCGCTGACTTCAGTGTGGCTGGGGTCACGCCCTGTAGTTGTTTAATTATAAAGGTATTGGATTTAAAATTAATATATAGACTCTCCAATCATTCATTAAAGCCTTTTTCTTCTTAATTAGCAAAATAACTTCTTGTTTCCAGTAATGGGTTTTTTGTTGTTTTTCTCAAACTTGTGGCTCTATACAGAGTCGACATTCTGCTGTTATGTGCATTTGCTTTTCCAGTTTTAATTTTGTGCCAACAAAATAATCGTGTGTAAAGCTTAGACTAAAATCTTCTAAGCCACCCAGTGTAATTTCAGATGTACAGTAGACTCAGGTATTTTCGTAAAATCATTTCTTAAGATAGGGCTTATTTGACAGTTTCTGGTCTCAGTCAAACGTCTAAGAGTTTAGTTATTCAGTGAGAACTCACTTCTTCTTCCTTGTTCCGTACCTTATTCCTGGAGTCACCTTTACCATTCTGTAAGGAATCCTTCTGTCTTACTGAATGTTTCTCTTCTGTCAGATGATGTTCCTTCACCCAAGGAGCTACAGTTTGTGGAAGTCACCGATGTCAAAATCACCATCATATGGACCCCACCATCGAGCACGGTGTCTGGCTATCGGGTGGAAGTCCTCCCAGTTAACCGCCCTGGTGTACAAGGACAGAAACTGCCTACTACCAGGAATTACTTTGCTGAGGTCACTGACCTTCTACCTGGAACGACCTATCTCTTCAAGGTCTTTGCAGTGCTCCAGGACCGGGAGAGCAAGCCATTGACTGGAGAGCAAACGACTAGTAAGTGTCTTTCCTTGATGTTTTTTTTTATGGACTTGGAAGTGACTCTTTTCCCCTCCTTTAGAGTAACATGTAAATACATCACTTAAAGTGAAACAGTTCGATCTAGCCATGCAGCACCCAATAAGCAAAATGATGGGGGCTGAGAATTCAGCTGATCACGCAATGATCTCCTTAATAGATGTATTCTCTTCCAGTGCTTTCTGATAGGGGTTTAACTCTCATGGTGTTTGGAAACAATTTAATGTGGCTGGAGTTCTCTCTCTTTTTTTCTTTTTTAATTGATTGAGAAGGTATGTGCCCTTCTGGCTCATTGCTAGCAAAGGTCTGAGGCTGTGACTTTTCAAAGGCACCTAAGGGTGAATTTCAATGGGATTTGGGAGCCTAGCTTGCTTAGACTGCGTTTGTACGTCCCAATCTAAATGCTGATTGCTGCACGCTTGGCTTTCATTGACTGCCACAGGAGCTGTGCGTGTATCTCTAAGAACAGGGATCGGCACATAGTTAAAGTGACAATACATCCCAATGTTACCATGTCAGTCCTGGTTCATGATATGATGTCCTGCTACTCCTTTCAGGAGGCATGAATTGCCTCATCAATCAAAATGTTGGGGGTACAAAACGTTTATTCAAGACCTCTGGCTCCCCTGCTAGAAAGTGTTTTTACAGCCCTGTTTCACTGTTGTCACACAGAGCTTTGTTCAAAGTCCACTGAAGTCTGTGGACGTTTTTTGCATTGATTTCAATGGGACTTCGGATCAGGCCCATAGGGAGTGCGTGTTTCCCACTAATCATTGTTCAAGGTCAAAGCCTCTCATGATTTTGTCAGTGACGACAGTACAGTATCCGTGGCCCAGTCAGTGCATTGCAAAACCGCTCCTCTGGCTCCTTGGTGTGAGGAGAAGGGGACTTCCTGGCAGTCCCTCTGTCCCTTGCTTCCCACAACCATAGAGAGGCTGGAAGCAAGCAACTGAAGGATGCAAAGGAAAGAGGTGAAGCTCCGCATCTCTTTGATTTCCCCATCTGTAAAATGGATATAATGATACTGACCTCCTTTGTAAAGTGCTTTGAGATCTACGGATGACAAGCGCTGTGTAACAGCTGGGTATGGCTATTGAAGTGTTTTCCCAACCCAAGGGAAGCCGATCAAAGAACGTCAGAATGTGGCTCTTGTGAGTATTTCACAACCCTGAAAGAGTGGCCACAACAGTGTCCCAGTTTTTGATCCTGAAGTTCCACACAGGGCCAGGCTTTCAAAAGGGCTCAGCTCTCATTGATCTCATATTCTGAACGGTTGTTCTCACTGTTGAAAGTCTGCCCCAGAGTGTCTAAAAGAGAGAGAAGCAAAAGATGTTTTGATCTTATTTCATTTCCTCAGAAGGAATAAGTTTAGGTGCCCGGACATTTTCAAAAGCATCTACATGACTTAGGAGCACAAATCCCATTGAAAACCCTTTTTGAAAATCCCAACCTGAATTTCCTTCGCTGTTTACCAAAAAAAAGACCTCAAGTGGCCAGATTTTTCCCCAGAGCTCAGCTCCCATTGAGACCTAAAATTTCCAGTGTTTGTTCTCATTGGGGTTTGCCGGGTGCATAGCGCTTCTGAAAATCTGCCCACTTCATGTAGGTGCCTAAATGGGAGCTGAGCTCTTTTGCAAAACTGGCCCCAAATGTTTATTTGGAATGTGAAGCTAAGTCTAGCCATTTAAATAGGCCTGCATAGACCTTGTAACACACATCTGGAATTGTTTTCCATAGGCTGTGATCATCCACTTAACTGCTTTGTCTTAACCACATTGCTAAAAGTATTCAGATGCATTGTGTCCTGTGATTGAAAGTCCTGGGAAAAAGAAATCAGTCAGGTTGCCCAAGACAAACTCTCCAGCAAAAGTCTTCCCATGGTGCAAACTTGCTTCTCCCTTTGTCCTTCCGTTAAACAGTGGCCTACAAATAAGCTATGATCGTGTGTGCTTTTTTAATCTGTTTTGCATGGGTAGAAGAAGTGATAAAAGCCTAACACAGCTGACCGGTCAAATTCTGTACCGGTATAGGTCTACATACGAGAGAGAGATACAACACTGTCATTTTGTGTGCAGAACAAGCCCGAGTGTCAGTAGAGCTTCAGATCCTCTAAATCGCTGGTTCTCAACGTGAGGATCATTAACAGGCTTGAGGAGGGTCGCAATAACTCTCCCTTTCTTTTCTTTATAGACAGGGGTGGGGAAGGGAGTTATTTTTTCCCTCCCCAAAAATTTTTGATAAAAATTAAAACACTGAGTGTATGTCTATACTACCCGCTGATTGGCGGGCAGCGATCGATCCAGCAGGGGTCCATTTATCGCGTCTAGTCTAGACGCGATAAATCGACCCCTGAGCGCTCTCCCACCGACTCCTGTACTCCACCGCCACGAGAGGTGCAGGCAGAGTCAACGGGGGAGCAGCAGCAGTCGACTCACCGCAGTGAAGACACCGCGGTGAGTAGGTCTAAATACGTCGACTTCAACTACGTTATTCACGTAGCTGAAGTTGTGTAACTTAGATCGATCCCCCATGCCAGTGTAGACCAGGCCTGAGAACCCAAAAACTGACTCTTTTTTTTTTTTTTTTTTTTGGAGGGGTAGGTTCCATTAACCATTTTTTTCCCACAGATTTCCATTTAGTCAAAAAACTATGTTCCATTTTAAAAAAATGTGTAGATGGAACATTTTTTGACTGATGCTAGCTGCAACATGGGATTGTGGCATGGAAAAGTTGAAAACTACTGCACTAAGCAACATAGGGCCAGCTTTTTAAAGGTATTCAGATGCCTAACTCCCATTGGGCTTGCTTTTTCCCAGGACCTTCCCTGGACCTTAATTCCTATAAGTAAGCATTTTGTCAGGGGTTAACAGCTCTGCTGCATTTGTTTTGGTCTGGATCCAGCACACCACCTAAGTACGTACATAACCTTAAGCACATACTTAAAGGCCCTGACATAGCAAAGCACCTAAGGATAAAAATACCAGTATGGAGACATAGGAAACATTCCAAAAACCTTGTATAATTCATATAGGAGAGACAAGCCTGCATAGGGTTATTTTACAGCATAGTCCCCCGCTTGACTATTTTAGATTAACGTATTCCTCCCCAGAAATGTGGTGGTGTTTTTTAATTAAAATTGGTGCATATGTTTTGGTATTTTTAAAAAACAACACCCAAGATTTTTCAAAAGAAAGCCTAGCTTTAGGCTTAAACCCATGGAAGAACTGTTAATTCACACGTTGCGTTTTCTTCTAGAACTTGATGCTCCCACCAACCTAAGGTTTGACAACGTTACTGAGTCTGCAGTGTTAGTGATCTGGACTCCACCACGTGCTCCGATCACAGGATACCAACTGACTGCAGGTCCCACAAGAGGAGGCCAACAAAAGCAGTACAACGTGGGGCCATCTGCCACCAAATACACACTGAGGAATCTGCAGCCTGGGTCCGAGTACACTGTCTACCTTGTGGCGGTGAAAGGCAACCAGCAAAGCAGCAGAGAAACTGCAATCTTCACTACTTGTAAGCATGATGGGTGCTTATTCATTTACCAATGACACTGTCATCTTCAAAAATGTAGACTGCATTTGAAACTGGCCCCTCTAACTCGTCTTTCAAAATAAGTCCTTTGAAATAATATTTGACTGGAGCTACTCGGGAAATGGTTTTCCCCCCGTACTCCATAAGAAATTTAGGCAAAAACCAAAAAATGTTTCATTTCAATGAGAAATTTCTGATGAAATGTTCCAGCTTTTTGTTGAAAAACAAATCTAAAGCTGAAGATTTCCAAAGTGTCAGCTGTTGGCAACCCCAAACACCAGCACATTTCAGGCAAGCATACGTTTTTAGTTTCACCCAATGGATTTTGATTGTTAGTTGGATTTTCAAATTTTGCGGTGAAAACCCAGGGAAAAAAATATCATTAAAAGCTGACATTTCCCATGGAACTGTGCATTTTGATGAAAAAGCCATTTTTCCTCAAAAAGCATTTTCAGACAGTTCTATGTTTGAGCCTTTCTGGTGTGTTAGCTAGTGGTTGAAGAGAATGAGTAGTAGATAAAAGGGCTGTTTCTTCCCAAAGATTTTAGGGTTATGATGAGTTCGTTAAGAACCACTGCATGCTCGTAGAAAGAATAGATAGATTTTGCTATTCAAATAATGATGAAGCTGTGATATAAACAAAAATCAAAACCTCTCATCGATAAGGCTGATAACCACATCCTTTGTTCAATGGAGTGTGTGGGTTTTATATCAGTGTGAAGTTAAGACCAAGCGTCCACATTTATCCCTGCTGTAATATTATTGACTTCAGTAAAGTTACACCAGAGATGCACTTGGCCCATAGTGTCTGCCTTAGTGGTGAGGACACTGTGTGGGTCAGATAAAGAAAGCTATTGCCTTTCACATCTACTTGATTGGACTGAGTCCATTCCAGGTTAGGAATGTGTTGTGTAATTGTATACTTTTTAAATTGAATTGACAGTATTTTAAAGAATAAAATGCAAAATCTCAGCCAAAGCTTTTTCTGTGCTAAGTCTGTGAATATATGCTAGGATCAACCAAATTATGAAAACAAATATTGTAAATGGTAACAAACATTGACACCGCTTCCTCCCCCACCCCGCCCCTAAACATCACAAAGGGCTACCCACGGAGTTAGATTTCTGTAACTCTCTGGGTATCGCTGAGTTTGAACTCCTTTTTTTCTGTTCCTTTCACAGTGCAGCCCATGGGCTCCATCCCTCCCTATAACACAGAAGTGACAGAAACTTCTATTGTTGTTACCTGGACACCTGCGCCAAGGATTGGTTTCAAGGTATTTTCCCACTGAAGCCTTTGGATATGTTTTGCTCTCTATTGCTTAATTCCATTAGCTGTCACCCAGCTCGGACCAGTTAAGAACGATTGGCCATAGACGATGGTTTGGGGAAAGAAGGGTAGTGACAAATATGGAAGCACTGAGTACAGCAGGGCAGTGCCTTGTGTTCTTAATCTGAAGTGACTATTCAGGGGTTAACATATTTAAGCAAAGGAGGTGATGCTCACACACGCCTGCTCCAAGGCCCATTGAAGTCAATGGGAGTCTTTCACCTGACTTCTGTGGGCTTTGGATCAGGCCCATATTTGGGGCCTTGAGAAGATCGTCCGTCACGTGGCACCAGGAGGTTGCACTGTCCCATTCTGCTGCATGATGCTGTGTTCCTTGAGGCTTACCCGCCTACAGGGCTATCCATGCCCTCTGTGTTCCAGCATAGGCTAACCTCCCCACAACAAATCAGCTAATCACTTTGGAGGATGTGTCAAGTGTGCTTACAGGCACCTCGATGGCTCATATGGGAGGCTGGAATGCAACCTTCCCCCTTTCTTCTCCTCTACAGCTGGGTGTGCGACCAAGTCAAGGCGGAGAAGCCCCACGGGAGGTGATTTCTGAGTCTGGTAGCATTGTTATCTCTGGCCTGACTCCCGGAGTGGAGTATGTCTACAGCATTTCAGTCCTGATGGACGGTCAGGACAGAGACACGCCGATCATCAAAAGAGTAACGACACGTATGACACATCTGAATATCCCTTTCTTATCTGTAATGCTCTAACTTTACTTTGCTAGGTCGTGGTGTGGTTGAGTGGGTAGGGTACTAGTGGAGAACTCGGGAGGGCTGGATTCTATTTGCAGCTCTGCCACTGCAGGATAGCCTTGGGCAAGTCTCTTTGCCTCAGTTCTTCCCTATATTTAATGAGAATAATGCTAATGATTTTCCTTTATAAAGCACTGTAAGATCTGGGCCTGAATTCAGTTGAGCGCCAAAAGAGTTATTGTTAGTAGCAGTAGTATTGCTAAACCCCTAAAACAGTGCGCGTGTGTGTCATTTTCTCTCTCCTCAGTCTCAAAGGAGTCTGCTCTCCCTTTGATTCTCAGATGACACTAACATTACTGCATGGGGCAAGTCAGAGTACAGCTCTGAAAAGAAGCTATTTTAGTTATTTCTTAATTTTAAGGGCTTCGGTTGTTTTTGTTTTTCAAATGACTCTTGGGATTGTCAACTCATCATGCACGTGGTTTCTTGTAGCATTGTCCCCACCGACTAACCTGCATCTGGAGCCTAACCCTGACACTGGAATCTTGACCGTCTCCTGGGATAGAAGCACAAGTCCAGGTAATTACATAGCGTCAGAAACGGCTCTGCATTACAAAAGTGTAGATCAAGAATAACTCCACTGATTTACTCTGGATTAACACTAGTGTAACTGATAGCACAGTGATTGTTGTTAACCAGGCACCGATGAAATGTTTAGCTTCCATATCATCTTTTGGCATATGTTGTTTTCAGTTACATTCAAATATCATCTGATAGAATACAAATGTTCTGCATTCCTGTATGTAAACGGTCTGCAACAGGTCTCTTAAAGCCGTACCTTCCATGTCAAACACTGACATTCCAAAGGGTGATTGAGGTTGCCTTTCAAGCCAGGTAGGATTTGGGGAGTGAGAAGACTGCTCCAGTATCCTTGCTAGTTAACATAGTCTGAAATAAAGAAACAAAGACCAAGAGGGTTTCTGGCAGGAAGGGAAAATGTGGGGTTAGTTCACTGAAAGTGAGTGTGGCATTTTCCAAAGCACCCAACTTTGGCCTAACTCTTCTCCCATTGATGTGGATGGGAGTATTTCCCTTGACTTCAATGGGAACTGGTAGGCCAATGCTAAGTGCCTTTGAAAACCCCCCCTGAGCTGAGAGATGTAACGTTTCCTATTTCTTGTCAGTAGAATTTTGGCTTTGGGCAACTCCTAAGAGTGCATTAGAAACTAGTCATGTGTCTCCTGTTAATGCTCATGGGAGCTGTGCAGCTAAGCCCCCATTGGACACTTCTTTGGAAATGTATCTCATGTGTCAATGCAAAGCGGACCGCTCTTACGTCGAGCAAGCACTTGCATGCCCAATTGAGGTTGACAGGGAGCATCTGTTTAATATCATCTGTATTTTCTCTGAGCGATTGTATCCAAGCCTGGTTTAAATAAATCCACCGCATTGATTCCTGTGATCTATGTATTTCAGGCATCACTGGGTACAGAGTTACCACCGTTCCTACCAATGGGCAGCAGGGTTACACCCTGGAGGAAGTGGTTAGTGCAGAGCAGAATTCCTGCATCTTTGAAAATCTGAGCCCTGGCCTGGAGTACAACGTCAGTGTTTATTCTGTCAAGGACAACAAGGAAAGCATCCCCATCTCCAAAACCATCTCACAAGGTAATGGAAAGATGAGAAGCAGCCTCGGTCACTGTAACAGACCAACCTTGTAAGCAGTCTGGACCTCCCGCTGACACTGGTGGTGGAGGATTTGCAGGCTTAGACCCTAGCAGCAAGTAGTCACTTGCCCTACGCACCAGTGCAGGTGAGTAAGGGGCCCCTTATACCCCCTTACGCATTGGCAGCCCATCCACAGGGAAAGAGCTGTCTCTGTGGAACTGGTACACTGCCTCACTTGTACAGGTGGGCTGGTGAATGGGCAGGGCCTTGACTCCACCCCATGGTACCCCAGCCAGCAGACCTGTGGCGGCGAAGAAGGGGAAGCCAGGACGTAACGTAGTACTGGTAGGAGCTAGCAGCAGATTACTTTGTGGGTATTTCACGACGTACTGGGATGTCTCCACGTAACCCTCCATTTGTAGTCCCAGAATCACAGTTGTACGATGAACATCTGAATCCCTGAATGATGGGGAGTTAGTTTTGCTTTGTGAAGGTTTTGTTTGGCTTTGTTTCCGCTAAGCCATGAAACAGTGCCAGCTTGTGTGTTTGGCAAATGCTTGCTGTTAACCCTGCTTTTCGAATTTCTGTGCTTCGCTGAGTTACCGTGCACTCCTGTGGGTATCTACTGTAGCAGCATTGTATCATTAAAGCAACAACGGCTTTAACCCTGTACCATGCTCTAATGGGGGAAAAAAAGCACTAAAATGGCATCCTTTGTGTCTTTTTATATTTTTGAAAGGTGATATGGTAAATGCAGCCCATGAGGATAAATAGTTATTTTACAGAAAATGGACATTTTGCTACACTTTTTATTCTGTAAAATACTTGTTTTTCATAACAGAGCAAGACATCTTTGCTCAGTTATTAAGCAAACCGGCCTATTGTGCCAGTTCTATCTGATATTTCCTTTTTCCAGCTAATTCATAATGATCCTATCACAAGTGTAATAAGCCATAGGTCCTTTCTTGCTGAAGGGAGCAGCATCCACAGCTCCCACTGACTTCAGGATTCTGTTCGTAAAGTCCCAGGGCCAGACTTGGAGCTGGTGCAGTTCTGTTGACTTTAAAGGAACCGTGTCTGTTTGTTCCAGCTGAAGAGCTGGTGCCTATAAGTTAAAGGCAAAGCAAAATCCCTGATTTCTGTTGGGTCTAACATTTGGGAAAGAAAAGCTTTGCTGAAGTGGTAGTGTCCATCGGAAAAAATCCCATAGCCTTGTTAACTCTGCAAACATCTAGGATGTATTTAGAAGGTTATTCAAGTGAATCCTAATTCAGTGGCTTGGTTTGGAGATTGTCAAGTTTGGTTAAGAAACCAAGTCAGTTTCTCTCAGCCACAGCCTGCTCCTAGCATAACATTCAGAGCTGAGTGATGCTGTGAGTGTCATATGGAAAACCCATATCCTAGAAAAGCTCATTTTTAACCACTTACAGTTTTTCTAGGCAAGCTTTCTATTGCTCCCAAGTTTGGGGTTTTTGTTTTAGCACCCGTGCTGCAGCTGTAGCAGACTTTAAGAATACCGGGCCAGAACCTCAGCTGGTGAAAATCATCATGGCTTCTTTCCGGTCAATAAAGATACACTGGTTTACACCAGCTGCCTTTGTTGACTTAAAATAGAACTACAGCAGTTTTTGCCAGCTCAGGATCCGGCTCACTCCAGTTATTTCAGCATCCCCAGTGGGTTGATGATTTTATGATCTGAACATTTGAAGCTGGACATAGTAATCTGACTGTTTGTTTGTTTGTTTGTTTTAAATTCTCAAGGGTCAGTTCTCACTAATCCAGTTTTCTTTTGCTTAAAGATTAACAGGCAAGAGAATTTTTTTAAAAATGCTAAAATTGGGTATTGTGTCTTTTAAGAGAATCCTTTAAAAAACCACCTCAGGGCCCAATTGTCTCAGCCTTACAGTAAGTTCAGTGGGAGTTAGGACCCTAAACTACTTAGGCTTTTGCACATCCCACCAGGCAGAGTCCAGATCTTCAAAGGTGTTTCGGCACCGAACTCCCACTGAAATCCTGCATTCCTGTCAGCTTCTTTCCCTGTGTAATCTGGCCCTCTGTATGTTGCAAGGTGCTATTTCATGTAAAGAAGAGTGGCACAATTGGGCCCTTAGTAGGAAAATATTGCATATCACCGTCATCGCTTGACCGTTTCCTCACTGTGAAGACATGTAACCTGATGAACACTGCCTTATTTTTCCCCCCTCCTCTTTTCTTTTGCCTCTGTGTGTCTTTGCTGTTCCCCTTGGCACTCAGTAGAGGTGCCCCAGCTCACTGACCTAAGCTTTGTTGACATAACTGATACAAGCATCGGCCTGAGGTGGACCCCACTAAACGCCTCCACCATTATTGGTTACCGCATCACGGTAGTTGCGGGAGGAGAAAGTGTCCCTATTTTTGAAGATTTTGTGGACTCCTCAGTAGGATACTACACAGTCACAGGCCTGGAGCCGGGCATTGATTACGACATCAGCGTAATCACACTCATTAATGGCGGAGAGAGCGCCCCTACCACTCTGACACAGCAAACGGGTGAATTTTGAAAACTTCCGTGTTTGTGACCTGGATGGTGTTTCATGCTGTCACTAGCTACTAGGGTGACTGGGGCTTTCTCTGAGAAGAATTGAGCCACTCACTGTGATGCGGGGAGGGAAGGACAAGGACTGGCTTCTGTTTTAAATATAGGATGGGAAGGGCTATGCAGTTGGCATTTTTTTAGCCCTGTGCGTGAACTGCATTTTTATATTGCAGATAACTGCAAAGGCAGGGTCTTATTCATGTTGGCTTTTTAGCTTTTCAGGTTTCACTGTTAAACTTGAGTTATATGATCCCCAAACTATAATATCCTGAATCACAATCCCCAAAGTGAGATGGGATCCCCCAAAGGGTGGATACAATTCTGGAGACACTCTTTGGTTTAGCCCCTGACACTAAATGGCTAAATGGTCAAGTCATTTGAGCTATTCGTATTTTTTTGGTGGTGGCCCAATTCTTCAATTCTTGCCTTAAAAGATGGAGAAGAAACATCGCTCCCTGAGCACACGTTAGTGACAGGCATGTCCCACTGTCAAGGTTCTCTGTAGTGCATGGGTAGAAGATGAACTGAGAATTAGTTTGTGCATGAAACCCCGGTCACATGTGAATAAGCTGCGGAGGTTCTAAACCCTTAAACACACAAGTAGACATAGAGGTGAAGGGTTTAATGGATCCCCTCCTCCCCTATGTATGCATGTATCAGTTTTGGATTAAATGACTTTTTCATATGTAAACTGCTGTATGGCAACTTAAGCCTCTCTTGGCCACGTCTCTCTAACCCAAGATGCAGCTGCAAGGCCAATATTACAGAAACCTGCCACCTTGTTTTCCAATTATCTCAACAGAATACATTTAAGTATCAGCGATTTGGCAAGAGGTGAAAGGAGCCTGACAGTAGCCTGAGTGTTTTTAACTGTAGTGGAACCAAATGTAGCTTAGGAGTATGTTTGCATGGATCTGACACAGTAGCTTCTTTTTTGCATGAGATACATTGTAGATTCCCTGAACGTCCACGTTGGTTAACTCTCACCTTCCAGAAAACGTTAAAACGACAACAACAATATTCTTTGCATGTAGCTGTTCCTGCTCCCACTGATCTGCGCTTCACCAACGTGGGGCCAGATGCTATGCGTGTGACCTGGACTCCTCCAGTATCCATTGAACTGACCAGTTTCCTGGTGCGTTACTCACCTGTGAAGAAAGAGGAAGATGTTGCCGAGCTGACCATTTCACCCTCCGACAACATGGTGGTTTTAACAAGTAAGAGGTTACCTGCGTAGGTCAGCTGGACGTAACGAACTTCTCTACAGCAGCATTGCTCAAGCTGAAGTCCATTGATGGTTGGCGGGTCTGCAGAGCACTTGCTGGTCTGTAGATCAATATGCTGGCTGTGGTCATATGGTATTAGCTCCCTCCCCCTGGTTTGCAGCAGTTACATTGCATTAAAATAGATACAAATACATAAAGTACTTTTCTTAATATTACTCCCCTATGTATTAATGGGAATAGCTGCCACGTGGACATTGAGCAGTCATGAATTGGGGAGACCTGGTTCTCCTGATTGTGAATTGGAGGTGAGTTGGTCCATGAGATAATTTCCCAGAAGATGTGGTCCATCCTCTGAACACATTCAGAACCCCAGCTCTCCAGTGAATTTCTTGTTGGAGACCCAGCATAAAGGGAAGGAAAAGCAAGAAATTGATTGGAATAAGTATAATGGACCAGATTCTCTGCTGGTGTAAATTGGCATAGCTTCGTTGATTTCCATAGAGCTATGCTAATTTACACCAGCGAGGGACTTGGTTCATTGTTTTAACAAAGTTAAAGTCCAACCATGTAAACCTTTTCATGCTAAGACAAGGACGATGCTTCATCATACTGGTGGGGGGCAGTTGAACCTGGTTAGGCATTAAGAGTAGGTACATATTGCCTATCTTGTTTGACAAAAAGTCAATGACTGGCAGTGCAGCGGTCTAGATGAAGACACAAAGGATCAAAATAAGCAAAAGGTCCCCTTTGAGTCTTTAGATTTTGGAAAGGAAAATAAATGCTCTAGCTGAAATTTCAGCAGTACAGTGTAACTGGTCTCTTGCATTTCTCACAAGCATATAATTAATTTGCTCATCTTGATACAAAAGTTGAGTTTTGTTGGGAGGACTTTCCCTAGAAACTGAACATGTTGGTTGAGGGAGAGACAGCACCTGCTTTAAAAATAAAGGACCACATTGTTAGCTGGCGTAAATGAAAATCGCTTCACTGAAAGTCAGTGGTGCCACATCAGTTTACATCAGCTGAGGATCTGGCCCTGTGTATCACTAAATGCTCAGAGCTAGGAGGCCTGTATGGAAAACTAATCCCTGCTGCCAAACCCATCTAAATAATGTCCTTGGCAAATAACAATAAAAAAAGGAACCCACCAACACTTGTTGCAGGCTAAAACTTCCATGAAACGAAAGGCCATTCCCATGGCAGACTGTTGAAGCTTCAGCTGGATTCAGATGTCTAGCTATCCACGGGGCTCAGGTTTTGCCCAGGCTAAGCAAAAACCGGTCGCTCCATATACTGAGCCGTGTCAGCTAGAATTTGCTGAGGTTTTTCAGTTGCTCTGAGAGTCTGACAATTGCGAATGTGTGGTTTAATCCTTCAGGTCTCCTGCCTGGCACTGAATATCTGGTGAGCGTCTACAGCGTCTATGAGCAGCATGAAAGCACCCCTCTGACTGGTGTGCAGAAAACAGGTATGTGGATACCTGCTTGGAAAATGTCCGTTTGCTTCTATCCCTCCTGTTAACCACTCACGGATAGGACAACGCTGATCACTGGGGGGACTTAGGACATAAAAGCCTTTAAGATTTTGCTCTCCTTGACATGTATGGTTATATTGTTGGAGAATTGCACAAAAGATTTTAAGGGAGTGATGCAGAGAGACAGCTTGGGAAGTGCTGAGCAAAATGGTCAAAGGGCCGGATTGTCCATTGGTTTTAATTAAAAGGTGTATAATTGACTTCAATGGGGCTATGCTAATTTACATCCACTGAGGGTTTGGCCCAATAAAAGACCAGTGTTCAGTCCCCCCAAGAGGTGTCCAGACACGTCATGTTCAGGTCCATCCACTGTATCCCTCTGACATTTTACAACCACTTATCAGAAGTATTCTGATGTTTTTGTACTTCGGCTTTGTCTGTTCTCTGAAACCAGGGCTGGGTGTTTTTGTTTCGGCAAACATTTAAAATTGTCAAATACCTCAAGTTCAGAGGACTCCAAATGTGGACTGAACTTGCGATGAGATTCCATTTTTTGCAATTATATTCCTGTGGGGTTTTTTGCACCACTGTATGACCCGGATCATTACATATTTATAGGTTCAGTGGTGAACAGTGTTTGGTAGGAGTGCAAGCAGGATTCTGAAATCCCACCGTGGGGTGGGGTTGGGGAAATCCCTCATCATTTCAAAATAAATGTATCTGTTATTCAAATAAACTGAACCTCCCTTTTCTTGGGGATCCTCCCGCCCCAACCAGGTCTTGATTCTCCAAGTGGCATTGACTTTTCGGATATAACTGCCAACTCTTTCACTGTGCACTGGATTGCTCCTCGTGCCACCATCACCGGCTACAAAATTCGCCACCATCTGGAACACAGCGGCACCAGGCCCAGGGAAGACCGTGTCCCACCTTCTCGGAATTCCATCACCCTCACTAACCTGGCTCCAGGGTCAGAGTACGTGGTCAGCATTATTGCTGTCAACGGCAGAGAGGAGAGCTTGCCCTTGGTTGGCCAGCAAACTACAGGTCAGTTTGGAAACAAGCCAGACAAAATGTACATTGAAATTCTCCTGCCCCATCTCGACAAGTTGTTAAACTGAATCCTTGCGGCTGGCTGGCGAGTAAGTGAACTACTGACAGCAGAGCAGAAAGTTGGCTAGAGGAGAAGGGGCCTGACTCAAAGGCCTCTGAGTTCAGTGGACAGACTCCCACTGATTCCCGTGAGCTTAGGATCAGGCCCAAAGCACAGAAAATCTATCTGCTAAGGAGACAAGGCATTTTATCATACAAAGGAGTTTCTGAAGAGGTTAAGTGTTAATTCAGATAGCCCGGGCCAATGTCCATTGTGCACATTCTTTTGTTTTAAATGACATTGGGTGGGCCTGCCTCAGGGCATCACACTACCAAAGCAAAGGAAAAACCCAGGGAGCTGCTGGTTGGCTCCTGGGCTGGTAGATCCCATGAGGATTGAGGTCTTTCTTCTTGCCCTCCAATGGCAGACATCAAAGCCCTCCCACTGAGGGGAGTAGCCTTCAGAAATGAGTTATCTGGGCAATTTCCCTCTCCCCTAGGATTTTCTGCAGGAGGGACACATTTAGGGCTCAATCTAGTGGCCACAGAAGCCAATAACAATCTTTCCATAGCCATTGGATTCAGGCTTTTAGCCAGATATGACACCTAGAGACCTGACTGCAAACTGTGGGCTATTGGAAAGACGTGTTAGTAGCAGCAGCCTCCAGTGTAAGCGGAGTAACAGGAGCCTGGGGAGCGTCAAATGTTTTTTAATTTTCTTTCTTAACCCTCACCTCTTTTCTAGTTTCCGACGTTCCAAGGGACCTGGAAGTTACTGCCACTAGCCCCACCAGCCTGGTGATTTCCTGGGATGCTCCTGCAGTTACTGTTAGATACTATAGGATAACCTACGGTGAAACAGGTCAGTGTGTTCTAATATTACCACTTCTCCAAGAGCTCCCCATGGACACCGAGTGCGACGCTTTAAGCTCGGGCCATTTAAAACCTGCAGCAAATAGTGAAGGCAAATGTGATCGATGATTGGAGCATGCAGCGTGCTCTCAGAACTCAGTGTGCTGATGGATATGCACTGAGAGAAGATTACCAATAAGTAAATATAATGGCTGAACTTTAAAGGTGGGGCAAATCATCTTTGCCTACCACATCCAGAAACTCCATTCATTTCAGAGGGAGTTCCATGGGCCTCTCGTTTGCCTCTTGGTTTGGGGTGAAAAAGGCTTTTCCAACTTATTATGGGTTGACCCAAATCTCGTTAAAATCAATGGGAGTCTTCCGCTGACTTCGGCTCAGTGGGTTTTGGGTCACCCCTTGCTTTTTTGTTTAAAACATGAGTAATTATCAGCATTTTCATCAGATTTGCTTTCTTACCTGCCCTCCCAGGTGGCAATAGCCCTGTCCAGGAGTTTACTGTGCCTGGCACCATGTCCACTGCCACCATCAACGACCTTAAGCCCGCAGCAGACTATACCATCACAGTGTATGCAGTGACGGGCCGTGGAGACAGCCCCGCCAGCAGCAAGCCGGTCACGGTCACGTACAAAACAGGTGAGACACATGGACAGTGCTGCTAGCTTCTGGTTTATCTCATAATTGTCCTCCGTTTCAGTGGGCTTTGGTGGAGTTACACCCCAGATGGATTTGGCCCATCGTGTTCATAAAGTTACAAAATGGGATGGCGGCTTTTGGAGAGAGGAGTTTAGAATACGACTAAACAAACTTACCAGAGTTGTGGACTTGTTGTTGGGGGGAACCACTTAACATCCATCTTTGTTGGCATGAGCATACCAAGCAAAGGCTGGCTCCTTGCACATGGGGTGTCAAACCACTTGACTGTAGGATGTAGGATGACTATTCTGTCTGCATCTTATCTCTGGCATTTTTAATGCACTGTAGCATGTAGGTACTCTCTGACCCTAATAGAAACTACCCTTGATGAGCTCTCTGGGACAGGGACTGTCTTCTTGATGGCTCAAACCCTGTACAAACAACTAACTCCCATTGAAACATAGGGAAAATCTCTTTAATGGCCCTTTTAAAAGACTTCCACTGCCATTAATGGGTATTGGATGTAGTGAGCTAAGTACTATGGGCCTGATATGTGATTCTTGATTGGGACCCTAGTCAGATTGTACACTGCTTGGAACGGGGACTGTCGACTGTTCTGTCTGTACAATGGGCTTCCATTGTTGGTTGGCCTTTAGGCACCACTGTAATAAACGTAATCAATAATAATACGTGCTCTGATGGTACAAACAGTAAGTCAGAGCAGCATGGGTTTTCCATTAAAAAAACAGTAACAGTCTAAGAGAAAAAGCAGAAGAAGTTGCAGGTGGGAGTCACAGTGGGCCCTACAGACATGGGATACAGTGAGGAAAGGAGACTTCCTGCATTGCAGATGCTCACCGGGCTTTTTTTTCGATGTGCAGAGATTGACACCCCATCCCAGATGCAAGTGACCAATGTTCAGGATAGCAGCATCAGTGTCAGATGGCTGCCTTCGACTTCTCCGGTCACGGGTTACCGAGTGACAAGTGTCCCCAAGGATGGCCATGGGCCCATGAAAACAAAAACTGTCCCTGCAGGTGAGTACGTCTTCACATCCCTAGGGATGTCGCTGCAGTTGCCTGGAGTCCATTGGCACCACTTCTTAAAACCCCTAGGGGAGTCACTTGAGAGTGCCTGGGGCAAATTTCCCTCTCCGGGACTAAGCATGTTGTCTTAAGGGCTCTTCTGGTGACTTTGCATTTTGCCCTCTGGAAAATTTCAGTCTGTTTTACCAGCTGCACTGAGATTAGCTCTCAAGGCTGTTTGCTGCTGCAGTCAGGTTAATATTCAATCTTATTCCAAAAAGTAGTGAAGATCTGGCTGCATTTGTTTTGTTTCTCTAATGTCAAGAGACTGATTACAGGGCTCCAGCAGCCTCAAGGGGCCTGTGAGTGGATATGAATGATAGTAACACTCACTTGAAGTGCTCTTTGCGGAGCAGGCTGAAGGAGCCTTGGTATACGAGTCAGGCCAGGTACGGACAATCTAGTCAGACTCTGCTGACGTTTGGCATCCCAGCGGGTCTTAGGCCACAGTTCAGTACCCTCGCTCAGTACTGCAGCAAGGCAAATTCACCAAAGTTTGGTCCAGCTTTAAAAATAAGGCCCCCGAGTCAAAGCATGCAGTCAGAATTCCCCATGGGAATGAATGGGTAGCTGCTTGGCTGTGTTACCCCCCTGCTTGCTCCCACCTCCCCAAGTTCTGCAGTGAGCTCTGCCCATTCCGTGCAAGGGACTAGGCCAGGAAGCTGGAAAAAGCTGAAAAGGTTGGCGAGCCATCGAAAACCCTGCCCGAGCTCTGTGGGTTCTCAGCAGACACCCAGAGAGGCTGCAGAGTTCCCACTGTGCTCAGCAAAGGCAGCAGGTATGCCATGTGACCATTAGTGACTGCATCTCTCTGCCCTCTCCAGTAGAATTCCCAGACAGAGCCACGCTGACTAGTCCCTGGTTTTTACATGGCGAATAGCGTGGGGCACATCGATCCTTCAGTGAAATTCCTTTTCCTGGCCCCTCCTGCTTTCCCCAAGCAACCCACACAGACTTTCTGCAGAGATGGGCAGGAGACAATCTGCGTAGCCACTTTTACCTCTACACGGCCACCACACACAGCTTTGACTATGCCTTTGCTCCCGTCTCTGCCACATGGCACCAAGGGACTGATTTCAATGAGAGTTTGGTGCCTAAATACCTTTGAAGATCTAGGCTTAAGACACAAAACAAATATAAGGTGCCACAAGTACTCCTTTTTGCGAATACAGACTAACACGGCTGCTACTCTGGAAAAAAAATCATCTCTCTATTCCAAATTATCCCGGTGTTGTCTTTTCCTTGCAGATCAAACCCAAACTACCATCGAGGGCCTGCAGCCCACAGTCGAGTATGTGGTTAGTGTCTATGCTCAGAGTCAAAATGGAGAGAGCCTTCCTCTGGTTGAGACCGCCATTACCAGTACGTATTTAATTTCACAGAAAAAAACAAAACAACCACCAGATCTACCTCTAGTATCTTCTGCTAGTAAATCCACTGTGCACAACTGGGAACTCCGGGGGGCATCTAGATCCTAAAGAAGGACAAGTGCCCCTCTCGTCAAGAAGTAGCTAGCTGGATCTGCTGCCAAAATATGCAATCCCCCAAAATGCTGCCAAAATATGCAATCCCCCGCAATGCCAATGCTTTTATTTTCTTTCACTAAAAACGGCCTAAGCAAAATCATTTTTCTTTTTTTTGTTGGTCTGTTTGCCTTCAGTGAATCTTTGAAAAATGTTTTGCATAGACCTCATTTCTAGAGCTGGAGGGCAAAGGTGGTTTTAGAGGGCTAGATTTTGACTTAGAGCATTTGCCTATGCAAGGGACTAAGAACCCGCTTGACACCCTTATGTAGGCCACTAGACCTTGGGACCAGGTATGCAAAAGCAAGCAGGACTTGCATACCCAATTGCTCACTCCCAAGAGCAGCTAGGTGGGCAATGGGCGGAGTCTTGGCCCATCTGTCTGTGTGCTGACCTGCTGGTATAGGACAGTGACCGAGTACGACTTGGGGCGCAAGGAGAAAGCAGGGAAGAACCTGTCACTTAGAGGGGTGTTTCTAATGCACAGTGTCTCCCAGGGCTACTCCTAGTGCATCATGGTTTATGAACCTGTCCTTGCTCAGGCCTGTCTGTAAAGCCACAATCTAACCTAAATAATGATAAAAGTATGGTAAGCAGAACAGGCATTTTCTGGAAGTGTTGCATAGGATTATTGCACAAGCTGCATCAGTCTGAAGCCAAAAGTTTCCTATAAAATCACCTTTGCTAACCTTAAAGCATAGGAAATGCAGGTGTATAGGGCTAACATCACAGTGCAGAAAAATGTCTCTGTGAATCATTATGAAGGTTAATTCATATCTGATGATTATGGGCCCAATCCTCAGCAGGTGTAAATGGGGATTGCTCCACAGAAGTCATCACCGGAGCTGTGCGTATTTACCCTGCCTTACGATCTTGCACTCAAGTGTAATCTAATGAGAGGACGACAATGAGTGGCTCTAATTTGTGGGTATATTTGTGAGATAATTGTGTGTGTGTATATGGGCATCCCATGCACACTTGTTACACAGCCAAAGGTTTTTATTGATTCAGAATATAATCTACATAGTCACTTGCTATCATTACAAATGGTTTAATTGGATGTTAATTTATGAAAGAAAATCGCAGGACTGATGCTCCTCGGCCTTGTACGGTTACTTACACTAGTGAAGAGTGAGCGCAACGTGGGTGTGAAAGGCTAACTAAATCAGAATGGTGGGGCCTCATTTCAATGCACACCAAGGCTCCTTACCTCACTGTGCCAGTGTAAAGGAGACTCTTAGTGTGTGTGAATTACATTTCTGACCCTTTAAGGCCTTTCCATGTGAGCTGAGTGGCGTAAAGGGGCCTTAGTGTAAATGAGAATCAGACACATGGTGGGGTGAAATATTGGCCTTATTCAAGTCAATGGCAAAACTTCCTATGGACTTCAGTGGGGCTGGCATTGCGTTTTACGCTCACGATGCAGAGGTGTAAAGATCTGTGCAAGGCAGGGGAGAATTGGGCACCTGCAAACCTGAAGACTGCTTTGCCTGTAATCAGAATGCTTTTTTCCCCCCCTCCCCACACCCTGCTTTTATCACATAACCTCTTACCATTAATTTGCCTAACAGACATTGACCGCCCTAAAGGACTGACATTCACTGAGGTGGATGTCGATTCCATCAAAATTGCTTGGGAAAGCCCCCAGGGGCAAGTCACCAGCTATAGGGTGACCTACTCAAGCCCTGAGGATGGAATCCATGAGCTAGTGCCCGCCCCCGATGGTGAAGACGACACTGCCGAGCTGCATGGCCTCAGGCCCGGTTCTGAGTACACTGTCAGCATCGTTGCCTTGCACAATGACCTGGAGAGCCAGCCCCTGATCGGGACCCAGTCCACAGGTACACCTCTGTCTACACCGCCCAGCAGGCCATAGCAACAATGGCATAAGCCCTGGTGGGTCCAGAGTCCTTCTGTGTGCAGTTGGTGCCCAACTGCGGGAGAACCTCCGTAGAAGCCTGGGGGACATTTGCTACTGAGAGGGGGCTTAGTGTGGTTGGAGAGGTGGATGATGTTTGAAGATTATTAGGTATTTATCAGGTTTCAGAGTAGCAGCTGTGGTAGTCTGTCTTCGCAAAAAGAAAAGGAGGACTTGTGGCACCTTAGAGACTAACCCATTTATCTGAGCGTAAGCTTTCGTGAGCTACAGCTCACTTCATCGGATGCATGGTATTTATTAAGTAAACCTCTGGAAGGTGAGAGTTCCTAAAATGGTCAGCTGCTGAGGATAGCAGGGTTAGGGCCACATCACAGACACCGCAGAGTAGGTGTCTTCCATCGCCTTTTAGCCCCTGTCCCGATCAATCCTAGTGCAATTCTGGGGGTGATCTGGTCCCCAGCACACATTAGAGCAGCCTAGCCTGAGCAGACAGTAACAGTCCTCAAGGAGCCATCCCAGGAGCATATCACACACTAGCCACACCCCCTCCTCTCTTTGGATGCCCAGGATGGCAGTGGCAGGACCAGGGACAGATGCTATCAAGGGCAAAAAGGGTGGTTTCCTGTCCCTTTTGTGCTGCCAGGGCAGCGCAGAAGGAATGGATTGGAGGCCAGGACCCATCCTTTAAACGTACATATTCTTTCAGGACAGTCCCTGCTATACCTATAGGCCACTTAACCCTTTTGTACCACAAGTGCATCCCAATCCTTCTTTGGCATTGCTCTGAAGGAAAGAGCACAGTGCTCTGTATGCTCACAGCCTGCCCCCAGCTTGTCATTTACACCTTTCCCACAACAGGGTAAGGGTAGGCTCCCTTCCAAAGAGTGCCTCCCGGACGTAACCATCAGGCCCTCGTTTCAAGGGTACAGCAGGAGAGATAAGACTGTTCAAGCATCTGATGCCTGACATGGAGTCCGTGAAAAGTTCCTTCAAGACAGGTCTAGACACACTCTGGCTCTGGACATTGCAGGTTCTCTTGTTTGCTGCCTCACAGCTACAGGTGTGCTTCATTGACAACACACACGTTGGTATGATACACTCTTTCACAGGAGCATGGCCATCCTGCTAGAGACCACATCAGAGCCAGATCCTGCTAGTTCCATTGATTAAACTTTTTATGAACCATCCTCCTCCTCTATGAAATAAGAGACATGTGCACACACGCACATACACACAAAATAATTACCATTTCTTCCTCTATTGATTTAGAATTTTCCGCTTGCTAAATAATTCCCAATTCACACCAGTGGTTGTATAAATTTCAACTGGGTCTTAGCTCAAGAACTGGGGCCTGGGACTGTTATGGGAGCTCTGTCTGCTACCAGAAATCTGAAATCTACTGCAGAGTGTCCCATGTTGCCAGCCAAGTCCTGACAGCACTTTACAATCGATACCTCCATTAATTTGCAAATGAAAAGCTGACACTAAAATTCCCTGAGTGCAGGGAAGATTATGGATCTTAATTTACAGATTAATATAAAAAAGAAATTTAACTATCCTAAGTGCTAGAACGATTGAAACCTGTTTATACCTGTCATAAATGCAAACAGTAGGTCTTAAACCACTGTCTGGGTTTACTCTTTTGGGACCCTTTTACAAAACTATTGGAGTTCTGTTGATTTTCATGGGCTTTGAATGAGGCCCTCTTTCAGTAAGCAAGGGAGAATTCCATTGTATCTACATGCTGTAAAATCAGAGTGCTTTGCAGCCCCGTGGTAATGGTGGGCATGATGGTAAGCTATATATTTGTTCTGTTATAGACCAAGAATGACAACTAATAAGACAATCAATATGTCCCATGATGCTTCTTTTCTTTAGTTTATAGGAACCAAATGACTTCTTCTAAAAAGTTCTTTATTCAAGCATTGAGTATATCAGCTCTGGAAGATATCCTATGTAAACAGCATTATGGCTTTCACAGCCCTGATTCCCCACTGCCTTGTGTAGTCATCTACACCTGTCTAGGTGGCTGTCAAATGCTCCCATTTGGGCTTGGCAGTATTTTTACATCCTCTCTGTACTCACTGGGCTGCCTTCTCCACTCTTGTGCCCTTGTACATCCCGAGTAACTCTGTAGAGATCAGTGGAGTTAGACCAGCTGCAAGGCAGTGGTGAAACTGACTTGAAATACCCTGTTGGGGGCATGAAGAGTAGAAAAAGGTAGAAAAGGAACGGACATAGAGACTGACCTACTGAATGTAAGCACCACCCTAGCCAGCTTTTCATAGCACTGCCGCAGAGCTTCTCTGCTCTTTTGAGCTGCCCTTTTCATTTCTGTTGGACTACCCAGATCCACCCATTTCTGGAGAGAAGTAGCATCACAGATTTGGAAATCCAAGTCTGATCCTTGAACACCTTAGCTCCTAGGTATTATGGTGACGGGATGCAATAGCTACCCAAGATAGACCATTACCCTAGGCCCTCGCTTGTGTATTTCACACCTAGGATTATTTCATGCTCATGACTGATAAATGCCATCTTGACTGGTGCCATGTTCTTCCAAACTAATGGTCGTCGAATTACAATTTTCACAGCGATTCCTCCTCCAACAAACCTGCAGTTTGTTCAGGTAACTCCAACCAGCCTGAAAGTCAACTGGAATGCGCCCAACGTTCGTCTCACTGGCTACAGAGTGCGAGTGAACCCCAAGGAAAAAATGGGGCCGATGAAGGAAATCAACCTCTCCCCAGACAGCACGTCTGCTGTCGTGTCAGGATTAATGGTGATTTTTTGACATTTCATTTTAATGGGTGCAGCATGGGAGGGGAGATGTTGGATTTCTTATGCAATTCAAAAATGCTTTGGGCTGGAACCGCCGTGGGGGTAAATCATCATAGCTCCTGCCGGTCTGGCCTTTGTTTTAAGTCTGGTTAGCTGTGGAGCATAGTCCCTTGGCTCTCAATAGTTAAAAGACAGTGGATCTATTTGCTTAAACTGCAGTCTCCCTGTCCCCTCTTCACTCTGCCCCTTCCAGTAAAGCCTGGGGACTTCTCAGGCAAATATGCTTCTGTCCACAAGCTACTGGGCTCGTTACCAGAGGAATGGTGAAATTCTCTGGCCTGTGTTATGCAGGAGGTCAGACTAGAGGATCTAATGGTCTCTTCTGGCCTTAGACTCAGTGAATCTATTTATCATTTTTTTGGAAGCTTCTGAATAATTTGCAAAAATTAAACTTTTCATTAAATCCATTTTCAAACCTGAACTGGGCCAGCTCCAGCCGCTCTAAACTGAATTAGTTCCAGAGGAGTCAAGGGCTGATGATCTGACTCCTTTAGACTGCGATCTGGAACCTCCATTGACATTTTTCCTCAAAGCAGAGCACTCTTTGGCAGTGCAATGTTTCTGTCTACATTAGGTAGCTCAGGACATAAATTCCCTTCCTTTCTGGAGTCCTAAGCTTCTGCAGCCCAGAGACAGCTTTCTGTCCCCCAAACCTCCGTGTTGTTCAGGTTTCCACTGTAATTTCTTCTGCTTTCCTGTGACTGCTCACTGCCACTGTTATAGATCCGGCAATGCTGCAAGCGGAGAATTGCACACCTTTTCTTTAGCCAGCTATCTGGCCAGTAGATACTATAGTTGTACTCCAGTATATACTTAGCACTGCTGGCTAACATTCATGAAGGATCTTGGGTTCCTAGTACTGGCTGCCCTTGCTCTACCAGGCTTCCCACTTCCATTTTTTTCATATATTTATTTCAAATACATTTTCAAAGTTAAGGTTTCAAGCAGTCACTAATAACAGTTTCAGCCTAAACGTGGTTTGCTTGGGAAAAAAAACAAGGGCCTGATTCTCTTCTGACTTGCATCTGTGTTATACCAAAGTAACACCATTGACTTGAACTGAGTTATGCTGGTTTAACGGAGATGAAAATCAGGTCTCACTTTTTTATTTTTGCATTTAACTGGAAGTAAGTCTAACCCTCCTCGTGATCTTGAGCTCACTTGATTTCTATTTTTTTTTTAAGAGTTTCATGTTTAAATAGGACATCCATGGAGACTAACCAATGTGAATCTACTAACTTTTGGATAAGCTCATGCTTGTTTCCCTGTGTCCCAGCTTTACCGGCTTTTCTGAAGATTAGACAGTTCATGTAGCTCCCTTATCACTGTATAACTTTGTTATTTCTAGGTGGCAACCAAGTATGAAGTCAGTGTGTATGCTCTGAAGGACTCTCTGACTAGCCGGCCAGCCCATGGTGTGGTCACCACCCTCGAGAGTAAGCAATCATACTTTACAAATAGCAGCAGGTGCTATGCATGGAGTCAATGGGCTAAGTCCTGCATAAGGACCTAGCAGAAGCAACTGAGTGAAGACATCAGCATGTGGCCCTTTGAAAATAGTTGATGAATGTCAAAGATTCTGCTAGGGGAATTTTTCTTGTAGCCCTCCCCTACCCCCTGCCAAATCATTGCTTCTGCCCGTTACACTGATCCCAGATCCTTCTGTGCAGATATCAGCCCTCCCCGCAGGGCCCGTGTGACAGATGTTACTGAGACAACCATCACAATCACCTGGCGCACCAAGACAGAAACTATCACTGGTTTCCAGGTTGAAGCCATCCCAGCAGATAGCCAGAGCCCCATTCAACGGACCATTAGCCCTGACGTTAGATCCTACACCATCACCGGTAAATGAGATTCTTCATCAGACTGTCTCTTCTGCATTGTAATATCTTTCAGCGACCAGGCTCACTGGAGATACATTTGGTTGCTAATCTGTACTGGGGATACCTTGGTGGGAATGGAGCTCAGGTGGAATTTAGGTGCTACTTCTAGGTGGCTTCCTCATGCTGATCTTCTAACACACATACACATTAACCTTGAGAACCCTCTTTAAAGCCTTTGATCCTACCAAGCCCTCTGAGAGCAGATTGAAGATAACAGACGTTTCTTGCATGGAGGGGTTATAGAATCTGGCCCTGATTTGATGGGAGCGCAGGAAAATAGTCTTGCGAACATTCACATTTTGTCTGAGGATGGAAGTGTTTTCCAGAGCAGCTGCTAAGGAAGTGCACTTGTTCAGACCATTAATACTCTTGAGTACTGGATTTTTCACTTGCACTTTTCAGACCTTGTTTCACATCATGATCAGAGCCTTGTTAGTCGGTCCAGACATACAGCTGCCTGATTTCATGCAGGACTGATAGTCTAGAAATATCTCCATTAGAAGCCTTCTAAGAGCTGAATAGATCTCCAGTGACCATCATTCCCCGACCCTCTTGGTTCCATTCCCTAGATCATCTTTGCATTCACGTTTTTTCTGCTGGTTCTACTGGTACCTTGTTTTGTTTTTCTATTCATTATTCCTACCCTGATCATTGAAAACTAACGAGAACAATGTCCCCGTCTCCTTGTAGCAACCCTTTATGCACTGATTGGTCATAGTTTTGTGCCCTGTAGCTGAAGCTAAGGGAGAGCAATGGTGGGAGGAGGCTGAATACCCTGTTAGATGATGTGTATTTCTTGGATAAAGGTAATAACCATCTCGGATTTATGAGTGGGATTTTTCAAAAGCACTCTGCATTGACCCAACTCTGCTCCCATTGACTTCAGCAGGAGCAAAGTTAAGCCAATGGGGTGCTTTTGAAAAATCTCACCTCTAATTCTTTCCAGGTCTACAGTCAACACATCCAGCCTGGGCATGAAGAGCTAGTTAGATTCTACCAGTAGTAGTGATTCCAGCAGCTTTCTGTATCACTTTTTAACCAGGCAAGTCTGAAACTGTAATATTTCTACTCCAATTCCAGGCTTGCAACCAGGCACGGACTATAAGATCTATCTTTACACCGTGAATGAGAATGCCCGCAGTTCCCCGGTAGTGATTGATGCTTCCACAGGTAATGGGTGCTTCTTGTTACATCGGAACAGAAATTATACTTGTGCTTTCCTTGACTTTGATCATATATGTAATTTACTGCACTTTACAGCCTTATTTTCCCCTCTTTGAGCATGAAGTGGATTGTGTCAGCGGGTGACTGCAACCCAGGGAAACCCATTATTTGTCTCAAGTCATGCTTCCTTTTACCACATTCATTAACTGAGTTTGTTTGCTCTTAGCCATTGATGCTCCTTCCAACCTGCGCTTCCTCACATCCACAAGCAACTCCCTGCTGATTGCTTGGCAGCCGCCCCGTGCCCGGATCACAGGCTACATCCTCAAATATGAGAGACCTGGCGCACAGCCCAAGGAGCTGATCCCTCGCCCCCACGCCGGCACCACGGAGGCCACTCTTACTGGTACGTCTTTTCCATTTGGGAGGTCGTCTGGTTAATGCCTCCTGCACTGAACTGAGCATCCCACGTAGATGGTGGCATTCCCCATGTGATCCTGCAGGGGGTTCAGGAGGCGTACGGTTACCAGCACCATGGGTCTTGGCCCAGGTGGGGATCAGACATTGTGGAGCTGTGCATGTGGGCAAAGCCTGGGATCCACTCCATCCCCCCCACGCGCCAGCCAGTGCCTCTGAGCAGGCACGGAAGGACAAATAATCTGTACCAGGTAAAGGGCTGGTGCAGATTACACCCTGCTAGAGCAAGGAGAAGCCAAAGACGATGTGGCTCCTTCGATCACAATTTGGCTCTCGCTTTGCTCCCAGCATAGCACCACTGGGCCTGGCACAGGGCCGATTTTACTCTGACAGTCTAGCCCTAAATTTGGCAAGTATCCAGACTGCTGTAGATTTTTAGAAAACACAAGCTGAGGTGTCTTTAGTGTTCACTAATGGTGAGTGCTCCAGAGTCCAGTCTTTTCCCTCCAAAGGATTATGGGGGACCATCAATGTCATAACACGAGGAAACCTAAACGGATTATTTGTGCTTAGTATGACTATGATTGGAAAGTGCATTGTATTTGTACAGTAAGCACTAGCATTGGACACCATAGCAGGGAGCAAAACCTTGAGGAGTTTCTGTTTAGCTATCCCTCACTGTCATTTTGTAATTAGGGGTTTCCTTAAGCGTGAAGTCATAGATTCATAGATATTAAGGCCAGAAGGGACCATTATGATCATCTAGTCTGACCTCCTGCACAATGCAGGCCACAGAATTTCACCCACCACTCCTAAAAAAGACCTCACACCTATATCTGTGCTATTGAAGTCCTCAAATTGTAGTTTGAAGACCTCAAGGAGCAGAGAATCCTCCAGCAAGTGACCCGTGCCCCATGCTACAGAGGAAGGCGAAAAACCTTCCAATCTGCCCTGGAGGAAAATTCCTTCCCGACCCCAAATATGGCGATCAGCTAAACCCTGAGCATATGGGCAAGATTCATCAGCCAGATACTACAGAAAATTCTTTTCCGGGTAACTTGGATCTTACCCCATCTAAAAACCCATCACAGGCCATTGGGCCTATTTACCATGAATATTTAATTACCAAAACCATGTTATCCCATCATACCATCTCCTCCATAAACTTATCGAGTTTAATCTTAAAGCAAGATAGATCTTTTGCCCCCACTACTTCCCTCGGAAGGCTATTCCAAAACTTCACTCCTCTGATGATTAGAAACCTTCGTCTAATTTCTAATCTAAATTTCCTAGTGGCCAGTTTATATCCATTTGTTCTTGTGTCCACATTGGTACTGAGTTTAAATAATTCCTCTCCCTCTCTGGTATTTATCCCTCTGATATATTTATAGAGAGCAATCATATCTCCCCTCAACCTTCTTTTAGTTAGGCTAAACAAGCCAAGCTCCCTGAGTCTCCTTTCATAAGACAAGTTTTCCATTCCTCGGATCATCCCAGTAGCCCTTCTCTGTACCTGTTCCAGTTTGAATTCATCCTTCTTAAACATGGGAGACCAGAACTGCACACAGTATTCCAGGTGAGGTCTCACCAGTGCCTTATATAACGGTACTAAAACCTCCTTATCCCTACTGGAAATACCTCTCCTGATGCATCCCAAGATGACATTAGCTTTTTTCACAGCCATATCACATTGGCAGCTCATAGTCATCCTATGATCAACCAATACTCCAAGGTCCTTTTCCTCCTCCGTTACTTCTAGTTGATGCGTCCCTAGCTTATAACTAAAATTCTTGTTATTAATCCCTAAATGCATGACCTTACACTTCTCACTATTAAATTTCATCCTATTCCTATTACTCCAGTTTACAAGGTCATCCAGATCCTCCTGTAGGGTATCCCTGTCCTTCTCTAAATTAGCAATACCTCCCAGCTTTGTATCATCTGCAGACTTTATTAGCACACTCCCACTTTTTGTGCCCAGGTCAGTAATAAAAAGATTAAATAAGATTGGTCCCAAAACTGATCCTTGAGGAACTCCACTGGTAACCTCCCTCCAACTTGACAGTTCACCTTTCAGTAGGACCCGTTGTAGTCTCCCCTTTAACCAATTCCCTATCCACCTTTCAATTTTCCTATTGATGCCCATCTTATCCAATTTAACTAATAATTCCCCATGTGGCACAGTATCAAACGCTTTACTAAAATCTAAGTAAATTAGATCCACTGCGTTTCCTTTATCTAAAAAATCTGTTACTCTCTCAAAGAAGGAGATCAGGTTGGTTTGGCACGATCTACCTTTTGTAAAACCATGTTGTATTTTGTCCCATTTACCATTGACTTCAATGTCCTTAACTACCTTCTCCTTCAAAATTTTTTCCAAGACCTTGCATACTACAGATGTCAAACTAACAGGCCTATAATTACTTGGATCACTTTTTTTCCCTTTCTTAAAAATAGGAACTATGTTAGCAATTCTCCAATCATACGGTACAACCCCTGAGTTTACAGATTCATTAAAAATTCTTGCTAATGGGCTTGCAATTTCTTGTGCCAATTCTTTTAATATTCTTGGATGAAGATTATCTGGGCCCCCCGATTTAGTCCCATTAAGCTGTTTGAGTTTCGCTTCTACCTCAGATATGGTGATGTCTACCTCCATATCCTCATTCCCATTTATCATGCTACCATTATCCCTAAGATCCTCTTTAGTCTTATTAAAGACTGAGGCAAAGTATTTGTTTATTCTCTTCCTCCCCAGGTCTGGAGCCAGGAACTGAATACACCATCTACATCATTGCTGTGAAGAACAATCAGAAGAGTGAGCCATTGGTTGGCAGGAAAAAGACAGGTAAAATAATTTTCCAGTCCACCCCGATGGGAGAAGTTGACCTCTCCTCATTGGGGAGTTAGTCTCTGCCTTGGGGGGGTAATGTCTTCTCCAGAGGGCTAATGTTATAACATTGCTTAAAATATCCTTTTCACTGGCATATGTTGTTAATCAAATACAAGCTTTCAGGCTGCTAAGTGAAAGTATCATTTTTCCTTCATTTTCTTTTTCTTCCTTAAAAAGGGGGATACATTTTTCATAAGCAGGGGTTCTGCAATGGACGAGGTGATCTGCTGAACAATGCAAAGCACAGTTCAGTGGGCTCAGACACTGAGGACATGAGATTGCATTCAGTTTTTCTTCCTGTGTACCTAAACCATACTTAAATGAAGGCTAACACTCACTTTTCCTTCTAGCCTGTGATGGGTTCAGTGGGAGAAGCCCACACAGACTGGAGCTGTTCATCTGATGCACACTTGATACATTTCAATTTGTCTGACTTTGTCTCCAGTCTGTGAGGTGCTACAAGGAGAAAGTAGCCAGTAAAATCTCTGTCGTCCAGCTGGAGACCTGAATAGCATAAGAGTAAATCCCTTAGCACATGCCTAAGATTTTCTTCAATTGGCAGACTACGAATGTCTATTTCAATCACCTCTTGTTCTCTTAATTTGAGCATTGGTGGCTTCTCTGGGTGCAGTGATCATAGCTTAATTGCTTTGAGTGGTTGACAGCATTCACTGTAGTTGCCTAGCTTATCATAACTAATGCTGGGGCTTCAGGTGCTTTGCTTTATTGCTTCTAACCTTTCTTTGGCTAGACGAGCTCCCGCAGCTGGTAACCCTGCCACACCCCAACCAAGGCGGACCGGAGATTCTGGACGTGCCTTCCACTGTGGAGAGGACTCCTTACTTCACAAACAGGTTTGACAGTGGAAATGGTATCCAACTTCCAGGCACCAGTGGCCAGCAAACATTAGGGAACCAGGGACAGCAAGTCTTTTTTGAGGAACACGGTTTTAGAAGGACCACCGCTCCCACCACAGCAACTCCCATTAGGCACCGGCCAAGACTACAGACACCAGATGTGGATGAAGAAATTGACCTTGTTAACAGGTACCTAGTCCAGAGAGAGGACTTGGTTGAGCCTTCATTCCCTCACTCACTAGGGCCCAGGCGCAATGATACCACGGGCCAGGAAGCTCTTTCTCAGACCACCATCTCTTGGAGGCCCCTGCTGGAGAGCTCTGAATATGTCATCTCATGCCAACCAGTCGGCACCAACGAAGAGCCTTTACAGGTAATTAATTGTTGTCTCTCAGATGCACTTTGAATGCTACCACAATATTGGACTTGACTATGGCAGTCCCCAGACATTTTAAGGAGGACCTTGGGATTCTAGATTCCCGTGGTTGCATTGTAGGGTTGATAGAGCCAGAACTTGCCCATAAGATTCCATCTGCACTCATCCTAGGTACTTTCTGCTTGCCACTTCACCATGTAGTATTAGCAGCCCTGCCGGGTTAATGCTGTTTTAGCCTCTGGCTGAGGACAGGACGCTGTGCATGGAGGAGAACAGAGGGTATATTGGCTAAAACAGAAAGACCCTGGGCCTCTGTTTGCATTTCTCCATAAGGAAGTGCTAATACAGCGAAGGAGATACATGGGAATTTTATCCTATAAATGCGCTTAAGGTTGTGGAATCTCCATCAACGGAGGGCTTTAAGAACAGGTTAGACAAACAGCTGTCAGGAATGGTCTAGATAATAATTAAACCTATCTCATTGCAGGGGGCTGAACTAGACTTACTGAGGTCCCTTCCACTCCTACATTTCTATGATACTATGAATTTCAGTAGTGGAATGAGGCAGCCGAGTTAATATTGCTGATCTAAAGATGGTCTTGTGGCTAAAGTAAAACACTGGGAATTTTGGGGATTTGGGTTCTGTTCCTGTTCTACTAAAGACTTTCAGGGTGATATGGAGCAAGTCCCTTCACCTTTGTCTAAAAACTGAGACTGTAGTAGATCCCTACCTCACCATGGGACATGGAGGCTGAATTCATTGATATTTGTTAGGCACTCTGGGATCCACAGGACTGGGCCCCATTATACTAGACGCTGTACAGTCATGAAGACCAGCCTTACCCTCCTCAGCCTGCAGCCTAAGAAGCATACTCTTTCTAAAGCCAGTTTTGTGGTGATGTACTTGCAGTTCAGAGTTCCTGGAACTTCCTCTTCTGCTACCCTGACTGGCCTTACCAGAGGAGCCACCTACAACATCATCGTGGAGGCACTGAAAGATCGTAGGAGACACAAAGTTCTGGAGGAGGTTGTCACAGTGGGCAATGCTGGTAGGTTAAAGCTAAACAGTCTGGCCAAAACTCTGCCTTGCACCTCTTACCCACAGCCTGGATCTCACCAGGCACTCACTAGGCTGCAGTGCAATACATTAGGAGCACCCTGTTTTCTCGTTGCACATCGTATTTACAATGGACACTGAAGAAACAATTCTTTCTGATTTTGTGGAGCAGATGACTATGCAGTGATAAGAGCTAGGCTAGTCTACTACCCGAATGCACATAGAGAGCGAGGTGGGTGCCGACCAACTTCTGTTGGTTCTATTCTTTTATTGGACCAACTTCTGGTGGTGAGACTGTCCTAGTGGAAGTCAGAGATGCTAGGCCTGTGATAATGCCAGTGTCGTGGCCGACATTCTCACCCAACATCGAATTACTGGTACCAAAATAATGTACCTACCATGACAAAGGGGTTACTCTGAGTTCATCTCCTCCTCCCTTTCTCTCCAGTGACCAGCGGCTGGCGATTGGCCAGATGAATTGCTGTGTCATCTCCCTGGTTAACAGAGTTGCCCGCTGGGAGGCTCTCTTTGGGCCACAGGGTCCAGCCACTGTCTCCTTTCCTGACAGCTGTGGTGTAACCAACACCTCTGCTGGCTATAAGTCGCCTGGCATGTTCGCTGTATACAGGCAAACTGGCTGGGTGGAGTCCGACTCCACGCATGGGCAGACTTTGGGAACTTACATGAGCAAGATCCCTCCGAGGTATTTCTTCTCCTCTGTCACTTGGGGTTTCGTTCTGTGCCAGAATTCAGCTCGACCCCCAGCATGCCTGCAATTTAGCACTCCCCCATTGTGCGTCACAGAATCCAAACGCCCGCTGCTGTGTGCAAGTCCAGCTCGTTTCTCTGTAAAGGTGGTGTCATAAATATAAAGGGAAGGGTAACCACCTTTCTGTAGACAGTGCTATAAAATCCCTCCTGGCCAGAGGCAAAGTCCTTTTACCTGTAAAGGGTTAAGAAGCTCAGGTAACCTGGCTGGCACCTGACCCAAAATGACCAATGAGGGGACAAGATACTTTCAAATCTGGAGGGGGGGAAAAGGCTGTCTGTCTGTCTGTGTGATACCTTTGCTGGGAACAGATCAAGGATGCAAGCCCTCCAACTCCTGTAAAGTTAGTAAGTAATCTAGCTAGAAAATGTGTTAGGTTTTCTTTGTTTTGGCTTGTGAAGTTCGCTGTGCTGGAGGAAATGCGTATTCCTGTTTTTGTGTCTTTTTGTAACTTATGGTTTTGCCTAGAGGGATTCTCTATGCTTTGAATCTGACTGCCTGTGAGATTATCTTCCATTCTGATCTCTCAGAGTTGTTCTCTTATCTTTTGTTGTTCTTCTAATAAAGTTCTGTTTTTTAAGAATCTGATTGGGTTTTTTGGGTCTTAAAAATCCAAGGCTCATCTTGTTTGTTCTCAAGCCTCCCCAGGAAAGGGGGTGTAAGGGCTTGGGGGGATATTTTGGGGGAAGATGTCTCCAAGTGGTCTCTTCCCTGATCCTTTGTTAAATCGCTTGGTGCTGGCAGCAGACCAGGTTTTTGACCTAAGCTGGAAGAAATAAGCTTATAGAGTTTCATGCGGGTCCCCACATCTATACCCTAGAGTTCAGCGTGGGGAAGGAACCCTGACAGGTGGGTTAGTCAGATCACTGCTTTCGCGAATGCAAAACATGTGCGCGCTTAAAACCTGGCAGGTCCAAATGAAAATAACTGTCACCAATGAGGTTTTTATCATCACCCTACTGCTCTGCCAAATTCACCTGTAAAATAAATCCAAACGAATGTTCCGTCACTACTGGGAATGTGGCCTTCAGTTACGACTCTTCTCCTCATTCGAGGTGTAAAGTATCCCCGTGTATGACGCCTCTTTGTTCTCTCTTCTTTCCAGTGTCTGAAGGAGTGAACCAGCCGACCGACGACACGTGTTATGATACTTACACTGGCTCCTTCTACTCCATTGGAGAGGAATGGGAGCGATTGTCCGAAACAGGCTTTAAACTCTGGTGCCAGTGCTTAGGCTTTGGCAGTGGTCATTTCCGATGCGATTCATCTAGTGAGTAGCTTGCTGTTGTCCATCCCTGCAGACAGACTGCTCCATTCCGTGCCTAATTAGCACTCATGGCATGTTTGGCAGATGCAATGTGACCCAAACGTGAAGCAAATAAATGCACACGCTAGTACAACGTTTGCATCATTGAATGATGGAAAACTGGTTAACGGTGGTTAAACTTTGCAGCTTATCCAGTACTGCTGTTCACTGTATAAACAATGGTCCTGTTTGTATTTCTCTGTAATGCTTTTGTGAGGAAATTAACATTTTCCCTTCCATTGCTAGGTGAGTCCAGTTAATGCTTAAAAATGAGAGATTGGGTGTCTAAAGTAGATCAGAACAGTCATTTCAGAAAACACCCCTGCGTAATTAAATATATTTAATCTCTAAATCCTAACTTTATACATCAGCACAATGGATTTGATATAACTCTCATTAAGTTCAATGGGCATGGGACCAAAGCCCACGGTTTGGTTTGGTTTGAACGTGCCGTCATAACACCTTGAGGCTGGCAGTCAGCATTGCCAAGCAAACAGCACCACTGCAGTTGCGTTTAGTTTGAATCTTTGCAGGACTCGGGCTTAAGTAGACCATATTCAGAGGAAGAGTAGGGGATGAAACAAAGTCAGTGTGATTAAGTGGTTCTATAGGGCATGTGTCTTGCTGATTTAAACTGTGCTTTCTATTACAAAGTAAGCAAAGCAAAAAGGGAATTTCTATGTTGTATGTAGCTTTGAGAGTAATTGCTACAAGGCAGACATTTTTTTCCACAGGTCTAATCATTCTATTACATCATTTGATACACAAGGTTTAACTGTTGTTTTCCCATTATCTGTGTGACATGATTATACTGTGTATTTACTCTTTTAAAAGACTAGTACATTTCCTCCCCTGCCCCTCTCCAGTGCCTGTTTGTTTAAGCTTCCTTTTTATGTAGTTCCAGGGATTCCCTACAAATGACATTTTAAAATTCTGTCCCACCCACTCCTTCCTGGAGCAGCTCCTCCATCTAAAGTGGCCTCTCCTCTGCTTAAAGTTCTAGTCTCAGATTGACAGCTGGGAAAAGGAGGGACAACTCTGCTCACATCCAGAGAGTTGTGCCCATTTACACCCACCGTGGATTTGTCCCTCCTCCCCTTCAGTTGGCCCAGGAAGCTCCACAGATCAATTCCCTGCCCCTTAAGCAACAGGCCTATGTAGAGTAACCACCTGATTGTCATTCCTCTGGTTCATTCAGAATGGTGCCACGACAACGGGGTGAACTACAAGATCGGGGAGAAGTGGGACCGCCAGGGCGAGGGCGGCCAGATGATGAGCTGCACGTGTCTTGGCAACGGAAAGGGAGAATTCAAGTGTGACCCGCGTACGTCCTTTCACATTGACGTTAACTCTGTTTCAGGCTTTCGTCCTATTTGTGCTCTGAGAATCTCACCCTTGTGGCACAGAGTGGGTGGAACCTAAGCACTGCTCAAATGGGCCCGTTTTACTCTGTGTAATGCAGCACCCCATGGCGGGTGAACAGCAGTGAGGACTGAAGCTAGGATCTCTGGATTTTAGAGCATGAACTAAAAGACCCTCCTCTGTTAGACAAGACTGTAGCAGGCTCATCAACCTCCAGGCCTGCCAACAGGGAGGGGCAAAGGGGAAATTGCCCAACGGCTCGCGAGATTTAAAAGGACCCAGGGGTCTCTGGCTACTGCTGCGGGAGCAGCGATGGTAGCCAGGAGCCCCAGGCCCTTTTAAATTGCCCGGGCGGGCCGCAGGGCTCCTACGGGTGCACCCGACTGCTCTGGCCCCGTGCTTTGGGGGGTCCCACGGGCCGGCGCGGTCAGTCTCGGAAGTAACGGCGTACCATCACTTCTGCCCCAGGCCCTGCCCCCACACCCCCAGGGACGCCGTGGCCCTGGGGCCCGGAATTGCTCTCGGCTGGCCAGGACAGAGCACTGCATTGCCTTACAGAGGATGAGTAAACTGAGTGCTTTAAATCAGTTGACTCCCCCAAAGCCAATCAATGAGTCATTGGCAGAACTGGAGACGGGAGCTCTGGCTCCTGGGTTCTTGCTCTAGCTGCCCCACCGCCCTACCCCCAAAGTCTTAATCCTTAAAAGCAAATATAGACCATGTGACAGAATCTTGCTTCTTCTTCTGATTCTCCGCAGATGAGGCAACATGCTATGACGATGGCAAGATGTACCATGTAGGAGAACAGTGGCAGAAAGAGTACCTTGGTGCCATCTGCTCCTGTACTTGTTACGGAGGACAGCAGGTAGGCAGAACTAGTCTGGCATGCTAATCCTGATGTGATGATGCATATTATTGGAAAACCAGTGGGGGAATGTGACATTTTATTAATAGCTTGCTAAAACCTTAAGTTTAGGTTTGAGTCAGCAATTACATGACCAGGGAATGCTGGCACCTCTGAAATAAACACACATTTTGAAAGGCCCTTCCCCCACAAAATCAGAGCTGAATCTTGGAAAAAGTCGGAGTTGGTTCCCTTTGTGCCTCTCCGAGCTTTGCAAACCCGTCCAGTACACCAACTAGAGGTTCTCAAACTCTGGCCACAGGCCATGAGTGGTCTCTGAAGATAGGGGCTAGCTCATCCTTCTTTCCAGCTGCTGAATTATACATACTTTCCTAACACTTTCCCAGCTAAGCAGTTGCTGCATGGACAGCTACATGCTCACACAGTGCTCAGGGGAGAGGGACATACAGTTGCAAGTGGGGGAGGTGGTCATGAAATAGTCTCACCATTGAAATGCAACCCACTCTGGCAAAGTCTGAGAACCCCTACTGCAGGCTTACTTCATGCAAGCCCCTACACCCCTCTCACCTGTGAATCAAAGGGTGTCCACGTTAGCATCACACACTGCCAGAAGAGAGGCTGGTAGCAAGAAAAGCAACGAATGGGAATGCATAAGGAGGAAGGTAAAGCAGAGACTAGTCCCTAACTTACACTTACCTTCTACTTCCTTGCGGTGTGAATCGTCACTGTTACACTGGTATCAAACTGGAGTAGCTTCATCGATTTCAGTGCAGGTTCCCCAGGGATGGAATCTGATTTGTGTATAAAGTATTAACTTCATCTGCCATGAGGATCCTTAAAAACCGTGTCTAACCGAGCTGTGTTCCTCAAGGGCTGGCGTTGTGACAACTGCCGCAGACCTGGTGCTGAGACGGCCCCCGACGGCTCTGCTGGCCACTCCTACACGCAGTTTTCACAGAGATATCACCAGAGCACAAATACTGTACGTATAGAGACCCCTTGTTCATTCGTTACCAGTCTTGCCTGGGGCGGGGGAGTGTGTATTACCTACAACTCTTGTTAATAATCATCATGGATTAGAACTGCTTGCAGAATTCCGTTTGTTCTGCAGTTGACGTAAAGCCTTGTTCAGCAAAGAACTTAAGCACGTGCTTAAATTTTTAAGCGTGCACTTAAGGCTGTTGATTATAAGGGGACTTAATCGCAGGTTTAAGTCTCACTACGTGCTTTAATACTTTGCTAAATTGAGGTCCTAAATAATGGTAGTTCCAAACCGTCACATACTAAGGCAGATCAATAGAATGGTTTGCAGTGAGAAATCTAAACAGCTGCAAATGCAAGGAGTTTGGCTGCATTTCTCAGCCAAGATTAGAATCATAGAATACCACGGTTGGAAGGGACCTCAGGAGGTCATCTAGTCCAACCCCCTGCTCAAAGGAGGACGAATCCCCAATTTTTGCCCCAGATCCCAAATGGCCCCCTCAAGGATTGAACTCACAACCCTGGGTTTAGCAGGCCAAAGCTCAAACCACTGAGCTCTCCGTCCCCTACATTACTACATTATAGCACTTGTCTCTTACAGTACTGAGCACTAACTGGTTTCCTTTCCTCCTGACAGAATGTCAATTGTCCAATTGAGTGCTTCATGCCCTTAGATGTACAGGCAGACACACAACATCGACCAGGAAAGTAACAGCCAGCAAGTCTTACGCCACCACCACCAAAAATCTATCTACCAAGATGACCATCCAAACAGAGTGATGCTAGCAAAACCAGATCTCTAATAAAGAACGGCCTTCTGCTCCGGAGTCACTTTCCCAGCTTAAGCTCAACTCACAGCTTCTCCAAGCATCATTCTTGGCGCGTTTCAGACTTTTTTCTCATGATTGATAGCAGCGTGTATTGTTTTGTTTTTCTCAGTGTTTGATACCATTCAGTATTTTCAAATGAAAAAAGTTACTAAATTGTGAATGGGTTGGGGATCAAAATAATACTGGGGCAAGGGGGGTAAATGGGATGGAAGGCTCCCTTGCCATGCAAACAAAAACAACACTACTACCGTTTAGAGGAAGGAAAATCCACTGAACACTTTTGCTTTCACCTAAAGCGTGCAGCCAGCAATAACCTACGTGACTGCATACCCCATCACTGTGATATTTAAAATATGCACAGTCCTAATTCTTTCTAAATGACCCTATTGTTTTTCTAGCTGTATCTTTGTATCTCATACTGTTATTTATCAGTTTTGTTCCCCATCCCTCAAGTGTTTTTATATGGGAAAAAACGTACTGAAGAAACTTCGTATGCAGTTGACAAAGAGGAATTTGGTGTAATTATGATTGGTGATTATTTTTTATACTGTAAGTGCCAAAGCTTTACTACTGTGGAAAGACAACTCTTTTAATAAAAAGATTTTACAAACCAAATGCATGGCTAGTGATTTTTTTTAATTTTTGTTGTTGCAATGGGGTTCAGGGAAAGAAGGTGTATGCAGAACTGAAATAGCTTTGCCTCTGGAAAGAAGACGGGACAGCCATCTTTCTGCAATATGAAGTTGAAAACAGAATATTTGTTGATCATTTTCTTAAAGGAAGTAGCATAGAAAAAGATTATCTGAAATTGCAGTAGCCCCTGGAGACACCAGTGGAGATCGAAGCCCCACTGAGTTAGTACAAACCCCATCAAGCTAGCACACACAGTAAGAAAGTGATTGAGAGAGCTTCAGGGCAGGGACTAGTTAGATGAGAGACAAAGGATGGGAGAAAAGAAGTATTATCTCCACTTTAAAGATGGGAAACTGCGGGACAGCACTTAAGGCCTCATCCAACAAGGTACTTTAAGCACACGTCATCTCATCAATTTTAATGGGATTACTGACATGCTTAAAGTTAGCCATATGCTTAAATATTTGCTGAACTGGGGTCCAAGCGACTTGCCCAGCATCCCAAAGGAAGTGGCAAAGCCAGGAATTGAACCTACATCTCCTGAGATCAGGCCTATGGCGTAGCTACACTATCACCCATACAGACTAAGCATTGGGGAAGACTATTATAAATTACCTTAAGTCATCTCTCATAACTGTTGATGGAGGATAATGTAATCACTCATTTCTAAGCAAGGGATGGAAACGTATAAGAGAGACCTGTCTCCATTTTACAGGAATTTACTGATTCATACTATTTCACTCTTCTTCCAAAAATGAGCTGCTCCATCTACAGTCCCGACTCGGCAAATTAAAAAAATCATAATGCAGAATACAGTTTGTTCAGACACTTCTGCTAGTAAAAGTGATCTCAGCTGTAACCTTTAGGTGCTACTGTAATACATATAAGGGAAGGAATTAATTTTATGGCACCTCAGCAGACATTGCTCATACTAAGGGATGACAGATATATTTATATACATAAAATATGGGAACAGGACAAAGAAATGGACAACTGTATTTCTAAACGGGTAACAACTGTAGAATATTTGGAAGAATGTTTTGCTGTGTTCTTGGTAAGGGAATGAAAATATTAGTCTGATCAGTTATTCACAAACTTCCTAGTTTATGATTTATATTTACTGCTGAAAAGATGCATCCCTACTCCACCCTGTTGAGAGACTTTCGGGTGTTTACTGAAACAGCAGTTTTACATTCAGATATTCAGTTTTACATTCATCCAGTAGACTACCACAAATGTAAAAATATTATCCCTGTAGAACTTGTTTTAAAGCAAAGTCAGTTGTATTGCAATGAATTAAACTAGGACCCTTTGGTTTGTACTGTCTGCATTGCCAAAACCTCCAAGCTCAACACTTACAAGGAAATACCAAATGTGAAAGCTTCCCTCATGATTCCTGGAGGCAAATTCCGCTCTTAGCTATATAGGAGTTGCATTATTCAAGTCAATAGAATTACTCTGGATTTACTTAAATATAGAATGAGAATGGAATCTGGCTTCTTGACATGAGAAATATGGCAATAGAAAGCAATTGTTTTAACAGATTTCTATTAGGCAGCTGAACTGTTTGCGACGAGTAAAACTGTTGCAGCAAGAATGAGCAGTATCCCAATGTTGTTCAAATATGATGAGCTAAATAAGTACCTAAAATATACCAGGGTTAGATCTACAGAGAGAAAATTAGTTTTCTTTTAGACTACATTTCCATTATTGTCTCTTTCCCAAGCTGTGTTGTTCATGTCCATCCAGACCTCACTAGAGGAATCGATGCCTTTAGGACCTCAGCTCCAGATAACTAGTTCTCTCTAGCTAACTTAGACACAATAAATCCTGCATCTTGGCAGGGGGTAAGACTAGATGAGCCTCTTCTAATCCTGTGGTTCTATGATTCAGAGACATAGGAATTGCCAGTCTTCTCCAGGATCGTATCTTTGCCAGTGGCCAATACCAGATGCTGCTGAAGAATCTGCAAGAAACCCCTATAGTAGCTACTTATGGGATAAACTGCCCCCAGAGAACATTTCCACCTGACTGACCCCAGTTAGTCAGATGTTGGTTTATGATCTGGAACACAAAAGTTTATATCCCTTCTAAAGCTCCCATTTATTCTTTTAATATTCTAACTCTGGATATTCTTGTCACGGGGCTAAACGACGTATTTTGGGGTGCCCTTGCTAACTATTAGCCAAGAGCAGAATAGAGGTTGCAGAAAAAACTGTGAAAAGCAAGCCATATTTTCTGGTTGAATTTTTTTTCAAAAGGGGAGGATGTTTGTGTGATGATTTCATCCAGCTCTATTGCAGAATGGGACAACAAAACTGCTCGAGGACATCAAAGAGAAGGACTGGTAAGTAGAGCTGGCCAGAAAATGATTTCCCCACTTGGTGAGAATTTTTCAGATTTCAAAAGATTTGTCCCATCTCAAATTGGGACAAACCTTCAAAAATCTCTACAATTTTCACAAACTGGCCATTTTTCTTTCTTTTCATTTGGGTCAATTGAAATGTTTCGTTTGCATATTTTAAACATGTTATATTTCAAATTTGAGCTTTTTAAAAATATGCTAAATCCAGCTAAATTGCTAAACAAAGTCCCCAAAACTTTTAGCTGGAAAAAATGTAAAAAACGGGACATTTAGACAATTTCAGAATTCTTTTTCCCGCAGGCAGTGGTTGAAGCCTCATTGCTTCGCTCATTTCAAACTCACCTGGATAAAGCACTCACAGCTACAGGGCAAGGAACGATCCCGCCTGTCCTGGCAGGGAGATGGACAGGGCAGATAGCCATCACTCTGCAAAGGTAAACTGATGACAAGATACAGGACAAGCGCGCCCCGCCTGGAACCTCCCATCCACTGGGGGTGCTGCAACCAGCCCATCTCACACCCACAGTGGGACAGTACTGGCCAGGAAGGGCACAGTTAGGGCAGCATGGGGGATGCACTGATCCAGCATCACCCCTGCACAGCCTTCGCTGGCAGGGCAGCCTTTGAGGCTGTGCTGATTAAAGCTGCCCCTTCAAACTGAAAGCCAGAAGGAAGGCAAGCAACGGTACTGGAGTCCCATAACTCCCATTTGTCATGCTATTCCTTGCCTTACGCAGAGCATCACAGCATGGCACCATGATTTCATCGAAGCTAGGATCACCCTGCAGAGATTATTAATTAAGCAAGGTCACAGGCTGGGACCAGACACTCCCTCTCCGGGTCAAAACACTCCGTGGAGTTTAAGTTCCACAATACAATAGAGACTTAAAACCACATCTGTGAGCTCCTCAGACTTGGATCTGTGGGGATAAACTCTGCAGGCTCGAGAGCAGCTGCTATTTATTCACTTTACTGCTCTGTATAGAGTCTATCACCTCTGAATTCAGCCTATTGAGGCCAGGACCACTTTGGAATTTATAAGCTCTGTAGGGGAGGAAAACGAATTGGCTGAACGGGTCTGAGGTTTCCCCTGGCATGTACAATGTAGAGACAGCTATTGCAAAACTCTGAGCTGTGCCAGTGACAAAAATAAAACAGGTTTTAGAAGTGCAATCAAAAGACATCCCTTGGAATGTGCTGGCAGTCGCAAATAACCAGCATGTTACTTTGTTCACATTAGAAAAACTAGTGCAAATCTGGAGTTTAGCAATCAGAGTTCAGCACGACGTAAAGTGAACTGTACACATCTGAGAACAGAAGTAGCTCTAGGCAAGACACCTATGTATGAATTCTGAATTGAACTCACTTGGTAGGAGAACCAAGCATGTAAGATCACAGGAACTGGTATTTTCCCTTTCACCTCTAAGAAAGCAATTCAAGCCCACCCTTTGGCAAAAACACTAGCAGGATTTGGTGTATTGAATCTGAAACTACCTGAGGGCTTGTCTACATTACCTGCTGGATCCACAGGCAGCAATCAATCCAGCAGGGCTCGATTTACTTCATCTAGTCTAGACGCGATAAATCGACTGCCGAGCCCTCTCCCGGCAACTCCGGTACTCCACCAGGATGAGAGGCACAGGCAGAGTTGATGGGGGAGTGTAGGCAGTCGACTCACCGCAGTGAGTCGATCTAAGTACGTAGCTGAAGTTGTGTAACTTAGATCGATCCCCCCTCCCAGTGCAGACCAGGCCATAGGTGCCGACTTCTCCTGGCGCCGGTGGGTGCTCGACCGCCCTATGCCCCCGGCCCAGCCCCGACTCCACCCCTCCCCCATTCCAACCCATTCCCCAAAGTCCCTGCCCCCTCTCTGCCCCATTGGACTTCTTCCCCGAATCCCCACTCTGGCCCCGCCTCCTCCTCTGAGTGCGCCACATTCCCGCTCCTCCCCCATCCCTCCCGGAGCTTGTTAGGCTGCGAAACAGCTGTTTTGCGGCGGCAAGTGCTGGGAGGTAGGCAGAGGAGCGGGGACCTGGCGCGTTCAGGGGAAGAGGCTGAGGTGAGGTGGAGCGGCGGGGGGGGGGGGGGGGGGGGGATGGGGGGGGGAAGCTTGGCTGCCGGTGGGTGCAGCGCTTCAGCCATGGAGCACCCATGGAGTCGGCACCTATGGACCAGGCCTCAGATACGGGACCAATTACATACTCTCAGCGGAAAATGAGGATAAGGGATGGGACATGTTGGGAGAAAGCTGCTAGCTCAAAAGCAATCTGTATAGTTTCAGTTTATAACAGATTTTTATCAATCCATTACAAATGTGGCTGCAAGGCAGGACTTTCATAGTGTTCCATCAGCATTTTAATTAATTGGAAAAATCTGGGCTATAAAATTTAACTCATAAAATGAAGACACTTTCCCCGAACACACAAAGAACGTGGAAGACTTCACACTCAATTCAGCCAGGAACCGTGTATTTATTTTCAAAAGAAAAATTCCTTTGCAAGTATCAGCTTCTTTTTGCTTTAATTTGCAGCCAGCAGCAGGGGCTTTGTTTGCTGACTACACAAGGACACTCTACGGCATGTGCAGACTGGGTTTCCAGATGTAACTGGTGAAGTTATGGTCACGGCTTATGCTGGCTGCGACAGCCCATGGTGGAATCAGTGATGGAACAGCCGAAGATTGGTGTGAATGAGAGTTATTCCCAGCTCATTGCATGCTTCAATCACAACTTGGTCAGCAGCTGAGCCAGATGGGGCAGCAATAAACTGTACTCCGCTCTGAACAGAGATTTGGAGAAGCTAAAGGTTAGTGATGAAAAGCAAAAACAACTGGATGAATTGTGCAGTGAAACTGGGATATATGGTACAACCAGCACAGACTTGTGCTCTTCTCCAGGTCCAGACGGTCAGCCCGCAATTCACTGTATTCCTGCAGTGCAAGTAAAAACCCATGGCTGGCCTGTGCCAGCTGATTTGGGCTCATGGGGCGTGGCCTGCGGGGCTGTTTAACTGCAGTGGAGACTCCCAGGCTTGAGCTCTGGGACCCTCCCACCCTGCAGAGTCCTAGAACCTGGTCTCCAGCCCAAGCCCAGAAGTCTACTCTAGAATTAAACAGCCTCTTAGCCCAAGTCATAGGGCACGGGCCAGCTGTAGACATACCCTTGGAGTCCTAGACATGATCCAGGACCCTACTGTGCTAAGTGATGGTCCCTGCCCCAAAGGGCTTACAAGCCAGTGAGTAAGTTACTCACATGACTAGTCCTGGACTACTCCTCACATAAGTAACTGCTTGCCAGTGTGAGTAAAAAGTTCACAATCTGCTCCTCTGAACTTAACAGCATTAGCTGGATATTTTTTGGCTACATTTGTCATACTTTAACACTCCTTTAATTCTAGAGCCAACATCAATGGTGGTTATCGAACACCAGTTCATGGAGAACCACTGTGCTCCAGAAAAAATCTCTTCCAGAATGCAGCAGTTCTAGTTGGCACATTTCAAGCACCATGTGTAGAAAATGCAGACACACATTCCCAAGTGCACGAAATGAACAACTAAATAAAGCAAAAAGCACCCAGGTGTTTCCCTTACGTCACCCTGACATCCAGGCCGCACAATGACCCTACCTGTTTAGCTCGGTCCACATTATCCCTAAAAGGGAAGAATGCATCCGAGCTGAGGGAGACTGCATCCAGCTGGCCAATCCATTCCTTCTTCTCGGCCTCAGAGAGCTGTGCTGGGACCTCCTCAAACAGCGCCTTCCATTTAACCAGATCGTCACCCTGCAGGAACAGAGTCAGCTTACCCTGATGGCATTCCCTCCTTTACCTGCTCTCTATCACCGTGCCAGAAATGGCTTCTGGACCTCCCTCCCAGCCACCTAGTCATACGAGGGATGTCATCTCTTTTACATCCAAGTTCACACCTGATCTTACGTGGTGCTCTGCTGCTGTGAACTTCATACCAGGAATTCATTAGATCCGAAGTGACTGTGGAAAGAGATTACCAACTACTGCTCCTGCTATCATCCCTGCTCCTCGCTTGTTTCTAGCCCATATGCTTTGCTTGGCCTGTTTGTGCTATGCCACTCTGTGTGTAAACACAGGACACACACAAACAGGATTTGGTATAAGGAGCTTCACACATGTCTGATGAAGAGGAGCTTGCCTTATGAGTCACCTTCTTAAACTGCACTAATCCACCTCCCATACCACCCCCTTAAGCAAGCAGTTGTTGATGTATGGATGATTCACTAGGCTCCCATTCCAGCTGTTGGGTTTATACTTTAAAAGGGCATATATGCTTTACTGAGGCAGTCACTGCCTGCAACAGCCTGACCCAGTTTGATTCTGGGAATCCAAGCAGCCACAGAAATGAACTGCAAAAATCAGAGTGAAAATACAGCAGGAAAAGTTTAAGTGCCAACCATACTTTGAACCTTTTATTCTTTGTTTTTTAAGATTCAGAATTAATTTAGTACCTGTTGGAGACTGCCAGATAAAACAGCCCTGGAGATGGACATCCTCTGAACAGGTAGAAAGTCAATGCTCCCTTACACTGCAGCACACAGTGGATGGGGAAATCAGGAGACTTGGTTCTATCCCCTGGCTCTCTGCCACTGACCTGCCGTGTGACCATGGGCAAGTCACTTCTCATCTTTGTGCCTCTCCGGCTGCCCCTTTTCTCTACTTATAGTGGAAGCTCTTCAGGGCAAAGCCTATCTCTGTGTATTTGTCCAGCGCCTAGCACAAAGAGGCCCCATGCTCAGCTGGGTCCTTGAGGTGCCGCTTCCCAGTAGTAACAGCCCTCCAGCTACCTCTGGCTGCAAAAGACTATTACAGCTTCGCTGCCCACTTGTGTACCTAGGATAATGATTGTGGGGACAGCGCCTGGGGTGTGGACATTGTGTCTTCCCTAGGAGCTGGACAGGGATTATTTTCACACAGGCCAAACAGTTCTCAAACTCGAATGACCTCTGGCCATTAACAGTCTGGACCTCATTTGACCTGTCCCCAAATAACTGAATCCTGTTACCCATCCAACCCTCCAATACGCTCGACTTTCTCCCTCTACAAAGTGACTGCAGGAGACAGATGGGTGGCTTCACTAACCAAAAGACCCAAATCTGGTCCCAGTTATTACCTCCAGTTTCTGAGGGGCTAAGAGTGCAACCCAGGAAGCATGCGCAGTGTGGTGTGAACAAGGAGAGGCTCCTCTCCCTCAACTACAATTCCTCTAGCCAATTAAAGAGTGTGCTGTGAAAGGGTACAGCTCTCGCGGGACAGAAGATCCGGCGCTGTGATGCAAGACTGGGATGAGAGAGATGGAAGGGGTAAAAAGGGGCAAAGGACGAGACCACCCACAAGATTCAGGAATCCCTACCCTGGTCTATTTATCAACACTGATCCCACAAGAAACAATTTGCAGAACCTCCTGGACGGTCGTGAGGGAAAATCCTGGCGCATTACCTCGCCGGTGGTCCCGGTGACGTACTGATCAATGGCGTTGGAGATCTCCGCCCTCTTCACTCCAGCTTTGAACTTCATGGCGAGCACTTGGGGGTGGTGTCTCAGCCACCAGTGGTTTGCTTTGTCGCCGGCAAGACGCGTGCAGTGGATTCGGGACTGCTGGCCTGCCCCTATGCCGATAACCTGCAGTCACGTGCAGAACACTGTAATGAACAGCCAAAGCACGTCCCCGCGCACTGCGACCTTTATCAGAGCAGCCCCAACCCCAGAACCATTATAAACAGACATGAAGGCAGAGAAAACCCTAAGCCCTTCATCCTGCAAATTGCATCTGGGACAGATCCCAGCACTCGTGACTTCACTGGGGCTCCATAACTGGGTTCCGTGTAGACACTGGGGTCTACCTGTGTGCAACAAGAAGCAGGATCAGGACCCAAGTAACCAAGACTGGCACTGTGTTGAGGAGAACAGGCTCTGTCCATATTGTCTTTACATGTCTCCCAGGTTCAACTGCTTATACTTTAATTCCCCACCCCACACTTATTAGTATCTCTCTCCGTTCTATTTCTAGCCCAGGCACAAAATCTACTCGACCCGCCCTCACTACAAGGATGTTTGTTTCTCTCACCCATTCAGTATGTGCCCCGTTACTATTTATTATTTGTGCTACCATAGCACCCTAGTGACAGACCAGGTCTCTATTGTGCTAACAGCTGGAGAAATGAACTAGCTAAATTTTTCTTCCTGAATTCTACAAGTACCTTCTGCCAAGGGAGTTAAACTATCACACCAAAAAAAGGTCTGATGCAGTTCTGGCTTTCATTGAAAAAGCACTCTGTCTGTTCCAGGAATGACTAGGCCTGGTGAGAGATTCTAGCCAGCCTACCTGTTCTTGGAAAGAGAATTCAGGTCTGTGTCTAGACCACCTCTGGGTGTAACCCAGGAGCTGTGATCAGCATGGTATAAAACCACTATATAGCTTAGATGCAACTTCTGGCATATTACAAACAAGCCCCAGTCACGGCTGATAAGGAGGAAAAATCAAGTATTCAATCTGGACAACTGGTCTGTCAAATCAGAACTTTGCAGCTGCCAATACATTTCCTATTCTGCCATGTGCCAGAAAGAGCAGGATTTAAAAATAGCTACACACTAAACGTAGCCCTTGCTTAGTGGGTTTGGAGTTTAATATGAAACCGGGCCCCTGGGGACACTGCCTCCAGGAGCAATGTTTGAAATGGGACCTTTTCAAGCCACCGAGAATGAAAGAGGCAGTGTATCTGCTTTGCCTCCTCAAGCCCTGGTCTTGTCAGACAAATTCTTCACTCAGCATACAGCTTTTCCTTCTCTCCCTTCAATTTGGGGTACATCCTGGAGTTCATATTTTTGCAGAATCTTCTGCTCTCCTGAACTATAAGCCCTGACAGCAGTTTGCCCTGTTTAGCTAAGTGTGCCGTTAATCCCACACCTATGTATGCCAGTCTATATGGCGGATTGTAAACCACAACCATTAAAAGGAGAAGGAACAATATTAAAATAAATTAATAATTTATTTAAAAATCAATTAAAATAATCAAATAAATAAAATTATTTTTGAAAAAAATAAGTAAATACCCCCCCCGGAACTATGCTGCTGAATTCTTCCCAGAGGGCCAGTTGCACTTTTGTGACACGTCTTTTGTCACAAGTCTTGCAGTCTCCAGACCCGCTGGCTACTCCTGCTTATAAAGCCCCAGCATGCTTTAGGCTGGGAATGTCAGTCGCACACCCTGCAGCAAGCCCCCCCCGGAGGATGAGGTACACTCCTCGTTCTACAGTATTGCCAGGTTCATGGTGTAGAAACATAGGTGTGATGTTTTTACACCTCAGTGAATTTACAAACCCCAGGGACACCTGTTTTGTTATGCATCCTGTTGCCCCCCCTCTGCAGCAGAAAGCATGCTGGGAAGCCACATAGAGGAAAAGCCATTGAGCCACATGACATCTGGACATGGTGCAAAATGACAGGCTAGATTTTAATGTATACGTGCGCTGGCTGTCCCACGTAGCCTGGTTCTTTGAGGGCATTCACACACGGGGCCAGACTCGGCACACACTGGGTATAGTGCTTACTATTGCTGGTCCCACAGCCTTCAGTATCATGTCTACAGCCGTGTGCCTGTCTGTCTGAGGTATTAATGTGTCCCCACATCACTGTAGTATCTGAGCATCTCACAATCTCCAATGAAAGATCCTCACCCCACTCCTGGCAGTGCTATTAGTCCCATTTTATAGATGGGCACTGAGGTACAGAAACTACAGGTCTTGAGGTGGCTAATGTCCACCGATTTTAGGGGCCTTGTGGATGGTCTGCCTACCCACACTGGAGGGGAATGGGTTAATGTAGGCCTGAGAGGCCAATTAATCCACCTGGAGAGCAAGCCAGGCCTAATGAAAGATGAAGCCCAGCTGTGGAGAAGCTGGGTGATGGGAAAAGAGAGGCCGTCTGGAGCAGAAAGAGACTGCAGGGAGGTAGTGTACAACTCTGCAGTCACTCTTGGTAGTGGAGAGCCCTGAAGAGAACAGGAAGGAGCCTGGAGGACCATGACGAAGCCTGGTGGAGGTGAGATCATGAGAAGACTCAGGATTGGAGCAAGCTCTGGGGGGGGAGCCTGAAGAAAGGCTACTGGTGGGAAGGAGTCCAGGAAAGCAGCAGCAAGGTATCTGACAGAGCACAACATGGCTGCTCAGCCTAGGGTCCCCAGACTGGAACCCAGAGTAGCAGATAGGTCTGGGTTCCCCATCAGCCACTGGGAAGGTGGCATGAAGCCCCCTGACAAAAGGGATGAGGATGATTTAAAGCCCTGAGCGAAGGGGTGCTGGAACCTTGGGGACTGAAAACCAGATGTAAGGATTGGGGTGACTGATTGTTAGACTTTGTTGTGGGGCTCAATGTGACTTCGGAGGAGGACCAAGCCATGAGAAGAGAGATCACCACAGGATTGGAGTGACTGTCAGCAGTGGATGCTAGAGAGGAAAGAGGTGCTGTGCCCACGCCCAGCCATGAGGGGGCGAACCAGTGGGGAGTCCTCTCTTCTACATGCCTAAACACCTTGGACCTGAGCCTAGGTGACCTGATCAAGGTCAAACAAAGCCTGGGGCCGAGCAGGGAGCTGAACTGTGGTCTTGAGTCCCACCAGGCCAGCCTCCCCCATGGCTGGAAGCTGAAGCCAGACAAATTCATACGGGAAATAAGGGGTAAATTGTTAACAGTGAGTAATTAACCACCGGAATAACTTCCCAAGGGTCATGTTTTTCCTAAGAGAAACACTAATTCAACCAGGAATTATTTCAGTGACATTGTAGGACCCGTGTTACGCAGGAGGTCGGCTAGATGATCAAAGTGGCTTTAGACTCTATGATCATCCTGTTCCTTTAGTTCTGTCTCTTCAATGGGACTGACTACCCCAGACTGGGCGCACAGCACAATGCATGGACACACATACACACAGATGCCCTTCGAAAAGTCTTATTAGGCTCCTGGCCCAGGGTAAGTTTTGTTTTGATGTACTGGTAAAGCACTAATCCCCCTCCTCTCATTTCCATTGCCATAGCAGGGGGTGGAATTGATTCTGTGCTTGGGCAGGTAGCTTTTCAGGGCAGTTTTGCAACGGGTCCTACTGAAAGGTGAACTGTCTGGCTGGAGGGAGGTTACCAGTGGAGTTCCTCAAGGATCAGTTTTGGGACCAATCTTATTTAATCTTTTTATTACTGACCTCGGCACAAAAAGTGGGAGTGTTCTAATAAAGTCTGCGGATTATACAAAGCTGGGAGGTATTGCCAATTTAGAGAAGGACCGGGATATCATACAGGAGGATCTGGATGACCTTATAAACTGGAGTAATAGTAACAGGATGAAATTTAATAGTGAGAAGTGTAAGGTCATGCATTTAGGGATTAACAACAAGAATTTTAGTTATAAGCTGGGGGCGCATCAATTAGAAGTAACGGAGGAGGAGAAGGACCTTGGAGTATTGGTTGATCACAGGATGACTATGAGCCACCAATGTGATATGGCTGTGAAAAAAGCTAATGCGGTCTTGGGATGCATCAGGAGAGGTATTTCCAGTAGGGATAAGGAGGTTTTAGTGCCATTGTACAAGGCACTGGTGAGACCTCACCTGGAATACTGTGTGCAGTTCTGGTCTCCCATGTTTAAGAAGGATGAATTCAAACTGGAACAGGTACAGAGAAGGGCTACTAGGATGATCCAAGGAATGGAAAACTTGTACCAGAGGGATAAATACTGGAGAGGGAGAGAATTATTTAAGCTCAGCACCAATCTGGACACAAGAACAAATGGATATAAACTGGCCACCGGGAAATTTAGACTAGAAATTAGACAAAGGTTTCTAACCATCAGAGGAGTGAAGTTTTGGAATAGACTTCCAAGGGAAGCAGTGGGGGCAAAAGATCTATCTGGCTTTAAGATTAAACTCGATAAGTTTATGGAGGAGATGGTATGATGGGATAACATGGTTTTGGTAGTTAAATATTCATGGAAAATAGGCCCAATGGCCTGTGATGGGATATTAGATGGGGTGGGATCTGAGTTACCCAGGAAAGAATTTTCTGTAGTATCTGGCTGGTGAATCTTGCCCATATGCTCAGGGTTTAGCCGATCGCCATATTTGGGGTCGGGGAGGAATTTTCCTCCAGGGCAGATTGGAAGAGGCCCTGGAGGTTTTTCGCCTTCCTCTGTAGCATGGGGCACGGGTCACTTGCTGGAGGATTCTCTGCTCCTTGAAGTCTTTAAACCACGATTTGAGGACTTCAACAGCTCAGACATAGTTGAGGTTTTTCGCAGGAGTGGGTGGGTGAGATTCTGTGGCCTGCGTTGTGCAGGAGGTCAGACTAGATGATCATAATGGTCCCTTCTGACCTTAGTATCTATGAATCTATGAAAGACATCCCCAGCTATTTCAAAACCAAAGCTCACAGGAAAGTGGAAACCCCCTTTCATAGTTTCTTCCTGCATCCATTAAGCCGACACTGAAGAGTTAACCAGATGGGCTAGCTTGGAGGACTGCTGTGCCTCAGACTTTCCGACGCAGCTAGATTGCAACAGATGTTAAAGCTATATGTCAAAGGCTGAGTAGAAAGAAATGAATAATTTGCCTTTTCATTCATCAAGATGAAATGACTTCACCTTTTACTGGAGCCATAAAACACACCTCCCCCAAAGAGTAAATGAAAGACCCAGGCTGTGGTCTTTCTTGGGCTGAGACTTCATATCATTTGTTCATAATTAACTTATTGCTACTGTGTTTAATAAATCCAGAGTTGAATATGAGCAATGTTACTAATGTCATAATATGAAATAACAAAAATACTGCCCAGCTTTTTTTAAATGGTGATTTTCTTCAGTACATCTCAAAAGCACTTTATAAAGTACGACCATTTTACAGATGGGAAAACTGAGCAAGTGACTGGCTGTGATGGGGCGGCTGCCCCTCACTGGCAGAAAAGGGGTTAAAAGCAGCCCTAGGGAAGCTGTGCTGGAGGCAGCCAATTAGAAAGGGGCTGAGAGGAGCAGCCAATCATGGCCTGGCAGGCCCATATAAGAAACGGCTGCAGGCAGAGCAGAGTTCAGAAGCTGATTGGAACTTGAGGGGAGAAAACCAAGGCTCCTGGCAGGGGGAAGAATCATAGAATATCAGGGTTGGAAGGGACCTCAGGAGGTCATCTAGTCCAACCCCCTGCTCAAAAGCAGGACCAATCCCCAGTTAAATCATCCCAGCCATGGCTTTGTCAAGAAGCCACAGCACTGAGGACAAATCAGTGCTGCAAGCAGGGACTGGGGGAACAAGAGGGAGCTCCTGGCTGTCTGCTAGGACCTGCAGGCTGAGGCCCTGAGGTAAGAGCAGAAGAGGGTGCTGGAGCTGCATGGGAAGCCGCCCCAGGACAATGGACTGCAGTTGCCACTGAGGGAAGTGGCTGGGTGGAGATTGCAGGTCCCCCAGAAGAGAGCCCTGAACATACACAGAACCCTGATGAAGTCAGTGGGGTTCTATCTGGCCACAGGGAACTACCCCCGCTGATGCAGTTTCAGCATCAGAGCTTTAGCTTTATTATTTCCTGGCAACCTATGTAGTCTGGCTAAATTAAGAGATCTACTTTCATGCCTCTGGATTCATTCTGAGTAACGAGCGAAGTCTAATGCCCTCTTAAAGTTTAGATTATAAAGAATGTTGCAGTATATAGTCCCAAGTGGATAAAATACAGAGTGATAGCTGGAAAATGTCTACAATATTTAAAATAAAAGTTAAGATAAAAAGGTATTTTATCTTTAAGACACTCTGAATGAATGGAAAAGGGGGAAGCTTAATTGCATTTAATTTAGTAATAACGATCATACCCAACTCTCATATCAAGCTTTTCATCAGTAGCTATCTGAGCGCTTTACAATGTTAATGTATTAATCTTCACAATGACACCATGAGGTGGTGCTATTAGCCCCCACTGTACAGTTAGGGGAGCTGAGGCTAAATGACTTGCTCAGGGTCACACAGAAAGTCTGTGGTGGAGCAGGGAAATGAACTTGGGTCTCCCAGTGCTCTAATCACTGAGTCATCCTTCCTTTCCTGTGTCATTAAGGAGTGCAAACCAACATGCTGCCCAGTATTATAATGGTTGGTTTGGCCATTGCAGGAAAGCAGACAAAGTAAGGGAGAAGGTCCTTCCTGCAATTCTTGGTGACTGTTGGTTTACTGCAAATTAAATGACAGTTCCACAAATGCTTCTTCCCACCTCAATCTTCCCCAAGCCTAATTAGCAACCTGCCCTGCATGCAGCATCTGTTCCACTTACAATTCCACAGAAACTGAACTGGTTGAAAGAAATCATGGGTCACTGAGATACAAAAGCTCCTCTGTAAAAACTGAAAGAGGTGGGTTGTAGGTAAGGCAATCCCATGGGAATCAAAGGAATGGAAGTTGAGAGCACTCAGCACCGCGTAGGATTGAGCCAGTAGTCCAGAGACAGCACACATCAGATGCCTAGACTATGTCTTAAGACAGTCTATTATTGATCCGGTTTCCCTTCTCAGCTTCTACTTGGGGAGATGAACACTGAATATTCCAGGGAAGAAAGCTGATCTTAAAGCTGTGGGTAGGTGATCAGCACGTCAGTTATCTCCAGACAACACTGCATAGGGAATCGCTTCAGCTAGGTGACTTCTTAATTGGAATGCTACATGCAGGGACATAAGTTCTCCTTTATGTGTACCTCAAAAATAAGGGAGGGTGATGCCAACCCTTAGTCTTAAAAATCTATGAAATACCCTCTGGGATTCTATCTAGTCTGACCTCCTAAATAACACAGGCACAGAACTTCACCAGGTGATTCCTGCATCAAGCCCATGAAGGAGTGTATTTTAGAAACATTCAATTTTGATTTAAAGACGGCAAGTGATAGAGAACCCACTGGTTAATTACACTCACTAGTAAAAGAAAAAGCCTTATTTCTAGTCTGAAATTGTGTAGCTTCTGCTTCCAGCCATCAGATCTTGATCTTTCCATTAAAATAAAGGCAGAGTGTCCAATAACAACCAAGAGGAGAAACATGTATGCTTGGCTAAGAGATTTCCCCATGAATGTGCATTAGCAAATTATCAAGCAAACCTAGGGCAATGAACCAGCTGGAATTCTGCTTATACAAACATGATTCTAGCCCACTTCTCACCCATCACAAGGGCCTTTTCACATACACATGGGACATGCAGTACTCCAACCACTGCAGAAATATCTGCAGTAGCACATTAAGATCACCAGTAAAAAGGCACCAGGGGTTGATGGGGCTGCTGCGGTACTGAGTGAGCAGAGGGTGAAGAGGAACTCAGGCTAATCAGACCTTTGTCTTGGGGCAACCAGAATTAATGCTCTCGTAGATGGAGACCTAATTAAAAAGCCTCAGGGACAGAAAATGCCAACCTTCCAGCCAAACGACTTGTCAGAGCTATCAGAGTAGCAGCCGTGTTAGTCTGTATCCTCAAAAAGAACAGGCGTACTTGTGGCACCTTAGAGACTAACAAATTTATTAGAGCACAAGCTTTCGTGGGCTACAGCCCACTTCATCGGATGCACAGAATGGAACATATAGTGAGACAGATATATATATATATATATATATATACACACACACACACACACAGATAAGTTGGAAGTTACCACACAAACTGTGAGAGGCTATTTAGTTAAGATGAGCTATTATCAGCAGGAGAAAAAAAACTTCTGTAGTGATAATCAAGATGGCCCATTTAGACAGTTGACAAGAAGATGTGAGGATACTTAACTTAAGGAAATAGATTCAATTTGTGTAATGACCCAGCCACTTCCAGTCTCTATTCAAACCAAAGTTAATGGTATCTAGTTTGCATATTAATTCAAGCTCAGCAGTTTCTACTTGGAGTCTGTTTTTGAAGCTTTTCTGTTGCAAAATTGCCACCCTTAAATCTTTTACTGAGTGGCCAGAGAGGTTGAAGTGTTCTCCTACTGATTTTTGAATGTTATGATTCCTGATATCAGATTTGTGTCCATTTATTCTTTTGCATGGAGACTGTCCGGTTTGGCCAATGTACATGGCAGGGGGGCATTGCTGGCACATGATGGTATATATCACACTGGTAGATGTGCAGGTGAACGAGCCTCTGATGGCTTGGCTAATGTGATTAGGTCCTATGATGGTGTCATTTGAATAAATATGTGGACAGAGTTGGCATTTGGCTTTGTTGCAAGGATAGGTTCCTAGGTTAGTGATTTTGTTGTGTGGTTGCTGGTATTTGCTTCAGGTTGGGGGGCTGTCTGTAAATGAGGACTGGTCTGTATCCCACGATCTGTGAGAGTGAGGGATCATTTTTCAGGATAGGTTGTGAGATCTTTGATGCGTTGGAGAGGTTTTAGTTGGGGGCTGAAGGTGACAGCTAGTGGCATTCTGTTATTTTCTTTGTTGGGCCTGTCCTGTAGTAGGTGACTTCTGGGTATTCTTCTGGCTCTGTCAATCTGTTTCTTCACTTCAGCAGGTGGGGATTGTAGTTGTAAGAATGCTTGATCGAGATCTTGTAGGTGTTTGTCTCGGTCTGAGGGGTTGGAGCAAATGCAGTTGTATCGTAGAGCTTGGCTGTAGACAATGGATTGTGTGGTGTGGTCTAGGTGAAAGCTGGAGGCACGTAGGTAAGCACAGCGGTCAGTAGGTTTCCGGTATAGGGTGGTGTTTGTGACAATCGCTTATTAGCACAGTAGTGTCCAGGAAATGGACTGCTTGTGTGGATTGGTCTAGGCTAAGGTTGATGGTGGGATGGAAATTGTTGAAATCATGGTGGAATTCCTCAAGGGCTTCTTTTCCATGGGTCCAGATGATGAAGATGTCATCAGTGTAGCGCAAGTAGAGTAGGGGCATTAGAGGACGAGAGCTGAGGAAGTGTTGTTCTAAGTCAGCCATAAAAATGTTGGCATACTGTGGGGCCATGCGGGTACCCATAGCAGTGCCGCTGATTTGAAGGTATACATTGTCCCCAAATGTGAAATATTGACAGAGCCAGAAGAGTACCCAGAAGTCACCTACTACAGGACAGGCCCAACAAAGGAAATAACAGAACGCCACTAGCTGTCACCTTCAGCCCCCAACTAAAACCTCTCTAACGCATCATCAAGGATCTACAACCTATCCTGAAAAATGATCCCTCACTCACAGATCTTGGGAGACTGACCAGTCCTTGCTTACAGATAGCCCCCCACCCTGAAGCACATACTCACCAGCAACCACACAACAAAAACACTAACCCAGGAACCTATCCTTGCAACAAAGCCCGATGCCAACTCTGTTCACATATTCAAGTGACACCATCATAGGACCTAATCACATTAGCCACACCATCAGGGGCTCGTTCACCTGCACATCTACCAATGTGATATATGCCATCATGTGCCAGCAATGCCCCTCTGCCATGTACATTGGCCAAACTGGACAGTCTCTACGCAAAAGAATAAATGGACACAAATCTGATATCAGGAATCATAACATTCAAAAACCGGTAGGAGAACACTTCAACCTCTCTGGCCACTCAGTAAAAGCTTTAAAGGTGGCAATTTTGCAACAGAAAAGCTTCAAAAACAGACTCCAAGTAGAAACTGCTGAGCTTGAATTAATATGCAAACTAGATACCATTAACTTTGGTTTGAATAGAGACTGGAAGTGGCTGGGTCATTACACAAATTGAATCTATTTCCTTAAGTTAAGTATCCTCACATCTTCTTGTCAACTGTCTAAATGGGCCATCTTGATTATCACTACAGAAGTTTTTTTTCTCCTGCTGATAATAGCTCATCTTAACTAAATAGCCTCCCACAGTTTGTATGGTAACTTCCAACTTGTGTGTGCGGGCGCAGGGTGGTGCTTCCCTTCTCGGGCTCCCCGGGGGAAGGCGGGCCGGGTGACCCTCGCCAGAGGAGGGTCCAGCCACCTCCTGTGTGTGTGTGTGTCTTACTATATGTTCCATTCTATGCATCCGATGAAGTGGGCTGTAGCCCACGAAAGCTTATTCTCTAATAAATCTGTTAGTCTCTAAGGTGCCACAAGTACTCCTGTTCTTTTTGTCAGAGCTATGTAGCACATGCCACCAGAAAATACAGTGAAGTAACGCATGGGTGCATTTTAACTCTAGACGAAGACAATCTGGTGTATGCAGATGAATAATAAGGAGGATGGATTAAACAAGGTATCTTTAAAGGTGACCTGCAAAGGAAATAAATTGGGATTGCGCCCGATTTTGCTTCTGTATGATGTATATTGGTGAGGGGAAGAGACTTTCAGGCTCCTCTTATCAAAAAAAAAGTCTGCTTTTTTTTTTTTTAAAATGTCTCACAGGGTTAATTGAATGATGACATCACAACAGCAAGCAATTGAGAGGGGAAACAAATGTCAGTCTGTTAAAACTCTTTGGTAACATTTAAATACAATGCCTAATGAACACCTGGGAACAAATGTTTCTGTTAAATTCACACCCCATCTGTTCATTTATGGTGTAACTTTTGACACCACACATGAAAGGCCACCCTCCAAGGTAAGTCTTCCATCAAAATCAAGGAAGACTTGACATTCCTGATACTCCAAAGTTAAAAGACAAAACAGAATAAAAAACCTCATCTGTTTGCAAAAAGCCCTTTTTTATACATCACAAATCAGCAAACTAAGGCAATTAAAATATATCCTTTGCGGATTGCCTTTAAATTAAACACTGTCAGACACCAGGTGTGATACCCACTCTCACATGGTAATGCCTGAAAAGGCCTTTAACAAATGAATGCCCACCAGCAAAAAGATCCCTCTTAAAAACCTGGACAGAAGATTTAGAAAAAGAATGATTCAGGCCTTGATCCAACATTTAACAACATGAACAAAATTATTCAAGTTTTAATTCTTTGCAAGCTTGATCCCTTAGTCTCTCAATCACCATCCATTCCCTTGTTGTGAAAAGATCCCAGGATTTCACGTTCACAGGCAGCCACTTGAGAGCTATCGAACTTGAGCTACTGTTCCATGTAACAATGTCTAAGCCAGCTTGCCTATACTTGTTTAATAGCTTCCAGTACACTAAGTGATTTTACACCTGGTGCCTAACAAAAAGTACTACTGGCCAGTTTGGCTGAGACGGTATACCCCCCCCCAAGCAGCCTGGTTTGGTTACCTGCCCATTCTTAGCATAGCAAACGGAATTGGACTGGGTGTACTTGACAGCGACGGTGGCTACAGTCAAATTTTGGATAGCAGACTCAGGCAGCTGAAACAACAGAAAGCAATAACGAATGTATCCCTTAAATAACTGAGATTTAAAACATTCTGCAATGGGCTATAAATCTGCAAACCAAAAACCACTACACGTGCTATAGAATACCAGAGGAAAATGACTAAAAATTACCAATAATCTGATTATCTACTAATGTCACCAGTTCTTGTGGCCCAAACCAACCCCAAACTCAGGCCTCAACAGCTAAGTGACTGACAGTCAAACACTGGCCCTAATCCTCAAAACATTCGTGCACTTGCTTAACTTTACACAGGTGAACAGTCCAGTTGAATTCACTACTCACATGTACAAAGCTAAGCTTGTGCTTGCATATTTGCCAGATCAAGGCCATAGCTTGAAATGCTATTGACAATTTTATTTTACACTCATTCCGCTACTAATTTGTTAAATGGTTTTCCCATTGACCACGTTTCTCAGCTCCCCTTGAAGAAAGTAGAATATTTCTACATTCATATAGGTCTGCTACTGCACAGTGAAACATTCGGACCAATGTAAACCACATGTAAACTAACTGCCCACTGGTGATGTGTAAACCATCTGTGTATGGAACAGAGAGATCTAGGAGTTTATACAACACAATGCAAACAAATGAGACTATTAAACAGTGACTCAGAATGACACCACAACGGTTTCTTACTGTATTGCTGTGGAACTGTGGAAATTAAGAGAGGGACTTCCTATTTATAATCCTGATAATCAGCAATAAAGAGCTAGATCCAGCTCATCTTACTCAGGCAAGTAGCTAAAACGAAGGCAATGGCTCTACTTGCATGAGTAGACTTGGCCCAGTGCACCATTTTGCTGAAAAGACAAGTCTGCCTGAATGTTTTAGGGCCTCCTATGATAGGATCTCACTTCCTTTCCTGATTGGAGCCCACCAGTTCACTCAAACAGTCCTCTCGTTTCTCACTAGAATCACAGAATATCAGGGTTGGAAGGGACCTCAGGAGGTCATCTAGTCCAAGCCCCTGCTCAAATTCTCTTACACTTACATTTTTGTTTTTGCTAACAATGTTCTTGAACAGTGACTGGTCAATAACGCCGTTGTTCCTCTTCTGTGTGAGATGCAACCCAAAGAGGGTTCGAATCTCGTTTTCCTCTGGCTCGTAATCAAGCTCCATCTAAAAGCAGACAAATAGAAAGTAGTGCTGCACACTCTTTGAACCCTTCCAATCCAACTTCCAGCAATGACCCTTTCGAATCTGACTTCCAACAATAGTTTACCTTAAAGAACAATGTCAATCTTTTACATAATCCAAAAGAGATGAGACGAAAAGGGATGGGATGCCAAAACAGACGTAGTACCAGCAAACTGGAGCACCAACTTACCAGCACCAAAACATAAAGTGTCACTTTAAGGGAGAAGATAGGAGTGTGCACACTGGATGTTTACCCACACAGGGCCAGACTGTGGCCCACAAAGATCCAAGCGCAGAAAGAACCCTCCCTGCCCAGAACTGCCCCCTCCCATGTGGCAGTGGAAGAGGGCAACCATCTTTGCAGATTTCCCCCACCTTTACAGAGGGCACAGCTGGAGTGTGGAGCAGGACTTGGGGAATGCGTGTTGTAAGTCAAACACCAAGCATAAGGTCCCTTTATAGGGAATTTGGTGACAAGCAGCGATTGAGTCTCTCAAGCATTAAAGATTTACTAGTTACTACCGCAACCTTGCACAACTGACAACGGGAGGAACCAGCCTTCAAGGCTGCCTGTAATTTCTTTCCTGCTTGCCTGAAGCACCTGAGCCACCTTCTCAAGCTCCTCTGACAGTAATGCTTGAATCCTTCTCTCATCGAATAAGTTGGAATTTATATGCCGCTACTTATGTGGCGCTACTTAAGTTCTTAGCTTCCCTGTGTGTGTCAGCCTCTCAGAGAGGGGCTGGGATAGGAGCGACATGGATACTTTGGCACTAGTATAAAATCTCCTGGGGAATCTACAATTTAAAGTCACGTGTACGCTGCTCAGCACACATGAGCAGGGGACATGGAGATGGTAATTTGAATTATCTGGCAGCGTCATGTTAAATATTTGACAAGTAATATGGAATCAACGTAATATGGAATCATTACGGAGTCTAAACTGTGCCTGCAACGTGATGATTCTTCATCACATGGTGGTTTTTTTTTTTAAAAAACGGCTTGCTGTTGTCTTTGGTTGTACTCACAGATTGATCCTGAGATCATACAGAAGCTGTTTTGTTGTTTTAAAAGGCTGTGTGCACTGATGTAACAAATTGCTCAATTATAAGATTAATGACAAAGCTGGAGAATTTCATAGACAATAGGGAGATTAGAGCAAAGTGGAGAGCAGTCCAGAAATTTTATTTCTGTAAAGTACTGTTGCTAATGTGCATGTCATTACAAAAATCAGTGAAGACATCATGAAAAATGTTCTGTTTTTAATATAAGCCTTTACTAGATCTTCATGGACATGCCAGTCTGTGAAATTCTAGATCCTTTAGAAATCGAATCCCAAACTGAATCAAAACCCTATTAGCTCAATGGGAACGTTCACATGCTCTTCACTGGGCTTTGGATCAGGCATGATCTGTGTGTAGTTCCAGAGCTGTAAACTCTGATTTGTAGAAAAATATTTCCAAGTAGTATGGAGAGAAGGCCACAGAAAAAGAAGCTTATAATGAAAATGGAGCTGTGGGCGGGCTGAGAAGTCTACATTGAGACCACAAATACTATGAAACATGTAGCATACCCACCTGGAGGATACAGTAACTCCCATTTTTCTTTCTGGAGAGGATTTTGAGAGCTTCCTCCTCATAGCCTGGGGCCACTATTCCATCAGACACCTGCAAAACACACACATACACACAGCATTAGCCCCCCAAGGGGAAAGAGCAACACTGATATGCAATTTTAGATACTGTCATTAGAAACACATTAGAGGCCTGGTCTGAAGCCAACAAGAGTCTATGGACTTCAATAGACTTTGGATGAGGGCTCAACCCTGCAACACTCACAAGTGCAAGTAGCATTACAAACGAGCATAATCCGTTTACGGACAATAGGATACTCACATGCTAAGTGTTTGCAGCATCCAACCATATGGATGGGTGCTACAGTGCCTTCAGGAGCATGTGTTTTTCCCCACCGAAGTCAATGGAAACACACCTCCCACACATTTCCTATGGGTGAATTCATTCCTGTATCTATTCAAGACAAGTTTCTTGTAATGGCATACCGGAAATACTTTACCTACTATACAGAAGGGAGGTTTGTATTACATTCTCTTTACTTTGAGCATCTCTGAAATTCAGGGTGATCAGTAAAAGTCCTGGTACCTTTGTGAATGTATTTGTCTAACTGGGTTCAGAAGAGATGCTTTTTTGATGATGGCAGGTTTTCTTTTCTAAAAACATCTTAACACTTGCCTACACAACAGAAGTGGGATTTATATATGGAGCAGCACCTTTCGGACCCAGGCTCTGACTGGTCAGAGACAGACAAAGAAACTCTCGGATACTTTAAGGACACAAATAGTGACAGAATGGAACCGCATTGTCTCTAACAGCATTAAAAACTGACAGAGGTGGTTTATTTTAGGGCCATAAAGTGATACATTTCCTTTTCGTTCATATTCTGTTTTCTTCCCTTCTTAAATAACCCTCAGTGATACCATGCTCAGCCTAGAACAAACACTAACACTGTTTGGTTACGTATTAACGTTGTCTGGTTTAGTTTTGCATTCAGGGTTGTCATCTATTCTAGTGACTTGGGCGATATGCTCAGTTACGTAGCAGAATTAGGAGTACTACAGGGTCGTAGGCTCAGTCTATTGGTAGGCAGCAATCTACAAATGCATTTCTTTTCCCCCAGAAAGAAGGAGGCAGGCAGCTGTAGGGATGACTAGGAATTCCCCACTGTTCCGCCAGAGCTGTTGAATCACCTATTACTGAAGTACAATCAGGGGTTTAGAGACCTGCTTAAGTGGCCGATGAAGGTTATGATCCACTTTGGAAATTAGTAGTTTGACTGTTCAGTTTTCACATTTGCCGCCACTGATTGCACATGAGCCACAGCTGGGAAAAAAAAAATCAAGACTGATTTAAATTCTGCACCCTGGAGAGCAAATGATCAGAATGGACCAATAAATACAAATGAATAAAATGGACAGAAACAAAAATGGACCAATAATAATAAAAAAAAATGTATGATGGAATTGCCATTACAACCAATGAGTTCACCAAGAGCTCTTCACCTTTGCAGAATAACTTGCGGTTTTTACACTAACCTCTCTAGAAATGATTTTAGCAGTCGGGACATCACAGATATCAGAGAGAGCAATGAAGTCACCAAACGAAGACATCCGATCAGCCCCTGTAAAATAATGTTTAAAAAGTGATTCATCTGCAGCACACACACAAACCCACCCCTCCGCCCCACCAAACCATTCACAACTCAGTCTCTTTCCTCAGAGTTTGCTAATTTCATCACAAAGCAGAAGAAAGGGACACTTAAGAATCACAAGAAGGAAAACAAATCTAAGGCAGTCTCCCTGCCACAAAACCCATCCTAAAAATATTTCTGTAGGTTCCTATTTTCCTCCTGCACATTCTCACTTTCGAAGCTTCTGTAATGAATGTCTTATAGAACACTGACTTTTCTAAGGGAAACCAGAGTCAGAAATGTACATAACAGCGATTTTGTATTTTATATTTAATGAACTGGTGCTCATTTAAAACCAGAGACAAATCGCACCAGATGACACTGTGGAGGTTTCCCGTTCAGCCAGGTCAATGCTCTTCAGTGTTACCCTGCAACAACCTAGTCCTTCTAATCACTTGCCTCTCGTCACAGAGAATGTCAATTGTGTAGTAGTGCTTTTATATGAACAATGACCATCAAAGGTGACCTACAAATTGGGCGGGGGGAGGGGAGGGGGGGAGAAGAGACTGGGTGCATGCCAATTATTTCCTTTTGAAACTGAGGTTTTATCTACCCTGCTTTTCCTGGAATGTGATGGACAACAAGAGAATGGGCAGAATGACATCAAAATATCAAGAGTGAAATCTGAGCCACTGAGAAGGGGCAAAAGGATTTTTAGCCTTCCTTTTTTCCCCTGTCAATACTTTAAACTCAAATATAAAACAAACGGTTGGGAGAAAAAAGATTTCTTTATGAACTATTCAACAGTACCCCACCCACAGTTGAGGGCTGAGAGCTTCCAATCCAGTTCTCTGGTTGTTCAGATTCCGCCAACAAAAGCAGGAAAGAGATTTCTTAAGTGAAAACAAGCAGGAGTTGGTTGAATTAGCTAAACTCACTTTGACTGAGAGCCAGTCCTGATTTGAATCTAGGTCCCTCGAGAGGAGAATGGATTGCGCATTAATCAACAGAGTTATTTAGACTCTTCTGGAGAAGAACCAAAAAAACAAGATCTACCCGGATCTTCTAAATATCACCATAAACTTGCAAAGAGAAGAACCTGTGAACCACACGGCACATTGCTCAGGAGCAAGTACTATTGGTCTTCTCAGTTCTTTGCACAGATTAGTTTTTTTACTTGCCATCCCACCTCTTGCTCGTGCATACGCAGTTGCCAAAGGCGTCAGGGTTGCGTGTAAATCATGCACCATGCAGGCCTGAGCTTCTTCCACCGTGAGTGGCAGTCCAACAGCAGCACCTAGTGGATAAAATGAGCAAAGACAGTGGAAGAAGAAAATGAGAACTATATTCTGGTCCAACTCCTTCATATCAGCAAAGGTGTCGGGGCATTTTAAGGAGGTGAGAGGACAGATATTGCAATGGCATTCGAAGAACAGAGTGTGACGGGTTGGATCACAGAAACCCCCTTGGGACTGCCACCTGATGTGCCAAGACTACTTCTGCCCCTGCTTTCCCTGCCAGCTTGAGACTCCAGCACTCTGTCTTGCTGGGCCAGACACGCCCGTCTGCTCCAACACAGACCCAGGGTCTGAACCACAAGCCCCAAAGCTGCAGACTTAGCTGAAAGTCACTTAAGAAGTGTTCCTGCCTTTAACACTCAGATGCCCAACTCCCAATGGGGTCCAAACCCCAAATAAATCAGTTTTACTCTGTATAAAGCTTATACAGGGTAAACTCAAATTGTTCGCCCTCTATAACACTGATAGAGAGATGGAAACAGTTGTTTGCCCCCTCCCCCCCAGGTATGAATACATACTCTGGGTTAATTAATAAGTAAAAAGTGATTTTATTAAATATGGGAAGGAGGATTTAAAGTGATAACAGACAGAACAAAGTGAATTACCAAGCGAAATAAAATAAAACAAGCAAGTCTAAGTCTAGTACAGTAATAAAACTGAATACAGATAAAATCTCACCCTCAGAGATGTTTCAGTAAGTTTCTTTCACAGACTGGATGCCTTCCTAGTCTGGGCACAATCCTTTCCCCTGGTATAGCCCTTGTTCCAGCTCAGGTGGTAGCTAGGGGATTTCTCATGATGGCCGCCCCCTTGTTCTGTTCCACCCACTTATATATCTTTTGCATAAGGCGGGAATCCTTTGTCCCTTTGGGTTCCCACCCCTCCTTCTCAATGGAAAAGCACCAGGTTAAAGATGGATTCCAGGTCAGGTGACATGATCACATGTCACTGTAAGACATCATTACCCACCTGCCAGCCCACACGTATACAGGAAGACTTACAAGTAAAACAGATTTCAGAGTAGCAGCCGTGTTAGTCTGTATTCGCAAAAAGAAAAGGAGTACCTTTTCTTTTTGCGAATACAGACTAACACGGCTGCTACTCTGAAACCTGTCATTAGGCAAGGCACTGAATTTAGCCGTATGGAGTGGAAATCTATCAACTTCAATAGTCTCTAAGGTGCCACAAGTACTCCTTTTCTTTTTAAGTAAAACAGAGCCATCTACAGTCAATTGTCCTGGTTAATGGGAGCCATTAAGATTCCAAACCACCATTAATGGCTCACACTTTGCATAACTACATTAGGACCTCAGAGTTATATTTCATATTTCTAGTTTCAGTTACAAGAGTGATACATTTATACAAACAGGATGACCACACAGTAGATTATAAGCTTTGTAATGATACCTTACAAGAGACCTTTTGCATGAAGCATATTCCAGTTACATTATATTCACGCTCATTAGCATATATTTATAAAATCATATAGAGTGTAACGTCACACAGAGTGTCTCTATTTCTTCCATAAGACAAGTATCAATAAGATCCCACTCTTACCTGCAGGACTGACATGTTTGAACGAGGCTGCTGCGGGAATACCTAAAGCCTGCTTGAGTTCTTTCACCAACTGCCAGGCATTCAGAGCGTCGCACAGGTTGATGAACCCAGGGGATCCATTGAGAACTGCACACAGATCATAAATGCACATTAAAGGGCGAAGGCCCGTCTCTCCAAGGAGCCTGAATGCCAAGTACAAGTTATTTTAAATTTAAACTGCTACCGCTTAGAACCAAAAATTATACAAACTGTTTTCTTTTAAACACACCAAGCACATAGGGAAAGAAAGATCTGTTTTCTGCCCAGCTGCTTTGGATATTGTATAGCATGGAGTGCACAGAGCGGAGCCCAAACATAAGGCCACTATTCTACAGGACACCCACAGAGGAAGGACAGCCCAGCAGTTTACTCACTGCACTGTGACTCGGGAAAACCAGGTTCAGTTTCTGTCTCTGCCACAGACTGCCTGTGTGACTTTGAACAAGCCACTCAGGCCCTGATCCTCAAAGGCACTTTGGCATCCAACTCCCACTGATTTCAAACTCCCATTCCAATGGGAGTTAGGAGCCAGATCTTCAGGCATTTAGACACCGAGTATCCCTGTGCCTCAGTTCCCCACCTGTAAAATAGGAATAATAGCACTTTCTTCTACCACCCATTAGTCTCCGTGTCTACTTTGGGCAAAGACTGTCTCTTCCTGCCTATATACATTCTAGCAGTGTGGAGCCCTAACCTCTAAAGAGGACATTGTAGTGTAAGTAGTTAAAGAACATAGGAATACTTTATTTAAATATGTACATTTCTGCTCCTTCTATGGTGGGTCTTCTCAGAAACCCAAGGGTTTTTTTGTTTGCTTGTTTTTTAAACTAAGTGGATATGGCCCTGATTCAGAAAGATACTTAACCACATGCCTAACTTTAAACACGTGTGCTGCCCAATTGACTTCAGCGGAACTACACACAGGGATAAAGTTAAGCAAATGCTTTTCAGCAAAGCACTTAATCCGGACCTTTAATCAGAAATGCTAAACCAGAAGAAGAGCACAATCTCTCACAGCATCCCAAATATGAAATAATCCCACCATATTTTAATACTATCATGGCATCTGCACACTCAAAACTATAAAAACAGAGAACCACCTGCATTTGTGAGTCTGGATGGGGCGGGGAAGGCTGATGGGGGAAAAAATTGTTCTTGTGTTCCTGAAGGAGACTAGGACACCTGAAACCGATATGGTTCTGCTGACATTCAATGTAGATTTGCTAGCAAATCAGCTAGCAAGAGTCTCTTACGAGGTTCTTGAACTACAAGGAAATGTGAACCGTTAAGACCATTTCTTAATAGTATACTGCCTATACATGAGGCATGAAAGCCAGAACTTCCGAACAGCGACACTGCAAACACCGTTATAAGGAGACCAAAAAAAAAGGCGCTATCTCCACCATATTTGAGGGTCATTCTGATATCATGGGGATAAGGAAAGGGAAACCAGCAGAAAACTATTTGGAGAAGCATGAAACAGAAGCCCTGCCTATATTAAAGGATCAGCTAGAAAAACAAGTGAAATGGAGAAATTTTGGAGCCACAGATGTCTGAAAGGATGCTAAATAAGGAGAAGAGGAAGGAGAACATTTTAAGAAATAGTAAAAAGGTTTTCCTTCCTGGGTTTTAGTAATAAGTTTGGACAAAATAAGCTGTAGCAACTCAGCCCTTATACACTGACTTAAATGGCACCGCATAGATTTACACCAGTTAAGGATCTACCCTTTAATATGAAATTACAGTAAATCTTGGACAGACTGTAGACACCGATTTTCCTCATGACAGCTACTGTGTCTCACTCTGTTCATTCGTTGAAATGCTTCCTACTCAACAACCAACTCTTTACTAGAGACCTTTGCTGTGTGGCATTTGAACTAAGCAACTGCAAGGCACTTCAATCTTCCAGGCAAACATCATGCCACAAAACAAGCCGGCTACTGTAATGGAAAGAAATCTTTTTAGAACTGAGGTGCAAGGCTGGAAAGTACATCATCATCCTCATACGATACCAGCTCATCATCCTGCTTCTTTTCAGAAAAAGCAAACCGAAGTATTGATCAAACACTTTTGCATTTGCTGCAAAATTAACAACAATTTTACCATCTCCACCTAGTAATGGGCCCAGACAACTGCTAGGATTTCTTTTGTTCCTAATTGCGTTATGTGTGTTCCACTATTGTGGGGATAGGGAAAGAAAACTGCTGCAGGAAACTAGGTGGAAAAGTGTAAAACAGAAACCCTTTAAGAATCAGTTAGAAAAGTAAAAAACAAAAACAAAAAAATCAGGAACAAAAAATTCTAGAGAACAAGTTAGGCACGACTTGACTGATTCTGCCTGATCATAGGGAAATAAATACATATATTGCCCTAGGATCAGGCAAGACCAAATCAAGCACCAATCTTACTCTCCCTGGGCTTCCCATAGCCTTGCTGGGGAGCAAGCAGCCAGAACTATGTTCTGCCTACTCCCCCGCAATACAGCAGGCAACCACTGGGGGAGCTACTGACCAAGGGACAACACCTGCACACCACACTCTAGCCCAGGGGTGGGCCCGGCCGGAGCTGCCCTGGTGCTGGGGAACTGTGACCGCGAGGGAGGGAGGCAGGGGAGGGGCCAGGGGCTAGACTCCGCCCCGCTCACCACGCTGCCAGAGAGTTGGGACGGCTCCTCCGCAAGCCTGTCCTGACCCTACTCCCTGGCAGGAGCTCGGGGGCCAGAGGGAAGGGTCCTGCGGGCCAGATGTGGCCCGCAGGCCAGAGTTTGCCCCCTTCTGCTCTAGCCCAGGGGTGGCCAACCTTTGGCTCCGGAGCCACATGCGGCTCTTCAGAAGTTAATATGCGGCTCCTTGCATAGGCACCGACTCCAGGGCTGGAGCTACAGGGGCCAACTTTCCAAGGTGCCGGGGGGTGCTCACTGCTCAACCACAGCTCTGCCACAGGCCCTGCCCCCTCCCCTGAGCCTGCCATGCCCTCGCTCCTCCACCTCCCCTCCAGAGCCTCCTGCACGCCACGAAACAGCTGATCGGGCGGTGCGGGGAGGGAGGGGGAGGCACTGATCAGTGGGGCTGTTGGTGGGTGGGAGGCACTGGGAATGGGGGTGGGGGGAAGCAGATGGGAGGCTGCTGACATATTACTGTGGCTTTTTGGCAATGCACATTGGTAAATTCTGGCTCCTCCTCAGGCTCAGGTTGGCCACCCCTGCTCTAGCCTCATACCACACCACAACTTGTCCTGGGACTGCAGAGCGCGTGCTGGGAGGTGGCGCGCCCTCTTGGCGCCAGAAGAGCTGATCCAAACACTTCCCTTTTAAAGTCACAGAGCACGGCCCAATGCAGAATCAAATACGCATTTTCCCAGCTGTCACCCTGGAGGGCCACAGGGTGAACTCTGCTGCTGTAGCTCAGCCACTCCTTCTGTGTCTTACCAGTCAGAGGAAGCTTAGGCCTCAGCGTGTAGAGCTGTGCAGGGGTCTGGTGGGGATTCATGCCATAACGCAGAGGAAGCTGGGATACTCCCTTGCTGTACTCTTTCCTGAAGTAATCGGAGATAGCTCCATCATACTGAGCAGTGTGAGTGAAAGCCTGAGGACAAAACAGGCAAGACTGTTTGGTTTCTAGGACACGCTCTCCAAAGGGAGCACAATTTTGTTCTAAAGAAAGGGCCAGACCTTCAGTGCCAGCTGACGTCTGGTTTCCAAGGAGGTGTCTTTACTACTAGATGCCTTCATCTCTTCAGCCACAGAGGCATAATCTGCAGGGTCACACACGACAGTCACACGAGCATGGTTCTTTGCAGCAGCACGTAGCAGGGTTACTCCGCCTTCAAAAAAGAAACCCAGAAGTGTGTAATACTGCTCTTCTGTATCCAAAATACCTGGAACAGCACATCTTAATCTAAGGTTGATGCCCTCTGACCTAGAGCTAAGGTATCACGGTTCCCTTCTCTACTACTATTCTTTGGTGCCTGCCATCTGAGGATCTCAAAGCCCTTTGCAAATATTAATGGTCCTGTATGTAAGCTCTGAGATCACCTTTCCCTCTTAAACCCAATCACACACAGCTATTAAAACACCTTTGATCGCATAAGATGCCTGGTCCTTGCAAGAGACCTGGTGACCAGACACCAGAGAAAGGACATAATTCAGAACCTTTCTCTTCATGAGATGCTGATCAAGGATGCTGTCCTGTTAGGTTAGTAACTAACATGAGGAGCAAAGCTACGTATCAGAGAGAAATCCACATTTGCAAACCCTCCCTAGATGGCACCAAATCAAGGGTCCTACCCAATTTCATGAGGGAGTAAACTGTGCACAAAGACAAACCCCTGCATTTGTAACTGCTCCTTTACAATGGTGATCTGCCTGGTGCTTTTAACTGCTTAGCTTTTCTTCCCCAAAGCTTCTATTTCTCGTTGCACTGCCGTGTGCTACAGGAAGACACTTAATCTGCTCTCCACACTGCAAAAGCGTCTGCCCAACCTGCCACTTCTAAACAAAACCCCTGCATAGACACCTGGTGCTTCTGTAAGTCAGGCTTCACTATTCCACCAGCTAAGCAGTGCGCTCACCAGTCAGTTAGAATGAATCCGTGTTGCTGTAACTTTCATTATTCTATTCCTGAAGGGCACCCCCATTTCACCTTGCCACCCCAGCCTGATCAACACCCGCCCTTCCTCGACTGGCAGTTGTCATAATGTTTTGCCAAGTGGTCATGACCATTTGAGCGAAGTGCCTTAACACTGTAGTATAGATCAACCAAAGAAAGGCTCAGAGAGTGACAATATTATTATCACCACTGCAGACCTTTATGTGCAGACCTTTATGGGGGGGAGAAAAAGCTCAGTGGTTTGAGCATTGGCCTGCTAAACCCAGGGTTGTGAGTTCAATCCTTGAGGGGGCCATTTAGGGATAAGGGGCAAAAATTGGGGATTGGTCCTGCTTTGAGCAGGGGGTTGGACTAGATGACCTCCTGAGGTCCCTTCCAACCCCGATATTCTAGGATATGATTCTATGGATGCATGAAGTCTCCATAGGGGACTCTATGGATGCATGAGGAGGGACCGAGATCTCTAACGGACCAGAGATCAATGCCTTTCATCAGCTATCACATTTCCCATAGCTATCACGTCAGCCCTCAGTGAAAGTTTTGCTCTCAGAGTTTCCCATGGACTTACCGATGTCTATGTTTTCAACCGCCTCCTGTACAGTGACATTTGGGGAAGACACTGTCTTCACAAAGGGGTACAGGTTACAAACCAAAACTCTGGAAAGTGAGCAGGGAAAACCTTGGGTTACTCGTCAAGAAGTAGGGTAGTCAAGTTGGGCGTAGCTGTTTCCACAGTACAGTCACTGTTTTTTCCTCATGTCCTCATCTCTGACATGAGACCAGCACAAAATCCTAAACTCAGATCTGTGCCTCTCCTAAGGAAGTGGAGATTGCTAAAACTCATCGATTCATACATTCTAAGGCCAGAAGGGACCACTGTGATCATCTAGTCTGACCTCTCGCACAGCCCAGCCAACAGGACTTCCCTGTATTAATTCCTGGTTCCAGCTCTGCTTGAGCTACACCATCTTTTTTAGGACAACATTCATTCTTGATTTTAAAATGTCCAGTGAGCGAGAATCCACTTGCTAAACTGTCCCAGTGATTAATTACCCTGAGCTAACCATTTTCAATATGGCCCTCTTAAGCCTTTCATCTTCCAGACAGACCTATTTTGCCATGTCCCATTCATTTGGGCCTCACCATATTTCTAATCACCTTTACTACCCATCACTGCGTCTTTCCACAGTCTTCGTGAAGAGCCACACCCTCACCTGGTCACTTTGTGGCTGCTAATAGCTGTATCTATGCAAGTCAAAACAGTGAATGCAATGGCTTACCATCTTGACTTCAACGCAGCCATGCAAATCACACCAGCTGAGGATAAATTCCCATATCTTTTAAGTCAGTTAATCAAAACTAGATATAGAGAGGGTAAATCATTGCTTACTGAAATACAGAGCAATGAGGACACTTTATTCCCTTCTGAATTTAGCCAGGCCGCAAATTCAGACATTTACCTTACAAGGCTGAACCCCTGTTTGTCCATATCAGCTCCATCTTCTGGACTATTACGAGCCAAGATTCCTAATTATAAAAACAGTAGGTTTTTTAACAAAGGATAATTAAAACTTTCTCAGCATCTTTCTTCAGAGTACATGCTCTCTCTGAGATTTTATTCCATAAACACATTCTGATTATGTTTAAATTACAACAGCAGCAGCAAAAAATCCCATTGTATTGGCTTTCTGGTTGCTCAAATTTCACTGTAATAGATTTTCCAGCACTAAATCCCAGGGGAACTCCAAGTGCTGAACACAAAGCCCCAAAACAACCAATTAATGCGCAGCCAGCTGCTTATCTTAAAACATGGGAATGGTCACTGAAGGCTTTGGTGCATAGGTAAGGAGGAAAAAGCCACCCGTGACTTGCCACCCAACAATACATAAACCCCATGAAACAAATGAGGAGGTAAAGTGGAGCCTGGAGCAGAATGAGACAGCTGACAGGCGGGTGTACAGTAAATGGGACAGGAATCCAGAGCTGCATGTCACAACTCTCAAGTACTTTCAGAGCTGGGCAGCTCTGCTCGCAGCTGAAACCAGGCTGAAGTATTCTTCCTGTAGATACGTGCTACTCCCAGGATGCCGAGCCGTTCAGTGTGGTAAACCATGATCAACAGAGAGGGCAGCCATTGCACATGAGCCTCCTGGCATGTCTCCTACTCAGTGAGCAATGCCTCCTACCTTGTTGCTAGAGTGATGAGAGGGGACCCCTCAGCCTCCAGCATCCTGGAGGGAAGGAACTAGTCTGATGAAAGGGTGCTGGTCAGTGTGCCACACATTCTAACAGCCAGCGAACAACGCAGCTCCCGTTGATTGCGTGTGGATTACAACTGGGTGACCTGCAGCTTCATCGGTCCGCATTCCCCAGTTCTTCCACCCAATCCCCTGAAAGGCCATCCAGCAAGCCACCTTGATTTCCATTTCAAAATGGAAGGACATCAGCAACCACTTACCAGCATGGACTGCGGGGTGCAGGGTTTTCACACGTCCCCCTAACATTTCAGGAAAGCCGGTCAGATCAGACACATCTCTGCTCAAGGGGGAAACAAAACGTTGAAATGACTGCTCAGCACTTGACAGACGGAGTGGCTCTGCAGGATCAAGATTCTCATTCCTGGCCTAACCTGGTCCCATTTAAGTCAATGGGAGTTTTAACACTGGCTACAATGGGAGGAGATTCAGACCCTAAAAGTCTCCAAACTTTAAAGGGATGCCCAAGATTAGGAAGGCCAAAAATTAGACTTTGCAGCTTTGCGTGGCTAAAAATCATGACTTCTCTGTCTCCAATCGCTAATGAAGAGAGAGCACGATTCTTGTAAGTGGAAGGGCCCTGTATGTTCACAAGACTGGAGCAGATGGAAGGCATGATACACTAACAAGGTATTTATCACACAACTCAGTTTCTTCCAGTATTGCATCCTTGTCATGAAGGGCTGATAGACATTTCAGGACAGGGAGTCAGGGAAACTATTCTGCATTAAGGTAGGTATGATTTATGGTTCCACTACGTCTGGCATCTCTCTGACATAGCTAGCAAAATGTTTCTGCTAATAACGGTTACTTGCAGGACCATGCTAGGAATGCTTATTTAACTCTCTTCCACAATTTAACCAATTTCCTACACTTAACAAGGCACAGAGCTATTCTTTATGTAAAACCTACATCCAACACAGCCCAAAAGGGGAAGGACACCGCTTTCCAGATCTGCCCTGTACAGCACATCAGGAGTTCCCAAAATAAATAAATAACTCTAATGGGCATCAGCTGCTTTCCCCGGGAATGGAAACTCAGTAGGTCTTTATAAATCAAATTAAGCTGACGCGCGCAATTATTTTGTGAGTGGGCTTTTATTCTGAAATAACCAGCCAAGTCAATGTGACTTACAAAAAAATACAACATAACCTCTGTCTTAATCTATTTATTCGGACAGATATGGACTAGATAACTTAATAAGAACTTGTACAAGTGAGCTGAGAGATCAATCTTAGAAGAAACGTTATATGTGGAAGTTGACTCAAATTGTTTTAAAGATCCAGCATTTTAGATGCAGTATTATTCCGCTCAGACAGAAGTTCAAGATATCAGCACCATTCCTCCTGTAAAATGTGGCTTTAATCCCACTGCTGTTATGTTGTTCACTGTTCTTCAGAGTTAGCCTTAGCTAACGCATTAAGAAATTATGGATTTGCTTTTCATTTCCTTCACCTCGTGACTGTTTATAATTAGAAGGAACTGTAAATTGGGGAGGAAATGAGACTAACGTGACCATCCCAAAGTGCTGTCACCTCTTGAGAGAGGGACCAGAAACACAATCTCAGGGGAATTTTGGAGGAAGCATAAATTCATGGAGATGCCGCCACAGCTTCTCTTGCCATGGTCATTCGCGGAGAAGGTGAACAACAGCCAGTCAAGACAAGCGCTTTAACAGATTTGCCATCATTACACTGGAAACTATTTATATTTGACTGAAACTGGTTTTGAATGGTGGCGTGCGGACACCCAGAATCAAAACATTTCCTCAAATCATAGGCTGAACTGCATCGAGACTCTGCGTGCCTCCCTTTTCAGTGGAGGAGTGCTCATGCTTTCCTGCCTGTCACATACACGGAGGACATCCCAAATCATTTGCCACTTTTGCAAAGCTGGGCCACCGTTTTCAGCTAGACAATTTGTGGTTTTGAACAGAAATAATCTACAAATCCCCATAAAACCCTGTAACATTTCCTACTCTCCAAGAAAGGGTAAAGACCAGTTTTCAGATGCCAGCACAGACTAGCATTAAGGCCTGATTTTTTAGGACAATACATTACCTGATAGGAGAGGAACTGGGTCAGGGCAAAATGAGAACACCAGATTGCAGGAACCCTCACTTCCCCATCAGTCACCACACACACTCCCTCATATCAACATTCTTTGGACTCAATCTGCTTCCAGCCAAGGAGCCAGACCTTGAGTTTTGTTGCATTTAAATGGTATATTTCCCTCCCCATCTTTGCCTCAAATCACAGCAAACTAATCAAATGATTTAACATTTTCAGACGTTTGATATATTTTTGGTTGGGAATAATGTTGACACTGAGAGAGAGCGCTCTTACCTGACGTTCAGGCCAGCACCCCTAAGACAGTTTGCCGTTCCTCCAGAGGCAACCAAACCCAACCCAAGAGAGTTGAGGCATTTTGCAAATTCTATCAGGCCAGTCTTGTCTGAGACGCTGAATAAAGCTAGGAGAAGAAGAGAAGAGAGGGAACATTCTGGTAACATACAGATGGATATTTTCCCCTTTACCACATTGCATAAAGTAATAAAGTAACAGATTTGAGGCCAAATATGCAACTAACCTCACTAAACAATTTTTAAATCAAAACTAGAAATTACTTCTGTAGACGAGCTGCATGCTCAAATGCCAGCACGGTCTGCTGCCTGGCTGAGTAACTGCACAATCTAACAGTATCATTAAACATTTGCCCGTACTCCTAGAAGGCTATGCGGCCTAGTAGACAGAGAACTGAATTGGTACTAGGTTCTACACTTCCAGCTCTGTCACTGGCTTGCAGGATGACCGAGCGCAAGTCACTTTGCCGGTCTGTGCCTCAGTTTCCCCACCTGTAAGACAGGAATAATGACACTGACCTACTTCGTAAAGCACTTTAGGATCTATGGATGAAAAGATAAGAGCTGGGTATCATTTATAATAATAGTGTTTGGGTGAGGTTTTGGGAGTGAGATTTGAATGCCCTCTTCCCATTCATTTTAAGACTAATTATTTTAATTATTGATATGAATGGGAATTATGGGGTGGGGAGCAAATTATGTTGACAGCTTTGAAGAGCTCAGTCAGGATATTTTTCTAAAATATACCCTTAGCTCCAATCATAAGGTGTTTCCTTACACAGTAAGGAAGACTACTTCCCGGCTGAAGTTTTCTGGCCTGTGTAATGCAGGGGGTCAGCTGAAATACCACAACGGTTGCCTTCTGGCATTTCAAATTAGTCTAATTCCACCTGCAAAACCAACATTCAACTGGACATTTTTTTAATGCTCGAACTGAGTGTCCACAACGCTGAAAAATAAGGCCCTTTGCAAAAATAGCAACTTGCTTATTTCACTTGGCCTGTGAGTAGCTAATGGAAACTTTACAAGGGAAGAACAACAGTGTCTATGAATGGATTTATCAAAACGTGGCGCACAGTGACCGTGAATTCTTATCTGTTATCTTAGCAGTGCAGATTAATGGCACCTACAACCCACAGTTCACAGATCCAGCACACTGATATCATGAAGTCCTGAACTTGCAAACATTTAACTCTGAGTAACTTCATGCATAAAAAGTTACCCAGAGGTGTTTGCATGGTCAGAGACTAAATGCACCGAACAGGAATGAATGCAGTTGCTACTGTCCTGAGCATTAAACACACACTCTCCTAGGGATGTCTTCATTTTATGATGGGTAAACCAAGGAAAAGAAAGGTTAAGATACTTGCCTAAGCAAGTGCCATAGCAAATTGGTGTCAGGAACAGAAAAAGCAGGCCCAGTCCCCTGCTGTAACTACAAGATCTTAACCAAGGCCCTGACCAGGGGTTTGGATCCGCACATGCAGACCCCGGGAGCACCAAAGAACTGATTGCAAAAAGCTGGGTCTCTTAACGGTTCCAAGTGAGGACACCAGGTCTCAGAAGATCAATGAGCAAGTCATAATGAGCAGGGAGGCAGTTTTTTATTCCCTATTTTGAAGGAGCTTCTGTATATTCATAGCTGCATCTGCTTATACTTCCAACCAAGTAACTTCTTAAAAAACTCCTAAAAGGAAATTGTGGCACCTTAGAGACTAACAAATTTATTTGTATTCATAGCGGCATCTGCTTATACTTCCAACCAAATAACTTCTTAAAAAACTCCTAAAGGAAAAAGAGCACTTGTGGCACCTTAGAGACTAACAAATAAATTTTTCCTTTTGCAGATACAGACTAACACGGCTGCTACTCTGAAACCTAAAAAACTCCCGTTCACGCTATCAGCCCTGCAGAGCCAGCACAGCTATGGAGTAAGCTGGGTTCTATTCAGCTCCAGACATCACCCCAATCATTAACTAAGGCCATGTCCACACTCACAAGCTTACAGCGGCGCTGCTGTAAGAGCACTTGACAGGCGAGAGAAACTTACTTTTCTCAGGGGTGTGAAAAAACCAACCCCCCCCCCGAGCAACAAAAGTTCTGGTGACGTAAGTGCTAGTGTAGACACGGCCTGAACGCCATGTTAACAGTCACGGCATGAGGCCAATTCATGATTGTGCCTTGCACCTTGCGCAGTTATTTACATCTGTGCAAATGGCAGGGTCCCAGATATAAAAGGCTATTTGGACACATTCTGCACATGCTTTACAGTCAGCTTACACTGGTGCAAATGACTGCGATGGGGACCCTGGACAATTGCAAAGGGAACCCAACCGAAACCCAAACTTGTGCTGTTTGTTTCAAACAGGATTTCACTGCACCCCTGCTGGGCGAGGGGGATTTTTTTTTTGGGGGGGGGGGGGGGGAGGAGAGAATCCAACTGAAATCTGTTTAACGGGCAACACGAAAAAACCCACAGGCCCCGCTTCCGACCTGCCCAGGGACATACAGAGATCGGGTCGGCAAACAGCGGCTCCCAAGCGCCCCCAGCTCGTCTCCCCCCCCCCCCGCTTTCCCCCTGGCCTGGGGCAAGAGCACGGCAAAGCCCCAGCAGCGCCAAGCCAGGCCCAGGCCCTACAGCCCCGGATCCGCCCCCGCCCCGAGCCCGGGCCCGGGCCCGCGCAGCCCCCACCCAGCCCCCGGGGCCGGGCCGGGCGCTGCTGCAGGGAAGGCTCAGACCGCGGGCGTTACCCAGCTGCCGCCCGCTCGCCATGCTCCGCGGCGGGCCCGATCCGGCGGCGGCTGCACGTGGGGCGGCCCCGGGAAGCGCCGGGCAGGAAGTGGGGCGGCCGCTGCATGCTGGGAGCGCCGGGGAGGGGAGGGGAGGGGAAGAGGGGGACGAGCCGTCTGCAGAGACCCAGCCCCAAGGGCGGGGGCGGGACCGCGGCGACTAGCAAAGGGGCCGAGCCGAGCCGAGCCGAGCCGCGCCGCGCGCTGCAAGCCCCCCTCCGCCCGGTCCCCCAGCTAGGAAAGTGTCACCAGCCTAGCGGCGCCCGCAGAACCCTCCCGGGGCGGAGGCAGTTTTACGAGCAAAAAAAAAAAACAAAAAAAAAAACCACCCCGACCCAGCACCCCAAGGCCGCTCTGGGCCCGTCTGGCGTCTGACCCCGCGCCCTAGGGCAAGGCCACGCTGTGCAACAAAATCCCACCCGGCGCCCCCCTGCTGGCAAAACTTCCGAGCACCGACCTGGCCCGGCGCAAAGCCCACCTCTTCCCCAGCCAGCCCCCGACAGGTCCAGAAGGTTTTCCAGATTTCCGTCAAAAGCGCCAGACCCCTTTTGAAGTTCAGTGAAAGGGCAGGGTATAAACCCAACCCCCTTTGGGCAAAACCTGGTTCTTGAGTAAAATGGTCAGTGCAAGTTTCGTCTCAAAGCCAGCATCCCTTCCCCACGCCTGCGATGATGTGGTTCTCACCCCTGTGGGCCCACACAGGTCCTTCGGGGGGGGGGGGGTCCACCAACTCACGCAGCTATCTGCCTGGTTTAACAAGAGGCTACATAAAAAGCACCAGCGAAGTCAGGGCAAAGTAAAATCCCCTACAAGGACGTATACAGCTCTGTGTACTATACACTGAAATGTGAGTACAATATTGATATTCCATTTGATTTATCTTATCATTCTATGGTGACAAGGAGAAAGTGAGCCATTTTTCAGTAATAGTGCGCTGGGACCCTTTTATTTTTAGGTTTGATTTTGTAAGCAAGTAGCTTTTTTAAATGAGAGGAAACTTGGGGATAGGCGAGACAAATCAGACCCCTGAAAGGGGTACAGTAGTCTGGAAAGGCTGAGAGCCACTGGAAAATTAAACCTGTAAGAAAAATGATGCATTTCCCCATTTTGTCCTATAGGGGAAGCCAGAGAGCTTTGGTTCCTTGCAGACCACCTCAGTCTGAAGCTTAACCTCAGAATATAAAATTCTGGGCGTGCTCACCGAAAACAGATTAAAAAAAAAATAGCCAGTTTAAAAAAATTAAGTTGACAGCTTAAATATAGCTCAAGTGCAAGAGCAGAGCAACAGTGAAAATTAGCGTGTGCTGGTGCTGGCCTATATAATAATACCAAGCTCTTATATTGTATTTTTCATCAGCAGATCTCAAAGTACTTTTCAAACAGGAAGTCAGTATCATTATCCCCATTTTACAGATGGGGAAACTATGTAGGGGTTTGCAGTTAAATGATAATATGGACTTGCTTGGTAACAATCTACACAGCAACTCGACACCTGCAGCTGGCCTTATTGGAAATTCCGGGGGGCGCCCGTCTGCTTCTAAAGGCCCCTCTCCCAGCCTTGCAGGGCGAACCACTGAACCCCGGACCCAACTGAATTCAGGGGACAACTAAGGAATAGCAGGGCAGGGAGTGAAGGTCACAGGTTCAGAACTAGGGATCCAGCGGGGGACACCGAGCGGAGAACCCCAAACAGCGCCCACTGCTCCACAAAGCTGAACCTGCCCAGAGGAACTCTGCCCGGATGCGTGAGACCAGGGAGGAATGGAAATAGGCCCCACAGTCAGAACACCCCCTCGTCCAGTATCCTCCTCCTGGTAGTGTAGATGGCCACTTTGGCTAGGGCTAGGAGGAGGTTGACGAGGACTCGCAACTTTGTGGGGCCATGGACAGGGTGTGAATATATGAAGAGGTGTGGGGAAAAGTGCACCCGGGAGGTTCTGGAATAGGGGGAGGAGCTGGAATAGGGGCTGAAACCTGTCACTTTCTAGATAAGCATGAGCTAGGGTCTCCCTCATGCTGAAAAAGGGGCAGGCATCAGGGATGGGGGTGAACTTTGCGAGGTACATGCCCGTACTCCTGGCTCCATGAAGGAGCCGCCTACCAATATCCCCAGCAGGCTGCAGGACCAGGGTGGAATAGAGGCTGGCCCACTGGGGTTCCTCGCCCTCTACAGGTGGTAGAAAGTCCCGCAACTTGGTATCGGGGAAGGACACGAGGGTGAGGAAGTGAAACATGTGGAGCACAAGCGTGTATAGTTGTTCGCTTGGTGTGGTTCGGAAGCGAACTGGCTGCAGGGCCCGCAGCCGGCTCGGATTATGGAGCAGAGGAGACTACGGGGCTCTTGGGACAGGAGCCTGATTAAAAGGTCTGGAGGGCCTGGGGTGAGGGGTGGGCGGAGAGCAGCCTCTCACAGGACCCTCTCAAATAAAACCCAAGAGGTGGGCGACAAGGCTGTGCAGGAGGGTCTGAAGGATGGAGAGCCTCCTGCGCCGACCGAGCACTTGGGGATTCACCCACTACACTCGCAGCTGGCCTGTGCTAGGCGACTCCGGCTTGTGAGGCTCAGGCTGCGGGCTGAGTAGACTTCCGGGCTTGGGCTCTCGGACCCTGTGAGATGGGAGTGTCACAGAGCTTGGGCTCCAGCCCAAGCCCAGAAGTCTACACATCAATGAAACAGCCCCGCCACCTGAGCTTCACGAGCCGGAGTTGACTGTAAATATATAATACCTATTTAATACGGTTATCTACATAGCACTATGAAACACACAGGGCCTGATTCTCCATTGCCCGTACTTTATGCAGTCATTTACACCAGTGCAAAGTCACTTCTGGTTTGGTAGCATTTGACATCCATATAGCAGACATTTTGCAATAATGTGATTGACTGCACAAGTTAGAGGGCAAGGTAGGGTCAGGCCAAATGTTTATGGTGGAAAAAAATCTGTTTTCAGCTTTCCTGTATAATTACAAATACAGAATTTTAAAATCTGTAGTGAACAGTGCTGTGTATACAAATTCTTTTCTGAAATTAAAGAAACGGTTTGACAGTGTGCAGAAAGCACATACAATATATTGAAAAGTAATATTTGCACTTTATGAAGGCAGTTTGAGGACAGGTCATATTAAAAAAAAAAGTTCACAGAGTCCAAGATCAGAATGAACCATTGCAATCATCCAGACTGACCTTCTGTATAACACAGGCCATAGGACTGCACCAAAACAGTTGCTAGAGACAATATTTTAGAAAAGTATCCAAATCTTGATATTAAAATGGTCAGTGGTGATGGAGAATCCACCACAACCCTTGGTAAATTGTTCCAATGGTTAATTACCCTCACTGTTAAAAATGTATGCCTTATTTCCTGTCTGAATTTGTCTAGCTTCAACTTCCAGCCATTGGATCATGTTATACCTTTCTAGATTGAAGAGCCCATTATTAAATATTTATTCCCCATGTAGATACTTAGACACAATATTGCCAACCCATGATTTTATCACAAGTCCCACAATAGTTGAAATGTATTTTAAAACCTGAGCTTCTAGGATCAAGAGACTGCGTGAAAATTTCAGCTTTTCATTTTTTAAAAAAGCAAGTTTCTAGGCATCATGTTTGCCAAGAAAAGCTGGAGAACATGAAGCGAGAACAGCCTAAAGGCTCAGACACTGGAAGGCAAATAAAAACAACCCCAAATTTGGGGGGCCTTATCTCTTGATATTTGAACTCTTAGGTTCATTCTGTGTACATAAGTGAGAGATAAATGAGAAATAGTAAATAGAGTAAACTTTGTGCATGTATTACTCTTAGAAGCAGCTTGTGACTTACAGTAATAAATCTGTTCCAAAGGGTATCTGTGGCCAAATGAAAAATACTGTGAAATAGTACTGGTGCCATCATTATTATAATTTACACCGGAGAGAGAATAAAACTTCCATAAAGAGTACAAATTTAGAAAGTTGTGCTGGGCCTTTGGGACAATTAATGTATGAAAAATGAAAACCTGTGAGGTGTTATGCACCGCTTGTGACAGATATGGGAATTTCCTGCAATAATCCAGGACAAACCTTATTGAATTAAGTTAAACCAGACTGAATTAAGTTTAAATATCTTAGGAGTTCATGTTATTAAAAACGCAAATGTTTATGTATTATTGTGGGATTGTATGTAACTTCTTTAAGGAGGAGACATGGCTAATATAGACCCTATAAAATTTTATGAGCTCCAACAAACTCTTTGAAACAATGTGCTAGCCACACATTAAATGACATTCCTAGGAAGAAGGGAAGGCAAGGTCTTCTTTCTGGACCCATACTTTTGAAGCTGCACCCTGAGGAGAACACCACTGTCACCTGGTACATGAGCACAAGATCAGAGGCTCCAAATGGTTAAAAGAGTAATTCACAGATTCATGGGGTGGATGCTCTGAGCTAAGGCAATTACAAACTTGTGACCACAGAAAAATCTCTTGGTGGGGTTTGAAGGTTGACCTGCCGGAGCCCTTGTAGGAACTGGGGTGATTTTTGGTAAGCTTTTTAGAATGCATATAGATTCTTTGATTGTTTTCAGTGTTTTCTCTGTAATGCTTTTATCCTGAGAATAAATATGCTTGCTGAAAAAGAGCATTATGGTAAATTAACTGTGGGTAATTACACTGTTGGTAGCCTCTCAGGGGAAAAGCAAAGCAGGCCTGCTTAGGCAGTTGGATATGCTTGTGAATTCACAGTATAGATAGGGAACTGTTTAGCTTGGAAATACCCTGGTCAGGAGGGAGAGAGATGCATGTCTCTGCCCGAGAGAAGTGATGGCTGGGAGCCAGAAGCCTAAGGGTGCGGGCCCTTAGCTGGAGGATAAGAGGAAAATACAGTTGCAGTTGCCCTGAACTGCGACACAGGTATCCAAGGATGTAAAATAAATTGTAGGATATTACAGTGCACTATCTGAGAAACTGTAAAGAGAGAGACTGTGTATGTCGTTTGAGAAATAGGGTATACTGTACTATTACAGAACAGATATTTGATCATACAATCATTCCTGTGTCATAATACTGACACACACAAAAGCGCAGAGGAGACACAGCATCCAAACAAAGAGTTAAAGGGACACTGTCAAAGTAAATGATGGAATTTGCTTTCCCAGCTGATCCAACAGTTTGTTGTCTTTTAGGGCATGCTGCAAGGTCTCTGTCATTTCACGGTTTGCGTGATGGGGTGGCTGGAGCTGGGGCTGAGTTTGTTCTGTGGCTCAAGACGCTTCTTGTGAATTGACATTTTAGTTGATCTTATTGAGCTGACAGTTTAGTTGTGCTTTAGTCATCTGTGTGGGTTTATATGTGACATGTATGTGCTGCAATTCACAACAGACATTTTAAAAAAATAGAAAACAAAGAAATAAGAGCAAAGCCTACCTGGGATTTAGTTTGCTTTTTAAAATTACTAAGAGCTAATTTGCTTTTTAAAATGAATAATTATTACTAATTGCTGCTAATACATTTTTTGGTGATGATCACAAGCTTAGGGACAGCTGAAGTACCCCACACTCCCGCCTCTTCAGCAGGAAGAAAGGAGCTCACTATAGTTTTGCCTTGTGCTTTGAGCTGCCACTGGGGGCTCATTTGGTCCAAGAATGCAATAGAATCGTACTGAAAATTATAAGGAGAGACTAGGGTAAGACAAACAATAATAGGACCACAGACATCATATAAAATGTGTTACTTTGTTCATACCAAGATCTACATTCGTGCACAGACAATCAGACTTAATTAACTGTGCATTCTGCTGCTTTAATGAAGAAAAGTGAAAAGCAGGTCAACACTGAATAGGAATATACAAAGAACACAGTTCCAGTGTTTGCAGTTGTCAAGGCGATACCCTAGATTCCCCTCTCTGGAGAGGGTAGAAACTAATGGCAATGCTCTTTATCTACCTTGGCTTCAAATCATTATTGTAATGCTCAGTTTTTGCATGCAGGACTAACAGGATTATAGGGAAAAAAGAGGTTGATTTAATCACTTATTAATTTTGGTATGTTAAAAGGACCTCTGGGTGGCCTATTTTTTTTTGTTAGGTCTTCTCAATAACTAATTGTTTTGCTAATTGTTCATGCAAATCAAAAGCAATTAAAAGAATGTACCTTTTGAGTCAATTATGTTCGCAAAATCATTTGTCTTCCTTTACTCTCTTTATGTGACTCCACTAAAAACATCACGGTTCTAATAGCATCCAGACACAGATATTTTGTATAATTTGAGGAGAGCCAATGCACAACATCTGTTCCATGAACTGTTTTTCATACTAACGGTCATTTAAAACATCAGAAAATGAGAATCCAACGTACAATTCAGGAAGAGAACTAAATTTTAAAAGGTGATTGCTATTATTTGCATTACAGTAGCACCTAATGTCCTCATTCTGCTATAATTTCAGGGCCCATTGTGCTAGCCACACACACAAAAAATGGTCACTGCCCCAAACATTTTACAACATAAGACACCAATTCTGCAAACACTTATGTATGTGTTTAACGTTACTATCCACTATCCACCTAGAGGATAGTAGGGTCATAAGGAAGAGCCAACAAACATTTGTCAAGAACAAATCATGTCAAACCAACCTACTTTCCTTCTTGGACAGGGTTATTGGCCTTGTGGGTGGGGGTGAAGCTGTAGATGTGATGTATCTTGAATTTAGGAGGGCTTTTAAAAAGGCCCCACATGACATTCTCACGTGCTAATTAGGGAAATATGGTCTAGATTAAATTACTATAAAGTGTGTGCAAAATTGATTGAAAGACCTCACTCAAAGAGTAGGTCTCAATGGTTCGTTGTTCAACTGGGAGGATATATCTAGTGGGGTCCCATAGGGGTCTGGTACTAATCAATGTTTTCATTAATGACTTGGATAATGGAGTGGAGAGTGTACTGATAAAGCTTGAGGATGACTCTAAACTGGGAGGGGTCACTAACATTTGGAGGACAGAATTAGAATTCAAAATGACCTTGATAACTTGGAAAATTGGTCTGAAAGCAACATGATGAACTGCAATAAAGAAAAGTGCAAAGTGCTACACTTAGGAAGGAAAAATCAAATGCGCAACTACAAAATGAAGAATAACTGGCTAGTCAGTAGTACTGCTCAAAAGGATCTGGGGCATAGAGTGGGTAAAAAACAGAATATGAGCCAACAATGTGATGCAGTTACAAAAAAGGCGAATATCATTCTAGGGTGTATTAACAGGACATATTTGTAAGACACGGGAGGTAACTGTCCCGCTCTACTCAGCACTGGTGAGGCCTCAGCTGGAGTGCTGTGTCCAGTTTTGAGCATCACGCTTTAGGAAGGATGTGGACAAACTGGAGAGAGTCCAGAGGAGAGCAACAAAAGTGATGATAGGTTTAGAAAACCTGAACTATGAGGAAAGATTAAAAAACTGGGTATGTTTAGTCTTGAGAAAAGAATACTGAGTGGACCTGATAGCAGTGATCAAATATGTTAAGGGATGTTATAAAGATGACTGTTCAGTTGTTCTCCAGGTCCGTTGAAGGTAGGACAAATACTAATGGGCTTAATCTGCAGCAAGGGAGATTTAGGTTAGATATTAGGAAAAAGCTTTTGAATTGTAAGGGCAGTTAAACTCTGGAATGAGCTTGTAAGGGAGGCTGTGGAATCCCCATTGTTGGAGGTTTTTAAGAACAGGTTAGACAAACATCTGTCAGGGATGGTCTAGGAGGTGTACTTGGTCCTGCCTCAGTGCAGGGGGCTGTATGAGATGACCTATCAGGGTCCCTTCCAGCCCTACATTTCTATGATTAGGGAATGACTCACAATAGTGAAGATATGCATATTCGTAAATGTTTAAAGGGGTATGGCTTAAATAGACAAGTTAGAGGCAAAGAGAAGTGATGTGATTTACCCAGCATCACACAGGAATTCAGAAGATTTTAGAACCCAGCTTTCCTGATGCTCAATCCAGCATCCTGTCTATGGGATCAATTGCCTCTCAGATTTATGGTGACTTCAGAAAGGATCATTACTAGCATCACCTGTTGGGTTATAGCATGGAATGCTAGAGTTAAGCTAAGCATTTCTTGACTGTATGTTGTTCAAAAGCTGCTCCACACTAAACAGGTCACCAGCCTTCGGTAGCTAATTAACAGAGGTTTATTTAGCAGCTGTGCTGCGGAAAAGACTAGCTAAGTATAGTCCATGGTAACCAGAGAGGCCCGAAAGCTGTAATTATTTTACAGTTCCTCTATCCATTGTCTATCCCTGCGCAAGTGTGCCGGCACCCAGTGCCGAGAGGCAAAACAACAGCTGGGGTTGGTTCGCTACGCGGTGTGCTACACCCAATAATCACAACGGGGTGGAGAAGCAGAAAAGTTTATTTGAAGCTTCAGAAAGGTACAGGGAGAATAGAATCTCAAATCCTGCACACAGAGCAGGAAGTTACACAGGCTTTTATACATCCTTTCTTCAGCATACTTATCCAATAACAAGCCGCCCTAAGTATCCATATAGCCAGCCAATCCAGTTATCAGCTAGTTCCCTTGTTTTTTGTATCATTTGTTAAACTATACATAAAGCTGCTTTATTCAGCATTTTTCTTCCATATCTGCCCTGTTTGGCCTTGTTTAGTTTCAGGCAGTCTGACTCTGCAACCTATTGTTGCAGATCCTCAGCATAACTGCTGCGAGCGCCTCCGGGGGGGGGGGGGGGGGCAAGGACACTTGGGCCTAGTACGCAGAGCTGCTGCAAGTGCCTCCAGGCCGGGGGTGGGGGGGCAAGGACACTTGGGCCTAGTGCGAGGGGGCTTCATCGACACTCGTGGTCTTCCATCCCCTCGAGTTACCTAGTGGCCATGCCCCAGTGTCCCCAACACAAGCAATTCTTGTGATTCTACCTTCAGTTTATCCTCAGCAGTTGATAGTGACTCAACTCCTCCTTCATTCATCAGCATAGGCTGACCATTCTGCTGGCTGTCCTTGGCACGTCTGGCAGCAGGATCACAAATACGACTGTGGTGACTAGCTTGTCAACGGCTGAGTGTTGCTCTTCTAAAGCAATTTAGGCCAGAATTTTCAAAAGCGCTCAGCACCCACAGCTGAGACCAGATTTTCCGAAGTTCAGCTTCTGTTTATGCACCAAAATAAGCGCAGAGGAGCTGAGCATCCAAAGTGAAGAGCTGTTTGGAAAATAGGCGCATACTTTTGTAGAAAACAGTACAGACTAGATAACATCTACACTTGCTGTTGGAGGAACTGCTACTGACTTCCTGAGGTCTCTTCCAGCCCTGATCTTCTGTGATTCTCACAAGACAGGCAAAGCATGGAAAGAACAAGAGCGTGTGCTAAGCAACAGCGCCACCTGTGGGCATACTGCCGTCCGATATTTTTTATGACACATTCGTCTTTGGCGCTTTTAGGTCAGTTTGATTTCTGGGTCTGCTTCCAAGAAGAAAGCCACTTCTATGTAACCCTTCTGCCCGTCAGAGTTGGCAGCAACAAGGGCCGGGTTCAGTATCTAGGGGATCCATTCCAATAACACAATGCAAACCGGCTCGAGCCCCCACCCAGTGACCTGGGACAAATATATACCACCCCCGCTGGGCGCCTCCAAGAGGCAATACTTCCCCTCTCGCAAGCACAGAGTCTGAGTGTAGCCAAAAGCCTTTTAATAACAGAGAGAAACAATGTGGCATTATGTTGGGGAAACACCACCAACAGGATTCATAACACAACCCATGAACAAAAAAACCCACCCCAAGCAAATTGGGGCATGCCCCTTTCCCTTTGGTTCTTGAGTCCAGCAACCCCAAATCACCCAAAGTCCCAAAAGTCCAAAGACCCAAAAGTCTCTGTCCCTGGTCAGGGCAGCCCCAGAGTTCGAAAGTTTATTTGCAGAGCTTTACCTCCCAACCTGGGTGGAGATGGGACGGGGGTAAGAGGCACCTTACATGATCTGAAGCTGACCGCCCCACAGCTCCATAGGCCTTCACTTCGCTCCGCTCCGCCAGCCGCCCCACGAACTCCTTTGCTCAGCTCCGCGGCCCACAAGCAGCTCCCACCGTCCCACGAACTGCTCCACCAGCCGGTCCACAAACTGCTCCACGTCCCACCAGCAGCTCCCGCCGTCCTACAAACTGCTCCACTAGCCTGTCCACAAGGCACTCCAGCCGTCCCGCAAACTGCTCCACAATATATCTTCAGGCTCCCCCACTACTTAACACAATGCTCAGTGATTTCAGCTCTTAGGTGAATTCAGCTTGTAGTAGGGGAGCCTCAGTGCTGGTGCACCATTAGCCCAAAGTGAGCTCAGCAGCCTGTAACTAGACTCCTAATGGAATCAAAATTAGCTCTGATATTCCACAGTGGAGAGAGAAGGAAGTGCAATTAGCATGTAAGGTCCTTACCAAGGGGCCCATGTCACCAAGTGTTAATGCTTGTCCCCAGCCTCTCTCAATTCACAGAGTTTAATGTTTAAAACCCATGACCCTTGCCTAGCGAGTGCCACTTAGTTGATGGTGAGTCCCTCCATCATAACAAAAGGCCAAGTACAGTTCCAAGCACAGTTCCCATAATCAGGGTAATAACAATTTATTCTTCCTGCCCCAATAACAGAGACACTGGGGATCCCACAGCAGCCAAAGTGACCATTTGGGCAGCTGTGGCCTCATGCTAGGCGGGGTGGGTGTGCCTATGCAAATGAGATCGGCCCCTGAAGTTCTTTTCCACAACTTGCCACACCTCACCACCAGATGTCAGGGTGGAGCTCATCCTGACACTGCTTACATCTCTTTTCAATTGTGCTAGCGTACCATCTGATCCCCTAAAGAGGTGGTAGTGGTGGGGAGAATGGGACAAGGCAGGATGTACTAAGCCAAACCTGTGTTCTTCCCGCCCCCCACGCAAAAATGGGCTAAAAAATTGCATCTGAAAAACAACAATTCAGTCATCTAAAGCACCAGCAGGTTAGTTATGAAAAATAGCCCCATTAGAAAAGGGTAGGTTGTTTAAATGGCCAAATTGAAAAAGGCACAGTTGAAAGTAATTTGGTTCCACCACCTTTAGTTTTGCAACAAAGAAAAAGCACCTTGCCCAGAATTCTTTTTTGGGAGCTCAAAAACAAACAAAAAGGCAGTTTTGTAATTATATTTGTCCACTAAGTGCAGAGACCTCAAACACCACCCCTCACTGAACGGAGCTGAGGCAGGTGCTAATTATTTCCAAGCTGCAGAGTTTTGATGCTTATGGTTCTCATCTCATGGTTCCTAACTTGTTTGTTGCATCCCACGGATTAGTGAAGGAGAAAAATTGTAGCTCAAATCCCTCCAGGGTGATTTGTTATCTTGGCTTTCGCGTTACCTTCCTACACATTCCTTTATTTTATTTTAAATTCCATGAGCAGAAGTCATCGCTATACACCAATTTGTATGCAGTGGTCGGGAGGGTTTTTGTTCTGAAGTCATTTGATGCTAACGATAAAGCTGGCGATAATTTGTGGGGCATTTTTTTTTAAAGATAAATAATTACAAACAATTACATTACAAATGACTTGTTAGGATTCAGCCTGTTTACTGTTTTAACACCCTCTCTCTGTAGGAGCCTTCACCCAGTGCAAAAAACTGCTGCGGTAATTCTGAATGCAAATTGGAAGCACAAAAAGGAAAGCACTAAGCGGGGTTTAAAAATAAGAGCCATTATCTCTTGTTTTCCTTCAAAATGGAGCAAATGGCCATGGCTGAATAACCAGGCCACAAGTATCTTCCCGCAGCCTGCATCTCAGAACAGCTATGGAACTACTCCACAGAAGCTGAAGTAGTCTCCATGAGCAGTGATGCGCCCCACCTATGGGCAGAGAGGATGGAAGGACTGTCCCCTCGGTGCGATGACTGATACTTCCTAGGACCAGAGAGCCATAAGCAGCAGTAAGGAACAGGAAGTAAAGTGAGGCCAAACTATGGGTCTGATGAGCCACGTTTCTTTTCCAGAATGAACTTAATACATTCAAGGGGTAAAATCCTGGCCCCTTTGAAATTAATGGCAAACCTTCCATTGACTTCACTGGAGCCAGGAATTCACCCATAGAGGTTCAGACCAGCAAAGATCATTGTGATGATCTAGTCTGACCTCCTATAGACCACAGGCCACAGAATTTCACCCAGATTATTCAGTATATTGTAGTATTGATTATTTTCTTCTCCGTTTTTGTTGCACTGAAGAAATGAAGAAAGCTGTTGAATATTAGCCACATAATTGTGCCCTTGGAGAAATGTCCAATGACATGCTAGAGCGGAGTCGGTTTATCAAAGGGCAGAATGTGGCTGTATTTCATTGACTAGTTTAATGGAGTTAAAATCTGACATTCTAAGGACAGAATCCTGTACATTTTTATTGATGGTATATAGCATTTAGCTAGGGAGTCTGATGATAGCAGAATTTTTTCACCCAATGCTTAAAAGCAAGGTAAACTTTGGCAGAATCTGCAAAATGATGGTTTGCTTCCAACCAAAGTTAGTTGACCCAGGCTGAGCACACTGGTACAGAAAAACACAATTAAAGAAAACATTGAAAAAAACAGGCCTTAACCCAACTAAGAACAGATTAATCACAATAGGTCCGATAAGCATCTTTTAAAGGTAACCTGGGGAGTTTCTCTATTCCAAGTCTATTCCTAAAGTGCTAAAATCCTGCAGCCAAGCACCATCAAAAACTATTGGATGCACAGGATTAGGTGGTTAGTGACCACTTATTGCCTATAGTCTTAAATTTAGATAATAAACCCTTCACGACAGGGACTGCCTTTTTTATAGTATTGTACAGTGCCTAGCACAACGGGATCTGAGCGCTAGGTGCCACCTTTATACAGGAACAATGTTAACAGACATGCCTGGAAGTTAGGAGTCCTGGGTTCTATTTCCAGTATGCATCCAATGAAGTGAGCTGTAGCTCACGAAAGCTTATGCTGAAATAAATTGGTTAGTCTCTAAGGTGCCACAAGTACTCCTTTTCTATTTCCAGATTAGGCACAGAGTTTCTGTGTGAATCCTGGGCTAAATTCTACCCTGATTGTAAGTGCACTGAAATTACTGTCAAGTATCCGAGGGGTAGTCGTGTTAGTGTGTATCCACAAAAACAACGAGGAGTCCGGTGGCACCTTAAAGACTAGCAGATTTATTTGGGCATAAGCTTTCGTGGATAAAAAACCCACTTCTTCAGATGCATGGAGTGAAAATTACAGATACAGGCATAGATATATTGGCACAAGAAGAGAAGGGAGTTACCATACAAGTGGAGAACCAGTGTTGACAAGGTCAATTCAGTCAGGGTGGATGTGGTCCACTCCCAATAATTGATGAGGAGTGTCAATACCAAGAGAGGGAAAATTGCTTTTGTAGTGAGATTACTGGTGTTACAGCAGGGATAAGCTTAACCTTCTGCATTTTGTGTTGTATTCATAGTTTAGATTTTCTCCTCATTTTTCCAGAGCGTCACCCAACACTTTCTCTGTTCTATACATATTTTCCTAAACAGGGCTCAGTCTCATTACAAAAAAAGAAAAACTATACCAATTGCCCATCTTCTCACAGACAGATAAGTGCTTCTGTTCTCGGCAGAGATTTGCATAGCATTTCCAGGGAAGCCTGTCCTTTTCTTACTAAACCACTCACCTGCATAATTCCTGTGTGCTGCATTTGCAAACAAAGCCTCATCTTCAGCCCACTGAAATCAATGGAAAGACTCCTATTAACTTCAGTGAGCTTTGGATCAGCTCATAGAGCACCTCCATCAACCCCATATCTGTATGACGGGGAGTCACGTTTAGTCAGACAGTCCCTAAGGGTATAATAATATAGGCAGATCATGGAAGCAAGCAGTGCTGGCCATGCTTTGCCTCTAGTTCCCAGAGCAAAGGGGAATCCCCAAGGGAAGCTATCAGACAAGAAGTGTCAGCAGCAACCTACAAAACCAGTAGCAGCAATGGGAGGTGATAAGGAAAATCTAACCTGCAATAAAAGGGACAGAACCTGCTCTACCTGCTGTCACTCAGCAGCATGGGCATGCACCTTGCTCTTTCTGGAGTTTTCAGTATGGGGAGTAGTTGTCTAAGCAACTGCCCATGAAATTACCAGATACTGAAAGAGATGTCAGTGGCTTCAACAGTTTACAAACTCTGCTAGACCAGTTTTCTGACCCGCTGGCATTTAGACTGACTCACAACCCTGAAATTCACGTTGTTACAAGGCTGAAAGGAGACTGAACTAAACAGGGTTCCAGTGACGCAACAGAATGCCTGATGTCATCTGATACAGCAGCTACGGGATAGAGTAGAAACTATCTTCTCTCTGCCCACGCTCTCCAATCCTCTCCTTGCCTTTCCAACTAACAGCATGATCAATTTTCCTGTCTCCACTGCCAGAAATTGAGCTGTCATTTTTGATCAGCAACTCTTGTTTTTAATCTACTCCCAGTGTTGCCAAATCTTGTGGTTCGGCTGTAAGTCTTGTGATATTTGGTGTGTTTTTTCCCCTTAAAGTCTCAGCTTTTAGAGTCATATGAATACATGAGAATCTTAGGCTTCCTTTTTAGAAGAGTGTATTTCTAGCCCTTGCGGCTGCAAAAAGAAGTTTGAAAACATAACCCCAAAAGGTTCAAAAACTCAGTAGACGAATAAAAAAATAGCTTATAGCTTATAGTTCATAAGCTGCAACATTATTTGAAAACCCATGACATGATTTTCAAGGCCCAACTGATGATTTTTGAAGCGTGCCGACGCCACTCCTCCCATGCATGTATCTCATGAACGCTGTATACATCCTCAAACTTCTTACTCCTGGCAGTGCTAAAATGTTAGTTTTCTGCCCTCAGCCTTCGCAGCGCTATCCGCCCTAGTCTACCCAATTCCATGTGCCGGCTTGCTCTGAATTATGCCACACACCTAACTTTGTGATCTGCCTTCCAACTCACAGACTTACCTCCCTGTGTTGTTGCTTTCAGGTTTGTACCCGTATTTTCACTTTGTCCGACTTCTCACACGGACACATACCGCTCTTCCCTCAACACTCCTCACTCTCTTCCTTCCTTCAGTTTTTCAGAACCTGATCAGAGTTCAGATGCAGAGGGCTGTCCCTAAACCTCATGCTCCAACTCTGCTTATTGCTTGTCTCATTTTCAGTTGAAATCCCCTCTTAACCCCTCACTCCTTCGCATTTGATATTTTACGTTTTATTTCTGTCACTTCCGCCTAACGATACTGACTTTCCACCTCTTCCCCATTCCGTAGGCTGGGATGGAATTTGGATGGGGCGCTACCAGTTTGTTGGTTTGGGCTGGTCTTTCAATTGCGTTTTTCGCTGTGTACGTCATTGTTTCCTCTGCAATCCTTGCCCAGCGAGATGATAGTACAGGTATTACGCAGATAAATATAAGGTAAGGCGATGCAGTGCTCAGGATTAGAAATGGACAAAACCAAGAGGGTTTTGCGAAAGTCTTGTCAGTCAGGTTTTGGTTTGGTTTCAGGCCTCATTATTCTTTGTTGATGGTAGCGCCCACTATATGCTAGGAGCTTTCTAAATGTGCAGTTCTCCCACTCCAAGACTGGGCCCTGGGCTACAGTATCCTGTGTGTTAGGGCTTGTCTACAAGTACAGCGCTGCAGGGAAGATAGTATCTCTGCTGAAGGGAGAGCTTCTCCTGTCAGCGTAGGTACTCCACCTCCCCAAGAAGCAGTAGCTATGTCGATGGGAGAAGCCCTCCTGTCAACGCAGTGCTGTCTACACTAGGAGTTCAGTCGGTATGCCAGGATTGTTGATTTCCACACCCCGAGCAACATAGTTATACTGACAAAAATTTGTAATATAGACCAGGGCTTAGTCATTCTTATCCTGACTTCTTTCCTTTGGTAGTCTTAGATCAATGGTGAATTGAGTGACCAAACAGCGTTCTTAAAACCAGAATATTGTTTATATTAATAGTAGAAACAAAGCTTTAAAAGGGGTTTTTTAAAACGCAGTCTGCATGCATGTCTATTTTACCTAAAATCTTACTTACCATCCCTTCATGGTAACCTCAGCCAGCCTAACTTCTTCAGACAGCTCCAGTAGATGTCATCTGTCTCAGTCTGGTTCCTTCAACAACTCCCCTCCCTCCACTGCTTGAGACAGAGTCCTTTCAAAGGCCACTATAATTATTTTGATCTCTTGTGTTCCTGTCTAGACTTTGGCTCTTAACAACTCTCAAATGTTTGCTCCTTTCCTGCTTGTGTTTCCTGACTGTCCCCATTAAACTAAATCAATATATTCAAACAGTAACCGTCCCAGTAACCAATCAACCTACCGTATTCATAAATTATTACCGAGCAGCTCCAAACCCATCACAGATGGTCCCTTCCCAGAGTGGCTCACAGTTTAAGGCAGACAGACAAGAGACAGGTGGGCTGAGGTTATGGGGAAGAGAACAGGGAATGATGGGTGTCATTTGCCTAAGTCAATAAAATTGTTCAAGAAATGCAGGAAATGCAACTATTCTTATAGCTGGTTAAGCAAAACAATGAAAACATTCAAAATATTTGAGCCAGCTCTTGAAGGCGAGAGGATTCCCTGTAGACAGTGTGGAGAAAGTGAGCTTGTCAGAGGGCTCTAACTGCGGAGAGGGCAGGGGCTTTTGGGGTGAGCTCAGGGAAGTCTTACCATGCACATGGGACTGTGCCTAAGAAGGCACAGAGGTGGTGGTGGGAGAAGCTGGCATGTAGGCAGAGAAGGCTGGGAAGCAACACAACGCAACAAGGGCAAGTAAGCAGTAAGGGTGACGTATAATATGGATGGACAGTACTGTGTAGTAACTACCGTATATACTCGTTCATAAGCTGAATTTTTTTAGTAAAAAAGGGAAGCACCAGGGAAGGGGGTCGGCTTATGAACGCGTATAGAGGGGGAGAGGTGGGGCACAGCCCCCTCCCCAAAAAAGAGGGGGCAAGGAGAGGCAGCAGAGTCAGAAGGGAAGAGGCGGGGCCAGAGTCTCTCCGCTTCTGGCCACGCTGCTCTCCCCACAGCCTCCAAAGCAGCTGCCGCTCCGGCTGGGCCAGCGACATCCTCCTCTGGCCCGCCCCAGGTAAGGTGGGAAGGAATGGGATGGGGAGAGTGTGGGGGTCCCAGGCTAGGGGTGGGGCGGGGAGGGGTTACATGGGGAGGGGTTATGTGGGGAGGTCCTGGGTTAGGGGTGGGGTCATGTGGGGCGTGGTCACAGGGGTTACTCTCCTGACCCCCTGCTTCTCCCCACTCCCCAAAATTTCCCCACCAGTTGGTGCTCTGGCCTGTCAGGGTAAGCCACTGGTGGGCTGGGACATTTTGTTTACTTAGATTTACCTCCGTGCCTCCGGACGCTCGAGGTAAACAAACCGTCTCGACCCGCCAGCGGCTTATCCTGATGGGCCGGGAGCCAAAGTTTGCCGACCCCTGAATTATAGGGTCAGTTTATGAATGGGTCATAAGAATTTTCCATTTTTACTTATCCATTCTGGAGCGGGGGAGGGGGAGGTGGCTTATAAACGAACCGGCTTATGATCGAGTATATACGGTACTTACAAGGAATTTATATATGGAAGCCTCACTTGTAATGTTACTACTCCAAATTTCTGTTTTACTCCTCATGTGCGTAGCACTGTGGGATGCACTGTAATAAGGCCTATTCCAGTTTTTCAAAATAAATCTGTCATCCAAAGTTAGCTCCACCATCAGGGTGAAGTTGAAACTTACCTCTCAGATTTTAACATGCATATTAATCGACTCACTTTAAATTTAAAAACAGTACTAGACCGAAAAGACACAGACGTTATTCAAATTAGCAACAACATGTACAAGGTAAAACAAGACTTGAATAACCTTATTCATGATGAGGTATGAAATACTGATTTCCCACACTTGGATAGAAATTGCACTTAAGGCTTTGCTTGTATTACAAGGTGTATAGTTTTGGCTGTGTTAATTATGTATTGCCACTTACACAGTTTATTAAAACTCTTTAAATCACTTATAAAGGCTCTCACCACTGGTCCCTCTATTAATTTGGCAAAGCTGTCTCCTTGACTATTACAATCATCAAGACGACAAGCAGGGGCCTGTTGACCAATATATGCTGGCTAGCATATATATAATAATATTAATAATGTGTAATATCTGCACCATATATGTATTAAGTATGCATTAAGCACAAATAGCATTAAGCACAAATATTATAGCAGTTATATAGCCTAAATTGGCCTATACATTTCCTATAATCCTATTCACTTATGCTAAGTATCCTATAACACCTTGCATTAGCTGAAGTAAGCTTTGGCGTAAGTAGATAGGAAAGTCAGGTCCAGAATATATGAGTATTTTACTATGGCAGCAGGTAGGGAGTTATTCTCACGGGCCTGTACTGGAATGTCCCAAAAGAAGAGGACAAGACATATGAATGTCTTTGCCAAGATGATCAGTGCTGCAACCCTGTGCTCTGGGTGTTCCTAAACCTCTGACTGGTAGAGGCTGGGATGGGACAACAGGGGATGGATAAGTTGATAAATTGCCCTGTTCTGTTCACTCCCTCCAAAGCATCTGGCACTGGCCACAGTCGGAAGACAGGATACTTGGGTAGATGGCCCATTGCTCTGACCCAGTACGTCCCTTCTCATGTTCTTGTAAAGCCTAGTTTTACCCTAGTACAAACCTAGGAGGTGCCTTCACGTCCACTGATACCTAGAATGTTCAGAAAAACAAGGTAGAAAGTCGATTGGTTAAATCTAGTTTCTGGTGATGTACCTGGTAAATTTTACTTCTAAACGTGTAGGTTAAAAAAGATGACTTAAGAAGTGTAACTCTGGGAGCATACCGTCTATGTAAGGTGAACGTAGCAATGCGGCACAAGACAGCATCCCGGAGACTGGTATCATATAGAACCATTTTCCTGTACTATATTATTACTGTCTGAGGTTGGTTATTTGGTCTCTTGGGTATATTTCATATTGAACCAAAATGTGGTCAGGCAATTGACTATACAATTTATCAACAGGTTTGATAGTGCTTTGGTGCTGGTGAAAATATGCTTTAAGCCAGGGGTCTCAAACATGCGACTGCAGAGTTATTTGCTGTGGCCTGCCAAGCTCCCTTCCCCTCCCACCCCCCCGGAGTTATTTCCTGTCCCCGCCAAGCTCCCCTCACCCGCCTCCCCCCCCGCAGCGCTCCGCGTCCACGCTCCTCTGCCTACCTCCAGGCGCTTCCCACCACCAAACAGCTGTTTGGTGGAGCTTAGCGCTTTCCAGGAGGGAGGGCGGAGGAGCAGGGAGTGCGTGCTCAGGGGAGGAGGCGGAGAAAAAGTGGGGCAGGGATTTGGGGAAGGGGTTGAAATAGGGGCAGGGAGGGGGTGGAGTTGGGGTGGGGACTTTGGGGAAGGGGTTGGAATGGGGGCGGGGAAGCAGTGGGAAGAGACGGGGCAGGGGCGGGGCCTCATGGAAGGGGTGGAGTGGGGGCAGAGGCAGAGGGGCGAGCATTTGTATCTTTATATGAAAAGGTGTCAGTGATGCGGCCCTCGGGCCAATGTGCTAGTCCTCATGTGGCCCTCGTGGTAATTTCAATTTGAGATCCCTGCTTTAAGCCAATGTGATCGTGTATGAAGGATTCAAAGAGGGGAGTTACATGGTCATACTGATGTACAATCCACATCCATAGAGTGAAAGATGGTGGTGGTTGTTGTTTTTATTAAGGAACTATGTTCTGTCCATCTGTATTATTTAATGTAGGGCCTGATGTTGTTCCACTTAGAGTCAATGATAAAACATCCACTGAGTCACTGAGATGTGGGATCCAGTCCTTAGAGTTCTCAGAAATCAAGGAAAATCTGATACCACTACCAGCTAATTAAATAAGTGCATTGATTTCCCCAGTTAGGCAATTAAAAACATGAAATGCTGCATTGCTAATTTCTTCCTTAAAATTAATTTTACAAATGTTTGTTGATTCAAATGAAAGGAAAACTGTATTGCTCAAAAGGAAAAGGCTTTATTTGGTAAAAATGCTCCAAAATTTGAGAATATGTTCTTGCAGTCTGCAGATACTGGTTAGTTTAAATCCAGTGCAAATAATTTAATTCTGTTTCTCTACTTATTTTTTACACCATCCCACAATAATACATTCTGCATGGGAAGATATTAAAGGGGATGATGGCAATTTGGGATGTTTCCCAGTAACTTTTATCATTCTTAATAACTATTAGGAATAGCTCCATCAGATTCATATCCCAGTCATCAACAGCCTGAAAGACAGGTCACAGCCAGGCTTGTCTGCACCTGTGGATGGAACTAATGTGTCTTTGCACATGGTTGATTGTACAACAAAGAATCAAACACATACTCCTCATGCTTCAATGATCTTTTTTCCACAAGGAATATGGAGGAGACTCATCAACATTCCTGGAGAAAAACATCTGCTAATCCACCCATATTGGTTAACAGGTTTAACCCCTTTCTTGATAAAACCATTAGGCCCTCTCACTTCATTGCAGATAACTGTGGAGTGCGGGGGCAGGGGGGCACTACGGGAGCAGCTAATATAGTGCCATTTCCAGCTGATTGACAACATTAGAACTTGGAGCCCACACTCCTCTCAAGCATAAAGGAGACTGTCATAAATATAAAGGGAAGGGTAAACCCCTTTAAAATCCCTCCTGTCCAGAGGAAAAATCCTCTCACCTGTAAAGGGTTAAGAAGCTAAAGGTAACCTCGCTGGCACCTGACCAAAATGACCAATGAGGAGACAAGATACTTTCAAAAGCTGGGAGGAGGGAGAAACACAAAAGGTCTGTGTCGGTCTGTATGCTGCTTTTGCCGGGGACAGAACAGGAATGGAGTCTTAGAACTTTTAGTAAGTAATCTAGCTAGGTATGTGTTAGATTATGATTTCTTTAAATGGCTGAGAAAAGAGCTGTGCTGAATAGAATGACTATTCTTGTCTGTGTGTCTTTTTTGTAACTTAAGGTTTTCCTAGAGGGATTCTCTATGTTTTGAATCTAATTACCCTATAAGGTATCTACCATCCTGATTTTAGAGAGGTGATTCCTTTACTTCTATTAAAAGTCTTCTTGTAAGAAAACTGAATGCTTTTTCATTGTTCTAAGATCCAAGCGTTTGGGTCTGTGGTCACCTATGCAAATTGGTGAGGATTTTTACCAAACCGTCCCCAGGAATTGGGGTGCAAGGGTTGGGAGGATTTTGGGGGGAAAGACGTGTCCAAACTACGTTTCCCAGTAAACCCAGATAAAGTTTGGTGGTGGTAGTGGAAATCCAAGGGCAAAGGGTAAAATTAATTTGTACCTTGGGGAAGTTTTAACCTAAGCTGGTAAAAGTAAGCTTAGGAGGTTTTCATGCAGGTCCCCACTCTGTACCCTAGAGTTCAGAGTGGGGAAGGAACCTTGACAGAGACATAAAGGAATTATCTGTCTTTCACATCCATGGCAGAGCCGCTGAACTGTGATCAAGTATCAAATGCATGATACTTGATCACAGCCGATCAAGGCAGCCGATCAAAGGCAGCATCCAAGCTAAGACTGGATCCCAGTGTTTTCAACTCCTGAAGCTATTACCAGCTTCTTACCTTAATTGATGAGGAGGTGTCAATACCAAGAGAGGGAAAATTGCTTTTGTAGTGACCTCCTCATCAATTATTGGGAGTGGACCACATCCACCCTGACTGAATTGGCCTTGTCAACACAGGTTCTCCACTTGTAAGGTAACTCCCTTCTCTTCATGTGCCTGTATATCTATGCCTGTATCTGTAATTTTCACTCCATGCATCTGAAGAAGTGGGTTTTTTCCCATGAAAGCTTATGCCCAAATAAATCTGTTCGTCTTTAAGGTGCCACCGGACTCCTTGTTGTTTTTATGGATATAGACTAACACAGCTACCCCACTGATCTTTGAGTATGGTTTCTCAACCATTTATACACCCACCTTATAGTATTTTCATCTAGACCACGTTTCTCTAGTTTGCTGATGAGAATGTCATGTGGGACGGTGTCAAAGCCTTACTAAAATCAAGATATATCACGGCTAATGCTTCTCCCAATTCACTAGGCCAATAACCCTGTCAAAGAAGGAAATTAGGTTGGTTTGGCATAATTTGTTCTTAACAACTCCATGTTGGCCATTACTTATTACCCTATCTTCCTCTAGGTCAGTGGTTCCTAAACTTGTTCCACCGCTTGTGCAGGGAAAGCCCCTGGCGGGCCAGGCCAGTTTGTTTACCTGCCGTGTCCGCAGGTTCGGCCGATCACGGCTCCGAGTGGCCGCAGTTTGCTGTTCCAGGCCAATGGGAGCTGCTGGAAGTGGCGCAGGCCAAGGGACAAGCGGCAGAACAATTTTGGGAACCACTGCTCTAGGTGTTTACAAATTGTTTGTTTGTTTATTTGTTCTAGTACTTTACCAGGTATTGAAATTAGGCTGACTGGTTTATAGTCCTCTAGGTTCTCTTTGTTCCACTTTTTAAAGTTAGGTGCTGTGTTTGCCCTTCTCTAGTCAACAGGAACCTCACCCCTCCTCCATGAGTTCTCAAAGAAAATCGCTAGCTCTTCTGACAGTGCTTCAGCTAGTTCCATAAATACCCGAGGACGAAGTTTGTTAGGCCCTGCTGACTTGAATACATCTAACTTATTGAAAAATTCTTTAATTTGTTTGTTCCGTATTCCGGATTGTATTCCTTTCCCCTGGTTGATAATCTGAATTGTGTGAAGTATCTGGCCTGCATGCTGTCTCACAGCACCATGCACCAACAACTGGTATCCCCTCACTTCCTCTGTTCCCTTAATATTCTTCCATGCTGCAAAACCTACTGTGACTTAGGTCACCTTTCACTCGGAAGGCTCCCAGAGTGCTTTAAACACTTGGTTCTGATCTGGCAAGGGGGCTCTTGCTCTGCCAGTTCTCACTGAAGGAGAATGGCCTAACACAAAGCATCTCTGAAAAGTATCTTCCCTTTGGTTGGCAAGCTACTCTGAGTGGAAAAGCAGCAAGCACCATAGTGAAGAACAGTGGTCACAGTCATCAGGGTAAAAGCTGAATTGGTTAAAAACATAACCTGATACAAAGAGGCCATGAAGAAAGTAGGCTTCCTACAAGAGCTGGTATGGAATCACATTTTGCATTGACATTTGTAGAGGGCTGGGTGAGGCATACATAAATCATTTGTTGGTTCATTATGCCTATTTTTGTCATCATGAGTAGACCATTATAAGTAGGCTTGGAAGGATTCGATTTTTATTGGTACATGTCAGTCAATGTTGGCTTCACCGCACATGCACAAACGGAAAACAAATATTTCCATCAATAATTGAAATGTACAAATAGGCAAAGTAAGAAAAATGCTGCTTTAGAACTTCTTAGAGTTTGTTTTAAGGATATGTACTTCGTATAATTTAACGTGATGCTGAGAATTGGTGTCTTAGCAGTTGTAGGGCTTTTACTTTTTGAATCTCAACATCTAATGTAATTAAATAATTGTCTGCCCCCCTGCCTCCCTCCCAAATTTCCCAGAGCTATGAAAATTTAAATAGATAAAAATAGAAAAAATGCTTAAAATAAACATTGGTATTATCCATTAAAATTATAAAAATAAAAATCAAATTCTGCTAAGCTGAATGATTAGACCATGATTTTTGCAAATTTACTTTGTTCAAAATTATTGGTTAAATTATTCCTACAAGTAATTCTGGATTGGCAACTTCTTTTAGAGCAGTTCATTACAAATCAGCATTGTGCACATAGGCCACATGGTATGTTTCTGCTCCCTATTGTATATGGGTAACTCTTAGACTCAAATTTCTGTTGCAAATGCTGGTGATCATGAGTTCAGTATTTCCAGCTCCAAGCATTCAAAAATCAGGCCAGCAAAACCATGAGATTGGCCTAAATATTATAAGATTTTAAAAATGTCATATTTTTATTTGCTTTCTGGTATTTGAGACTTTAGGGTTCACATTTTCAAACTTTTCTCTGCAACCATTAGGGCTAGAAACTTACTTTTTCTTTTAATGGAAGCTGACATTCTCACTTAATTAAATGACTCCAGGAGTTGGGGCTTTAAGAAGAACATCAAATATTGCGAGAGTGGGCAACAGTGCAAATTCAGAATTTGTTTTATCAGAATATTGTGCACTAATCGCTTGGCGTTCCCTTTTTCAGTGAGCTTTCTGCCAGTGCACTCATTGGAAGAGCGTTTGCTGACAGGGAACACTTCAAGAAGTGCAAAATAAACTTGGTTAAAAATTCAGATGCATATTTGGAGCTGTTTTGTTTTCAGTATTCACCCTTCTTTAGCTGCTAGAATATTCCTGATGCTCTCTGCTAATCTGGCAACTCACATAAGAGTTATTTTTCTTAAATGGAACAGTACTGCACTTAACAGGGCTTTAAAACTGGACACTCAAAATCACTTTTTCCCCTCCCTCTCAGAACATCCCAAGTCCTCCTGGTTTTGCGGGTATTCTGTCTGATGGAATAATTTCTTCAGGCGTAGAACAGTCCCATAGACAGCTCTGATAGTCTTCTTTGGCTTTTTCCATAATGTCTTCCACAGGCACCTGCGCTGAGCAGTTGGAATGAGATGTCACCATCAGTATTTTCTTTGTAATCCATATTGATTTTGATAATTGACAACAGAGTCCAGGACAATGGAAGTAGCATGGATAGGATGCTGCTTTTACAAGACTTGCCCTAGTCCCACTCTCCAATATCCGATCTCTCTATCTATGATAGACTAGCAGACTCAGCTGCCGGCAAGATATCTGCAGCTCCCTCCCAGTAATAATGAACTTGGGGTGGCATCTGCAGGTACTCAAGAAACAGCTTGAATCTACAAAGGAAAAGCTTAGGGGTAGAATTGCATTTTTTAAAGCGGTTGCTGAATGCAATATTTTACTACCTTCACAGTGGGCATTGCAATGTAGGTACTTTAAATCCAGATACTACTCATTAGCCATGTCTGTTTAGAATAACATCTGGCATCAAAAGAGAACACAAAAAGAAATCTGTTAGCTCAGCAATAAAATACAAGGCGTGCCATGCTAAAGATCACTAGGCCAGATAGATCATTTAGGTACAAAGCTGTAGGCTGATTTATGCAATCATTTGAAGGTGGTGATGTTCCGTGACACACTCCCTGTCATAGATAATTACCTTTGAAGATATTTTTGAACAGCAAACATATTATTACATACAAAAATACAATTCCATAACCCAGGATAAATTAAATTAAATTATGCACATAGTAAGAATTAAGCCTTTTAAAACTAAGTTTTCTTGCGCTAGACAGAAGCTGGTCTTAGAACTGATTTTCTTTTTGGTTTGTTGTTTATTTGATATCTGTTAGTTTTCCTGTATGGAATAGAAATGAGCAACGCTCATTGTGCTCCTGCGAAAAGGAGTGAAGTCAAGAATACAAGCCAGCCCAAGCAGCCCAATGCACACCATTTGGTCAGGTGACCTGTGGCTTTCAGGGTCCTGTATGAGTTACACTACAGTCCAGAGTAAGAGAAAGGTGCCAGAGACTTTTGAATATGATCACTGTTTTAGAAGTAAAGGAAGCTAGATTCTGTGGTTTTACAAGGAACCTTCCCTAACTGGAACTACAGCTTTTAAAGATGTTTTATGCTGCTCCAGCCCTTTTACATGATGTATAGGGGCTGTAGTGTGGACAAGGGTCTCACTCCAGAAATTTAAGGCTTGGTTCGTCACTGTGTTACTCCAGTTTTACCCTGGAGTAACTTACACTGGTCTCCAAATAACTAGCTTTTGTTAGGGGACTTGAATCCACAGAGTGATTTGAAACTATTCGAGCAGAAGAGAGCCACTGGGAATATCCCACCCCAGAGCATTTTTTCAGTATTTCCAGATCCATCATGATTTAACTGAGCTTAGTGCAAGATTAAGACAAACTGACAGTTACTGCTCTAGAAAAGATACGCTGGATAAGACAGTCCTTATGGAAGCCCATTTCTAAAATTTGCCAACTACATCTTAATATCAGGGGTTCTTAAATTTGGAAGAAGAACTAAACCTTAATTATATGGGAGATGGGTGGTATGCTGCATTCAAATAGGTTTCATCTATTTCATATTATTTATAACACTCATGTACATCTAGATTTCTTCATACTGTATATCTCATGTCTGTGCAATGGCCTTCTTTCGTAAGAAGTACCTCCACTCGGTGTCAGATGACTGTCAAGAAGAAATATCTCCATACTGTATGCTTTGGTTATGCAATAACTTCTGGGAAGACGCCATTTCCCAGATCTGGGGCATAAAAACATTGTGATCTCTGTTTCCCCTGAAAGATCTTCACTGTAAGTATCTCCTCAGTCTCAGGGCAGTACAAATGGAAGTTGCTGCTTTTACTGTCTATTTTGTAATGAGCTTGCACGTAGCACACGGGCACGCTATGAAAGCACAGGCGTGAGGGCCCCATCCTGAAACCAGTTAAACATGTGAGTAACTTCACTCCCACAGATTGTTCCATTGACTTTCATAGCACTAGTCATATGAGTCACGTTACTCATGTCCTTAAGCGTTTTCAGCACCAGGCCCCACAATTGGAAGTCAGCCATCGACGGTGCCTTTTAAAGGATAGATTATTCTTTAGGCACAACTCTGAGCAAGAAGTGGTACCTAAACTGCACCTCCCCAGAAGCAGCTCCTGGAGGGGTGCCACAAAAATTTTCAATTAAAAAAATTCATTTTCATTTACTTTTTTCACTGAAATTTCGATTTTCAGTGGAAATTTGAAAACTAAAATATTTTGACTTGGAAATGCCACACTGGTGCCTTATGGGAGTTGTAGTCTGGGTACCTTAAACTCTCATTCTCCTCTAGAGGTTGGGGCCTGGGTTCCTTGGCTGGACTACATCTCCCATGATGCACCATAGTCTCCCCCCTCTTGGAGAGCAAGTCACTGGCAATGGTGCACAATGGGAAAGGTAGTCCGGGAGCGAGCCCAGCTCATAGGGGAGAATGGAGATATCAGGCAATTGAACTACAGTTCCCATGAAGCACTGTGGCAGCATTTCCAAATAGAAATATTTTGGTTTGGGGGCATTCCATTTTTGGCAACAAAAAAAGTCAAAATTTTCCAGAGAAAGTGGATAATTTCACAAAAAATTTTACTGTGTCAAAACCCCAATTTTCTATTGAAAAAGGTTCTGTCCAGGAGTCATTGTTCCTCAGAGGCACGATTCCTTCCAGCTTCCCGTTTGTACTGGGAAGGGGGACTGGGTTGTAATTTGCTGTTGGCTATTACCAGGAGCAAAACACCCCCTATACATGACTCAGTCACCCTGGCTGGTACACTGGGGAGGCGAGGGAGTTGAAGTCAAGGGTCCTGCCACTCCCTGGCTACCTGCCCTTGGAGAGTGGAGGAAACAGTCAGTGCCCTGTGCTCACACCCGCATGCTCTGATGCAAAATCCAGGTGTCTCACAGAGGTGCTCAACTGGGATTCTTACTCCCCTGCACAAGTGCATAGTCCTAGTCACAGTCTCGTCCTTAATCCACAGTGTAATCTTGCCAGGGATCAAGAAGATTACACAGGTGTTAGCCTTAGAAAATTAGGCCTCAGCTAACTCGTGCCAAGGGACCCAATATCCTGGGTGAACTCTCCTCTTGCATGAGTTCCGACACCAGAAGAGCCTCCGCTTGCTTGTGGATCATGATACAGACTTTGAATGTTTGGCTTCATATAAAACAAAAAAAGTGGCATGAGCAAGGCCTGCGTGTGGCAAAAATCTGGGACATTGGTCTCATGCTGGGTCCTCTGCTGAGGGGTGAGTTTTATCCATACTAATGATCAGTGATTTTCTCAGGTCATTACAGCTGGTCAGAGACAGGGCTAGAACAGAATCTGGGTCACCTGCTGACTCCAAGGGCATGTCTACACTGCAACTGCAGCGTGTGGTTGCAGCACATGTAGACAGACTGATCTAGCTAGCTCAAGTAACCATAGCAGTGTATGCTATCTACATATGCTGCGGTCACACCTCCCAAGTGCAGTGTAGGCATACCCCAAGTCCTGCTCTCCTCTCCGTTACACCATACTGCCTTCTCCCAACACACTGTGTTTCCAACCCTTCGGGGGTGAACATGCTTCTCTCTGGGAAGGATCGGTTAGTCCCTGGGGAAGTATTTTATCTGATTTCACCAGACTAGGCGCTCTTTCCTGCACCACTAAACTGACCCCCACATTTGCCAGGCCGGCACAGGGCAGTTTCTGTGGTGCCTTGCTGGTTGCTCAGGGATCCAGGTGGTGCAGTTCCCTTGGGGAGCCTGGCCTCGGGCCTCCGTCCAGACACACATGTCGGGCATGTGGTGATGGGTTCTGAAGGTCTTGTTTCATCGTGTGGAAGAGGGGGTTCTCCTGATCCTGGGGGGCCGGGCCCCAGACCCAGGTCAGGTGATGGCTTGGATCTTGCCTGGGATGCACGCTTGTGGTTGGTTCTTGTTAACTAGACTAGAGTTTGTTGGCAAGGGGAGAGCAGAGAGAGTGTTGGTTGGAGTATCGGTGTGCATGCAGGCTTGCATTCGGTTCTTGAGGCACACAACAAAAACACTAACCCAGGAACCTATCCTTGCAACAAAGCCTGTTGCCAACTGTGTCCACATATCTATTCAGGGGACACCATCATCGGGCCTAATCACATCAGCCACACTACCAGAGGCTCGTTCACCTGCACATCTACCAATGTGATATATGCCATCATGTGCCAGCAGTGCCCCTCTGCCATGTACATTGGCCAAACCGGACAGTCTCTACGTAAAAGAATAAATGGACACAAATCAGACATCAAGAATTATAACATTCAAAAAGCAGTCGGAGAACACTTCAGTCTCTCTGGTCGCTTGATTACTGACCTAAAAGTCACAATTCTTCAACAAAAAACCTTCAAAAACAGACTCCAATGAGAGACTGCTGAATTGGAATTAATTTGCAAACTGGACACCATTAAATTAGGCTTGAATAAAGACTGGGAGTGGATGGGTCATTACACAAAGTAAAACTATTTCCCCATGTTTATTTTCCCCACCTACTGTTCCTCACAAGTTCTTGTCAACTGCTGGAAATGGCCCACCTTGATTATCACTACAAAAGGTTTTTTTTTTTTCCCTCCGCCCCCTCACCTGCTGGTAATAGCTCACCTTACCTGATCACTCTTGTTACAGTCTGTATGGTAACACCCATTGTTTCATGTTCTCTGTGTATATAAAATCTCCCCACTGTATTTTCCACCGCATGCATCCAATGAAGTAAGCTATAGTTCACGAAAGCTTATGCTCAAATAAATTTGTTAGTCTCTAAGGTGCCACAAGTCCTCCTTTTCTTTTTGTGGATACAGACTAACACGGCTGCTACTCTGAAACCTCACATTTACCCTTGTAACTCCCACTTTGAAACCTTCCCTTCACACCACACCACAGACCTCTATGACCTGAGTCAGAAGATGGATTCCAGTGTCTTGGAGGGGTAGCAGGCAGCTCTCCTCTGTAGATGAATTAAAGAGGGGAGATGCATACCGCTTGATGAATAGTGGATGACATTAGCATTGCTTATCTATAGCTTAGAGACCTGCTTGAAACACCCTCTGAATGGGAGCAAACCTTCCAACCACAAGCATTTATATTCACGCTCCCCATTCACCTACAGTGCCTTAAGGCCTTTGTGAAATGATCTGCATACACACATCCTCTTGCAGTGGGTGAGCTCAAGCTTTGGGAAGTTGTCATGCAGCTTAAACTTGTGCAATTTGCACTTAGTCATCAGTATAGTCCATTACAGTTTGCAAATAAGGGTGTGTGGTTAGATAGCTAATTTTGTAATAGCAGCCAGCTACCATGGTGATGGACATCTAAGAAATCATTCTAACAACAACAACTGATAAATGCCACATATCTGCACTCAGTGTTGTTGTAACTGTGTGGGTTATTACAACAATCTGTAACCTACTAACAGCCCTCTCCAGCTGCTTCTCCCCCAGCCCTCTTCAACCCTATAACTGGAGGGGTATTCACCTTGAACAGTCCTTTGAAATGTGTTAATTACTTATGCTAAACAATCTGTTCCACCTTGTATTTAGCAGTGATGCTCCTGAGTTAAAAGAAAAGGAGGACTTGTGGCACCTTCGAGACTAACCAATTTATTTGAGCATGAGCTTTCGTGAGCTACAGCTCACTTCATCGGATGCATCCTGAGTTAGTTTCCCAGACCTGAAGAAGAGCTCTGTGTAAGCTGGAAAGCTCATCTCTGATCCAATAAAAGATATTACCTCACCCACCTTGTCTCTCTACATATCTGCACCACATTTTGACAGATCAGTTTTTTTTTAAATGCAGTTTTAGCTATTAGAGGGTCAAATGGCTTCATGAGCAATATCACGTTCACTAGTTCTTTTGGTAATGATTTTCATATCTGGGAGTTTTTTCCATATATCCCAGTCCTTCACTCTAGAAAACAGCCTCTAGAAAGTTCTACCTCCAAGCAAACTAGAAGATAAAAAGAGGTTTTATTATCCAGTGAAATGTGTCCATACATATATATATATAATGTATCCGCTTTGATCTACACAAATCCATATTTTGTTTGGCTTTATTACAGTAACCACACTCTTAACCTAGTTAGATGGTTTCTGTATTAGCTCAATAACATCTAATTTTACCATCCATTCAATTCTGCTTTTACTTGTGCGAGACCCTTAGTGCGAGACCCTTGGGATCAAGAAATGAGCTTTGTGGTGATTTTTCTATTCTAGCAGCTTGGACATATGGTAACTTAATCTTTTGAGCGCGTTTCCTCGCTGCTTCTGTGCTTGATTAAGCTATATGGGCTTTTCCAGTAATTTGACTGTAGCAGCGCTGTAACAGAAATACCAGTGTGGCTGGTTACAGATGCCATTAAGTTACTTTTTGTTATATCAACATCCTGCTGAATGGAGTTGGCTTCTAATTCACTGGGCCATGGTAACAAGACGGTAAAATTCTTTTCATTGTAAAAGGTTGTTAGAGAAAAAAACATTTTTTACTTTGGCTGGTAATTTGATTTGCCTGATGTATGTATTTTTGGAGGCACGCTGGGATCAATAGAAATGTGCTGTATTCTATCTTTGATGCAATCACGTCCATTGGATACCTAATCAATTTCTTTAAGAATACTTTTCTGGAGGCAAGTTACACTTGCTGACCCGTTTGATCATCAGTAAGGAGTAAGTTTTGACAGGAGAGTAATTAACTATTGGAACAATTTGCCAAGGATTGTGGTGGCCATTTTTAAATCAAGAGTGGACGTTTTCTAAAAGATCTGCTCTAGGAATTATTTTGGGGCAGTTCTCTGGCCTGTGGTAAACTGGAGATCAGACGAGATGATCACAATGGTCCCTTCTGGCCTTGGAATTTATGAATCTGCAACTCACACCCCTCTGCTACCCGGCTACATACATCGGACTTCCTAAACCACTATCTCAAGCTCTGTTGAGGGGTTTCTGCCCTTATGTAGATGTGTGCACTACCTGGACTGATTTTGTGCCCAGTGTATGAAGCAAGATTAAGTTTCAGTTTAACAGTGGGTGATCCCTAATTATTTTGTACCGAATACACTTTCTGTGATTACGTTACACTTAGCTCCAAGTATCTGTTGTGGAATACACTCTTTATTCATTTATTTCCAATGCCCCAAAGCAATCTCTTGCATAGCCTTGCCTAGCACATTTGTTAAAAGACTTCATAAAGAACTCTATCTCTGAATCAGCACTATCAGATCTTTGTCCTCCACCCCTATGTTGATGGATATATTTTATATTTGTGTGTTTTTGTGAGGGGAACACACTTTTATAAGAGGCTTTTATTGTAGGCATGACACCACACGCCTGATAGCGATGAAGACCTTTGGGTAATGTTGGAAACACCTCCATATTTCTCACAAGCAAATCTGGCTTTTGCAACTTAAGCCAGGTACTAAGGGTGTGGCGAAATCTCCATGACTGGCAACTTTTAAATAAAGATTGGGTGTTTCCCTGAAAGATATATGCTCTAATTCAAACAGGAATTATTTTGGGGAAGCCCTATGGCTTGTGTTACACAGTGGTCCTCTCGGGCTTTAGAGTAGATGAAACTATGAGTTTCTTTACCCTTGTAGTCTGCCTGTATGTTTTTTAATTAAATGCAGTTCAGTTTTTTTGATTGCTTACTGCCACTTTTATTTGGGATGTATCATTCTATGCAACGAGGAGAAAGATAGTCCAGAAGAGGATCTTGATAAATGGAGAGATGCGTTGGAGAGACATGGCTTCAAAATCAGCAGAGAAAAAAAATAGAGTTTATGGTATGTAATTTGAATAATGTGAACACTGAAGAATTAGCCCTGAAACTAGATAGGCAGACAATACCAAAAATGCAAAGTTTCAAGTGTCTGGGTTCCAGAATCTGCGGAAATGGGGAAACAGAGGACAAAATTAGAGCTAGGATAAGAAGTGCCTGGCACAAATGGAGAGAGATCAGTGGTGTGGTATGTGATTGGAAGATACCAGTAAGATGAAAAGGAAAAGCCTATAACCAGTGGTCCATCCCATTTTAATGTATGGTACTAACGTTGGGTAAAAAAGAAGAAACATGAGCAAATCCACAGAGATGCGAATGTTGATGGATGAGGGGTGTCAGCAAGAAAGACCATGTGAGGAATGTGCATGTTAGAGTCATGCTCAAAGTAGGACCCCTATATGAAATTATGGGGGAGTGCAGGCTTTGATGGTTTGGTCCTGATAACGGTGTGAGTAAGACAGTCCAACAGATCAAGGCTGAAGGAAAAAGACAGAGGCCAACCCAAGAAGTAGTGTTGGGATGTCATAAAGGAAGATATGTTCACATGTGTTGTGATAAAGGATACAGCATTGAACTGAGCACTTTGAAGGGAGAGGAGTCTTAGAGTGGACCCCATTTGCTGGGATTTACACAAGGAAGATGATGACTTTCATTTTGGAAGCAGTTTTCACCAGCCCTGCAAATATCACTCGGACCGTCCCTGAACACAGCTGTTGCCTGGGACACACCTACTCTTGTTTTTGCAAGCTTTTACAACACAGAGACTTTACCATGGCAAAGCCTCAGGCCATCTCTTTGTATTTAAAGGGGACCCTCCGGGACTATAGAAGTCTCAAAGCCCCTGAAATGACCGTATCATCTGGCCAAAGAGCCAACTGCCAGGGCTCCAACACCTTCTGATACAACCCCCACCTGGTGTGTCCTCCCTTCCCCTCATCCCAGCATATCCCACATTTCCATAAGAACTGGAACACTCCAAAAAGGCTTTTCGGGAGCTGGTTCTGCCTCCTCATCTGACTTCTCCATCCTTGCTATCGCTTCACAAGCTTCTCTTCCAACCAGCCCTCCAACGATGCCCACCAGGCCCCCTGCTGATGGCACTGAACCCACACTAGAATCATACTCTGGGTAAGACCCTGTTGGTCACTCAGAACCTGCTGCATCTTTTGCAGATAAAAATGAAAATTCAAGGTCCTAAAAAGACCACCTCTGGGTGTCTCATCTCCAAGCCTCCATGTTCCACCTCTCGACAGACCAGAGACCTCTTACTGAATGGATACATCTTCCATCCCCGCAACAAGAGGCAAAACAACCTCATCACGTTCCCCATTCACTGGGCTGAGGGTGGCATGCACACTCTGAGCAAGTGAAGGAAGAGCAGAAGCAGGAACTGATGTATCATTCACACTCTGTAGACCAGGGATGGCCAAAATGTGGCTCCGGAGCCACATGCGGCTCTTCAGAAGTTAATATGCGGCTCCTTGCTTAGGCACCGACTCCAGGGCTGGAGCTACAGGGGTCAACTTTCCAAGGTGCCGGGGGGTGCTCACTGCTCAACCCCCGGCTCTGCCATGGGCCCTGCCCCCACTCCACCCCTTCCCGTCCCTTCCCCTGAGCCTGCCATGCCCTCGTTACTCCCTCTACCCCCCCCCACCCGAGCCTCCTGCTGGCCACGAAACAGCTGATTGGGAGGTGCGGGGAGGGAGGGGGAGGGAGGTGCTGATCTGCGGAGCTGCCGCTGGGTGGGAGGCGCTGGGAGCTGGGGCTGGAGGGACCTGATGTGGGGCTGCTAACATATTACTGTGTCTCTTTGGCAATGTACATTGGTAAATTCTGGCTCCTTCTCAGGCTCAGGTTGGCCACCCCTGCTGTAGACTATGGAGGGTCCAAGCCAGCTCCTCCATCGTTCCATCACCCACTCGCCCAGCTCCAGGGCCCTTTCCCAATTCTGTCTTGCAGTTGCTCCTTGCAAGCAGAACTCTGCCCCCCACCTTCCTGCTGTCTACTGTACAGCCCTTCCAAAGGAGGGAATGCTGGATCATTGCCACCCCGTCCCACTCATCCCCCAACCATAATGCCTTTCTCTTTGTCAAATTAACATGGCCCCTGACAGTTGCTCAGACTACTGGACGTAAGTCCCCAGCCTGTCATTCTCCTCACGGTTCGTGACCATGACTGAGGTCATCCACAAAAGCTACAACCTGAGGGAAACTGACATTGACATGGACCTGGCCCTGGCCTTCTACCCCCCCACCCCCAACTCCACTATCTGATGCTAAGAGTCTAACAGTGGGATCCACAGAGAACCCCATGTGCTTAAAGAACAGCCCAGACCTCAGTGGGATTGCCTTCTGCCAAGCCAGCCACTAACCAAAGGGTAGATAATCACTCCCTTGCACGGTATCTGCAGCCAGGAGATACAGGACTGGGGATCCCATAGTGCTGTAGTACATCACACAGATACTCATGCCACACTCGATCAAAGGCCTTGTTTTGATCCAGGGACTACACGTACCCTCACCACGCACCTGCTGCCCCGCCTCAAACACCTGCCGAAGATTACACACTGAGTCTGTTAGCAGCCTGCCCTTGTCTGCACTGGCCTGGGCTAAAGGATCAGGGTTGGAGCCACCTTACCAAGCCTCTTCAGGAGCACCTTTGCTAAGATTTTATAATCTGTATTCAAGAGGGTGAGAGATTTTCAAGTTTTCTAACAACCACCCGTCTCCCCCTTTGGTCAGCAGGATCAACAAGCCCTTGTTAAATGATCTCTCCAACTCCTACCTACTCAGTGCCTGATTAAACACAGTGGTCAACACCCAGGTGAAAACCTCTGGGAAAATCTGGTGCAATTCACTTGTCAACCCATCTGTGCTGACCAGGAAGAGGGTGTGGTCAAAGCTGGGTCTGTGAGGGGATCCTTCCCATAAAGAGTGACTACTCTGAGACTCTGCAGCCTCCCTTGAGGATATAACACAACCCTTCTTTTAACTCCACCATTTCTCTACCCAGTGCCTCCTCCCCCCGTCTTCCTGCCCCGTCTGTGTCAAACAGTCAGTATCTCTCCATTTTCTGAATCTGCCTGTTGTTGGCAAGATTCCTGAAAAACCGCTTCATTTCCTCCTTCCTATTTAGCCACCAGCTCGCCAAGGAGGGGTATGCCTCAGTTACGGTCTCTGAATTCCTAAACTGAGCAAGGAAATGAAAACCCAGGCCTCTTCCCCCTGCTCACCCAGTCGCTGCCACTCATTACTTCCGTGAGCCTCGGATTCAACTTCCAAATTCCCTTCCCAAAGCGAATGACTGTATCCAAATGCCAAGTGACCTGCACCAAGAAATGATCTGAAACCTTCAATGCAATGGTCCTAAACCCTACACACTTTACTCCCTTCTGTATGTACAGTCTATCAGTTCTAGTCCCCCTTGCCCCTCTAAAAACATGTGTATCCACCATCCTTCTCACTTCTGGCTTGAGGTGTCCAAATCCCCTTTCCACACCTGGTTTAAAAAGACTGCCTTCACCACCAGCAGCAGAGCAGGCTCTCCCAAGGCACTGGTGAGTTACTGAGCACCAGCACGCCACCACCATGCTTGCTGCTCCCTCCGTTATCCACCTGAGTGGCTCCTGCCAGACCTTGTGACTCAAACTCCACCATCGGGGCGGACAGAGAAAGCGGCCCAGCTCATGCCCCTCTCCTCCTTCCACACTCTCTAGCTTTGCCTGGTTCTGTTGTTTTTCCTACACCACCATGTTCAATGACGCCTGCTTGTGGCTTTTACTACTGTCCAGCTCTTTGCCTTCTCCTGGGTCTTTCCCCCCAACCTTTCCAAACTGCCTGCCCTCCTGAATCCCAACATTCTTCCCTGTCCCCTAATCTGCTCCCTGCTCTCAGAAGTCTTCTGGTCTACTAGCTGCAAGAACTCCTCCTGGTGGGGCAGGCTCCCTAGAGAAGCCCTTCTCCCCACCCCCAGACTTGGGAGAGAGGCCCCTTCTCTCCTGTCCCAGCCCTTCTGGATTGGCCCAAACTACTCTCCATACCCTCTGCTTTATGCCCTTGCGCTTCTGCAATGCCTCCTTCTGTCCTCCTCCCTTCTCTTCTTCCTTTTTCTCCCCTTCTCCTAAATGAGAGCCTAACAGGAGGGATTCAGGCCTTCCTTGCAAATCCCCTGGGTGTTCTCCCTGGAGCTGCCGAGCAGATGCAGCCTGCCCTGACTCAGCAGCCACCTTGCTCCTCTCATCCAGGTTCACAGCTAGTTCTCTGAAAGGGTCAGGGGCCCAGCCTACCTCTGACAGGATCTACAAGGCTGGGGGAATGAGGCAACTTCAGGTTCACCTGGGACTAGTTAACTCCTTGTGTTACTGGGAGCAGGTAATTAGGCAGGAAAGCGCCTGGGTAACATAAAAGAAAACTGCTCCCAGGGGGTCCTCATTAGAACCAAGCCTTCTGGGGAGAGGAACAGTCCCCAGGGCACAGAAAGAGAAAGCTGCTAAAGAGAGGGCTTCTCAGGAGGAAGCTGGTGAGCGGTACTCCCCAGCAAAGGAAGAATGCTCCTCAGTAGGGGAGTTCCTGGAAGGAAGGGACTGTGGATGGTATGTCTCAAAGAAACTTGACTCTGATGAAAGACTTCACCTGGCAACAGCAGATGCCCAAGGTTAGAGGAATTAGATGCTGTCCTGAGGAAGGGTCCTTGTGGCTTGGCTTCCATGCAGAAACTTGGCTCTTCTTTACCTAGTGCCAAGAGGTCCCTAACTCCAGAGAAGGGTTCTGGGTCATGAAGGCCTCACTGGTAAAGGACCACCTTGTCTGCAACTGGGGTTGACAGACTAAGGTTAACTTAGACCCTTCAGATAGAGATGCTGAAGGGGAAACCTATTTGTGTGATGCTCTGCCATTGGACTCGACTAAACTAGAGTGCTGAAGGGGTGCTGTTTGGGGAAAGTGAGGCAGAGCTGCAAAGGTGGTGCTGTGCTGGGTATCCTGGAAGCGTTCCAGGGGTGAGGGGCCCCATTACAGGGGATAGATAAAGATTACACTCCTTGCAAATAGATGGCCGTAGCTGCTAGTCATAGAAGTAGCTGTGTCTTGTTGAAGAGCAAATGAAGGTGGATTTGACTTGGGAGCTGGCAGCCAGTGATAAAGAGCTGACCAGCCAAGACTGGTGACTGTGCGGTAAAGCCAAGCAATCAAGCGTATTATTTATTTTGCCTGGCCCTGCTTAATAAGCCTCTGAAGCTTTAAAGGGTCGGCTTTTCATAAGTGCTCAGCTTTGGTGTCACTCTGACTGGATTGGAGTTACCACTAACTTCAGAGGAATAGCCAATAATGAGCACACATGAAAATCCCACCCCAGATTTTTCAATCCTAGGTGCCTGAAATGGAAGCTTGGATAGTCAGCACATTTGAACATGTGGCCACTTTGTTTTAGATGGCCATGTTTAGGCACTCAGGTTTGAAAGCGGTGGCCTAAAACTCTCCCTCAGACCGAGGGCTTCTTCTCTAAGGCAGAGTTGATTGGAATCACTCTAAAAAAGAGCAGCAGCTATCCGAGAGCTTGATCCCACTGCCAATGCTACAGCTCCCTTTTCTCTCCTGTGTGATGGGTGCTTCATGGGGGAACTCTTACAACTTCCTTTTAAGAGAGAGAATTAAAAGGAACCCATTATTTTGCCTCCAAAACATAGGAAGACACCTGGTCCAGTGGCAGTGTGCTACCATTGTGGACCAAGCTGTTCCAAAGTGACTGGTGATTTTGGTGGCCTCCATTCATGGGTGCCTAGGGCGAAACATTTTAAGGGGCCTGACTTCAGAAAGTGCTGAGCACCTGTCCTCAGATAATCAGGTCCCTTGCAACTGTCTCAGTTGGACACCTGAGGCCCCAAAGCCACGAGTCACTGTGGGGAAAAAGCCTCTGATTCCCATAGGGGAGACTTACAGTGCCAGACACTTGCTGTCTGCTCACAAGGAGCTTGGAGTGACACATCAGGCCCCTTTATTCATCCTCTGAGGGGAAGGAGTGTCTTGGGTTGCCCAACAAAGCCTTTTATGCTAAATAGCAAGCAGCATTCCTGCTCCGGTAGCATAAAACTCTCACGCCTCTTCAGCATCAACTAAGTGATTGCCCCGAGAGATCAAATACTCCTGCAGAAACCTACCCTGCATAGGAGGAAGACAGCAGATTGAAGGTGGCTGCAGGTCCCTTAACTTTGATTTTCCTCATTGCTGCAAGGGCATTTAATACTAATGAATCAACTCTTTCGTTGCTGTGCTCTGCTCCATCCTCTCTGCTGTGGTAGAAATGATCTTGGTGCTGTGCTGTCTGGCACATGGGATATCTTTTGAGCTCAGTCCTGCAGGCAATCCTGCCCCAAGCCAGCACAGCACTTAAGCATGTGCTTAACTTTAAGTATGTGAGTTGACCCAGAGCGCTCAGCACCTTGTGGCGCTGAGCCCTAACTGAATCTTTCCCTAAGTCACTGGTAGATTATGCAGCAGTCAGAGGGTTTTTGCAAAGAATGTAAGAATGTAGAGAGACTTTTATTGTGCAAATAAGATGTCTGCCATTGTATAATGCTGAAATCTGATCGAAGACGGTGTCAAATCCAAGTGAAAAGAACGATGTACACTGTACATTGGCCAAACCGGACAGTCTCTATGCAAAAGAATAAATGGACACAAATCAGGCGTCAAGAATTATAACATTCAAAAACCAGTCGGAGAACACGTCAACCTCCCTGCACACTCAATTACAGACCTAAAAGTTGCAATTATTCAACAAAAAAACTTCAAAAACAGTCTCCAATGAGAAACTGCAGAACTGGAATTAATTTGCAAACTGGACACCATTAAATTAGACTTGAATAAAGACTGGGAGTGGATGAGTCATTGCACAAACTAAAAACTATTTCCTCATGCTAATCTTCTCCCTACTGTTACTCACACCTTCTTGTCAACTGTTTGAAATGGGCCATCCTGATTATCGCTACAAAAGTTTTTTTCTCCTGCTGATAATAGCCCACCTTAATCGATTAGTCTCGTTAGAGTTGGTATGGCAACCCCCATCTGTGTGTGTGTGTGTGTGTGTGTATGTATATATATATATATACACATAATACATACACAGAGTGACTGGGTCAGGCCAGATGGCTACAAGAGAGTGGTCGAAGATAGATACATTAGTTCCAGGTTAAGCAGGTCCCTTTTCCCTGGGTAACATAGCAGGGACTATTCTAGAACACTCAGGAACTTTCTAGAGCTAATTAAGGCAGGCAGGCTAATTAGGACATCTGTAGCCAATTGAGAAGCTGCTAGAATTAATTAAGGCTAATCAGGACACCTGGTTTAAAAAGGCTGTCACTCCAGTTAGTGAGGTGTGTGCGTAAGGAGCTGGGAGTGAGAGGACTTGCTGCTGGAGGACTGAGGAGTACAAGCGTTAACAGACACCAGGAGGAAGGTCCTGTGGTGAGGACAAAGAAGGTGTTGGGAGGAGGCCAAGGGGAAGTAGCCCAGGGAGTTGTAGCTGTCGCCCAGCTGTTCCAGGAGGCCCTCTAGACAGCTGCAGTCCACAGGGCCCTGGGCTGAAACCTGGGGTAGAGGGTGGGCCCGGGTTCCCTCCAAACCTCCCAACTCCTGGCCCAACACAGGAGCTTCCCCCGGAGGTGAAGGTCTCTGAGCTGGTCCCCGACCCACATGGTGGATCAGCAGAAACTGCGGGGATTGTTCTTATTCTTTTTTTCCCCATGCTGGTCAGTGATGAGGTTATTTGAGTGAATGGCAGATTTGAGCCATGAAAGTGGCCAAACTGAGGGCTGCCATGAATCTCTGAGGTGAGCAAAATCCGTCAATAAGCGCAGGACCCACCAAGGTAGAGGAGGAACTTTGTCACTCTCTATATATAATCTTCCTACTGTATTTTCCACTGCATACATCTGATGAAGTGGGCTTTAGCCCATGAAAGCTTACGCTCAAATAAATTTGTTAGTCTCTAAGGTGCCACAAGTACTCCTCGTTCTTTTTGCTGATACAGACTAACATGGCTACCACTCTGAAATCCAAGTGACAATCTCAACAATGGAATATAAATTAAGACTCCAGAATGTGGCCTGTTTGCCAATCAGACTGTTACACAACGAACCCCTGCAGATATCTTTCATATCATTCTGCATTTGGTGTGGTTTTTTGGAATGGTGGCTAATCTGATTATGCTCCAATGGCCGCCTTCAGAGCTCACCCCTCTCCTCCTCCAGGCCCCTGCTGGCACCTAACCACTGCTCACCTTCTGCCTCTTAAGCTTCTTCATGGTTTAGTCTCTGCATGTATACAGCAGCACTACACATTTTTCCGTGGTAGGTGGAGGGCGGCTCTTTCAGCGCCGGTTCGCTTGCCTGCTGGCTGAAGTCTTGCATTCGCAGGACTGTTCTACCTTCCTTCTGCAAGGGAAAGCTAAGGGTCGCACCAGCCAGTTTAATGCCTTTGCACATCTGGTAGAACATCACTCACCAGGCCTGAGAGCTTCTCAGAGATTATGGCCCTGATTCAGCCATGTATTTAAGCTTGTGCTTAATTTTAAGCACACAGGTGGGCCCATTTGGTGTTGCCATGCATGTGTATATATTTGTGACTCAAGAGTTTTTCCTTGCTTACAGTGCCGTTTCCTCCTTACTGCTTCTGGATGTTTCAATTCCCTATCAAACTGGCTCTCGGAACTGCTCTGTCTGGGCAACCCCCCTGCAGAGGCCATGCTACAAAGGGGCTCAGAGAGCTGAAGTAGCATCTGGACTCACTGCATTGGAACTGGGTAAAATAGACCAGAGATAATTGTAAAAGCCTGGTCTCTTCACACCAGTGATGTATACACCTATTAGAGGTGGGGCTTGACCTCACTAGCCCATAATAACCAGCCACTATTGCAATTCCTTTTCTCACATTCATATTGGGTAATATCTGTGGCTATTCTCATGACACTGGATCCCCTTCCCTGGTCCCTTTCTCTCTGATTGGCTCTGCTGCACTCTGCTTCCTATCTCCCTGATGATGGTGGCAGGGCTGACATCACCCCTTTGATGTGATCCTCAAGGGTGACTATGAGGCCTTTGGGTCATATGTACAGCCCCTGGATAGTGTAAAGAGGTGGTTGTACAGAGCAGTTGTCTCCAGACATTGATTCCCTTGTTTCAGTAGTTGACTACTGTCACACGGTTTGGGGTGGAATCCAGACCAGTGAGAGTCTGAGTCACCCTTCCCCTGTAACCCTGGTTGCCTCATATGCTTCACTGCTGTAACTCCCTGTCTGGGACGTTCACAGTCAGCAGCAAGCATGCATGCCATCACCTGAGTGTCTGTTTAGAGCTACAACCCTGGTCCAGCAACTCTGACCCCAGCAGCCTGTCATCCACACACCAGTCATGCTCGCTGGTTTCGACCAGCCTGGGTTACTACTTGTAGGGTGACCCCAAAACACTCCCAGTCCTGAATTTTCCCAAAACCATGTGCTCTGCAATGTCCAGCCCTCTCCTGGACAGTTCAGAAATAAGTTTTTTTTTTTTTTTTGTTCCTCTACAGGCACAAAAGCCCACCTCAGCTTATTAATTTAAGTGTGTGGCAGGGGAGAGTAAATATACTCTTCTTATTTAAACACAGCACTGAGTTGGTTTATAGTGAAAATAAAACAAATTTGTTAACAATTGGACATAGGTTAAGTGATGCCAAGTAAAGAATAAAAGTAAAGGTGGTTGCAAACAAATCAAAGTGAAAACAGGTATCTAAAAGTCTAGAACTTAATCTAGCAAGGTACAAGTTTTGCTGAAGATGGTTTCTCTCACCAGTCATTCTTCTTCCCAGCCATGGTGGACTTTCTCTCAGTCAGGTCCTTTCACAGAAGTACAAGGTGCTGGCTTCCCTTGTCTTCCGAGATGAAAGATCTTTGCCTAAGCAGGTTTCTCACCTATATTCAGTTTTCAGAAACGTCAACCCCTCCTTGGCCGAAGACCCATCTTTCTCAGCTTCCAAGAACTCTGGCCTCTTGTGTCTGTCTAGTGATGGGTGCCAAAGATGGCTTGTCTTTACTTATATCTTCCAAAGTTCAGTGCCTTTTTTCAAGAGGCAGGATGCTGTTTTCCCCTTCCTGTGTGCTTCCATTCACCTATCTGTCAATGGGGCTTCCATTATTTTGATTCAACCATGCTTAATTTACATAGGAGACAGGTACATATCTCCACCCTGTTTGGCCACAGACTTCAAAATATAGATCAAGGATCAATATTTCCTCATACAGTGCTAATATAGGCATTGTACCATGATATTAATCACCATGGTGTCAGTAGCTTTCAGAAAAGACCTCTCTCTACACTTTTATAATACAGTAATATTGTATACAGTCAGTTAATTCAATTGCTTATCACGTGTGGTTCCGCCCCCACCCTGCATCTTTATAGACCAGTAAACCTTTGCAATGTATTCTTTGAAGATTAAAACCGAGACCCAGTGTCTCTCTCCTGCTGGGCATAGATGCCATGCTGTCTCCTTCCCCACTTGTTAGCTTGATTTCTTTGTTTGCCTGATAGTTGTTGGATCTTCATTGTCTCTGCCTGACAACTATTCAGAGAACCAAATACACATTCCTTTGTCTAGGGCAGATCTGTTTACCAATGCCCTCTGACATACCTGGCTTACACACATTTTAGTCCTCATTCCAGCATGTATCCATAACTCTTAATACACACTACATACATGCATCGTGCCAGGATATTAACTATCACTGAGTTATTAAATTTCCAATGATACCTCACAAGGCACGTTTTGTACAAAGAATATTACAATCGTGTGTAGGCTGTGAATTTAGGGATAGTTAGGGTCACTTCCACGCAACGGACACCTTACTACATGCTCTCGTGCTCTGACACGTGTAGTGTTGGCTCAGTCCTGCAAGGTGCTGAGCACTCCGCTGCTGCTCCAACAGAGAACTTAAGAACATGCTCGGCCTTTGGCATGAACACCAGTGAAGACCACTCAGTAGTTTTTCATTCTCTCCTACTTGGGCTTGCTAGCTCTCTAGGGTATGCCTACCATGCAAGTGGCGGTGTGATTGTAGCTCAGATAGGCAACCAGTGCTAGATTTAATCTAGTTAGCACAGGCAACACTAGAAATGTAGATGTGGCAGCATGGGTTAGCAACCTGAGTACACACTCCCTGGGAATCCTAGGGACCCTTAGTTTCTCACTACTTTCCAGTGCTCTCAGTCCCAAACACATAAAGCTACATTATTTAGGGCAAGTAGGCAAGTATATGGAACATGAAGATGCTCATTTGCATTCGCTAGCTTATGCACAGACACCTGTATTTACAAGAATAAAAACTTCCCAAACAAAATCCAGATGCGCGAATGTTTGTGGGAAAGCAAACTAAGACAAACAACTGTTTGGATGAGGAACTATCGTTTTGTTCTGGGTTTATACAGCGCTTTGCACAATGGGGTCCTGGTCCATGACTGGGGCTCCTAGGTGCTACATAATATAAATAATAGTAATAACTAAAAAAAGTGCACACCTGGATTATGCTGAATCATGCTTCAGAACTCACAAATGTGTTTGCAACTCGCTTTCCCCACTCCTTGCTCATCTCCATGTTCACAGGAACAGATTCTGCTTTTCACTCCTGTGTGAGTGAAATTGGAAATCAGAATCGGCAGTTTGCACTTGAACCCAGAATGGCAGAAACGTCATTCTCTTCTGCTCTTCAACAAGTTACCCTCTGGCTGCCTCCCACAGGGAGTGTTTGAGGACTCCGTTCAAAAAGGAATGAAGGATATAAATTTGCTTGAGACAATTATTATCCTAATCACAATGTTCTTTTTAAATAAGTGTTTGAGTAAATACCAAAAGGGAGCAATTAAACTCTTGCCTCATAAGACCTTGGCAAAGCGCTGAATGGTGAAGCCATAACTCCATTCCCTTTCTGGAATTTATTCAGCTCGAGAGTAATGGAGTCAGATTGGTAAATGGCAATCGGACAAGAAGAAGTTTGCCATGCTAGAGTCTCATTCACATAGTTAAAATTAGAGTTGTATTGAGATTAGAAAATGCTGTTGAAAATGCTAGTGTTAGAAAATGCTGTTGAAACACACACACAAATGATACTTTTCTACTCACAGCATAGAGTAGTGGGCAACTTGTGCACAGATTTGGGAAGTGGGGACTAGAGCTGGCTGGGTAACATCTTTTGGACAAAATGTTTTTTTTGTGTGTGTGAAAAAATGTGGATTCCCATTTCCCAAAACATTTTATGAATTTGTGTTGAATTCATCAAATTGTTTCGGTCAGGGAAAAAAGATCCCCCAAAATCTAAATGTTTCATTTTGACATTTTCGTTTGGATTTTTGTATTTGAAATGACATTTGGTTTTGAATTTTGTTTTTATTTAAAAGGTTAAAAAAAATCTCAAAGAGGGAAACAAAATGTTTCATCTCAGTTCAAACCAAACATTTTGTTTGCCCCGAAACACTTTTATTTTTTTTTTAACTTTTTCATGTCGTCACAAAATTTTCATTTCAGGTTGACCCAAAATAAACGTTTTCCACAATTTTTCAGTTTGAGCAGAGAACCAAAAAGAATCAGTTATTTGTCCAGCTGTAATGGGGACTTTTCATCCTCTTCCTAATTGTTCTGTGCCTGGCCAGAGGTATGTTCTTTAAGCTGTCTGAGCCTCTGTTTCCCCTTCCCATCCTTTGCCCTGTCTGTTTACATTATGAGCTCTTCTGGGCTGTGGTCCCTTAAAGTCTTTGGAGTATCTCCTTCACAGTTCCTGAACGCACACACTCCTCCTCACAGCATTCCGAACCTCTGCAGGGAAGGCGCATCACTTCTGCAGGCAACAGCTCCATCTTTGTTATTTCAACGCCATTGGCTTGTAGTTGCTCTGCTACCTCTTCCAGTTGTTTCTGTCCATTAGAACCGGCTCCAAAGTAAGGAGAGGGGAGGGCCTTTTTAATTGTCATCTTGGCTTTGCAAGTCACAAAGCTGGCTCAAGTGTGGCAGAAATATCTTTTTCACCCCACGTGAGTTCCCAAATTTTCTAGTGAGAGGAGAAAAGACCCATTGGCCCAATGATAAAATAAAAGGTGGGGGACAGGAAATGAGGCTCAAGGCAGGCTTTGCATGTTGAATTCACCCCCTGTTCCATGACATTATTATAAAGTTCTCTTTTATTTCAGCAAGTGTGAAATGTGGGTGTCTCAGTGACAATTAAACCAGCTCATTAAGCGATGCTAATAACTCATGGGCAAGGCTGATTTGTCCCTTCTGTTGCCCTATCCCATCCTAAAAGCATCCTTCCATTTTGCCAGCTAGCCCAAAAGAGCTTGGTAAGACTGTCTGAGTTAGGTAGGGGGTGACTCCTGCTGAAAGAGATTCGAGGCGAGAAGTCATAACCAAAATTGCATGCACGTTGCCTTGGAACAGGCAGTCAAGATTGTATTGTGATTATTGTTAGAGGAAAGAAAGAAAGAAACTAAAAATTCTGCAGCTTATTCCATGGTGTTTAACTCTGCTTCCTTCCCCAGACCTGAAGAAGAGCTCTGTGTAGCTTGAAAGCTTGTACCTTCCACCAACAGAAGTTGGTCCAATAAAAGCTATTACCTCACCTACCTGGTCTCTGTCATATCCTGAGACCTACAACAACACTGCAAACTGTGTTTAACTTCTCCACTGAGTAGCTGGGGTTCTCTCCCCATTTATACATGCCAAAATTCATAGAGGTCAAGGCCACAATGGTGTTAGTATGTGTTGGCGTTACGTATTATATGTGTAGAGTTGGATGTAGGCAGTTGTAGGTTATATTCTCATTTTAGGGCGTGTTTGACAATGTTGCCTTGTCTGATCAAATCCAGTTTCATTTATTGTTTTGTTAGGGTCACCACAGAGCTTTGTGCTTGGACCCTCAGGAAGTTAGATCCTCAGCGGGTGTTAACCACCTGAGCATCTGGCCTGTTATTTTGAATATTCTTCTGCAGGAGGATTAAATGGAACACTGCAAAGTGCTAGACTACGACTCAGCATGATGGAAAACTGGGTCAGACTTTTTGTCAGCCCACAGACCACTTTCCTTTAAGGGCAATGAAAACACTGGGGAGCTGCTAATGCATTCAGACACTGATCAAGGGCAATCAGGCTATTTCAAATCACACCTATGACCAGGCTCTAATCCCTGCAGTGAAGGTGTTTTGTTCAACCCTGAACAGTAGAGAAATGAGATATTACACACAGGATCTCAAGGTTGGCCTGGTAATCCAGTGACATCGCAATGCAGAGGACACGTCCTAGCTGGGCTGGGGAATGTACGGTGGCAGCCCAATCAAGCCCTGAAGGAGAGGAATAATAATACTTTGCACTTACATAGCATCTTCCACCCCAGCACCTCAGCTCTCTTCACAAGCATTAATTAGTTAAGCAACACAGGACTGGGATGTAGGCGTTACTATTCCCGATCTATAAGTGGGGAAATGGAGGTACAGATGGAGTAAACTACTTCCCTAAGGTTAGATGGGAAGTGTTGTGACAGAGGCAGGATTAGACTCTTGTATCTTCTGACTCTTAGGGTGGGATGGGGGAATAGGGAGCCTCATAATCATAGTGGGTTTATAACCATATTTGGTAAATCAGTAGAGCTGGTTGGAAAATGTTTTTTTGTCTCCCATGGAAAATTATGATTTTTTTTAAAAAGAGGAAGAGTACCCAAAACTGGAAAAAATGTCCAAAAACTGTTGGGGAAAAAAATCCCCAAACTACTGGATACCGGGAAAAAATTGACCAAAATTTTAATATTTTTTTCAGTTTTTGGCTGAAAACTTTCTGGGTTGGGGTTTTCCAGTAAGAGGTTGAAAGTTTTCAAGGAAAGCTGTTACTTTCTGCAAAACTTCTCATCTTGTCAAAAATCATTTTTCAACAAAAAAAAGTTTCAGGAGAAAATTTTCACCCAGCTCTATGGCAGATCTAAAGCGTAGGCTCTCCCCTCCAAATGTGACTGTCACCTAAATATGAACGCTGGCCTGCTGACTGGTTAGAGAATGCTGATAGACATCAGCACAGTGCATGGTGAAGGCTAAGCTTATGAAGAGTAACAATTTTACATAGAGCCTTCCCTAGGGAAGCATCGCAAGCTGGTTTTCTTGTTGACCCTCATATGGGAACCATTCTTGCAGCTCCATGGGGAGTAGAACAAAGGGGCACATCTGCACTGCGGGGGAAAAAACGACCCTGGGGCAGCAAATCTCAGAGCCTCAGGCTCTGAGCGTGGCTGGCGGGTATTTTTTGGGTTTTGTTTTTCGGAGACGTAACCTGCATCCTGCACTAGTGACACAATACAACCGTTTTTAGGAGGGGAAATGGAAAAAAAACCCTATTGATTTTCCAAGGGGCGCAGCCAGTTGAGTTAGGAGACGTCTCTTGGACTATGGATGCTGCAGATATTATTATTACTACTTAGTATAGCCACAGTGTGGAATAAAGCTGTGATAAGCATAGTGCTCTACTGACCGGGGACAGCACTCCATGCTTAAATGCAGTAAAGGTCGGGATTTAGACAATTGTTATCTCATTGTCACACCTGATATGGAGTCTGTAGTACTCATTATCTCAGGGAAGAGTCCTCTCTGAAGTGGAAGGATTTGGCTGAGCTCTTGAGCTTCAAATTGGCTTCCTCTTGGGAAGGGGCAGGTCCAGATTAGCTGCAGCCTGGAGGTAGTTTTGATTGGCACCAAGACCAGCTGAAGGGGAGAGGGGGCATGAGTGATACTGAATGACACCTGTATATAACAAGGAATAAACAAGCAGAATCTTACAACAACTAGACACACAAACCATCGAACTGGAAGTTGACACAGTGTTGCTTGCTGGATTTCTGGCCTTGTGCATTATAAGATGTGCTTTTATAAGGTGGTATATCTAAAATTTATCACCAGAAGTGTACACATTTTAAAGCAATACAGATTAGGATTAAATATCCTGTGTCAATTCATTTCTCTCTCAGCAAGGAAACAACCCACTCCTGGAGCTAAATCCAGTCTAATCTACCTATTTACCAATCCATTTCTACAGCACTCATCACCATGATGAGTGACAGTGGAAGTAATTAACCATTGGAACAATTTACCAAGGGTCATGGTGGATTCTCCATCAATGACACTTTTTAAATCAAGATTGGATGTTTTTCTAAAAGATCTGCTCAAAGAATTATTTTGGGGCAGTTCTCTGGCCTGTGCTATACAGGAGAACAGACTAGATGATCACAGTGGTCCCTTCCGGCCTTAGAATCTGTGAATTTATGCAACTTCCTGACGACTTAGAAGCTCCCACAATACTACATCATAGCTCTGAGTGTGTATCAGTTTGGAACTGTACAGCTGATTAGTGGCTGACTAGAAAGAGAGAGAGATGTCATACTTTAATGTGCTTGCAGTGTTCTTTTAGCCATGTTGGTCCCAGGATATGAGGGAGACAAGGTGGGTTAGGTAATATCTTTTATTGAACTGGTGAAAGAAACAAGCTTTTGAATTCTTGGAAATTTGAAATCTTGTGTCTTCCACCACCAAAAGAGACAAACTCTCTCATACTTCTAATCTAACAGATATGGAAGACTATCTTTTAATTCAAGAGCTAGAAGCCTGTGGTTTTGGTAAGAAGGGACTTTCATGGTTATGAACACTGTGTGAGGTATCCAGATCATGTGGTGATTGGTGTAGTACAAAAATGTCAATACATAGATGAGTCCTATTCCCAAATCCACATTTATTCAGGTCACTAACAATCGTAGTGACTTATATGTAAATGTGGAGATGAGCAAAACTTGATGTGGTCTTGGTTTACTTGGTAGACTTGCTTGACATATAGACTTTGCAAAACTAAAACAAGGAGTATTTCAAATCCAGCTCCCATGGAATCCCAAGCCCCAGACTTTAGGAGAATTCAGATAACTGATTTTGATTATGGCCCAACTTTATTTCCAAACCTCACTGATTAGGTTATGGTTTTGATTGAGTGAGAGGGTATGTGTGTGTCCCATTTTACCTGAAAATCCTCAAGATTTTGTAGTAACAATGATTTCAGGTCAAAGATTTTACTCTCAACTTTTCTTTAGTAGTGGCCTTAGACTATAATAGATAAATCCCACTCACTGTTTAACTGCACTGCTGTTCTCCCAACTCCTGACTATGGGACTGAGTTGTAGCTATTTGAGAATGAACTCAGCCTTACAAGGCAAGGTATCCATGTATATGTGTGTGCAGTTGCCCTCTTTTACATAGAATCAGAGCTGCTCAGATCCTCCCACTGGCTGAGCTGTTGAGCTATTCCAACAGTGGTTGAATTTTACAGGCAATGGATGTATTTTTCCATCCTTACCATTCTTATCATAATTTCCGTTAAGTTGAGATTTGATAGAGAACCCCCATGTATACACAGCTAATCTGACTTCAGCTAAGCAGAGAATGCACATGTCGCTGCTGCTGGTTTTGACTCCCAGCCATTGCGTGTGTATTAAAGGAGGGCAGAGAAATATGATCTGTCATACGGGCCTGGCAAGCAGCCGAGTCATGAATTTTTTATGACACCTCTTCCTCAGGTGCTATGTGTGGGCAGATAGGTAGTTTCATCAAGGCATGTAGCAACTTCAGCAGACGCATCTTGGAATGCCACCCATTTTATCACTCAGGGACTGAACAAAGCACAGTTAAGAGAGACTGGATATTATAATTAACACAAGCCACTACAGGCTGCTGCGTCTGTCTCCGCACCATTAGAAGAATAACCTGTTGCCTTTGCTAGGAGCTATTGCAGTGGAGAAGGGAGCTAGATTTACTGAGAATACAGCAGCTATGAGTGGCTGAGGTAGCTGCTCCAAAGCTATGCTGTGGGGAGGAGGAAGGGGCTCGTATGCTGGACGCAGCAAATCTGGTTGGGTCAGAGCATAAATTTTGGCTTTCTGAGACTGAGGGGAGAGAGAGGAAGCGGCTCGTCTGCTTTTGCTTGGGCTCTCCCAAGGATGGCTTCACTCTTTCAGCACTTGCGGATCCTGCTATGGAAAAACTGGCTGAGCGTCAAGAGGCAGCCTGTGAGTATGAAAATGAAGCTGCTGGAGGGGTGAGGAGAGAGAATGAGGCAATGGAATGGAGGGAAGGGGAATTCAGTAGTTTTTAAAGCCTTTGGGAGCAAGTGACAGGTGTAGAGAGAGGAGGAGGGCTGGAAGTGAAAACTTGTATTTTTGCATCAGCTGAAGTCAAAGGCTCTGATCCTGCATCGGGATCCACCAGTATGGACCCTGGGCATACAGGTGGAGTTCCATGGAAGTCAGTGGGGCTCTACAGGGGTCCAGAGGTCCATGCTGGGAGGACCTGATGCAGGAACATGGCCATATCTGGTATTTTCACTGTCTGAACTAAGGACTTGATCCTACCGCTAGCTCCAGGTGAGCAGAGTGCAAGGTACAGAAAAGGGCAACAAAATGATTAGGGGTCTGGAACAGCTTCCATATGAGGTGAGATTAATAAGATTGGGACTTTTCATCTTGGAAAAGAGACACCTAAGGGAGGATATGATTGAGGTCTCTAAAATCATAACAGGTGTGGAGAAAGTGAATAAGGAAGTGTTCTCAGAACACAAGAGCTAGGGGTCACCAAATGAAATTAATAGGCAGCAGGTTTAAAAGAAACAAAGGGAAGTATTTCTTCACACAATGCACATTAAACCTGTGGAACTCTTTGCCAGAGGATGTTGTGAAGGCCAAGACTATAACAAGGTTCAAAAAAGAACAAGATACATTCATGGAGGATAGGTCCATCAATGGCTATTAGCCAGGATGGGCAGGGATGGTGTCTCTAGCCTCTTGTTTGCCAGAAGCTGGGAATAGGCGACAGAAGATGAATCACTTGATGATTACCTGTTCTGTTCATTTCCTCGGGGGCACCTGGCATTGGCCACTGTCGGGGACAAGATACTGGTCTAGATAGACCTTTGGTCTGACCCAATATGGCCGTTCTTATGTCTGCAGCTAATTCTAATTCTGTCAAAAGAATGCTGCTAAGGGGAAACTTCTCGAGGATGGTGAACATGGGGCCATTTTGGCCCCAAACTCTAAGGAACAAGGACTTGTCTATAGAGAGAAACTCAGAATGCATTTCCTCCCATGGTGCACCCAGCAACCCTGCAGATCTTCCTAGCCTCCTCATAAGCAGCAGTGTTTATTCGTCTCTCATTGATTCTTGTGCTGCTCCCAACACCCTGGCCTGCAATTACATTGCAGGAGTTTACATTAGGAATACCGTGTGTGTGTGTGTGTGTGTGTGTGTGTGTGTACGTGCACAAGGTATTCTTAATTAAACAACATGCATCAGAGACTTGATTGCAAGGGAGGAGGAGAAAGTGGGTAATAATATAAAAGGATGATAAAGGTACTATTTTCAGTGACATGTTGGTGTTCTAAATAGCACAGAGATGAAAAGGCATGTAAATCAGTTGTCTGTACAGGCTCAAATGTTGCTGAATGCTGAAACTGTGCAAATAGCCGCTGAATGGGAAGGAGCATTTTCCTGTGTCTGGTTTGGTGGAGTTGTTTCCCCCATTGGACAATGCAAAGACTCTCTGTTCCACTCCTAGAAATCAGCTCTGCTGTCAGTTACACGGGCGTAAGTCCACATGCCCCATTGCCCTTGCTGGAGTTCCTCTGATCCATCCTCCCTCTGATGGTGTATCTCAGAGACGAATCAGGCTCCTAGGCAATGGGCCTAACTCTGGGTTTTCAGTAAAGAGAACATTTCATCACCTTTTGGAAAACTGTGTGGATAATATCTTTTTTTAAAAATTGTGAATATTGTTGAAAAATATGTTTAAAATGGGTCGGCTTTGAGCACAGCTGACAGTAAAACAATCCTCTCACGCTTTGACTTCTGGCATAATATTCACCATCCCAGGAACTTTTACACTCCTGCCATTACTATTATCTAGCACTATCTCAAGGTGTATAACATTATCTCCATCTAAGAGATGAACCTTCCTGTGTTTCGGTATTTCCAAGTGAATCACCTTAAGGTCATTTTGCAATTCTATTGCCCTTATAAATACTACCTGGTTTTTAATAGTGTACATATAATAGTAATACCCAGTTTTTATCATCAGTAGATGTCAAAGCACTTGGAGGTCACTATTCTCATCTCCACTTTACAAATGGGGAGGCTCAGAGCAGCGAAGTGATTTGCCCAAGCTCACCCAGCAGCAGAGATGGGAGTAGAACCCTACTTTTCCATATCCCTGTTCTAGCTACTAAGGGCTTGTCTTCACTACAGCTGCTGGTTAATCTAAGCTATGCAATTTGAGTTACGTTGGTAGTGTAACTCAAGTCGACGTAGCTTAGATCTACTTACCGTGGGGTCCACACTATGCTATGTTGACGGGAGAAGCTCTCCCGCTGACATTGCTTCTTCCTCTCGTTGAGGTGGAGTACAGAAATCGATGGGAGAGCGCTCTTCATCGATTGAGTGTGTCTTCACTAGACCGGCTAAATCGATGCCACTGCATCGATTGCAGCAGTGCCAATTTTGCTCATAGTGAAGACGAGCCCAAAGCAACACGGCCTCTCAAAACAAGACAACCACTATTTACAGCATACTATTTATGATACATACCTATTGGTACTTGTACTTTCTAACCAAGTTCTGGTGCTCACCAATACCACCAATATAACAAATATGCCTTTATTCCTGTTTTATAGCTTTGGTCGTTCACCTTAATTTCCTGGCCTTTGATTGTTTTTATAATCCTGGCTATTGTCCGAATCAAATTCCCTCCGGAACCACAACCAAACTGTAAGTAACTGGAACATTTCTATATCTTTGGGATTTAGTTCCCATTTCAGTGACGGACATATTACTTTTAAGTATTTGGTTCCTTTACATGTACAATTCTTTATAGTTTCCAGATGAAATTTCCTTAGGTACAGAATGCTGCATACAAAATGTCTGCTTTTCTGAGGTTATTTTTGTTTACAGGTCTTTCATATTATCTTCATAGTTAGAAAGTGGGGTTTACACATGTTCCCCATTGAGATCTTCTCAGGTACTACTCTAATGGGGGGCAATATAACCCCCTAGATAAACAAAGGGAGAGAGGGCAGTATGAGACAATTAGCCTGCTAAACCCAGGGTTGTGAGTTCAATCCTTGAGAGGGCTATGTAGGGATCTGGGGCAAAAACTGGGGATTGGTCCTGCTTTGAGCAGGGGGTTGGACTAGATGACCTCCGGAAGTCCCTTCCAACTCTGATATTCTATTCAGCAAAGAAAGTAAGTACAAAGCTATTGGCCCGTGCTGAGATCCACAAGGGTATTTAGGCTTCTAACTTCCACTGTAATCAGAAGTTAGGAGCCTAAATACTTCTATGGATCTGGGCCCATACCCTTAGCTGGTGTAAATGGGTGAAAGAGATCTGCCTCTTTATGCCAGCTGAAGATCTGGTCTTAAATGTATTCCATTTGGTTTGCACATAACCAGTGTTGCCAACTCTTGAGATTTTATCATATGATGAGCAATATTTGCTGTTTTGTTGTAAAGCTTCACCTCTGGGAGTCATGTGACTATGTGGTCGGCTTTCATTTTTGTAAAAAAGTAGGTTTTTAGTTCTTGTAGTTGCAGAGGAAGAGGAACACTTGGAAATATGGGGTGAAATCCTCCTCCCTGCTGTGGCCCTGTTACAGCACGGAAAAGGACTGTAGCCCTGTAAAGGGCCCTAAAACCCCTGTATCTGGCCAAAGCAGGATTCCTTTGGTGCAGCCACCACAGAAACAGCCATAAGTCTGCCTGCTAAGGACCCCCTTGCACGTTGTGATGTAGTGTGCATGGCGGGAGTAGGACAAGGAATATGAGAGAAATGTCAGGGGCAGGGCTACAGCACCCCATGCTTCCTGACCAGCTGTAGTGCATATTTTTAAGGATGCAGTCACTAAGCGTAGGTAAGGAATTGTTTACAATCACATAGCGATGGACAGATTATTACATGTAGCTAGCACAGTCAGGAAAGAGAATAAGCTGCAGAGAGATAGAACGAGCTTCTCAGACACCGACTTTTGTATGCTTAAAGATTCTCACGGAAAACCTCAGTTTAAGAACATAAAAGTACCATGAGATCTGCAACTATGTCCAGTCAAGACTAACACAGCTCACATCTTAATATCAAATTCTCCATAGGACAGGCTCATATGCAATCGACAGATCTGGAATAATTCAGTAACTAATGTTCAATAATGAATAAATAGATGGTGAGATTTTTGGGGTAAGGAGTATCTTTTTTTTGCATATCTGTACAGCGCCTAGCACATACTGATGCCTCTAGCTGCAACAACAGTACACATTGTAATAATAATGTGCTGTTCACAGATAATTCAGGAACAGAAAAAGAGCTGAAATGGGTCAGGTACATTATTTGCTATGCCTAGTAAAATATTCACTCTTGGAGTGGAAAAATTAACTAGTTGGTACAGTAACTATGGAAAAAACATCACTCTGCGCCATCCAGGCAGCCCAGATGGTTTTACAGGTCATGGGAACGTGTACAAGATAGAATCTATCCCTAAGGGCTCAAGCCACTCAGTCTGCTGAGGAACATAAATTAAACTCCTCGCCCTGACTGGCACTTGCCTGACCCCACCAAACCTTCCTGTCCCTCTCCTCCACCTTTTTATTCTACTCCTTTCCTTTCCTTTCAGTTGCCCCCTCACATCTTTCTATTCTCAGTATATGCTCTCCCTAGGAGACTGATCCCTGTCTTCTATTCAGTGCATGATGTCTTGAAAACCATAACCAGATTCAAACAACTGTTTGATATTCTTACTTAGCTGCCCAGTTACAATGCACCCATCACTGTAATGCCAAGTGCAAGTACATCGCTCTCCAGTTAGACCATAAGCTCCGCTCTTCCAATGACATGGACTTTCTGAGGAATCGTGCTCGACACAGTTTACAAAGGAGATGTCACTGGGCTGATTCACAGCCTGCTTCGCCGAGGAAAGGCCTGTGCACAAAGCAGAACCATGCACTGTGTGCTCTTAATGTGTCAGGAGCGTACCTCATTTCTGCCCTGAAAGGGTTCCTCATCTGGGGGCCCTCCATGAAGAATGCTCTCCTCCCTGCCCCACTTTCCATCATCCAGCATGTCCCTGGTTTTGACACTTGTAATCTCGGGGGTAGGGTCTAGTGCAGAGAGAAAGATGATCCTTGTGCTGAAAGCCAGTCTTGAGTCTAAGCTCTGCCCAGACACATTTGTATTGTAATGTACAAAGCGGGAGGACTGTGCTACCCATGAGCAAGGACTGGGTGGGTGGACACTGAAAGCCCACCGAGTATGGAACTCCCATTGGCCTCAGAGGGGAGTACTGCTTGCAGGATTGGGCTCTAAGTTAGTAACTCAAGAGGGAGATAAGGCATGAGATAATGATTATCAGATTAATACTGGAAAATGCCACACCTCCGTTTAAAAGTAGAGGTTATACAATTTGCCTGTGGCACATGAGCCAGGATTTACATAGGGTCCTACTAGTGTAGCAGAAGCAACAGATACATATATTACATTTTTAAAATAACAGACATTTAAAAAGCCCTGAACAGTTTCACTCTGGGGCTAGGAAGAGAGAAAGAAAGAACCCCAGGTGACAGATGCGAGTCACAAAGGCGCATCTGGAAAGCGCTCAGGTACTACAGAGAGGACGATCATATCTGAACACGAGTAGAACGGATCCTGCAAGGTGCTGAGCATCCTCAACTCCCATTGACTTCATGGGTGGTACAGGGGAAACCTGCACTTCCAATGCAGCATCATTCATGGGGTGAAATCTTGGCCCCACCGAATGGAAGTTTTGCTGCTGATTTCACTCATGATCCCTAAATTAGCTGGTAAAATGAGCTTCCAGACACTAAGGGCATGATCCTGTGTTTAACGTTAAGCTCATGAGTAATCCCATTGAAGGCAATAGGACTAAACATGTGTTTAAAATTAAGCACGTGCTTGAATGCTTTCGTGGGTCGGGGCTTTGCTTCATGTTCTCTTCTGTATTGGAAAGCTTTGATAAAAGGTTACATTTTTGATCATTTTGAAGTTTTTCTTTTAACAAACGATACTTTAAAAAACTTCTTGTGACACAGGAGGGAAGAACCTTTGCCCCAGGGCAAAGCAGATCACAAACACCCTGAAGGACAGCACGCAGACAAGTCAATAACTGCTACCTAAGCAGCCCAGGTGGCTATAAATTGCACCAAGGGATGAGTCTGCCTCAGGATCAGCTGGCTAGATTGGTTCTTTAAGGCCACCTTTGCTCCCTGCCCTGGTTCCCTTGCCAAGCACAGTTCAACCGAACCTGAGAATTGGAATCTATAGTTTAGAAAACTTGTTTTGCGTTTTCAGACTAGTTTACCTCGTTCTCCCGCTAAAGAATTTGGCAACCCCCATCACATTTTTAGGGAGCTAGTTCAGGGCTCATTGATGTTGCAGGTTTCATTCTCTCTTTGCTGATACAAAACTGTCACGCAGGGACGGCCGATAGAGCTGAGCCCTGGCCTCTCTGTGGGACAGGCTGCCAGTTAGTATCGGTTTTGATGGTGACTGTTGCTATGTGGAGACCTGCCCATTAGGCACTGGATTGAGATCACCACAACGAATGGTTGGTATGAGGCTACCAGCAGACTGTGCTCAGGCAGAAGACCAAGTGGGAGCCAGCTGGCCACAGATGGCACTAAGAAAAGGAGTACTTGTGGCACCTCAGAGACTAACCACAGATGGCACTGATATCGTGGCTGTGAAAATGAAGGGAAAAAGCCTTAGTTAGAGTGGGATTTCTAAAGAGTCGGCACCGACCTCACTCTGCTCCCATTGAAGTCAATGGTAAAACTTTTATCAGTTGGTGATGCCTGCTTGTTTCTCCTGGGCCAAGTTCAGTCTTGACTTTTGGAGAGATGCCAACAACTCTGTTGTCAATATGTCACAATACACTAAACTGCTGGCAGCAGAGACCAGCTGGTAAACATTTTTAATGAAATCCTTTTCCCTGTATTCATGTGCAATATCTTATTACCAGATTCATAAAGCTAGGGATGGACCAGTCAGTTATTGGGTCATTCAGCAGATAATTCTGAAGTTGTTTGATTTTTTTAATATGTGTATTTGATGTCAGAGCTACATTTTGGAGAGATGCCAATGGCTCTTATGTCAGTTGTCCTTAAAGGCCACATAGTTGTCGCTAGGGCAGAACTGGTCAATATTTTAACGAGACTCTTTACCCCATGTTGATAGTGTTGGGGTAATGCCTCATCACTCAATGTACCGGTAAATAAAGGAGGGATAAGCAAATGAGATTTGGTAAAATAGGAACAACCTCAGTCTTCTATCCAGAGCGAGATTCAGATATTTTCTAAGGATTGAAGGAGTTCATTTAACTTTCTTTCCATTTCTGTGCACTTCAGTATTTTCTCATTCAGCCTGTGAGAGGCCTGCTCCAAGGCCCTGGATCTGAAAACCCCAAACTTTAGGAAATTCTGGATCTTGTTTAGTGTCTGGCCCTCATGCTTATAATGGAGTAAATTGAAACCTCATATTCATACTGGTGCTTTTAGCTGAATAGTTGCCTTTAATTTGGGAAGGTTCAGATCTTGACTCATCTGGATCAGTTGATGCTACCTAGTTGATACTAGACATGGGTGTATAGATTCAGATAATATAAGGATTTTGATCCCGTTCAACTACCATTGAAAACCTCAAACCAAATCTTTTTTTGGATATTCTACTTTTCTTTCATTATATTTCACTTCTCCCACTGTTCCGCATTTCTGGGTTTCAGCTGGATGTGGAAGTGCCAAAATAAAATTAGAGAGGCTGTTCTTGTACAACGTCCAGCCCAGCTGGAAGCAGATGAATCTTGTTTCTGTAGATCCAACATGTCAGGATTCCCTGGATAAGGTTGGGAGAAGCATCCACATGGATGGGCAAATATTTGAACAAAACTTCCAATTTTTTCTTTAGCTTTCCCAATTGCACTCTAATAAACAGTCGGATGCCAGGCCCGGAGGTTAATAGTTGCATTTGGTACAGAGTTTTGTCAAATTATTCTTCACAATTAAGTTTTAGTCACCAATTAAAGGGATAAACATGGATTTGGGGAAAGACTGGGAAGTTCTGAGGAGCTTTCAGGTCACACAATGAAATCTTCTAAGATGGCAGAAGTACCACTGGAACGATATATCCATTAAAAAGCAATCAGACAGTAACTACAGTCCTGGCAGGGGGAAGGAAGAAGTTGAACAAGGAGGAATAATTCAGTAGTGTAAGAAGAAGCACATAATGCAGCAGTCTGAATTAAAAGCTACACGTTCTCATATAGTCCATGAGAAGGCAAATAAGCAAAAATGGACTCGTTGGAACACCGGTATTAGGTTAGTGGTTTCTAACCTCTCCTCACTCCCTAGCCCCCTTTTATCACCTCATGATGTGCCCTGGCACAGATTCTCAATAAGACCTGAATATAATTGGTAATTTGAGAAGAGGGTGAGGTGAGAATTATTAATGGGTTACCCCAATTCCTGGTTATAAACTAAATAGAAGAGGTGGTGTAGGTTGCAGAGCCAAGAGTGCAACGATATATCTAGAAGTAGCCCTAGCCTGTATCAAATGAATATTTCTCAGTCGAGGAACATGAGGTAGAATCTGTGCTTGTGAAAATATGGTGGAGTGTGTATTACCAGCGTCCTGATCCAAACAGTGACGGTGCGTAGAGAGGCTACAACAGCAAACAATGGCTGATGTGAATGTAACCGCCAAGTTATGAAGTGGCTTAATGTTGGTTTGGGGTGTGGTTTATCTGAAGCTGGGAACAACAAATTCTGGAGCTTCACCAAGCAGCACTGGGCTGGAGGCACGGAGTTGATGTTTTTCACAAAGGGTGTAACATTAGCCACTGGAGTCATGTGTCATGAGACAGGGGTCTTGATCTTCCTGACCATGGCCATATGACTGGGCCAGGAAATAAAGTCACAGTTCCTTGCCAGCATAAGGGAGGGACGTGATAGGGATGGGAGCACAGAGTGAGAGAGGGAATGGTGTTTGGGGTAAGGGAGAAGATGGCATGTGCAGCAGATTTAAACATTTTGTGTGGAAAAGTCCAACAAGGTCAATTTTCATGTAAATATTTTTACTATACATTTTGTAAAATTTTAGTAACTACTGTATAAATGACAATAGACATCTAATGAGTTCCGAATGACAAAACACCATTCGGATTAAACACAGTGCTTTTTAACGAACAAATTTATCCACAAATACGTTTAATGCACTATTTGGCAGGCGGAGTGTTCTATGGAGTCCACGTGTCTTATGTATGGAGCATGGGAGGACCTGATAAGGTTTATAATATGATGGCATGATATGGCAAAGTTGAGAGTAAGAGAAGTTACCCCAAGAAAGTGGTAGTTCTGTGAGGAAGGGAGAGAGGGCGGATGGACCAAAAGGTCATAAAAGTTGCCTGAAACAAATAAAGAATGAATAGGGGAAGGAAAAATATTCTTAAATGGCAAGGAGCAAACATTTGTAAGGCCTGAGAAGTAACCATTCAGATTCCATCCATCTTGTAGTACAGAATATAAACGTTGGCAGGTGCTGCAAGGTAGAAGATGAATACAGAGAACGTGAAGTGGAAAAGTGAAGCACTAAAAACCAGAAATACAGGATGTAGACACGTAAGATTAAATTAATTAAGGACAGCAGTAGTAGGAAGCCAGTGAGTAAGTTAGCAGAACAGATTCAGTCCTGGTATAAATTGGCGTAACTTCCAAATGGGAGTTGCATATTCTTATGCCAAGGCTGCATTTTAACCAGGGTTGGAGAATGCCCAATCAAAGAGAATAAGGAAAAGGTAGAGAAGTGTATTGGTCAACAGATTACATGCCAGATCCTCAGCTGGTGTAAATCAGCTTCTCTCTGTGGGTTTACAACCAACTGAGCCTCTGGCTCTATGTTTGTCATTAGCATTTACCATTATCTCATGCTCCTGTGCTGGTTTTTCCCGTACAAAAATTAATAAGTAAAGGAGACAAACCTCTGGAAGTTTAAAGTAGAAAATGCAAGATATGTAAGTTTGATTTCCTTTGCCTGGTGTTGGTAATGATGGCCCTGATCCTACAAACACTTAAGTGCTTGCTTACCTTCCCTCACATGAGCAGTCTCATTGACTTCAATGAACATTCTCGCATGAATATTGTTAAGCATGTCATGTTTGCATCTCAGGGATCATGGCTGTATTCCTCTGGGCCCCAATCCTGCAAGAGGACTCCTGTGCTCATGGGAAGCGCCAATGAAATCAGCAGACCAAATCCGCATCTGGTGCAAATCCGTGTAACTTTAGTGGCTTTAGTCTAGTAGAACGGGTTGAAAAATTTTCGATGGAACAGTTTTCCATCAGAAAATGCCGTTTTGTCAAAACCGAAACATTTCATGAGAACATATTGGTTTTGACAGACTTTAAGGTGGGAAAGTGTCAAAATGAACCATTTTGGCTTTACTGTTTTAATAACGTCAAAACATTTGATTTTGATATGGTAGAAAAGTTTCTTTTTAGACTTTGTTGTTTCAAGATATTTTGATTAAACTTTTATATCCTATTAAAATATTAATTTTAATGTTTTATATATAGTCGATAATAATTTATAATGTTTCAGCATAATCAAAGCAAAGTATTTTCATTCAATCAAAATGAAACCTTTTAATGGTTCCAAATCAATTTTTTCTTTTGGAATTTCCATTCTGCAGGACATTTCAAATTTTTTGACTTTTTGTTCCAATTTGGAAGTCAAACAACTGTCAAAATGTTGGAATTTCCTGGGGAACTGGCATTCCAGTGCCCAATCAGCTCTATAATCGAGCTATACTGATTTACAGCAGCTGCAGATGTGGCCTACTATGTCTCTCCGTGGGTGCGGACGCCTACCCAGATGAATCCAGGTGTAGGTCTGCATCTCATTGCGCTGTGAGTTTTGTTTGGTTGGGATTTATGTACTTTTCTTTAAGAGTTAGTAAAGAATTAAGAAACCTAAAGCAGTTTTAGAGAGGGAACATGGTTTTGCCTGAGAGGGGTGTGAATGCGCTGGCTTTCATTGCTAGCAAAGGCAGAGTGCCATTGGATGTCTTATTAAAAAGATCAGACTCTGGCTTCTGAACCACATTGTCAGAGTGGGTGAATCCACTTGGACACGAAGATGCTGCTGTAAACTGCCCTCATCGCAGCAGGGGAAAGACTAGGGCAGGCGTTTCCTTGGACGTGTTGCTGCACGCTTTCAGTGACAGTGAAGGGCTGCCGCTGCTTTACATTGTTTCCTCCATAAAGCCAGGGGTTCTGTGAGGTACAACTCCTGCCCTGAGTGCCCCTTGGGGCTGGGGGTTTACCAAAGGCCATATGGCCAGCCAGAGGCAGAGTTGAGGGTGAAAGCTCAGAACTTCCTGGTTTCTGCTCTGCGATGGATGTGGTGATGCTTTGTAACCACCTAAGAATACTGGTATGGAATCTGGCTACTAAGGGCATGTCTACACTATAAACTTAAGTCAACCTATGTTAGGTTGACTTACAGCCACCGGCGGTGATTCATCTGCCCGCACTGCCTTTCTTCTGTCGGTGGTTCGTGTCCTCACCAGGACCGCTTCCACTGACTTAAGAGGGGCAGTGTGGGGGGCTGAGAGACCGGGCTCTCGGCTCTGCGCGCAGCTCCCTGCCAGTAGCCCAGCTTCCAGCTCCCCACCAGGAGCCTGGCTGCCCCATCTCGGCTCCCTGCTCCCCACATATAGTTTGTTGTTTTAAGATCTGTTTTCTCTGAAATCCTTTTGTCCCAAATAAATAATACTTGCCCTTAAGAAGGCCGTTGGTTACCACGGTCATTGCCCCAGAAGGAAATGAACTGCGGGTACTGAACAGAAGCCAGGTCTGCTGGGAAACCCGGTTAATCACAGGGGTTGGTGGCCTGGTCTAAGAGTGGGAGAATGGCATGATTCCATCCTGAGAAAGGTGACAGCTAGAGGGATGCTCTCAGAGAGACCAGGAGTGGTCAGAGGTGGATGAGGCACCATTTGAAGAACTTGTCCTGCTTGCCCAGTAACACGCTCTACTGGCATAAAGAGACTATAAAGATGGCAGGGAATGCCCCCAGTGCCAGGGGCTCTCTGGGTGGCAGAGAGCTGCCAGGACAGCTCTCTGTAACCGACCCTTGCAGCTCCAGCATAGAAGACCTGCTAGAGGCGAGCTGGGGGAACGAGTAGATACGGCAGCTGCGCATCACATTCCAGCTGTGCTGGGCCGCAGTACAGTCCTTAGTTACCCCTAACCTTGTGGCTGCTGTAACTTACCTGGGGAGGGGCTGCAAGTCAAGGAGGTGCAAAAACAGCTTCAAGGCACCTTTGCTGTCCTCTCCCCATTTCTACACCAAGGTCCAGGATAGTGGACTGTGCCTTTAAGGGAGTAGATCAGCAATGGCACACATCAGGAAAAACAAGCGGCTGGATCCAGGGCAGTTGCAACAAGGATCTGTTTGTCGTAGCCGCCAGCAGTGGCATAAAGTGGGTGGAATACAGCCCACAGCTGGTGCCTTTGCGACATTGATATGAAGGCAACCAGCCTCTCCGGGTGCTGGTGTGCGAGTCACCATCATGGCTGAAACACTGTGGATTGACCTGGGAACCTGCAGAGCTAAATGCACGAACCACTACACCTTGAGCTAAAGGGCCCAGGCTCTATAGGTGGGGGCAGCACAATGTATCCTCTGTGGATTGTCACAGCAGGGCCCTGTAACACACACTGCCCCGAGGGTTACCCTTGCAGATGAAAACCTGGGTCCTGGAATGCAAGGAAACCGTTCTCTTTAGATTCCCTGGATTTAAATGTATTTATCCCATTGACTCAGAGCCGTATGTTCCAAGTGTTTGCTATGTTGCTAACACTGATGTTGCCACTGGGACCGTTCAGGCTGTCGTTTCAGCTTTGCAGGCATTGCTGACCGCTAATACACTTAATAGGTCTAGTGCTCGGAGAGAAAGTGGTGAGCAGATCAGGAAAAGGTGTGACTGGTCGTCTGTTGTGGTTAAAGGACAAGCTAATCAATTGCCACTACAGGCCACACAGAGTTTCCAGGTGGCTGACTCATTTCCGTATAAGAAATAAGAGCAGCCTTCTTTGCCAGGTGTTTTTTATTACTTGTGCATCTCTTCTCATATGCTGTGATTAAATGAAAGAGCTTCAGGATTTACTAGAGGTGCCGTCACTGAAAATAAGGGTCTTTAATGAGCCATGTTGGTTGGCAAAGGGCAGGGCAGGGCAAACTGTATTTAAAATGCTGGCCTCTCTAATGACGTAGACCCCATTAAATACCATTGACGATCTGGGTCTTTGGATATGACTACACTGCAGTGAAACATCCGAGGCTGTCCTGGGTCAGCAGGCTTGGGCCTGTGGGGCTATAAGATGTCAGTGTAGATGTTCAGGCTTGGGCTGAAGCCTGGCTCTGGGACCTTCCTGCCTCACGGGGTCCCAGGACCCAGCCCGACCCCAAACATCTACACGACAGATTTACAGTCCCACAGCTCGAGCCCTGTGAGCCTGAGTCAGCCGACATGGGCCAGCCACGGGTGTTTTGTTGCAATACCCTTAAGCTCAATTCTGGCCCTGGCTATGGGCTTGCACAAGGGAGGAAGGGAACATAAAGGCACCCACTCACTCCCCTGGGCTGGCTACATGGATGATGGATCACTGAACACGGGATGTGGGAGAGTGGGAGGAATGCAGCCACTGTGAGGCTGATACTGCCTTTCCCAAACAAGTTGAGGCCAATGGACAGGCATTGGTAGCTCCATCCCCCTTTGTGCCTAGATCAGCACAGACGAGCCAGCACACTAGGGGAAGCCGTCTGGTTCCAGATCTGCTCCTGCACTGCCCCATCTGTGAAGCTTGTAGCAAAAGCCACAATGGAGTCATTACTTCACTGGGGGCTGGATACAGAAGCCAGTGGTCCTGCAAAGAGGTTGTCCCAAGCAAACCCTGAAGATCCACCCTGTGATTATGGATGTTTAGCCATTATGCTGGAGCTAAGTCCTGCCTTTCAAAAACAGGAACTAGCCATCACAGTTCTATGGCTTTTCTTATCTTTTATATATTCATCTTTTTCCCATTTCTCAAAAGCTTGTATTGTGTGTGTACTGACAAAAACCTTAGTAAAAATAAGGAACACTGGTTCCCATTTACACTAAGGCCCCTTGTCATGGTTCTGGCAGGCTAAAGGAGCCTTAACATAGGCAGACATGTCCTTCACAAGTACCAAATGAGAATCAAGCCAAAGCTCCTGAGCTTAGAAAATCATTATAGATTCAAATGAAGAAAACACCATGTCACAAGAATTAGATTTAAAAAAAATTTTTTTTTCAGGTTATCTAGCTCCTCGGAACCTCCCCAGTGCTGGTTTTTTCCCATTCCTACAAACCTTGCTCTGTGATTCAGATGCCAAGTGCAAGGACACACCATACACACCAGAAGATCTGTTACCAAGACTTCCTGGCAACTCCCCTCTCAGACGGTAAGGGAATATGAAACTGCCTTGTTGTTATTGGCTATGGAGCCAGCCATTCAGTGACGTATGGGGGCAGGCATGCATGCAATTTCTGTCCATCGCTCTCAGTGAGTGGTAGACCAGTTCTAGGCACTACAATGCTTTAGCAACGTGTGTAAGAATGGGCAAATTGCCCACTGGGCACGTTAAAAATGTTTCTATTAAAATAATTATAGAAGGAGCTGGCACCAACATTATAATTCTCTGATGCTTTCCACGATTAGAAAATCTTCCAACACTCAATGCGCACACACACACACACACGAGGGCTGAAGTAAGGTTGCCAGAGAAATACAGGGGTGGCGCAGATCCCCACTGCAGGGGTTAAGATTTTACGAGCAGGACCTCTGTGCACTCATCTTTTGTCAATATTCCCTAAAGCAGCGGTTCTCAACCGGGGGCCCCTGGTGGGCCACGGGCGGGTTTCAAGGGATCCACCAAGCATGGCTGGCATTAGACCCGCTAGGGGCCAGGGCAGAAAGCCAAAGCCCTGCCATGCAGGACTGAAGCCAAGGGCCCCCAGCCCCAGCCCCATCACCCAGAGCCTGAGCAACTTAACTTTATGGTGCCCCCTGTGACGTGGGCCCCTGGACAATTGCCCTGCTTCCTACCCCCTAATGCCAGTCCTGGCTTTTCTATGCAGAAAACCAGTTGTTGTGGCACAGATGAGCCATGGAGTTTTATAGCATGTTGGGGGGGCTTCAGAAAGAAAAGGTTGAGAACCCCTGCCCTACTTTGAGCCCTAAAAGATGCTCTTGGTAAATCAGCTCTCCTAGCTCGGAACGATGATCTATCACCCGAGGCGGGTAGGCCAGATACTCAGCTGGTGTAGATGATCTGTCGTTCCATTGAAATCAGCAGAACTTTGCTGACTTACACACATGATGATCTGGCCCAGTACCTCTGGGGTGACACTGGGAACTTTGTGTTACAGTGACTACTATCATTTCTACTGGGCTAGTGTCTAGAGGCCCCAACCAAGAGCAGGGAACCATTATGCTCCGCATTATACGAACACACTGTAAGGGTGTGTCTACACTGCAGGGTGAGCCTGGGTCTGTGGGTCTCAAGTCATCAGGCTCGGTGCTTCTAAGCCTGCGCTTGAGTGTTCACACTGATAGTGACCCTGGGTTTAGAATTTCTGAACCCTGATCTCACACCCTCGATCACACGTCCCCACTGCCCTTCACAGACCAGAGCCAGACCAGCCTATCCCAGGTTTCTTAGTGCACTCCCCAGCTGTAGCCCTTTGTTCGTGGTGCACTGTGGGAAAACTTGACTGTCCATTCCGTGGCACTGTACCAGAAACCATCTCAGCCTGTCAACACATCCAGCTGAGCCATCTTTCGGGTCTGCATGCTCCCGGCAACCAGAGCCAGCAACATGGATGAGGCCCCATTTGAAGAACTTGTCCTGCTTGTGCTTGCACTCCTGTTTCGGGAAATGGGCAGAGCATGGCAGATGTACCCTAAGTGATGGTTCTTGCACTAAAAAGTTTGCTACCTAGGTAGCAGAGCTGGTCGGAAAAGCTCTGATGCAACATTTCATAGAGACGGTTTGATTTTGTTGAAATTGTGATGGAACCCAGGCAGGGCTCTGATGGAATCCTGCCTGCCAGGTTTCTGAAACCTGCTTCATTTCCTCACCTGCCCAGCTCTTTGACAGCTGAGAACCTGAAAGCACTAGGAACCCGAGCTCCGAAGCTCTTTGGCTTCTCAATTCTCTGCAGTTTTCCTGGCGGGCAGCTGTGGAGTGGGGTTCTCAGGGCTCCCAGCTCTCTGTGTGTTTATCGAGTTGCCTGATAGGGAGCCAAGACCCAAGAAGTCTTGGGAGCTGCAATTTCCAGGGGAGCTCGGGGGCAGACCACCAGGGGAACTGCCCCAGAACTGGAGCTCCATCCCCTTTCACCTAGAATTTCAAAATTTTGGGGTTTCGTTCCAAATGGGAATGAAACCAAATCTGAAAATATTGAAATCCTGCATGAAACAGAATTCCCTTTCTCCTCACAGCTCTGCTAAATAGACCAAGCGCTGGACTTGCCTGAGGTCCCCTAGCAGATGAGTAGCAGAGCAATGAATAGAGGCCTGGTCTCTCGATTCCCGGTCCACTGCTCGATCCAGTAGACCAGGCCGCCCTCGCTGTTTTGGCAGTCATCATTTGTGCTTCTTAAAGAAGGTGGTTAATTAGGGATCAAGAAATTATAACTCTCAGGCCCAAAGTTGTTTCAATTGTTGCCATTCCTCCTAATTTGTCTTTTATTGTTTTGTGGAAAGAGGGCCAGATAAGGTTTTATTTTCCCAGCAGAAAATTTTGACAAATGTGGAAAAAAACTTGAAAACTCAAAAACTGATTTAAAAAATAATAACAATTTGGCAACTGAAAACCAAAATATTTTGGCCAAATTGTAGCACCCCTGCCTCCTCCCCCCAGTCATTTGGATTGTTACTCAGCTTCCCTGTCACTGGTAATGTTTATACATTGCTTTGTACAATATAAAACGAGTGTATCTGTATGTGATCATGCATTTGTGTATGCACGCCCGCATGCTCATTGATTAGATGCTTAATTTATCCATTTTACAGGCTGTGAAAGCCTAACTGAAAACTGTAGGGTATGTGATATCAGCAAAAGGGTTACTTGGAGCAAAACAACATCCGGAGGTCTCTGATTTCAGTCATGGCTCTAGGGTAGGATCAGCCAATGGGAATTTGTTTTGATTACGTAACGCTTCTATCTTGGTGTTTCACTGGCTGGATGTGTTGCCACTAGACATTTTTCTGGAGGATTTTAGGGGAGTCACATTGAGAAAACTAAGAATTTGTCTCCTATTATGCAGCTTGGTTAAACTTGTCATTTTGCTAACTTACCTCTGAACTGTTCATTTCTATTGCTCCAAACACAGTAAATAAGCCAGTTTCTCAGCTTCAGTTCCATCTCACTTCCGGAGCAATTGAATGTCATCTGGCTGCTGCTAGCCAGCTGAGATTTCCCTCAGTGAAGTGAAACTGGTTCCCATGCCAACACCCTTCTCTCCTCACTCCCACCCTCAGTTTAGGAGATGATTCACAGGATGGAGATAGAGCTCTGGTACCCTATGGTGATTCTCAAGAGGAGTATAGTCCCTTAGTGAGCACGGCCTGTTGTCTTAATTTAGAGTAGCCCCTAGGTTGCTTTAACTTGCAGTAGAGCCTGGGCAACTGTAAAATCAGGGAAACACAATCAGCTCCTTGGTGTCCCATCCCGGTCTTGTGCCGAGCATGTCTTGGGCAAAGGACAGAATCTGGCGTGATTATGTTTAGCCCTTCATTCAAATACAGGAAATTAGATAGAGATTGGACCTAATTAATGCCAGATGTAATTCAAATGTAGTCAGTGGGGCTACATAAGGGGTGAATTTGGCTTTCTCTTTGTATTCAGTATCTGGGCCTGCCACTGGAGTCAATGGTACTGAACCAGAACTTCAGCGCAAACTTCAACGTAGCATGAATCAAAACCCCTCATCCAACCAGCCCTGAAAGTCGGCTCCAGCTTTAACCTGAGACCATCTCTAGTTTAGCATAAGTTCAGTTTTAAGCAACCGTATGTGGAGTTACAGGTCTTGTCTCTTTCTTTATAGGAGAAAACAGAAAAGGTCATCTAACCTGGGGAAGGCCATCCATCCATCACCGCAGAGTGCTGAGGTTCCAAAAAGCAGGAACGCTTCACGAGGTATGTTATTCAATTCTGTTAGTGTTTAGAGAGCTCTCGGTGTGCTGCATGGAAAGGTCTAATCTTTTAAAGGTTCATCTTTTAAAGCTCTCCTGACAGAGATGCAATTCCTAGAAGAGTGCTGTTGAAATGATGGATATGTTCTCCATGGCCGCTTGAGTGTACTCGTGCTATTATTTTAAACTTGTGGGAATAATCACAAATAAATGTCTTTACAAAGCTCAAAAATTTCTTAACCCGTTCGGGATCAGAGGTTAGGCCCTCCTAGAGCCGAATCCGGTGTTGGAATGTGGCCAGAACACTAGGGTTTTCTTCTAAGGAATTCCATGAGATCTTTGATGCCCACTAGGGCCATCCAAATATTTCATAAATAAAAATGCATGTAACTAATATTGCCTTTTTCCCTGTTCAGAACTCGTCCACAAACTGACTATGATTTTTGCAAATTTCTTATTCAAAATTCTTCAGCAGATAATTTCTGTGAATAATCCTTTCCCTGTAGCTCATTTGTGGCAATGTGAATATTTAATCTTTGAGATGTTTTCATTGGTCACAAGTTTCTCTTTCACTGAAGGAGTACTGTATATCTTAGGTTTCAAGTATAAATAATCATAATTATTATTATACAGTATGTGCTAGGAGTTTCCCAAACATTCAAGATGGACATCTCTGTTCCAAGGAGCTCTAATTCAATTATGAATTCACAATTCACATTCTGTAATATCTATTACGTATTCATAATGACCAGAGGTGGTCAGGAAGGCTTAAGTTTTACATCTAATTAAAAAAATTACAGGTCAGATGTAAACTGGCATAACTGCATTGATTTCATTGAACTATATAGTTGCGAACACGTGAATGTATACAAATTAGGTCTGTTAAGCAAGTAAAAAAATTAATTGTGATTAATCGCACTGTTAATAACAGAATACCATTTATTTAAATATTTTGCATGTTTTCTACATTTTCAAATATATTGATTTCAATTACAACACAGAATACAAAGTGTACAGTGCTCACTTTATATTTATTTTTGATTACACGTATTTGCACTGTAAAAAACCAGAGAAATAGTATTTTTCAATTCACCTAATAGAAGTAGTGTAGTGCGATCTCTTTATCATGAAAGTTGAACTTTCATATGTAGAATTATGTACAAAAAATAACTGCATTCAAAAATAAAACAATGTAAAACTTTAGAGTCTACAAGTCCACTCAGTCCTACTTCTTGTTCAGCCAAATGATCAGACAAACAAGTTTGTTTACATTTGCAGAAGATAATGCTATCTGCTTCTTGTTTACAATGCCACCTGAAAGTGAGAACAGGCATTCTCATGGCACTGTTGTAGCCGGAATCACAAGATATTTACGTGCCAGATGCACTAAAGATTCATATGTCCCTTCATGCTTCTACCACCATTCCAGGGGACATGTGTCCATGCTGATGATGGGTTCTACTCTATAACAATGCAAAGCAGTGTGGACCGACGCATGTTCATTTTCAGTATCTGCGTCAGTTGCCACCAGCAGAAGATTGATTTTCTTTTCTGGTGGTTCAGGTTCTGTACTTTCCACATTGGAGTGTTGCTCTTTTAAGACTTCTGAAAGCATGCTCCACACCTCGTCCCTCCCAGATATTGGAAGGCACTTCGGATCCTTAAATCTTGGGTTGAGTGCTGTAGCTATCTTTAGAAATCTCACATTGGTACCTTCCTTGCGTTTTGTCAGATCTGCAGTGAAAGTGTTATTAAAATGAACAATATTTGCTGGATCATCATCCAAGGCTGCTATAACATGAAATATATGGCAGTATGTGGGTAAAACAGAGCAGGGGACATACAATTCTCCCCCAAGGAGTTCAGTCACAAATTTAATTAACACATTTTTTTTAATGAGCATCATCAGCATGGAAGCATGTCCTCTGGAATGGTGGCCGAAGCATGAAAGTGCATACCAGTATTTAGCATATCTGGCACGTAAATACCTTGCAATGATGGCTACAAAAGTGCCATGCAAATGCCTGTTCTCACTTCTGGTGACATTGTAAATAAGAACAGGGCAGCATTATCTCCTGTAAATGTAAACAAACTTGTTTGTCTTAGCAATTGGCTGAAGAAGTAGGATTGAGTGGACTTGTAGGCTCTGAAGTTTTACACTGTTTTGCTTTTGAGTACAGTTGTGTAACCAAAATAAAATCTACGTTTGTAAGATGCACTTTCACAAAAAAGAAATTGCACTACAGTACTTGTATGAGGTGAATTGACAAATGTTTTTCAATTCAGAGGCTTTTTTTGCCTCTGTTTTCACTAACAAGGTCAGCTCCCAGACTGCTACGCTGGGCATCACAAAATGGGGAAGAGATGGCCAGCCCTCTGTGGAGATAGAGGTGGTTAGGGACTTTTTAGAAAAGCTGGACGTGCACAAGTCCATGGGGCCGGACGAGTTGCATCCGAGAGTGCTGAAGGAACTGGCGGCTGTGATTGCAGAGCCATTGGCCATTATCTTTGAAAACTCGTGGCGAACCGGGGAAGTCCCGGATGACTGGAAAAAGGCTAATGTAGTGCCAATCTTTAAAAAAGGGAAGAAGGAGGATCCTGGGAACTACAGGCCAGTCAGCCTCACTTCAGTCCCTGGAAAAATCATGGAGCAGGTCCTCAAAGAATCAATCCTGAAGCACTTGCATGAGAGGAAAGTGATCAGGAACAGCCAGCATGGATTCACCAAGGGAAGGTCATGCCTGACTAATCTAATCGCCTTCTATGATGAGATTACTGGTTCTGTGGATGAAGGGAAAGCAGTGGATGTATTGTTCCTTGACTTTAGCAAAGCTTTTGACACGGTCTCCCACAGTATTCTTGTCAGCAAGTTAAGGAAGTATGGGCTGGATGAATGCACTACAAGGTGGGTAGAAAGCTGGCTAGATTGTCGGGCTCAACGGGTAGTGATCAATGGCTCCATGTCTAGTTGGCAGCCGGTATCAAGTGGAGTGCCCCAAGGGTCGGTCCTGGGGCCGGTTTTGTTCAATATCTTCATAAATGATCTGGAGGATGGTGTGGATTGCACTCTCAGCAAATTTGCGGATGATACTAAACTGGGAGGAGTGGTAGATACGCTGGAGGGGAGGGATAGGATACAGAAGGACCTAGACAAATTGGAGGATTGGGCCAAAAGAAATCTGATGAGGTTCAATAAGGATAAGTGCAGGGTCCTGCACTTAGGACGGAAGAACCCAATGCACAGCTACAGACTAGGGACCGAATGGCTAGGCAGCAGTTCTGCGGAAAAGGACCTAGGGGTGACAGTGGACGAGAAGCTGGATATGAGTCAGCAGTGTGCCCTTGTTGCCAAGAAGGCCAATGGCATTTTGGGATGTATAAGTAGGGGCATAGCGAGCAGATCGAGGGACGTGATCGTTCCCCTCTATTCAACATTGGTGAGGCCTCATCTGGAGTACTGTGTCCAGTTTTGGGCCCCACACTTCAAGAAGGATGTGGATAAATTGGAGAGAGTCCAGCGAAGGGCAACAAAAATGATTAGGGGTCTGGAACATATGAGTTATGAGGAGAGGCTGAGGGAGCTGGGATTGTTTAGCCTGCAGAAGAGAAGAATGAGGGGGGATTTGATAGCTGTTTTCAACTACCTGAAAGGGGGTTCCAAAGAGGATGGCTCTAGACTGTTCTCAATGGTATCAGATGACAGAACGAGGAGTAATGGTCTCAAGCTGCAGTGGGGGAGGTTTAGACTGGATATTAGGAAAAACTTTTTCACTATGAGGGTGGTGAAACACTGGAATGCGTTACCTAGGGAGGTGGTAGAATCTCCTTCCTTAGAGGTTTTTAAGGTCAGGCTTGACAAAGCCCTGGCTGGGATGATTTAGCTGGGAATTGGTCCTGCTTTGAGCAGGGGGTTGGACTAGATGACCTTCTGGGGTCCCTTCCAACCCTTATATTCTATGATTCTATGTTATTTCTTTTGTTTATCATTTGTTCAGTGCAAATATTTGTAATAAAAATAATATACATTTTGATTTCAATTACAACACAGAATACAATATATATGAAAATGTAGAAAAACATACAAAATGTTTAATAAATTTTAATTGGTATTCTACTGTTTAACAGTGTGATTAAAACTGCGATTAATCACAGTTTTTTTAATCACGATTAATTGTTTTGAGTTAATCATTTGATTAACTGCGATTAATCGATAGCCCTAATACAAATAGTTCTAAGAATGTTGACTTCAGTGCAGCCATGCCGATTTACATTTACAGTTGAGGATGTGCAGTATACCTCAAGTAGGATAATAAACAGTGCCACCCGGTGAATCACTGAGATCACTTCCTGCAATGCTTTGGTGTTCCTTAGAGATGTCCCATCCAACCACAGGCCCAGCCTGACCTCCATTACCTAGTAAGACCTTGTAAGATGACTCCACCAAGTGTGATGACTGCAAGACTGAAGACCCAGCATGAAAGTAAATGTGAAGACCCAATAAAACATTCAAATGGATGAGTTTTAAAAGGTTACAAAAGGAAAATGTGACCCTTAGGATTTCATTAGATCAGATAAATCCAGTAAATATTTGATATTGACATACGTCCTTGAAGATGGAGTAGTGACTAGAACTTTTTGGGAAATAGTTTTTATGAGAAAATGCCAATATTGAAGCCAGAACTTTTTACAGAAATGGGTTGGTTTCGACCAGTTTTTCAAGTTGAAAATATTTGGGGGGGGGGGGGGAAGGAATGAGACTGTTGACATGTTTTGTTTCGACATTTTTGAAAAAAAAAGTTCAGCTTTTTTGGTTTGAAATTAATTTTTGTTTTAAAATTTGAGCTAATTATTGTAAAAATGAGGTGTAATGGTCAAAATCAAAACAAAACATTCTGAAATGATCAAAATGAAATGTTTTGAGAGCGAGCACACCTGATTTAAAAAGAAAATTTCGGTTCACAACCAATGTCAAAATTATTACTTTTTGTCCCAGTCTGGGAGGAGAAATGTTTTGATACAATTTTTGTGCAACGGGAAAACTGTTTTCCACCCTGCACTGTTACTAATCACACAAGCAAAGACGTAGCGTTGCTAATTGTGCTATTGCATGAGGTGGTTTACTCGAGAGGTTAAGAGTCATGGGCTTATTTGTGTCAGAACATTACATTAAGTATAGTGTTTGAAAATTCTCATTATTACAGCGATATTGGATTCAATAGCTAACCTGAAAAGCACCTTGGAGGACATTTCATCACCGTCCAACTTGAGTTCCAGAATAAACGTGCTCAACAAAATTCTAAGTTTGGGAAAGGTAATTTTTGCACCCGTGGCGCAGTGACGTGGAATGAATTTGTTTTTGTTTAAATAACAGAGTTTTAAGCGGAATGGGGCCGATTCCTAGCTGGTGTGAATTGATTTCAATGGAGTTATGATGATCGCGACGCCAGCTGACAAGCTGCCCCTATCCTTTGAACATGTATTTTATTTTAGGAAAGGGAAGATAGTTGCGGAGGATGGGTTGTTAAGTGACTATGGTAAATTTACAAAAAGAAAAGGAGTACTAGTGGCACCTTAGAGACTAACCAATTTAGTTTTCCTCTAAACATAACCAGCAAGTATTATGTTAGACATCCAAATTACTTTGCCACTTCACAGATTACCAAATACCAACAGACCATACCCTGATATACGAGCACAGGACTTTTCTATTTTCTTCAAAGCAAGGGCACTTCATGAGGCAAAATGTATATCCTCTTTCACATTCAGCTAAAATACCACATCACAGTCATTGCGATCATAGTCAGCATTTGCCAACAGCTACCACACGGTGGTTTCAGAGATGCCCCAATATCCGTCTGTGATAATAATTGTTTAGGGATGTGAGCTTTTTGTCAGTTAATGTACAACACTATTCTCTGGACTTTGTCACCCTTTAATTGATGAATTATAAACTATAATGAATATATTAATGTTTTTATGTTACGGCCCCAATCATGCAAACACTTACCCATGTGCTTAACTGCAAGCGTGTGAATAGACTCAGAGAAGTCAGTGGCACCATTCACATGTATAAAATTAAAGTATGTACATAAATGTTTGTGGGATCAGGGCTAAATTGTTTAACGTAATTACCACCAGTCACAATTCCTTACTGCTTTGATTAAAGTCACTGTCAGGAAAACCCTGTTTTTATCACCACTAAAGTTAAATTTCCCTTTTAGGTGCAGACACAGGATTCATCGGCAGCAAACATCAAAATTGTTATCTGTGAGATCCTGTCACCATATATAGCCTCTTCTGATCTCCCCTGGGAAAGCATGGGAGCAAATGTTCACAGGACGTTTTGTTTTACCAACTCATCTCTTTTAGAGTCATTTTTCCAAGCATTCAGAAGTCAGATATCTCAGGTGACTAGCCACCTCCTCTTGTCTCCATTGAGAATATTAATAATGGCTATTATTATTCTGATTGTTGTATTGGGGTAGTGCCTGGGAGCCCTCCTAATGGACTAAGATCCCATGTACAAGGTGCTGTACAAACACACAACCAAAAGATGGTCCCTGCCCTAAATAATTTGCATTCTAATTCCTTAGGAGAAAGGATAATGTAATTGCTTATGGGTCACATTCTTCAAAGCATCTATTGGAATGAAGCACTCAATGCCCATTGAAAAGCAATGAGACTTAGGCGCCTAACTTACTCCCACTGGTGTTTTGAAAATTTCCATAATAAAGATGGTTTGTTTCCTCCTGTTATTAGTCTGCCTGCTTTAGTAAATATAGGGATTTGCTGAGAATATTAGTAGATTTTTAAGGCCAGAGAGATCATCATGACCATCTAACCTGACCTCTTTCATAGGAGCCATATAATTTTACACAGTGTCAATCCCAATAATTTGTGAAAGAGCATATCTTTCAAATGGCCATATAATTTATCACTCAAAACAATTATATCTTAAATAAAGTGTATGCTCCCTATTTATCAGGACAAGGGCTGGTTTTCACTTGTCTTGCCTTCTCATTCTCAGTCTCATACAGAAAGCTAGACTAGATGACACCCATGAGCAGAGTTCTCCGAACGAATCGCCTGATGGAGTCACAGCCCGTGCTGCACACATGCAAAGTCTTTAAAACTAGTTAGACCGCAGGGATCTTATGCTTTGACGCATTCATACTCCAGCACTGAGATGCGTCTAATAAAGGAATCCTGGTCACGGCACTCTGCCACTTAGAGCCAAATGGTCGGCTGATGTAAAGATGCTGCTTTGTTGACTTACATGGATTTCTCCCTGTTTGCACCATCAGGGAATTGGGCCCATGTTATTTTCTCACCCTCCCCCCCTTGGTTCTCGTTTTACCACCTGTCATCTTCCCTACGTCCATTGCTTTATGATCTCTGCTGTAGAACCTTGTTGTTCTCAGTCCACGAGGGAATCTGCGGAGGGGATTTCATGAAGGAGAACAAGTTATTCCACCACGCTGTGCTCATCAGTGACTCACCGTGGAAGGACTAGCTAGAACTGGACTCCTCCCAAGACCTGTAACAACTTAAACAATCGCTTGAAATGGAATTTAGATAGGCTGGCCAAATTCATCCATGGTGTAAACCCATTCATTTCAGCAGAGTTACACTTGGGAGGAATATGATCCATTGACACAACTGTAGGTACAATAGGCAGAATCACCCAGATATGAGATCTGCTGAATGCCTGCGCAGGGGAATAAGGAGGCGTGTGGAACCTCCTTGCCTACAGAGTGTACCTGCATTGCCAGATCCTAAGTGGAGGGAAATCAGTTGCCAATGGACTGCTACCCTCCCTGCCCGCACAGGTTGGTGAGGAGTGGTTTGTCAGGTGTGTGGAATGAGCAGAACCCCATAAAGCACCAGGCAGCACAACTAAACTGTCTTAGAGGGGGTCGTAAACTGTGCTAGAAAAAGGGAGGGGGCATCTTACTTCCCCACAGAGCAGAGATTGAATTGTGACTCCATGTGACCCCAATCTGGTTCCTTCTCATGCTCTTGGGTCATTGCAGTTGTGTGTTATCCCTTGCTGAGGCTGGATTGTAAGGGTACAGCCTCGCTCAGAATAAATAGCGTACTCAGCCCACAATTGTATTACATTCAAAAATATTTTCCAATTTTAATTTTCATACAACTGGTAAAGGCCTTCCAAAAGTGTCCTGGGGTTACCGGAGTTTAAAATGCTCTGGTACGAATTCTAGATAGCTGTACCCGTTTGTATGTGCAATGTGAATATTTTGGTTATGTGGTGCAGCTAGTTAACAAATATTAAATTCTTCTTTACCCCTTAAATAATTTTATCTTGTTTTTATGGTTTAAGTTGCAGCAGGACCCTCAGTACCAGATGATGTTTGTCAAAGAAACCGTCTCGTTCCTGTCACTCATCTCACGAGTGCAGAATGATACCTCTCTGTGGCATTTCCTCTTGATGGCCCCAGATGTGGTCCAAGGCAGTCTGAGGATGAAGGATATAGTTGCTTTTCTTCAAAACACAAACAGGTAGGAGAACAGCAGGGGTGGGAAGGGCGCTGACGGTATGGTGGTTATGCTTGTTATTGAGCAGCCAGTCGTGATGCAACAAAACCTGAGTTTTGTTGGTGCAGGGCTATCTTACTATATGTCTGAAGGTCTCTAAGGATGGTGGGTAGAACACTGACTTTCAGTGAGACTCGAGCCCCTGTGGGTACACAGCCCGCAGAAGTGAGCCTTTCAGCCTGAGGTTAACAGACTTGTGTACTAAAAACCTCACTGCAGACATTCCAGCTCGGGCTGGAGCTCGCCCTCTGAAGCCCACCCGGACCTGCAACTTCCAAGTTCTGTCTACACGGCTAATGTTCGAGCACTAGCACAAGCCCTGCTAGCCCAAGCCTGTCAACCTGGGTTGGAGGGCTTGCTCCTATGGGCGGTGTAGACATACCCGATGTCGCTAAATCACTTGTGAAAGTGACTCCTGTGCCACTCAAGCACTTTTGCAAATTTTACCCAGTGTCAGCTGGCGGTCAGCCTGTTCTGAGGCATAGTCGGTATGCAGCTATCATTACCATGTGGAAGTTGAAACGCTAGGTAACTGACTGTCCAAAATGTCAGATGAAGACAAATCCTTTCTTCAGTGCTCTGCGGTAGATTTTTGATGATGATATTAGCTAACCAGCTCCTTCCAGAGGATCTCAGGGCCAGATGCGCTGGTATACGCTAGCGGCTTTGTACCACTCTCTGAATTTGGCTTAGAAGAAATCTTAAATGAGGTTTATGGTTACTTCGCATTGCTACATTGGCATCAAGCAGCCAGACCAGAGAGGTGAATCTGGCTTTTAGAGTTTTGTGGCTTTGAAACTATAGCTCTAGGTAGGAAGAAGTACCTTTGGCATGATATTTGTTGCTCAACAGTTACAGAGAAAATGGAGGGGACAAAACAGAGACTCAGACATAGGCTTTATTGCCCCGATTGAAACCTTTGACACTATCTTCAACTAGGATTGTGAAAACTTTCCTTAGTGGGCTCAGTCCTGAAGTCCTTTCCCAATTCTTACTCAGACAAAACTCCCATCGAAATCAAAAGGACTTCAGGATGTGCCCCAAATTGGGGTATCAGGAGAAATTTGTGCAACTCATCCACTGGCTGTGTGACTGAAAGCTGGATAGTGTATCTGCAGAGATCATTGTCTCTGGTCCACTTTATAATATCCAATGGAGTCAAACCACGTATCTCTTTGCCAAGTCTCTTTCCAGCAATGATTGATGGAGATGAGGCTGGCAAGCTGTATTTAATATCAAACACCTGCTAAGCTCCTTAACTTGAACAGTTTGAAGACCCTTACAGAAGTTGCCAAGAGGGTTGGTTGTGAACCTTTTTATGGAGCTGATTGTGATCTTGGAGGACTCACTCTTGCTCATCATTAACAAGAAGCAGAGGAAACTAAAAACAATCCAAGTGCCATTAATCTGGAGAAAACTGAGATAATGTCCTAACCTGCGCTTGGGAACGCACATGTAAGCTCTAGTATCCCGATCCTCAGTGGAGCCACTCTCAATGTGATAACAGATTTCACTTCCTTTGAAGGGGTTTTGTCAATGCTACTCTTTTTAATCAAGGAGTTACCTGTGAGTGTCCACATTCATTAGATTGCTGCTTCCAGACCTGTAACCAGGACTATATCACGCAAGAAGACATAACATTCACTATGCTATTCCATCTCACAGGGACATGTATCACCTGTACATCAAAGAGCTGTGCAGAATTTTGTTCGTGGCACCTTGGAGCTGGTATACCTAGAAAGTGGCATGATAAATGCAACAATTAAGGGTTTCTGCAAAGAACTTGCACAAATACAATTCGAAATTATGATTATGAAAGTACGTCTTAGCCAGGCTGGGCATGTCCTCTACAGGAAAGATGAGGTTCTCAAGAAAATATTAAACAGTGATCTTTTTATAGGTGAATGATCAAGAGGCACACAAAGAACCTTCATTCATTGTGACGTTGATATTAACATATGGGAAGCTGCTGCACCAGAGCAGAGCAGTCAAGTAACATCTTGTGCAGAAAGTTTTGGAGTAAATTTTATTACCCCACAGGAGAAACTGAGGCCTTGCAAGCAAAGAAAACAAGAATTATGGATAGGGTTGCCAATTTTGATTGGACATATTCCTGGAGGTTTCATCACATGATGTAATAATTAATTAAAGATTAATCTTTAATTCCTGAAGACTCCAGGACAATCCTGGGGGGCTTTGGCAACCCTTATTATGGACACACCTAGTAAGCATTCCTGTTTTTTAAATTTTCCTGCCCAGCCAGGAAATTAATAATTGGACTCTTCAGCTACCTTCAAGACCACAAAAGTTCTTGCAAAACTTTCAATGTCGAAATAAAAGACAAGCAGTTTCTATTTCTACTACCTACTCCTTTACAAAATTTTTGCTCACTTTGGGCAATCCATAGCATCTAGTGCCCTCACTATTCCTTTCCTGATGCTTTTGGCACAATGAGTCAGGTGCAATTTTTATGCATGTCCCAGCAGCTCTTTCCCCTTTTGAGGCTCTTGCTGCTTACTCTTTCTAATGTGCGCCTGGGCAGAATGAAAATATTCAGGTTAACAATGAGGGGAGAAAACCTATCCAAGAACATTACAATAAATATGGAGATGCAATAAGCAGCATACTTCGTCCTTGCTCTGGGGCCATTCTTGCAAGGCAGTATGTGTTCGTCCACACAGTACAAATCAGCTCTACTATGCTGTTTGCATATCTCTTGCAGTATGTAAACAGGGCAGCAGTTGTAACTCCACATGCAATGCTGCACTGCAAAATGACTCTGCACCTACCATAAATTTTATACATGCAGAACATAGAGGGCCTGATCCAGTGCCCATTGAAGTCAATGGAAAGCGTCCCAAAGATTTCAATAGTCTTTGATATATGCCGTGTTGTTGTAGCTGTGTTGGTCCCAGGTTATTAGAGAGACAAGGTGAGTGAGATAATATCTTTTATTGGCCCAGCTTCTGTTGGTGAGGGACACGAGCATTTGAGTTTATGCAGAGCTCTTCTTCAGGTCAGGTTCTTCAGGTTTTTCAGGCCTGCGTAAGCTTGAATGCTTGTCTCTCTCTCACCAACAGAAATTGGTCCAATAAAAGATATTACCTCACCCACCTTGTCTCTCTAATGGTCTTTGAATCAGAGCCATAAGACTGTGAATATTGAATAGCTATTTTAATGGATACCACTGTAATACAATCAACCTAAGTGACAGCTTTTTCTTTTCTAAAAGAGCCCTTGTTTCCCTTCGGTCTGAATGTTTTAGAGAAAAAATGAATTCTCTGAAATGGCCACACGTTTCCCATCCATTTATCTTGTCTTCTGTGGATTCCCACTTTATCTTGATCCTTACCTGCTCTATTTCTTAGTTTCTTTCAGGATAAAATTCACCCTGCACAGTGCACCGCCAGGACTGTGTGTCACTTTTGTCCTACTTATGCCTTATTTTGAGAAGTTAAGTAGTGTATAGGTTTTGCTTGAGCTTCTTGATAGGAGTGAAAGTAATGAGTGTAAGGTGTTACACATTTCTGCTATTATACTGCTATGGGTTTCCTTCAAAGCCCTTTGTTAGCATTTTGTGCAGGATCAAACACATAATTAAACATAAGGGCAGCGTCTTTTTTGTCAAGTATGTTAAGAATGGTATGCCGCACTCCAGCTATTTCCCCCGGTCTTTTGTTTCTCCCTGTAAACCTGGAACTACAATTTGTTATCATTGTTTTTCCCCCGTAGTGCTCTGATGGCATCTCAACAGGTTTCTCCTCCAGTCATGAGTAATGATGGAATCAAACCTATCCAAAAAAGGGCTTTGCGTCTTTTGTATTCCCAGAACTGTTCAGAACAAGGTAAGATCCTTCAAACTATCTTTGTTGAAAAACTGCAGTACCAAGGAGAAACATACTGTGAGCTTGTAGGCAACCGGACCAGTCCTGTGCCATTCAGCTTAATGAATTGTCCCTTCAACTTTTAACAAATCTAAATAAATAAATAAAATGTCTCATTGCCAATGGAAACTTAAAACTCTTCCTCAATTAATCTGCTGCTACCAAAAAAGATATGTTTTTACAGCGTGATAATTAACATGAATTAGCTTTCTCAGTGTAATATCTTAGTGGAGACAAAGTGCCGTAGTTTTTACCTCAGTGTAACTAGGCACGGTCAACCCCAGGTGGAGAGTATGGTATTGAACTCAGGTAACTATGTAGAGGTGAAAACTGCAGTGCCTTGTCTCCAGTTGGACTTTACAGTGAGATAGCTATCTCAAGGTAGTTGTCTTGCGTTAAAAACACACTTATTGGCAGTGAAGGCAAAGCCTTTGAAACTTGTAGGGTATAGTCAAGTGGGATTACATGAGTGGTCAGGAGGGAAATAAAACATATTTTATATATACATATACAAAATATGCTATTCTCCATGTGCTCCTTTACCTAGTCCTAATCAATTTTCTGTTGTCTTGTTCAGTATGATTCATGGATAGTAGATGTTGGCATTGATAAGGAGGTTGTGGGATTAGTACAGGGTGGAATTCCATGCTTAAGGTGTGGTCTGGAAAAAAGCATGAAGTCAACTGGTGGGAGAAACAGACAGGGGAAGAGGTTCGAGGTCGCAATGATTGCAGAGCAGAGGGTATGGGAGGTGGTGCAAACAGAGATAAGAACAGACAACTGAGGGAATTGTGAAGGGCCTTGAAGATGAGCACAGGAAGCTGAACAAGCAGGCAACATCAAGTTGTATTACTGGCAGCAAGATTCTGGTAGTGCTAATGGAGTACCTCTGCTAGCAGCCAGATGTTCATGATCCCAAGGTGTTCCTCATATGGGGAAAACATAGATAGGGAAACCAGGACACTTATTTAGCTGCTTAAATATAGATTTAGGTGCCTAACTTTAGACATCCAAGTTTGCAAATATAACCATAATTTTCAGTTCAGTTTCCAAATTAACATATGCATCTTCTTTATGCTTCCATTGTAGGCAAAAATAACAGCTCAACAGTGGCTGATATTTGCAATCTCTCCATTAACTGGAAAGACAACCGAAGTTTGGTATCTCAGATGGAAGAAGTTTGGAGGTAAAAAAGGACTTACAGAACCATGGAAAATGACAAAAATATCATTGAATCTGCATTTATGTTTTCACTTAAACTGATTTCATATTTTCTAAAACACTTTTCTTTCTTTTTAGAAAAATCAAATTACCGGAGTTTGATGGAGAAGACTTCAGAAGAGCTATTTTCTCAAAGGATTTAGAAAGCATACAAAAGTCCCTATATCTTTTAAAGGGCTTCCAACAAAATTTTAATAGAAACAAATCAGAAAACGTAAATCCATTCACAGATGTTGAGAATGAAACCATTCAGCGATTGTATGAAATTCTGAAGTTGGGAATGAATATCCCCTTTGACAATAAATTAAGGAAACCATTAAGTAAAGAAACAATTGATGAAGTCTATAACTTCACATCTCTTCTACTTCAGAAAGACTTTTACGGGACTTCTATTTTCAATACAGCAGCCCATTGGAAAGAAATTCAAAGTGCTTTTAAATTAGCTACAGTGATTTGGGATCTAGAATTTTTAAATAAGACTAATTTTAATACAGTGAAGACATGGGATATCATCAAAATGAAGATATCTCATAGGATTTCATCATTCCCTGAAGACATTAAAAACTCTATCTATACAATGCAAGAAATCCCATCTTTGTTTTCAGATTCTTTTCTTAAACCTACTATCAATGAAGTCTTTCAGGAGCAGTACTTTATTTTCCAGAAAATCTTTACTAATGTGATGAATGTGAATATGATGAGTCAGTACTATCTATTGAGAAACGTTTTTGAATTTATGCAGATAATGCAAAATTCCACTGATGAAGATCTGTGGAAGGAGCTGAATGCCAGTTGGCGTACTGTTGAAAAACTAAGATCCACGAAATGGAACAACACTGACATCATTGCATATGGGCAGTTTTTAGATATATTGCACAATCTTTTATATACATTGAATAATGGGTCAGATGTTCTTTTCAATAAAGAATTGGAACAGCTGACAGAATTTGCTACCCAAACGTTACAAGAGTATGGTGGAGAAGCCTCCAGGGTGGCCAATATCTCAATGACCATAGAAGCCATACAAAAAACCCTGTACGTATTAAAAGATTTGCAGCAAAAGTTTAATATTAGTCCATTAGAAACTATTGATCTAGTCTTTAATTTTAACAATAAAAACACTGGTAGATTTTTGGAAATATTGAGGGCAGGAATGAAAATCCTTTACGACAACAGATTGGGCGAAGCATCCGACAAAGAAAAAATTGATGCTGTCTATAATTTCTCGCATCTGCTACTTCAAAAAGAATTAAACAAGACTTTCTTACAGCACAATACTTCACTGGAAACAAAAGTGTTGGATCTCTTGCATTTAGTCTTGAGTCCCTTTCTCGTGGAAAATAACAATCGTAATGAAAAGCCACAGAATTGCTCTGTCCAAGACATTCTTCACATAATTCTTCAGATGTTGCTTAAAAATGTCACACTAAGTGAGTCCTTACCAGGAAGCCATTGCAAATTCCTGTTTATTTCCATGGATATTCAGACCAGAACAATGGAAAATCAAACATTTACTGAATTGTTTCAGCTTGCAGTAAGAAACCTAGAGCAGACTCCAGAATTTGCTAGCATCTTCAAAAACAATAATGAATATTTTTCAAGGGAGCTGTCATGTATCATCCAGTCATTACAATTTTCTTTTAGTTTTCTTTCAAACTTAAATACTGTCTCTAACTTTAAGAATCTTTGGATAGAAGAAAAGTATCAGACTCTGACAGCCATCTCTAAGGAGCTTCCCCAGAGTAATGCAACGTGCCTAATACCAGCCTTTCAGAATCTGGATAGTGTAGTTAAATCTTATCCTTTAAACATTTTGATTCCTATTATTTTGAATGAAACAGACTTGAAGTCACAAAATTTCTCTGGCAGTTCACTGGACTGGAATAGGTTGCCTTTGTCTACTGCCAGTCTTCTGCCAACTGTTCCCCAGTGGAATGCCAGTATATATGAATTGGTACAGATGGTCCAAAATGCCTCCAACCAGCCTGAATTGAGACTTTTCTCAAGAGTCTGTAAGAGCATTGGCAATCTGATGATCAGCAAATGGAACCTGACAGAAGTGGATTCCAGTGTGAAACTATTGGAAATACTGAAAAAAGCTCTCAATGTTGTTGACATTGAATTAGCTCCCAGAAAAGCAAAAGCACATCAGTTCCTTCATAACTCTAGCTTGGGAATGAAACTCGCAGATTTGGAAGGTATATTTAGTTTGTTAAAACACTTCCTCAACTCAACTTCTGCCACAAAGAACAAGCCTGACTTGGAGAGGATGTTTAAAAGATTTGCCCCATCAAATGAGATCCCCGCTGAAAGACTTTTCTATACTAATCCCTATTCAGAGGAAACGCAATGTTTTTTAAACTTAACTAGAGTAATTTGGTATAAACTCATAAATAAAGAGCTTTTATCCCTCCAAAAACTCCTTGCTACCATGGCAAAGGTGAACATAACTCAGCATTACCTATTGATCTCTTCCCTGCCTAAACTAATGCAGTATATCCAAAATTCCACTGATGGAGCTCAGTGGAATGAGCTCAACAGTTACTGGCACATTGCTGAAATACTGCGGTCCATGAAATGGAGCAGCACCGATGTGATTGCCTACAAGTCACTTTTAGATGCATTGCAAAAAGATTTACATACAGTGAAAAATGGCTCAGGTCTCCATTTTAGTAACGAATTGGAGCAGTTGATAAAACTTGCATCCCAAGAGTATGGTGGAGAAGATGCCAGAGAAGCGAATGTCTCAAAATATTTGCAAGCAGTACAAAGGAGTATATTCATTATAAATGACTTGCAACAAAAGTTTAATATCAGTGAATTGGAAACTATTGATCGATGGATGAATTTTGACAATAACTCCACCCAGAGATTGCTTGAAATATTGAGGGTGGGAATGAAAATCCTTTCTGACACCAGATTGGGTGAAGCATCCAATAAAGAAAAAATTGATGCTGTCTATAATTTCTCACACTTGCTATTTCAAAAGGAATTTAACAAGACTTCCTTACAGCACAATACTTCATTAGAAGCAAAAGTGTTGGATCTCTTGCATTTAGCTTTGAGTCCCTTCCTGGAGGAAGGTAACAATGACAACAAAAAGCCACAGAACTGCTCTGTCCATGACATTTTTTACATAACACTTCAGATGCTGTTTAAAAATGCCACACTACCCGAGTTCTTACCAGGAAGCCATTGCAAATTCCTGTTTACTTCCATGGACATTCAGACCAGAACAATGGAAAATAAATCATTTACTGAATTGTTTCAGCTTGCAGTAAGAAATCTAGAGCAGACTCCAGAATTTGCTAGCATCTTCAAAAACAATAGTGAATATTTTTCAAGGGAGCTGTCTTGTATTATCCAGTCGTTACAGTTTTCTTCTAGTTTTCTTTCAAACTTAAATACTGTCTCTCAGTTTGAGAATCCTTGGATAGAAGGAAAGTATCAAACCCTGACAGCCATCTCTAAGGAGCTGCCCCAGAGTAATACAACGTGCCTACCACCAGCTTTTCAGAGTATGGATAGAGTATTTAATTCTCATCCTTTAAGCAGTTTGATTGCTTTTATTTTGAATGAGACGGACATGAATTCACAAAATTTCTTGAGCAGCTCAGTGGCTTGGAAGAACTTGTTCATTCTCTTCAGTGATGTCCAGGCTGATGTCCAGCGGAACTCCAGCGTGTATGAACTGCTACAGATGGTCCAAAGTGCTGCCAGCCTCTCTGAATGGAATAATTTCTCCAGAGTCTGGGAAGCAGTTGACAACTTGCTAAGCACCAAATGGAACCTGACCAAAGCGGCGGGGTATGTGAAGCTGCTGGAAGTGATGAAGAGGGATCTGGCTGACAGCGAATTATCTCCAGGAATAATAGAAGCTGCTCATTATGTTCTTAAGAAACTGAACTCTTCTGATCTGCCAATCTTATTGAAAACGGACCTCAACCCAGAGTCTGCCCCTAACAGAGCTGATTTCAATACTGTATTGGACAGTGTTGCTCATCCTTTCAGTGTTATGGCAAAAACCCTTTTCAATAAGAGCCTGACTTGGAATGAAGGAGAACAAACCCTGTCTCCTAACAATTTGGTCGCACAGTAAGTTAATTTATTTCCAATTTCATAACTGTCACAATTTCTTGTAGAATCTACAATGACCTCTGGCTTCCAGTTTATTTTATTTGGCTATTAAAGGAGCAACATTACACTGAAGTTACATGAGCTACACCTAGCTAGGGACATAAAATACAATAAGAAAAGGTTCTATAAATACATTAGGAGCAAGAGACATATGAAGAAAAATGTAGGTCTCCTACTTAGTAGGGAAGGATCGCTAATAATGAATGACATCAAGAAGGCTATAATGTTTAATATGCCTGTTTTGCTTCAGTCTTCACTAAAAAGGTAAATTGTGACCAGATACTCAACACAATTAATATTAACAAGGGGGAAGAGCCGCAAGACAAAATAGGGGAAGAATAGGTTAAATAATATTTAGATAAGTTAGGTGTATTCAAGTTGGCTACAACTGATGAAGTTACCCAAGGGTACTTAAGATACTGGCTGAAGCAATCTCAGAATGATTAATAATGATCTTTGAGAACTCCTGGAGGACAGGTGAGGTCCCAGAGGACTGGAGAAGGATAAACGTAGTGCCTATCTTTAAAAACGGGACCAAAGAGGACCTGGGGAATTATAAACCACTCAGCCAAAGTTTGATACCTGGAAAGATACTGGAACAAATTGTATTAAACTGTCTGTAAGCCCAAAGAGGATAATAGGGTTATAAATAATAGCCTACAGAGATTTGTAAGAACAGATTATGCCCAACCAACCTAATTTGCTTCTTTGTCCCTAGTGGATAGTAAACACAATATATCTTGATTTTAGTAAGGCTTTTGTCACCTTTTCACATGACATTCTCATAAGAAAAACTAGGAAAGCATAGTCTAGATTAAATTGTTACAAGGTGGGTGCAAAATTATCAGAAAGACTGGACACAAAGAGAAGTTATCAATGGTTCTCTATCAAACTTGGGGAATGTGTCCAATGGAGTCCCTCAGGGGGCTGTTCTGGGTTCAGTACTATTTAATATTCTCATTCATGACTTGGATAATGGAGTGGAAAGTATGCTTGTAAAATTTGTGGATGCCCACAGGTTTGGAAGGATTGCTAGTGCTTTGGAGGAGAGGATTAGAATTCAAAACAACCTTGACAAATTGTTGAATTTGTCTGAAATCAACAAGATGAAATTCAGTAAAAACAGGTGCAAAGTACTGCAGTTAGGAAGGAAAAAATCAAATGCATAACTACAAAATGGGGAATAACTGGCTAGGCAGTAGTGCAGCTGAAAAGGATGTGGGGGTTACAGTAGGTAAATAATTGAATATGAGCCAGCAATGTGATACAGTTGCAAAAAAGGCTAACCTCATTCTGGGTGTATTAACAGGAGTGTCGTACGTAAGAAATGTGAGGTAACTGTCCTGCTCTGCTAGGCACTGGTGAGGTCTCAGCTGCAGCACGGCGTCCATTTCAGGGTGGCACACTTTAGGGAAGCTATGGAGAAATTGGAGAGAATCCAGTGGAAATCTACAAAAATGATAAAAGGCTTAGAAACCCTGACCTATAAGGAAAGGTTTAAAAAATTGGGCAAGTTTAGCGTTGAAAAAGAAGACCAAGGGGCGGACCTGGTAACAGTCTTCACGTATGTTAAGGGCAGTTATAAAGAGGATGGGGATCTATTTTTCTTCAAGTCCACTGAAGATATAACAAGAAATAATCAGCTAAATCTGCAGCAAGGGAGATTTAATTCCGATATTAAGAAAAAGTTCCAGTTATAAGGGTAGTTAAGCTCTGGAATAGGGAGCTTGTGGTATCTTTGTCATTGGTGGTTTTTAAGAACAGGTTGGACAAACACCTATCAGGTTGCTCAAGGGTTATTTGACCCTTCCTCTGTGCAGGGGGCTGGACTAGATGGCCTCTTGAGGTCCCTTCCAACCCTCCATTTCTCTGATTCTGTGTCTGAGACCTACCACCCTTATTTATGGTTCCAATCCACACAGACATTGAGAACATGGGGGTGAGGAAGATTTCATAGTCACTAAACCACACGAACACTGGGAGATTTTCAAAAGTGCTCAGTGTTGGCCTATCTCTGTTCCCATTGAAGTCAATGGGAGTTTTAACCATTGGCTATAGAGAGAGAACAACCAAATGCTAAATGCTTTTGAAAAATCTCACCCTAGGGAAACTAAACTCCTTTGCCTCTTCCCCCTCGTTAAATGACTGCCACCTGCTTCTTAGTTTTCCCTACTGTGCCTTTAAAATCAGTCACTTTCATTCAAATGAGTGACCATTTAACATACATTTCCTTTTGCTCATTGTCTCAGAGTGAATTTCCGCAGAGGACTTCTCCTGTTGTTGGTGAGATAATGGCAAAAGAGATCAATGCAGTAAAAAGCAGGAGCATCTTCAGTGATTAAATATCACAGACTAGATCCTCAGCTGATGTAAATTAATTGACTTCACTGAAGTGATGCTGATTTACACCATCTGAAGATCTAGCCCTAGTGCTGCTGACAGGTTACTCAGTAATGCCCCTTGTTTCTTTTAAGCCGAAAAGGACTTATTCCAGTCTTATTTTTCAGGTTTCTGGTTTTAGAATTGGAAAACGCCATCTTACAGGTATCAGCCGATAACATTTACAAGCCATACTTGATCTGTTTAATGAATGTGAGTGGAAGGCAAGACAATGAGTTGACAGGTAATAATTATTTCATTAACTCTGTGGGAGTTATCTGGTAATGTCTTAAGCCTATCTTTTTAAAATGCTGTGTGTAATGACATGAAGAAATGGTGCTGCGTGTTATCAGTGTGCTTGAAAGTCCATTGGAGCCGTGAGAGCTCAGCACCTCTGAAAATGAGGTCCCTTTTGATTCGTCTCATGGATTTTTATTTTTTTGGTCCTTAGATGTGTCACGGTATCAGTGTAATTTGTCCACTCCAGTAATCATAAAAACATGGAACACTCTTCCCTTTGTGGTTGCATGGCTAGTAAAATGTATGCTGCTGACTCCTAAATAGTGAGTCCTTAGTAAAATCAATCTGGTATTTCCTCCTCTGCTGTGTACTGCTGCAGCTTCTACAATCCTTTAAAGTGGCAGCCATTATCCTGAGAGCTAAGCTTCCATTGGTATAATGGTGTTTCATATGAACACGCTTGGTACATACTTACAGCAGCACCGGAGTTGCTTGTTTGCCTCACATACGAGGTGTTACCGACTCACTAGGTCTCGTATGCTTTCATGAGTGTTGTTTCCATTATGGGATGTGTTTCTGGATTGTGGGGGGCGTTATCTTGAAGGTGATCTCTGAAAAATCTTGGCAGACTCATTAAGGGTTTTAGTAAAAGGGCTGATGCAGATTACTTCCCCCAGAGCAAGAAGGAAGCAAGGACCAGCCTGTGACTCTCGGTTCCTACCCTGCTCCTGGGCAATGCTGCTATGTGAGGGCTTCTCGGGATGTCGTTTTATGGCTGTCTCCTGCCATGCCTGTCCTGGGGGAACTCTCTGGCTGCAACAGGGGCTCTTAGAGCCCCTTTATATCACTCGGTCCCTTTAATGCCATGTCGTAAAAGGGTCCAAGTGGGGGTGAGGCTCTCACAAGCTGGACCATAGGGGTACAATCCAGGCCTGAGAGCATGACTGCAGAGGTGCTAAGCACCATTTGAACTCAATGGGAACTGCGTGCACTCAGCACCTGCGGAAAGCAGGCCCCTGAAGAGGAAGTTCAGTTTTCCATTGTGCAGGGTTTCTGTAAGATCTTGTGTGTCATCTAAAGTAACTTATTTTCCCTTGCAGAAAACATAACACGTCTTCTGAACCACGCTCAGCTAGAAGAAGCTCCTTTCACTCAAAATGGCATCTATGAGAAACATGCATCTATTCCAGAGATCCTACAGTCAAAGGTAAGTCTGCTTAAAATGCTGACTCAGAGGAACCCCGCACTGATACTACATCAGTGTGCAATGAAGCGTTCAGGAAACCAGCATATAGAAAACAGGTTTTAAAACACCTGACGTGAGCTAGAAATGCAGCTTGATCTTACTGCAGCTGCCTGTGCTTTGGGGTTACCATTACCCAGGCCAGAGAACGCTCTTTCCCACATGGTCAGTGCAAATGCCCCATACATGTTTGGGAGCAAAGGGAGGTGCTCAGAGTCTGCCCGGACTGACTCCGAACTACAGTGGTTTTCATCACCCCTCTGGAAGAGGCAATCAGTGCTGTGTGGCTTGTGACTGGCAGTTCATTTCCTTGTTGGATGGATGGAAGGTTTATCCGTATTTTTAAGGCTCAAGCCACTCGTGAGACTTTCATAAGTGCTTAGTGAAGTTAGGGGCACCATTCCCATGAGACTTGTGGCCCTAACTCCCACAGGTGCATTTGAAAAATCATGCATGGGGAGATTTTTCAAAGGCACAAATGACAATTCAGCACTTAAGTCCCACTGAAAGTCGATGGGAGTTAGGCATCTCTAACTGCCACTGGAAAATCTTCCCTGTAACTAACAAGACATGCACCTTTGGCGTTCTGCTGGCATATTCCTGTCTATGATTGCTTGTCTCATTAGATTGTAAGCTCTTCCGGGTAGGGACTCTCTCTAAATATGTTTACACTGTACCTAGCAAGGCAAGTCTTTATGCTGATTGGGGTCCCTCAGCACAACTGGAACAATAATATAATAATAATTAATAATAAATAATTAACAAATAAGAGTTTTCATTGCTGGAGATCCTGTCCCAGGAATTAGTTAGTGCCAGGGTTGGCATTGTAATGCCAGTGTATCATCTTTTCTTGTGCTGATATGTCTTTCTTGAAAATAAAAATAGCCAGTTTTTCCCCAGACCACTCTGGAAGGGAACAGCAGAAACACGGGTTTCAGAGCCTGAGCTCCAGCCTGAGTGGTAATGTCTATGCTGCTATTTTGAGCCTTGTGCTGCTAGCCACACAAGCCCTAGTAAGTTGACCCAGGCTCTGAAACCTGCTGCCACAGGATTGTGGGTTTTTTTTTTCAAAGTAGATTGACCCAAACTTGCAGACCAAGAGGAGAGTGGGCTAGAGTAGCTGTCTACCACATGCCTACAATAGGGGACTCCTCTGTGGCTGCAACCAGGGTTTCTTTATGCCACTCTAGCTCTTTAAAACAGTATCAAGGAACCAGAGCAGGTGTGGGGCTTTCACCACAGGTACCTGAAGTTAGTGTCCTATATTTAAGTTTAAACACCTAAATATTATTGAAGGGGTCACAGAGCGCACACTCGGAATTGTTTACAATGCTTAACTTTTATTGAAAATATATGAGAGAAGTCAAATACACTGTGCAAAATCACAAAAGTGGTGTAATGGACATCAGGATGTAACACTGTTGTTAATTGTTTCTCTTACAACAGCACCTATAAGCCCCAGTGAGCTAGGCACTGTACAAACACATAGTAAAAGATAATCCCTCCCCTAAGGACTTTACAATCAAAATAGACAAGGCAGATAAAGGGTGGGAGGGGAAGCCAGAGTCAGGAAGAGACGTGACTTGCTCAAGGTCACATAAGACAGCAGCAGAATTAGGAGCTGAGAATTCCAGGTCAAGTCCCTGGACCTTTCTGCCTCTCCAGGGCTGGGAACAGTCACTGTGAATTTCAGTTCATTTTAAGACCTTTTGAACTAAAGGGCTCGAAAGCTGAATCCTGAATAAAATCAAAGCAATGTCTATATCCTTTAGCCTAAAGACCACTTCTGATCATCCTTTTCTGTAACTTGCGTCTGTCTCTCTTTTTTTAATTTAAAGACATCTCGCCTCCGAAGCATGATAAAACTTCTTTGTGACTACAAGAGCTTTAAATCACTGCAGCGTATCTGTCAGCTCCCTACTGTTAGCTTTGAAGCACTGTGTGAACAAAGTCAATTTCATGAGAAGCTCCTTCACAGCTTTGAGTTAAGCAATCACCTTATGACAGATGTAGTTCATCACAACAGGGTTTTTCGAGAACTTGGAGATATACTGATTGGGGATCCCACCAAAATCCAGTCACAAATGAATTGGTAAGGACTTCTCTAAGCTCTTCTACACCAGTGTTTCTTCCTGAAATTATTAATGTGGACCCTTTATTTTCTTTTAATGTTCCCATTTTTTAAAATTTAAGGATTCAAGAAAATGTACCGCAAATTGATTATTTTCAAGATATCCCGCGGTATATGGCTATAATGAGTTCCATGATGAATACCACTGAGAATGCAACAGCTTCTCAAAATCAAGGTAGTTTTACCTGTTTACTTTAAAACCTTGGTTTATAAGAATGGTCGCTAATTTACTTGTTGCTGTTGGCCTTTCTGAGGCAAATTTCACAGATTGTCTTATGAAAGCTATATGGTGACGGAAGTAAGCATGTGCTATGTCCATTGGCTTCTTTTTTAGGACAGGCTGTAGGCCTACGGAAGTCAGTTACAAAACTCCTATTGAGTCAAAGTTGCTGGTTCAAGCCGTCAGAGGTCCTAAACGTATGTACAGGCAAACTGTGCTCGGTGCAGGCCCCAAAAGCTATGGCTCCAAAAATCCCTAGGTCTGCCAGAGGCTTACAGATTGACAAATGGTCCATCCAAATTCAGACATGTTTGACCGGTAGTGCTCCTCTCAGCCAACATGCACAACATCTTCAGTCTGGGCAAAAATGTTTCTCTTCCGCTGTCTTAACATAGGTGCTCTGTGCATAGATATATAATAGTTCTGTAAGTATGGAGAAAACCATTATATCATTTTTTGGTTTTTTATTTTAAAGAAATGCTAATGGCTATGTTTAAAAATGTCGACCAGCTCAAAGAGGAGCTCAGAAATGAAGCAGGAATGTCCATAGCAAGTATCAAAGCCCTGATGGAAATGCCTCTCCCAGAAAACACAACTCAGGTAAGTTTATCCTAATTCTAGCTGAAGGTCCCTTTAAATTGGGCACTCAAATAATTAAATCCAGGGGCTATTAATGAAAGCAGCTCAGCAAATCTCTGCTCCTGTGGGAACGCAGAGGGAGATACATGATCTTTAAGGGACACAAACTCTATAGTGCTTTATAGATCAAAATAGACACCCTGAGTTGTAACTGAAAGAACTTTGTAAGCCAGAGCAGCCTCTGGAGACCAAGAGCAGTATGTTCTTTGACTGACACGAGTAGCCGGTGGGTAGTCACATAGTGGGTGATTGCTGAAATATTTAGCTAGTGCATTGTGCATTGCAGTAATCCAGTTCAGTGGTCACAAATGCGTGGATATTTTTGGTGAGGTCCACACTGCAGAGAAACAGTGGCAATGCAGATGGAAAAGGGCATTTCTGGCCACTGATGCCACCAATAATTATAAGAGCTACCCCTGGGATCCAAAATATCCTTGCAGACAATGAATCTCAGCTAAGGATGGACACGCTATCCTCAATGATTCGGCTCCAAAGACCTCTTCCCCTAGCCCTGCCTCAGAGCCTCACCATCATCTTGTCTCGTTTCAGTCTCAAACAGCTCACTTTTATCCAACCCCCAACTTTGTCAATCACTGGGAAAGTTAAACTGTCGGGTCATTTCAGCCTGTGCAAAATGTGTTAAAGCACTACCATTCTGCTTTGATTCTCCATGCAGGAATAATAGGGAGGAGAAGGTATGTTTCTTAGTCTACAGCATTGGAAGGTGATGTTGGGGAAGAGTTTAGAAGCAGTCGTTTAACCCATGCATGTTGGAGTAACCTAATAATGTACCAATCTCCTGCTTTTTGTGCAAATACAGCTCGTTTCTCGGATTCTCCAGCTGGAGTCGTGTGACGTCCATTCCATCGACCCAAAGCTAGACGCAGTAGTAAAGGAGTTCTGCAACCTGTCACTCCCAGAAAGGACCCGCCAGTCTTACATTCTGGGGGTCATATTCTTACGTCACTTAGACATTTACAATTTTCTGTACAAGGTTTGTGTTGGATTTTTAGAGCACTTTTCTGGCTTTTATTAGCTACTGTGGCTAAGATCCTCATCTGGTATACCTGTACTGGTATGGAGCTAGGCTGCTTCCCACCAGCTGAGGATCTGGCCTTGTGTATGAAATAACAAATAATGTTATATTGCATACCTATGCTGACATATACATTAAGACAACTGTCCATTATAGAGCCAGCTGGTGTAAATTGGCATGCCTCAGTTGTAACCATTGGGGCCACACTGATTTACAGCAACTTAGGACCTGGCTCTCAAGCTACTCTTGCCTGGTACACCATCCAACTGGCTCACAAGCTACTCTTGCCTGGTACACCATCCAACCATCCTAGCCTAGGTCAGGATGTGAACCCAGGTTCCAATGGATACAAGACACTGGGCTAAGGCTCACTGTACCAATTAGTTATCCCACTAAATCCAAAACTGTAAAAGGTTCTGTGATATTTATTTGCCCAATCCATAATAATGTTGCAATTGCTGTTATGGCCAATCAAATATTCAATATGTGTGACTACCGTTGGTGACAACCATATGCTAAAATAGGTATGATTCGTCAACAAGTATGTTTTCGATACGCCTTTAACAATGCTGAAATAATTGTCCTTCTGAACAATGCAATCAAATGAGAATGACAGTGAACTTGGCTCTGTAGTGATTGACACAAGGACATAAGAACAGCCATACTGGGTCAGACCAATGGTCCATCTAGTCCAGTATCCTGTCTCCGATAGTGGCCAGTACCTGAGCTTCAGAAGGAGTGTACAGAACAGGGCAATTTTGGAGAGATCCCCCCCTTCTTCCCCTCCCAGCTTCTGGCAGTCAAGGTTGTCCTGAGTATGGGGTTGCATCGCTGTCCATCTTGGCTAATAGCCACAGGTGGATCTAAGCTCCATGAATGCATCTAGTTCCTTTTTGAACCTGTTATACTTTTGGCCATCACAACACCCCATGTCAGTGAGTTCTACAGGTTAATTGTGCACTGTATGAGAAATAACTTCCTCTTGTTTGAATTAAATCTGCTGCCTAGTCATTTCATTGGGTGGCCCATGGTTTTTGTGCTGAGGGTCTTCTACTGTATTCCAGCCATCCTCAAAACAAACCTTCCCACATTTTAACTGTTCAGAGCCAGGTTCTTTAGAGCGATACCTAAAGTTCCAGGGTGGAATTTTCAACAAGTGGATAAGTGACTTGGGAGTACAAGTTTCCCATTGATTTCCTATGGGATTTGTGCTCCTAAGGCACTTAACCACTTCTGTAAATCCCACCTCTGACCCCAAAGAATTAGTGCTAGGTAGGTGTGTATATGCTGACAGTTATTTTCTTCCTTCCTCTGTCTTCTAGATGTTTTTCCCCAAAGAACTGCAGAAATCAATGGACAAGATGTTAGGCCTCCTGAAAGAGATGGAACATTTCAGGAACCAGGTGGCATCTGGCATGCGTCCGCTGTTAGAAGCCATTAATTCATTCAAAAAGCTACGGCAGTCTAGAAATGTGCCCCTCTCCAAGGTGTGTATTAGCATGGGAATGGTCCTGAGCTAAAATGCCTTTGGAGTACTTACACAGTGTTGGCCGTAGAATCTCTAAGTACATCCAGGGAAGTAGCTAGAGGTCAGCAAGTCTCTGTCAGGGTACCTAGAATGTTCTTGTTTGGAATGACATAGGTAGCAGTCACATGGTCAATATGGGCAAGGGGAGGAATGAAAACACAAAAGACTTACAGCTATGTTGAAGTGGGGTAACTAAGAAGGAGATTAAAGGAGACCTGCAGCCACATTGAAAAGACCCAACAAGAGGCTAGTAAACACAGCACGAGAGCAGGGGTGCTGGAACCCCTAGTTCCAGCACCTATGCTTGAGAGTGACACAGCAAGAGCCTGATCGGGCTGCTTCCCTGAGACCCCACTGCTTCCTCCATTCCACACCTCACCCCCAGGTCCCCGCTGCTCGCTGCATCCCTCCTCCTTGGGATGGGGGAGTGAGGAGGAGGGGACGTGGAGAGCCAGCGGCTAGTAGCCTGAGGAGGCTCGGCCCGGCACTGGGGCTGGTCTGGCTCTTGGGGGGTTGGCGGCTTGGCTCAGCCGGGTGCTGGAGCCGGTAGCTCGGCGGGGTGGGGGCCCTTCAGGAGTGGGAGGAGCTAACGCTTGGGTGGCCGGCAGCTTGGCCCGGGCTGACTCTGGAGCGGGGGTGGAGGATGGCCCAGCGCTGGGGGAGGCCAGCGGCTAGGCCCGGCACTGGTGCCAGCCTGACTCTGGCGGAGGTGGGGGTCGGGGCAAGGGGGCCGGTGGCTCGGGTTGGCTCTGAGGCTGGGCTGGCACACAGGGAGGCTGGTGGCGCCGCCTAGTGCTCAGAGGGGGGGAGTCAGGAGGGGCGGAGGCTCGGCCTGATGTGGCTGTGGTGGGCAGACAGGGGCTTCTTCTTTTATGGTGGAAGGGGGGGTTTGGGGCTCCAGCATGTCTGCGGGGGGGGGGGGGGCGGGCCTTGGGCAGAAGAGGCAGGGCTGGCGGGTTCCCCAAAACAGGGGTTCATCCGCTACCATGGGCCTGATCCAAAGCCAACAGAAGACAATAGAAAGTCTCCCATCAACTTCAGTGAGCTTTGGCTCAGGCTGTAATCACACTTATCATTGTGATTACACTTATCAGCCAACTGGCTGGTCATGGTACCTTACGCTATCCCTAGGGCTGGGTAACCATCCTTCTGCAGCTCATCTCTTGTCCTGTCATTATGCATCTTTTGCATTATGGGAGTAAATCTTGCTCTACATACTCCAGGGAATAAACCACCTTGAAATTAATGAGAGTTGAGGATGCTCTGCACTTTACAGGAGACCTCCAGCATGTCTCATGATTGGGTTCTCAACTCCTTTCTATAAATTTGCCAACCGCTAACACATATCAGCACAAAGTATCCTTTGATATTTATGCTTTTCATTCATATTTATGAATAAGCATGCAAAGTCTCAAGGTTTTCCAAGTAAAGTCCCTTGTTTTGTACACAGATAAACTCTCATCCAAAAGCCAGCATAAATGTGGTTTACTTCTCCCACTGAGATAAGATGCTTTAAACATGCAGGTGTGTCTTTTTGCTTTTGTTTTTTGTCCCGTAGGCATTGTTTAAAACAACCAACATAACAATAGCTCATGGATCATTTAAGTCCATTTCGAAAGCTCTCTGCAATGAGGAAATCACACCCTTGTTTTTTGAATCTTTGCTGCCTAATTTTGGAGATCCAAAAAGACCTAGTTCTTCTATCCAGGATGAAAATATACAGAAAATAATGCGGAAATATGGCATTCCCCCGGATCCCAGTGAGTTTGCGGCGAAAGACGCGCCACAAGAGAAAACACTGAAACTATTCGCTTTCTCAGAGAATGTAGTTAGACTTAAACAGAAGGTCAGCTTAAAAATGTGTGGGCTAGATTCTGTTCTCTTTTGCACTAATTGTAAACTGGCGTAACTCAGTTAACTTCAATGGAGCTTCCCTGATTCATCATGAGAATCACTCCCTTCCTCCCACCCCCCGAGCTGGTTGAAATTTTTCAGACAAAACTTTTCATTGAACAATTGCTTGCTTTTTTTTCATGAAAATTTTGTGAAAACCTGTGTTGACATCTTTAAAATTTTTCATTACTTTTTCCCTTGCATCTTTCTGATGCCACTAGCTAAATGGGGTGACAGTTTTTTGGTTATTGAAAACTCTGGGTTTTGGTAAAGTAAATGTTCTTTTCGTGGGTTCCTTTCTAACCTTGAGAAACAATTGGAAAAAAATCTTGAAATTTTTTGTAGTTTTTAAAAAAAAGGTTTTGAACAGCTCTAGCCCCTACAGGTTTAGCGGCACAGAAATGCTTCAGACCAAATCCTCAGCTGGGTTAAACTGGCAAAGCTGCATGGAAATCAATGGTGCTATGCCGACTTCCACCAGCTGGTTATTGTATCAATTCTTTGTGGAGCACTGATTGATTGATCATGGAACTGTAATGTTTCCTGATGTAGCAGTTTGTGTGGAATGTGATGTATTATTTTGTGCAAGATGCTGCATGATATGACAGCTTGGGTCGGGGTATCCCTGCCACTTCTGCAAGTGGAGACGCCTTGGAGCTGGCAGATCCCGGTGGAGAAGTGGGGAATGCAGCCTTCATGGCATTGTCCCTCTCTTCCCCCAAGCCTGCAGTAGCCCGTCTGTGGGAATCAGGCTCCAGAAGCCAGGTGGGAGTCGATGTGACTGGGGGACACAGCTGCTTTCCACAACTCTACGGGAACTCATGAAGTCCCTTTTCTCGACATAGGTCTTGCTCCTCTAGGCATCTGTCTCTTCCATTTTATGTAACGAAAAAGAGCTGCTTGTTTGTTTGAACACTGGGACAGAAACATTTGGGAGCTGACCCAAGCATTTCTGATTAGATCCAGCGAGCAGCTGTTCTGGGCCAAACCCTCAACTGGTGCAAATCTGCATACTTCTGTTCAATGGAGCTGTGCTGATTTACACCCGCTGAGGATCTGGCTCACTATGCTTATGGGTGACTTATTTTCATAAAGTTTAAAAGGCTTCTGAGTGGAGTAGGGTGGCGGCTTAATGTTCCCTCATCTCCCAGTTCCTGTGGTGGGCTGGTTTTAGGACTTGACAGGTCAATGCTTTCATCCTAATGTGTCATTTTTCCAGCTGCACTAACATTATTAGCTCCTCCTCATTCACAAAAGTCATTTAACCTTAAAGCAAAAAAAGCTCTGCTAGAACAATGAGAATCTTGTTGTCTTGATTTCAGCAACAGGAGACCTTGGGGTGGATTAGCTCTGTCAAGAGGTATTACGTCAGTCAGTGCAGAGAGGGTTATGCAGACATTAATCGGACACAGCAACAAAAATACTCTTGGGGAGTTTCGTGCGTCTACTTTATTTGTGCTATTTGTTTTTTTTTTGCCTTGCAGCACCTTTCTGCTTATCGTTTTATCTGGATTTGGTTAGTACCTCTACTGGAGCTTTAATATGGTCTTTCCTCAAACCTATGCTGTTTGGGAAGATTCTGTATACACCAGACACCCCAGAAACTCGAGCGATCATGGAAAAGGTATGATGTTGTGAATAATGAGAGGGGCTCCGGTCAAGCAAATCCCAATGAGAGAGCTTCTTGTTGAGTCTCCAGCGCAGGCTGGCTTTTTGGAGAAGTAGCAGAATACTGTGCTGCAAGTATTAGACTTGGTTGATAACCCCCCCCGGGAGAAAAATGAATCTTGACACATTACTGTAGAACATAGCTGATGTGGTCTCAAACTGGGGGTAATCTAAGGCTTCGAAGACTCTTTGAGACGAAAGAAGAATGTAGATCAGTCATCAGCAAAGAATTGTTTAATGCATTTAAATTCAAAATGGGAGTGAGGTACTGATCGTGGGGTGTTGGTTGGGACCAACTGAAATTACGGAAGCTGGATCACAATTTGGTGAGTATTCAGAGCTCGGGGTTTGCTTTGGACCCATCGCTGATTGGGTTATCCCTAAAAATAATGAGGTTAGATAAGCTTGCAAACCCTTCGGAACTTGTTTCCAGTGCGCCGTAGCTTTGTATTTCTGTTTGTGGGAAGGCACTGCAGAGAGAATCCTGATCTCCAAGAAACGAAAATACAAATGAAAGTGAAAGGCAGCAAATTTAAAACTGGGGAATGGGAAGCGTGATTTCACACAATGCACAGCCTCTGGGGCTCTTTGAGACCAGCTGTCATTGAGGCCAAGAGCTTAGCAAGATTACAAAAAGGACTGGACATTTAGACAGATGCCAAGAATATCCAGAATTATAATAGAAAGAATGTAAAAACAAATTATGGTGAAACCCTGTGTCCATTGAAATCAGTGACATCACTGACTTCCATGGGGCCAGGATTTAACCCCAAGAGTTTTGGAAGTGATGGAGACACTCACTCTTCAAGGCATAAACCAACCTCTAATGAATGGGGGTAGGAAAAATATTTCCCTGTGCTCAGATTATCCCATAACGATCTACTGCAGGGGTTTCTTGCCCCATAATCTGAAGCAGTTGATGCTGGCCACAGTCAGAGACAGAATGTGGGACTGAATGGACCCCAGGTCTGATACATTCTGGTGATTCCTATGGTCTACAGGTCAATTGAAACATAAAATTGTTAAAGAGACAGCGACGATTTGTAATCTACCCCTTTGTGACTGTGGTCAATAGTTTCCTTTGCATGAAAAATCCAAGCAGCACTAGAAATGTGAGGGGCATTATGGGGTTTGGAAGCATTTCTCTGCAAAAGGCCTTAGACCCAAATCAGTCCTGGCATAAGCAGCAATATCTTCCATTAATCATAGAATCATAGAATATCAGGGTTGGAAGGGACTTCAGGAGGTCATCTAGTCCAACCCCCTGCTCAAAGTAGGACCAATCCCCAACTAAATCATCCCAGCCAGGGCTTTGTCAAGCCTGATCTTAAAAACTTCTAAGGAAGGAGATTCCACCACCTCCCTAGGTAACGCATTCCAGTGCTTCACCACCCTCCTAGTGAAAAAGTTTTTCCTAATATCATTACTCCTCGTTCTGTCATCTGCTACCACTGAGAACAGTCTAGATACATCCTCTTTGGAACCCCCTTTCAGGTAGTTGAAAGCAGCTATCAAATCCCCCCTCATTCTTCTCTTCCGCAGACTAAACAATCCCAGTTCCCTCAGCCTCTCCTCGTAAGTCATGTGTTCCAGTCCCCTAATCATTTTTGTTACCCTCTGCTGGATGTTTTCCAATTTTTCCACATCCTTCTTGTAGTGTGGGGCCCAAAACTGGACACAATACTCCAGATGAGGCCTCACCCATGTCGAATAGAGGGGAACGATCACGTCCCTCGATCTGCTGGCAGTGCCCCTACTTATACAGCCCAAAATGCCATTGGCCTTCTTGGCAACAACGGCACACTGTTGACTCATATCCAGCTTCTCGTCCACTGTAACCCCTAGGTCCTTTTCTGCAGAACTGCTGCCTAACCATTCGGTCCTAGTCTGTAGTGGTGCATGGGATTCTTCCGTCCTAAGTGCCGGACTCTGCACTTGTCCTTGTTGAACCTCATCAGATTTCTTTTGGCCCAATCCTCTAACTTGTCTATGTCCCTCTGTATCCTATCCCTACCTTCCAGCGTATCTTCCTTTCCTCCCAGTTTAGTGTCATCTGCAAACTTGCTGAGGGTGCAATCCCTGCCATCCTCCAGATCATTAATGAAGATATTGAACAAAACCTACCTGAGGACTGACCCTTGGGGCACTCCACTTGGTACCAGCTGCCAACTAGACATGGAGCCATTGATCACTACCCTTTGAGCCCGACAATCTAGCCAGCTTTCTATCCACCTTATAGCCTTAATGTCAATGGCAGTTGCTCTCCCTTCATCAGGACTGACTTTGGTCCTTCATCACAGCGCGCTGTGTAACCCAACAGGAAAATATAGAGAGTTTTGTGACTGCACCAAATTACTGCTTTGTGCTAACTCGATAAGGAGCTGAGGTCAATAACCTTTAGTAGCTTCTGAAGGAGTTTTCGGGGAGGAAAATGGTTGATTCTTGATTAACAGAACTGGACTTTTATTCTTAGACATAGAGGAAGTCTACAGTTAAAACACTTTAAGCTTCTCCCGCCGACATAGCACTGTCTATGCAGGGGGTTAGGTTGCTATAAACTACGTCGCTCAGGAGTGTGGACTTTTCAAACCTCTGCATGACGTAGTTATAGTGATATAGGTCTGTAGTTTAGATGAGACCTTCGTCATAATACTTAAGGCCCCAATCCAGCAAAGCATATAAGCAGGTGCTGAAGTCCAGCTCTGTTCAGCAAAGCCCTGAAACGTAGGCTAAACGTTAAGCACCTACATGTGACTGAGGCATGTGTTGAAGTTAAAGACATGTTAAAGTTAAGCACATGCTTAAGCATTCAGCAGAACAGGGATGGACTGCTGAATCGGGGCCTAAAGAAGGAAAAACTTGCTCAATGTCATGTGAAAGGACCATGGAAATATTAATTTAGCTTTTTGTAAACAGGTCAAATGGATTTATTGTATGTGTTTGTTTTGATTTGTTTTTTTAAGTCTAATGCAACCCTGAAGCAAATGGCTGATCTAATGCAAAAGTCCCAGGAATGGCTGGACAAGTCACCGTTGATCATGAATTCACTGACTACATTAAACGAAACAATTCCAGTTGTCAAGGTATTATTATCTCACAGCTAACAGGGTTCCTTTGTCGCTCAAGTTAACAGAAGGCTGGGGGCAGATCCTCTCTGATATAAATTGTCATAGCTCTATTGACATCCACCAACAATACAAACACCAAGAGATTCTAAAGGGGCACCTTTTCAGAGCTAAACCCTCCTTCTGAAATGCTTACAGTACTTCCTCTAAAACTTCCAACACACTGAGGACTGATGGTTGGCCATACAAAGGGGAGAATTCTCTTAGGTTTGTAAATGCAATTGCCTTCTGCTTGACGTAGCAATCAAAGCTGGGTGACTCATCACAGGGCTCACCCCAGCCTGAGATACCAAAGAAGTGGTTCTCCTCAGGAAGCAGAAAAGCTGGGATAATACCTATGTCTCCTCATTAGAAAAGTGCTGGAGAGCCTAGAGGATGAACGAATGCCATTCTGCCTTTGTAGCTCAATGAGGAAAAATATTTAAATATCAAGGTAAAACTTCAGACTCTCTCCATGAGGAACAAGTCACTGTTCAAACCTGGAAAACTGTAACGTGCCTCCTCTTTCTACTCACTCTCCGTGCTTAAGTTACTTTGAGGCACTTTGAGGTTACTTTGAGTTACTTAAGTTACCTTAGCAGCAGTGATTGGCTTCTTTTTGGTGAAGAAACAGAACACAGCCTGTTATAGAAAGGATATCTTGGGAACACAGAGTAAATATTAACTGGTCTCAGTGGGAGAAATTCACCACAGTGTATATAGCATAGCTGGACTCCTGGAAAATCCAGGACGGAGCATGTGAGAGTCAGCGATGAAACATTCTCCACTGAGCGGACTCCTTTGTGGAATGAGCTATTAGAGATTCAGCTAAGCTCAAACCTGAAGGCCTGAAGCTCATTTACACGCAGGCCACTCTGCACTGTGCTCTGACAGCGTACAGCGCCCTTACAGGGTCTGTCTACACAGCATTCTGGAGCCCGCGGGTTCGAGCCTCCCAGGAGGGTCGACAGACTCGGGCTAGCACGGCTCATGCTAGGGTTCTAAAAATAGCTGTATAGACGGGGCTGGACCTTGGGCTCTGAAGCCCAGGGAGAGGGGTGGGCTGAAGAGTCCAAACCACAGCGTCTAAGCACTGGCTGTATGTCTAGTTTCAGAGCGCTAGGGTAAACCACACCTGCTGACCTGGGCTGGGACGCTTGCTCCTGCGGGCTCCAAAACTGCAGATACACCAAAAGTTGGTAGAAATTACATTTGCACATACTTCAACGTCTCTGTGTCACTAAGCATCCAGGCCTAAGTGCTTTCCAGAACCAGTCCGATGCCCAGTGAAGTCAATGTGATCGTTTTCCGTTGGATCAGGCCCTTAGAGAGCTGTAAGACTCTGTCACTGGCTAAAGTTTTCTCTCCGTAACTGAAATCAAGTGAAGAGAGGAGGCTCAAGAAGGGCGTAAGTAACATGGAGGGGATCCAAACAGGATGAATGTCACTATCTCTCTCTCACTCTCATTTGATAGAATACCCTGCAGAATCCATTTGTGCAAGTTTTTATCAAACTCATGGTGAAGCTGGATGCTGTCAAACTGCTGAGCGAAATAAATGAACTGGGTAAGTTGCTATTCATACACCTCCTATTTATATAACAGTGCTCAGAACATCACAACTGCCTCACTGCCTTAGACCATTGGTGTAACGATTCCTGCTGGCCAGTAGCTGATGCATTAGTGCCAATCAAGCTCATCCATAGTGTATATTTGCCTGGAAAGATTCCTCCTTCACCTTCTTAAAATATCAGCATATGTCCTGAGCAATGTGGTTTGAGTGCCCACATTATGGATGGATAAGACAGATGGGGGGAGAAAGGGAGCATTATGAGCCTTGTTTTACAGATGGGAAACTGAGGCATAGAGGGATTAAGTGATTTAGCCAAGGGCACACAGGAATTCTGTGGCAGATTTTGCCTTGAAGTGCAGTCTCCTGAGTCCCAGTCTTGTACCTTAGCCCAATGCCACTCATCCTCTCCATAAATATGTCTTATGTGGCATCCAGTGTGTAACACAAAACACATTATCAGATGCATAAGCCAGTCTTTTAGCTGTGGGATCCCTGAAATGTAACCTGTTACTATGTTGTTGTTGTTTTTAAAGAAGCTAATGTCAAACCAATATTTTTAAAAAAGGTAAACAGGATGATGCAGCCTGATAGTGATCCCAGGAAAAATTTCAGGAAGGCTGATGCGGGATATCATCAGTAAAGAATTAAAGGACAGTAGCATAATTAATGCCAATCAACATGGTTTTATGAAAAATGAGCTTGTCAAACAAATGTATCTCATCATAAACTGATCACTAGTTTGGTCGAGAAAGGTAACTGTGCTGAGATAATAGATTTCTGTGAGTCATTTGACTTAGTCCTGCATGACATTCTCATAAAAAAAATTAACACTATACAAAATTCCTGTTTTCCATATTAAATGGATTAAAACCTAGTTAAATAATAGATGTCAAAATAATTGTAAATGAGGAATCACAGAACCCTAGAAGTATAAGACTGGAAGGGACCTTGAGAGGTCATCTAGTCCAGTCCCCTGCACTCAAGGCAGGACTATATAAAAACAAGACCATCCTTGGCATGTGTTTGTTAAAAACCTCCAATGATGGAGATTCCAGAACCTCCCTAGATAATTTATTCCAGGGCTTAACCACCCTGACAGTGAGGAAGTTTTTCCTAATATGCAACCTAAACCTCCCTTGCTGCAATTGAAGGCCATTGCTTGTCCTATCCTCAGAAGGTAACGAGAACAATTTTTCTCCCTCCTCCTTGTAACAACCTTTTATGTACTTGAAAACTATTATCATGTCCCCTCTGTCTTCTCTTCTCCAGACTAAATAAACCCAGTTTTTTCAATCTTCCTTCACAGGTCATGTTTTCTAGACCTTTAATAATTTTTTGTTGCTCTTCTCTGGACTTTCTCCAATTTGTTCACATCTTTCCTGAAATGTGGCACCCAGAACTGGACACAATACTCCAGCTGAGGCCTTATCAGCACGGAGTAGAGCAGAAGAATTACTTCTTGTGTTTTGCTTACAATACTCCTGCTGATACATCCCAGAATGGCATTCCCTTTTTTTGCAACAGTGTTACACTGTTGATTCATATTCAGCTTGTGATCCACTATAACCCACAGATCCCTATTCACAGTACTCCTTCCTAGGCAGTCATTTCCCATTTTGTATGTGTGCAACTGATTGTTCCTTCCTAAATGGAGTACTTTGCATTTGTCCTTATGAATTTCATCCTATTTACTTCAGACCATTTCTCCAGTTTGTCCAGATCATTTTGAATTTTAATTCTGTCCTCCAAAGCACTTGCAACCCCTCCCAGCTTGGTATCATCCACAAACTTTATAAGTGTCCTCTCTATGCTATTATCTAAATCATTGATGAAGATCTTGAACAGAACTGGACTCAGAACTGATCCCTGTGGGACCCCACTTGATATACCCTTCCAGATTGGCTGTGAACCACTGATTGATTACTCTCTGGGAGTGGTTTTTGAACCAGTTACACACCCACCTTATAGTAGCTCCATCTAGGCTGTATTTCCCTAGTTTGTTTATGAGAAGGTCATGCAGGTACCTACTTGGAGAATAGACTTCTGATAGCAGACGACTCTTTAATTGATCAGAAAAAGGCTTTAAAAGCTCCAATGGTTGGAAGCTGAAGCTAGAAAAATTCAGACAAGAAATAGGGTGCAAATTTTTAACAGTGAGGGTAATTAACCATTGGAATGACGTGCCTAGGGACATGATGGATTCTCCATCACTTGATGTCTTTAAATCATAGAATCATAGAATATCAGGGTTGGAAGGGACCCCAGAAGGTCATCTAGTCCAACCCCCTGCTCGAAGCAGGGCCAATTCCCAGTTAAATCATCCCAGCCAGGGCTTTGTCAAGCCTGACCTTAAAAACCTCTAAGGAAGGAGATTCTACCACCTCCCTAGGTAACGCATTCCAGTGTTTCACCACCCTCTTAGTGAAAAAGTTTTTCCTAATATTCAATCTAAATCAAGACTGGATGTCTTTCTAAAAGATAAGTAGGGCTCAGACAGAAGTTATGGGCTTGATGCAGTGTTTACTGGATGAGGTTCTATGACCTGGGCTACGTCGGAGGTCAGACTAGATGATGATAATGGTCATGTTCCAGTATCGGATATGGACTGGCAGCAGAGCCTGCTTATACACATGTGACGTGTTCATCATAAGTTCCTTTAATGCTCTGCCAGGTATGGCTGAGGTTTCTTTAAATCAATGGTCACCAACCTGTTGATCCCGGAGCCTCGGCCAGTCAATCGCAATCTCTGGGCCGCTAAAAGTCCAGTGGGTGCAGGGGCTCAGCCCTGCCTTCCTTGGCCCCACGCCACTCCCAGAAGCGGCTGGCTGCTGGCATGTCTCTGCGGCCCCTGGGGGAAGGGGAGGGTGAGACGGCTCTGTATGCTGCCCTCGCCCCTTGCACCATCGCCGCAGCTCCCATTAGCTGGAAACCGACCATTGGGAACTGCGGAGGTGGCGCTTGCAGGTGCGAGCAGGAGTGGCGTGGGGCTGCAGCAGGCAGGCAGCCTGCCTGAGCCCTGCTGTGCTGCCTGTCCTGCCTGGAGCCTGCACCACGCCACCCCATGCCCAGCCCAGAGCTCCCTCACAGACCCCACACCCCCTCCCACATCCCGACCCCTTGCCCCAGCCCAGAGCCCCCTCCTGCACCCAAACTCCCTCCCTGAGCTTGCACCCCAAGTCCCTGCCCCAGCCCAGTGAAAGTGAGTGAGGATGGGAGGAAGGACTGGAGGGAGCAGGGCCTCGGCGAAGGGGCGAGGTAGATCCTGGGTTGATCTTAAATTCAAAATGTGATCTTGTGTGTAAAACGGTTGGAGACCACGGCTGTAAATGAACGCGGTGCCACCTAATGGCTGAATAGTGTAATATGGGTTAGCATTCCATTATAATTATAGTCCCTTCCAGCCTCAAAATTTATGAAAAATAGTCTTAAAAACCATAAGGCCTAGTTTAAATGATTCCAATCCTGAATGTTAGTCAAATAGACATTGTAAGAGAATCTCTGCAGTAAATTGTATTAATCCCCTCTGGCCACCAGAGGACACTGTTCAGACATAATTATTCACCCAAATAGTGAATTGGAAGCCTGATGGGAAGTGATTTTAATAATTCACTCACATCAGAACTGGAGTTTTGCTTTAAAGTTTTCAGGTCTCTCAGGTCCCCCTCTCCTCCCTACTCCCACAGTGGAGTAATGTAGCAGCCACTTTAATAACATAAGAACAGCGATACTGGGTGAGACCAAATGTTCATCTAGCCCAGTGGCCAATGTCAGGTACCCCAGAGGAGATGAACAGAACAGGTAATCATCAAGTGATACATCCTGTCGCCTATTCCCAGCTTCTGGCAAACAGAGGCTAGGGACACCACCCCTGCCCATCCTGGCTAATAGCCATTGATGGACCTCCATGAACTTATCTAGTTCTTTTTTGAACCCAGTTATAGTCTTGGCCTTCACAACATCCTCTGGCAAGGAGTTCCACAGGTTGACTGTGCATTCTGTGAAAAAAATCTTCCTTTTTAAACCCGCTGCCTATTAATTTTATTTGGTGACCGCTGATTCTTGTGTTCTGAGGAGTAAATAACACTTTCTAATTTACTTTCTCCACACCAGTCATGATTTTATAGATCTCTATCATATTCCCCCCCCCCCTTAGTCGTCTCTTTTTCAGGCTGAAAAGTACCAGTCTTACTAATCTCTCCTCATACAGAAGCCATCCCTTACCCCTAATAATTTTTGTTGCCCTTTTCTGAACCTTTTCCAATTTCAGTATATCTTTTTTGAGATGGAGCGACCACATCTGCACTCAGTATTCAAGATGTGGGCATACCATGGATTTATATAGAGGCAGTATGATATTTTCTGTCTTATTTTCTATCCCTTTCTTAATGATTCCCAACATTCTGTTTGTTTTTTTGACTGCCACTGCCCATTGAGTGAACGTTTTCAAAGAGCTATCCACAATGACTCCAACACAGCCCTTGTTTGTGCGAGTGGAAGCTGATGTAGATCAGGAGTGAGTCTAGCTCATTGCAACCCATATCAGCATGCTGTTTAGAATGAAATGAGTGCAAATAGTCACCTATTGGGTGCAATCACCTGTCCTAACTGCAGCAAAACCATCATACTTGTGGCCGCTGTTCCACATTAGTTACACTGCATTATGTAGTCACAATGTACAACAGCCAGAAGACAGCAGTACTTTTATTGGCTGCATTAACAGGTCTAATACACACAGCACCATGGCAGACCTACCTCCTACTTGACGGGCTTGGATAAAATAGATTGTGTTCACCACTGAGCTAAAACAGATCAGCAGACATGGCGATTACACTGAAAATCACTGGACGTGGAACGAATGGAGAACATCATACACAGTTTAAAAAACCAGCAGATTAGCAGTAACCTCTGGTTTGAAATGGTTGTCACATTCCATAGTTGACATTCTCCCAAAGACAAACTCATTAGCGTGTAAAAAATGATTAACCTAAAAATTGGGTCAACCACATGCATTCATTGCACTGATAAATGCAGAATAATATTTTACGATTAATGTTTAGTGTGATTGTTTTTTTCCATCGTTATTAGCAGTAACAGCATAATGAAGTGATGGTTCTTTTGCTTCATTCCCTTCCCCCTCACCCCAGATGATATAAGGTTGGAATTGCAGAACAACGCTGACATCATCAATCAACTGAACACATTATCTACCCTGGCAGTAAATGTATCCTCCTGTGTGTCGTTTGATCGCATTCAGGTGGCAAAAAACAGAGAGGCGCTGGAAATGGTAGCTAAAGAGCTTTTTTTGAGGAATGAACTTTTTGGAAGTAAGTGCCATGTTCAGTTACAGAAATGCCCATGTAATTAATGAATTAACCCTTTTTACCCTGTTATCATGTGCAGTAGCCAAAGTGCAGTTCATGAGTCAAGTGCTATACCCAGAGTTCTATACTAGGAAAACAATAGGTCCCAGCAAACAATGCTCAACCTGCAATCTTCAGCCAATCAGCCATGACATATTGCATGGCCATGCCTCCTTATCACAGATGAGAGTGGGCTACAATCTGCTCCTTTTCATGCAGATAGGTGTAGGTAGCCCTTGGTATCCTGGCAAGGTGCCAGTAGGGTCTTCTGTTGAGCCACCTTGGGAACCCCTGGTGAATCTCCAGGATACAGAGCTGTCCTCCAGATAGGCCTGTAGAGGGAAAGGGATATGTAAAGCAAGTAATATGAAGAGACCACACCTTTCTTTAGCAGATCATACTGTTCTTAAAATGCTTTAATGAAACCAAATAGTAGCCCATTATTGTAGGAGACATATATTAGCAGATGAGAACTACATTCGTAAAAGGCAGATGAATTTGGCCCATTAATATTTGGCTATCATATCAAGTAGGGAAAAAGAAAGGATCTTATGTGTGACCTTCGTTTAATTTTTAAAGGAATCGGAATGCGAGCTCAGGACTTTCTTGAAAGTCCCATAAACTGTTCTTTTTTAATATCCCATAATTCAAGCCACCATTAAAAACATCTCCCTTATCAACAGAAACTCTACTAACCTTAATAATGTGATGTATCAGTAGTTATTAAAACTGATTTCTTGTACCTCTATCATACATGAGATTTGATAATCTGTATATGGAATATTTATAGTTTTCCTAGTCGGGTTAGATCTAAGACCAAGGTTTTCCAAAAGTGACTAGTGATTTTGGGTACCTCCAATACTGAATGCTGATGTACGAACAACTTAAAAGGGTCTGCTTTTCAGAGGGTGGGTTCTTGGCACCCAGAATCACCAGTCAGTTTTGGAAATGTCAGCATAAATACAGTGTGAGCAACAACAGCTAACTCTGCTTTGACATGCTTGATAGTGACAACAAATTGCATATCTAGCTGAGCAGTAGGCTCTTCAGTTAAAAGACGGTTGGGTTTTAATATGCAAAAGGGTTATAAAAATGAGGAGTTCAGATTTGATACTTATACGTGGCACTATCCTACTGCAACCGTTGTTGACTGAAAAATAAATTTCACTTTGTTTTCTCAAGGTGTCATTTTCAATCTACCATCAAGCAGTAACAGACAGAGGAGAGCAACTCCCGACAGTCTCTCCCTTCCTCCACTAGTCAATTATACCATCCGAATGAGCAGCAGGATTTCCCAAACGACAAATAGGATCAGGGAGAGGATCTGGACCGTGGGCCCACATAATTCAACCTCGCAGAGCCAGATCTACAGCCGAGCCTTTATCTATATCCAGGACAGTATCGAGAGAGCAATCATTGAGTTGCAGACTGGGAAGAGTCCAGAAGAAATAGCTGTTCAAGTCCAGGCCACTCCCTACCCCTGCTACAATAAGGACATGTAAGTTCATGAGCCCTCAGGAAGTCAGCAAATCCATACCCTTGCACTGAGGCAGGACCAAGTAAACCTAGACCATCACTGAGAGGTGTTTATCTACAGTGTTCGTAAAATCCTCTAGTGATGGGGATTTCACAACCTCCCTTGGAAGCCTGTTCCAGAGCTTAACTACCCTTATTGCTAGACATTTTTTCCTAATATCTAACCTAAATCTCCCTTGCTGCTGATTAAACCCATTACTTCTCATCAATGACAATGACTTGCAGAACGTGTTATACATTAGCAGGATAATTACAATGGTTGGGACTTACCGGCTTCCTCAAAGCCATGCTCCCATGAAAAGAAAATCATAATAGAAAAGGAAAATCTATATGAAGATTTAAAGAAATATTATTTTGTTGTTTTAAAGGATCCAGGATGAGACTCTGGCCCTACCGAAATCAATGGCAAAACTCCCAGTGACTCTAGTGGGGTGAGGATTTCACCCAGAGTGCCTTGTCTCATCATTGTACTATAAATATGTGAATCGTCATAATTCCCATAGGTACTACTGTAGGTGAAAATTACTACCTCCATTTTAGAGACAGGGAAACTGAGGCATAGCGAGTCACTGGCGGAGCTGGGATTAGACTTCAGGAGTCTTGGCCTATTTCAGTAGGTGTATAAATCCAGATAGTAGCTTAGATAGTAGCTGAGTAGCAGATAGTAGCTTATCTGTTGAGGAAAAAAAAAGTCCCTAAGTTTACGAGCCTAAATATGAGCTTTAAGTTACTTGATATTACTTCAAGTTGCGGTATTTATTTTTTGTTCCAGCAATTCCAGTTTAGACACCATTCATAGTGTACAGTTCTGCTACATATGCCTCTCTCTCTCAGGGGTTGCAAGAGCTATAGAGGAGATGAGGTTGTAACTCTCCTCTCAACAATGTTGAGGGGAGACAGATGAGATTCCAGTGCACTGAGCAGTCAGGGTTAACTGCCTGCTATACCAAGTGGTGCAGTATGAATGGTGTGTGAACCAGAGTGAGTCTTGATAAACAGACTGGCACAGGAGTGAGGAGTTTTGGATTCTGCTCACCTTGAGCCAGATCTCAGTGGGCGTAAATCAGCATAACTCAGCTGACTTCAATACAGCCATGCCACTTTATACCAGCTGAGGATCTGGCCCCTGGGTGCGACAGTTATGATAAGAAATGGGATCCTGGGTCTGTGATGTCTCTGAATTATTACAGGGACCAGAGGCGGCATCCAAGCTGGGTAAACACATGTGTGAAAAGCCATTTTCAATGTATTTTACAGCAGTGAGGGATGTTCAGCAAATTGCACTGTTGGCTTGGACACTCATTCTACAGAGGGCAGTATAACTGACTCCACTCGGGCAGACCGAAAGAGTTGGGCAGGGACGGTGTCCCTGGCCTCTGCTTGCCAGAAGCTGGGGATGGGCGACAGGGGATGGATCCCTTGATGATGACCTGTTCTGTTCATTCCCTCTGGGGCACCTGGCACTGGCCACTGTCAGAAGACAGGTTACTGGGCTAGATGGACCTTTAGTCTGACCCAGTATGGCCGCTTTTAATGCAGGACATTTCATTCTCAAAGCACGAGGTTGTGCCACCTGAACTAAAAAGCTAGCTGCATCCTGTAGGGCACTTGTTAACCTTATAGGTCGATCAGCCGAGAGACCGAGAGAGAGAGAGTTGTATTCTCCTAATGTAGGTTACAATAGGATAATTCACATGCAAAGGTCTGCCACCTTATTGTGACTGTGAAGTGGTCAGGAATAGTTCAGACAATATGTCAATTATTTACAGCAAAAATACAGATTATTATTGTTAAATCATTGTGTACTATGATGAACTATTTCCTGGAGGCACTCATTATTGAGCTGTAAGCTGCTTTTCTCGCACTCTTGCTGCCAAGAAAACAACTCACCTTCACAATTCTCTTTCCCCCACCTGGAAAGTTCAGAAGATGCCATTTCATTCAATCATTAAAATACCCAGGAGCTGTGGAATGACGCTGCAGTAGAAGCTGCTATAAAATCAACATTCATCAACTGATACCGCTTAGTTACCATTTTACAGGCAAAGTTGTGGCAATCTCATATGTCATTGTACCGTAACATTTGGAAACTGCTGAAATTTGGAGACCTGGTTGACGTTCTTTTTAGTTGAAAAATGCAGTTTCATCTAAATCAAAACCTTTCATGAACGTGGGTTGATTTTTATGACGTCTTTGAGTTTCCAACTAAAACAATTCAGAACAAAATTAAATTTTAATTTCGCTTGAAATAGTTTCATTTGAGACTTTTTGCAGAAATAGTACTGGCTTTTTTCATCAGAAAGGGAACATGCTATATGTTCCTTAAAATTAATCTACTGTGGAAAATCAATCAGGTAACAATCTTGTTTTCAAATACAGTAGGCTCAATTTACTACCACCACTACTTCCTTTTGAGTGGAAGGAAAGTCTGCTGGCTAATGCATAGGGATGAGGATCAATACATGTGGATTCTAATACCAGTTCTGTCACAGTCTGACACTGGGCAAGACATTTGGGCCACAGTTTGCAAATGTGGGTGTCAAGTCAGGCACCTGAATCCAGGGAAATAAGCAGCCCGATTTTCAGAAATGGTAATTATCTGCTGACTGTATTGACTAACTTTATTCGGAGTCATGAATTCCCAGCACTTTGGATTTAGGGGCCTAACTTTAGGCGTACAGTTTTGAAAATGTTGGCCTTAATTTCTCTGTGCTACAGTTTTCCCAGCGGTTAAAATCAGATGAATAATACTTACATGGTAGCAGGGTAAAAAGGGTTAATTCATTAATATTTTTAAACTGTTTGGAAGGTCCTATGTAAGTACAAAATATCCTTATTCTAATAATTATACTCTACATTTAAAAATATGAGCATGGTTTTCCTCTGCAAAGAGTATTGGTTTGAAAAGTATATTCTTCATAAATCCCAATCCAGCACATTTTCTATTCAGCTAAATCCTGCATTTGTCTTTTACAGGTTCTTAAGCAGTGTGACCTACTCTCTTCCATTTGCTCTGATGGCTGCTTGGTCACTGTTTATAGCTGCTTTTGTGAAAAAGCTTGTTCAAGAGAAAGATCTAAGGCTATATGAGGTACAGTAATGAAATTATGACTAGATTTTCTATCTAGAAGATAATGTGACATTGACTGGAGCAACATAAGTGTTAAAAGCCCCGTTTTCAATGTATAAAATGCACATGTTAAACATGTAAATGTATGGAGTCAATGAAATGAATGAATTGTAGTTGAAGGGAAATCACTTACTTTCTTTGTTAAAATGAGAGCTGGCGGCTGACAGAGTTTCTGCAAATAAACCAGCTCCTGCTGCGTGTTTCCATTTAGGTGGGTGGGGATGACAAGCTGTCGATGTGTTATTAGTGGTTTTATTCAGTGAGGAATGGGGGACAGCTATATGAAACGTTCAACCTAAAATCAACTTATATACAGCCTGGTTCAAGTTTAACCTGTGTTTCTGAACGTGCTGCAATGGTTTGCTGGAACTGCTCTGTTTGTGTAAACTGTCTTGCAAATCTTTTGTTATCTTGACTTTTCCTGAAAGGTCGCTCAGGGCAATCTAGTCACATAAGTCTCATGGCTCGTCTCTTGTGTCCCTGATTGGACCCATACCCCGTGTGATCAGGAGGGGTTTGCAAACTCAGGAGACACAATGTTCCCTGGGTATCTAAAGGAGAGGCTGAAATTGGGGCAGGCCCCCAGCCAGTACAATGCCCCAGGTGTTGTATTTTACATCATCTCTTGCGAAAGAGAGCTCTTGGCTCATTGCGCCTACCAGAGGGAAAATAATAGCATTGAAAGCAAAGTGAAGTTCTTTTCCCTGCCATAATTTAATTGGATTTTCAAAGTGAACATGGACTACAGCCTTGAGAGCCAAAGGGCTTTTGCAAGCCTAACCCTCAGCAATCAACAAGAACTCAGACAGATCTGTTCCTGTTACCATTCCCATGGAAACAGCTGCTGGATCACCAAAAAATGTCTTAAACTAATGGACACTTACAAAAATTGAAGGAAATTTCATGAGTTCTTTTCTTAAAACAACCCAAAACCAATTAATTGATTGATCTAATTGATCGCAGCTTTCATGCCATTTTCCACAGGAACCAGAGGAGCGGCAGGCTTGTTAGAAATGTAACCAGTCGCATCAGTTATAGAAAAGAGCTGTGAATGTGGTTTCTCTTGCAGCACATAATATTCTTAGGCTACTAAAGCTGAGAGGGCCAGGTTCACAGCTGATGTAAATGAGTGAGCCTTTGTTGCAGCAGTGTCTGTTTATACCAGGAGGCTCTGGATTTCTAGTGTTAGGTAAGAGGGAAATGAGGAAATTGACTTTTTCTTTTACAGTGAGGTCCTTGGTTGAGATTTTAAAAGTGTCTTTGCAGTAAAACCACTCAATAGTCTTTTAAAATATATTCAAAATGTTTTAGAAAAGCAACGAATACTATAGGCTTATACGAGAGGCTAATGTTAGTATTTGCGTTGGATTTTGGGGGCCATGTATACCTTCTGGGACATGTCACTCTTTTACTGGACTGTTCTGCAAACACAGGATAGTCCGAAGATGCAAATTTGCTAGGCTACACTGGTTTATAAGTAGAGCATATGCCAATATTAGAGAGGGCATGCTCTAATTTCATGCACTATCCAGAGTGTGAGAAGAGAGAGAAGTATTTCAGTGACAAGTATATAATCAGAAATATCTCTTAATAAACAGCTGTCCCTTTTCTGCCTTCTTTTCCATAGTACATGAAGATGATGGGTGTCAACTCCAGCAGCCATTTCATTGCCTGGTTCATTGAAAGCGCCACCTTCCTTCTAATCACAGTCATGTTTCTCATCATTATACTGAAAGTTGGCAACATCCTGCCCAAAATCAATGTGGTGATTCTGTTCCTGTACCTTATGGACTACAGCCTCTCCATCATAGCCATGTGCTACCTCATCAGTGTCTTCTTCAACAACACCAACATCGCCGCCTTGGTCGGCAGCCTTATCTACAGCCTCACCTTTTCTCCCTTCATTGTGCTGCTGGTAATTGAGAATCATTTGAGCTTTTCAGTGAAGAGTCTGCTGGTAAGTTTTTTTCTCATTAAAATAAAGGGGTGGGGGTGTCTGGCAGCAGACATTTGCTTCTGGTGCTCCCGAGGGTCACAAATGAATGTGAGCTGAGTGGCTTCATTCTAGACTCTGCTTAGGGACATCACCAACCCACTGCACAACGTGACGCAAGATAGAATTCTCCAGGTTCTGATCAAGAGCTACCCACAGCTAGACTAGCAAGGCTGTTATGGATAGAAATGAGGGATTCTGTCAGCGCTTTAAGGGAAGGTTGCTGACTTCATTACACCTGGCGCTGCCAATTCGTTGATTGCACAAACCTCAAATTCCCCTTTACATAGCAATGAAACCAGACCTCAAGAATTATAACGTAATGCTTGCTCCAAAAGAGAAAAAACAAGATGATCAGATATCAGTTCCTTTCTGAACTGAGATATGGAATAAAAGGACTTAGCAGGAGGGGCAAAACATCTCACTGGCTAACGCATCTCTGTCCTGCAATGGAAACCTCAGATCCTGCACTCCATTGGGATCCCACAATGTAAAGCAGTTACACCCAAATCTTCAAATACATTTAGGCTCCTAACGTCCACTGATTTCAATTCAAATTGGGAGCCTAAATACCTCTGAGGATCTGGGCCTTAGTGTCATTTTGGCATACGGGAGTACCTTTCTCATTGCCTGGACTGTATAAAGTCAAGGTATTAGTCTCATAAGTAAAAACCTCTGACTGGAGACAAAATTTTCTCTGGAATCATAGATGTTTAGGTCCCAAAAGCCAAATTCATTGCTTGCATAAGCAAACATAAGTCCACAGAATTCAGTGGATTAATTTTGCCCCGTGCTTCAAGTAATTCTGACTGACTGATTAACTTGCAAAGTTGCAATTTTTCAAAATTTTTATCGGCCAAAATCCTCTCTTTGTGAATACTGCTTGCGTAAGATATCGAACTGTCTGATTTTTGTGTACAAATGCATGTTTTTGCACAAAGAAGCAACTGCATATGCAAAATCATAGGGGCACTTTTAGAGACCACCACTGAAAATTTTATCAATAATGTGTTTGATCCAGTGCTCACTGAAGTCAGGGGAAAGATTTGCTGCCACATCTCTGGCCACTGGATCAGGCCCAGTGAAGGTTTTTTTGTGAATTCTTCAGTAATTTTGTTTTCCAATTTGTTCCACAGAGCCTGTTGTCCCCAACTGCATTCAGTTATGCAAGTCAGTACATTGCTCGTTATGAGGAACAGGGCATAGGTAAGTAGGGGACATATGAAACTAAGTTTTGCTCCTTCATGACGGTGATACTTCATCAACATATTTCACACTATATTCTCTATATCTTTACTACAGGCCTGCAATGGGACAATATGTATAGCTCACCCATGTCTGGCGACAATACTTCTTTTGGCTGGATGTGCTGGCTAATTCTGATAGACTCTTTCATCTATTTCATTCTGGGCTGGTACATTAGGAATGTTTTCCCAGGTAAGAATGCCAAGTATTACAGGCGACTGCCACACAGTCTCCCTTGAAAATTATAAATCAGCCCTGGCGGATTCCAGAATTCATGGGAGTGGGTAGATCTGTCCTCGGCAGTGCCCTCCACTTGTAGATCAAGGAGGCATGATTTGCTTTTTAATTGTATGTGACACACAGTAATAGCTTAGGGGGTGTCCTTGGGTTCCAGTTGTGACTGGGTATCTGAGAGGTGTAATGAATCTGTGACAGGGTGACGCAGCAGCCCAGAAAGGGTTAGGGGGTCCCTGCCGGTCACATGGCTAGGTGGGCTTTTTAAGAAGCTGGACTGGGAAAGGCTGCGTATCTTTTCCCCTGGCTGATAGAAGCCAGGGAAAAGCCTTTGGGGATGTAGCCAGTATTTGTCAGCATAGGAGCCGACTCCGTGGGTGCTCTTGGGCTGGAGCACTCATGGGGAAAAATTAGTGGGTGCTCTGCACCCACTGGCAGCCAAGCTCCCCTCCCCCCCCTCCTCCCTTGAGCATGCCATGTCCCCGCTCCTCCACCTACCTCCCAGCGCTTCCCCCTGGCCGCTACCAAACAGCTGTTTGGCTGCTCCGGGGGTGGGGAGGGAGGGAAGGAGCGGAAACATGGCGTGCTCAGGGGAGGAGACAGGGAAGAGGTGAGGCCGGGACAGGGATTGGGGAAGGAGTCGGAATAGGGGCAGGGAGGGGGCAGAGTTGGGGCAGGGACTTTGGGGAAGGGGTTGGACTGGGGGCAGGGGTGGGGGCAGAGGGGGATCAAGCACCCACCAGTGGGAGCAGAAGTCGGTGCCGATGTTTGTCAGTGGAGTTGTTTTATTTTGTGTCCTACGGCTCCTTTCATTTCACACAATAACTCATGCCCTGAGGCAAGGGGCTTTAAAGGACTTGGATGTGGTGTTTGTTTCCCTTCCCTGGCTGGTGAAATGGTCTATCAGTGTACAGACACCTACAGTGGGCCTGGGAAGAAAAGTAAAGTGCTCCTTCCATCTGACTATGAAATTACTCAGGATAATATATTACACAATATTTCCTACTATGCAAGCGGAGAAAAATCCTATACAGGAGTTACCAATCGTACACGTGGGCATCAAGGCGAGGATAAACTCCTCCGGACTTTATCTTTGCTATTCACCAGTGCGCAGTCGCAGCCAGTACTTTCTGTAAGATGTCAACGAGCATATACTTCAATTTGCTTCTTTCCTCCTTTTTCCTTTTGTTTATGGTTGCAGGAAAATATGGCATGGCTGCCCCATGGTATTTCCCATTGCTTCCCTCCTACTGGGCCGAAAGCTACGGTGACAGACCATTATGGAACGAGAAGAGATGCGGACTCCTCTTCACCAAACTCTTGCTCAGAAAAGAGGCTGCATTCGCCAGTAAGATGTGTACGTGCCTACTAGAATTGTTAATGATGGTAATCCCGGCAAGCGCTATATGAAGCTAAGTTTACAACGGGGGCGCCATGTCGTGTGTAGGCAATGTTTGTCCAGAGGAATGGACAGTACAGGAATGGACTTGTTAAATACTCAACAAGTCCATTCCTGTACTGGAGAGATTGCTGGTTGCAGTGGTAGCCCAGTTGTTTTAAATGTAAGGGATAACTCTGAAACCTTTCCTTATCTAGAATCAGAATGACCGGGTTAAGTACACCCGCTCTGCCATGTCTATGTGCAAACTTGACACTGGCCCATGCAATCTTAGAGAGGTGCAGTTACCTAGTTTGGACATGCAAATGCAGGTTTGCCTTTGACAAAAGGGATGCCTGTATTTAAAAGCTTGCTAGGTTTACCTAAGGTACATAAATATGGTTTGCTTGAAGAAAGGGAGTACTTGTGGCACCTTAGAGGCTAACGAATTTATTTGAGCGTAAGCTTTCATGAGCTACAGCTCACTTCATTGGATGCTCACGAAAGCTTATGCTCAAATAAATTGATTAGTCTCTAAGGTGCTACAAGTCTTCCCTTTCTTTTTGCGAATACAGACTAACATGGCTGCTATTCTGCAACCTGTCACGGTTTGCTTGGTATTTTTAGCATGCCCTATGCGTGTTTTAGGGAATACCTTCAATTCTGGAAAGCTGAGCTAATATTATTTAGTTAACTACAGGCCTAACAAAAAACCCCTTACACTGACGTCAGGGAGTGATGGATCCAATCCCACAACTGCTATCAAGCCGTAGTGCTTACTGCCTTGAGAAATCGTATGAAAACCAGTTAGACTCTTCTCACTATGCTTTGTAGCAAGTGTTTTCAGGATCAGGACCTAAGGCGTTATCTCAGACAAGTGGCAAGGGATTAAGGATGGCAGGACATAATTCCATGTCTGTTTCTTTTTAATCAGTTTGTAACATAAATTTCTTTAGTTTGTCTTCTTCAGAAGTATCTGAGCACAGAGCCAGGATCTGCTGAGTTTTAGTCCTCGCTCTTACTCCCTCTGGGGCCTAGGGCAAGTCACTTCAGCTCTTTGTGAGGCTGTGTCTACACTGGAAACCTTACAACAGCGCAGCTCTATCGCTGCAGCTGTGCCACTGTATGGTTTCCCATGTAGCCGCTCTATGCCAATGGGAGAGAGCTTCATTAATTTAATATATAATTGAATTAAACCACCCCCAATGAGCGGCGGTAGCTATGTCGGTGGGAAAGCGTCTGTACACACCGGTGCGCCTGTCGGTGAAAATTACGTTGCCTGGGGGTGTTTTTTTCACACCCCCGACCGACAAAAGTTTTACCAATAAAAGTGCTAGTTTAGAGAGAGCCTCAGTTTCCTTGTTTGTACAATGTGATTAGCACTGTAACCCTTCCCTACCTTCCTGATAGGGGTGTTGAACAAACTGATTGATTAGTGAAGACGGGTTAAACGCTTCGTTCTTATATAATGCTTCTCGTGTTCATAAAGTGCTTATTATTTCAAATAATGGCTTTTTATAATATGAACAGGAATAGCAGCAGCTAAAATAATGAGAGTACAATGCAGACAGTTAAATTAGCATCATTATTACTACTAATGATAATAATTAATTTTTACAAAAAAGTGCCTAGAGGCCCCAACCACGATTGCTCCCCCACCCCCAGCGAGGCCTAATGAGAGACAGTCCTGGTCCGAAGGAGCTCACCCTTCAAACAGACAAGACAGACAAAGGGAGGTGGGCGGGGGGAGAGAAGTAGTGGAAGTGTCTTGAGCAAGGTCATGGACAGGTCAGTCATCAAACCATGAATAGAGCCCAGGCAGGGCGGCGAGTTACATGGGCCCATGGTGCCCAGGCTCCAGCAATATTCAGGGCCCAGGGGCCCAGCTCCACCAATGTTTGGGGCCAGGTCTCTCTCCCAGCCCCACCTGCTGCCCCCACGCATCTCCTCCAAGTGTCTCCCAGACCCCACTTGCTGCCCCGGGCGCCTCCCGTGGACCCCGGAGCATCCCTGTCTCAAGCTGGTGGTTGCCCCCTGCAGCTCCACCCTGTGCTCTGCTGTGCTGGCTCCGGGCATCAACTGCTGCCGCAGGGTCCTAGTGACCCCCTCCTCGGGCCAGGGCAGGCTGACCCTGACCCTGCCTTTCCACCTCGGACCCTTCTTTTTTCCGTTGGGACCCTCCACCAGCACAGGGGTCCCCCCCCCCGCCCGCAGTCACTGCTCCTGCCCCATGCTGGGCAAGGGGCAGCCCCATCCACCACCCCCAGTGAGGCTACAGTGAGGGGCAGCAGCAGGGGAGGAGGCGCACATGTGATGGCAGCCCCCCCACCTGGCACACACCACAGGGAAGGCAAGGGGGCTTCCTGGACCTGAGAGGGGCCCTAGGAGCATGTGCAGTGACAGTGGTGAGAGGTGAGTGTGCTGCTGGGGGAAGGGGAGAGGGCCCCCCCCCCCCGGAGCTCGCTGGGGTGGGGGGGTCTTCCTCTCTGGCCCCAGCCCTGGGGCAGCCTGCCTGCACTCCAAACTCCTCTTCCCCTGCCCTGCCCCACCCCAGAGCCCGCACCCCCAACCAGAGCCCTCACCCTGCCACATCCTAACCCTCTGCCCCAGCCCTGAACCCCTCCCACACCCCAACCCCCTCATCCCCAGGCCCAGCCAGAGCCCTCACCCCTGCATGCTGCACCCCAACCCTCTGCCTGAGCCCCCCCACACCCCAAACCCCTCATCGCCAGCACCACCCTGAGCCCTCACATTTTTACATAATTTAAAAATATATATATAGGCTTACAAGGCAGGGGTGTGTGTGTGGGGGGGTACTTAGACCTATTCTGGGCACCACCAAAAATTATACAAATGTGCCGCCCCGGGTGTCTTGACTCCCAGTTAAGTACCCTGCCACTCGACACACCCTCCCTCCTCAGACAGTTGTGTATTTATTGAGCATTATTTGCGTTAGGTGGCATGGGCATGGGGCCACTTATAAACTGATTAATTTTTACTGGTATGTGTTGTTATAAGCTGTAGAGAGACAAGGTAGAGGAGGTAAGATCTTTTATTGGAACAACTTCTGGTGGTGAGAGAGACAAGCTTTCGAGCTACACAGAGCTCTTCATCGGGTCTGGGAAATGTACTCCAAGTGTCACAGCTAAACACAAGATGGAACAGATTATTTAACATAAGTAGTTAACACACATTTCCAGGGGCCATTCAAGGTGAAACGGCCTATTGACAACCCTCCAGTCACAGGGAGGAAAGGAAAGGGTGTGAGGAAAAGGCAGCTTGTTGGGAGGTTGGGGAGGGGGGGTTGTGTGGATTGTAGATTGCTGTAATAAGCCATAAATCCACTAGTGCCTCTGTTCAGCCCGTGATTTTTAGTGTCTAGCAGAGTAATGAATGTAAGCTCCCAGGCTCGTCCTTTGAAGGTGCTGTGCAGGTTTCCTTTGAGGACGAGGACTGAGAGGTCCGATATAGAGTGATCGTTTTGTGAGAAATTTTCAGCCCAGGTGACAGGGTGTTTTTTCTTTTCTCATTTTCCTGTGAGAGTTCATTGGAGAGTGCAGTGATTGTCTGGTTTCACCCACATTGTTGGTAGTGGGGCATTTAGTGTACTGGATGAGGTACATCATATGTGGTGATAGGCATGTGTAGGACCCATGGACCTTGAAAGGTTTGTTGCGGGAGGGTATTGATCATCATAGCAGTGGAGCTATGTCTGCAGGTTTGGCATCTGTTGTTCTGGCAGGGTCTGGTGCCGCTTTGAGTTGCTGTGTGCTGGTCTCTGGAAAGCTTGCTTCTGATGATGAGTCTGGAGAGGCTGAAGGTTGTTTGAAGGCCAGAAGAGGGGCTTCGGGAAAGATGTCTTTTAAGATGTAGTCCCTATCGAGTAGGGGTTGTAATTGTTCAATGATACCCTATATGGGTTCCAGTGTGGGGTGATAGGACCAACACATCTACAGCACCACATACAATCATGGAAGTTTGAAGCTGTAGGAAGTTAGAGGGAGAAATATTGGAAAGTTCAAAAATGATGCAAATACCAGGGAATGTTCCCAAGTTTTCAGCTGACAAGAATGTATTTCTCTTTATTGTTCTTTATAAAAAGCCCTATACCTTTTCTCGATAAAAAGGTCCATAGCCTCATATATAAAGTCATAAGTTATCTCTTCTGGTTCTTTTTTTAGATGTCAAAAGTGCCCTTCCTCCTAACCTCGAGCCTGAACCCCCCAACCTCACCGTGGGAGTCTCTCTTCATGGAATAACAAAGACCTATGGCTCCAAAGCTGCCGTTGAGAACCTCAGCCTGAACTTCTATGAAGAAAACATCACCTCCTTGCTGGGGCACAATGGAGCTGGAAAAACAACGACAATGTATGTCTCTCTTGAAGAGTGGTTATTAGACGCTTTGTCAAATGGGTCTGTGTTGCGAGTGGGGATGAGTGAAAGAACAAATGGGAGTTCTCAGTGTTATAAGGTCTGGATAAGATGTCTTCTTTGATTTGGTCTTTTTGTAATTATCGTACATGGTGTACCTTGCCCCTTGTCCATCCCCCCTGTTATAGATAAGGGTGTTTTTCTACTTTGGAGTCTGACCGTACTGGTTTAGAGCATTTTAATAGGGGAAAGTGATCTCTCCTGATATCGAGGAAACAGAATTAAAAGCCGTAATAGTCATTGGGTGCGTCCTAATCTAATGGAATTCCTATAATATTATATAGCACAGCAGTGACTGCAAGTTCCATGGCACTTTGGTGCCCATGGCAACTTGCTCCCAAAAGCAGCGGTTGATTGGCTCATATCCCAGGCTGCAGCAGTATTGGGAAGAAGCTTAATGGCTGCGTATTTAAATGAAAAGCAAATGAGTCTGCTGGGCTGGGAAGAGCAATGGGTTAATCTATTTTGGCCTTTCAGTTCTGCCAGGTTTGCATGTTTTCATTATTAGGATTTTTAAATAATGAATCTTAGAACAGACCTGTAGGACTGGATTTCCCCTGCGTCCAAGCTGTGCTCAGCACTAGGGTGGGATGATGAGCCCCCCAGGAGCTGTTTACACCTCCGGCGCTGTGAACTGGTCTGTGGAGAATCCAGGCATGCGTAAAAGCAGCAGGAGTTAGAGCAGCCTAAGGAACCCTACATCACAACAAGAGCAATGTAGCACAGTGGAACTCCACCCCACAATTGACATCCATCCTAGCTCCCCAAACATGTCCTCTGTGCTGCACTAGGCTGGGGAATGACTGTTCCAGGAGCAGCTCCATCAGTCACACAGGTGCCTAGGTTAGAGAGTATGAAACCCAGAGTTCTCCATTGTAAGCCCACCTCTCTGGAGTCCTATGCTGCAGACTTAACACAAGGCCCTCCTTCCTCCCTTCCACAGCACCCCAGCATTAGAGCGATAGGCACAGCATACCAAACCTTGCAACAACTGAAAGGCCCAGGAATGATGAACATGTAGGCGTTACCCGGACAGTACATTAAGCTGATAAGTAAAGAGATCCCTAGGAGGACTGAACCCACAAAGGCAGACACACCTTATGACTCTGGATTACTAATTCATCCTGTATCCGCCGAGGAGATCACAGAGAGAGATAGTGTGAGAATAATCATAGTGACTTTCTGGAACTTGACAGCTCGGGCAAATTCTGACGGGGATGAGCAGGGGTCACAGGTTCCTTTCTTTTTCTTTTTTAAATGCAATTAAGGGAGGGTTTGGAGTCCCAAGGGAATGAAGAGCTCTTGCTCAGGGCTTAGCAGCAGCTGGAAAGGCCAAGGGGCAGCTTGAGAAATAGCTTCTCCTTTTAAACCCTACAGGAAGTCTCTGAAAGCGACCTATATTGCATTAGTAGTCATTATGGGGAGAAAGTACTTTCCTCAGTTCCACTGGGTATTGCTGGGTAGGTAATTATTTGCCTGAACTAACCTACTGGATGGAGACCTGAACTACATGAGGTGCTCACTGTAGGTATTTTGTCTGGAAGTCTACGATTTGCTCTTTTTCTTGCTAAGAATGGCAGTGAACTCAGTGAACTCTCACTTTCAAAGCCAATGTGGTTACCAGCAATTTGGAGGTCACTAGATAGTGCAGCTAAAACTCTCTAAAATTTAGAGTGATCTTCACAATGTGGTTTTTCAGTAACTAAACAGCAGCTCAGGGGTCCATATTTATCTAAGTGTGGGGTAAGCCCAGTGGCCTGATGGCAGAGCAGTGTGCTTCCACAAAGAGGATCTGAGTTCAGAACCTGAGCTTTGGCCCCTTGACTCTGGGCCATCAGACCCTGAGCGTGTTGCTGGTATAGAATAACCCTCTTATGGGCTCCCCAGCAAAGACACAGAGCTGACAGGTTTCAGAGGAACAGCCGTGTTAGTCTGTATTCGCAAAAAGAAAAGGAGTACTTGTGGCACCTTAGAGACTAACCAATTTATTTGAGCATGAGCTTTCGTGAGCTACAGCTCACTTCATCAGATGCACAGGCTCTGAAGGGAACTGTCTTGTCCTCATTGGCGGAAAGGAGCGTTGCCATGATGTGGAGTCTTTGTGAATGGCAACAGGGGAGGGATAAAAAGGTGAAGTGGGGATACCTCTTGCTCCCTTTCTCTTTACCTGGCTGCACAGGTCAGTCCAGTCTTTCCTCATGCTGTAGGCCCCCAGAGCTGTCTGGGACTTCCCCTTGGCAGCTCGAATGTGGCTGCCTTGCACTAAATCAAGGAGAGTTATATTAGGAGTCCCGCTAGGGGAATTCTGCTAGGCGCTCAGCGAGCCCCTGGGGAAGAGAATCTCCGCATTTGTTTACGCCATTTTCTTTTTTCTCCCAGATCTATTTTGACAGGGCTGTTTCCTGCATCATCAGGCACGATATTTGTTTATGGCAAGGATATCAGGACCGATCAGGACCTCATCAGGAAGAACATGGGTGTCTGTATGCAGCACAACGTGCTATTTAGTTGCCTCACTGCCAAGGAACATTTGCTGCTCTATGGCTACATCAAAGTCCCGCACTGGAGTGAGCAGGAGCTGGATGAGGAAGTGAAAAGGTCTGATAATGCGGATGCCACACTCCCTCAGCATGTGTCACCTACAGTGTTCTCGCATGTTAATGCAGAGTATGGCTGTAATAGTCACCACAAGTGGTTGGACTCAATGCAGGAATCACTGGGTAAAATTCTACAGCCGGTGTTAAGCAGGAGGTCAGGCTAGGTTATTATAGTATCCCTTTTGGCCTAAAATCTTTGGAGCTAGGAAAACATGGACCCTGTCCCAAGGAACTTACAATCAGCTGTAGATATTCTTCTTGATGAGATTCCCCAGTATGGTTCCAGGTACTTTGCACCACTCCAGAGACAGAGCTCCAACGAGCCAGCTAAAATGGGATTAGAGCTGCTTTGTGTCACCAAAACGTGCAAAGACCAGGAACCTACCAGTGAATCTGGCACTTTGTGTTCTCCAGCCGCAAGATCCTGCCCTTAACCTTGACATGTCAGATGGAATTTTTGAAGCATCCTAAAAAACACCCCCCCTGTGTCTGAGCTACATGTTAAACTATCATGCTGCATTATGACAATTCTGCATGGCAGTTCATGCCTGAGCAGTTTTTCATTTGTGTTAATGTTGCTTGATGCATTCAGATTCCCTTCCTTTTGCTAAATAACTGAACTGCAGCCTTTGGGGGCTTTTTTGCGTTTTGAAGGACTCTGAAGGATACTGGCTTGTACAGCCATCGTCACAAACTAACTGGCTCCCTGTCGGGAGGGATGAAAAGAAAGCTGTCTATATCGATAGCTCTCCTTGGTGGATCAAGGGTCGTGATCTTGGATGAACCAACCACTGGTGTGGACCCATGCTCTCGGAGGAGTATTTGGGAGATTATATCGAAAAATAAAAAAGGTACTGCAAAGATACTCGGGGTAGCATTTTTTAAATGCACCCAAGTGATTTAAGCTCCTAAGTGGCTACATCACTTTTGAAAATGGGACTTAGGGTCCTTTGTTGCTTTTGAAAACATTACCCAAGATTCTTACACATGAAAATCCAGCAGCAGTAGCCACAGTTAGAAATGGGGGCCCTGGCAGGTAAAAGTTGCCCTTGCTGCTAATGGCAGGATTAGGGTTGGTTGGAAAATGGTTGGATGTTCAAGAATGGGTACGGACAGGCTTGGCCAAGCAATTGTGTCCCTCATCCAGGCTCTGATCCAAAGCTCATTTAAGTGAATTAGAGTCTTCAGTGGGTTTTGGACCAGGTCCCCAGTCCTTGAAAAATATTTCCAGAAGAATTATAATACATTTATCAAGGAGGGAGCAGTTTTCTCGAAGTCTTAATTGTTGTAATAATTTCATGAAAGGGGCCTGACTGACAGTCCACATGATTCATGCCCGATCTTGTACTAGCACCCAAGTGACTGGTCTGAGGGCTGAATGGTTCAACCAGGCCAGAATCCTTCTCCCTGGGCTATGAAGTAGCAGCAGGACTGCTCCCGGGGCATTACTCCAGCCACAGGGATGGATGAAGCTCCATAGCCCAAGCACCTCTGGATCTATAGCTGGTGGAAGATCCATTGGTACCACCTTTTTCTGCCTCTCTAAAAACCTCCATGGCCTATGAGATATAGAGACCACAAAGAGCTGGGCTTTATGGGGAATAGGGTCTTTTGAGACCCTCGATGGGCTCCTGTTATCTTCCGCTAAATTCACTTTGAAAAATTAACTCTGCCATAGTGCTTAGGGGAGCTTTCAGTTTCTTCCTAATTTTGCCTCTTAATCAACTCCACTATTAATTCTAGACATGTACATATGATATTCAATGCACTGTCTGTAGCCCTCATTTGACTGTCTTTTGCCTGTACCACATATTTCAAAATCTCCATTTATTCTATCATGTGTCTTTTGCTTTGTTTTCATATGCATTTTCCAGGCCGAACAATTATTCTCTCTACCCATCACTTGGATGAAGCGGAAGTTTTGAGTGATCGAATTGCGTTCCTGGAACATGGAGGACTCAAATGCTGTGGGTCTCCATTCTACCTCAAAGAAACGTTCGGTGATGGATACCACCTGACTCTCACTAAGAAGAAGGTTTGTAACTGTGTTGGGAACTGAAGAGGTTTAGGCTGAAATTTTCAGAAATAACGAGTGGTTTTGGTTGCCCAATTTGAAATACCTTCAAGGGGCCTGAGTTCCATCGTAAAAAGAATTGAGAAGAGAGAGGCAAATAACGGCATCCCATGAAAATCAAGCACACTGTGGAAAGGTTGGTAGAAGGTCTTATCTACATGGTGGAAATTGACCAGAATAGCTATTCTGGAATAATTCTCATGTATGGACCCTTTATTCCAGATTAAAAATGATATTAGTCCAGAATAAAGTCACTTTTATTTCAGAAGAGTTCCCACTTGGGGAATTATTCTGGAATAGCTATAGTGGCCAGTCTGAGTTTCCCCAGACATGCCATAAGTGGTGGAGTGAATCAAAATGAAACCTTGAGTCCTGATTCAGCACTTAACCACACTGGGAAAAGATTAAAGGGTTTATGGGTAGGGTGACCAGATGTCCTGTTTTTAAAGGGACAGTCCTGTTTTTTGGGACTTTTTCTTATATAGGCGCCTATTACACCCCCACCCCCGTTCCGTTTTTCCACAGTTGCTGTCTGGTCACCCTATTTATGGATGCCTTCCAGTCACATGGCTGCTCAGGTGGGGTACAAAAGGAACAGGAAGCTGAGTCAAAAGGGGAGTTTAGGGGAAGGGTGAGTCTTCTCTCCTCCTCGCTGTCTAAAGCAGGGAAAGCCTCTGGGAATCTTGGCCCAGTGTTTCTCAGCTTTCTTAGCTTGCAGTCATACTTATCCATAAAGTAAGCTTGAAGGAGATTAAGCAGATGAAGGTCCCACATTCAAAATCAATGGGAGTTGTGGCCCTGATCCTTCTTGATGCTTTTGAAAATCTCAGCCTCGGCCAATGGGGCTTAAGCACTTGCTTAAAGTTAGGCACGTGCTTGAAGTGCTTTTCTGAAAGGGGGCCTTTGTGTGCAAGGTTTTAGTCTGATGTGCTAGGGGACAAGAAACAAAATAGTGGGATGTAACCAGAAAATAGAGAAATTCCCCAGGGGATGGGGGTGGGGGATTTCCTTGGCCATGGCATCTCCACTTCTGATTACCAAGTAGCTGCTCTTATTACTCCTGAGGGCATTCTGTGCCAAAAATTAAAAATTCTGCCCCAGAAAAATAAAAATTCTGCACACAATATTTTAAATTTTTGCAAATTTTATTTGTCAAATAAATGTGGAGACTCCAGCATAGCATTGGGTATCACTGGCTGCACAGAGGTGGGAGATCATTGTGCAATGCCCACGGGACATGGACTCAGCGGTGAGACTGCACCCAACCCTGACACCGCTCAAGGACTGGGGTTACCCCAGAAACACCCCAGAGCCCTGCCCCTCTGTGCCAGGTGCACCAGGCAAGCTCAGCAAGGCAGGATCCAAGTGTGGAGGGGCTTAGTGTGGGTGGATCCAGGTGTGGGTTGAGAGGGTTCTGTGTGGGGCAATCTGGGTGCGGGTGGCTCAGTGGGGGATCCAGGTGCAGGGGGGATCTGGATGCACAGGGACTTGGTGGGGGGTTCTGGATGCAGTGGTAATGGGACTCTGCAGGGGTGTCCCGGTGAAGGTGGTTGGGGCTCAGTGGGGGGAGGGTGTCTGGATGCGGGTGGGATAGAGCCCAGCAGAGGGGGTATGGGTGTGGGGGGCTCAGTGGGGAGTCCAGATGCAGCTGGTTCAGGCTCGGTAGGGTGGGGATCTGTGTGCAGATGGCTTGTCTGGGTGGTCCAGGTGCAGAGGGAGTGGGGTTTATTGGGGGGGGTTCTGAGTGCGGGGGTGAGGCTTGGCAGGCGGGTCTGGGTATGAGGGGGTCAGGATGCATAGGGGTTGGGCGAATGGGGGAGCAGCTCCCTGTACAGGAATCCCTCCTCCTGCAGCGGAGGAGTGATGGGTGCAGGAAGCGGGGGGGGGGGGGGCTGAGGGGGAGTTTGCAGAGCTCCCTTCAGCTGGGGGAGAAATCTGGTGGTAGATCTGACCCAGCCCCAGATGCTGTGCAAGGGAAGAGGAAGTCCCATCCTCCACAGCCCAGCCGGGACTAGCAGCTGAGCCCGCAGGGTAGGAGCCATCAGCCAGGTCTTCGTCAGTCCCTCCTCCTGCCCCACAGTGATTTACCTCTCTGCTGGCTGCCCTAGGCCCGCAAAACATGCTGCATGACTGCTCTTGTTGCTTTGCTTTGCGTCCCTGTTAGGAAGTCATTTTTCTGTGGGGGAAGCAAAGAAATCTATACGGGACATAAATTCTGTGCATGTGCAGTGGCGCAGAATTCCCCCAGGAGTAAAGTCTTACAGAGGTTCTGTGTTCCTTCTGACAATGAGACCTTCAGTCTCCTCACTCCACGCTCTGCGCCTGTGTTGCGGTCTATGATGGTTTACCAGAGTAAGCCATACCATCCACAGAGAGAGCTGGCTGTCAACCCTGCTGCTATTTATAAATGATACTGGACCAGCTAAACCCCCCATGGCCCAGGGGCTGAGTGCTGGGCCAGCTCAGGGAGGAAGAGACTAACAAGGGGCAGAGGCCTTGAGTTTGCCTTAGAGCAGAGAGTTCTCTAACTAGGCCATTGACCCACCCTCTTTGCCCCCCTGAAAGCTGAAACACAGACGTCCTCCATTCTAAAAGAGGAATAGGATATCATGGGAGGTTAAAGGCAAAGCTGCCTGTCGAATGTAAATTCAGCAGTTGGGAGAGAGTCCATGGGAAATGTCTTCCCTGGAGCCGAGTGTTATGCCACTTCACAGAAGAAGAAATCTGCTATTGATACTATGGTATCATCAGAAGCCCTGCCAGGTAGGGTACTTTGCAGACACTTAGTGAGAGCCACTCCATGCCCCAAAGAGGTCACAGTCTAAATAAATAAGAGAGACAAAGTGAGTATTATTAGCTCCATTTTACAGGTGGGAAATGAGACACAGAAAGCCTAAGGCTCAGCTCTTCAGAGGGATATAGGTGCAGAACTCCAATTTAAATCAATGGGAATTAAGTGCCTACCTACTTTTGAAGATCTGGGTCTAAAGGTATGTCTACACTGCAGCTGGGAGCGAGCCGCCCAGCCTGGGTACACAGACTAGCATGAGCACGCTGAAAATAGCTGTGTGAACATTGCAGCTTTGGCAGAGACACAAGGGGCCGGGTGAGTTAGAGCTCAGGTGGCTAGCCTGAGTCTCTGCTGGAGCTGCTTCGTACACAAAAAAACAACAAGGAGTCCTTGTGGCACCTTAGAGACCAACAAATTTATTTCAGGGGAGGGACAGCTCAGTGGTTTGAGCATTGGCCTGCTAGCGTTGTGAGTTCAATCCTTAAGGGGGCCATTTAGGGATCTGGGGCAAAAAAAATTGGGGATTGGTCCTGCTTTGAGCAGGGAGTTGGACTAGATGACCTCCTGAGGTCCCTTCCAACCCTGTTATTCTATGATAAGTTTTCGTGGGCTAGAACCCACTTCATCAGATGCATGGAGTGAAAAAATGTAGGCAGGTATAAATATATAGCACATGAAAAGATGGGAGTTGCCTTACAGTTGGCGCTCAGTGTTAAAGAGGCCAATTCAATTAGGGTGGATGTGGCCCATTCCCAACAGTTGATAAGAAGGGAATGGGCCACATCCACCATGATTGAAATGGCCTCATTAGAACTACAAAAAGTAATTTTCCCTCTGTTGATATTCACCCCTTCTTGTCAACTGTTGAGAATGGACCACATCCACCCTAATTGAATTGGCCTCGTTAGCACTGCCCCCCCGTTTGGTAAGGCAACTCCCATCTTTTCATGTGCTGTATATTTATACCTGCATACGTTTTTTCAATCCATGCATGAAGTGGGTTTTAGCCCACGAAAGCTTATGCCCAGATAAATCTGTTAGTCTCTAAGGTGCCACAAGGACTCCTCGTTGTTTTTGCTGTTACAGACTAACACGACTACCCCTCTGAAACCTATCATACACACAGCTATTTTGAGCATGCTCGTGCTTGTCTGTCTACCCAGGCTGGGCGGCTCACTCTCAGCTGAAGTGGAGACATACTCTAAGTGACTTGCCCAAGGTCAATCAAGTCTATGGCAGAGCTAGGCCTTGAACCCAAATCTCCTGCAGCCCAGTCCAGTGCCTCAGCTGTAAGACCATTTCATCTGCCTTTGATAAAATTGGAATCTCGTGTCTTGAAGACGGTTCACATAACACTCGCAGATAAAGTCGTGGGTTAGGAGGCTGGCACCCCTGACTGATATTTGATCATCAAGAAATATCTTCTTTTCCTAGTGTCCAAACCAGAACCTGGCAGAGGAGTACAACACCTCAGCAGTGACCTCCCTGATCCAGTCACACCTCCCAGAAGCTTATCTCAAGGAAGATGTTGGTGGAGAGCTTGTGTATGTGCTTCCACCATTCAACTCCAGAGTCTCTGGAGCGTATCAGTCTCTCCTGAAGGCTCTAGATACTGGCTTGAGTGATCTCCATATTGGCTGCTATGGCATTTCAGACAGCACCGTGGAAGAGGTATGAGTTTAAAATCTTTTAGTTTTAATTAAATGATATGGAGAGTCTGTGATTAACTTTCCCAAAAATCTATAATTCTGCTTTGGGGCCAACCAGTGACACGACTGGGTGGGAATGGTGTGTTGTTGGTTTTTGGTAGGTTAGTCGGCTGGTGCCCACCCCCACCCCCGCCCACTGGGTTTTGTGTTTTGTTGTAGTTCTATTTTTTTTAAAGTCCAGCAATGAGAATGTTCTGGCTCACCAAAAATTCCCACCTTGCTCAGTGTTTTTCAGTATCTTCCCAGGAAAAAGAGATGATGGGCCGGGGGGAACGGGAGTGGTGCTGTGCTACTTAACTTCTTTTGGCAATCCCAATGAATCAGGGTGTTTCGGCTGAAACAATCAGAATGAGAGAGTTCATAATATCTACATTTTGTATGTTGTCCATTATGCTTCAGGGTGAACACCATATAGGCCACTCAGAATGACTGTCTCCGTCTGTCTGTCTGCAAACCCACAGAGAAAGTGCTGCATCGTTTCCCATTCAGAAGCTTTAGTTCACTAACATAAATGTGTTCAGATGAAAGAGTAAATTCTTCAGAAACTGATAGGGGCTGCTGGAGAGGCATTGGTCCAGGTGCCCAGTCTGACCTGTTGGACTCTAACCCCCAGAAAGTGTGTTTTCTCTATCCTAGCCAAAGTCACTGTGAGGCTAGTGTTGAGAATCTGCTGACATTTCTTGTGAAGAAGATTTATTTCCCACTGCTGAATCATTAACTCCCACCAAACACAGGCATTCAGCGAAACATAAAGAAATTTTAAATATTAAGGGCTAGGTTATCACAGCCCTTTCCTGGCAGTGCAGTAAGGGGGCAAAAGGCCACCATTACCCCCTTGAACAGATCTCCTGGACTTGTCTTCACTGCAAAGTTAATTTGACTTAACATGGGTGTTGCCCATCCCCACAAAACCCCCTAACTTGAGTGCTTTTAACTTGGCTGGACCAAGAGGCTGTGTCTTCAGTTGGCAAAAAAGTGTGTTCTTAAGTTAATTAACTTGAGGTAAAATCCTAGCAAGGACAAAGCAATTTGTGATTTTTACATGGGTCGGCAGGTCAAGTTAAAAACTAGGCTTCCCAGTAATCCTTAATGCGACTTGCTGACTTGTGTGAAAGTCACAAATTGCCTAGTCTTCACTACAATTTCACCTCAAGTCAAGAACACACCATTTTTGCCTAGTAAAGACAAGACTGAAGCGGGTATAGGGTAAAACCTGAGGGAACGCAACTTTTCAGTTGACAACACAACCATTCTGCCGTGCAGATACAGCCTACTGCCACGCGAGTGCTGTTAGTCTTCCAATGCCTTTCCTCAATTCCCCCCATGTGCCCAGACAAGTTCTTCTGTAATTCACTGGGAAAAAGTGTAACAGCAGCACTAAGAATCATGGGATGTGTCCCCAGAAGTCAGAGCGCCACACATAAGTCAGTGCAGACATAGCAACTCGAGTGTTATTTCACAGCGTGGCCTCTCACTCGAGCTAGCTACTCAAGAGAAGTCACTTGAGTGTAGATAACTCGGGATAACTCCGCAGTGAAGGAAGGCCCTCTCAGTGGGGTGAGCAAAGGCTTCTTGCTCAGTACGCCCCACTGCAAGTGAACAGGCAGAGAGGGAACCTGGGTGGGTGGAGACTCACTCACTAGCCAAAGTAGCTGATAGGGTGCACAGTGGAGAGGAAGCCACTCCATCAAAAGCGGCAAATTTACACCTCACCCAGAGCAAGGAGGACAGCAGGGAGGGGACTTTAATTCAGAGGGGTGTCTCTGAATCTCACAATGTCTTATGAAGGCCAGGGGCACAACTGGATGATAAGAAGACAAGCTGAATGGTTGTTCTGTTTTGTCATTATGCTAGGGAATGATTGTAACTTGGAATATTCTTCTCTTTTGTTTTCTTGTCCTGTAGGTATTTCTTAACCTGACTAAAGACCTGGAGAAAGACAAACAGCATGATCCTGGATTGTCCCAAGAGGCCAGTGGACTAATGGACACCAAGGAGATGTCTCTGAGCACGGATAGCGTCACTGAAAGAGATGGTACTCATTTAACGTGATTTTATTCCCAATTTATACCAAGTGTAATTAATGACAGCTAGGCTCAGCAGTGAACACACTGTCTCCTTTCTTTGGTTAAATACAGACCAAACTTCAGCCAACCAATCATCATCTGTCCAATACAAGTACAGTACATAATAGTTTTATAATAATACTGGTTTCTAATTGTCTGAATCACAAAAAATGTTCTCAATATATTTTTTTACCCACCTTCTGATAAATAAGTCCTTCCTTAGAACACAGGATTGGGACTCAAGAGAACCAGGTTCTATTCCTGGTTTGGTCCTTGGCCTGATGGGTGACCGTGAGTAAGTTACATCACCACCCTATGACTCACTCTTGTCATATGTAAATGGAGACAATTAAACTGACCTCCTTTGAAAAATGCTTTGAGCTCCATTGATGAAAAGTGCTAGATAAGAGCTGGGTATTATTATTATTATTTAATCCAGTCAAATACAGCTCTCGGTAAAGGTGCAAATGTGCATCTGAGTGTAAGCACTGTAACGGATGCAGATGATTATTTATAAAAATTAGACCAGCCTCAAAGAAACTACCTGGAAAGACCTTTAATTTTGTGTAGCACAAACGCAGCTAGGGGAGAGTGAGCTGGTTTCAGTTTCTTTCTGTC